>NC_136154.1:1651514-2851514 GCF_965212315.1 Lampetra planeri | reverse complement strand
CCCCACTAGAGGCAGTGAGCCCCCCACTACAGACAGTGAGCCGCCTACTAGAGGCAGTGAGCCCCCCACTAGAGACAGTGAACCCCCTACTAGAGGCAGTGAGCCCCCAACTAGAGGTAGTGAGCCCCCTACTAGAGACAGTGAGCCCCCCACTAGAGACAGTGAGCCCCCTACTAGAGACATTGAGCCCCCTACTAGAGGCAGTGAGCCCCCCACTAGAGACAGTGAGCCCCCCACTAGAGGTAGTGAGCCCACTATTAGAGACAGTGAGCTCCCTACTAGAAACAGTGAGCCCCCTATTAGAGACAGTGAGCCCCCTACTAGAGACAGTGAGCCTCCTACTAGAGGTAGTGAGCCCACTACTAGAGACAGTGAGCCCCCTACTAGAGACAGTGAGCCCCCTACTAGAGACAGTGAGCCCCCCACTAGAGGCAGTGAGCCCCCCACTAGAGACAGTGAGCCGCCTACTAGAGGCAGTGAGCCCCCCACTAGAGACAGTGAACCCCCTACTAGAGGCAGTGAGCCCCCAACTAGAGGTAGTGAGCCCCCTACTAGAGACAGTGAGCCCCCCACTAGAGACAGTGAGCCCCCTACTAGAGACATTGAGCCCCCTACTAGAGGCAGTGAGCCCCCCACTAGAGACAGTGAGCCCCCCACTAGAGGCAGTGAGCCCCCTATTAGAGACAGTGAGCTCCCTATTAGAGACAGTGATCCCCCTACTAGAGACAGTGAGCCCCCCACTAGAGACAGTGAACCCCGTACTAGAGACAGTGAGCACCCAACTAGAGACAGTGAGCCCCCTACTAGAGGCAGTGAGCCCCCTACTAGAGACAGTGAGCCACCTACTAGAGACAGTGAGCCCCCTACTAGAGGCAGTGAGCCCCCTACTAGAGACAGTGAGCCCCCTACTAGAGGTAGTGAGCCCCCCTACTAGAGACAGTGAGCCCCCTACTAGAGACAGTGAGCCCCCTACTAGAGGTAGTGAGCCCCCCTACTAGAGACAGTGAGCCCCCCACTAGAGGTAGTGAGCCCCCCACTAGAGGCAGTGAGCCCCCTACTAGAGACAGTGAGCCCCCAACTAGAGACATTGAGCCCCCCACTAGAGGTAGTGAGCCCCCTACTAGAGACAGTGAGCCCCCTACTAGAGACAGTGAGCCCCCCACTAGAGACAGTGAGCCCCTACTGGAGACAGTGAGCCCCCTACTAGAGGTAGTGAGCCCCCCACTAGAGGCAGTGAGCCCCCCACTAGAGACAGTGAGCCCCCTACTAGAGGCAGTGAGCCCCCTCCTAGAGACAGTGAGCCCCCTACTAGAGACAGTGAGCTCCCTACTAGAGACAGTGTGCCCCCTACTAGAGGTAGTTAGCCCCCCTACTAGAGACAGTGAGCCCCCTACTAGAGGCAGTGAGCCCCCTACTAGAGACAGTGAGCCCCCTACTAGAGGTAGTGAGCCCCCCTATTAGAGGTAGTTAGCCCCCCTACTAGAGACAGTGAGCCCCTACTAGAGGTAGTGAGCCCCCTACTAGAGAGTGAGCCCCCTACTAGGGACAGTGAGCCCCCTACTAGAGACAGTGAGCCCCCCACTAGAGACAGTGAGCCCCCTACTAGAGGCAGTGAGCCCCCTACTAGAGACAGTGAGCCCCCTACTAGAGACAGTGAGCCCCCTACTAGAGGTAGTGAGCCCCCCACTAGAGACAGTGAGCCCCCTACTAGAGGCAGTGAGCCCCCTACTAGAGACAGTGAGCCCCCTACTAGAGACAGTGAGCCCCCTACTAGAGGTAGTGAGCCCCCTACTAGAGACAGTGAGCCCCCCACTAGAGGTAGTGAGCCCCCTACTAGAGGTAGTGAGCCCCCCACTAGAGACAGTGAGCCCCCTACTAGAGGTAGTGAGCCCCCCACTAGAGGTAGTGAGCCCCCTACTTGAGACAGTGAGCCCCCTACTATAGGTAGTGAGCCCCCTACTAGAGGCAGTGCGGAATTAAAATCAGTATTTATACTGCAGAAGTAATTTGATGAGCTCTAAAGCTCTTTTTAAATCCTTTATATTCACTTGCTTGCTTGCTTGCGCGCTTACGACCGTGCAAATCTTTCGGTAGTTTTTTAACCCACTTCCCGTGATCCAATCGAGCTGACATTTTGCACACAGCTCGTTGTGCGTGACAATTTATTTTCGTGAAATTTTTTTCCCAAAATTTTCCACTTCATAGGAAAAAAATTTTTTCATAATTAATTTAAAATACCAATGTGATAAAAATGAAACTCTTACTCAAGAAAAACAGAAATGAATAATAAAATAAAACCGATGCCACGCATATAAAGGATTTATAGTGAAAAACTTTGTTTTTACGGGTTAAATTTTTCACTGATGTCCATTAGGAGCCAGGTCCAGGAAAGCCACAGAGAGTTGTTGGGCCCTGCATTGGGGGTGGGTATTTTTTTACCTTAAGATATTTCCAGCAAATTATTGAGTGAACTGTAGAGTGTGTGTTTGGTTTACTTTTCCCACGTTGACCTTAATAATTTTAAATGTTTTAATCCAATAGTCACCCCCTTTTACAATCGAAAGTAAATGTAACGCCTCTCACCCTCCTCGTCGTCCACTTCACCCCTCACCAGGTTTGACATCGCGCTCGTTCAACTGAACGAGTCAGTGCAGCTCACCAGCAAGATCCAACCCGCGTCCCTGCCCTACCCGGGACAAATCCTCGCCAATGATGCCGAGTGCTATGCTACCGGCTGGGGAAGATTATCTTGTAAGGACCAAACAACTAAGCATCACTAACATGCAGACACTTTATATATCGACTACGTCATTGCTGATGCATCTCAAGTTCCTACCACACTGCACTTCTGAGACTTCAACATGTAGCAGTTGTGATTATTGATTATCTAACACTCACTAATTGGGACGCTGCGGTGATGAGATGTTAACTGTCTCGCCTGGTATGTAGGATGCCGTAGGTTTGATCCTGACCCCTGACACCTGCTGTATATTTCGTGTTTGCGTGTCTCTCTCCCCGTGGTCGCGTGGATTTTTCTCCGGGTCCTCTGGATTTTCCCTTCACATTTATAATCAACATCACACGTTTAGAGTATTTGGCTCGCGCTATATATTTCCATATGATGATAAGCCACTTTGTTGAGCCATCATTTGTGGTCTGGTCGCTTCTGAAAAAGAGCTGTATAGCTCTGATCACGAGAACGATATTTCACAATGGAGCTCAAACGGACGTACTCCAGTTCAATAACAATATATCTCATTATTATTATTCATGGAAACCCAGAACTGAAATTTGGCATGTGAGGGGATAAATATGAATAGACTACACATGAATGAGAAAATAAAGAAAAGGATCCCCCTATAGCTTTAACAGGCTGTTGGGGAAAATGTTGTTAGCGAGTGTCACCTATGAAGACCGGTACAGCACACAAGAGGGGTGGGTGGCCAACACCACGCCTGGTCACCTTTGTCTCCCCAGTGGGGATGTTTCTTTACACGCAGGTACTCATTTTAAGCTGAGTCGACCTAGGGGAGGCCCAGGACCGGTTCAGATAATCGCTGTCACTGGTGTTGGTGGCCATGAGCGGGAATCGAACTCGGGTCGCCAGGTTCGTAGTGCAGTGCCAACTGCTACTACACTACCACTCCCCGTCATTATTTTATGAGACTATAGTCAGTCAGGGACGCTCATGCTTGGGGACGCCTCAGAACATCTGGGTACCTGAATGTTGGCTGTAAAAGGCAAACAACATTTGGGGCTTTAATGAAGTTGCTAATTCTCGAAAACGTTATGGACGGACACGATACGTAAAAATAAATGGGACTGGGCATTGATAGGCTGAGTACATTGCAGCGAAAGTACGTAAAGCTCACATCGGGGTTGTTACCGTATCATCGTATTGGCCGCGTGCGTCTGTGTGTCATCAGTCTCAGGCTCGGCCTACGACACTTTGCAGCAAGTTCGGCTTCCAGTCGTCGACTACGCGACGTGCAGCGGCGCCGATTGGTGGAGTGTCTGGGTGAGGCCCAGCATGATATGTGCTGGTGACAGCCTCCACGCTGTCTGCAAAGTGAGTCTATCGGCAGATCTTCTCCATATTCTTTCCGTATGGCTGCTGCTGATACTACCAAATGGACCAATCAGTTCCAATAACAAAGCAAATATTATCAGAGAATGTTTGTTTGCATGTATTGTCACAAGTATGTGTGGTGAATGCAGACTTGATGCCTTGCAAAAGGTATATATTTGGTGTTTTAACATCTTGACATACCTGTTTTATTGCCAGAAAAGGTAAAACCTATTCTTATTTTTAATAATTTTTTATACTGGCAAAAATGTCTCGTAGATACTTTTCATCAGTAATTATCCAGCATTTTTGAAAATCCGGCGCCCCCTTCCCCTCTAATCCGCCGGCTAATTGATTATCTACTGTAGTATAAAATAAATGGTATTATATCTTTACATATCAACAATATGGTTGTGCAGTATAGATGCGCAATGAATTGCTGAGCATGCTCTGTGTAGGTACTTTACCACGTTACAATCCACCAAAATATTTTGAAATTCAAGTTCTTTCCGTTTACGTTCCTGTTTTCAGAAACTCATCCTGGGTGTAAACCGGAGTGTGCCTGTGTAAGCAAATAAGGATAAACATATATTAAAGTAGATTCATAATTAATTCGTTTAAATCTGGTTGGTTGTGTCTGTGAGGTTACAACAAGTTAAGTCAATCTTACATTTTAATATTCACGTGGCGTCTTTATGGTACAAATCCGCCACCCAAAGTGGTTAAGCAACACGGGTTATTTTGGGTGTGTGAATTTTTATTCTGACTTCGAGGATCGTGTGCTGAAGATGCTTGGCTTAGTTTCAAAAGAAAACCTCGTACATCTCTTTGCAACAAAAAAACATTAGAGGTGAGAATGATTCTTCAACTCACCAGTGAGCTAAACAGAAACACAATTGGCAAGTAAAATGTTTGAACAAGTGACGCAAAAAATGTGTTGCGATCGAAACATCGTGGTTTTTGGTTATTTTCTTTGAACCTATCTACGTGACGTCACAGGAAGACCCAAAGAATATATATTCCTGCAGTCACGAAAACTTTAAGTCAAGATTTTGACAAGAGGCACCTACTCTGCAGTCACCCGATTCAAGGCCAGACCCAAGCCCTTACATTGCCTCCTCTGCCTTTTGACTGTGGGCGCCACGGTGGCTAGGAGATGTTTACTACCTCGCCTGGTATACAGGAGGTCGCGGGTTTGATTCCAACCTTGACGCCTGCTGTATATTTGGAGTTTGCGGTGCCTCTCTCTCTCCCCGTGGTCATGTGGATTTTTCTCTGTGCCTCCAGTTTATCCCTCCATATTTAGAACTATGCGTCTCGAGTAATTTGGCTGCTATAAATTTCTACATGATGACAAGCCACTTCGTTGCGCTACAATTTGTGATAGCCAGGTCGCTTCTGAAAAAGAACAGCATTTACGATACGTAAATCTACATTGTATTGCATCGCACAATAAAGTTTACAGAGTGCGTTGTTCACCGGTATTGCTATTGTTGTCATACGTAGGGCGACTCGGGTGGCCCACTCAACTGCAACACGAGCGGAGGCTGGGTGGTGCACGGCATCACGAGCTTCGTGTTCAACAGGAGCTGCAACATGACTAACAAGCCTAGCGTATTCACGCGCGTGTCCGACTACAGCTCGTGGATTTCGTCCGTCACTGGGATGCAGTTCCCCACGACGGTGCGTGGATCGTGACGACGGCAGGAGCGAGCTTGCGTTTGACAGAGCCGCCATCCTCTATGTCTTAAATGCACTTCACACAACCACAAGCAACTTACGAACACTGCTCAAGTCCAAATGATGAAGCCACTTTGCTGAGCTGCATTTGCGGCACAAGGTCACTCAGCACATGACCTACAATAGTTTACCAGCAGGGAGTGGGGTGGGGGGATAAATAAGATGCTTTGTGTAATCTCGATTGATATCATTTCTGGGTCACTTTTCGCATATTCGGGGCAAAACGTGGACCATGATTCTGACATATGATGGACTCCTACCCGTCTTTTGAATGCCATCACGTGACCTTCAAGGTACACTGTAACCAGGGTGGCCTGCCAGATCCAAACCATCAACTTCTGCAACTAGCAGTGCCAAGTCCTTTTGCTGGCACACTGAGGAGGGAATTTATATCGCGTCTTAACCGAGGAACTTTACAAAGAATTAACAACAGTACAAATGAGCGTAATGGTGCAGTTGAGGTGAATTAAATAGATGAGAGGAAGGAATGGGGCAAATATGTGATGCGTGAATGCATTGAGCTCGAAATTGATGACAGTACATTTTGATGAATGTATTTAATGAATGGGGTTAATGAGTGGTAACCATATAATGAGAACGTGATGAGGGAATGGTAACGATGGTGGTGGTTATGAGGGGGAGGTTAATGAAGACTGCATAGCTGGCTGGCTATACAGCTACGACGAGGTAGAGATGGCAGCGACGACAGCCAGGACCCGAACCCCCACAACAGCCCCGAACCCCCGTTTGCCTTTTCCTTATATTCACCCAGCGTGTCCAAGCCCCGCCCTTGGTCATACCCAACTCCTGGAACTCTATCGCTGGTTCCAGGGGCTTCCAGTTCAATCCCCTCCTTGACCATTGGCCCAGTTACGGCCCGTTGTGTTCGCTTGCATGTGTTGTTCTCTAACGCACCCATGGCCACCAGATGGCATCTTGTCACTACATCTGTGTTTCTTCGCT
The DNA here is from genome assembly GCF_965212315.1 of Lampetra planeri. NCBI lineage: Eukaryota > Metazoa > Chordata > Hyperoartia > Petromyzontiformes > Petromyzontidae > Lampetra > Lampetra planeri. The sequence continues at coordinate 2,844,745 of NC_136154.1, read as the reverse complement.
GTTTACAGACAGCTACTACTGAGGCGGGAAGACTTTGGAAGATAGCGCCATGATTGCTTCTTTATTGGCTACAGACCATGTGACAGCAGCCATCGCACGGTGGGGAGGAGGCACACGGGGGCTGGGGTGAGGATTAGTTGAGGGGGGTGGGTGCAGGTGGGGTGGGGGCAGTCGATGGGGGGACTGGGGGTGGAAGCTTTCACGGTGCATTGTAGTACAGTTGTACTCCAATACAGGGACTCCTCTACTTACGAATGAGTTAGGCTCCAGAGGTCTCTTCGTAAGTCGATTTGTTTCTAAGTCCAAATTTACTCCTGTTGATTCCAACCATGTACGGCATGTACACTAAACACGGGGAATGGCTTTAAACGTCGTTTAATTTCCTGTAGATGTAGATGCCACTGGATAAATCATGGTCTACAGATGTAGATGCCACTGGTTATTCATGTTTTGCAGATGTAGATGCCACTGTTTCTTCACGTGGCATCTACATGAAATACGGACAGGTTTGTTTGTATCTCTGAAAGTTCGCAAGTCTAATGTTCGTAAGTAGAAAAGTCCCCCCGATCACGTCGTTTCGGAAAAACATGTCATCACTTTATTGTTAACACCACTACCTGATTTGCGTCACCTAAACCCACTTACATCACTGAAACCATAATTTGTCCTTTCTCATATCCATCACCTCTCATCCGTCGCCTTGACCTACCTTGTAAATTGCTTCGATCTACATTGTTTCCATATACATCGTCACACTTTTTCCGAACGTTTTCCAGATGTAAATTGGGATATTACTTTATATTTGTGGTATTCTATGGAAATTATTAAGAACGTCTATTACCACTGCTACCACGGTGACCTTTCTGGCGAAATTCATTCGTTAATTTATCCATCTATAGTCGTCTATCAGCCTGACTTTTTCATCTCATCCGTACTTTGTACAACTACAATGCTGGTAACAACACACTCACCCAACCACTCAATCAGCCACTCACCAATTCAATCACCCACTCAACCAATAAATCCCTCACCCTTCACACCATACTGCAGGCCACAACACAACATGCAACCACTCACTCGATCACCAAATCACCAAATAAGTCAACTGTTCACGAATGCAATCAATCCCTCACCCACTCACCACACCGCAGGTCACAACACTTAATTTATTTTGAGTATGACCACGTAATGATATTGCCATTTTTTGTGTCATTACAACCCTCCACCATCGGGGATTTTGTGATCTCAAACCTGATCATGTAGAGCAGGGCTCAGAAACCTTTCAAGAAAAGAAAGCCATTCTTTTTTAGTCTTTGACCAAAATAGTTTGACAGCCACAGCAGCGGGTATACAGCAGATCACAACAAAAACATTTAGACTTAAAACAACTCAATAGGTGATGGGATAAACTGTTGTTTATTTATTTTTTTTCCTCCCTGGATATTCATTAACAATATAGTTTTACTGTTGTACATTTTGTTTTCACTACCAAGATAGACTCCCATTCTCTGCCATATTTAATCAATTATCTTTAGGTGAAATCATATTTCAGATTAACTTTTTTTGTTTAAATGGCTGCCCACAACGGGGAAGCCAAAGAGCCGCATGCTGACTCTGGAGCCGCAGGCTGCCGACCCCTGCTCTGGAGTCATCCTTGTGTAGTCACGTAGAATGAGTCACTAGAGTACATAGCATTGGGTGCTTGGAAAGAGGAGGATTATGGGTACAGCAGCCCGATCTGCCAATGAGACACATGGCTGGAGTCTGGAACCTTCTGGTGAGATCAGGAGGGGGCCTGGCCGATGGCGGAGCCTGGCCACGCCGGGGAGGATATAAGGGAGGCTCCGACACTCAGTCGGGGCTGTCGTCTGGGAAATGAACTCGTCATGCTGCCGTCGTCCTCGTTTTCACCTTCTCGGCATCGCTGGTCGAGTAGCATACGGACCGTGGGTAGATATCCCATGTGACTATATGGAATGGAATAAAGGATGTGCCTCCAACTCTTAGTATGTCCACATTGATACACTCCACCGCGCTCTGAATCCAGAGTGTGACTTTATTCCTAGCAGTAAGGATTTTCTTCTTTGCTTAGTTTAGTTGAATTTAAATCTCCAAAAGTGTAGTCTTTCTTCTGCTATTTGTGAACAATACATTTGAGGACGAGAATTATTCGCCTGACCTATATAAAAAATACTGTGACGATACATAAGGATGTATTGGCAGTACACCGGTACAGCATAACGCAACGATCATCATAGAACAGTCTGACGATGTCGTTGTTGCCCCTTGAGTGAGCTGCAGACTCTCCATCAGAAGTGGCACTTAGATGCAGCAGTTGCTTTCCCATTTGAACGTGTGGTGATACCACCACGAGTCGTAACCTTTTAATGCCACCGTTCGCCCAAAACTATTCCGGAAATGAATCGAAGAACCGTCTCGATCAAGTCTAGGGCAAAAGCAGTCAAGTCTGCCTTTGGAACACGGAGCCAGCCAATCGTCATCAGGCGGGGTGCTGCAATACGGCAACAGACTGCGAAACTTCGTGTTCAGCCGTTCATAAACATTCGTCTTCTGACAGCTTCGACATCACGAGAACAGATTCTAAGGCACCACCACCCCACATTTATTTTCTGGCCGGGATTGAGAGTTTTTTTTATATCGCGCACCACCAATGTACCACCAATACGTTAATTTGCAGAACAGTTATTGAAAGTGAACATTGTATAAATAAATACATAGCTGATGGTCCCAAGACACAACCTTGACTGGGATCCGCACTTCCCATTGCCGAATGGTTTGGTTGTATGCACTCGACAGATGCTCATGAGAAATTTTGATTGGGACACGTGGCATTTTACAATGAGCGTTGTGCTCTTGGGATACATCTTCAGACCGACCTTCACAATGATTTACATGTGTGTGCGTGTATTTATATTTCAGAAACCATCATCGTCGACTACAAAGATGTTGGTGTATGCTCAGCTCCCGCTGTTGCTCTTGCTGGCCCAGGTGTTCATTTAGCCGACTGACTTTGAAGAAGCATGATTCGATTTACGTGCCAAATTCTTCTTTAATATTCAAACAATGTTTTACTGCTGATCTACAAAGCACACATTCTGCAGAAGTTTGAATACTGTTGTCATATCTGGGGTGGAGCACACCCAGTTCAATACCAGTCGAGGGCAATTGATAGAATTCAGTGCAAACTAGTCGTCTTCTTCTTTGGAAGGGCATTTTTCGGGATTGGAACAATTTAAAAATGTATGTCGAGATTTGATATCCACTCGACTGCTTCAGGAGTAGCCTCGTGGATTTGTTTCAACTCGCGGTTGAATGATCCGATTGGGCAGTCGTTCACGATATGTTTACATGGTCTGAGATGTTGCTTCACAGTCACAAACTGTGCAGGCAGCTGTACGACTGCCTTATTCCTACTAACGCTGTGACGTAGTTATGTTTACTCAATCGCGTTATATCCAATTCGCATCAGAATAGTAATAAAAATGTGTTCCCTAAATACATTAATCACATTATATCCAGTTCGCGTTATGAAAACAACACGCAGCATTATTGGAGAACAGACTGTACTGAGATTATTAGTCGAATGGTCTACAGTGTTGCATCAACGGTGTTTGTGTTGCATGTGTTGGGGCCGCTGGTCCCCGAAGTCCCTCCCTGCTCCGTGCCTATGGCAGGGGCTCTTCCGTGCGCCGACCCCTTGCTGCTCTGCGAGCAGCTGCTGCCGTCGCAGGGCTCATCGCCCGACGGCTCCCCTCCCCGGTCCGTCCCTCCGCGAGCTCGTGTGAGAGGCATAGCTCGCCGCACGCCCTCATTCACCTGCAGACGCTGCGTTGTCTCTCCACGGATCACGGGGGTCAGGGGTCGGAGGGCGAACGACGCTGCCCTCACACTGCTCGAGTCCCGGCGGCCACAGACGGAGCGAAGGCCTGCGGACGCACCGACCCCTTCCCCCACACTACGAGCGCACACACCTGCACACACGCGACACCCACTCGTGCGCCGCTCTACGCAGCGCTCACTCACGCGGCGAACCACTGTGTACACACGCGCACCCACACGTTCCCACTGCTCGACAAGATCACGCGAGGCCACGCTTCGCTATTAATAATTTATTATTCGCTACCTGGTAACTAATGTTGAATCAGTGAGTCGACGAGGCTGGCCTATTCCACTAAACCTGTACCTATTCCTTATCTATCGGCTATTATCCTACTTCACCTTCTTCCTCCCTGTTAGATGCCCACGGCGGTTCGTTGATCCCGTACTCGCAGCGTGCCTCGATGCGTCTCACGGACGTTCGGGTCGCTGGACTGGAGAGCGTCCTGTCGCCTGGCGCTGGAGAGAAGAGACCCCGATCTCTCCTTTTCCCCCCTTTTTTATCCTCCCTACATCAAAGGGATGCGGCTCCGCGCCGGACGGTGGCCCTCAGCTTTTCCTTAACAATGGGCTCGTGTCCTCTAGCACGCGCACCGCGGTTCCGGACGCCTGTGATATGCTAATCAATGTGCGGCATTGCGCGGCGTAAATTCGAATTAATCCCTTTCCCTCCCTAACAATCGTGCCTGCGCGCTCAAGCGTAATTATCCCAACCATCCGTGACTATGCGCAAGAGCCCCTGCGGTCCCGCTGCTCATGCTGTCCCGTCCCTCCCCTGCTTGCCCCGTCGACACGTGGGTGGTGTGTGTGGGGGATGCGCTTCAACCGCGGTGGCCGAATGCCCCTCGCCGCGGCCATGCCATCTTGAGGCAGGTCGCAGCGCCGCGGTGCAACGTAGCGTCGGGGGAGGCCGTCCAATTCCCTGATCGCCGGAAATCGTGAGAGTTAATCCCGATAAGGGTTTCTCGGATAAAAAACGGTCGATCAGGTGACCTTCCCTTCCAGCTCTATGGGGGGGGGGGGTGGAAATGCGTGCAGGTGTGTTCATGTGAGGTGAGGTGAGGGGGACGAGGGGTTGGCTCCGTTGCTTGGTGGTGGCGAGGTCGGGGATGGGGCGCCTGCTGAACGGCTTCGTGGTGGCGGCATCACATAGCCCCCCGAGGTGCCAGTCCCCGTCCCGGGTTGACTGGAGCACCTTGCTTGGGCCGCGCCCACGAGGAAACGTTGTGGGGTCCGGGGGATCCGTCTGGACCTGGTGGCTGGTCTCGGGGCGGGTGGCTCCATCCTCTGTAGCTCCTGCGGCAGCCTCCTCCTCCACTCCAGCAGCTCTCCCCGTCCTCCGGCACCTGTGGGCTGGGGCACAAACTCAGCAGCGGAAGGGTTTAGGGGCCGTCGTCCGCGTCGTCTCCTGACTGGATCGGGGCGTCTCGGGGGCCCGGCCAGGCCCATGTAGGGTGCGAGGCCCCCCAACACGAGGGGTGCGGGTACTCCGGGATTTCGGGGCCTTCGGGTGACGGAGTTCTCTCTCGCCGGGGCCGCTTTCCACGGTTTTAAGCGGCGGACGTTGACCACCGTCTCTCGATCCCTCTCCCCGCCATAAATTAGTACCGTCCAGGGGGAGATCTGTCGCACCACGGTCCAGGGTCCCCGCCAGTAGGTCGTCAGTTTCCCCACCTGCCCGGCCCCGACGCGAGGGGTGTGTAGCCACACCTTAGCGCCTGTCAGGAATAAGGGGGGTTCCATGCGGGGTCGGGTGCCCTGTTCCTGCCGCCGATGCGCGGCTTCCCCTTGCGGGTATGCTCGGCCTCAGGCTTCTCGCAGGGTCTCAGGTGTTCCACGGGGCGGCTTCCCTCCTCCGGCTGGGGGGAAGGGACGCCGAATAGCAGATCTGCGGGTAAACGAGACTCGCGGCCGAACATCATTAAAAACGGGGTTTGTCCCGTCGACGTGTGTACGGTGGTGGCGTAGGCGAAAAGGGCGTAGGGGAGGTGTTCGTCCCAATCCCGTTGATTTGCGGCCGCCATACGTTTGAGTTTCCCCGCTAGGGTCTGATTCATGCGCTCTACCATACCGTTCGCTTGGGGGTGGTACGCTGTGGTTCGGTCCTTCTGGATTCCGAATTCTCGGCACAGTGCCTGGAACAGCTCGGCCTCGAACTCGCTACCCTGGTCGGTGAGGACTCGTTCTGGGATCCCGTGCTTCAGTACGTAATGTTCCACAAATGCCCGGGCCACCACCAAGGCCGTTTTATCAGGAATGGCCACTGCCACGGGGTAGTGGGTGAAATACTCTACTGCGACCAGGATATACCAGTTGCCTCGATGGGATCGCGGGAATGGCCCCTGTAGGTCGATCCCGACCAGCTGATTCGTGCGGCTGATGCGGAACGGCCTTAGGGGTACCTGGTATCGTGCCGGTTTTGGCCCGCACTACTGACAGGCGCGGCAGCCCTGTACCCAGGCCGCCACGTCTTGTGCCAATTTGGGCCAGAGATACTGGCGACGCAGGGTCTCTCGCGTGTGTCGTTCCCCATCGTGGCCCCCGAGTGGGTGGTCATGCACCAGCCGTAGCAGCTGGGGTCGCACCTGGGCAGGAACACAGATGCACCCCGGCTGGCCGGCCTCGGTTAACTCCCGTACCACTCCGTTCTGCACACACAACCGGGCATACAAACCGCTCCAGGGTCCTGGTAGGGTGCTCTTTTCCTCCCGCAGTGCCGCCTCCACTGCCGCCAGATCCGGATCTTGCTGCTGGGTCTGTCTCAGCAGCTCGTCGTTTAGGCCCGGGAAGGCGCAGCCGACGTCCTCCTGGATCCGTCCGATCGGGTCCCGAGCCGCGGGTCCCGCGCTTGCCGGGCGGTCGACGGGATCCTCGGTGCCACCTGTGAGGGTCTCTGTGGCGCACACTGCACTCTCTCTCGCTGGAGGGGGGTCAGTGGCCGCGGCCTCTCGGGGGTCCGTTGCCTGCCGGCAGTGTCCCCCCGTGAAACACGGGCAGGCCTCCTCCGCCCTTGTCTCGGCGTACACCGTGGGTCGCCTCGACAAGGCGTCCGCGTTTGCATGCGTCCGGCCAGCCCGATACTCGATTTGCAGGTTGTACTCCTGCAACTGCGCCAACCACCGGGCCATCTGCCCCCGCGGCTCCTTGAATGTAAGAATGAACTGCAGAGCATAATGGTCAGTGCGTACGCGACATCATCTGCCGTACAAATACGGCCGGAACTGTTTGCATGCGAAAATCACGGTGTACAACTCTTGGCGGGTCACGCAATAGTTCAGCTCGGCCCCACTCAAGGTCCGGCTGCCGTACGCGATGACTCGTTCCGTCCCATCCTGTACCTGTGACAACACCGCGCCCAGCCCGCTGCTGCAGGCGTCGGTGTCCAAAATAAAATCAGTGGTAAAATCGGGGAAAGCGAGGGTGGGGGCGTGGGTGAGGTGATCTTTGAGAGTGGTGAAGGCCGTCTGGCAGGCCCCCGTCCACTGATAGGGGTGCTTAGGGGAGGTGAGTTGGGTGAGAGGGCGTGCAATCTCGCTGAATCCCTTTACAAATCGACGATAATAGGTGGCGAGCCCCAAAAATGATCTGATCTCCGTCAGATTCCTTGGCCGTGGCCACTCCACTACGGCGCGTACCTTCTCCGGATCGGTGTGCACGCCTGCCTCGCTGACGCGATGCCCGAGGTACCCCACCTCGCGTTGTGCGATGTAACACTTACGTGGCTTGAGCTTGAGATGAGCCGCTCGCAGTCGCTGGAACACCTCTCGAAGCCTGGACCAATGCTCAGACAAAGATCTACTGAACACTATCACATCGTCCAAGTAAATCAGGCACTGTTCCCATTGCAAGCCCCGCATCACCAACTCCATCAGCCGCTGGAACGTCGCGGGCGCATTGGTGAGTCCGAACGGGAGTACTCGAAACTCGAATAGCCCCACTCGGGGTGGTGAATGCGGTTTTTGTCCGATCCTCCTCTGCCATCTCCACCTGCCAGTACCCGGATGCGAGATCGAGGGTGGAAAAATATCGCGCTCCGGCGAGGCTGTCGAAGGTGTCGTCGATGCGGGGTATGGGGAAGGCATCGCCGAGCGTGACTGCATTTAGTTTACGGTAATCGACGCAGAACCGGGTTGACCCATCCTTTTTCGTTACTAGTACCACTGGGGCTGACCAGGGGCTCGCCGAGGGCTGAATTATGTTATCGCGAAGCATGTCCCCAACTGCCTCTTTGATTTGGGCGCGTTCGGGTGCGCCAACTCGGTACGCAGGGAGTTTGATGGGTCGGGCTGCACCGGTGTCAATTTCGTGCTTAACAAGATCGGTCCAACCCACGTCCGAGTCGTGTTCACTGAATACGTCGGCATACTTCCGCAGTAACTCGCGCAGCCGATCGGCCTCTCCCTTAGGTAAATCCGCCCATGGTACATGTAACGCGTCGAGCAGGGGAATTACCTCGGCTCGGGGAGTCGGGCCGACTCGCCAGGCCAGGTCCTGGTCACCCTCAGGACGACCGGGGTCCTCAGCCCAGAGTGCGAACACCGAGTTGTTAGAGTGGCGTGCGTGCAGGGGGTGTACGGTGGCTATTGGGGTGCGCCGTCGCAGTATCGCTGGGGTACTGTGGGGGTTAAACATCCGCATAAACAATCGGTCCCCATCTGCGTTTACCATCGTGGCGGATCCCACGACCCCATACCGTTTTGCCAACTCCGGGTGAGGAGTTAGCATTACCTCTCCTGATGGTCGGAGCGCGGGGTCGGTGGGGGATGTTGCCACCGGCACCAGCATCTCGGTGAGCGGCCCGATGGTGACTGCCGTCGCCAGGATAGCGGCCACAGGTGCGAAGCGGGGGCGCGTTGGTTTTCGTCCCAGGAACGGTATCCGCTCGCCGTTGCTCTCCATGGTGGCGCATCGCTGGCGGGGTTGCACGTTGAGTCCCAGCTGTTCTAAGAGGTCGGTACCTGCGATACACTCGTGACACAACGCACTCGACACGTAGAACTCCTGGGTGCACACCTGGCTGCCTATGCGGACCTCTAAGGTGGCTCTCCCCAGCAGCCCCATTCCGGCTCCGCTCGCCGTGTGCAGCGCGCGGTCCGGTGCCTGCAGGTGACGCACGTCAACCCCGATCGCGCTGCAGTGCGCTGCGCTCACGAGCGAGGCCACCGCCCCTGTGTCCAGCAGGATTCGGGTATGCACTCCGTTTACCTCCCCTTCCACCAGCAACGTGGCCCCCGTGATCCCCGCCACCAGCTCCCGTAGCCAGTCGCCAGGAGTCACCATTTCCGTGGGCGTTGTTGCTGGAACCTGTGTGGAGATCACTCGCTCGCCATTATTCTCATTATCGTCTATTTGTATCGGGACCGCGTCGATTGCACCCCTAGTTGGTCCGCTTTCTAGGGGGCGTTGGAGTTTTAACCCCTGCGTCTGCCTAGCTCGGGTGATTTCAGGACAGTCTCTCACTAGATGCCCTCGGCGGTCGCACATATAACATGCCCGGGGAGGGGGGGCGGCTCCGTAGCGGGTCCCCTGTCCGCTCCCTCTCCCTCCCCTAGTACGCAGTTGTCCCACATCGGACTCTAATTGGGCTACCCCCCCCGGCCAGCCCCCCTACGGTCGAGCGTAGTTCCCCCATCTCAGACTGGAGGGTCTTCATATTTTTATTCGCTTCCTCGCGTACCTGGGTTACCCTCTCACCTACGTGGGTTACCTTACCGTCCATTCGGTCTACTCGGCCAGCAATATCTCCCATGCCGGTCTGTAACCCAGCTACCCAACCCGGGGTTGTCTCGCGGGGTCTCTGGGCCTCTCTTGCCCGTCTCCCTATGGGGCTGGCGGGCTCATCCTCATCCTCCTCCTCGTCAGGGATCAGGCTCGCCACGGTGTACTCCTGTCCCGACCCTCGGAGCTGCGCGCGTTCGCTGGAGAGCTCCTCACACTCCAGCGCTTGTTCGACTAGGGTATCGAAGGGGAGGCCTGCGCTACTCTTTTTGGGCTGCCACCACGCGGTGCGAGCTAGGTACCTGAGTAGCTTGTCTGCAGCTAGCGCGTCAATGACCTCCTTCGAGAACTCTGGACGGGCGATCCGGGTTAGTGATCGCACGTCCTCAGCGTAGTTTCGGAAGTCCTCGCCAGTTTGGCGTCGGCGCGCCTCTAAGGCCGTCTTCGCCCGTATCGCGTTGCGCGTGCCGAAACGCAGGTCTAATCTACGCATTAGTTCTTCTAGTTGGGTTTGCGCGCTTTCGGGTAGTGCCTCTACAAAGTCGGCTGCCCGCCCATCTAAGTTTAACTTAAGATGTCGCAACGCCTGTGCGTCCGACCAGCCATTAAGCTCTTTAGCCCCTATGATATTACGGGAAAACGCTTTCCATGTAGGGGTCCCCTGGCCGGTGAACACATGCCTTACCTTTGCGTGGAGTAGCGCGCCACCTTCCCGTGAAGATGTGAGGGTTCGTACGACTTCTGACACCATGTTGTTGGGGCCGCTGGTCCCCGAAGTCCCTCCCTGCTCCGTGCCTATGGCAGGGGCTCTGCCGTGCGCCGACCCCTCGCTGCTCTGCGAGCAGCTGCTGCCGTCGCTGGGCTCATCGCCCGACGGCTCCCCTCCCCGGTCCGTCCCTCCGCGAGCTCGTGTGAGAGGCATAGCTCGCCGCACGCCCTCGTTCACCTGCAGACGCTGCGTTGTCTCTCCACGGATCACGTGCTATTAAACGGGGGTCAGGGGTCGGAGGGCGAACGACGCTGCCCTCACACTGCGCGAGTCCCGGCGGCGACAGATGGAGCGGGGGCCTGCGGACGCACCGACCCCTTCCCCCACACTACGAGCGCACACACCTGCACACACGCGACACCCACTCGTGCGCCGCTCTACGCAGCGCTCACTCACGCGGCGAACCACTGTGTACACACGCGCACCCACACGTTCCCACTGCTCGACAAGATCACGCGAGGCCACGCTTCGCTATTAATGATTTATAGATAGATCGTTTATTGTCATTGTCACCAGTACAACGAAATTGAAAATGCTCACCAGTCAGGGCATCATTCATAAATTTAAATTAAATAAAACAAGAAAATAAAAATAAAATTAAATGAAAGATAATCAATTTATACTATATATAAAAACAGCCCAAGTATACCCACATACCCACATAAGGTTACATTTTGTCATTGCACATCTCTATTTCACAGTCAATTGAAAAATACTATTACTTAATAATTAATTAGCATTATTGAGTGTGGTGATCGCTGTAGGATAAAAGCTCTGTTTGAATCTGTTTGTCCTTGTTTTGACTGATCTGAATCGTCTGCCTGATGGCAACAGCTCAAACAGTGAGTGTCCAGGGTGAGAAGAGTCCTTTATAATGTTCTGTGCTTTTTTGATGCAACGTGAACTGTGTAGTTCTTCCAGTGTGGGGAGATGGCAGCCGGCGATCTTTTGGGCTGTGTTGATGACCCTCTGGAGCGCTTTCCTCTGAGCCACTGTGCAGCTGGTGTACCATACACAGATGCAGTATGTGAGAATGCTCTCGATGGAGGCTCGGTAGAAGGACACCAGCAGTTTCTGTGTGATGTTATTATTCCTGAGGATTCTCAGGAAGTAAAGTCTCTGCTGGGCCTTTTTCAGAAGCTCAGTGCTGTTGGCGCTCCAGGTCAGGCCCCCCCCAATGTGGATTCCCAGGAAGCAGAAGTCTGCCACCCTCTCCACACAGTCCCCGCTGATGATTAGTGGTGGAGTGTCCGTTTTCTTTCTCCTGTAGTCTATTATGAGCTCCTTGGTCTTTGCGGTGTTAAGGAGCAGGTTGTTGCCCCTGCAGTATGCTGTCAGCCGCTCCACCTCGTCCCTGTAGGCAGACTCATCCCCCCAAGAGATGAGCCCCACCACTGTGGTGTCATCAGCAAACTTCACAATGGTGTTGCTATGGTGGACGGCGGCACAGTCATGTGTGTAGAGGGAGTAGAGCAGGGGGCTCAGTACACAGCCCTGGGGGGAGCCGGTACTGAGGCTCAGGGCTGTGGATGTATGACGGCCCACTCTGACCCTCTGTCTGCGGCCCGAGAGGAAACTATGTATCCACATGCAGGTGGAATGTGGAATCCCCAGGTCGCCCAGTTTTTCCACCAGTTTGTGTGGGAGGATGGTGTTGAACGCAGAACTGTAATCCACGAAGAGCATCCGCACATAGCTCCCCTGCTGCTCCAGGTGTGACAGTGCAGCATGTAGTGCTGTGGCCACGGCGTCCTCCGTGGATCGGTTCGCTCTGTAGGCAAACTGGTGGGGGTCAAGGTTTCGGGGCAAGCTTCCTATGATGTGACTCCGGACCAGTTTTTCAAAGCACTTCATCACCACTGGCGTGAGTGCTACTGGCCGGTAGTCGTTGTAGCTGGAAATGTGGGTTTTTTTGGGCAGGGGGACTATGGTGGAGGACTTTAGACAGGGTGGTACAGTTGACTGTTCCAGAGACAGGTTGAAAATCCTTGTGAAGACTCCAGCCAGCTCGTCAGCACAGTCCCTTAGCACACGTCCCGGGACGCCATCAGGTCCCGCAGCCTTCCTCGGGTTGACGGCCCGCAGCGTGCGCCTCACCTCATGCTCCTCTACTGTGAGGTTTAAGCTGCTGTGGACCGTGAGGTTTGGTGATGCTGTCCCTTGTGGTGTCACCTCAAAGCGGGCAAAGAAGAGGTTCAACTCCTCTGCCAGAGCGGTGTCACCATCAGCAGCTCCGCGGTTGGCCCTGTAGTTGGTGAGGTGCTGGACTCCCTGCCACACCTGCCTGCTGTCGTTACTGTCCAGGCATTCCTCAATCTTCCTCCTGTAGTCTGCTTTGGCCTCGCGGATGCCTCTCTTCAGGTTAGCTCGGGCTGTGCTGTAGAGAGCTTTGTCTCCGGAGTTGAATGCGATGTTCCTCTCCTTCAGCAGTTGCTGGACCTCCCGGGTCATCCAGGGCTTCTGGTTGGGGTAAACCCGAACGCGTTTGTCCACAGTGACAGTGTCTATGCAGTTTTTAATGTAGCACAATACACTATATGTGAACACCTCCAGGTCCTGATGTTCGAAGACCCCCCAGTTGGTCCTATCAAAGCAGTCCTGCAGCTGCTGGGTGGCACCCTCAGGCCAGATGGCGACAGTTTTTGTGATGGTAGGAGCCGTTTTCTTGATGGGGGCGTATGCAGGGATCAAAAGCAGGGACAAATGGTCAGACTGGCCCAGGTGTGGTAGTGGTCTAGCCCTGTAGCCTAGTTTGATGTTGGTGTAGACCTTGTCCAGAATCTTAGTTCTCCTAGTAGCACACTTAACATGCTGGTGGAATTTAGGGAGTGCTGCCTTTAAGTCTGCATGGTTGAAATCCCCTGCTATAATCAACACAGCGTCAGGATACTTGCTCTGCTGAATGCTAATGCTGCCATGTAAAAGTCCAATAGCTGAGTTAGCATTAGCATCCGGTGGGATGTAAACAGCAGTTATCATGACCACAGTAAACTCTCTTGGGAGGTAAATCGGCCTGCATTTAACAGTCACATACTCCAGATCTGGGGAGCAGTGGCTGTCTACAGTCACAGTGTTAGTACACCAGCTCTTATTCACGTACACACAGAGCCCCCCTCCTCTGCTCTTACCGGAGTCTACTGTTCTGTCCTGGCGCTGTGCTGTGTAGCCTGCAAGCTCAATAGCAGAGTCCGGGATGGATGAATGAAGCCAGGTTTCTGTGAAAAGCAGAATGCAGCTGTCCTTCACTACGTTGTTCGCTGTAGTCTGTAGCCTCAATTCATCCATTTTGTTCGCGATGGATCTGGCGTTCGTGAGAAATAGGCTGGGTAGCGGTGGTTTGAGTGACTGCCTCCGTAGCCTGGCTAGCGCACCGGCCCTGCAGCCTCGCCTCTGTCTTCTCTCTCTACGCCGCCTTCGCCTCCTCCCCGCCGGGATGATAATCCACGGAGAGCCGGGCCTCCTCGCTAACGCCACTGGAATCTTGTGAAGACGGAGAAACTCGCTTGTAACACTCCGATCGTAACATAGTCCGATCTTAAGGAGATCGTGCCGTCTAAAGATGTTACTCGCCCGACAAAATGAACACAAAACAAGACATAACGCGAACATAAACAACCATACAAGGCACCGACCGGGTAGACACTGAGCTGCTGCAACTGTGTGCGCCGCCATGATGCTGCTATTATTCGCTACCTGGTAACTAATGTTGAATCAGTGAGTCGACGAGGCTGGCCTATTCCACTAAACCTGTACCTATTCCTTATCTATCGGCTATTATCCTACTTCACCTTCTTACTCCCTGTTAGATGCCCACGGCGGTTCGTTGATCCCGTACTCGCAGCGTGCCTCGATGCGTCTCACGGACGTTCGGGTCGCTGGACTGGAGAGCGTCCTGTCGCCTGGCGCTGGAGAGAAGAGACCCCGATCTCTCCTTTTCCCCCCTTTTTTATTCTCCCTACATCAAAGGGATGCGGCTCCGCGCCGGACGGTGGCCCTCAGCTTTTCCTTAACAATGGGCTCGCGTCCTCTAGCACGCGCACCGCGGTTCCGGAAGCCTGTGATATGCTAATCAATGTGCGGCATTGCGCGGCGTAAATTCGAATTAATCCCTTTCCCTCCCTAACAATCGTGCCTGCGCGCTCAAGCGTAATTATCCCAACCATCCGTGACTATGCGCAAGAGCCCCTGCGGTCCCGCTGCTCATGCTGTCCCGTCCCTCCCCTGCTTGCCCCGTCGACACGTGGGTGGTGTGTGTGGGGGATGCGCTTCAACCGCGGTGGCCGAATGCCCCTCGCCGCGGACATACCATCTTAAGGCAGGTCGCAGCGCCGCGGTGCAACGTAGCGTCGGGGGAGGCCGTCCAATTCCCTGATCGCCGGAAACCGTGAGAGTTAATCCCGATAAGGGTTTCTCGGATAAAAACCGGTCCATCAAGTGACCTTCCCTTCCAACTCTATGGGGAGGGGGGGAAATGCGTGCAGGTGTGTTCATGTGAGGTGAGGTGAGGGGGACGAGGGGTTGGCTCCGTTGCTTGGTGGTGGCGAGGTCGGGGATGGGGCGCCTGCTGAACGGCTTCGTGGTGGCGGAATCACACATGCTTAGTGTTGTGCGCGTGGCACGTGTTGTGTGAGCGATTTGTCGGGTGTGTGTAAGAGTAAAAGTCCGAGTGTTGTGTAATTATTTTGGTGTTGTGTACATGGCACGTGGTCTGGGAAATATGTTTTATATTATTGGTGTTGTGTGCATTGCATGATGTGAGTGGTATGTGTAAGATATTAATCAGTTCATGGTGTGATATTATAGGCTGTCATCAAATACAGTTAAATTAACTATTCTTCCGCAGTTATCACGCATTGATATGCTTCCAAGCAGCACTAAGCCTATGTACTGTATATTTAACTTTTTTTCGAACTGTTCGTAACCAACCGTGTTAATAATCAGAGGTGGCTATTAGAACGGTGGAGATTATTTCTCTAAATTTCAATAGATTTTCCAAGAAGTATTGGCCAGTAATTATGAAACGAAACTATCAAATTGGGCCGGCTAACTGTGTGAGGGTCGCTAGCCCCCGAGATCCCTCCCTCGGTACCCCTAACGGCCGGGTTAACCTCATTACTCGCCCCCTCGCTGCTAGGCGAACCGCTGCTGCGTTCTTCACCCATGGGGTGAGAGCCGTCGCTCCAGGATTCCCCTCCCCCGCGGGTCCGCGTAGTAGGCATGTTTAATTACGTACGCGCACACCCACACACAGCTCTGCGCGGCACTCACTCAACCCTGACCACTCACGCTAGGATCGCGCACCTGTATTATACACGTCGTGAACGTGCGCGCACACACGCATACAGCTCCACACGCGATACCCACTCTTGCGCCGCTCTGCGCCGCGCTCGCCGCTCACGTTATGATCGCGCACCTGGGGTACGCTGATTACGCACGCCGCGAGCTTACGCATACACAGTACCACACGCGTTCACACTTATAACACGAGATCACACGAGGCCACGATCAGCTATTAATGATTTATTGTCTGCTACGTGGGACTGGTTGTTGAGTCAGTATGAATCGACGAGGCTGCCTACTCTACTAACCCGGAACCTATTCCCTATTTATCGTTCACGAAACACTTTTACCTCCTTACTCACGGTTTGAGGCACTCGACGTTCCGTGGGTTTTCCTCGCTGCTTGCCTCGACACGTCGCACGGACGTCCGGAGGGCAGAGCTGGGGCAGTCCTGGACGTTGGCTTCTCGGAGCAACAGAGCGATTTCCCCTTTGCGCTCCCCATTTATCCTCCCTACCTCAAAGGGAATGCGACTCTGGACAATAGGCTCGCGACCCTCTCGCATGCGCACCGCCGTTCCGGGCGCTTTTGATATGCTACTTAATGCTAAACCTGCGCGGCGCAAATTCCAATCAATCCGCTTTTGATATACTAATTAATGCTCAACCTGCGCGGCGCAAATTCCAATCAATCCCTTTCTCACGCAGGCCCCCCCCCCATTATCGCAGTTTATGCGGCGGCGTCCGTCACAAAGGTGCGCCGTGGGAATTTGTGCACGGCTCCCCGCGTGACCCCGCTCTCCCGATTACTCATACTAACAGCCTTATCCTTTAACTCCCCTAACAATGGTGCCTGCGTGATGATGCTCCTCCATCACAATGCTTATTCCCTCTGCCTGCCCCGTCGATACTTGCGTGTGTGGGGTGTGTGAGATGCGTTTCCCCCGCGGTGGCCGAGTGGCCCCTCGCTGCGACCTTGCAACCTTAAGGCCGGTCGCAGCGCCGCGGTGCAAAGTAGCGTCGGGGGAGGTCGTCCAATTCCCTGGTCGCCGGAAACCGTGAAAGTTTAATCCCGATAAGGGCTTCTCGGATAAAAACCGGTCGGCCAGGTGACCTCCCCACGAGCTCTATGGGGGGGGGGGGGAATGCGTGCGGGTGTGTTCGTGCGAGGTGAGGTGAGGGGGACGCGGGGTCGGTTCCGTCGCTTGGTGGTGGCGAGGTCTTAGATGGGGCGCCTGCTGAACGGCTTCGTGGCGGCGGCATGACATAGCCCCCCGAGGTGCTGGTCCCCGTCCCGGGTTGACTGGAGCACCTTGCTTGAGCCGCGCCCACGAGGAAACGCTGCGGGGTCCGGGGGGTCCGTCCGGCCCTCGTGGCTGGTCTCGGGGTGGGTGGCTCCGTCCTCTGCAGCTCCTGCGGCGGCCTCCTCCTCCACTCCAGCGGCTCTCCCTGTACCTCGGTACCTGCGGGCTGGGGTACAAACTCAGAAGCGGAGGGGTTTAGGGGCCGTCGTCCGCGCCGTCCCCTGGCGGGGTCGGGGCGTCTCGGGGGCCCGGCGGGGCCCATGTAGGGTGCGAGGCCCCCCAACACGAGGGGTGCGGGTACTCCGGGATTACGGGGCCTTCGAGTGACGGGGTTCTCTCTCGCCAGGGCCGCTTTCCACGGTTTTAAGCGGCGGACGTTGACCACCGTCTCTCGATCCCTCTCCCCGCCATAAATTAGTACCGTCCAGGGGGAGATCTGTCGCACCACGGTCCAGGGTCCCCGCCAGTAGGTCGTCAGTTTCCCCACCTGCCCGGCCCCGACGCGAGGGGTGTGTAGCCACACCTTAGCGCCTGTCAGGAATAAGGGGGGTACCATGCGGGGTCGGGTGCCCTGTTCCTGCCGCCGATGCGCGGCTTCCCCTTGCGGGTATGCTCGACCTCGGGCTTCTCGCAGGGTCTCCAACAGGTGTTCCACGGGGCGGCTTCCCTCCTCCGGCTGGGGGGAAGGGACGCCGAATAGCAGATCTGCGGGTAAACGAGACTCACGGCCGAACATCATTAAAAACGGGGTTTGTCTCGTCGACGTGTGTACGGTGGTGGCGTAGGCGAAAAGGGCGTAGGGGAGGTGTTCGTCCCAATCCCGTTGATTTGCGGCCGCCATACGTTTGAGTTTCCCCGCTAGGGTCTGATTCATGTGCTCCACCATACCGTTCGCTTGGGGGTGGTACGCTGTGGTTCGGTCCTTCTGGATTCCGAACTCTCGGCACAGTGCCTGGAACAACTCGGCCTCGAACTCGCAACCCTGGTCGGTGAGGACTCGTTCTGGGATCCCGTGCTTAAGTACGTAGTGTTCCACGAATGCCCGGGCCACCACCAAGGCCGTTTTATCAGGGATGGCCACTGCCACGGGGTAGCGGGTGAAATACTCTACTGCGACTAGGATATATCGGTTGCCTCGATGGGATCGCGGGAATGGCCCCTGTAGGTCAATCCCGACCAGCTGATTCGTGCGGCTGACGCGGAACGGCCTTAGGGGTACCTGGTATCGTGCCGGTTTCGGCCCGCACTGCTGACAGGCGCGGCAGCCCTGTACCCAGGCCGCCACGTCTTGTGCCAATTTGGGCCAGAGATACTGGCGACGCAGGGTCTCTCGAGTGCGTCGTTCCCCATCGTGGCCCCCGAGTGGGTGGTCATGCACCAGCCGAAGCAGCTGGGGTCGCACCTGGGCAGGAACACAGATGCACCCCGGCTGGCCGGCCTCGGTTAACTCCCGTACCACTCCGTTCTGCACACACAACCGGGCATACAAACCGCTCCAGGGTCCTGGCAGGGCGCTCTTTTCCTCCCGCAGTGCCGCCTCCACTGCCGCCAGATCGGGATCTCGCTGCTGGGTCTGTCTCAGCTGCTCGTCGTTCAGGCCCTGGAAGGCGCAGCCGACGTCCTCCTGGATCCGTCCGATCGGGTCCCGAGCCGCGGGTCCCGCGCTTGCCGTGCGGTCGACGGGATCCTCGGTGCCACCTGTGAGGGCCTCTGTGGCGCACACTGCACTCTCTCTCGCTGGGGGGGGGTCAGTGGCCGCGGCCGCTCGGGGGTCCGTTGCCTGCCGGCAGCGTCCCCCCGTGAAGCACGGGCAGGCCTCCTCCGCCCTTGTCTCAGCGTCCACCGTGGGTCGCCTCGACAAGGCGTCCGCGTTTGCATGCGTCCGGCCAGCCCGATACTCGATTTGCAGGTTGTACTCCTGCAACTGCGCCAACCACCGGGCCATCTGCCCCCGCGGCTCCTTGAATGTGAGAAGGAACTGCAGAGCATAATGGTCAGTGCGTACGCGACATTTCCTGCCGTACAAATACGGCCGGAACTGCTTACATGCGAAAATCACGGCGTACAACTCTTGGCGGGTCACGCAATAGTTCAGCTCGGCCCCACTCAAGGTCCGGCTGGCGTACGCGATGACTCGTTCCGTCCCATCCTGTACCTGTGACAACACCGCGCCCAGCCCGCTGCTGCAGGCGTCGGTGTCCAAAATAAAATCGGTGGTAAAATCGTGGAAAGCGAGGGTGGGGGCGTGGGTGAGGTGGTCTTTGAGAGTGGTGAAGGCCGTCTGGCAGGCCCCCGTCCACTGGTAGGGGTGCTTAGGGGAGGTGAGTTGGGTGAGGGGGCGTGCAATCTCGCTGAATCCCTTTACAAATCGACGATAATAGGTGGCGAGCCCCAAAAATGATCTGATCTCCGTCAGATTCCTTGGCCGTGGCCACTCCACTACGGCGCGTACCTTCTCCGGATCGGTGTGCACGCCTGCCTCGCTGACGCGATGCCCGAGGTACCCCACCTCGCGTTGTGCGATGTAACACTTACGTGGCTTGAGCTTGAGATGAGCCGCTCGCAGTCGCTGGAACACCTCTCGTAGCCTGGACCAATGCTCAGACAAAGATCTACTGAACACTATCACATCGTCCAAGTAAATCAGGCACTGTTCCCATTGCAAGCCCCGCATCACCAACTCCATCAGCCGCTGGAACGTCGCAGGCGCATTGGTGAGTCCGAACGGGAGTACTCGAAACTCGAATAGTCCCATCGGGGTGGTGAATGCGGTTTTCGGCCGATCCTCCTCCGCCTTCTCCACCTGCCAGTACCCGGACGCGAGATCGAGGGTGGAAAATTATCGCGCTCCGGCGAGGCTGTCGAAGGTGTCATCGATGCGGGGTATGGGGAAGGCATCGCCGAGCGTGACTGCATTTAGTTTACGGTAATCGACGCAGAACCGGGTTGACCCATCCTTTTTCGTTACTAGTACCACTGGGGCTGACCAGGGGCTCGCCGAGGGCTGAATTATGTTATCGCGAAGCATGTCCCCAACTGCCTCTTTGATTTGGGCGCGTTCGGGGGCGCCCACTCGGTACGCAGGGAGTTTGATGGGTCGGGCTGCATCGGTGTCAATTTGGTGCTTAACAAGATCGGTCCGACCCACGTCCGAGTCGTGCTCACTGAATACGTCGGCATACTCCCGCAGTAACTCGCGCAGCCGATCGGCCTCTCCCTTAGGTAAATCCGCCCATGGTACATGTAACGCGTCGAGCAGGGGAACGACCTCGGCTCGGGGAGTCGGGCCGACTCGCCAGGCCAGGTCCTGGTCACCCTCAAGACGCCCGGGGTCCTCAGGCCAGAGTGCGAACACCGAGTCGTTAGAGTGGCGTGCGTGCAGGGGGTGTACGGTGGCTATCGGGGTGCGCCGCCGCAGTATCGCTGGGGTACTGTGGGGGTTAAACATCCGCATAAACAATCGGTCCCCATCTGCGTTTACCAACGTGGCGGATCCCACTATCCCATACCGTTTTGCCAACTCCGGGTGAGGAGTTAGCATTACCTCTCCTGATGGTCGGAGCGCGGGGTCGGTGGGGGATGTTGCCACCGGCACCAGCATCTCGGTGAGCGGGCCGATGGTGACTGCCGTCGCCAGGATAGCGACCACAGGTGCAAAGCGGGGGCGCGTTGGTTCTCGTCCCAGGAACGGTATCCGCTCGCCGTTGCTCTCCATGGTGGCGCATCGCTGGCGGGGTTGCACGTTGAGTCCCAGCCGTTCTAAGAGGTCGGTACCTGCGATACACTCGTGGCACAACGCACTCGACACGTAGAACTCCTGGGTGCACACCTGACTGCCTATGCGGACCTCTAGGGTGGCTCTCCCCAGCAGCCCCATTCCGGCTCCGCTCGCCGTGTGCAGCGCGCGGTCCGGTGCCTGCAGGTGACGCACGTCGACCCCGATCGCGCTGCAGTGCGCTGCGCTCACGAGCGAGGCCACCGCCCCCGTGTCCAGCAGAATTCGGGTACGCACTCCGTTTACCTCCCCTTCCACCAGCGACGTGGCCCCCGTGATCCCCGCCACCAGCTCCCGCAGCCAGTCGCCAGGAGTCACCGTTTCCGTGGGCGTTGTTGCTGGAACCTGTGTGGAGATCACTCGCTCGCCATTATTCTCACAGCTGGTTTGGGTCGGGTCTACGTCGATTTCATCCCCCGGTGGTCCCCTCTCTAGGGGGGCCTTAGTGTTTGACCTTAGCTCTTGTCTAGCTCGGGCGACCTGAGGACAGTCCCTCCTGAGATGCCCTCGCCGATCGCACACATAACACGTCCTGGGAGGGGTGGCGGCTCCGTAGTGGGCCCCCTGCCCGCTCCCTCTCCCTGTACGCAGTTGTTCCAACTCGGACTCTAATTGAGATACCTTCCCGGCCAGCCCCCCTACTGTGGAGTGTAGTTCACCCATCTCAGACTGGATGGTCTTCACATTTTTATTCGCTTCCTCGCGTGCTTGGGTTATCATATTTCCCATACCGGCCTGTAACTCGGCTACCCACCCCGGGGTGGTCTCGCTGGGTCTCTGGGGCTCCCTTTCCCGTCCCCTTACTGCGGTGGCGCGCTCTTCCTCGTCGTCGGAGAGTAGGCTCGCTACGGCGCACTCTCGTCCCCTCCCTCGAGGCTGCGCGCGCTCACCCGAGAGTTTCTCGCATTTGCGCGCGCGCTCGACGAGGGTGTTAAAGGAGAGGCGTGCACCGTCGACATTCGGCTGCCACCACGGGGTTTGTGCCAAATATCGCTGGACCTTCCCGGCGGCGAGGCCCTCAATTATTTTTGACTCGTACTCCGGGTACGCGAGCTGGGTCAGCGTGCGCACGTCCTCAGCGTAATCTCGCAAATCCTCGCCGGGTCGGCGATGGCGTGCCTCTAATGCTGCCTGCGCCTCCTCCTCATCATAGGCGCCGAAGCGTCGTTCGAGTTCGCACATTAATTCTTCCCACTGAGTTTGTGCGCTTGCGGGCAAAGCTTCCACAAAGTCAGCTGCCCGCCCATCTAAATGTAGCTCTAACTGCTGCAACGCCTCCTCATCTGACCACCCATTAACTTTTTTAGCCCCCCTGATGCTGCGGGCAAACGATTTCCATGATGGAATCCCTTTGCCCGTAAATGTGCATTTGATTTTAATCTGGGTTGGGGGGCCTCTTTCCCTTGGGGGTGCGGGGGATCGTCCCGTTTCTGACACCAATATGTGAGGGTCGCTAGCCCCCGAGATCCCTCCCTCGGTACCCCTATCGGCCGGGTTAACCTCATTACTCGCCCCCTCGCTGCTAGGCGAACCGCTGCTGCGTTCTTCACCCATGGGGTGAGAGCCGTCGCTCCAGGATTCCCCTCCCCCGCGGGTCCGCGTAGTAGGCATGTTTAATTACGTACGCGCACACCCACACACAGCTCTGCGCGGCACTCACTCAACCCTGACCACTCACGCTAGGATCGCGCACCTGTATTATACACGTCGTGAACGTGCGCGCACACACGCATACAGCTCCACACGCGATACCCACTCTTGCGCCGCTCTGCGCCGCGCTCGCCGCTCACGTTATGATCGCGCACCTGGGGTACGCTGATTACGCACGCCGCGAGCTTACGCATACACAGTACCACACGCGTTCACACTTATAACACGAGATCACACGAGGCCACGATCAGCTATTAATGATTTATTGTCTGCTACGTGGGACTGGTTGTTGAGTCAGTATGAATCGACGAGGCTGCCTACTCTACTAACCCGGAACCTATTCCCTATTTATCGTTCACGAAACACTTTTACCTCCTTACTCACGGTTTGAGGCACTCGACGTTCCGTGGGTTTTCCTCGCTGCTTGCCTCGACACGTCGCACGGACGTCCGGAGGGCAGAGCTGGGGCAGTCCTGGACGTTGGCTTCTCGGAGCAACAGAGCGATTTCCCCTTTGCGCTCCCCATTTATCCTCCCTACCTCAAAGGGAATGCGACTCTGGACAATAGGCTCGCGACCCTCTCGCATGCGCACCGCCGTTCCGGGCGCTTTTGATATGCTACTTAATGCTAAACCTGCGCGGCGCAAATTCCAATCAATCCGCTTTTGATATACTAATTAATGCTCAACCTGCGCGGCGCAAATTCCAATCAATCCCTTTCTCACGCAGCCCCCCCCCCATTATCGCAGTTTATGCGGCGGCGTCCGTCACAAAGGTGCGCCGTGGGAATTTGTGCACGGCTCCCCGCGTGACCCCGCTCTCCCGATTACTCATACTAACAGCCTTATCCTTTAACTCCCCTAACAATGGTGCCTGCGTGATGATGCTCCTCCATCACAATGCTTATTCCCTCTGCCTGCCCCGTCGATACTTGCGTGTGTGGGGTGTGTGAGATGCGTTTCCCCCGCGGTGGCCGAGTGGCCCCTCGCTGCGACCTTGCAACCTTAAGGCCGGTCGCAGCGCCGCGGTGCAAAGTAGCGTCGGGGGAGGTCGTCCAATTCCCTGGTCGCCGGAAACCGTGAAAGTTTAATCCCGATAAGGGCTTCTCGGATAAAAACCGGTCGGCCAGGTGACCTCCCCACGAGCTCTATGGGGGGGGGGGGGGAATGCGTGCGGGTGTGTTCGTGCGAGGTGAGGTGAGGGGGACGCGGGGTCGGCTCCGTCGCTTGGTGGTGGCGAGGTCTTAGATGGGGCGCCTGCTGAACGGCTTCGTGGCGGCGGCATGACAACTGCGACAATGGAAACCTAGACATTATATTGCTGACAATATACTATGTTATATCATGGGACCTTTTTGCCAGTATCAATGTATGAAAAATAAGAATTGGTGTTACCCTTTCTGGCAGTTTAAAGAGGTGTTAAGATGTTCAAACACCAAATAGATACAGTTTTGCAAGGCATCAAGTCTGCATTATCCACAGAAACTTGTGGAAAAACATGCAAACAAAAATTGTCTTTTGAACTCAGCCTACATTACAGACAGCCCTCTTCATAGCTTAGTCTCGCCAGTGTTAGACTAGATAGCGCCAAAAGGTGAACAGTACAAGACAAAATGCGCGTATCAGAGCATTTATAGATACCTGCCAAAGGTATGTATTTGATGTTTGAACATCTTCACACATCTTTTATTGTCAGAAAACGTGAAACTTATTGTTATTTTTCACACTTTGATACTGACAAAAAGTATCCCATGTTAAAGCTGCTCACCCCAGCTATAAATGCTCTGAAACATACTATGTTTGCTAACATACTGTGAACATTTCCAGACGTGTTGCTAAAAATCCTATTCGTTATACCTAACATGTGCAGTGACTGACTCAGAGACACTAAGAGTAGGAGGCACTCTTTTTATTAACACGGCCTGACAGTAACACTTCGTAACTACGGTTCCCAGTCAGGACAGCTGGTAGACTGCCTGACTGGCGACGCCGAGATGGTGAAGGCGGAGATGATGGTGAAGACTTCAGCAGCACGACGGGATCCCACTCCAAACGACAGCCCCGAGGTCCCTGCCCAGGGCCCCTCTTACACTGTCAGCGTGGCCTGGCTCCGCTCCTGGCCACGCCCCCTTCTGGAACCTACTAGCGGGTGCTCGATCGCGCTTGGTCACGGCGGGGCTTACGGCATGGTACTTGGCTATTTTTATTTTACGTCAACCACACCGTTGGAGAGCCAAATCCTCCGAAAGTGCGGGAACACACAAATAAACCCACAAACCCCGCCACAAACCCACACACAAACAATTTGACTTTTATATAGATAGATTGTGTGGTTTTAAATAGTACTGGGGTTTTAAATACTACTGTGCTCACCATTGATGGGTGTTGAAAAAAAACCCACATCAAATCGTGGAGGGACGTGTACAGCATACCAAAGTGACGAAAAATAAGCTTTAATCCTCGTTTATCTCTCTCTCTAGCTCTGCTCACGTAATTCCAAGTCGCGGGCCCCTGCCGTGTTTCTATTAATATCACCCTTCGGAAATCCCCGCGTTTGCAAGGCGCAAATAGGGCATACTACACAGGTAATGTGATGTAACACAGACACCGAGAGACGCCGTGGCGACGCTGGGTGTGAGCCAAGGACGCGTCATGCGCGTTTTGCTTGGAACTGTACTGCGAGAGGAGACGAGAAACGAAGAATAGAACCAGCGAGATTACAGGTGAGTGGGAACAAGGAGACACGGGACAGCCGAGGAGGCTGGGGCCTCTGAGTCCTGAGCAGAAGCGTGATACAACATCGCAAATCCAAGGGTTACTGAGGAGTATGAGAATAGGTTTTCCCCTTTTTGTTGGCAACAAAACAGGTATAATATTTAGACTTAAAACTTTCGTGACTGCAGGAATTAATATTCTTGGTTCTTTCGGTAAAGTCACGTAAATAGAAAAAAAACCCCCACGACGTTTCGATCGCAACACAAGCGGTCTGATGAAGACCACTTGTGTTGCGATCGAAACGTCGTGGGTTTTTTGCTTTAATTTTATACTTTATGTTTTCTATTTACGTAGCTTTACCGAAAGAACCAATAATATAGGTGTTAAGATGTTAAAACACCAAACTGAAACCTTTTACAAGGAATAATGTCTGCATTAACCCCAATACCTGTGGTCAGGATGCAAACAAAAAATATACTCTGCTAATATATGCATTGTCTTTGAAACGGACGCCAAAAGGCATACAGGAGTAGTTAATGAAGTGTTTTTTTAATGTGCTGAATGTTAATGAGTAGTTAATTATGGGGTAGTTTATGCGTGTCGATTGTCAACGTATATAGTTAACACGTAAGTAGTTAATCTGTGATGAGTAATGCGTGTTTTATGAGTGCAGAATTAACTAGTGAGTCGTTAATTCGTGCTGAGTAATGAATAAGTGGTTAATGAGTGCCTAACCTAGTGAGTAGCTATCCAGTGAATTGGGGGTTGATGCTCGAGTCGTTAAGTAGAGTGGTCAGTGCGCCTGTTCCATGTTTCAAGTGATCATGTAATTGTCATCTGCCCATAGCAGTATACGAATTTTAAAACTCTCCAGTAGTAGTGGTGTGACTGTGGTCATGCAGAACAGACTGAAGTACAACGTATATCGGATGATGCAATGCCCCCAGATCCACAAATACGAAAGATACATCACAGTGGTCCTCACCTGGTAAAATAAAAATAGTTCATAGCAGTTCGTTTTAACTTCCTACAGTTCATCTTCGTGTAAAAATACCATTACGATCTATATTTACTATAACCATCTACCTTATAAGTGATACTTTAACAATGCGAACTCAAGCTTGGAGAGAGTTGAATGGAGTTCAAGAGAACTCACAAACGCCTCCTGGTTGTGAAAAACCCAACGCAGAGGTTCCCTGGGATTGATCTTCCATAAATCTGCTCATTGTCCACCCTCGCCCGCACACCCCATGGCAGCAGTAGATGCGGATACCCGATGCACAAATGGGAACTTTGAAGCTCTCCAGCAAGTGTGCGACTGTGGTCATCCAGAACAGAGGCCGTAGTATGGCGTAAAACGATGTGATGCTCAGATCCACAAATATGAAGGACATCGCAGCGACGACGATGATGAGACACTACTTCGCTTGCTCCTGACGCAGCGGTTATCTGGCTTGGCCATCTGAATGGCTAATTATAGTTGTTGCGCCTCCTTTACATCAGCACGCCATACACGAAAGAAGAACAAGTTGGTGCACGTTCCTCTCCTGCTCCGAGTCTCACGTGACAATGTAATGCTCGGAATCCACCCTCCCACATCGCGAGGCGACCAGAGTGAACGAAGAATAACACAGCAACCAATCGCATGGAGACAAAGAGCTTGTCCAGCACGCTGATTGGTTGCCTGGTAAAATAGGATTTCCATGTTTGTGTGTCTTGAGTGTTGGTGTCCTTCCCCCACACTTCTGATTAGCATGGTTGGCTACGTACGGTGGTGCATAATACGTTCAATACACCGACATAAACACACAAAGATCTATAGACTCGCACAAAGATCCATAGACTCGCACAGAGGCCCATAGACTCACACAGAAACACAAACTCACACAGAGACCCATAGACCCAACACAGAGACCCATAGACTCACACAGAGACGCATAGACTCACACGAAGACCCATAGACTCACACAGAGAGCCATGGTTTGTTGTCCTTTCCCCGGACCTCCGATTAGCACGGTTGGCTACGTACGGGGGTGCAAAAAAAGTTTAACATGTGTAGTGAGCGACTTCCGAGACAACTTATTTATGTCTCACACTTTAGGCACAATCACTTTGACTACATATATATACATACATGGCTACGCATAGCTGACTCATCTACACAGCCCCATCGTCGGCATCTAACTATATAGCTGGCTGACTAATATAGTGACGACGACGATGGGAGCAGTGCAGATGATCGGCCACGCGGCCGGACAACGAAGAGAGATGACGACGAAGACAGCGATTGCAGCCAGGACTCGGACCCCACGACAGCCCGAACTTTTGGTCACATATCCCTTATATACTTTTCAGCGTGGCCAGGCCCCGCCTCCGGCCACGCCCCTTTCTAGAACCTTTGAGCAGGTTCCCAGATCTTCCCGACTGATTGCGCCTTTTACCTTTAACCCAGTTACGCCCCCTTCTAGTTGGTTATTATACAACGCACCCATACTCGTGATTACCCCTACTGGTGTGAGTCTATGTAGGTAGATGTATTAACCCTACTGGTTAGTACACCTACATACATAGACTCACACAGAGACCCATAGACTCACACGTAGACCCATATAATCACACAGAGACCCATGGTTTGTTGTCCTTCCCCCGCACCTCCGATTATCACGGTTGGCTATGTATGGTGGTGATACATACGTACATAGGAATCTGCACTGACAAGCACTGCCCAAAGAGAGAGCACGCTGCATATTTGACACCGATGCAGACCGCATACGCGTTTCAGACAACTTTGCAACGCGGATGTTGGTGGACAGAAATTAGTGCAATACTCATACACAGACTGTTTATTTCTTTTAACACGTTTTGAAGTCACGTGTTTCAACCCAATGCATTGTTGGATATCTAAGATTATTGAATTCGACTGTCTTCCTTGTGCTGTAGAGAATGGCCAATGCATTAAATGTAAACGAATAATTCTAACGTGCGTGTCTATGACCACCATATAAATAAACTTAAGATTGGAGAACCTTTACTGATCCAAGAGATGCCAAGAGGTGCTCCCCACTAATTATACATAAACCAGCGCCAGGGTTGAACGAGGAATTACCGACGCTGGAAACACCACGGATAATTCCTCAGCACGGGCTTGGCTGGCATAATGTAAAGGCCGAGAGCCCTGATGTTCCACTTCCTGACAGCCACTCCAGGAAGCATATGGATGAGTAAAAGACCAATGGTTCAGCCGTGGAATAAAAAAAACTAAACACAAATATTAACTGTTTAAATTTAACTAGGTAAGGCCCCACTTAGCTATGTAGCTCTTTTTCAAAAGGTACCTGGCTATCACAAATGATAGCAGCAAATACTCTAAACGCGTGATGTTGATTCTGAATGTGGAGGGAAAAACCGGAGGACCCCGAGGCGAATCCATGCGACCACTGGAAGAGAGACATCGCAAACTCCAAATATACAACAGGTGTCAATGTCGGGAGTTAACCTACGAGCTCCTGTATACCAGGCAAGGTAGTTAACATCTTTCAAAATTTAAAGAGTTAGAATGGGAAGTGAAGACGGTTAGAGGGTGGAGAAAGAGATGACGATGAGATTGGAGAAAGAAGGAACTTGGAGATGCTGGAAGGTTCAGGAGGAGGGGGAGATATTAAGGGCGCGTGATGTGAGCACGTACCTCTTACGGAGATAACGGAACTGAGAGAGATGTGCAGTGAAACAGAGTTGTAAATAAGAGTGCAGTGTCGTGTTAAAGACTCTTGGACGATGTTCTGCTATAACGCGGTGGTATTTGCGTTCCTGAAGAACACCACGTTATGTAAAAATCGTGTAAAAGAAATCATATATAATATATGGTGAAGCACAGTCCGTGATAACACGCGAGATGCGTACGCAGGCTGAACAAAGACCGAGGCACGTCGGTAGCATCTAGAAGTATCCAGCAGCATCCCAATGCCTTGTATGATGATGCTATGTCAAGGCATAGCGCGACGTAGTTCTGTTTACTCGATCGCGCTCTATCCAATTCGCATCCGCGTTATAAATGTAAAGGTGTAATTGGGTGAAGACGCGCCATCCCCATGCAGTTAACCGGTAGTAACGGCTACATGCCAACAGGGGGCAAAAGAGGGGCTGAGCTCCAGTGCTAAGAGACAATGGCCCATGAGGGCCCAACGGTTACCCTATGGAAGGGTATGTTTAAAGGGACAGACCCCAGACCCCAGGAGGGGAGCTGAGGGATGACATCACCCCCATATCCTTCTCGAAGATTCGGGAAGGAAGGTGTGGCCAGGGCGGGGCAAGCCACGGCCCTGCATAAAATCTGGACCCTGATCGGTCCCGGCAGTCATCGTCCAGCTGAAGACAAGAATCCTCCTGAAGAGAAGAGCCCAAGGGCAGAACCATAGCCCTGGCTAGGGTTGGCTCTAGCTGTAACCAGTGAAGACTGAAGAGAAGAGCACAAAGGGCATAGCCATACCCCTGGCTAGGGTTGGCTCTAGCTATAACCAGTGAAGACTGAAGCTTCCCTCAGTGAGAGGCGTATTAGTCTGGAGGGCAACCTCCATTGTGTATCGGGTGTGAGGGGCCGTTGCCCCTTTGTGTTAAGTGTTAATTGTTAAATAAATTCCGTGTTGCTTCAGAAACTCTCTCCTTGTCATTCAACTCACTACAACTGGCGTCAAAAGTGGTCAAATCTACGACTATGGAAATAAAAAGAGTTTCCCAATACATTCATCGCATCCAATTGGTGTAATGAAAACAAACACACGGCATTATATGAGAATGGAGACTGTAGCCCTCCAAGGAATCGACGTGTGGACGTCTTTTACACAACAAAAACAAAGATCCCCCATATAGACTTAATAGACTGTTGGGGCAAGTGCTGTTAGCGAGCACCTATGAAGGCTGGAACAACACAGGAGGGGTGGGTGGCCAACACCACGCCCGGTCGCCTTTGCCTCCTGGGTGGCCCAGGACCGGTACAAATAACCGTCACTGGTGTTGGCCGTGAGCGGGAATTGAACTCGGGTTGTCAGGTTCAAAGCACAGCGCGCTAACCACTACAGTAACGCTCCCCATGGACGTCCTTTACACTTAACGTTAAATCTGGTTTAAATAGGTGGTCACCATTTCTCCTGCCTATGCCTTAAAAACTGCAATCCTCCCTTGGTTGACATTGACAGCAGCAGGAGACAGAGAAAATGGGAAGATGGGTCAGATTCATATATATATTTGTATTCCCATTGACCCTCTTCTTTTCGTTATATTGGGTCACGGTTGTATCCTCGAGTTACTTGCAGTTACTTGGGCAATCTCGTTTGTAAACCTCTGCAGGTGGCTTAGGTAGTCTTGTCATTGGGGATATGGCACGAGGAGGCGTCACTTAAAATGTAAATATTCTTTTCTTTTAAACAAATGCATGGGTAGCCAGCACAGATATGGAGTTCATCATTACCTTACCCGAAGCATGTTGATTACCACCTATCAGAACCAGATTTACCGTGAAGTAATACAGTTGATCGTTTTTGTTTAGCGCTGGGTAACTGTAACAGGTGACTACATAATAAATTATTTGTGAAATCGTTTATACTGGATAGTGTTTTCACGGCAGTGCCCAGGACTTGAAATATTTAAATATGCATTCCACTACCTCCGCTTATGTCACTGTCATGGAAACAGTGAGAAAGTATGTTCAACGGAGTGTCCGACGGGTTATTCGAAGCTATCCGCTAGTTTAGCTTTGTCACTGAGCGTTTAAAGCAGCGCGTTCGCCTCCAAAATCAGTGCTACAAAGGGACCTCCTTCCTGCGTATTTGCACTGCTTATGCGTTCAAACGGATTGTGGCTCTCCTCTTGACGGATCTGAAACCGTGGATTGTTTAACATATAAATTATAATCCTGCAACATTATCATAGCATAATCATAGTAGTATAATTAGTAATTGTATTGATGGTTTGTGTGTGGAGTACTATGTACACCAGGACATCTCAGAGCACCGTGAATACCATGAGAAAATTACACCACTTCTTCTCATCTCGTCTCAAACATCTTCAAAGATTACCCCTAGAGCAGTGCTGCTTTTTAACCTGGGGTGGTGCATGATGCCCTTTCAGGAGGTGCGAGACATGGCCAGATTTTTTTAGAAGGTAAATAATCGAAAACACAAATCGGGCATTAAGTACAACTATTTTTCGATTTAAAGCTTTCGTGACTGCAGGGATTCATCTTCTTGGTTCTTTCGGTAAAGTCACAGCGAAGGGGAAAAAAAAATAATGAAATTATTTTATTATGTTTTATTTTTATTATTTTATTATTTCCCTTCTACGTGACTTCACCGAAATAATCAAGAAGATACAACTATTTTGTTTCATCAAACCCTATCTATTCATTAACATTATACATTTTTATCTTGACTTAAAGCTTTTGTGACTGCAGGAATTCATATTCTTTGGGTCTTACGGTAAAGTCACGTAGATAGAAAAAATATATCATGACGTTTCGATCGCAACACAAGCAATAGTCATCAGGTGAACAAATTTAGTGGGAGACCTGCTACAGCAGGATGTTATATAGGTTTGAGATGGGTGCAGCCCAAGGGTAAGTGTGGGGGGGCTAGAGATGGAATTTGCGTGACAATGTAATATCGGAGAGCTGATATACCTCCACGACTACGAAGCTCTGGAGGTGGCCATTGTATTGTGAGAGATTAGCATGTCAATCTGTTAATGTAAGATTAGCATGTTAATGTGTAGTGAAATTGTGGATGTCACTGTGGGGTGCCGGCCCGGGAGGGCCGTGGCGTTCAATGTACTTACGAAATTCAACCCTTTAGCTAGAACCGATTTTAGGCTGTCAGAAATTTGGCTGTTACTCTGATTCATTGTTATCAATTGATTGTTATCAATAAGAGTAACAGCCCAATTTCCGACAGCCTAAAATATGTTCGAGCTAAAGGGTTGAATTTCGCAGTCACCCCTAAACACATCCCAGTTGATGATATCATTGCCCAGGTCGACGTAGCACTTAAGGGTTTGGAACACATTCCTGCAGACGTGGCAAGATGGGAAATCGCTGCAATCCTCAAAAACGCTGGGACACCTATTTGCAAAATCAGCAAGGATCAGCACTTTGAGCTTTCTCAACTAAAAAAGAGAGATGACATAGTCAATGCCACTGTCATCATGGACAAAACCACATACAATATAAAAATTCAGGACCTACTTAATGATGGCAGCTATACCAAAATCAATATAGATCCTACCAACCCCCTGGTTACAAAAACTAACAATATCATCACTGATTCGACATTTTAATATAACCAAACAAGCAGCTCTCTCTAAAACCCTCAGCTGCTAGACCACCCATTTTATATGGCTTACCAAAAATCCATAAAGAAGGTACACCACTCCATCCTATCGTCTCCACCATTGACTAACCCACCTACAAACTGGCCCGATTTATGTCTGAGACCTTACATACATTCACTGGTAAGATCACCTCAGCTGTACTTAACTCAGCTAACTTAGTATCTCTAATTAAAGACATCTCACTATCTCAAGATGAGTTGCTTGTCAGTTTCTACGTAGTATCTTTGTTTACCAAAGTTCCTGTGTCTGACACCATTGCAATAATTGAAGATTTGGTCCAACAAGGACTGAATGCTGATGTGCATGTCCTGGTTAGACACTGCCTCACCAACACTTACTTCACCTGGAATGGAACATTCTACAAACAAGTTGGGTTCTCCCTTGTCTCCAGTTGTAGCCAATGTTTTCATGGAAAATTTTGAGACTGATGCCATCCAGGCATCCACACTACGTCCTTCCTTGTGGAAGAGATAGATATATGACACGTTCGTCATCTGGTCACATGGCCCGCCAGAGCTGGGCCAATTTTTCAACCACATCAATTCCATACACCAGCCATCAATTTCACCATGGAGGTGGAAAAGGATAGCAAGTTACCATGCTTAGATGTTTTAATCGAAAATAAACCAGATAGCTCAATGGGACACTCTGTCTACAGGAAAGCCACCCATACGGATGCCTACCTAAAACCTGACTTCCACCACCATCCAGCCCAGAAGAATTCCCTCATCAAAACTCTACACCATAGAGTTCGTTGTATTTCCAACCATCACCACCTAGCCAGTGAACTGGAGCACGTACACCAAGCCATCAAGATGAATGGATATCCGGACTACACAATCCGTAAAGCTATCACCCCAACCGTTGGGAAAGAACCATCTGAGTTCCCAATCAAAACCATCACCTTGCCATACATAGCAGGGGTTACCAACATTTTTTCCAAAATCATGAGCAAACACAAGATCCAATTTCGATTCAACACTGTACGTACAATTGGTGATCTGATCCCATCTGTGAAGGATGTGATCAGTGACATGCAATACCCCGGTGTTTACAAACTAAGCTGTGTCTGCAGCAGTAGTTACATTGGGAAAACTATGTGACATGTCTTGGACCGTGTTCTTGAACAGACGGCAGATCTGAAACACGGTAGGGCCAATACCTTGGCCGTGGTTGATCATTGTTTTAACGCTGAGTACCATGACGAAGGTACTCTGCAAACCCACTCGCTATTAACAAGATTCGTTCATGAAGCCATCCAGATATATAAACACAGACACATTTTGAACCGAGAAGATGGATACAAACTGAGCAATCATTGGAAGGACTATTAACCAGTTTAAGTCATAACTGGCTGTGATGTTTCCATCCTACCTGCCGATGTTAACAGTTATTTCCAACTCTCTGAGTTACATTACCAGGTTAAATGTCTTCACATTAACAGGCTAAATGTAAGTTGTTGCTTGCGCTGCCTGTACTTTATTTGTGTTTCCATCATTTACCTTCTAACAAAAAATATGGCCACGCCTCGCCCAGGAAGAGCATATCGCTCCCCGAGGCAGTGCTTTGTGCACCTCAAGTTAAGAAGAAGCACAGCAAGCAGTGAATGTACAGCAAGCAATGAATGAGCGACCGCTGTCACTATATAACTTACTCATTTGGAATATAAGACTCGGTGAGGATACCTGTGTAAAAACAAACGTAGACATGACAATACGTAATACGAGTATGTGTATCATGTTAAATATGTCATAGGCTGCCTATTGCACAACACGGTTAATCCACACTAATATCACGACACATGTGGAACTTACGGAGTCAAGTAATGGGGTGTGTAACAGCAATATACAAATATTTGTGGGGAGTGCAGCGGTTAGCGTCCTGTACTACGAACCCGGCGACCCAAGTTCGATTCCCGATCATGGCAAACACCAGTGACGATTATCTGCACCAGACCTGGGCCTCCCTTAGCTCGACTCAGTCTCAAATGATTACCTAGTGGGGTGTGTTGTAAACATCGCCACTCGGGAGACAAAGACGGCCGGGCGTGGTGCTCGCCACCCACCCCCTCGTGTGCCACAGTGCCGACCCTCATAGGTGCTGCTACTTGCGAACAGCACGTGCCCCAACCGTCCGTTCCAGGTTATACGGGGGGCCTTTGTCTTTGCACAGCAATATGTGAGGTGTCACTTGTGGGTTGTAGCGTGCCGTGCGTCAGGTGACTATGACGAGCGAAGTGGAGCAATACAAGCGGCTGGTGAGGAGCTGCTTGGATGACATCAAGAAACTCGACAACAAGTGAGTTGCTGAGAGGGGGAGAAGATTTTCGTGAGATTCGGACAGCTGACACTCCCAACTTCCGTGCTGATGAGTCACAATGACATACCGTCGCATCATTCCTTTCATAAACAAGTAAAATGTTTTCAAACACAAAAAGCGAATTTGCTGTCAGAAAGGCGGGTTCTCTCTTTAGAATGAAGCCGTGCATTTGAGCTGTATGAGGAGGCCCGCTCACGATGAGGCAACCTGGTGGCATCCCGTGGGGACTGCTGCACTCTGGCCAACGGCATTTCTGTAATAAATGATAACCACGCAAATCACTTCCCCTTTGTCTGCATTCGGCATCTGTTCTATCTGCTCAAAGACTGTCTCCTCATCACAGTCGTGAGCATGTTGGCCTGTGGACTTTATTGGTGACTAAATCGGCTGGCTGGGCTCTCAGTTTAACGAGCAGCAGTCCATCGCTTCTTTGATTAGTTTTGATGACACTCCTTGCTGTTTCATCATCAGAATAAATATGAGCAGACCAACATGAACGTAAACGTTTACGTTTAGAAAAATGCCCAAAAATAAATAAGCCCACTTTGTTGAGCTGGCATTTGTAATGGCCAGGTTGCTTCTGAAGAATAAGTTAATACTCAGTGGAATTTTCCTGGTAGGATGGGGCTGGTTTAGTTGTATTTGTATGTGTTTTGGTGATTTATTTACCTTTCTTGTATTTTGCACTCATATCGTGTTTGTGTGTGTTGTGTTTGTTGTTGTAACGTTCTTACCTCGTGCCCCGACTGGACATCTGTGATAAAAATCTGTATTGCTCATCGGATTCCACCTGCGGTTTAAAAAAAATATTTAGATTCTGATAAGTTCACTAAATAACTGAAGATATCTCTCAGAAGGAAACCTGTAAAATACGACAGAACGTATGCCTAGGGCAGCTATTAATTGTGATGATGCTACATTGGCAATGCTGCACACGCACCAATAACTCAACACAATCGTAAATAACACCAACCCTTTAAGGACAAATAGATAATAGGTGACATTTTACGCAATGACCTTTCTTCGAAGCACATGACATGAAATACAATGCAATGACTAAGTAAATATACTTTTTAAGTTTATTGTATGTATCTTTTTGGCAACCCTGCAAGTGGATTATTTGATCATTATATTTCCAATGGTGATGTTTTTTGCTTTATTACGATAAATGTGCAATTAAAGTTTATTGAAACATTTATAACCATATTTCTTATCAAAAGAACTAAAAACATGATAACTTCCGCTTGGTGTAAATTGACATCGAATGAAAAAGCAACG
Source organism: Lampetra planeri (assembly GCF_965212315.1). Taxonomy (NCBI): domain Eukaryota; kingdom Metazoa; phylum Chordata; class Hyperoartia; order Petromyzontiformes; family Petromyzontidae; genus Lampetra; species Lampetra planeri. The sequence continues at coordinate 2,808,665 of NC_136154.1, read as the reverse complement.
TAAGTGGTGAGTGGTCGCTGCGGATGTACAGCAGGGGGCTCTATCCAAGATCTGGATACAGTGCCATTGGCGAGCTCCTCCGGCAGGCAAGGCTGCGTCGGCTGGGTCATGTAGTCAGCATACCCAGCTGCCGCATGCCCAAACAGCTTCTGTTTGGCCGGATAGAGGGACTTAAAAGGGCGCGGCACGGGCTAGAGAAGAGTTGGAGTGATGTGGACTTGCCGGAGACTGGTACCAGTGGTGTCAAGATCGGCCTCTGTGGAGGAGGCTCGTGAAGGATGCTACTGGGTAGTTGGAGGCATTTTCCCTCCAACAACAACGGGGGGCAGGGGAGCGACGCTCACATCAACAAGCGTAGCGCTGGACCACTAAAACACAGCAAGTTGGCACAGTGGTGGGCATAGGTGGTGCATCAGCCATTTATCTATATCAGTCAATCGTTGACACCTGATTATGTTCTGTGGTCTCCTGTCAGTGAGCCTTCACGCAGCCTCGGAGTGCACCTGGCCTAGTACAAGCGCCGTGATGACGTTATTGTCACTTCGAGGCGAATGGCAGCTGTTGTTGTAGGATCAAACGCCCCTACCCTTCTTCGTCTGTACCTCGCAGGCTGGACATGACCACGTTCAACCCTCCTATGCAGAAGCTCCGTGTCATTAATCTGCAGCTCTTGATGCTACCCAAGAGCATAAGCGAGGAGGTGGCAGATGTGATGGCGCAGCAGGGAGCAGCTGGTCAGTGATATAGCACACACACAGCTCACACACTGCACACACACAACACAGCTCATACACACAGCACACACAAAGTACACACACAGCAAACACTCATCGCACACACAGCTCACACACTGCACACACACACACAACACAGCTCATACACACAGCACACACAAAGTACACACACACAAGTCACACACAGCACACACACAGCTCACATAAACATAACACACACACACGATATTTGTAGAAAACATTCACATTAGCACTAGTCTCAGCTGATACACAAGCAGACGCATGAACAGGTTTACACAGACACGATTACATTCATACGCATACAAATATGCATCTACAAGCATGTGTACAGTGCCATGTCGTCATGCATGTGTAGTGCTGAACTTCACGCGACAGATTCTTGCTTTTCCGTCGTCACTTTATTTCGCTAACACCATACAATTCAACATCGTTTCAGCATGCTCTCCGTTCGCTTGCTGCGTTCCGCCGGCCTCGCTCGCTCCGCTTCTCCGTCTACGTCAACTCTCCTCTCTGCTTCTCGTGCACAGTTCAGCCGCTCTCCTGCAGCTTCTCCGTCACACTCCAGCCGCTTTCTATCGGCTTCTCCGTCACACTCCAGCGCTACGCTGTGCGTCCCTCACTCCACTGCTACCCTATACTTCTCTCGCTCCACTGCTTCGGCTCCGACCGTCTTCATCCACTCCCAGGTGCGAACTCCCCTCAGCTCCCAACACCCCTGTATTTATGCCCGACCCAATTAACTCCCAATTAATTCGTTGGCGACCCCCTCGCCCCTAGCCCCCGCCGCCACCTGTCTCTTTTTCAAGACTCCGCGGCGCCAGTTCATGACAACAACTACCAGCCAATCACGGTCCCGTGTCCTTAATTGCCCCCAACCCGTCTCTGGCCTACCCCTTCGAGCCCTGGCAACAACGCTCGTCTTCATATGCCCCCACTGTACTCTACGCACACGTGCTCACAATCTCCCGTGCATGGCGCGTGTTTAAACCACTACACATGTGTAATGAAGCAACTTCTGAGACACGAATTGTAGAGGGCTCCTTCTTAATTTCACGACACTGCACGGTCAGGGTCACTGAGTAACATACACACTGTGCTACGTATAACTGACCCACTAATATAGCCATATCGGCGATGTATAACTCCATAGCTGACTATACAGCGACGATGGGGACTCTATAGTGGATCGGCTATACGGCGGCGATGACGATGAAGAGATGGAAGTGAAAACAGCGACGGCAGCCCGGAAACGAACCCCCACGACAACCCCGAACCCCCAGTTGCCTCTCCCATATATATCCCCTAGCATGGTCAAGCCCCGCCTCTGGCCACGCCCCACCTCTGGAACTCTCCTGCAGGTTATAGGAGCTTCCTGATTGATCCCCACCTCTGACCCTTGGCCCAGTTACGCTCCCCTTATGGTTGGCCGTTGTATACCACACCCATACCCATAGTTAGCCCCCATGATCAACAGATGGCACCCTGTCACTACACATGTACACTAACATAGTTAACATGTACACAATGGCATGTAGTCATGTGAGTGAACTTACGCAGGGTAGCGGTCTCCTATAGGTGTTGACATCATCCAATTACTCACGAATTTTACACAGGGAAGACGAGTCACGTGACATCCTAAAGTCTCTGTTTAGCAGCTATACGAAGAGATGCATTGCTGTTGCTCTGGAAACGAGGAGACCGATGATCATCGATGTTCGGTCGCCGTGTTGATGGCATTCTCACTTAACAACAGAGTGGGTCCACGTGAAGGCTGCTATCTTTCACTGCTCCTGACCCAGTTATCTAGGCATGAACACCTGAATATGAAATTTCAGTTGTCGTTCTGCATCTACATCAGCGGCCATAGGAAATAAAGAGAACATTAAGAGACGCATAGATAAGTGGTCCTCATGAGCACTACATGGGGTAATAATGATGGTGGCTATGATGGTGGTGATGATGAACAGATGGTGATGATGATGAGTTCTGGGCCCTTTGTTCGCGACCACTCTCAATCTATCAAGATCACTCAAGTTGTCTATACTACCTTGATGGAATGCCTCCTAATGTGTTAGAACGAGTCCTGAAACTTGTGTGCGGATGAGGGGTGTTGTGTGGTGAGTGTATCCCCCGAATATGCGTAGGAGGAGTGTCAGGCGCAAAATCTTGTTTTGAGCTTGCGAGATGCTCGCTCGTTCACCACTATTGCAAACACTAGATTGTCTCTCTGTTGTATATGTCTCTCTTCTTCCTTGTCCCTATGTATCTGTGTCTCATTCTGTCAATGTCTCCGGGTCCGTTTGTGTGCAATGTCTTATTATCCTCATTAAATATCAATGTCTGTGTCTCAGTGTCGCCATACCCTTAAGTCCTCAATTTCCCATCCGTGTGTCCACATGCATCTGTGTCTATGTCTGCATGCCTCTACGTCTTCATGCCTGTGTCTTCTTCTGTCTCTGCCTGCGTCTGTATGTCTCCGAGTCTATGTCTGCATTCCTCGTTGTTCCCACGTCTCCCTGTGACTTGTGTCTCTTGCGTCTTCTCACAGAGCTCTTGGCCGAAGTGCTCACATCGACATCGGACAAAGACTCCCCGGCACCAGAATTGTACCTCACACTCATCGAAACAACTGTGAGCGTTCTGATGAGCTACACAGACAAGAGCCCAGCGTTTGGTGAGCAGCACCAAGCGAGGGTGGTGGGGCACAACAGCACTGCCTCCAGCAAGGCAAAAGGGAGGAGGTCGGAGTTAAAGTGCATCGCACAAAATAGGGAGGCGCAGTGGTGATTAGAGTGGAGTAGAGAGTAGTTATTGGTGGTGATAAAGGAATGAGAGAGTGGTTGTTAGTGGTGATAGAGGAGTTGAGAGTGGTTATGAGTGGTGATAGAGGAGTATAAAATGGTTGTTAGTAGTGATAGAGAAGTAGAGAGTGGTTATTAGTGGTGATAGAGGTGTAGAGAATGTTTTTTTGTGGTAATAGAGGAGTGAGACAGTGGTCATTCGTCGTGATAGAGGAGTAAAGTGTGGTTAATTTTGGTGATAGCGGAGTGAGAGAGCGGTTATGAGTGTTGATAGAGGAATAGAGAGTGGTTATTAGTGGTGATAGATGAGTAGAGAATGGGAGAATAGGTTTCTCCCTTTTTTCTGCCAACAAAACCTAAACTTTTTTACGAGCAATCATGTCTGCAGTAACCACAATACTTGTAGTCAGAATGCAAAAAAAATACTCTGATAATATATGCATTGTCCTTGAAACTGATTGGTCTACACCAGAGACAGCTTACTTTTGAGCCTAGTCTCAAATGGTGTTCGACCAGAGGACTCCAAAAAGCGTACAGATCTAAGATAATGTACTATCAGAGTAATGAGGGCTCGGGGTAAGCATCTACATCATGAGGCATCCTTTGCCAATACAAAAAATAGGAAAAACCTATTCTAATTTCAAGGACAATGCATATATTATCAGAGTATGTTTTTTTTTGCATTTTGACCAGAAGTAGATATTGTTTATTAGTGGTGATATAGGAGTATAGAGTGGTTATTAGTGGTGTTGGAGGATTAAATAGTGGTTATTATTAGTGATAGAGGACTAGAGAGTTGTGATAAAGGAGTGAGAAAGTGGTTATGAGTGCTGATAAAGGGGTGAGAGAGTGGTTATGAGTAGTGATAGAGGAGTGAGAGAGTGGCTATTAGTGTTGATATAGGAGAATAGAGTGGTTATTAGTGGTTATAGAGAAGTAAACAGTGGTTATTCGTGGTGATAGAGTAGTAGAGAGTGTTATATTCTTAGGTTTTTTCGGTAAAGTCACGTAGGTAAAACATCAAAATTAATGAAAATAAAATAAAATAAAAATCACGACGTTTCGGAGGCAACACAAGTCTCCGTCATCAGGTGGGACCGTCACAGCCGAATTAGCTGCATCAAGTGAGGCAATGATTCAAGAAGTAATACCTTATAAGCAAGTTGAAGGGGGGAGGAGAGGGGGGGGAGCTCATCAGAATGTGGTAGCCAATGAATGGAACGTATCGGGAGGGAGGGGGGCGGGGCTCAAAGACAGCACGGAGTGCTAAGTACAACGCATCGGGAGGGGGAGGGGGGGGGGCCAAAACAATGGACGACGGCTTGGACGCGGTTGCTGCTGCACACGCCAACACAATGGACAGAGCGGGGGGAGGGGAGGTCTGATACACATGATAGACAAAAGAACGAAAATGCCCATGTTTATACCAATGCTGGCTGAACAATGAAGAGAGCACTGCCAAAAAATAACTGGGGATGTTAACACTCGGTGAAGTAAAGTAAAATAGTGCCTGTCAGATAAGATGGTCCAAAAAAGTGTAATTAAGTATTTTTTGCGTGGTTGATAACATCTTTCCAATGATTACTAAGTTTGTACCCATCATCACGGTTGAAATTATGTCTGTGTTTGTATATTTGTATGGCTTCGTGTACAAACCTTTGATGGTAGCCGGGAGGTTTGCAGAGAACCTTGGTCTCGGAAAAGACAATTTCATGAGAGCCCACCGAGTTGTAGCAATGATCGGCAACGGCAGAAGAATCAGTTCTGCCGTGTTTCAGATCTGACTTGTGCTCACGGACACGATCAGAAACATGACGTTTCGTTTCTCCAATGTAGCAATCACCACAAATGCAACTCAATTTGTAGACTCCAGGATACTGTAAGTCAGGAACGACATCCTTCACAGATGGAATCAGATCACGGATTTTATGCACTGTACTGAATCGGACTTGGATCTTATGTTTGTTTAGAATTTTGGAGATCTTTTTGGTCACGCCTGCTATGTATGGTAACGTGATGGTTTTGGTTGGAGTTTCAAGTGGCTGTTTCTGTGTGGTGGGAGAGACAGCTTGGCGGATAGTACGGTCAGAGTATCCATTCATCCTGAGGGCCCAATGTACATGTCTTAATTCACCGGTCAGGTGGTGTTTGTCAGAAATGCCATGGGCTCTGTGGTATAGCGTTTTGATGAGAGAATTCTTTTTGAGAAGGGTGGTGGTGGGAATCCGGTTTCAAGTAGGAATCTGTGTGGGTGGCTTTCCTGTAGACAGAATGTCCCAAGGATCCGTCAGGCCTCCTCTCAAACAGAATATCCAAGAATGGTAGTTTACCGTCTTTCTCCACTTCCATGGTGAATCTGATGGATGGGTGTCTATAATTGATGTGGTCCAAGAAGTGGTTCAATGCTGGGAGGCCATGTAGCCAGATGACGAAAGTGTCATCCACATACCTCTTCCACAGGGAAGGACGCAGGGTAGATGTCTGGATGGCGTCTGATTCAAACTTTTCCATGAACATGTTGGCTATAACTGGTGACAAAGGGGAGCCCATAGGGGTACCCTCATTCTGTTTGTAGAAGGTGCCATTCCAGGTAAAATAGGTGTTGGTGAGGCAATGCCTAACCAGCGCAGGTGCATCAGAATTCAATCCATGTTGGACTAAGTCCTCAATTATTGTTAGGGTGTCCGGTACTGGGACTTTGGTAAACAAAGATACTACATCAAAGCTGACGAGGATGTCATCAGGAGATAGTACCATGTCCTTAACCATAGAGACTAATTGGGTTGAGTTGAGTACTGCCGAAGAGGTCTTGCCTGTGAAAGGGAGCAGAGTATCTGATAGAAAACGGGCTAGTTTGTACGTAGGAGAGTTTATCGTCGACACAATGGGTCGTAGCGGGGTGCCTTCCTTATGGATTTTGGGAAGACCGAGTCTGGGAGGTCTTGTCGCCGATGGTTTTAGAGAGGGACGTTTGCTTGGTTTGATTAGGGAAGTCGAACTCGTGATGATACTGTTGGTTTTCGTCGTTAGGCTAACCAACAGTATCATCATGGAAGTGGAGAAAGACGGTAAACTACCATTCTTGGATATTCTGTTTGAGAGGAGGCCTGACGGATCCTTGGGACATTCTGTCTACAGGAAAGCCACCCACACAGATTCCTACTTGAAACCGGATTCCCACCACCACCCTTCTCAAAAAGAATTCTCTCATCAAAACGCTATACCACAGAGCCCATGGCATTTCTGACAAACACCACCTGACCGGTGAATTAAGACATGTACATCGGGCCCTCAGGATGAACAGATACTCTGACCGTACTATCCGCCAAGCTGTCTCTCCCACCACACAGAAACAGCCACTTGAAACTCCAACCAAAACCATCACGTTACCATACATAGCAGGCGTGACCAAAAAGATCTCCAAAATTCTAAACAAACATAAGATCCAAGTCCGATTCAGTACAGTGCATAAAATCCGTGATCTGATTCCATCTGTGAAGGATGTCGTTCCTGACTTACAGTATCCTGGAGTCTACAAATTGAGTTGCATTTGTGGTGATTGCTACATTGGAGAAACGAAACGTCATGTTTCTGATCGTGTCCGCGAGCACAAGTCAGATCTGAAACACGGCAGAACTGATTCTTCTGCCGTTGCCGATCATTGCTACAACTCGGTGGGCTCTCATGAAATTGTCTTTTCCGAGACCAAGGTTCTCTGCAAACCTCCCGGCTACCATCAAAGGTTTGTACACGAAGCCATACAAATATACAAACACAGACATAATTTCAACCGTGATGATGGGTACAAACTTAGTAATTATTGGAAAGATGTTATCAACCACGCAAAAAAGACTTAATTACACTTTTTTGGACCATCTTATCTGACAGGCACTATTTTACTTTACTTTACCGAGTGTTAACATCCCCAGTTATTTTTTGGCAGTGCTCTCTTCATTGTTCAGCCAGCATTGGTATAAACATGGGCATTTTCGTTATTTTGTCTATCATGTGTATCAGACCGCCCCTCCCCCCTCTCTGTCCATTGTGTTGGCGTGTGCAGCAGCAACCGCGTCCAAGCCGTCGTCCATTGTTTTGGCCCCGCTCCCTCCCCCTCCCGATGCGTTGTACTTAGCACTCCGTGCTGTCTTTGAGCCCCGCCCCCCTCCCTCCCGATACGTTCCATTCATTGGCTACCACATTCTGATGAGCTCCCCCCCCCCTCTCCTCCCCCCTTCAACTTGCTTATAAGGGATTACTTCTTCAATCATTGCCTCACTTGATGCAGCTAATTCGGCTGTGACGGTCCCACCTGATGACGGAGACTTGTGTTGCCTCCGAAACGTCGTGATTTTTGTTTTTATTTTATTTTATTTTCATTAATTTTGATGTTTTACCTACGTGACTTTACCGAAAAAACCTAAGAATATGATTCCTTGCAGTCACGAAAGCTTCAAATCTAGAATTAGTAGAGAGTGGTTATTAGTGGTGATAAAGGAGTGCGAGAGTGTCTATGAGAGGTGATAGAATAGTAGAGAGTGGTGATTAGTGGAGAAAGAGGACTTGAGCGTGGTCATTCGTGGTGATAGAGTAGTAGTGAGTGGTTATGAGTGGTGTTAGTGGAGTGAGAGAGTGGTTATTAGTGGTAATAGAGGAGTGAAAAAACTGGCTATTAGTGGTGATAGAGGAGTAGAGAGTGGGTATGTGTGGTGATGGAGTAGTGGAGAGGTGCGGGGGAAGGACAACAAACTAAACACAAATGCGGTTCTAAACAAATTAGTTTTCAATCTGTATGATTTACAAGTTCATACTTCCAGTGTCATCCTAATTTTGGAAGAGCATTCTAGATGGCGCAGAAGTGCATCTGCAAGTGTGCTCTGCAGTTACAATCTCTGTTTTATGGCTCGCCAATTGGCTCCTTGACGAGATCAGCAAGGTATTGTGGTTTATTTGTGGCAAGTCCTTTGTGTGTAATGAATGTGACCTTATAATCTATTCGTTCGGCAACCGGATGCCAATGCAGCTTGGCGAGCACTGGACGGACATTTTCGGATCTTGCAGTACCCCATCACAACACATGCCAAATGATTTTGCACACGTTGAAGCTTGTGTAATAAAAGACTTGACCACGATCTCTGGCTCAGTGTCCTTTATTTGGTCCGTACTGTATTACCCACATGGCTGTCTCTTCTTTGCTCAGTCCCCACAGTGCCGACTCCGATGTCTCTCTCTTCTCCACCAGCAGCCCCTCTGTTGGCCTCTGTCGCTCCTGTAGCCCCCACAGCAGCTCCGCTGCTGTTACTCACTCTCAGCCCCCTTGGCTGTAATCGCTGCTGCTCACTCCGCAGCGCTGACAGCCTCGTGCTGTCTCTCTCTCTCTTCGTCGCTCCTGCGACTCTCTGCAGCCACACCGCTGCCTCTAACACACAGCCTTCCTGGCTGTACTCTCCTCTCTCTTCGTCGCTCCTGCGACTCTCTGCAGCCACACCGCTGCCTCTAACACACAGCCTTCCTGGCTGTACTCTGGGGTCGGCTCCCGCTGGCCGGCGGTGCCCCCCTCCTCTCGTTCGCCCTCGTGGCCTCACCCTTTTCCATTCACAACCCGACTGACTTCTCTTTCCGGTTTACCCACTTAAGGACCCCAACCTTTCACCCACGTCACCTGGCTCCGCCTCCCCGTGACGTCACATCCGGAAGGTCGCTCACGCCCGCATTACACCTGGTAATGTTTTTGCCAGATGTCCCATAGATTAGCGAGTTGCTGTAATCGAGCCTTGTCAATACTATGCTACACATCACGGTGTTGGCTATGCAACGACGTAATAGAGGTCAAATGTGTCTTAGAGACCTGATATGAAAATTATATGAAAATTAACGACATATTCTGGTCAAGTGTGGTGCTAAAGGTCTTTAGATGACTAGAAAAAAGTATCCCGGTGACTGCGACCGCCGCCACGCCTGATCTTCCCACACATTTTTTTGCCTGAGTGCCAACCAGCAACGACTCCGAATTTTCTGGATTAGATAGCATTTAGAATTACGTGCAAACCACATATGCACCACTCGCGTGCAATCTTCGAGCTTACCGAGGCTCTCCATATCTCTCTGACTTCACCACTGTGTATAATTGTGTATCATCAGCATATTGATGGAACTTGATGTCGTGCAATGAGATTACATCGGCGATTGGAGAGATGATTGTTGAAAATAGGAATGGCCCAAGGACATACCCCTGTAGAACACCAACTAGGCACGGCATAGACGATGACTGTTTATCACCCAGCTTGATGAACTATGATCGCCCATGTCGGTATGACTCAATCCACCCCAGTTCTGTACCCGATACACCAAACCTTGACCTTAGCCACCCGATGACTATCTCATGGTCGATGGTGTCGATGGCTTTTGAGAGATCGAAGCTAACCAACGCTTCAATGTACTGATCATTAATGATCTTGTAGAAGTCATTGGTGATCTTTAGTCGAGCCATCTAAGTGCTGTGGAACTTCCGGTATGCCAACTGCAACGGGTTGAATATGCCCATCGCAGCAACGTGGATAAGTGCTTCAGACACAGACGCTCTATGACCTTTGAAATCGTACTCAGGTTTGAGATTCGACGATAGTTTGCGGGGTCACTGTAGCTCAAGCCAACTTTTTTGAGGAGCAGTGTTAGCTGCGCCATTTTTAACCAGTTTTGGAAACAGCCCTCGCTGAATAAAATATTTTCTAGGTGGACAATGAATGGCACAAGCACGTCCAAGCATGATTTGAGAATGGACGTGTGGATGTAGTCGAGCGGCGATGTCTTATTTGGCAGCCGTGCAATGAACATTAACACCTCTGCCACAGATGTTGGTGCCAGGGCCTCGAGTTTTGCATTGGTGCCAGGTTGATGAAACTCAGATGGCAGACTGGGAGAATGTATTGCCTTCAAGTTACAAACTGGCATCTTAATCGTCACTATTTTAGTGATATACTGTAGTTGTTTTCGTGCTTGTATTAGTAGTAGTAGTTGTTGTTAGTGGTAGTTCTATTGGAAAGTGGTTGTAGTGGTGGTTGTGGTAGTTCCAGCGGTTGTTTTAGACGTTGCTCTAGTGTTGGTGTTTTGAGTGATGAGTATTGCTTAGTCATTCACCCCTGTGTTCTGCTCCCGATTGTTTTGCTAGGTTGTAGATGCATCACAATAGCATAATTAGGCCATTTTGTTTGTCACCGTGCTGTGATGTGACGGCCGTGGTGTTTTTCTCTGGTCGTGGTTGAAGTGGGTGCGATGTGGTTTATTTTGACGTTGTGGTTGATTTTGTGGTTGTTGTGGTTCTGTTAGGCCTTGCTCTGGGTCAGTGTGGCATCGTCAAGTATCTCCTGGACATCATGAAGCACCAGCCACTGTGGGAGCGCAGCAAGACCAATTCGGTACAGGGACATGGAGAAACATAATGCGGGACACTTGGAAATATGAGGACACGAGAACACGCTGGCACACGGGAGCCATGTGGGTATATGGGTATATGGTGGAGAAGGTACAAGTATTCCTGCGAAATGCTACTTTACTGGAAATTACTTAAATTAAACTCTAAATTTCCCATAGACATGATGTTAAAATCAGGGTTTGAGTTCCTAGCCGAGATTTCTGTCGTGTACAAGTACATGAGCACACACACAGTTTCAACGCACCGCACTCGAAGCAGCACAGAGTTCTGGGTATGAATGGTGCCAGATTAAGGCAGTGGTGTTCACTACTGGGTGCTTTTTGTGTCCCCAGATTGCACGCACTCTGATGGTGGTCACAATCTGCCTGCTGGCGAACCTCTGCCGCGTTCCGCAGAACCGCACCTGCTTCCGGCAGACCAACGCTGTTCCCGTGATGCAGGAGCTGCTCAGGAACGACCGGGCGAACATCAGGATATCTTCCCTGAACGTCATCGCCCTTGTGCTTGAGGACAGCGACCTCGACCCCCTTGGAGAGACGGGTAAGTGACTCACGATGCGGATCGCTCGCTCACTCACCACTGCCCACACTCAACTCTCAACTCACTTTGAACTCACCTGCCAAAAATACTTTAACCAGATGAGAAATATTCAGTCGATCATCGATTATCCAGCAGCTGGGGGGGGGGGGGACGCCGGACTTTCAAAAACGCCGAATTATCACTACATCATCATTATTATTTAAAATAGATTATTTTGTACATTCTTGCATGACCTTGTGTTTTTAGGTGTTGTGTATGTGTTTTTTGTAGTGCTTTACATTCGTTTACTTTGTGACATTGGCATAAACATTTGAATAGACAAAAACATATTGTAATGTAAAAAGTGACTTTATTTACTCTACCCCCTCCAATCTCAAAGACTCTGCATCATGGGATGATGTAGTAGTACAACTATGCCAGACTGATGCAGTCTTTAGACTGATGCTCCAGCTAACGCTGAATTACACAATGCACTGTATATTTTCTGTTTTGATTAGTTATTAGTCATGAAGAATGTATATACGTGCAGTATTTTCATTGTTTAAGTTGTATGTGGTGTATAATGTACTGTATCGCCGGACTGGCTACAGCCTTTGGAGTTGTTTTGCCGGTTTCGCCGGATCGGCCTGGGACCGTTGGATAATGTTGGAAGAAGAATAATCGATGATCAACTTTAAACGTTTCCGTTTAAAGAGAGAGAGGCACCATGATACCCAGGGACGTGAGGTCACCCCACAAAACAAGGAATGTTTAATAGGGTTTATTTTGAGAGATGTTAAATCAATAGAAACCCCTAGTAATCTACCAATACATCTTTACGTAAACTCGACCGATGAAATAACTCACGTTGCCGGAAAACTTTACACAATTATGCGGCTCTTCCTTTTAACACTGCTGACTTTGGGCCATTCTGAAATTATGTGCGAGTAGTGGCAGAATTTTTTCATTGCTGTACGGTATCAGTTGTCATTTCGTAATCAACTTCTTTGGTAGAGTGACAGCCACAGTAGCTATGTGAAGTAAGTTTCATGTGTGGGCGTGGTGGTGGCAATGATGCCATTTAATACTGACTGTTTCTGAGAGGGCAGCCCTGTCTAGAGTGGAGGTTCTTGTGGTGTTTCCCCAATATACTCAGTCGTGGGCACAGGTATTCCCATCACTATGCCAGTGTGGGAATCATGGGGGTTATGATGCTACGTGATGGAAAGTGAGTTCTAATCACCCGCGTGTCTCATTACAGACACCATTAACGAGTTGCTCAAGACCATTGGTAGGCCCAACATGTTCGGCCGATACAAGAGGGTGGACGAGGTAATTTACCTGGCCGAGGAGCTGCTGGAAGCGCTGGCCATGCTGTCCGTGTGCTGGCCCGTGCGCAGGAAGGTGGGCCACTCGCACCGCCACACTGACGAGTCACCAGTGTGAGAGGTGCTCATTTTCAACATGGGAGAGAGAGAGAGAGGAGTTTGGATAGATTTTGTCTTCCATGCAATTCCACCAATATTTGTGTAGGGCATCAATGCGGATTTTTAAGTGCGCTTTAACAGAGACAGAAAGAAGGACAATAACTAGATCTGGAATACAAAGAATCTTAATAAGATTTGGAATGTATTAACCATGCTTTGATTCGTTATGCACTATTGTCACACTATGCACAAGCACGCGAACCAACTTTGGCGGATAATAGTTTCTTGACAACCAAGTACAACGAACTCATCAACACTCTCAGGCGACAGTAACAGCACACATTTACATAACCCCGAGGTTCACAAGTTCAGCACAGCGACTCTGCGTGTTGACAATCACAGAACACTGCTACAAGAAAACAGGTACAGAACACCGCGCCGGCCGTTCACACAAACCCTTACACACACTCCACTCCTGGGTGATGAAGCAATTCCGCAGAAGCCCAGGGTATGTCATGGCAGTCTCGGGGCTCACGACAGCGCTCTGAGTGACTCCACGGAGCCGCAGTCCAGGCTACCGAGCCACCCGTACGTCAGCAGCTCCTCGCAGCAGCAGGCACCCCGCGGAAACCCACTGGCACCTGCGAACGACAACCACCCCGGCCCCTCATACACTGGTAGTACTCACTTAAATACACAAATATGGTCCCACCCTCACAGCCACTGATAATCAACTTACCTCTTGTAGCGCCCCCCCCAATCAGAACCCCGGAACTTCGTTACATAAGCCATGAGATGGGAGCTTTGTGGGATTTTCCCCCTATAACTACCTCATGTAATCTCGGCCACCCCACATCAACCCGGAGCGACAGCATTTGTCTGTACTGTTACAACTAACATTCACATTGGTTCTGGGCCTGTGCTATGCCGTTTGATTTGTCCCTTGTTCTGCGCTGTTGACAGTGGTGGGTGTTTCTTCATTTTAATCATCGCTTTTGTGTCAGATCATTGTCTGACTCCATTGCGATTCCATTGCGAGTTTGCTCCCCTGTTGCTTCGAAAGTTCATTTAGCTAAACCTCGTGGAACGTGTGCTGGTCACGTGATGGTTCGCTCTCATCAGATCTATGAGGCGGGGGCCGTGGTTCCACTGGTCCAGAGCCTCAGGGAGGGACGAGCCAGGGAGAAGCTGCACGCGGTGATGACACTGAACAGACTCAGTCGGGACCCTGGCACCTGCTCACAGATGAGACAGGGTGAGAGCAACACTGCACACTGCATACACGCATCGCATAACACGCAGTATATACGTACAGGACATATTCTGTGAGGTTAGGTACCCACATTTGGCATGACATTACAGAAGAGTCCACCAAGGTAAAGTATGGTGCAGGTCATAGCCAAGACAGGGCAGAGTAGTAACTTAACAAACCGGCATAGAGACCGATTTATGGGGTATGAGCGATTTATTGCAGCTCTAACCAATGCTGGAATATTATAAAAAAATTCATGCACGCATAATACAAAAGTGAACCCGTTCATATTCTTAGAATAGCTCTCCACTCATATTGTTGGCCAGGTCGAGTATTTCCTGCACACACAAATACCTAGTGAATACGCAAAGGAAAAGATCCCCATACAGCCTTAACAGACAGTTGGGGCAAGTGTTTATAGAGATCATCTATGAAGGATGGAACGGGAACACGAGGGGTTGGTTGGCCAGCACCACGCCCGGCCGCCTTTGTCTCCCTAGTGGCGATGTTTTACACGCCAAAGCAGGTACTCATTTAAGCTGAGTCGATCTAGAGGAGGACCATGACCGGTTCAAATAATCGTCACTGGTGTTGGCCATGAGCGGGAATCGAACTTGGGTCATTGGGGTCAGAGTGCAGCGTGTTAACCAGAGGAGCTCACTAACGAGAATGTGTCCAGATCTTTCAAGGATTTGTGAGCTCATCACTTGGAATGTAATCCAGTCAAATACTCTAAACGCATGTTCCTAAACGTAGAGAGAAAAACCGGAGGACATGGAGAAATATCCACACGACCACGGTTAGAACATGCAAACTATAAATATACCCCCATCAGGCTTGGGATCGAAGACTGGTACCAGCGGTGCTAATATCGGCCTCTGTGGAGGAGGCTCATGAAGGATGCTACTTGGCAGTTGGAGAAATCCGCCCTCCAGCAAGAACGGACGGCAGAGGAGCGATGCTCAAAACAATGAACAAAGCACTGGGTGGCTAAAATACAGAAAGTTAGCACAGTAGGGGGCACAAGTGGTACATCTGCCAGTCATCTCAGTCAGTCAACCTATGGCACCTGGGTCTGTCCCGTGACTGCCTGTCAGCGAGCCTTTGACACTTCACTTGGCCTCGGAGTGCACCTAGCCTAGCACAAGCGCCATGATGATGTCACCAACACTTAGTGGCATATGTCAGCTGTTGTTGTTCTGTTAGTGAATGTGTTGCTGTGTCTGCATTTCAGAGGGGCAGCTCCACTGCCCTATATGGAGCACGAACCAGAACCAGCTGAGAGAGACAGGGACCGGATCCTGGGCAAGCGTGAGAACCATCACCTCCTATACTCCTTCTCTCACATTCTATTTATACTCTACTCCCTAACATCTCCTCTACTCATCAATTCCTCCCTCTACACCTCCTATATCCCTCCTCTACTACTCCCCCTCATCTTATCCTCAGAAACTGTTGTGAGGCAATCGCTTATTTTAGTTTTGGTGACAGATTGGACACCAACAGTTTGTTTCAGTTGAAGTATTTATTTGACATCGAAGCGAAATGTACAGCAAAACACTTCTCTCAACAACGTCCGGTGGAAAAAAACACCGATCTGTCTCTGTTAGCACCGGAGTTACTTTATGCTTACGCCAAGTGTCCACGTTCGTGTTCTAACTGTGTAGAGAACACCCTGATCCTTGTCTAATACATAGGCTTTTGTGACCAACAATAGGTATTGCGATTTCTTGCACACATAAAAACGGCACGATGAACAGGCATGGTGTGCATGCATAACGTATGAATATCCCAACTGGTAACGGATATCCATTGTAATTTACCTGACAACATTAACCACCCCCCACTGACCTTCGTACCTGATTGGCTCACAAGTTACGATATCACATTTATCCCTCTATTTATGACTGAAACAGGAGGAGGATTTCTCCACAACTCTGGCTATTGCCTGATGATGCTCGTTGTATATACAGGTGAAACGTCGTACTCAAATTGCAAATGTTGTGGATTGACTCTCCAACACACCTGTGTGCTGAACTAGTAACGAACTGGCACGTTTTGTTCACGTGTCAACCCTCACTATTGTCGTGTTCGACACCCACGCGATCATGTTCCCCCCTATGTTCCGTTTGGAATTGATTAAAGCTACCATACTGCCTCTACTTGATTACTGTGACATTGTTTATAAATCAGCCCCAAGTACTGTACTGAAGAAGCTTGACTCAATGTATCACTCGGCCTTAAGATTTGCATTGAACTGCCCATATAGGACTCACCACTGTGACCTCTACATTGGGTCAAACTTAACATCTCTGAATGTTCGACGGCTTGTGCACCAGATCTTATTTATTCATGATGTACTTGCAAAAGAATCTGCAGATTACCTGCTGGATCTCATCTCTGTTTCAAAGAACAAATTTGACCTAAGGTCTACACTCATTTACCAGCTTAATATTCCCTATTGCCGTACATATACTGGAGGAAGGGCCTTTGCTATTGATGCCCCCAGGGTCTGGAATGCTGTTGCCAATAAATTGAAACTTGAGTCACTACCTATGAGATCTTCACTCAAAACTGCTCTAGAGGAGTTGTACACCCCTAGCTGCCAGTGCTATTCAGTGACCTAAAATAAAATGTTTCGCTCCGGATGATCGCTACAAAGTATGACCTGTGTTTTGATTTAGTGTGCTGATCTTAAAGGTGGAGTGACTCATGCAGCCAGCTATGGCTGCAGGGTTTTGGTAGTACATGTTGTTTATGCCATTTATTGTGAAAATTCTGTCACAGTTCCTATGATTGCTTTTTCATTGCTTTCATGGCTTTATTTTGGTGATTTCGAAAAGTGTATTGGTTTAGCCATGTTTGTTTGTTGTAGTACAGAGTTAGACTGATGGCCTTAATTTAAGCTGTCTTGTGGTTGTTGTTGTTGTTGTTTGACTTGCATCCCACTGGGATTTTTGCACACAGCGTTGGTGTACGGTGTTTTTTCTGCAATATTTTGCTGTCTTTTCTTGGATTTTCTGTTTGCACTTAGTCACATATTCACTTTAAGATGTTTTTTTGTTCATGTTTTTGTTTTTTGTTTGTTGCGGTTGCACCCGATTCAAGAGCTGAATGGCTCACAGGGCTATACCTAATAAATGAACTTGAACTTGAACTTGATGTACAATGCCTCGGTAGTCGCGATGCCGTCACAAGTCCGGTTGCTCCACCTCGTTGGCAACCGGACGATCGTAGTCACCACCGCAGGACAGTCCGATGAAAATGAATACCAACACTGTCACTAAATTCATCCCTTCTCTCACTCTGAATATTTACGTTGAGTTAGGCTCTTAAGACATAGGTAAATAGTTTTGTCCATTTTCAATTGCACATAGCCGTTGCATCAATGTGTCTAAGCATCTACAAATATTTTTGAAGGTATGAAGTTACAACAAAACAGAATCACTTGCACTTTCCGACCTGTTCGCATGTGAGGTCTCAGCTGCGCTGATGTCTCCTCCTGGCAACGTTGAATGTTACTCTCTGAATTGCTGTTCATATGGGTGAGGTTACATAACACACTTACAGTGACATCACTATCTCATTACGCTCTCATAGTGACATCATTCTCTCGTTACATACGGTGACGTCACTGTCTTGTTATACACTCACTGTGACATCACTATCTCCTTAAGCGCTCGAAGTGACATCACTATCTCGTTACGCACTCACAGTGACATCACTATCTCGTTATGCACTTAGTGACATCACTATCTGGTTACGTGCTCGCAGTGACATCACTATCTCGTTACACACTCACAGTGACGTCACTATCTCGTTACACACAGTGACATCACTATCTCGTTACCCACTCACAGTGACATCACTATCTGGTTACACACTCACAGTGACATCACTATCTCGTTACACACTCATAGTGACATCACTATCTCGTTGCCCACTCACAGTGACATCACTCTCTCGTTACGCACTCACAGTGACATCACTAATTGTAACATCACTAATTGTGACATCACACCCGCGTCCGTTTCTCAGGCCGTGTTCCGCATCGTCAAGGGGTTCATCTCGTGCTGCTCCTCCTCCAGAGCCAATGAGGTGCAGGCTCGGCTGGCAGGTAACAGTATAACCTAGGCAACAGCAGCCCCTAGGTAACAGGAATCCCTCGGCAACGGTAGACCCTAGGTAACAGGAATCCCTAGGTAATAGCAGCCCCTAGGCAACAGCATCCCCTAGGCAACAGCAGCCTCTAGGTAACATCAGCCCCTAGGTAACACCACTCTTAGGTAACAGCATCTGCTAGGTAACAACATAACCCAGGTTAACAGCAGACCCTAGGAAACAGCAACCCCTAGGCAATAGCAGCCCCTAGGTAACAGCAGCCCCTAGGCAACAGTAGCCCCTAGGCAACAGCAGTCCCGAGGCAAGAGTAGCCCTAGGTAACAGCAGCCCCTAGACAAAAGCAGCTCCTAGGCAATAGCAGCCCCTAGGTAACAGCATCCTCTCGGCAACAGTGGCCACTAGGCAACAGCAGTCCCTAGACAACAGCAGCCCCGAGACTACAGCAGCCTGGCAGCAGCAGTTCCAAGTGCATATGAACAGAAGACATCTGGACATGAATAACAGAAGTGTACATTAAAAGGGTTACCCGATGGTATGTTGCATTGTGATACATGATTCTCAAGTTGCTTGTTGACTTGCTCGTGTTGATTACCCCGCGTTGGTTGAATGGATGTTGCCGTGTGCCGTGGCTTGCCCTGGCAACCAGGCGTGCCCAAGTGGAACGAGGGGGACGTGCAGGCGTGGCTGGAGGAGAGCGGTCTGGCCGCCTATGGGAGGAACTTCACCGAGGTCGATGGAAGCATCCTCCACTGCCTCCTGGAGATCCGCCAACAGGTCGCCCGGGGATGCGTGAGAGCGCAAAGTGACACACAGCACAGAGACACGAGACACAAAGTGACACACAGCACAGAGACACCAGGACACAAAGTGACACACAGCACAGAGACACGAGAACACAAAGTGACACACAGCACAGAGACACGAGGACACAAAGTGACACACAGCACAGAGACACCAGGACACAAAGTGACACACAGCACAGAGAGAAGCATGATGGCACAAAGTAACGCACAGCATAAAGAGAGACATGAGTACACGTACAGTAAACACAGAAATTCTCATACGAGTTCAGCTGGAGACACGCACACGCGTCTGTGTCTACATGTGCTACATAATGGGAATCCAACACCAATGAGTGGAGTGTGGATTGTCTGGGACACTGGGACACGAGTTGAGAGAACGTGGAGATGCAGCCGCGTACGGGCAGTCGTCGGCACGACTCCGACTGAGGTTTGCGAAAACAGAAACCCCAACTTGCGGAGACTCCCTCACGGTAGAGACCCCAACCTTAGAGCTCCTCACCTCGTCACGCAGCTCCTCACCCAGCTGCTCACCTCGTCACCCAGCTCCTCACCTCATCACCCAGCTCCTCACCCAGCTCCTCATCCAGCTCCTCACTTCCTCACCCAGCTCCTGACCTCGTCACTCAGCTCCTCACCTCGTCATCAGCTCCTCACCTTCCTACCCAGCTCTTCACCTCGTTACCCAGCTCCTCACTTTCTTTGTCTCACATCTTCTCTTGCTGTCCCCAGGCCCCGGAGTTCTTTGCGATGGTGGCGCGCGACGTGGGCGGCTTCCACTGCCTGGAGGACTTCCTAAAGTTCCTGGATGCTGTCGAAAAACTGGGCTGACGGAAGTTCAATGCCCATCGGATTCCCACCACACAGCTCCCATGGTGAACACCACCCAGCTCTCACAAATCTCACTCACACCCCTCACACCCTCGCCCATCTCCACTCACAACACTTTGCATTGGGGGGCTCTGTGGTCAAAGCGCCATTGCTTGCCCAGCGTCTCACTACTGATTGCAAGTTGAGAAGTCGGGAACGGAGCAGCTAATGGGAGCTCAACCCCACACGTGATGACAAACACATGGCACCGCTCAACCACTCAACTACAAGTCCACCCAAACCTTCACTCTGCCTATATCCTACCGAGCACTGGTGACTCTGCCATGCATGATCAAACACACCTGTAACTCTACACCATGGCATTTCCACTACAGAGTAACTTGAACCTCTGACAGCCGAGTGTGCCACATAGGTGACGCAACAGGTAACGGCTTGCTTAAGTCGTCTAACAAGTATTGGACTGAACCTTGAACAGGACCTGGATGGTCAGCTATAGTCACTAATGCTCATGAACAGGCAATCGTACTAATGCCTTCAGACAATAACAGTGATGGATTATAACGCGGGTAGCTTTGAATCTGAGATAGGACAACACTAGCACACACTGGCACATGTTCCACAATGCTCTCATCGGCTCGCATGCGATAATAACAAATGCTCATTTACATCGATTTCCAACGGTTGCCTGTGTACTTGGAGGTCATCAATTTTCTCCACCCTCTTCTTGTATCTGTTTTTCGGGGTTCCCTCTAATATTTGTCTCACGATTCTCACAGTTATTCACAATTGATCTGATCAGTGTTGTTTGAGGGCGCTAGAGTGGCGAGATGTTAACTATATCGCCTGGTATGCAGTAGATCGTGGGTTTGATCCTGATCCTGACCCTGACGCCTACTGTATTTTGGAGTTTGCATGTTCTCCCCGTGGTTCGCGTGGATTTTTTTTATGGGTCCTCACTTCTGAAAAAATAGCTAAATCGCTTAGTGGGCCTTACCTGGTAAAATAAACAAAATAGTTCAGTTTATTCTTGATTTGAAGCTTTTGTGACTGCAGGAATCCATACTCTTTGGTTCTTTCGGTAAAGTCAGTAGGTAGAAAAATAAAAGATGACGACGTTTCGATCGCCACACAAGCAATCGTCTTCAGATGGGAGAGAGAAACAGGTTGCTGAAACAAGTCCTTATATACTCTTGGTTATTTCGGTAAAGTCAAGTAGGCAGAGAAAATAAAAATAAAACAAAACACGACGTTTCGGGCGCAACACAAGCATCCGTCATCAGGCGGGGACAACCACAGCGAAAACAATTGCTAAAGTATGCCAAAGAGATGACTGTGTCATGGGATTATATAGCTGAGGGGGGGGGGGGGGAGCCAGGGTGAGTGTGGGGGCGGGGCGTGGGCTGGAGGAGAGCGGCAAGGATGTTCCTAAAGCTCGACCTAAAGGGCGACCTAAAGCTGTGACACGTTGGGGAGGGGGGGTGTTTGGGGGAGAACTCTGCAGACTCCAAACACTGCACGGAAAATTTCCAAGTGATGGGAGTGAGCAGGGCTGGGAGTAAAATAATGTAGATGCGGATATGAATATAAGCTATAAGGCAGCTAAGGTTTAACTTGGTTAATAACATCGTTCCAATGATTGCTCAATTTGAATCCATCTTCTCGGTTGAAGTTATGTCTATGTTTGTATATCTGGATGGCTTCATGGACAAATATTTGGTGGTATCCAGACAGCTTGCAGAGCACTTTGGTATCGGAGAAAACAATATCATGAGAGCCCACAGCGTTGTAGCAGTGATCAGCCACGGCGGAAGAGTTCATCCTGTCGTGTTTCAAATCTGCCTTGTGCTCGCGAATACGGTCTAATACATGTCGTTTCGTTTCCCCAATATAACAATCACCACAAATGCAACTCAGTTTGTAGACTCCAGGGTACTGCAAGTCAGGAATGAAATCCTTTACGGATGGGATCAGATCACGGATTTTGTGTACTGTACTGAATCGGACCTGGATCTTGTGTTTGTTTAAGATTTTGGAAATATTTTAGGTAACGCCTGCTATGTATGTGTAATAACAGCCATAGAGGGTTCACGTGGGGATTGGCTTGCCGGTCCTGCTTGTAGCCAATAAGGGTTGAGATAGGGACCATGGCCCAGGCGTGATCACGACATGTCATCAGGAGTGATTGGCCTAGCCATTCGGGGCCCCAGCTAATGGGGAGCCGGATGAGGGGCGTGGTCCCGGGATTGACAGGGAACCATCGAGAATGGTCGAAGCTGTCCATGAACGATTGGCTGGGGGGACCACGTGACGAAGGTATTAAGAGAGAGTGAGGGAGAACGATCGAGAGCAGACTGAAACTGACAAGAGCAGGGTCACGCGCGGACGGGGCTCTGGGTGCCACGTGCGCGGTGGGGACTTAGTGCGAAGTCTGTCCTCTCTCCGTTGTCTGCCAGCAACGGAGAGTGAGTGAGCAAAGTGTATTGTGGAGTGGAAATAATAGGACTGATCCCGAAGCCGTCTCAAGAAAGATTATTACATATGGAAACGTGATGGTTTTGATCGGAGTCTCAGAGGGTTGTTTGTCCATGGTTGGAGAAACAGCTTTGCGGATAATACGGTCCGAATATCCATTCATCTTAAGGGCCCGGTGTACATGTTCTAATTCACTGGCCAGGTGGTGTTGGTCAGAAATGCAGCGGGCCCTATGGTGTAGTGTTTTGATGAGGGAATTCTTCTATGCCGGGTGGTGGTGGAAATCAGGTTTCAGATAGGAATCTGTGTGGGTGGCTTTCCTGGAGACAGAATGTCCCAAAGAGCCATTAGGCCTCCTGTCAAACAGAACATCCAGGAATGGTAGCTTGCCATCCTTCTCCACTTCTATGGTGAAATTGATGGATGGGTGTATGGTGTTAATGTGTTCGAGAAACTGGTTCAATGCTGGCAAGCCATGTGGCCAAATAACGAAAGTGTTATCCACATACAGTATCTCTTCCACAGGGAAAAACGTAGCGTGGATGTCTGGATTGCGTCTGTTTCAAATTTCTCCATGAAAACATTCGCTACCACTGGTGACATGGGGGAACACATGGGGGTACCCTCATTCTGTTTGTAGAAAGTACCATTCCAGGTGAAGTATGTGTGGGTAAGGCAGTGCCTAACCAGAGCGGGAACATCAGGGTTCAGTCCATGTTTGACCAAGTCTTCAATTATTGCTATGGTGTCAGGCACTGGAACCTTGGTGAACAGAGAGACCACATCAAAGCTGACGAGGAAATCATCCGGGGACAGTGAAATGTCCTTGATTAGAGAGACCAAGTGAGCTGAGTTAAGTATTGCTGAAGTAGTCTTGCCAGTGAAAGGAAGCAAGGTGTCAGACAGAAAACGGGCCAGCTTGTAAGGTAGGTGAGTTGATCGTGGACACGATGGGCCGAAGTGGAGTGCCTTCTTTATGGATCTTGGGAAGACCATAGAATCTGGGTGGTCTAGCAGCCGAAGGTTTTAGGGAGAGCCGTTTGACTGGTTCGATTAGAGAAGTCGAACTGGTAATGATATTGTTGGTTTTTGTAGTTAGGCTGTTAGTTGGATCTTTATTGATTTTGGAGTAGCTACCATCATTGAGCAGGTCCTGTATGTTGTTGTTATATGTGGTTTTATCCATGATGACAGTAGCATTGCCCTTGTCAGCCGAGAGCATGACTATGTCATCCCTCTTTTTCAAATTTGCAGGTTCAGAGCGCTCGTCTTTGCTTATGTTGCTAATGGGTTTCTTAGCATTTTTGAGGATAGTGGCAATTTCAACTCTAGCAACGTCTGACTGGATGTGTCCCAAGCCTTTGAGGGCTACATCGACCTTATATATAGAGCCGAGAGGGGGAGAGGGGGGGGCGGTTACATTGAGATTCTAATCTCTCGCAATACAATGGCAACCTCCTCAGCTCTCGCTGCTCTCGCATTACCCCCCCCCCCCCATCTCGGTTCCCACCTTTGGATTTCCCACTCGCTTATGCCCAATCTCTAGCCCCTACCCTCTTGCCCGATGCTACAAACCCCCCTCCACCCCTCTCGGCTCTATATATATAGGGACTTGTTTCAGCTGCCAGTTTCTCTCTCCCACCTGAAGACGATTGCTTGTGTGGCGATCAAAACGTCGTGATCTATTATTTTTTTCTACCTATATGACGTTACCGAAAGAACTAAAGAGTATAGTTGAGTTTATATCTGGGTAGTATTCATATCAATGCAGTGGCTCTAGCTGAGACGTCAGTACCGGCACCAGGCATGAGACACAGGTGTTTATATCCAGCAGAGGCAGGAGGAGCGAGCCCCGGTTATGGTTGCTGGATGGGGTGGGTCCTGCGTCCAGATGACGAAAGGCAGTGCCGGTGATTGCAGGGCACATGCAGATGATTCAAGACAAAGCCTGGTGGAGCCAAATAGTGATCTCATACTCATCTCTCATCCCTTTATATATAAAAAAAAAATTGCAATCAGATACGGTAGATACGAGTGTAACCATTAACGTTTGGAAACGGTCGTCTGTGATTCCAGCTAGCAGAGTGGCCCTGGCCGCTGTTCATAATGGTGGGAGATCTCTGCTGCAGTTCTGCAGATGCATACGAGGCACTGGGTAGCATCAGGGGTTCGAGGGAGATGAAGGATATCATCTGGAACAACAATCTGTTCAATCGGTCAAGAACCCCCATCAAGCATTTGCAGCAGTATTCGTATTTGGGTTACGGAGACGAAAAGGTTGAGAGCCTCTGCTCTATGTCAGATGCCTGCTGTGGTAGCCTTTATTAGAACCATCCCAATCAAGCACAAGTTCAATCCTCCCACTCCCATAAATAGAGGTTTTTGGTTTAGATCGCGTAAATATATAAATATGTGGTTGGCTGTTTTGGATGGTGGAGGATTTTAACGACACACTTAAATATTTACGCAATCTAACCCAAAAACCTCTATTATGGATGATATTGGTCGCGAAAGCCTACGTGTTAAACCTCCCACTCCCATTTCAAAAAGAGCCACCCATGTTGTGTTATAGGGTTGGCGGGTAAGGGATAAGATTACATGATGTATTCTGTATATTATTCATGATTATTAACCGTTTTAAGTTTAAATTGTGTATGCATAACTCGGTGTTAAATCGCACTGGTCTACTCTTTTTTTAGACGTCTGCTTCAGAGATTAAATGTGCTGTTTGTTATGTATTTGATGTGCTGAATTTAAATATGACAATTAAAACAAGTGATTGGCTACCGTTCCCAATATATTTAAGTGTTTTTTTTATATTTTACATCTATGTATATTGTGTAGATAGAGTTTTACTCATAAATTGTAAACCTAGGTCTTGTCACGTGTTTATGGTTGCTTTACATGATAATACGTCCCCTGTCCTGTTCATGTAACACTTAAAAAATCAGCAAAAGGATTATATTAATACAATGTATTATCAAACAAAAGGCAAAAGACGATTATGTAAAAAAGTATATAGTTTAGTCCTCATTCATTGTCTACACGGCGCTTCTTGGCTTGTCTCTTGTATGCATTAAATGAGGCATCTCTTGTCACTGTCCAGCAATAGTCTGCAAGCATTTTCCCTGACAGCGTTTCTCCATTGTTGCAATGTCCTGGATGAAATCGCTCGTCACTCACTGCTCCGCAGTTCGGTGGGAAAAAATCTAGATGAGAGTGCAAAAAATGTATCTTTAGTGACATGTTGCAACGAAGGCATTGTTATGCCTTGAGGTTTTCCACCAAATCCCTGTAGTTGTCTGCCTTGTTCTTTCCGAGAAAATGTGTTGCCACTAACTGGAAGACTTTCCATGCCGTCGTTTCCTTGCCATGCAATGCACTGTCAAATGCATCATCTCGAAGAAGTTTACGAATCTGAAGACTATCAAAGACACCTTCCTTTATTTTAGCTTCACTTAACCTTGGAACTTTTCCACGGAGGTACTTGAAAGCTGCTTGTGTTTTGTCCATGGTTTTGACACAATTCTTCATCAGACCCAGCTTGATGTGTAAGGGTGGTAACGAAATCTTCCCTGATTCAACAAGTGGTGGATGCTGGACAATTTTCCTCCCAGGCTCCAATGACTGTCGGAGTGGCCAATTTATCTTGATGTAGTGAGAATCTCATGCACGACTATCCCATTCGCAGAGAAACCCGCAGTACTTTATGTATCCGGTCTGCAGACGAAGCAAGAGAGCAAAACCTTCAAATTGCCACAAAGCTACCACTGATATTGGTCATTGTTTATGCACCTCAAAAGTTATTTCATGTTGTCATAGGTTTCCTTCATATAGACTGCATGTCCAACTGGAATTGATGGCTAAACATTGCCATTATGCAGAAAAAACAGCTTTAAGACTCATCTTCGATGCATCAATGAACTGTCCCCACTCATCTGGAACATGAGCGATGTTGAGGCCTGCCATTACACCATCGATGTTGTTGCAGGCTACAAGATCACCTTCCATGAAGAAGAATGGGACAATATCTTTTTAAAGGTCACGGAATATGGAAACCCTAACATCACCTGCCAGGATATTCCACTGCTGTAGTTTGAAGCCCAACAGCTCTGCCTTACCTTTGGGTAGTTCTAAATCCCTCACAAGGTATTTATGTTCACCTTGTGTTATGAGGTGTGGTTCAGAAGAGAAGAATGGGAGAAAATCTGGGTTATGTGACCTTGATGGTTCAGGACCAGAAGTTTAATCCTCTTCCTCGTCTGACTCGAGTGAGAATGATTCTGGTTCATCGGGAACCAGCAGTCCTTCTCCGTGGGGTACTGGGCGTATAGCTGATGGAATGTTTGGATAATGCACTGTCCACTTTTTCTTCTTTGACATACCTTTCCCAACTGGAGGCGCCATGCAAAAGTAACAATAGCTGATATGATCATTTGGCTCTCTCGAAATCATTGGCACTGCAAAAGTCAAAGATTTCCTGTTCAACTACTGGCGAAGATTTGTTGCACAAGTGTTGCAGCATAAAGGTGATAGGCTTTTTTAAACATAGTGGTTATACTGCACATGTGTGATGCAAATGTCACTTCACCATTAAACATAGCAGAATTTACCTGTTTTGTTCACACAAGTACGAGGCATCTCTGTTCACTTTGGCTAAACAGAAATGTCTCCCTTTGCAAAATCAAACACTGACAAATGAGAGAGCACGATACGGTATGATTTCTAGAGCTGAAATATGGCAATTTGTTCAGCAGAGGGGTGTAAGCCTAATTATTATTACATAATCCATGACTTATAGGAATAACATGATGCAATTCATATCATGTACGGTGCAATACCAGGTTCAGATTGCATCATTCATTGGTTTGCTCTTAAAGCAAGTACTTTCCAAACCCAGTCATATATATGTAATGGCAGGGTGCCATCTGTTGACCAGGAGGGGTTATCACGAGTTTGGGTGCGTTATATAATAACCAACTAGAAGAGGGGCGTAACTGGGTTAAAAATAAAAGGCAGGGTGAGTCCGCAAGCTCCGGGAACCTGCTCGAAGGTTCTAGAAGGGGGCGTGGCCGGAGGCGGGGCCTGGCCACGCTGGGATGTATATAATGGGGACGTGATTGATGGTTCGCGGCTGTCGTGGGGTCCAGGTCCTGGCTGCCATCACTGTCTTCACGTCATATCTCTTCATCATCCGGCCGCATAGTCGATCCTCTGCATGGCTCCCATTGTCGTCGTCACTATATTAGTCAGCCAGCTATATAGTTAGGCGCCGACGATGCGGCTGTCTAGGTGGGTCAGCTATGCATATATATATATGTCGCCCAGTGATTGTGCCTAAAGTGTGAGAAATAAATAAGCCCTCCACACGTTGTGTCTCGGAAGTCGCTCACGACAGATGTATTTATCGATCCAGTCAAATATGTATGTTAGTCATTTCTGGTTTATTTTGAGATCCCTTCCCTTATAACTCACTTATCCCCCGCCATTCCCAAGTCAAAGGTCGTATATACTGACCCAGTAGCATATCTTGAAAACTAAAGCCAATCAACAATTGTAAACATAATTTTCAATTCATAGTGACCCAGAATTAGTCAAGTTGGACTACAATTATTTCGGAAGAATTTTGGCTATAAACCAGTGTAATGTCTCCATTAAACATCTGTTGCAGCCCTTCCTCGTGTCTGTTGTCAGGGCCTTGTGCTGTAGGGTTAGTCTTTATGAGACTAATTACTTGTATAGACGTTATGAGGATGTCAAACTGTTGCCATGCATCATCACAAAACTAGATGGGACAGATCGAGCCAAATCAGGTAAGCAGATACCCAGCGATTCTGACTTGCGGCTGCAGTTGATTCAACAATATGGTGCGTGATTAATGTTGTTAAATTCCAACGACAAATCACCCAAGCAATTATCGGAGATACGTCAAGCTGCAGTCATAATATGAAAAGGTAATTTAGGGGCTAGAGAAGGGCATTATCTGTTGAATGTTCACCCCGAAACCCTGATTGCATGGGGTCAGAGAGATTGTGTGTTTTTACGTGGTCAGTCAAGTGAAATAAAATAATTCTCAAAAATGTTCCTGAAAAAGGGAATATTTGAAACGGGAAGAACATTTTTAAATCAAGGACCGGTTTTACGTTTGTGATTGCAGCTAAATGTTTCCGCAAGTTACGATTTTACCCATAATAATTTTGTTTATACTCGCCAAATTTTCGCAGATAAGACGAGTCGCATTCTAAATTATTCCTAAAACCCGCAATTATCTGCATATTTTAAACGAAAAGAATGTGCCATGATCAAGGCTAGATCACGACACAACACAGACACACATACACTCACAGAGACACGCAGACACAAATAGAGACCCGCATAAACAGGCAGACATGCAGAAATGGAGGAACATAGAAACAGAAATAAAGGTAAACATACGGAGACACAGAGAGACAAATAAAGATACACATAGCTCGCCCGGATAGGCTTAACAGATGCTTGGGGAAAGTACTGTTATAGTGAGCACCTATAAAGACCAGGACATGACACGCAGGGGTGTGTGGACAGCACCACGCTCGGCCACCTTTGTCTCCCTTGTGACGATGTTTACACACCCCACAAGTATTTGGCGAACTTGGCTTCATTATAATCATCTCCATCTGACACTCCCTGTAACCTTACTCCCTGTAACCTGCCAATAAGATTCGCGTATCCCACTGCCTGTAACTTGTCGATACACTTCCTGCATCAAACAATGTACCTGAAAACTCAGCCCCAGGACTCTCTCTCTCTGTCTGAATTACTCTGGGCACTCTCTCTGCCTGTGAATCACGTTGCTCCAGGACTATGTCTCTACCTGAATGACTGAAACAATCTGTGAATAACGTTTCCCTTGGGCTATCTCTATTTGCGAAAGGACTCTGACACAACATTGTGATAGTACGGGTGTTCAATGTGCAGCAAGTAGGGTGTCCATGGTGCAGCAAATAGGGTATCCATGGTGCAGCGTGTAGGCCGTAGGGTGTTCATGGTGCAGCGAGTAGGGTGTCCACTGTGCAGCGTGCTAGTCGACGTTGTTTTCAAGTTGTAGTGTAAGATGATCCCACTTCACCATAGATCAAGATGGCGACAGCGCCGCAGCTGGCTACAGTCCCGGGTCGCTCTCACAGTTTATCAACTGTAAACACACCTCATACCTTACCCACGTCCTTCTTCACTCACCACCGCTCTTCTTACTTTCATCTTCCACTACATTTTTCTTATAATTTATTTTGTTTTATTATTTTCATTATTACTTTGGCGTCGCCATAGTTTTGGGTGGTGGCAGATCTCTGCACCCAACTCCGCCTGCCTCTGTGTTCACTGCACATGCCCCGCGGCGCTACAACTGCTGAACAATGCCAGCTGCTGCAGTATCACACAACCCGGCTTAACTGCCGCATCGCACAGCTGAGGGGCAGTGCGGGGAAAACGAGGCCTGCTGCTCCGACTCACGAGGCTGGAGGACGCTGGCTGCATTGTTCATGCAGTGCGGCTTAACAGCGGCCCTGGGTACTGTTCCTGCCAGCAACGTCCTCACAAGGCACCTCTTCCGGCACTATCAGTGAGTGTGAGCTTGGCGTGCCCCAGCATCACCAGCAAGTGGGAGCTCGACGTGCTCAATCCACTGTTCAACACCATCAGCGAGTGGGAACGTGAAGCAGACTGTCATCTCCTCAACACGAGAGAGTTGGCTTTTCTGCTGCCCAGCACCACCAGTGAATGGGAGCTCTGCGAGGTTTGTCTACCCTGCTGCATCACCTGCGAGCTGAAGCACAGCGCGTGGTCAGCTAATCCACTGGACCTCGTATTCTTCTGGCTGCTCCATTGTACGCCCCGCCTGCATGGTTCTGTACGCCCGTGTACGCGCTCAACGAGTGTTTACACGGGCGTGTAAGCATCCACTACGTACGGGGAAGTGCTTGCTGATGGCGTGGAGCTTGGAAAACGCTACCTCGACTTGCTGCTCCGGGCAGCAGAGCCGCTGATTGGAGTCCACCCGAATCCGGGCCCCTTCTTCAGCACCATCGGTACAGCATGGGCTGATATAATAGGGCTTCGACATGCACCATCTCTTCATCACCTGCACCTGGAACCCGCGCTTCTGAGGATGCTCTCCGGCCTCGGGCTTCTTCGATTATCAACGTCAGAGACTGCATCGGCACCGTGGTTGCAGAGGTGGTAGGGGCCGCCGTTCACAGGTCAACCATCAACCAGCCATCTCCTCTATATCCCTTGACGCCTCACCTCTACGGATCTTCACATCCACCTTCACACATCCGCCTCGGCCTACTCAACTCACCCTCCATTACCAACAAATCAGCCCTGATTCACGATACCATCTCGGACCACCACATCGACCTTTTGCTCATCACTGAGACCTGGTGCAGGCAAGTCTCCCCACCAGCCATCTCTCTGGAAGTTGCGCCCCCGAGATAAAAGGTTCTTTATAAACCTCGCGCAACTAACCAGCGGGGTGGTGGCTTAGCGGTAGTTTACAATGCACACTTGAAAATTAAAGAGCTCTATCTACCGATGGCTCCTACCACCTTCGAGGTCCAGTTTGTATCCCTCACTACTAACAACGAGTGTTTTTCCATCATTTCCATCTATCGCCCTCCAGATGGCAGCATCAATACCTTCTTAAACGAGCTGTCAGAATTCCTTTTATCTGATTCCTAACCCATCTCACAGGCTCGTGCTTACAGGTGACTTTAATTGCCCTGGAAATACCCCAGCCTCCATCGATAGCCACATTGAGTCAACTTTGGCCTGCCATAACCTGATCATCACAAACTCAGGCCCCACCAGAGCTTCCTCAACAAATGTTGAGAGCATGCTCGACCTGGTTCTGGAACCTGACCAGCACCGACGCATCACTGCACTGGGAGTTTTCCAAACTGGTTACTCCGACCACCGCCTCATACTTTTTTCCCTCCAAATTCCCAAGCCAATCACCATCAGATTCACCAGCAACTCGCGTAATTTCAAGGGTATCGAGTGTTCTGCTTTACGCCACCTCCTTGCAAATTAGCCTTCAATGTTATCCCCATCATCGGATCCAAACCGTCTGCGCATTCCAACTAGAAGCTGACATAAGGGTGGCTCTGGACAAACTGGCTCCATTAAAATCACGAACCGCTAAGCAGTCTTCCCATGACACTCACCGGCTTTCTCAGAGACGCCATCATTGGTAAGCGAACCAGGAGGCGCCTTGAAAGTATCGCATCCCGTAGTGGTCTACCTGCTGATCGACTTGCCTACAGAGTTGCCTGCAGGAAAACTAACAAACGTATCCTTGTCTCACGTTCCTCCTACATTGAAGAACGCATAAAAACAGCAACCGGAAAACCGCGTATTCTATGGAAAACCCTCAAAAATCGTCTACATCCTGGTAGCACCATGGTCCCTCACCTTAACGATCCCCTGGCCTCACTGAAACTTGCCACTTCTTTTAATACTTACTTCACCAAAAAAGCTAATCACCATCACAAACTTTTGCACGTCTACTCACACATCGGCACTATTGTACCCCGCTCAAATTACCTGAAATTGTAAGCACTCACCCAGACACCTTTCTAACTACGCTAAAGCCGGTGTCTACAAAATACGTTTTCTATTTAATTGAATCACTTAAATTGAAGTCATCTCCCCTCGACGTGCTCCCAGGTTCCTTCTTCAAGTAATGTGCACCGGAACTCGCCATCATTATCAGGAACATCGCAAATGCCTCATTCTCTATGTGGTGTTTTCTGTCCAACCTCAAATCTGGCCTGGTTTCTCCCTTGTTAAAGAAACCAACTATCGACCCGCATGACCCATCTCGTTATTATCCCATCACTAATCTCTCGAACATCTCTAAACTCCTTGAACGACTAGCCCTCGCCCAGCTAAAACCACACATCACTTCCTCCGCAAACTACTGCTGCTTCCAGTCAGCTTACCATCAAAACTACTCCACAGAAACAGCACTCACTAGAGTGCTCGATGATATTTTAACGATCATTGATTCCGGCTCCACTGTGCACTTGTAAGTCTGGACATTTTGTCAGCCTTCAACACCATCAACCACTTACTTCCCTCCTGAAATCCGACTTCGGTATATGTAGCTCAGCACTCAAGTGGATAGTTTCGTACCTTTCTGACCGGCAATCTTCAGTCAGGGTGGGCACGTCCACATCGCCTGAAACAAAACCATTATGCGAGGTTCCCCAGGGCTCTGTACTAGGTCCCGTGCTCTTCACAGCCTACACTTTCCCGATTGGCCGGCTCATCGCAAGTTTCAGTGTTAAGCACCACTCAAACGCGGATGACACTATTCTATTCACCGCCATCGATTCTAGCAATGCATCTGGATTCGAGAGGCTCTCGGAATGTACCACCGCCTTGCAACAGTGGTTCACTGCACACAACCTAGCCCTTAACCCGAAAAAGTCAGTGGCCATCATGTTAGGTACCAAGCAACGTCTCAACTCATCAGCACTTCCAACACACATAAACATCTTTGGTCACAGCATCAGGTTCACCGATCACTTCAGCTACCTCGGTGTCATCCTAGATTCAACTTTATCCTTCGACCGTCAAACCAACCACATCATCAGTTCATGTAACTTTCACCTGAAGGCTCTCAGACACCTATGTCCTCTCATCTCCACTGAAATTGCCAACACATTGGCATGTTGCATAGTTGGGTCTCGCCTTGACTATTGCAACTCCGTCTTAGTCCAGACCTTCACTACAAAACAACCTAGCACGCGTCGTCATTGGCCACACTCATCCCCGTCTCGACTCACTAGCCTGTCTCCGTGCCCTCAACTGGCTACCCATCGCCAGTAGGGTCATATACAAGATCGCCTGCCTCTGCCACAATGCCTTCACATCTGCCTGCCCGCCGTACTGTTCTTCATTATTGACAACTTGCAGCTCAGCACACAGCAGATGCCTGCACAGCGCGACTCACGACCCCCTCTTGATACCAAGATCCAGGATGGTCATGTATATTCGCCGCTTCTCGGTGGCAGCCCCAACAGTCTGGAACGATATCCCTCTGCAAACCCGCAGCATCACCGCAATCGCCTCCTTCAAGAGAGACCTATAAACTCACCTCTATAACCACGCTTTCGAGCGACTCTGAGCTTGGCTCCGCGCCTCTAAGTTACGGCCATTACGTCCGCAAATTTGCGCGCGTTATAAATTACATTATTATTATTACTCAGGATGGTCCGGTAACAATAAAACTATGAAATAATGACGTAATAACGGGAAAAATCACAAAGCAACGGCTCACACCCCCCTCACGCCGTAGCTCCGCCCCTTGTCTCAAGCGACGGAAAGAAAACGGCTCCGCCACTTTTTCCGAAATGGAGTTCATCACGAACACAATCTGATAAAGGAGGTTGTTGCGGTTTTCTTTTACAAATTAGGCTAAATATGTATTTTATAAACCCTTTTTTTTTCTATATTTTGAACTTTGCATACCTTTTTTTCTATTTTGTGTATCTCAAATTGTATTGATGCAACGTTTACGTTCCTTTGTTATAGTAAAAGTTCGCCCCTATAACACATACACTGTGTCATGAGACCTCTTTTGCCAGTACCAAAATATAAGAATAGGGTTTTCCCCTTTTTTCTGGCAACAAAACTGAAACCTTTTTACAAGGAATCATGTCTACATTAACCACAATACTTGCGGTCAAAATGCAAACAAAAACACACTGATAATATATGCATTTCGATTTAAAGCTTTCGTGACTGCAGGGATTCATCTTCTTGGTTCTTTCGGTAAAGTCACGTAGAAGGGAAGTAATAAAATAATAAAAATAAAACATAATAAAAATTCTCACGACGTTTTGGCCACAACGCAAGCAGCCGTCCTCAGGTGAAGAACAGGTCTGTCGAGAAGACAGAGTCTGAATGACAACCCCAGGCTTGGAGCGTCTTTTTAAGCTGGGTTGGAGGGGGGGAAGAGCGCCTTGACAAAATAATTTGCATATCAAGAGGAATTTAGCATATATTTAAGCTGGGTTAGAGGTGGAAGAAGAGCGCCTTGACAAAATAATTTGCATATCAAGAGGAATTTCGCATATTTATGGGAAATGCGGAGGAGGTGGGCTGGGGGGTTTCAAAGTCATATTATGCCCATGCATTATGCAGGATTAGCAGCATCAAAGGGAGGGGGTAGGGGTAGCATTAACAAAGGGAGGGAATCTTAATAGTATGTAGAAGCAGGAGACCCGCAGCGGAGCAAATAATGCATTCCCTGTGGAGAACACAAGATACACAGTCAATGCCAGTGAGTGGACTGCGGTCTGAAAGTCACCGTAAACGTGAACAACAATCAGTTAAGATCCGAAAGGGTTTATTACGTCCTTCCAATGATTGCTGAGCCAGAATCTATCTTCTCGGTTGAAATTGTCTCTGTGTTTGTATATGTGGATCGCCTCATGAACGAATCTCTCATGGTAGCCAGATGGCTTGCAGAGAACCTCCGTCTTGGAGAAGTCAATGTCATGTGAGCCCACTGAATTGTAACAGTGATCTGCCACGGCTGAGGTGTTTCTCCTACCGTGTTTTAGGTATGCTTTATGTTCACGGATGCGGTCCGAGACATGTCGTTTGGTTTCTCCAATGTAACTGCTACCACAGAGGCAACTTAGTTTGTAGACGCCAGGGGCCTTCTTTTTTAAATCCTTTATATTAAGTTCGCTTGCTTGCTTGCGTGCTTGCTTGCTTGCGTGCTTGCTTGCTTGCGTGCTTGCTTGCGTGCTTGCTTGCTTGCGTGCTTGCTTGCTTTCGTGCTTGCTTGCTTGCGTGCTTGCTTGCGTGCTTGCTTGCTTGCGTGCTTGCTTGCGTGCTTGCTTGCTTGCGTGCTTGCTTGCTTGCTTGCTTGCGTGCTTGCTTGCTTGCTTGCGTGCTTGCTTGCTTGCGTGCTTGCTTGCTTGCGTGCTTGCTTGCTTGCTTAGGACCGTGCAAATCTTTCGCTCGTTTTTTAACCCACTTCCCGTGATCCAATCGAGCTGACATTTTCCACACAGACTCGTTGTGCCAGACAATTATTGTTCGTGAAAAAAAATTCCCAAAATGTTACACTTTTTAGGCAAAATTTTTTTATTTTACATATATTCAAATAGAACTCATTCATGGCTTTGGCTGAACGTCAGAGTGTAAGAGCCCAGAGCGTAACCCCTCCACAGGCCGTGGCGGAGTAGCGCAGTTGGTAGCGCCCTCGCTTCCCATGCCAAAGGTCGCGGGATCGATCCCCGCGTCCTCCACAGGCGAATATATTTTTAAATCCTTTATATTAAGTTTGCTTGCTTGCTTAGGACCGTGCAAATCTTTCGCTCGTTTTTTAACCCACTTCCCGTGATCCAATCGAGCTGACATTTTCCACACAGACTCGTTGTGCCAGACAATTATTGTTCGTGAAAAAAAATTCCCAAAATGTTACACTTTTTAGGCAAAAATGTTTTATTTTACATATATTCAAATAGAACTCATTCATGGCTTTGGCTGAACGTCAGAGTGTAAGAGCCCAGAGCGTAACCCCTCCACAGGCCGTGGCGGAGTAGCGCAGTTGGTAGCGCCCTCGCTTCCCATGCCAAAGGTCGCGGGATCGATCCCCGCGTCCTCCACAGGCGAATATATTTTTAAATCCTTTATATTAAGTTCGCTTGCTTGCTTAGGACCGTGCAAATCTTTCGCTCGTTTTTTAACCCACTTCCCGTGATCCAATCGAGCTGACATTTTCCACACAGACTCGTTGTGTGTGACAATAAATTTTCGTGAAAAAAAATCCAAAATTTTACACTGTTTAGGGAAAACAAATTAAATATTTAATTACCAATTCTTAATGGTGGCAGACAATCATCTGACCCATAGGTGGCAGCCATCTCAAGCCAGAGGACGAGAGAACTCTAGCCGCCACGCATATAAAGGATTTATAGTGAAACACTTTGTTTGTACGGGTTTACTTGTAGCCTCGTCTCAAACGGTGTTCGACCAGAAGACGCCAAAGGGGTACAGCTCAAAGACAATGCACTATCAGAGTGATGAGGACTCGGGGTAAGCATTTACATCATGAGACCTCCTTTGCCAGTACCAAAATATAAGAATAGGGGTTTTCCCCTTTTTTCTGGCAAAAAAAAACTGAAACCTTTTTACGAGGAATCATGTCTGCATTAACCACAATATTTGCGGTCAAAATGCAAACAAAAAACACACTGATTATGAGGAAGCCACTGGAACTATGCCCTTTTAATTCCAGGTGGAATATTCATTTCATTTGAACTGCTTTTTGCGTTTAGTTTGTTGTCCTTCCACCCCCTGTCTCCGATTAGCACGTTTGGCGACATACGGTGCAAAATAAATTATACGCACAAACAGAGACTTACAAAGACCCATAGACTCACACAGATAACCATTGTTTGTTGTCCATCCCCCTTACCTCCGAACTAGAATGGTTTTCTATGTACGGTGGTGCAAAATAAGTTCAACATTAAATACACGATCTTGATTTGAAGCTTTCGTGACTGCAGGAATCATACTCTTTGGTTCTTTCGGTAATGTAGGTAGAAATAAAATAAAATAAATCACGCCATTTTGGACGCAACACAAGCGTCCGTCATCAAGCGCTTGTGTTGCGTCCGAAACGTCGTGATTTATTTTATTTTATTTATACCTACGTGACTTTACCAAAAGAACCAAAGAGTATGAAATACACGGCCCGCTGTCGTGGTTGCTGCACCTTCGCCCTGTCCGCATTAATAGTTGACAGGCACGAGGGGGCGCTCACGCGGAATTCGAAAGCTACCAGTTATGATTTAGATTATTTAGCCAGGAAAGCATCACTGTGCTCTAAGAAGTTTTTTGTTTGCTGGAGGTTCCTGCGAGGTTTTTGTTTTTACAGTAGATGGGCAGTGGTTGCTGTGTGTAATCCCAATTTAGTACAGTAATTTGCGATGGCAAGTTGTTAGCTACCTCGCCTGGTATACAGGAGGTCGTGGGTGAGATCCCGACCCTGACGCCTGCTATATATTTGGAGTTTGCATTTCTCTGTCTCCCCGTGGTCGCATGGGGTTTCTCCTGGATCTTCTGGTTTTCCCCTCCACATTTTAAATCAATGGGCGTTTTGAGTATTTGAATGCTATACATTTCACGTAATCCACTTAATTGGGCTATCATGTTTAGCCAGGTCGCATCTGAAAAAGAGCTATATAGCTCAGTGGGTCTTACCTGATTAAAAACAAAAACTTGTTTAGATACTTTATAACGTTGCTTGGGGATTATGATACACAATAGGCTTTATCCTTTTCCGGGAGATATACATTATAACAGCTCGGCCGGATCTATTCATGCTTTGATATTTGCAATACCTTTTGTGCTATTCGAGTTTTGGTGTTGTTCTCTGGTTTAACACCGGTACAGAGACAAGGCCATCAAGGAGGCTGTAGCTTTGAAGGCCATTCCGTTTCAAGGACAATACATACATTATTATATTTAACACGTAGGCTTTCGCGACCAATATTGTTCATAATCAACGATTTTTGGGTTTAGATCGCGTTATAACGCGATCTAAACCCAAAAATCGTTGATTATGAGATTATTATATTTATCAATGCATGTTTGTTTGCATGTTTTACCACAAGCATGATGTGTGGTTCATTCAGACTTGATACATTGCAATAGGTGTCTATTTGGTGTTTGAACATCTTCACACCTCCCACACTGTTTCTGGAAGACTAAAGCCGATAATTTTGTCATCCTCTTGATAACGGCAAAATAGTTGCCGTACATATTGATTGGGATGTTTTGCAAATACCGCTGCCATCGCACGATTTTTGTTTCTCGCTCATTTCAATAACAACAATAATAATAACAGACATGATGGTGTCATCATTAAGCTTTGAGTAAAAAATATAATTCCAAAATCTAGTCAATACAGCACCGGGTGGGACCCCCCCCCCCCCCCCACGTGTCAATCACGTGGATTTGTTTGACCATATTTCACGGTTCTGGTCAGTGCAGTTTATTGAAGAAACAGCCGCCTCTTTGTTTGCCTGGCCTTTCAAAAGCAGAAGTGTATTATTGAGTACAGTAAAATGAAACTCAAAGAGAGAAGTTAAAGTATCCACCTTAACATTTTCTTTAATGGTATCAGACACTTCGCACACACGTACATTATTACATGGTTGGCGTTAAGCATACACATAAAGGATATTTTAAGTGGGGTGCCAATGTGGCGAAATGTTAACTTTCTCACGTGGTAAACAGGAGATTTTGGGATCGATTCAAACACTCACGCCTGCTGTATATTTTGGGTTTGCGTCTCTCTACCCATGGTCGTGTGGATTTTTCTTCAGGTCCTCCGGTTTTTCCCTCCACATTTCGAAACATGCGTTTCGATTATTTGGCTGCTATACATTCCCACATGATGATAAGCCACTTCGTTGATCTGCTATAGTTTGTGATAGCCAGATCGCTTCTGAAACAAAGCTATATAGCTCAGT
The DNA here is from genome assembly GCF_965212315.1 of Lampetra planeri. Lineage (NCBI taxonomy): Eukaryota > Metazoa > Chordata > Hyperoartia > Petromyzontiformes > Petromyzontidae > Lampetra > Lampetra planeri. The sequence goes on along the minus strand of NC_136154.1, from coordinate 2,769,716 downwards.
GGGGCCTTTACTGGTTAAAAAACATCGTTTTAGTTTAAATGTGCGGCCATACAATTTCCTCGCAACACCACTGTTGGCAGAAGGGACTCCACTCTAGAGGCTACTTTGCAGAGGTGTGGACTCGAGTCATGTGACTTGGACTCGAGTCAGACTCGAGTCATGAATTTGATGACTTGCGACTCGACTTGGACTTGCATAACAATGACTTTGTCCCACCTATGAGATGTGGACTCGAGTCATGTGACTTGGACTCGAGTCAGACTCGAGTCATGAATTTGATGACTTGCGACTCGACTTGGACTTGCATAACAATGACTTTGTCCCACCTCTGCTACTTTGGTCCACACTGTCTTGGACGATATGGAAGTAGCCACACTTTAACCGACCACGTGAGACCTGCAGATCGACTGTGTGTGGTTGCTACCCGTGTTTCCTACCAGGTGGACAGAGGTGGAAAGGGGGGTTTGAAGAAACGTGCCTATGGATTGCAAGTCCAGTGTCATAACTATGCCATGCATATATGGTAGATATTCCAAAAGCCATGCTTCCTTTGTTTTATATATATAAAAGGGAAATTTGTGAATGTGTGTCTTCGAAATGTTTAGCATACTTCCCGACATGCAACAAACTTGAAATTTGGCATGTGGGTAGCTTTGTATTTTGGGGGGGGGGGGGAGGGGGGCGCAATAATGCATATATTTTGCACGGCAAGTGAGCGGTGATGTCACATCTGTCATGTCACCCGCATGCGGCGGCGTCACGCAGTGTGCCTGCGGACGTCACGCATGCCCCCCCTCCCCACCCTCCGGGCGAAGCCGGGTAGTAAAGCTAGTGATCTATAACATCAACTAAACTATTTAAAATATACATTTGTATTTCTTATTTTTACCACGCGAGGCACCCTGAGCTATGTAGCTCTTTTTCAGAAGTGACCTGTCTATCACAAGTTATATCTCAACAAAGTGGCTTATCATGTGGAAATTTATCGGAGCCAAATACTCTAAATACATGTTTCTAACTGTGGAGGGAAAATCCGGAGGACCTGGAGAAAAATCCACGTGACGACAGGGAGAGAGACACGCAGACTCCAAATATTCAGGCGTCAGGGTTGGAATATAACCCACGACCTCCTGTATACCAGGAGAGAGAGCTCACATCTCGCCCCTGTGGCACTGTTTTACCCTTGTTGGTTCAAATGTACACGATTGTCGGAGTATCTCTTACTGTTTATGTATCGTAACACTGAGGCGACATGGCACTATATCAATATATATTGTATAATATGCATCATTAAATACAAAACGTCTGCCACAAGCTATTTTGATTTATGCGTCGGTCTACCTGATTGCTATGGCACATTCCAGATGTAACGTGTGTTTGCTTTAGGCTGCGTCGCATTAACTTGCAAATGCTTCATTTACACACAGAGTGCTTGTGTAGGGTTGTTACGGGAGGGCTGTAGGTGCATGGGATCCAACGGGGAATAAACACAGTGGGCGGAGCTCCGGGAGTACACGGGGGGGGTGCCCGCAGCGACGTCCGCATCAGGCAGCCTGGGGGGTTGTGATCCTGACGGGGGGTATAAAGGGGGAGGACAGAGAGAGCTCGGGGCTCAGTCTGGGAACGAAGGAGGAAGAAGGAAGATCTTCTAGTTAGAAGCCCTGGACTCCCCTCGACGCCGCCCTTGTAAGGGCTGCGGAGGATCGAGCCAGAGGCGTGGTTCCGTGAACCAGGGTCAGTACCCTGGGACTCCGGAGACCGTAGCCCGACTCACCAGTGTCGGGCCAGTTAGCCTCCCCTAGCCCGTTAGTGGAGGACTTGGGAGTAGATCAGGATTAGCTAGAGTGTATCCCCAGTTATCCGGGTGAGGGGGCCGCTACCCCCTCTAGTGCTGTCCTGTACTGACAACTTGTAATAAAGATACGTGTGCCTCAACCTGGGTGTCCAGCGTAATTACCGGTACTTCATCTGGTGTCAGAAGAATTACGGACATGGAAACACGTCAGACAGCTCGAGCCAGAGTACCGGACGAGGACACTGCTGAAATCGTTGAGCCCGAGACGGCTCACCAAGACATGGTACAGCCGGGGCCTGACGCGTTCCTGCCGGGGCATCGGCATGAAGAGGGGCCGCAGCCAGACGCGCTACGGTTGGCTCACGAGAGGCTGGCGGAGCTGCTGTATGCCGCTGCCGCCACGCTGGAAAACATCACGCGGCTGGGGGCTGGTGGTCCACCACGGGGCGAGGGGAGTCGACGACCGGAGCGCCTTCCCGCCATTTCGGAAGACTCCAACTTTGAATTTCCCGCCATCGCCACGGCAGCTGCAGAGGGCGTGGCCGGGCTAAACCTTGGGTCCGACACCGCTCTCGCAGGGACAGCCGCATCATCGCCAGCGGCGGGAGCGTCATCACGGCTGCGACAGGCGATTCCATCTGCCATTCGCGCCGACGCACAGCCGAGTCCTGGGGATAGCAGCCTGCAGACTTCCAAGGCGAACGCTGCGCTGCAACAACGGCTGCCTCCGCTGAAGGAATTTGTTGGCGCGGAGGGCGACTGGGGCGGCTTCCAACGACGCTTCATCGCCCACCAAGAAATGGCAAGGTGGTCGGACGACGAAGCCCTCTGCGCGCTGCCGGCGCTCCTCGACGCCGACGCGCTCGCCGCCCTCACATCGGCGCCAAGAGAGAAGCGTTCTACTCTGCCGAGGGCGCTAAAACTGCTGGCTGGGGTCTATGGACCATCTGCAGAATGCAGACAGCAGTTCTACGACCGCAAGCGGGGTGAAAAAGAGTCGCCCCTGGCATACAGGACGAGCCTCCTGGCGTTGGCCAAGACGGCTTTTCCCCGTATGGACGACGACGGCGTGGACGCGATGGTCACGGAGAAAATCCTCCTCCTGGCAGACGACCTGGACATCGCTGTCGTCGCACAGGAGGACGCCGAGATGACCTCTCTTCAGGCGGCGCGCCTCCTTCACGCCAACCTTCTGTCCCTGCGGCGGAAAGCCAGCAGGGCATCGGCCGGGCGTGCGGTGGCTGCAGCCACCCTTCCGACGGAGGAGCTCTACGCCGTCGACCATCGACGGCAACAGGCGCAAGGAGCACGGTCGGGCCGGGACGGCTCAAGCCGTTTCGACCGTCCATCGTCTCCACCGGGGCTCCCGCGGTGTTTCAACTGCGGCGTTCGGGGCCACGTCGCCTCGGGGTGCCGCTCGCCTCGACAACGCGGGACGACGCCTCGACGGGACGCCGGGCCTCCTCCTCCCAAGCTCCAGCAACATGATCCGGCGAGTCGCGGCACCACACATGTTTGGCCAAAGCACCCACCCGTTGCACACTCTCGCACCACAACGAACGGGGGGCCGATGTTGCGTTGCGACGGGCCAACGCGGATCACTGCGGGGACTCAAATCGAGCCCAAACAGTGGTCCATGTTGGCCCATCGCGTGGTAGCCGCGTCGTCAGGGTCGTCGGCCGTGGTCGGACACATTGACGGGGTAGAGGTACGCATCCTGGTCGATACGGGGGCATCGGCGACAATCATTTCGGAGTTAATTTACAATATTCTGCCTGTACAAAGCCGGCCTTTACTGCCGGTTAACGTCCCATTCTATGCCGCTAACGGGGGCTCTCTGGGCATCATGGGACAGATTCGAGCGCAAATTTGTATTGGGGACATCAAATTGTCGGGGCCGATTTTCGTTTCCTCCTCGCTGGCGGTTCCGTGCCTGCTGGGGACGGATTTCTTAGGCAAAATGCCAATTCGTATTTTGATCGACCAAGGATGCATTGAGCTTCCGTCGGGGCGACGCATGGCGTTCCTGCCTTCCCCTGCGGCGGCTCGGACGGCGTTCGCGACGGTACCGGCGTTCGTCGTCAGAACAGTTTGTGTGCCGCCGGGAGCTCAAATGCTAGTGCCTCTGAAACTTCGTAAGCCCTTCGCTAAGGGCGTAGGGGATCAGGGTGTTTTGCTGGGACCGTCTAGGGCCGGGGTTAATGCACCTCATTTGATTCCGGCCCAGACCGTCGTAAGAGGGGACGGGGACCCTTTCATCGCGGTCCTCAATGTGGGGTCGCAGCCGGTGGTGGTTCCTCAAGGGACGGTGCTCGCTCACGCGACGCCGGTGCCCTGCGAGGAACCTGTCGCGAACCATGTTGGTGTAGTGGTGGTGTTGACGTGCGCCGACTGTGACAGTGATGGATCACGGGGCGGCGCAGGGTGCGGGGTTGGGCACGCGTTGTGGGCGTGGTGTGGACGCGCGCGCCGGGAGTGACAGATGACGGGGCGGCGCGGCGTGGGTGGTGAGGCACGCTGAGATGTGGGAAAACAGGATCGTAGCCAGCGCCCAGTGATTGGTCGAATAAGATGGGTGCTCGCAGCGACGTCCGCAGGTGGGGTATAAAGGGGGACGCGCGAGAGCACTCGGGGAGAAGTTACCCAGTTGAAGACCAGAAGACGGAGCTGAAGACCTAGTGCCCCGAGACCCCTAGTCCCGCCGTCCTTGTAGGGACCGGGGCCCTGTGTGGCTCGGAGGCGAGACTGTGGGACCCAGGGTCCGACGCCCACGTGGGTCGGGCTGGGGACCCACAGTCAAGACGGACACCCCGGGCAGGGAGTGTCCCGAGTAGCTCAGGGGCGTTAGTCGCCGAGTAGCTAAGTGGGTGTTGGTCACCCGAGTAGCTCAGTGGGCGTTAGTCGCCGAGTAGCTAAGTGGGTGTTGGTCACCCGAGTAGCTCAGTGGGCGTTAGTCGCCAGGGTAGCTAAGTGGGTGTTTGTCACCCAAGATACTAAGTGGGTGTTTGTCACCCAAGATACTAAGTGGGTGTTTGTCACCCGAGATACTAAGTGGGTGTTTGTCACCCGAGATACTAAGTGGGTGTTTGTCACCCGAGATACAAAGTAGGTGTTAGTCACCTGTGAACGAGTTTGGTAAAATAAAGAGTGTGTTACCCGTGAAGTCGTCTCCCGCCGAGTTACTACATTACATTGGCACTGCTTCCCGGATGCTCCCACATTCGGACAGCGATGAAGGGTGGCTCGACGCGCTTTGTGCGGGATCGACGGACCTGACAAATTCAGAGCGCCAACAGCTTAGAACGCTACTGAGGGAATTTTCCGACGTTTTCAGTCGGAATAAATATGATTTGGGTTGCACTCACCTGCTGCGTCACCATATTGACACGGTTGACAGCGCGCCAATTCGCCAAAATCCGTTTCGGTTAAGTCCCGCCGAAAAGGACCATGTCAAATCGGCTGTTGATGACATGTTAGCCGCCGACATCATTTCTCCCTCCACCAGCCCTTGGGGAGCGCCGATCGTCCAAGTTAAAAAGCAGGACGGCTTGTTGCGGTTTTGTGTGGATTTTCGGCGCCTTAATAAAATTTCGGTTGCCGACGCATACCCGCTCCCACGGATGGACGAATCGCTGGACGCCTTGGCGGGAGCGCGATTCTTCTCCACACTAGATTTACTTTCGGGATTCTGGCAGCTTCCTCTGGACGATGATTCTAAGCCTAAAACTGCTTTCCGTACACCGCACGGCCTGTTCCAATTCAACCGGTTGCCGATGGGCTTACACTCAGCGCCGGCAACTTTCCAGCGATTGATGGAATTGGTTTTGGCTGGATTGCAATGGGAGTCGTGCCTGATTTATTTGGATGACGTTATTGTCTTTGGTAAAACTTTTGATGAACATCTCCAGAGGTTGCGGGCGGTTTTCCTAAAGATGCGGGCTGCTAATTTGAAATTTAAGCCCCAGAAATGCCATTTGTTACGCGAGTCGGTGCGTTATTTGGGGCACATCGTAGGGCGCTCGGGTATTGCTACCGATCCCGCCAAAACGCAGTGTGTCAGCTCCTGGCCGACTCCCACCTCAGTGGGAGAGGTCAGGAGTTTTATTGGCTTCGCATCATATTACCGACGCTTCGTCGCTAATTTTGCAACGATTGCCAAACCCCTACACGCGTTAACATCTAAAGGGGTTCGGTTCCACTGGGGTCAGGATGAGGAAGCTGCTTTCTGCTCCCTTCGGGACGCCCTGGTAAAGGCTCCTCCCCTGATTTACCCAGATTTTTCGAGGCCGTTTTTGCTCGACACCGACGCGAGCAACACGGGTATTGGAGGCGTGCTTTCCCAGGTGGTTGACGGCGTGGAACGGGTGGTTGCGTACGGCAGTCGGGTGTTGTCTCCAGCGGAGCAAAGATATTGTGTCACCCGTAGGGAACTGTTGGCAATTGTCTATTTCATCCAACAGTATCGCCCATATCTGTACGGTCGGCATTTCACCGTCCGCACAGATCATGCGGCACTGCAGTACGCCCTGAAGGTTCAACAGCCATCGGGACAATTGTCCCGATGGTTGGAGGTCCTCCAGGATTTCGATTTCGAAACCACCTACCGTAAGGGCGTTCGCCACACCAACGCTGACGCTCTGTCACGGATGCCAACCGCCTCCGAATGCGCATGCCTCCTGGGGTCTGGGCGTTGCAAGCCAGCAGGGGACGTGTTGGTTCCGGTCCTGGCGGCCGCCGCCAATGATGAAACATTGGTCACCAATGATATCGCGGAACAGGGGAAAGATTCCCTGCTTGGGTTGCCCGTTAATGAATGGGGGCGCCTCCAAATGGAGGATACCTCCCTCCTCGCGCTGCGTCGTCGCGCCGGGGAGAGGGGGCGGGGGACGGGTGAGGCCGACGCTTGGGGGATGCACGCAGGGTTGCTCATGCATTGGGACAGCAAATCCCACCGTCACCGGCTGGTGGTCCCTTCGGGATTACGGGGTAAGGTGGTGTGGGCTGCTCATGAGCGCCTCCTCCACCTGGGTACCCAGAAAACTCTCGCCTTGCTCCAGCTGAATTTTTTTTGGCCGGGCATGACAAGGGATGTCGCTGATCTGTTGGCAGCATACCCTCGGTGTGCGCAGCGCAAACCACCGGCACGGGAGTCGAAGCCGCCCTTGCAGTCCATCCAGGTCTCCAGAGTAAATGAACTGGTCGCACTGGACATTCTGGGGCCATTCCCCGCCACCCCCAGGGGAAATAGATATTTGCTTACTGGGGTCGAATATTTTACGCGCTGGCCTATGGCCTGGCCCCTGCCAAATCAGTCGGCAGCAGCCATCGTTGACGCCTTTGTCCAGGGTTATGTCATGGACAAAGGTGCTCCGGAGCGGTTGCTGACCGACCAGGGTAGAAATTTTTCCGGGAAACTCCTAAAACAAGTCTGTGATCTCCTAGGAACGAAAAAAATTCGAACCTCTCCTTATCACCCGCAAACGGACGGGATGGTCGAGCGTCTGCATCGCACCATCTCGTCTATGTTGTCGCAGCAAGTTTCGGACTCGCAGACTGATTGGGACTTACAAATTCAAGGGGTTCTAGCGGCATACAGATTGGCTCCCCATGCTGCGACGGGGTTTTCACCCTTCTTTCTTATGTATGGCCGCGAACCCGACCCACCTGTTCCGGTACAGCTGCAGATCCCCGCGCCGCTGGGTAAAACTAAATTGGACGAACACGTTAAATTTAACCTTGACAAACTGACTGAGGCGCGGGATGCTGCGAGGCTAAATTCTGACAGGCGTCAAAAGGCGAACGAGCGCCTCAGGCTGGCTCGCGCGCACGTGCTGCAGTGGAAGCCGGGGGACAGGGCATGGCTGCACTGTCCCCAGGTACCACTCGCGACCTCCTCTAAACTCGTACGCCCGTGGCGGGGCCCCGTCGAGGTTGTCGACGTTTTGAGGCCTCAGTGCGTTCGAATCAAATGGGGGAGGCGCCGGTGGTTTGTACACCCCTCTAGGCTAAAACCGTTTGTTGTGGTGCGAGGGCCCACTCCACACGCGCGGGGCCAAGCATGTGGGGGGTCGACCGACTCGGAGGGTCCGTCGCTGCTCTCGCCTGATGTGTTGCCGGCTGTCCCACCCACAGGTGCACCGGGAATGACGGGCTCGTGCCCTACAACCCACACGGGTGATGCCGACGGTCGCGCCACTTCAATCGCGACCTCATCTCGAAAGGGACAGTCGCCACCGGATGGTCCGCCGTCCGGGGTTGCCCCGTGTGACGGGCCTGCGGCAAGGACGCGCGCTAAAATGCGCAGACTCTTATAATATACGAAAAAAAAAAAAATTTATTTCACGTGTCATGGTTACTGTATGCTGCGTCGGTGGTGCGCTCCTGCCACAGTGTGTGTGTTGTGGGTGCGTTGTGTGTCGTGGGTGTGCTGTGTGTGCTGGGGGAGTTCCTGGCTAGTTGTATATACGCGCTTTTACGGATTTCGTATTTATACGGGGGGGGGGGGGGGGTGCGTCGGACATTCCCTTCGGGGGTGTGGTTGTTCTTCTTGTTGTTCTTGTTGTTGTTGTTCAATTTGCATTTTGTTGAAAAAAATGAGGCACACACGGGGTTGAGGGGTAAATGTTCCTTTATTGGAATTGTTGCAGCCGGGACGGCTGCGAGCTGTAATGGGGGGAGTGATGTAGGGTTGTTACGGGAGGGCTGTAGGTGCATGGGATCCAACGGGGAATAAACACAGTGGGCGGAGCTCCGGGAGTACACTGGGGGGGTGCCCGCAGCGACGTCCGCATCAGGCAGCCTGGGGGGTTGTGATCCTGACGGGGGGTATAAAGGGGGAGGACAGAGAGAGCTCGGGGCTCAGTCTGGGAACGAAGGAGGAAGAAGGAAGATCTTCTAGTTAGAAGCCCTGGACTCCCCTCGACGCCGCCCTTGTAAGGGCTGCGGAGGATCGAGCCAGAGGCGTGGTTCCGTGAACCAGGGTCAGTACCCTGGGACTCCGGAGACCGTAGCCCGACTCACCAGTGTCGGGCCAGTTAGCCTCCCCTAGCCCGTTAGTGGAGGGCTTGGGAGTAGGTCAGGATTAGCTAGAGTGTATCCCCAGTTATCCGGGTGAGGGGGCCGCTACCCCCTCTAGTGCTGTCCTATACCGACAACTTGTAATAAAGATACGTGTGCCTCAACCTGGGTGTCCAGCGTAATTACCGGTACTTCACTTGCAACAAATGAACCCAAATACCTTGCTGCTGATCTAATCAAGGAACATAAACCATCACCACGTGACACTTCGCTCATCCTCGCAGTAGCAGGAAAGGCTTTTGGCTGGCCGTCGATCAAAGATGGTGATCACCGCATCGCGCGTGTTCAGATGCACTTCTGCGGCCGTCTGGAACGCTCTTCCGACATTCGGAAGCCAATGGTGTTTTGCACTTTTAAACAATCATCTAGTTTGACAAACTCATTTCTTTAGAACTGCTTTTTGTGTTTAGTGTGTTGTCCTTCCACAACACCTCTGATTACTACCGTTGACTACGTAGGGTGTGAAAGAAGTTCAACATACAACGCATAAACTTGCACGGCTTCACCTGAGGCAGTGGTTTGTTGGAGGAAATGTTTGTTTTCCGCCTGAATATAATTCTGGGAACTCCCAAGTATGCATTCAAACCAATACAGTAAAACTACTAAAAGTAACAGTTTATATTACCAGGTAAATCCCACTGAGCGATACAACTCTTTTTCAGAAATGACATGGCCACAAATCATAGCTCAACGAGTGAATTATCATGTGTACATTTATAGCAGTAAAATCATATAAACATATGTTTCTAGATGTGGAGAGAAAACACCGGAGGACCCAGAGAAATATCCACGCGACCACAGGGAGAAAGACACTCAAAATATACGGAAGGCCTCAGGGTTGGTATGGAACCCACGACCTCCTGCAAATCAGGCGAGAGAGTTAACATCTCGCCACCGCGGACCCTCAGTAATACCTCGATATACGAAGCAGATACGTATATTAACTTATAGCATTAGTACTCTGAGGTTGCGTTCCCAACTTTCATTATTAACCATTTCACACTATAAACACATCAATTAATATATTTTATGTTGTACAGTATTTACATTAAAAAAAAAACTTGCATAAATAAAATAAATGTTGTTTACTGTAAAATACATTCACACCCACCAGTGCAGTCATCAGCATTGCCCATCAAACACCACAGCTCTCCGTAGTGGAGTGCATTGCTGCGCACTGATTGGCTGGGACGAATGGAACCAACCATTCTTCGACCATCGCAAAGCGCAACGCTCGGGAATCCACGTGGGTGAGAGGGTGGGTGAGTGAGTGGGTGGGGGCGAGTGAGTGGGTGGGTGAGTGGGTGGGTGAGTGGTACCGGGCGGTAACGCTGTGGTGAGCAATGCCATAGGAAGAGGGCAAATTTCGATTGGCCATTCCCCTCATGGCGTTTGTAGCCACCACAGCGGCCAAAGGGGGCTCTGGACTGGTGCGAGCGGCTGGTAACCCCTCCATCTTCAATCCAAGTACCACTAAACCACGAAAAAAATATCTAAGCTTGTGCCGGAGGACCTGGGGGGACAGGCGTCCATGACGTATCCTGGCCAAACCCCATTTGGCGGAGCCAGGAGGTTGAATCCTTACCTTCGGAGTTCCTCCAGAAACAACAAAAAGCCACTGCGGGTGGCCATGCGGAATGTTTGAATGCTCACTGCGGAGGAAAGGCTGCCACTCCTCTGTCGGCAGCTGGACCGGTACCGCCTGGATCTCTGTGGTATTCAGGAGAACCGGTGGTCTGGCTCTGGCTCCTGCCACCAGGCGGGGTGGACAGTCCTCTACTCGGGGCAGGAGACTGCCAAACAACAGGGAGTGGAATCTTGATTTGAAGCTTTCGTGACTGCAGGAATTTATACAGTTTGGTTCTTCGGTAAAGTCACGTAGAAATAAAAAAAATAGATCACGACGTTCGATTGTAACACAAGCAACCGTCATCAGGTGAAACAGCTACAGCAGAAAAAACTGCTGAGGCAGGAAAAATATAGCGAGAGAAGTGTATGTAAATGTAAGCTCGGAGAGAGACACATAGACATAGAGAGAGAGAGACACAGAAAGAGAGAGAGACCTACACAGATAGACATATAACTGAGAAACACAGAGAGAGACACACACACACAGAGAGAGACACACATAGAGGGACAACCCACGTACAGAGACATACACATAGAGAGAGACACACACAGAGAGACACAAAGACATGCATAGAGAGACACACACAGAGAGACACACAGAGACACAGAGAAACAAGCCGAAAAAGATGATAAATCAACTTAGCAAACTTAGAAATGTAATGCAACTCAGAGAGTCGGCTCAAACAACAGTTAACACTTGTTAATCACGTCCTTACGAAGATTGCTAAATTTGCATCCATCTTCTCGGTTGAAGATATGTCTGAGAGAGAGAAACAAGCCTCTGTTGAAGGAGCGCAGATTACAGTGGTTCACTATACTTACTATACATCTTTATGAGCCTCTATGTATCTCTATGAATCTTTGTTTTTCTATGAGTCTCTATGTAATTATGGGTCTCTATCTCTATGAGGCTCTATGTATCTATGAGTATCTATGTATCTCTACGAGTATACTCTTTGGTTCTTTCGGTAAAGGCACGTAGGTATAAAATCAAATAAATTTAATCACGACGTTTCGGGCGCAATACAAGCGTCCATCATCAGGTGGGACAATCACAGCAAGAAACAATTGCTAAAGTGGGCAAAAGGGGGCTGCTGTAACAAGAGGACATATAGGCAAGAGAAGGGGGGGGGAGAGACAGGGAGGGTGGGGGTGTGGGGTAGGGAGAGCGGATGATACAAGTGAGACACAAGTACGGCAAAAAAAATGCGGGGTGGGGAGAGGAAGTGGGAGGGTTAGGAAACTGGAGATGCGGATATGAAGGCAGGCCAAAAGCAGTTATGGTTTTACCTGGTTAATAACATCTTTCCAATGATTGCTCAATCTGTATCCATATTCCCAGCTGAAGTTATGTGTATCTTTATATATCTGGATGGCTTCATGAACAAACCTTTGATAGTAGCCCGAAGGTTTGCAGAGCACCTTGGTCTCAGAAAAAACAATATCATGAGAGCCGACAACGTTATAGCAATGGTCAGCCACGGCGGAGGAATTAGTTCTGCCGTGTTTCAGATCTGCCTTGTGTTCGCGAACACGGTCCGAGACATGACGTTTCATTTCCCCAATGTAACAATCACCACAGGTGCAACTTAGTTTGTAAACTCGAGGATATTGCATGTCAGGAATGACATACTTCACAGATGGGATTAGATCATCGATTTTGTGTACTGTACTGAATCGGACCTGGATCTTGTGTTTGTTTAAGATGTTGGAAATATTTTTGGCAACGCCTGCTATGTATGATAACGTTATGGTTTTCATCGGCGTCTCAGGGGGTTGTTTCTCCATGGTTGGAGAAACAGCTTTGCGGATAATGCGGTCCGAATATCCATTCATCTTCAGGGCCTGGTGTATGTGTTCCAGTTCACTGGCTAGGTGGTGTTGGTCAGAAATGCAGTGGGCCCTATGGTATAGTGTTTTTATGAGGGAATTATTCTGTGCCGGATGGTGGTGGGAATCAGGTTTTAGATAGGAATCTGTGTGGGTGGCTTTCATGTAGACAGTGTCCCAAGGAGCCATCAGGTCTCTTCTCAAATAAAACATCCAGGAATGGTAGCTTACCATCCTTCTCCACTTCTATGGTGAATTTGATGGATGGGTGTATGGAATTAATGTGGTTGAGAAACTGTTTCAATGCTGGCAAGCCATCTGGCTAAATAACGAAAGTGTCATCCAAATATCTCTTCCACAAGGAAGGATGTAGGGTGGAGGTCTGGATGGCATCTGTTTCAAATATCTCCATGAAAACATTCGCTATCACTGGTGATAAGGAGTAACCCATGGGGTACCTTTATTTTGTTTGTAGAAAGTACCATTCTAGGTGAAGTAAGTGTTGGTAAGGCAGTGCCTAACCAGCGTAGGAACATCAGGGTTCAGTCCATGTTGGACTAAATCTTCAATTATTGCTAAGGCTGTCAGGCACAGGAACCTTGGTGAACAGAGAAACCACATCAAAGCTGACGAGAAAATCATCTTGGGACAGTGAAATGTCCTTGATTAGAGACCAAGTGAGCTGAGTTATGTACTGCTGAGGTAGTCTTGCCAGTGAATGGAAGCAAGGTATCATATACAAAACGGGCCAGATTGTAAGTAGGTGAGTTGATAGTGGAAACGATGGGCCGAAGTGGAGTGCCTTCTTTATGGATCTTAGGAAGACCATACAATCTGGGTGGTCTAGTAGCAGAAGATTTTAGGGAGATTCGTTTGACTGGTTCAATTAGAGAAGTCGAACTGGTAATGATATTATTGTTTTTTGTAGTTAGGGTGTTAGTAGGATCTTTATTGATTTTGGAGTAGCTACCATCATTGAGCAGGTCCTGGATTTTGTTGTTATATGTGGTTTTATCCATGATGACAGTAGCATTGCCCTTGTCGGCCGAGAGGATGACTATGTCATCCACTTCAGCAATTGTTTCTTGCTGTGGTTGTCCCACCTGATGACGGACGCTTGTGTTGCACCCTAAAGGTCGTGATTTAATTTATTTTATTTTATACCTACGTGACTTTACTGAAAGAATCAAAGAGTATGGATACCTGCAGTCACGAAAACTTCAAATCTATCTCTATGATTCTTTGTTTTCTGTGCATCTCTATATGTCTCTGTATCTCTATGTATATCTATGGGTCTCCGTAACTTTATGAGTCTCTATGTATCTCTATGAGTCGATGTATATCTCTATGGGTATCTGTGTATCTCTCTTGGTCTCTGTATCTATATGAGATTGGCTACAATCGCACGATACTAATGTGACCTGTCAGTCACAATCGCTCAATGAGTGTTGTGTTTAAGCGAAGTGGCTCTATCACGAATATTATTCATATTATTTACTCTGTTCTTAGGCACAGCAGCCAACTCATAACACCTGGATCTGGCCTGCGACCTCCTCCTGCACCTGGCCTGGCACAACTGGCAACCAATAGACACCTGGGTCTGTCCAGTGACCTCCTTCTGCACCTAGACTGGCACAGCAGCCAACCCATAGACACCTGAGTCTGTCCAGTGACCTCCTCCTGCACCTAGCCTGGCACAGCAGCCAACCCATAGACACCTGAGTCTGTCCAGTGACCTCCTCCTGCACCTAGCCTGGCACAACAGCCAACCCATAGACACCTGGGTCTGGCCCGCGACCTCTTCTTGCACCTAGCCTGGCACAACAGCCAATCCATAGACACCTGGGTCTGGCCCGCGACCTCTTCTTGCACCTAGCTTGGCACAGCAGTCTTGGCCAGTAACAGAACTCAGGTGGCCGGGTTTATGGCAGGAGGTCACGGGGTCGCGTTATTGATTAAACGAGATGACAGGTAGATGCAAAGACAAAGATCCCCCGTATAACCTTTAACGGGCCGTTGGGGCAAAGTGCTGTGAGTGAGAAGCAGCGCACACGAGGGGGTGGGCGGCTACCATAGCGCCCGACCGCCTTTGTCTCCCCAGTAGCGATGTTTACTCCACACCACCGTACCACGTGCACACATGCAAGCTGCACGCGTGGTGGTTGTTTTTCACTTCTCTTCCTGTTTTTCACTTCCCTTCCCGCTTCTTAGAGCGCTACGATGGGAAAACCCACGAATCTCTTTGGCCTTTAGTGGGGGGGTCAAATGACGTCTGGGGGAGTGCTCACAACGCCCGACCGCCTTTGTCTCCCTAGTGGCGATGTTTACACATCGCACCAGGTACTCATTTTAGGCTGAGTCGACCTAGGGGAGGCCCATGACCGGTTCAGATAATCAAACCTGGGTCGCCAGGTTCATAGCGCATACACACACACGTACACACACGTACACATACACGTACACACACACGTACACACGTACACACACGTACACACACGTACACAAACGTAAACACACGTACACATCACATTCACAAATACCAATCACCATTCACTTTACGAAGTGGTCGTGTCACTGATGCGCTAGTGCCAGGCTAGGTGTACTTTGAGGCCGCCACTTGACGTGGGGAAGGCTCAGGTGTCATGGGTTGACTGCTGTGCCAGGCTAGCTGCAGGAGGAGGTCAGGTGACAGACAGAGCAGGTGTCATAGGTTGACTGCTGTGGCAGGCTAGGTGCAGGAGAAGGCCACATGACAGACCCAGCAGGTGGCATGGGTTGACTGCCGTGCCAGGCTAGGTGCACGAGGAGGTCAAGTGACAGAACCAGCAGGTGCCATGGGTTGACTGCTGTGCCAGGCTAGGTGCACGAGGAGGTCACATGACAGACCCAGCAGGTGCCATGGGTTGACTGCTGTGCCAGGCTAGGTGCACGAGGTCACGAGACGGACCCAGGTGTTTTATGGGTTGACAGATGGAACATTTTTGGCAATGTTGTTAGCGATCACATACAGTATTCTTTTTTTAACCATACACACTTAGACAAAGATCACCCATATAGCCTGAACCGACTTTTGGGGCAAGTACAAGTAGCACCTAACAAGGCCGGCACACACTCACGTACACGCACACGTACTCACACGTACACACACGTACTCACACAAGTATACACACAGGTGTATACACACACGTCATACACACAGTACTCACACACACACGTACTCACACAAGTATACTCGCACACACGGTCGTACACACACGTACACACAGCCGTAAACACACACGTACTCACACACACGTCACACGTACTCACACACACAGGTACACACAGTCGTACACACATGTACAGTCGTACACACACACATACATACACACAGTCGTGTATACACAAGACAACGACGTACACACAGACGTACACACACACGGATGTACAGTACATACACACAAACATCCCCTGTGTAGCCTGTAATAGGCTGTAGGGGAAAGTGCTGTTAGCGAGCAGCACCTATGAAGGCTGGCACGGCACACGAGGCGGTGGGTCATCCAAAATCACGCGCGGCCACCTTTGTCTCTCTAGTGGCGATGGTTTTTACACACTGTACCAGGTACTCATTTGAGGCTGAGTCGACGAAGGGAAGGCCCAGGACCGGTTCAGACAATCGTCACTGAGTGTTGGCCGTGAGCGGGAATCGACCCGGGTCGCCGGGTTCCTATCGCTACACGACCACTCCCTACTACAGTACACACACACAGTCGTACACACACAGTCGTACATACTCATACACAGCCGTACACACAGAGTCGTACGCACACATACACGACACACAGTCTTACTCACACAGACACACACATACTCACACAGACACACACACATACTCACACAGACACACATACTCACACAGACACACACATATTCACACAGACACAGACACACATACTCACACAGACACACATACTCACACAGACACACACAGACACACACATATTCACACACATATTCACACACAGACACACACATACACACCACTCAGACACACACACTCACACACATACTCACACAGACACTCACACAGACACACATCCTCACACAGACACTCACACAGACACACACATACTCACACAGACACACACATACTCACACAGACACACACATACACACACAGACACACACATACTCACACAGACACACACATACTCGCACAGACACACACAGACACACACACGCCGCCAGAACCGGTCGACCGAGTGACGCGCGCGTTCGCGCTCCCGACTCACGCGCTTGCCCCCCCCCCCCCACAGGCGAACCACCCCCGACGCCGCTGGTAGCCGCCTCGCCTGCCGCGTGTTGGGCAGGCTGCGCCACACGCCCCCCCCCTTCGTCTCCGTCGCATTACAAACGAGGGCCAGTCACTCTCAGAGTCACTCCACCGAGTCGCTCGCTCCCTTCTCTCGCGCTCACTCCACCATGGCTTGCGCCGCCGCCGCCACGGACGAGGAGCGCGACATCTCGTGCCCCATCTGCCTGGAGATCTTCGCCCAGCCCGTGTACCTCCGCTGCGCCCACTCCTACTGCTCGGCGTGCATCGAGCGCCACTGGGACGGCGAGGCGCGCGCCAAGTCGGGCGGCTTCTCGTGCCCGCAGTGCCGTGCCTCCACCGCCGAGAGGCAGACGCCGAGCAGGAACGTGGTGCTGGCCACGCTGGTGGAGCAGTACAGCAAGAAGCCGGAGCGCCTCTCGTCGTTGTCTCTGCTGGAGGGTGCAGGAGACGCCGAGGCGGGAGATGCCATCGCGCCTGGCAGGGATTCGCGCGAGGCGCCCGCGGTGAGTGGAGATGTTAACTACGTCGCTTGGTATACGGGAGGTCGTAGGTTCGATCGCGACCCAGATGAGATGTTAACTACCTCGCCTGGTGTACAGGAGGTCGTGGGCTTGATCCCGACCCTGATGAGATGTTAACTACCTCGCCTGGTATACAGGAGGTCGTGGGTTCGATCGCGACCCTGATGAGATGTTAACTACCTCGCCTGGTTACGCAGGAGGTCGTGGGTTCGATCGCGACCCTGATGGGATGTTAATTACCTCGCCAGGTGTACAGGAGGTCGTGGGTTCGATCCCGACCCTGATGAGATGTTAACTACCTCGCCTGGTGTACAGGAGGTTGTGGGTTCGATCGCGACCCTGATGAGATGTTAACTACCTCGCCTGCTGTACAGGAGGTCGTGGGTTCGATCGCGACCCTGATGAGATGTTAACTACCTCGCCTGGTTACGCAGGAGGTCGTGGGTTCGATCGCGACCCTGATGGGATGTTAATTACCTCGCCTGGTGTACAGGAGGTCGTGGGTTCGATCCCGACCCTGATGAGATGTTAACTACCTCGCCTGGTGTACAGGAGGTTGTGGGTTCGATCCTGACCCTGAACGACACCTGTTTTATATATTTTGACTTTTCATGTATCTCTCTCTCCCCAAGGGTGGCGTCGTTATTTTCTGGATCCTCCGGTTTATCCCCTCCACATTCAGAATGAACAACATCCGTTCAGAGTAGTTTGGCTGCTATGCATGTGCACGTGATGAGCCCACTTCGTTGAGCTATCATTCGTGATGGCCAGGTCGTTTCTGAAAAAAATAGCTACGTAGCTCAGTGGGGGGCCTTACCGGGCAAAATAAGAACGGTGAAGTTCAGTGTCCGAAGTTGACTTTTCCGCTTCCGACCCTGAGGTCGATTGACGTCTCTGCACGCGTCTTGTGTCGGTGTGCGTGTGGTCCAGGCCCGGGCTGGGGAGCGGTAGTGTAGCGGTCAGCACTGCGCTACGATCGTCTGAACCGGTCCTGGGCCTCCCCTAGGTCTCCCCTAGGTCGACTCAGCCTCAAAAGAGTGACCTGGTGCGGTGTGTAAACATCGCCACTGGGGAGACAAAGGCGGTCGGGCGTGGTGCTGGCCACCCACCCTCTCGTGTGCCGTTCCGGTCTTCATAGGTGCTGCTCGCTAACAGCACTTGCCCCTACAGTCTCAGGGAGGCTATAAAAAGGGTTTATCTCCCCCCCATCCCCACTGTTTTGCTGCACACATCGCAGCGTTTAAACTTCAGCGTACTGTCCACTTACTCTTAAGAGACACTTAAGCAGGCGGAGGTGGGTTGAGTATATGCAGGGGTGTGAGCGTGTGTGTGTGGAGGGGTGTGAGCGTGTGTGTGTGTGCAGGGGTGTGAGCGTGTGTGTGTAGGGGTGTGTGTGTGCGCAGGGGTGTGTGTGTTTGTGTGTGTGCGTATAATGGGGAACTGCAATGTAGCGCGGTTCGCACGCTGCGCTACGAACTCGGAGACCAGAGTTCGATTCCCGCTCACGGCCAACACCCAGTGACGATTATCTGAACCGGTCCTGAGCCTCCCCTAGGTCAACTCAGCCTCAAATGTGTACCTGGTGCGGTGTGTTAGTAAACATCGCCACTGGGGAGACAAAGGTGGCCGGGCGTGGTGCTGGCCACCCACCCCCTCGTGTGTCGTGCCGGCCTCCATAGGTGCTCGCTAGCAGCACTTGCCCCTACAGTCTGTTGAGGCTTTACGGGCGATGTTTATTTTATCTTTGTTGTGCAATGGGGGCGGTTGTGGGGAGAGGGGGAGGAGCGTGCTTTTGACCAGCTGCAGTTTGGCAACCGAGGTCTCCGAATCAGTCGAGCGGCATTATCTTTTCATTAGCTGTCCAACGCTTTGTGGCTCTGTTGCTCCACACGCCAGGTCTCATCTGTCGGAGTTATGCCCTCCCTCCACTATGCTGGTGAAACGTGGAGCCTTTTTTAAAGGAGGAACATCTGTGCCGGTCAAAAAACATTCAGGCTTGTCCTGCCTACGATCCGTCCTGGGTATTAAACACGCTTTTTTGTGTGAGGAGCTTACAGATCTTTGAAATATCTGGACACAGTACCATCGGTGAGATCCTCCAGCAGGCAAGACTGCGTTGGCTGGGTCATGGAGCCCACATGCCCATCCAACGCATGCCTAAACAGCTTCTGTTCGGCCGGATAGAGGGGGCTAAAGGAGCACGGCACGGGCTGGAGAAGAGATCGAACTTTTGAGTGATTGGGTGGGTGAGTGGCATGGGCTCGAGAAGAGATGGGGCTGGTGGCTGAGTGAGTGGGTGAGTGACATGGGCTAGAAAAGAGATGGAGCTAATGGGTGAGTATGTGAGTTTGTGAGTGGGTGAGTGGCATGGGCTAGATAATAGATGGAGCTTTTGGGTGGGTTTGTGGCTGAGTGGCATGGGCTACAGAAGATATGGGACTGATGGGCCAGTGGGTGAGTTAGTGAGTGGGTGGGTAAGTGGGTGAGTGGCATGGGCTAGAGAAGAGATGGAGCTGATGGGTGAGTGGGTGAGTTTGTGAATGGGTGCATTATTGGCACGGACTACAGAATATATTAAGCTGATGTGGTACAGGAGGATGTGGAACCGAGTGGACTTGCTGATAACATTACTAGCGGTGTCAAAATCGCCCTCTGAGGTGGAGGATGTTCTTGAAGGACGCTGCTGGGCAGTTGGAGGGAGTCGACAAGTTTGCCAGGCAGTGCGCTAACCGCTGCGCCACCACTCCACCCCTCTCTCTCCTTACGTGAAGCCGCTCGTTCATAGTACTCTCCGAATGTCGATGTAGCCAAGGCACAGCCCCAAATTATTTTGTGCATTTTTTGTCATTGGTTCTATTTCCCAGTCATTAATTTTAACCGTGCCCTTAAAGCATTGCTCTCTCTCTCTCATATATCCCTGTATTTATAAACAATAGTGTCAACGCACATTTTACACTTTCCTAGCTAAACAATCATAATAATATAATCGTTTCCACGGCCAGGTACGAACCAGTCGCTTCCGAATGTCACGTGAGCGCCCCCTAGTGTCGGCCATCTATTAATGCGGACAGGGAATCTCGCGAAGGTGCAGCAACCACCACATCAGAGATGCGGGGAAGGACAACAAACTATGGGTCTATGTACGAGTCTATGGGTCTCTGTGTGAGTCTATGTACTTATGTATGTTGAACTAATTTTGCACTACCGTACGTAGCCAACCGTGCTAGTCGGAGGAGTTGGGGAAGGACAACAAACTAAACACAAAAAGCAATTCTGAAGAAATAAGTTATCACTGTAGTATAGTGGTGTAGTATATAGTGTGGTATATAGTAGTGTAGTGTATCGTGTACTTTATAGTAGTGTAATATGTAGTACTGTAGTGAATAGTGTAGTGTACATAGTGTAGTTTATAGTAGTGTAGTATACAGTATTGTAGTGTATAGTGTAGTTTATAGTGTATATTAGTGGAGTATATACTAGTGTGTATTTATGTTGGACTTCTTTCGCACCGTGCGGGTAAACATGCAGGTTACAGATGATAAGTGAAGTGGCGCGTTCGTTAGGGGTTAGCACAGTCTAACGTAAAGACCGTTTTGAACCAAGCAGACAAAATGACGGCTTCTATGCAGAAACCCGTTTCCTCTTGTACTCCCATCTTTGAAGTCCTGGAACGCACTAAAAGGCCACAATTGGCCGCCAGTGGCCAGCGGACCTTGTAATGAAGAACACTGCCCTCACTCCAGGTATCTGCTAAGTGGTCGTGGTGCTTTGTTTGAGTGGTTCACTCAGCTCCCTTTGTCCTTACCCTAGAAGCTTACTTCGCCCTATTGCTAGCCATCATGGCACAATATTCGGTGTACGAGGCGCTGACCAGGAGGAACAACGTCATTTGTTTCCTTGCGGTAGTAATATGTTATCTCTCTCGCCTGGTATCCAGGATGTCGTGGGTTCGATTCCGACCCCGATGCCTGCTGTATATTTGGAGTTTCTGTGTTCTCTTCTTGGTAGCGTGGATTTTTCTCCCTGAGTCCTCCACTTTTCATAGAGAGCCTGCAGAATGGTGAACTGCCGCAGAGCTGCACGAGGGCAAGAAGGATGGTTTGCACCTCATTAAGAACTGACGGCCTGTGTCCCTCTTTTGCACAGACTAAGATCTTATCCAAGGATCTGGCGAATCGTGTTTGAGTCAGCAATTGGGCAGCTGGTCCAGTCTGAGCAAATCGTCTCAGGCTGATGCGTATATGACAACAATGTACGCACACATCAAGAACGCAATCACTCTTGCCGAGAAGGGTGGACCTTGAGTCGTCAGAGTTTCTCCTCCTAGACCAGCAGAAAGTATTTGACTGAGTCGGACAGGAACAGTTAAAACAAACCACTAGTCATTTGGGTTTGGCAGGGGTTCGTTGCTCACGACAGGCTTCCATATGCGGGCACATCCAGCCTCCTGAAGGTTAACCGGCAGCTCAGCGCTCCTTTCTCTATGACGAGGGCAGTGAGGTGAGGCTGTCTTCTATTGGGGCTGTTGTACAGCTCAGACGTCGTCCGGCTTCAGGCTTCCCAGTGCAGAACACGCGCTTATTAAGGTATTGGCTTACAAGGACAATGTCTGCATGGTTATTAACCCTTTCGCCAATCCGAAACGATTGCTGGAAATTTCAAGGTGGGTGTCCCATTCACCGCCGAATCTCAACGCACATGCGTTAGTTTTATTTAGAGATGGCATAGAGCTGCTATTTTTAAAGACATTGCACTCACCGCAGAGAACCGTAGCGACACTCTACGATAGCTGGCGCCAAACTGAGCCACACGCCTTCCCACGTTGCCTTATAGAAGCCTCGGTACTGATGGAAATATTTTATTTTTTCTTATGATTTTGTTCCGATGACATACGTGCATGTCATCAGTTTCCCGTTCCGATGACCTAAATGTACTTACACGAACATCATTGGAACGGAAAAGGCTTATTGATGCACAGGACTTGTCCGCTCTGCGCGAAGCAGTAGATCTGTATGAGAGCACCCTCCTCTGCACGGGTAAGCTAGGGAGCAAAAATCAAGGCGCTCTACTTGGGGTCACGGTGCGTGGTGTGGTCTTTGTCTCTCTCCCAGGTGGGGTTGGTTGGGAGATGGACGGTGTAAACAGCCGCAGCGTCCATTTGGGGAAATCACTCGTCATGGGAAACAGAAAAATCTGGGAAGATGCATTTGAGAAGAGCGAGCTCCAATTGCGGCCCTGGGCATGACTCCCCACCTTGGATGTCATTTGAGAGGGGCGAGTGCTCGTTATTCATAACTTGCCAGCATCCAAGCTGGGGCATAAAGTTGTAGTCCTTCAGCCTCCTGCTTGACACGTGCATTTATTTGGTTATAACAGTTTTCTTCGTTGTGTCTCCTGTTCAATATTCTGCACAGGCCACTGCTTATGGTTTTGGTGTAGTGTGTTGTACGGAGGCACCCACTGGAGTTGGAGGCAACACGCTTATTTAATAACTCCCCGACAGGGTAACTTAACTAAATGTACACTGATTCTACTGCTAAGTTATAGCTACACAGTTAACTATGTGAGTAGCGGGTTAACTACACGAACGGGTCAGTCAGCCTACACGCTGCCTGACCCACGATGCTGAGTGAAGACTGAAGACGACGAGACGCAGCACAAAGGGTTGATTCCAGAGACGAGCCTAGAATGCTCTCGGGACTGCCCCATTACGCTCCTGTGACCTTTCCCAAAGGATCTCGAGGGAGCGTCACGTGTCCCTCAAGCCCCCCTCGGGCCCCCCTCATTACCCTGTCCTGGTCACGTGCCCTCTCGGGTTCACCCAGACTACCATGTCCTTTCTCAGGCCGCTACCAGGACTATGTCCCCGAGGGCCCGTTCGCATACCATATTTACTCTGTCCCCAGACAGAGGTTCCAGACGCACAGTAGCACTCTTATGACAGTGCCTGGCGCTCCCACTATAGTGACACCCTTAACATCACTACATTGGCATTGCCAAATCTTGATATTGTCAATTGTGGTTCTGCAGGGCATCTCAGGCAGATGATACATGGTTTGATTATCTTAATAAGCACATAGGTCGGTTGTGTAGAAGCCCCCCATGATTTTACAAGAGAGCTGCATCTGCTGAGACCCACTCTCTTCAGTCTGTTTAGGCTCTGTCATGTGTGCGCCATTTGGAATTGGGGGGTGATTACTCGCTGGCTCCATTCAGTAGCTTTGTCGCTTGATTTTTCCCATTCTTTTTTGCCAAAGGGCAATTCTGGCAGATTCCGGTGATGTGGTTACACACACGCTGAACACTGTAAGGTGCGCGTGAACCCACTGTGCACCAATCTAAATGGTGTAAGTTGCTGCTCATGCAAGTGCTTTGCTCCTGGGCAGCAATAACCTCGGATTTGAAATACAGGAATCTCTCGCCAACTGCAGATGTTTCAACTGCGGTTTCATGTTTATACGGTTTATTATTTTGTATACCAACCGCAGCCTGGAAATTTGAGTATCCACGGATAAGCATGGTGTTAAGGAAGTCACATGACATGTGTTATGTCATTGCATTACAGCATGACATCATTGCATGGCGTGTCGTCATTCTATGAATAACAACCCGTGGCGCTGCTTAGCTGATCAGCTGTCTCTGTTTTGTTGTACATACTGTACTCTAATTCTTGCAGCGCATAGACCACTTTGCATCACAACCGCATTCACATAAATGTTGCCCTTGATCATGGACCCGAAGCATGCAGTGAGTGGTAAAGGTGTTAAAAAGGCTAAGGGAGCAAGAAAATGTTAGAGGTTTCCAGAGTAAAGTGGTAGTGTTAGATAGGTTTGTACGCAGTGAGAGCATTGCGTCTGTGGCCCGGAGGAAGAGTGGAAGGGTGGGCTGAGGCCCTCCTAATAACCAACCCTTCACCCATCATCTTATTGTCATCATCATCGTCGTTAAATATTGAACGTATGTAAAGTTAAAGTAATGTTTATTTTTCTTTTTATGATGTTTTATTATATTATACTTTTATTTGGTGTTTAGTTAATGAAACGGTAAGTTAGTTAAGCTCTGACGAGTCTGACTGCAGCCATTGTTCCCCTAACCCCCTATTTCCCATAAGCCTTTAGTCTCGCCCATTGCGGTTTTGCCAACCATAGGGGTTTTCATGAACCTATCCCCTACGGTTGGTGAGGGATTGCTGTAGCAAAAAATCAACTCTTCCCCCCCACCCCATCTCTCTCCCCCCTCCCTCCACCTGTCACATCATCCTAACAACAACAGAGTGACTATGAATCGGCCCGCAACAAGCTTCAGGATATCTACCCGGAATGGACAGAGAAGCGGGAGGCAACCATTGAGAACCTGCAGGGGATGGTGCAGGCGATACGCGAACGGCAGAAGAACGTCAACATCGCCAAGGTGACCGGCAGCGCCACAGGCATCGTCGGTGGCGTCTTGTCCATTGTCGGCCTGGCCCTCATCCCCGTCACCTTTGGCGCGTCCCTGGGCCTCATCATCAGTGGTGCTGCCATGGGAGTGGCCGGGGGGATCACGGGCGCCGGAGCTTCGATCGCCCTCACCGTCCTCAACAGGATGGACAGCACCGAGGCGCAGGAGCTCCTGACGCAGGACACGGAGCTCAGCGTCAGGTTGCACGAGGCCATGGTGAGACTCAATAGGGCGGCAGCGGGCAGCAGTGAGGGCGTGAGTCCCGGGAGCTTGAACCTGCCTCAGGTGGCGAAGAACATCACACAGATCAGCATTGCGGCAGCCACGGTGGCGGAGGACGTGGCGGTAGGGGCGCTGAGGGGCACGGCCGGGGCTGCGCTGCGAGTAACAGGCTTTGTGCTGAGCAGCGTCTTCCTGGTGGTGGACCTCGCGAGCGTGGTACACTCCAGCCTACACCTGAGCAACGGCAGCCCCTCTGAGGTTGCCGATCAGCTGCAGGAGGTCGTGGACTCGCTCCAGGGTCATTTGGACCAGATGCACAAACTCTACTACGAGCTGTGAGGCCACCCACACTGGCATCTCCAGAGTGTACTGCACAACTTGCGTGGCGTACGTAATATATGATTGTGACGATGACAGTTTGGTGACCGTAATTACAATCTGCTCTCGTATAATGCGATGGTAGTTGTTCCTGAAGAACACCACTTTATGGAAAAAATCGCGTTATAATAAATAATATATAATATTTGGTAAAGCAGAGTCCACAATAACACGTGAGATTATGCGTACGCAGGCTGAACACAACACCGAGGGGTGGTGGGTAGCATCTAGAAGCATCCACAACAGCAACCCGATGCCTTGTGCGATGCTACTCTGAGGCAGCCGTACAACCACTACTCGTACTCGCACTACGCAGTTCAGTTCACTCAATCGCATTATAACGAATTCACATTCGCATTATAAAACATTTGTTCCCTAATACATTCATTTTATATTCAATTCGCGTCATGCAAACACGTGTTATATGAGAATAGACTGTATATGATGATTGTGATGACAGTTGGGTAACTGTCGTCAGTATTTCTCCTACTGCTGCTAGAACGTGCGGTAAACTACATCCCTTGTTGTCAATCCAATGCTGGGATGAGTGTCTCACCATACTACGAGGGTCTATTAACTATAACCACAGTAGACTCTCGATTATCCGAGTGCCATTTATCTGATTTATGGATTAACCGCACACCTCAGATTTTGACATTTATTAATAATTCATGGATTTTCCCTTAAGCCCAAATTAATAATAATCAAATTATTATAGTTATTATAAATGTTAATTACAAGTCACGTGCTTAAACCGAACAAATATGTTAATCCAAAAACCACGTGATCGCCTCTACAGTACAGTAGTTTCAAATCTTTTCAACAGTGGGCAGAGTTTGATTGATGTTGATTGGCATGGCTCTGCTGTTCACCTAGTGGGCCGAATCTTCTGCTGGGCAGGACCAGGAAAGTCTTATCACTGAACACTCGTATCATCGATCATTAGTATTCATTCTTAATTTATACCAATATACGTAGTTTTTGTCATGGAGATCTGCGGAAAATTGATACTTTAAAATTATTCACGATTTTTAATGATCTACGGCCATCCTCCCCGTCATTAGCGCAGATAAGTGAATCTACTGTAACATTTTTTATTTTACCGGGGAAGACCCACTCACCTGGCCACAAATGATAGCTCAGCAAAGTGGCTTATCATGTGGGAATTTATAGCAGCCAAACACTCTGAAACGCATGTTTTTGAATATGGAGGGAATAACCGGAGGACCCGGAGATAAATCCATGTGACCACGGGGAGAACATGCAAACTCCATGTATACAGGCGTCGGGGGTCCGGTTTGAACTAATGAACTCCTGCATACCAGGCGAGATGGCTAACATATCTCCACCGTAGCACCCTTGGGAGTGGTGGTGTAGCTAATTAATCGTTCCTTACTGTGTGACATAGACGACAACGGTTTGGCTTCCTTCCGCAGTGGGGAAAAAAATAAACTAGCCCGATGATACGTGAGCCGCATGGTAACTGCCGTATGGTAACCTGGTATGTGGCCTCGCTTGCCCTTCAGTGTTAGCACGCACAAGGCAATTGATTACCGAATATGCTCAAGCCAACAGATTAATCGTAGACAATTTGATGCTGAGCAATCGGCTCCGATCGATAACAGTAACGACCAACCAATCGCCGGTGGCAACATTTTCTTTCCGAAAAATGGGAGAAAAAGATAAATTATATGCACAGCAGGAAAGACAGGCGGTCTCTGGTTTACAATGATCCAATACACGGACGATCTATTTACAATGCATAAACTTGATTTTAGGATGCACCTTCCAAAACGACTCCTAACACATTTGAAGAGAGTCGGTCTGGTTTACGGTATGCATTGGCACGTGGATCTTTTGGATTTTTTTGTGGATATTTATCTATTCAATCCTGTTACTGATGGCTGATGAAAGAAAACACACATCGGCCCAGTGATCTTTCTACTTTTTCTACTGTCTATGGGAAATAGGGTCCGATTTACGACGGGGTTTTGAGGAACGCATTGTGTCATAAAAGTGGCAATCCACTTGGAAAGGTTTTCAGAGTCAGACTTTGCAATAGTGACCATTGGCAATTGTATTGTGCCGATGAGTCCTAATACAGATGAACATGCTACCACAGTTGCATATCACTTCTACCTCTCAGTTAGTCACATTGGCTCATTCATTTTGATGGTGACCTAAGAAAAGATGACTACAATGCTGTTCTTCAGGAAATGTTGACGATTATTACATTATGCGCAAGGGTTGAGTGCGTTTTACACTTTTGTGTTTAAAACACATGGTATAAACCTACAATTAAGGCTTTTTAAACCAAATCCTATGAATCATAAACATGTCTGTTAATATATTGAGCTTTCCAAGAGCATATAGCAATAAAATAATATTTTTTGTCAAATTTTTATGGACCTCTGATCGATTCCCTGTGATAGTCATGGACAATTGCTATCTGAACCCGGTACCTTACTTGTCTTAAGCTCTCGCACACGCGAGGCGATTGATGACAGAGTCTACTCGAGCCGACAGATTAATCGTAGACTATTGGATACTGATCAATCGGCTTCGATCGTCAGAGAAAATGAACAACCAATAACCGGAAACAAATTTTTAAGGAAAAAAAAAGAACAAATTTAAATAAAACATCTCGTACATTTGTGTGCTTGAGTGACAGTAGCATTTCTAACTTTTAAGCCCCAAAATACAAGTTGAAGAAAGAGCACAATTTATGATAAATTATCCACAATACAGGTTTGTTGGGTTAAATCGCGTAAATATATTAATGTGTCGTTAAACCCTCCACCACCTGACTGCCAATTAGTAAGGTTTGTCACAAACAGAACAACATGTTGTGGCTTTGCTCTCAAACACAGCGGTGTGCTGTACAAGTAACGAACTGGAATGTTTTGTTTACGTGACAAACTTTACTAATTGGCTATGTCGGGTGGTGGCAGGTTTAACGACACATTTATATATTTATGCGATCTAACCCGAAAAAAACCTGGTTTATGGATGATATTGGTCGCGAAAGCCTACAGGATCCTCCCAAAACTCAATGGTGATCACAGATGCTCATCATATCTTACAACCTTGAACATACATACTATTTAAAAAAACATTTAACAAATAACATTTTAACATCGAACATAAAACATCTGTAGTACCTCTTAAATTCCGTAGTCCCTAATTATACTGTATAAACGAAACAATGTCACAGGCGTTGATTGTAAATACTCTAACGCGTGGCTCAACTGCGTGGCAGGACCGGTTCAGATATCACATGCCAATGATATTAGCCGTAACCGGGAATCGAACTCAAGTCGGCGAGGGAATGCAATGAATAAACAAAAAAATACACAAGCAAAACCTCTGTGTGTGGATGTTTGTGCATTTGATAGTATACTTTACACCCATACAAGCTGTGCAAATTCCTATACAAGTGTCTACACCAATCTGCTCCACGCCATCTGGTGGACATGTGGTGTGTGCCTGTACATCCACTCATCCATCCACTCATCCACATGTGGTTTGTGCCAGTACACCCACTCACTCATCCACCCACTAATGATCAACCCACTTATCCACTCAACCACCCACCTACTCCTCTCCCCACCCACTCAAATGTGGTGTGCCTGTGCACCTCGCTGTCAATCGTCACCATCTTCATTCGGCAGCTCATGGTGACCTAATCATCATCTTACTTTTAAATGTAATTTTTGTCTGTCTGTGTGTGTGCGCACGCTTGTTTAATTCGTAGTTTCGTGGTAATGAACTGAATGTGGAGGGGTTACCAGCCCCTCCCAACCGTCCAGAGCCCCCGTTTAGCCGCTGTGGTGGTCACAGATGCCATGAAGGGAGAGGCCAATGGGCATTGCCCCTCCCCCCACAGCACTGTCCACGACAGAGTTCCCCGTCCGGCACCGCGAGGAGGTAGGGGGTTGTTTTGTCGGACACTTCACGTGGCCTCAAGGTGCAAATGGCCTGGCACAAGCGTCGTGGTGATGTCACCGCCACTTAGTGGCGAATGGCGGTTGTTGTGCGCACGCTTGCGAGGGATTTGGCTCTCAAATGGTAGGGTTTACGTAAAAAGTAAAAAAGGCAGGTACCACGCCGTAAGCCCTGCAGTGAGTAAGTGCTATTCCCTTTTCCCATACGTAAACTTTTAAGTACTTTATTTATCGATTTTGTGCAGTTTTCGTTAATAGATTTATTAAATAGCGTGCGATCAACCATACCAACTCACACGCCTTCGCTGGGGGGGATGGCCCCTATCAAGTCACACGCATTCCGTGGGAATGAGGGGGACATTTTGTTTTATGCTTTAAAAATTCAATCAAAATACACATAACGCTTAAGGTTAATTCTTCACAGTGTGATGTCCTCTTCTCCCCCCCCCCACCCCGATGCGTGAAGTTACTACTATAGAGTCTGTAGATATTAATTTTATAGCGCTTAGATAATATTATTGTAGCGCGGACGGGGGGATGGTGGGGGGGTGGGGTAGCGGCCCAGCCCCCAGCCTGCCAAGGTGCCACCTCGGCCGGCTGGGCAATCTAGGTGAGGCCGGGGGCTCTGCACGGGTCTAGGCCTCACCACGGCAATGTTAAGTACAATTTTCTTGCTTCTTTTGCTAAACTCACGTTGATAGAAACCTATTATTTAAATAATCACCTTGCTTATATTACATCAATAATGTTTGTGTGCAGATAACTAATATTTATATCCCTTGCTTCTTTCACTAAACTCATGTAAATAGAAACCTATAATTTTTATAATCACCTGGGAAATATTAAAATATTTTTGTTTGTGTGCTAACATACTCTTAGGTTTTTTTGGTAAAGTCACGTAGGTAAAAATAAATAATAAATAATAGAAATAATAGAAATAATAATAAAAATAAAAAATAACCAGTGGTTACAGTAATTCTAGCTGTGACGGTCCCACCTGATGACAAGAGACTTGTGTTGCCTCCGAAACGTCGTGATTTATAATTTTTATTTCTATTATTATTTCTATTATTTTTATTATTTATTTTTACCTACGTGACTTTACCGAAAAAACCTAAGAGTATGAATCCATGCAGTCACGAAAGCTTCAAATCTAGAATGTGTGCTAACAACCAATATTTCAAACTTTACTTGGTCAATATGAATATATTTATTATTGTGTCTAAGTCCTTGTGCGAGTCCCTGTGCATGTCTGCCACCATGTGTGTGTGTCTACGTCTGTGTGTGTCTGTGTGTCAATCGATGTGTGTGTGTTAGTCAATGTGTGTGCATGGTGTGTGTACACAACCAATTAACTATTAGGTTACTAGATTTTTTTATAATAATGTAATAAAGGTCGTTGAAGCGACTTCTGGAATCCGGTCTTTATTCGTCTTTCATTACAACACTCCTTCATGCTGCTGACAGACAGCGTGAGAGGGATAGAAAGAGAGAGACGCGCGCAGCCACGTGGCAGCCTGGACCCCCGCTCTCGCGTGGCCTCTTCCCTTCGTTCGTTCCAGTTCTGACCACGTGTTGTTCGTCTCCACCCCTATTTAATACCCGGGTCACGTGGTACATTTCCACCAATCCTGGTTAGCCACTATGGAATTTTCCAGACTCCACCGTAAGCTCCCAGGACCACGCCCCTGACTCGTCTCCCCATTGGCTGTGGCTAAAGCCAGCAGAACCAATCCTCTACTTACAGCTGTCACCTTTCCATTACGTCAGGGCCATGCCCCTAGGCTTCCCCCCATTGGCTATGGACCAGGACCGGCAGAGCCAATCATCGTGACGAGTTGTGATCCATCAACGACCCGGATATATCCTCACATTACAATAATATGTGTGTATCTAAGTCAATGTGTGCGTGTGAGTACATTAGTGTGTGTGTTAGTCAATGTGTGTGCATGGTCTGTGTGTGTAGACAACTATTTTTTTAAATTTTGTTATTACATTTTCTATTATTTATGTGTGTCTAAGTCCATGTGTGCATGTGAGTCGATGTGCGTGTCTGCGTCGATGTGTGTGTTTGAGTCGATGGGTGTGTGAGTTGTCTGGCAAAACAACCCCCTACCTCCTTGTGGTGCCGGACGGGCAACGCTGTCGTGGACAGTGCCGTGGGGGGAGGGCCAATTCCGATTGGCCTTTCCCCTCAGGGCATTTGTAGCCACCACAGCAGCGAAATGGGAGCTCTGGACGGGTGCGAGGGGTTGGTAACCCCTCCACCTTCAATAAATTACCACTAAACCATGTCTAAAATATCTAATTAATAAGCTTGTGCCGGAGGCCCCGGCGGGACAGGCGGCTATGATGTCTCCTGGCCAAACCCAATTTGGCGGAGCCAGGAGACTTCATCTTTACCATCGGGGCTCCTCCAGAAACAACAAAAAGCCACTATGGATGACCATGTGGAATGTTCGAACGCTCACTGCAGAAGAGAGGCTGCCACTCCTCCATCGGGAGCTGGACCCCGGTACCACCTGGATCTCTGTGGCATTCAGGAGGTCCGGTGAACCGGCTCTGGCTCCTGCCACCATGAGGGGTGAACAGTCCTCTACTTGGTGCAGGAGACTGCCAAACAACAGGGTGTGGCTCTTCTTCTGAACAAAAGAATGAAGGGGGTGTGGGAGCGTGGCGGTGAGATATGGGAAGCTGTAAGCCCCAGGCTACTTTGGGCTCGCCTTCCCATCAACCGGAGGTGAGGAGTGGTGGTCGTGGTTACTTATGCCCCCACCGAAGACAAACATCCGTGGAGGGATGCAGGCAAGGCCGATGAGTCAGATGCCTTCTATGACCTCCTGCCACAGGTGCTGGCTACAGTGGCCCCTTGGGATAGAGTCATCTTGTTGGGTGACTTCAATGCCCGAGTTGGTCATGATGCTGGCACCTGGTCTGGAGTGAATGGAAGGCATGGGCCAGATCAGCTCAATAACAATGGTAGGAGGTTGCTATATTTTTGTGCAGCCCATGGGCTTGTAATTACCAACACGCTGTTCCGGCATTGGCGCATCCACACAACACCATGGATGCATGCCGGGTCCAAGAAAGAACATCTGCTGAACTACATAGTGACGGAACAGCGGATGTGAGCCCATGTCCTTGACACCAGGGCCTACCGTGGAGCTGATCTGCCCTCTGACCATCGACTTGTCATCTGTAAGATGCGCCTGCCATTCTTCCACTCTGGTGGTGGGTGTACACCCAGGACCCAATTCAAACTTAAGGTGGCTTGGTCTCAACTAGCTGACGAAAGTTGCAAGCGAGAATTTCATTATCGCTTCGCGCTGGGGTGTGCATCGCCCCCCAGTCCTCCTGATGTCGAGGGTAAATGGGTGAGGTTTAGGACTGTGACTCATGCAGCTGCAATGACTGCTTTGGGTACGCGGTCCAGACCTCCCCAGGGACCCTGGCTGACAGAGGAAGTATTCAGGATGGTTGAGAAAAATTGACAGGCCCACTCTAATCGTCTACAGAATCCCAAATCAGAGAATGAGGAGACAGCCTTCGCTTGGAGGTTCGGAGAGCTGTGAGGCGCTGCAAGGATGGGTGGTGGTCGAGGGTTGCTGAGCATATGGAGTCTGCCTCAATGGCCCGCGATCACAAATCCCTATTTAACTCCATCAAAAAAGTAACCTGCAGCGCCACACCTATTATCATCATTAGGGGAAAGAATGGTGATCCAATCTCCATCCTCCAGGAACATGTTTGCAGATTTGCTGGGCATTTCTATGATGTCCTGGGGAAGGAGAAATCCATCGACATTTAAAACATCGTGGGACAAAGTGGGGATGACCCTGCTGAGTCTGCGGTGCCTCAAATATTTGAAAAATTTTACCCCTGTGAGTGGCTGGCTGAGGTGTCACTGTTGAGGAAGTACTGAAGGCAATCCAGAGTCTGAGACCAGGAAAGGCACCAGGCAGCAATGATCTCCCAAGCGAAATGCTGAAGGAGGGTGGCGTTTGTGCACAGACTGCCCTACATGACATCATAACAACAGTTTGGACCACTGGGCGGGTTCCGCTGGATTAGAACGATGCCCTGGTGGTCCCCCTCTTTAAGAAGAGGGACCGCACAGACTGTAGCAACCACAGGGGCATCTCACTCCTCAGTGTGCCGGGAAAGGTCCTGGCAAGGATTATTCAACATCGCCTTGCTAGGCACGCTGAAGAGAGGCTTGCGGAGCCCCAATGCGGTTTTAGGAAACGGCGGTCCTACACAGATGCCATG
This sequence comes from Lampetra planeri, assembly GCF_965212315.1. NCBI lineage: Eukaryota > Metazoa > Chordata > Hyperoartia > Petromyzontiformes > Petromyzontidae > Lampetra > Lampetra planeri. The sequence goes on along the minus strand of NC_136154.1, from coordinate 2,736,296 downwards.
TTTTCTGTCCGTCTGCTACAGCAGAGGTGTAGGGAATTCCAACAAGACCTACATCTCTGCTTTATTGATCTGGGCAAGGCCTATGGTACCATCAGTAGGCCTGGGCTCTGCGTTGTTCTTCGTGCTTTTGGAGTCCCTGACCCTTTGCTCACGATCATTAAGGACCTTCATGATGGTGAGCGGGCCCATGTAAAACTAAGTGGCCGGGAGTCAGAGCCATTCCCTGTACACCTTGGGGTAAGACAGGGATGTCCTCTGGCTCCCACATTATTTAACATCTATTTTGACCACGTAGTTCGTGAAGCCTTCAATGGCTGTACCGGAGGAATTTTCATTTTTTACAGATATAATGGGAGGCTGATCGATGCCCGGGTGTAGTCAAGAGATCGCTCCCTATTGGTCAACCACGTTATGTATGCCAATTATTTGGTAATTGCTGCTTATTCGGAGGAGTTAGAGATGCTGCTGCTGAAACTGGAGCGTGCCACTAAGAGGTGGGGCCTTACCATCAGCCCCACCAAAACTAAGCACCTGCCTGGGTTTTTTGTACCATCGGACACTCCACCCCCACAACTCCCAATCGGTGATGGGGCAGTTGTGGAGAGAGTGGAGAGTTTCCCATACCTGGGCAGTACGCTCATGACCGGCACCGGTTTAGCAGCAGAGGTCTCACTCCGAATCAGTCGAGCGTCAATATATTTTCATCGGTTGCGTAATGCTGTGTGGAAGCTACCTGGTCTGTAGCTCCGCACAAAGCTTCAGGTCTTCTCGGCCATGGTCATTCCCTCCCTTCTTTATGCTTGCGAAACTTGGACCCCCCTAATTGAACATCTTTGCCAGTTTGAAACATTTAGGCTGGCCTGCCTACGATCCATCCTGGGTTTAACCAGGCTGGATTGTGTGAGGAGCTCCCAAATCCTTGAAAGATCTTGGCAAAGTCCAATCGGTGAGCTCTTTCAGCAGGCAAGGCTGCATTGGCTGGGTCATGTAGCCCGCATGCCCAGCCACCGCATGCCTAAACAGCTTTTGTTCGGCTGGATAGAGGGGGCTAAATGGGCGCGGCACGGGTTATAGAAGAGATGGAATTATGTGGTACAGGAGGACGTGGAGCTGAGTGGATTGCCGATGACTAATACCGGCAGTGTCAAGATCGGCCTCAGTGGAGGAGGTTCGTGAAGGACGCTACTGGGCAGTTGGAGGCAGTCGCCCTCCAACAACAAAAGAGGAGCGACGCTCACAACAACAAAAAACCAAGAAAAATGAGCGGAGCGCCGGGTGGATAAAGCACAGCAAGTTGGCACAGTAGGGGGCACAAGTGGTGCATCAGCCAGTCGTATCAGTCAGTCGACCCGTGGCACCTGGGTCTGCCCCGTGACCTCCTGCCAGCGGGCGTTCGACACTTCACGTGGCCTCAAGGTGCACATAGCCTGGCACAAGCGTCGTGGTGACGTCACCACCACTTAGTGGCGAATGGCGTTTGTTGTTGTTGTTGTTGTTGTGTGCGAGTCGCTGTTTGTGTGTAAGTCGATATGTCTGCGTGTCAGTCGGTGTGTGTGTGGCTCTATGTTTGTGTGCGACTCGATATGTGTGTGTGTGTCTGTGTGTTAGTCGATGTGTGTGTGTAAGCCCCGGCCACTTTCCAACGCCTCATGGAGATGGTCTTGTGGGCTTACAGTGGGACTCTTGTCTGATATGTCTGGATGATTTTATCGTTTTCAGCCGCACGTTTGACAAACATTTCCAGCGTCTAAAATCGGTCATCATCAAAGTGCATGCTGCTAACCTTAAATTCAAACCATAAAATTGCCAGTTGCTGCAGTCGTCCATAAAGTATTTGGGCCATGTGGTCAGTGCATCAGGAGTCGCTACAAACCTGGAGAAAACGGCTTGTGTCCGGGCGTGGCCGACCACCACATCGGTTGCGGAGGTGTGCCGTTTTGTGGGCTTCGCGTCGTACTACTGTCGCATTGTGCAGAATTTCGCCAAGCCACTCCACATGATGTCTGCTAAGGGCGTAACATTCCACTGGGGCACAGGGAAGGAGGAAACATTTCATGCGCTCCGGGATTCCTTGGCTGATGCGCCCCCCTCCCCCCCTGGGTTACCCCGACATCTCGCTGCCCTTCTTGTTGGACATGGATGCCGGTGACACAGGCATAGGGGCTGTTTTGCTCTTTCAGGTGGTCTACAGCGCCAAAAGGGTTGTTGAGTATGACAGTAGAGTGTTGTCTTCCACGGAGCAACGCTATTGCGTGACCCGTCGGGAGCTGCTGGCCATTGTGTACTTTGTTCAACTGTACAGGCCCTACTTGTATGGCAGGCGGTTCACTGTTCGGACGGATCATGCCGCTCTATAAGACTCCTTGCGCATAGACCAGACTTCAGGTCAGCTGTCCCACTGGCTGGAGGTGCTGCAGGAGTATGCGATCAACGTCATTCACAGGAAGAGGGCACAGCACAGAAATGCTTACGCTTTATCTAGGTTGCCACCGGACAGTAGGCGTGCATGCACGAATGGCTTGAGTCGTTGCAGGGCTCCAGTTGACTCCATGTCCCAGTTGGTAGCGATGGCCGACGCGGCTCCTCTTCGAGGTGCACCGCTGCCCACGGATTGTGGCCTCGGTCTCCCTCGCGATGAATGGTCTCGCCTACAGATTGAAGATACCTCTCTGTTGAAATTGCGGTACCGTGTTAAATCTGGCAACCATTACTCTACTCTGGTGACCGTCCCGGCCCTGCATGACGGCATCCTTATGCATTGGGACATGGAGCTAGAGAGGTATTGTGTTGTGGTGCCCACAGTCCTCCAGGGGAAACTGACACGTGTAATTCACGATAAATGTATGCACCTTGGGACCCAGAAGACCTTGTTATCCGTCAATCGGGACTATTACTGGCCTGGCATGGAAAGCGACGTGGCGCTATTTGTTAAAGGCTGCCAGAATTGCGCGCTTTGGAAGCCTCCGGTTGTGCGTGATTGGCCCCGGCTGCAGTCCATACAGGTTTTTCATCTAAATTAACTTATGTCCTTTGATATTTTAGGCCCATTTCCAACTTCTCCGCGGGGCCACAAGTATAGTTTGGTTAGTGTCGAGTACCTCACACATTGGCCCATGGCGTGGCCCTTGCAAGATCAGTCGGCCTTGTCTATCACTGATGCCTTTTTGCATGGTTACGTTTTAGATAAGGGTGCCCTGAGCAGCTTCTCACCGACCAGGGTCGTAATTTTTCTTATCGACTGCTCAAGGAGGTCTGTGACCTCCTCGGCACGAAGAAAATCCATACCTCGCCCTACCACCCTCAAACTGATGGGATGGTGGAGCGGTTAAATCACACCCTCACGTCCATGCTGTGCCACCAGGTGAACGCGACCCAGTCGGACTGGGACCTGTTTATTCTGGGCGTCCTCGCCGCGTACAGGTTGGCCCCTCACTCCTCAATGGGTTTTTCTCCCTTTTATTTTATGTACGGGAGGGAGCCCGAACCCTCGATGCACATGCAAATGGGCCTGGGCTCATCTAAAAAGGGATCCGCCATGCCCGCTTCGATGAAGGTCACGCTTGACAGGTTGTGTGAAGCACGGGAAGCTGCTTTAGATCATTCGGCCAACCGACAAGTGGCTAACGAGTGCTTACAGAAACACCAGGAATCCGGGCTTCCGTGGAGGAAGGGGGACAAAGCGTGGCTACATTGCCCCCAGGTGCCCATTGGGACGTCCCCGAAATTACATCGCCCTTGGCAGGGTCCCGTTGAGGTCGTGGAGGTCCGCCAGCCACAGTGCATGTGCATCTGATTCGTTCGCCGTCACTGGATTGTTCATCCATCCAGGTTGAAGAGATATGTGTTGCCTTGTCCGGTAGATTCATCCCCAAATCCGGAGTGGCCGGTGCCTGCTGCGTCCGACGAGCCGGGCCATCCTGGCAGCATAAGTTCTCTGTCTGTCCACCCACAGAACCCCTCTGAGTAGTTTCCGTGGTGCCGCCGGATTCCCCGTCGGTGGAGAAGTCGACAACGACGAACGTACCGCCTGCTCACAAACCAGATGTTGTACGTGGGAGCGGACCGGCAGCATATACGCAGTCCAGAGGCACTCTGCTCCGCAGAACACCTCCTTCTGGGCCGTTATCTACCGACGTCCATTGTCGCCGCCGGGGTGCTCAGCACCTTGAACCGTGGGATGGAGGCCTTCCTTGCACTTGCCGTTATGCCTTAATCATTCTTGTTGTTCCTCCCCGCAGACGGCCCTGTTTTTGTTGATGTTTTTCTGGCTGGTTGCCGTTGACCGCGATATGGGTTGGTTTCAGTATAGTTAGCAGCTGGGACGGCTGATTTTTTTTATGGGTGGGGGGGGAAGTGATGTAGAGGACTATTGTGAGCAACCATCAGGGGGCGAACAGAGGGAGGTGTGAAGTGGGTTGTTAGTCAAAGATGACGTCATATCACGGGTGGTGTTAGAGGTACCTTCGGGAACTAGGCGGGTCCGAGCTAGGGGGAGGAGCCGCCGAAGGGGTATTTTAAGGGGGACCCCGTGACGAAGGCATGGTCGTTGTGGGGAGCCAGGGCAAAGATCGGCGGTGTTGGATGAACCCTCGCTCTGGGTAGACGAGTGGGAGAGCTCAGGGAATAGCCAAGATTGGGGTCTGGAGTATTCAGTAGGGATCGGCTGAGAGAGGGTTTCTCTCTCCTCGTCGCCGGATGGTGTTGGATGAACCCCCGTTCTGGGCAGATGAGTGAGAGAGCCCTAAAAGGATAGCCGAAGGCAGGACCAGATACTGTTCAGAGTCCAGGGTAAAGGACCCAGATAGAGCGCACCTACCTCTGGTATGAGTTGAGTTCAACAGTGTTTAATACATGGCAGCAGCCCTTACAGCATTCTTCGTCTCTGCATGGTTCTACGGCACTAAACTGGTGTCAGAGTGGCCGAAAAACTATGTTGCCATGTCTAAGTCGGCTATGAAGTGGAAGAACTCACCCGTTGTGCAGTCAGAGGACAAAGTCCCCACGACGTCCTCAGAGTCCGGGGTCCAATAGATGAGCCCCACCGAACTTCTGCAACCAGTGCAAGAATCAGCCTTTGGAAGCCAGCTAAGTTGTTGCAGACATCCTTAACATTTTATATAGATACTGAAGGAATCCGATAAGGTTTAAAGCTCTTTTTCACGAATCTCCAGGAGGTTACAGATGTCTAGTAGGAGTGTCAAGAAGCCAAGCTGTGTTGCTGAATGATCATATATCTAATAAATATATTATTGAAAATGTCTAAAGAGTTGGGGTTTGTAAAAGTATGTGGATTACATCATGGAGGTAAACTCTAGTAGATGTATACAAAATAACAATAAATAATACTGTCATTGTAAATGTCTAAGGAGCTTTGGCTTGTCATTCAGTGGCGGTTTACTGCTTGAGGCTGATGGAGGCAGAGGGAATGGGAGTGAGACTCGGGCATTACCGTGATGCGGATAAACGCGTCAATCTGATTGACTACACATAGGCCGCATGCCAGGAGGTGCTCCTTGCTCCTGTTGGAGCCTCCCTGAGACAACTGCTGGAGTCAAGGCCTGAGACTGAGAGCAGAGGCGACACGGGAAGGGACCGCGTCTGTGAGTGTCAGGGTCGAGAGACGTGGGCGACTCAACACTTTACATTGTGAGTGTGTGTGTGGGGTGTGTATGTATGTAGGCTATAGCATATGCAGGCTATAAACTGCCTGTGTGTAGGCTACACGGAAGATGGCTATTTTTTGCGTATAAATGTGTGTATGTATGTGTAGTAAGACCGAATTAGGTGCACACACACACGCAACTTGGAGGCAACACTATTTATTAAACGGTAAATAATATAACACTATACATGAGGTGGTGACCACCTTCCTCAACTCACTAACACTCTGGAACACGACACAGACTGGACCAGGCAGGCAACGGCCTGCCTGGCCCAGGACGACGACTCGGGACTTGACGACCGAAGATGTCTTCACCTTGGAGTACAGTACAGCAGCCGCCTCGCTCTGCGTTCACACCACGCTTATATTTGGTTTGGCGTGGCTGGCTCCGCCCCGGCGTGGCTGGCTCTCTTCAGGCCACGCCTCCCTTCCCAGGACACGCCTCACTTCCCCCACCTCTGGGAGGGTCCGGATCCCTCCACCACGTGACCCCCCAGGCACCCCCTTGGGGCCCCCAGCCTTCGTACGGGCCGACACAGTAGTGACCTTTCTCTGTCACTACATCACCCCCCCCTGTATAAACACACAGCCGTCCCCGGCTGTAACACAACTGTGAAACATCGAAAAGGTGTGCCTCCGAACCAACAACATCAATAAATGACCGGCGACCGATAAGAAATACAATCACGTAATATATACAGAATCGACGAGGGTAAAAGGGAACCGCATAGAAAATGGGGAATTAACAACAAATATACATGAAAACTGGCTAACCCACTTACGCTCCAGCACAGCCCCCCCCCCCCCGTTAGAATCACGCATGCAATGACAGTCACCCGTTAGCACCCCCCCGCCTTTCCGACGTGGCGTCACAACCAGTAGCACGCGTCGGCCATATCGGGGGGGAATTTCCATGTTACCACCCCACCGCCTTTCCGACGCGGCGTCACAACCAGTAGCACGCGTCGGCCATATCGGGGGGGGATTTCCATGTTACCACCCCACCGCCTTTCCGACGCGGCGTCACAACCAGTAGCACACGTCGGCCATATCGGGGGGGGGGAATTTCCATGTTACCACCCCACCGCCTTTCCGACGCGGCGTCACAACCAGCAGCACGCGTCGGCCATATCGGTGGGATTTTAACCCAGTCTCTCTCCAAGACTCGCATCGCAGCATATAGCTGTACCGACCGAGCTGAAACGACCCATCGTTCACTCACTGCACAACATGCACCCTAACAACTGAGGGATACAGTCTCAACGTAACAGGACAACTCCACCTGAACCTTACGAATCTCCAGCCCACTGTTTCAACGCGCCTCGGAGGGTCTCAACCTCCGAGCCGTCAGGTCAAGCTGTCAGCCATAGCATGACGGGACCACACTCTCTGAGCCATGTGAGCGCACAGCCCACAAGGCTAGACAAGCCACAGAGTGTCTCGATCTCCGGGCTGTCAGGTCAAGCCGTCAGCCATTGCATGACGGGACCACACTCTCAGAGCCATGTGAGCGCACAGCCCACTAGGCTAGACATACCACGGAGTGTTTCAATCTCCGGGCTGTCAGGTCAAGCCGTCAGCCATTGCATGACGGGACCACACTCTCCGAGCCCTGTGAGCGCACAGCCCACTAGGCTAGACATGCCACGGAGTGTTTCAATCTCCGGGCTGTCAGGTCAAGCCGTCAGCCATTGCATGACGGGACCACACTCTCCGAGCCCTGTGAGCGCACAGCCCACTAGGCTAGACATACCACGGAGTGTTTCAATCTCCGGGCTGTCAGGTCAAGCCGTCAGCCATTGCATGACGGGACCACACTCTCCGAGCCATGTGAGCGCACAGCCCACTAGGCTAGACATGCCACGGAGTGTTTCAATCTCCGGGCTGTCAGGTCAAGCCGTCAGCCATTGCATGACGGGACCACAACGTTCATGTTAGACACGCAACACTCACTGGGCCATCCTGGTCAGGACCTGCGCCCCAAGATAGGTGACAGCCAGCAGCACAATTCCAAATCCCTGGCCGCATGTCACCATCGCAATTTAACACCATCACAACACATACAATTTGAATTATGATCCCCCACAGAACTGATCCAATGCCGAACAGGTACGCACAATTTGTGACGATCCCGAATATTCAATGGGTCACAACAATACACCTCACATCCCGTATCCGTACACATCATCTCCGAGACTCGCATTGCAGCATGCAGCTGTACCAACCGAGTGGAGAGCAACGCAATTTGACGGCAATTAACGGAAACGCACCCCCGATCCATGTAGAACACAAGGAGCATTCTCGCACAAAAGACATCATCTGTGCAACAACGGACAGGAACCAACCAGTGAGTTTGAAACAAATCGAACCTGTCATTTCAAAATCTCCTTCAACATTAACCATGGGACTCAGGGCATTCGAATTTTGAGAGCAAAAAAACTATACACAAACCCCAAGAATCGCCAAATTGATTAATACAGTATATGCAGTATATGAAATTCGTACAGTGAATCATTTGGCGCAATGCTCCATCCAGTCCCCACATGGCAACACACACAATCAATACTCCAGACAATCCGTACATAGTAAATAATCACAAGCAAGTACCCAACAGTCCCTACACTGTTAACAATTCCAAGCAAAGCTCCATACGGTCTGTACCTTGGCAACAATGACGATCAAAGTTTCTTACAGTTACACGTGACAATCACGAGCGAAACTCCATACAGTATACACAATAACAATGGCGATTTCGCAACAAAACGATGTAACAACACGAGTCGTTAACACGGCAACCTACAGCATATCAACGGAGCTCGGGACACCAACAACGAATTAATCATTAACTACACCCAGAAGATACCGATCTCGACGCCGTATTTAACCGTCCGCGAGGAACACAAAACCGGAGAGTCAAACTGAAAAAGTCCCTCCCAGCAGTGTCTCCAACGTCGAAACCCTCTCTTCAATCACGGGCCCCTCTCGCTCTCACCACCGGTGCCCTCCCCCGCTCTTCTTACTTCAATGTGGGGAGGGAGGCCCGTAATCACAGGGCTGCAGCGGCGCGCCGCCAGGCCGGCGCAGCACACAAGGCGCAAAAGGCGGGAACGCCGCCATCGCGAAAACACTGCCGCGGTGAAAATGGCGGGAACGCCGCTGTGGGAAGTGCGGGAACGCCCACACGTTGAAATGGCGGGAACGCCGGCACGTTGAAGTGGCGGGAAACCCCCGGCATGGTGCAAATGGCGGGAACGCCGGCGCTGTGAAACTGGCGGGAACGCCGCCGCAGTGAAATGCAGGAACGCCGGCACCGCCGAAACGGCGCGAACGCCACAGCTGCGTCATCTTGCAATTTCGCCATCACTCACCACACCCGGCCACTCCCTTGCCACCAGCAGCTGGTCGAGTTGACGAGCGACGTCGCTCCAACTCGCCGTCGATGGCGATCAGCCCGGGCTCGCAGCCTCCTCCCATGCAGGCTGCAGTCGCCCATCCCCCGGGGCACATCACCGGGGCCCCAGACTCCGTGGTCGTCGCAGGGAGAGGCCAGGTGCAACCCACACCCTCCATCCGCACCTCCGGTTGGGTCTTGCACTTCGCTGCCAGCTTTTACACCATGGCAGCGAAGGGTACAGCTTCTTCAAATTAATCAGCGAAAGTTCGATGACCACTTCTACACCAAATGTAGTAAGACCGAATTAGGTGCACACACACACGCAACTTGGAGGCAACACTATTTATTAAACGGTAAATAATATAACACTCTACATGAGGTGGTGACCACCTTCCTCAACTCACTAACACTCTGGAACACGACACAGACTGGACCAGGCAGGCAACGGCCTGCCTGGCCCAGGACGACGACTCGGGACTTGACGACCGAAGATGTCTTCACCTTGGAGTACAGTACAACAGCCGCCTCGCTCTGCGTTCACACCACGCTTATATTTGGTTTGGCGTGGCTGGCTCCGCCCCGGCGTGGCTGGCTCCGCCCCGGCGTGGCTGGCTCTCTTCAGGCCACGCCTCCCTTCCCAGGACACGCCTCACTTCCCCCACCTCTGGGAGGGTCCGGATCCCTCCACCACGTGACCCCCCAGGCACCCCCTTGGGGCCCCCAGCCTTCGTACGGGCCGACACAGTAGTGACCTTTCTCTGTCACTACATATGTGACGACAACCGAAGACCGACGAGACGCGAGACCCAGACTTGATTCCACAGACGAGCCAAGAAGACTCGGGACTGCCCCTTTATGCTCCTGAGCGTGGCCTCGCTCCGCCTTCAGCCACACCCCCTTCGATACCTTTCTCGGAAGGATCTCGACTGAGCATCACGTGCCCTTCAAGCCCCCCTTGTGCCCCCCTCACTACCCTGTCCTGTGCCCTAACAGGAGCTGGCGCGAACACCCTCGCGACACCATTTACGTCACTACATATGAATGTGTGTATCTGTGGATTTAGCCTATGAGTGTGTGTGATGAACCCTGGTTAAGATGTTTGCTTGCTCCGCTACAAACCTCACCACAGTTGACATAAGTAGCAATTGATATCTGAACTGGTTCTAAGTCCTTCCTTAGGTTGACTCGGCCTTAAATAACTATCTGGTGCAATGGGTAATCATCGGCACCCAAAGAGACAAAGGAGGCCGGGCGTATTTCTGACCACACCACCCCTCGTGCTCCATGCCAGCCTGCATAGGGTTCTCGGGAACAGCACAGCACTTGCCCCAGAAGTCTGTGAAGGCCACGTGTTGAATTTTAGTTTGGATCTCGTGCTGTAGAAAGAGTAGACAAAGGAAAATGAGAATGCCCTACACGTTCTCTATTGGGAGCGCGAGTTTTTGCTGCGTGTGAAGTGGGGCTGCACGAGACGGAGCGACTAACGCGATGCGCACTAGAAAAGTATAACACTGGAGTGTGTGTGTGTGTCACAAGCGAGGAAACAACAACCTCGTGTTTATTACTCTTTGGTTCTTTCGGTAAAGTCACGTAGGTATAAAATTTAATAAATTAAATCACAACGTTTCGATTGCAACACAAGCAATCATCATCAGGTGGGAAAACCACAGCAAGATTACTTTTTTAGGAAGCCACTTGAGTTTTGCACTTTTAAATAATCATCTAGTTTGACAAACTCATTTCTTTAGAACTGATTTTTGTGTTTAGTGTGTTGTCATTCCACAACACCTCTGATTATTACGGTTGACTACGTAGGGTGTGAAAGAAGTTCAACATACAGTGCATCAACTTGCACGGCTTCATCTGGGGCAGTGGTTTGTTGGAGGAAATGTTTATTTTCCGCCTGAATATAATTCTGGGAACTCCCAAGTATGCATTCAAACCAATACAATAAAACTACTAAAACTAACACTGTTTATATTACTCTTTGCTTCTTTCGGTAAAGTCAGCAATTGTTTATTGCTGAGGTTATTTCCACCTGATGACGGGCACTTGTGTTGCGCCCGAAACGTCGTGATTTAATTTATTTTATTTTACATCTACGTGACTTTACCGAAAGAACCAACGAGTATGGATCCCTGCAGTCACGAAAACTTAAAATATCGTTTTTATTGCTCTGAGGGGGTCCATTAGGGCGGAGTCACAAAATCACAGCCATATTCAGGCACCGTCTGACCCGGTATGGGCGGGGGGGGTCCTCAATGTAAACGCTCGTCCGAAGAGGGAGAGAGGTGCAGTGATGCCGCATATCCTCCACCACCACTGGGTGCCGTGCTGACTGACACGGGCCGCTCCGCACAGCGACCCGTTCCCTTGGAGGCCTTGTGCTGTGGGAGTCGCTCCTCGTTGGCTCTCACAACTTTTGTTAGATGCGCGCTGCTGCTCTTCACACGAGAGCCAATGAATTCATTCTCGATGCTGATATTTAGCCACATTTACCGTATATCTAAAAAATGATACTCTGTATTCAGTTGTTTAATGACTCAACTGAAACCATCAAGTCACTGCACGTGAAAAATATTTTAATTGTGAGCAAATCAAATTCGGATTTTAACTCGGGATCTCTGTGTTGCCTGTGCCACTCGGCCCTGCCCAATCATAGTTTAGTTCTGGCCGCAGAACAGCTCTGTTCTGAACACAACCGGTTTTGGAAGCACGAGAAGAATGATGTAGATCCTATCCCGGCGCTCTGCAACAGCAAGGTCCATCACGCAAAATGACACGTAGATGTTATACTCGCTTTTAAAACAAGGAGGTCAGGGAGTATTACCCGCTTGATGAAGAACTGCATTAAATGTTGTACGAGTTTTAGAATGGAGCGGATTGCATGGTGTAGAAATAGTGCCCCGGCGAGGTGAGTGACGCTTCGTTTCTGCTGATCGATGGACTGTCAGGGCAGTGACGTCGGCAAGCAGGTGCAGGTCACGTGGCCGTCGCCTTATGAAGGAAGTTTTAATTACTGGCGAAACGTCGTACTCAGATTGTAAATGTTGTGGCTTGGCTCTCCAACACACCGGTGTGCTGTACTAGTGACGAATTGGCATGTTATGTTTACGTGACAACCCTTACTAGTTCGCTGTGTCGGGTGTTGGCAGGTTTAACGACACATTTTTCTATTTACGCGATCTAACCCCAAAAAACCCCTCTATTATGGCTTGTTGTTTGTTCGCTCGCTGAGGTGTGTAGTCTCCTCATACTGCTTCTCAGTGCGCTACGAACCCTGCGACCCGAGCTCGATTCCCGCTCAAGGCCACCAACACCAGTGACGATTATTTTATCCAGTCCCAGGCATTCCCTAGGTCGACTCAGCCTTAGATTAGTACCTGGTGCGACGTGTAAACATTGACACTCGAAAGACAAAGGCGGTTGGCTCTGGTACTGGCCACCCACCCCCTCCTGTGCCGTGCTGGCCTTCATAGGTGCTCGCTAAGGCACTTGCCTTCGACAGTATGTTGAGGCTATACAGGTAACCTTTGTCTTTGTCTTGTGTATGACGTGCAGGTGCGGTGTCGTTAGTGCATGCCAATGTAAACGCTCACATTCGTTGGGGACATTTGCACGTTCTGCTTTAAGCTCAGTCACGGCAAGCTGCGATGTATAGATTGTGGGTGCAGGGAAAACCACAATACATTAGATAATTATCTAATAAATTCTCAGTGACCCAGAATTAGTAAAGTCGGACTACATTTATTTCGGAAGAATTTTGACTGTAGACCAGTGTAATAGGTGAAATATATCAACCAATACACACTACAACTACGATCAAAATGATAAATATCCCCACCATCAGAATAATAACCAACACTATCAACAGTAGATTTTTCAATCATCGCCACCAAACGAATTATAGCAAAACTCCACTATAATCAGATGTATGACCAACACCACCATCAGAATTATAACACTCACCACAACCATTAGAATAATTAATCAGCACTATCACCATCCGAATTATAACCGCACTACCACCCGAATCATAACCATCACCGTCATTAGAATTATAACAAACACAACCACCATCAGATTAATAATCAACACTACCATCAACAGTTGGAGGTGCATCTTATCAGGTACGTCTGTGTCACCAGATGTGTGTACCTTTATTGGCATCGGCACACATCCACGAGGCTTGTCGCGAACTTCCCACAATAAATATTTGGGATCCACGCACGTTACAATAATCAATAGTCCGTAATAAAATGTCTTTTTAAAATATGGTGGTTGACGTTATTAGAATATTCCATTAGCCTGACTTTATACAGCCACAGTCGTGGCACAATTTTTCTTCTATATTCCCTACACTCAAAAAATATCTAAAAAGTTGTCAGTTGATGCCTTGAATATTTTAAACGTTACATTATTATTATTAGTTTCGAGCAGGAACCCGCAGCACTTTCAATATTTGGGCAGTCCCTGATTTACAAAGGGGGGCTGTTCCGAAGACACACACACACACACTGACGTTCACACACAACACAAAGACAAAGATCAGGGAGTCCGAAATCCTTCTTCCTGGCACCGCACACGTCTGGTCGGGTTCGACAACTCCCTCCACCACCTTCCCCAGGCGCGTCGCAGCTATTTTTGCCATAATCTTGTAGTCCGAGTTCAGGAGCGTAACTGGACGCCAGTTTCCCAACTCTCTCCGGTCCCCCTTCTTATACATCAGTGTGATGAGCCCCTCACACATTTCTTCTGACACCAGTCCGCCCTCCAGCATTTCCCTATACATCTGCAGCATGTCCCCTTTCATTAAATCCCAGAATGTAATATAGAATTCTGCTGGAATTCCATCCAGTCCTGGCGTCCTATTCTTATTCTGCCTCCTCACTGCCTCCTCCACTTCCTCCATCTGGATCCTCCCTCCCAGTACCTCTGGGTTCTTAACCTCATGTCTTAGCTCCCTTAGTAGTGCCTCCCTTATTCCCTTATCTGTTCCCTTCCTCCCATACAACACCCCATAGTACTCCTCCGCTATCTCTATCATACCCTCTGTCGTTGCCTGCCTGCCTCTGACCGGACTCACCAATTCCCTAAGTGTGTTGTCTCCTGCCTTGCATTTCTTAAAGAAGAAACTCGTACATTTCTCTCCCTGTTCCGTTGCCCTGACCCTTGCCCTGTATGCCATTTGTTTGACTCTTTTCTCCAATACCGAGGATAACCTTCCCTTCAATCTCCGTATATCCTCACCCACCGGGAATCCCAGCTCAAGTAACTTGTGCTTCTTCTCGATTCTAGCGTTCCACAGCTGCAGTTCCCTGTTTACACTCCTCCTTCTACTATGTGTCTGGAAGAGGGCCTTTATCCGGCCCTTCACCATGCTCCACCACTCCACCCTCGTGGCAAAGCATTCCTGCAGGGTCGTCCAGTCTTCGTACTTCCTTACAAAGTCTTCCACGACCCTTTTGTCTTCCAACAGGCTTACATTCATTTTCCAGGTTCCCTTCCCCATCTTCAGGCCACCTGGAATACCGAGCTTTGCCTTCACCAAATTGTGATCTGACAAGGGGAAGGGTTCCAGATCTGCTCCATCCACCTTCACATTGGCAGACACAAAGATTAAATCTATTCGTGATTGCGTTCTACCGCCCTTATCCGACCACGTGTATCCCGGTCTCACCGGGTGTACCTTTCTGAAGGTGTCAGTCATTTTAAAATCCTCTATCAGCTCCTTCAACTTCCTAGAGGAAGGGTCGAGCCTCCTCCTCCCAGCCACCGATAATAGGTCTGCCAGGCACAACGGGCAGTTAAAATCACCCCCCATTCTGACTTGCCGTCTCGTCACGAGTAGGGTCGCTACATTATTCCATAGGTCCACTCTTTCTGTGCACGTCGTGGGGGCGTACGCATTTATTAGTCTCAGGTCTGCCTCTCCATAAGACACGTCCACATAATGGAGGCGGCCCGGGATCACCTCTTGGGACCCGACTATCTGTATACCCCTCCTGCCTAGGAGGGTAACCACCCCCGTGCATCGATTTTCATTACTCCCGGACCAAAAGTAGTAGCCATCCCAGCTCTCCAACAGCTCCTCCCGGCCCAGGGTGTATGGTAGGTGGCATTCCTGGAGGAAGACCACCTCCCACTTGGTAGCCTGTAGCAGTTGTATTATTGCTCCTCTCCTCCCATTTCCCTTCAAGCTCCTCACATTTACGGACGCCACGGAAAGTTCCATGTTGGGATGTGTCTCAGTCCGAAGCGGCCTTCTCCGCTCGCCCTCCGTAACCGTCTTCATACGCCAGTTCCCGCAATTTCATTTTGCCCCTTGTTCTCAAGGGTTTCCCCCTGCGCCGGCTCTCCACCCTTTCCTCCATCCCCTCCCTCGAGGCCTGTGTCCGGCGAGGAGTCCGAGGATTCCGTGCTGCCTGAAGGGGCGCCTCTTTTTGGGGCTCTCCGTATCCTCCTTTTCCTTCCGATTGGTCCCTCCCATGTCTCGCTACCGCCTTCCTCCTGCTGTCGTTCCCCTTTTCCTTCATCCTCCTCCACCGCCTCCGCCCAGTCTTCCACGGTCGTCTCGGAGATGCTGCCCATGCCGTCGCTCCCCTCCCCCGCCAGCCCCTCTTCCTGCTCGCGCGATGTCGATTCTGCTCTTTTTGCATGCCTCTCCCCTTCTCCCCCTTTGTCCGTTGCTGGTGGCTGCTGCTCAGCCACCTCCCCACGTCCTTCCCTCACCAGTTCCTTATCCGGGTCCAGTTTGGTCCCACACCCTTCCTCATCCCTCGCTCCTCCTACCCTATACGCCCTAACCTTGTTGGCGTACGACTCCGGACAATTTTTGTACAGATGTTCTCGGCTACCACAGAGGTTACATTGTGCCGGAACACTGCATTCTTCTACCTCGTGGTCCAGTGCCTTGCATCTATAGCAGACTTTTGTCTTGCACACTGCGGCCAGGTGACCGCTGCCCCCACACCTCCTACACAGTTTAGGTTGTCCGGCATACACAACATATCCCCGGTTGCCTCCTATATTCAGGGCACTCGGGATGGTGTCTCAAGGTCCCTCCCTCTGTTTTCAGCCGCACCCTCCATTGTCTTGACCCTGTCCATATCCCCACCGAGTCCCTCACCTGTTTACAGCCCGACAGTACCGAGCAGTGCTGTCTTAGCCAGACCTCCACGTCGTGGTCACGTAGGGCTTCATTGTATAGGAAAATAGTCACCACCTTCGTGTCCAGCTCTGATAACAGTTGTAGCTTCATTGATATCAATGGCTTCTCCTCCGCCTTTTCCTCGAAGCGGGTCATAAATCTTTGTAGCAGGGGGCTTGAGATGATGCTTACATCAAACGCCCTCCCTCCCGGCAGAGTTATCAAACAGTACAAGTCTGTCGGTTCTATTTGTAGGAAGCCCATCATTATTGACCGTACAAAGGTTGCTCGGTCGATGGTCACTTCTTCTGCTACCTCGTCCTTCATCATTACTCTGACGCAATTATGTCGTTTGACATGAGGTGGTGTCAGACTCACCCCTGCCCCGCCTCGCCATTTCCCGTCTCGTTCCCGGGGCCTCCCAGCTCCCACCGGTCCAGCGTCCACTGTCGCGTTCTCCCTCCGGGCCTCCCCCTGCCCCAGGGTTGCTGGCGTCTCCCTGGCTTCGTTCCCCACCCTCCGCTCGGGGGCACCCGCCTCTCTGCTTCCGGACGCCATACCTTTTTCTCCTCGGCCTCCCTCACCCACTCCATCAGCACCCACCCTCCCATCCAGTTCCTCCATCCTCTCCTTCTGCCGTGCCTCCGCCGCGTTCCCCTCCATCCATCTCCGTGCCTCCTCCACGCATCCCCCTGCTGCCAGCGGGTCGGTCTGGTTGCCCCAGTCCCCTCCGGCGGCACAGGTGGTGTCGGTGGCCCTCTGCTTTCGCCACGTCTTCTTCTTGTCTCCTGCAGTCACCGTCTGGCCGACTCTGTCGTCCCTGGCTCCCTCAGCAGTGCAGGTGGCATTCATTTCTCTTGGCGCTCTCCCTGCTTCCTTTTCATCTGCTGAGAGCATAAGCTGGGCGGCTCGGTCATCCCGGTCTCCTTCAGCAACTCGGGTGGCCCTCGTGGTCCTTGACTCTCGCCGTTTCCCCTCTTCGTCTGTTGCGATTTCCGTCTACATTCTCCAGCAGTCCCCGCTTCTTGGCAGCGTGGTCATCCCTGGCCACACGGTCAGGGCCCTCGCAGGCCTCGGGGCTGGTGGCAAGGTCTCACTTGAGATCCGGACGGGCTGGAAGGATCACCTCGATGCTCCTGGTGTCTCCCCTGGCAAGCCAGGGCGATTTAAGGTTTTTATTTCCTTTCAAGCAGGAGCAGGCCTCTGCTTTGTACAGCCAAAAGGACCGGAAAAACCACACAAACGTAACGGGAACAGGGGATCCCCTTCACTGCCGACGCACCGAGCTACGCCGCGATCAAGTTCCCCTCTTTTACACCCTTCACTCAAAAAAACAAAAAATTCACCGTCGCAAAAAAAAAAGGGGGGGGGGGTGCGTTCATCCACTCATTCTCGAAAGGGGGGGGGGGGTCGTTTCGAATTAGCCCATCCCGCACTTGGGCAGCGGCCACCGCCACTTCGCGCCCGTGGCTGCTCCGCCCGCTGTCGCCCGCTCCACCTCCACCACCCTCTCCAACAGCCCCCTGGCCAGTCGGCACACCTCGGGAGGCGACATATAGGCGCCCTTAATCAGTTTCCGGCGCGCCATCCACAGGGCCTCTTTTACGGCACCTATGACGGCCCATGCCTGAGCCCAGACCCCACCCGCTCTCTGCCTGAACATCCCCCAAATCATATTAGGCGCTGTGGCCTTTACGGGGCAAAAATGGGACAGCAGGGGTCGGCTTAACTCCCACACCTCCTGGGCAAATGGGCACTGTACGAGGGCATGAGCAGCGCTCTCTCCCAGGCCGCAGCCTCTCGGGCAATCAGGTGAGCGGGCCAATCTGCGGGAGCACATAAATAGTCTGCACTCCAGCCTGTCCCATGCGGCCAGCCAGGATAAGTCCCGCTGCCTTTTGGTCAGGGCTGCCGATGCTACGTTTTCCCAAATTTGTGGTGCCCGGGTACCCCGAGCACCCGGCACCTCTGTGCAGACCTCCTTTTTCGACATTTCCGCCAGGACTTCCCTGGGAACCCACGACCCTCGCGTCCGGTCCGGCTCATACTTCGTGATGTATTCATTTACCGTGGTGCACAACCACCCCTGAGGCCAAGCCAGGGGGGTGCTGCGCGGCAACGACGCCATGCTTAGCCGTCTCAGGAGCCACGCCAGTCTATACCGAACATAATATGAGGCTTTCACCTGGAGCCCATTGGAGAAATATAGTCGCAGCGTATTACAGACAAAAATCGTGTTAAGGATGCACACGACATTCGGGGCCCCCCTCCCACCGTTCTCAGCACGTTTGTACATTGTTTCTCTCTTCACTCGGTCCATCCCTCCCCCCCAGATGAACTTGAAAAACAGGCGCTCCAACCTTTTTGCCATTTGCGCCCCTGGCGGGAACACGTAGGCCAGGTAGATAAGTACCGGGAGGATTTCCACCCTCAAAACTAACATTCTACCTTCCATTGAAAGGCGCCTGTCTGCCCAACCAGCCAGCCTGCCTCTCACCATGCACTCTTTTCCCCGCCAATTCTTAGTCGCCGAGTCCTCCCTATAGAACGTGACTCCTAAGATTTTGATACCCTCACCCTGGACCGTTATACCTGGCGGGCGGCCCTCAAATAACCTGGGGTCACCGAATATCAGCAGCTCACTTTTGCTTACATTCACCTTTAATCCTGAGGCCAAAAATAATCTATCCGCAAGTCTTAGGGCCTCCCATACTGAAGCAACATTCCCACAGAAAATGACAACATCGTCCATATACGTTGCAATTTTTGCTGGTTCCGCACACCCTGGCATGCTCACCCCTCTAATCAGCCGACTTCCCCTGACAGCCTGGGAAAAAGGCTCCATACACATTATGAATAACACCGGCGACATCGGGCACCCCTGCCGCACACCGGACCCAATTGGAAACCCTTCCGAGAGGACTCCATTTATTAGCAGGCTCCCTGTGAGCTTATGATATAGCTTCCCTATCCAGTCTATAAGCTGTTTCCCCACCCCCATTTGCCTCAAAACCGCGAACAAATAATCGTGCGAGATGCTATCAAATGCCTTCTCCTGATCCAAACTGAGTAGACCCAATGAATTACCCCTCTCCACAGTGGTTTCCACCACCTCCCTCAACAGAACGAGGGTATCGGATATCCGCCTGCCCGGAACCGCACACTTCTGGTCCGACTCCACCACCTCCCCCACCACCTTCCCCAGACGCGCCGCGATAACTTTGGCCAGGATTTTATAATCGGTGTTCAGCAGGGTGATCGGGCGCCAGCTCCCGAGGTCGCTGCGCTCCCCCTTCCCCTTGTATATAAGGGTTATGACCCCTCTTGTCATTGAATCTGGCACAGGGCCTTCCTCCGTAATTTCCTTATACATCTGCCACATGTCGTCCCTGAGGGTACTCCAAAACGTAACATAGAATTCAGCCGGTATCCCATCTAAACCTGGTGCACTGTGCCGACGTAATCCCCCCACCACCTCATCCAATTCTGCCCTCTGGATATGCTTGTTTATCTCCTCTGGAGCCTCAATAACCCTATCTACCCCCCCTAGCAGTGTGCTCCGCGCCCCCTCATCTGACGGCCTGCTCCTGTACAATTCCTTGTAGTAACCCCTGGCGGCCTCCGTTATCCCCTCTGTGTTCTTGAGTCTACCTAACCTGGGACAAACCAATTCTCGGATTGTGTTGTCCGCTTTCCTGCACTTCTTAAAGAAAAAACGCGTGCAACGCTCACCCTCCTCGACCGCCTTCACCCGAGCCCTGAATGCAAGTTGCGCGGCCTGCTTCTCCCACACCGCAGAGATCCTATCTTTTAGTTGCTTTATTTCTCCCATGACGGGGAATCCCAGTTCCATCAGTTTATATGCTCCCTCCAATCTCTCATTCAATCCCCGCAACACAACCCCTACGCTCCTCCTTCTACTCTGGGACTGGAAAAAGGACTTAATTCGCCCCTTCACCATTCCCCACCATTCAGCTATCGTGCCAAAGCAGCACCGCAGGCTCCTCCATTCCTCGTACTGCCTGACAAATTCCTCCACCACCTTTTTGTCCTCCAGCAGTCCCGAGTTCATGCGCCAGATTCCCCTTCCCAACCTCAGCCCATCTGGGATTCTGAGCCCCCCCGCTATCATCTTATGGTCAGAAAAAGAGAAAGGTTCGTTTTCCACTCTCTCCACTTTAACCTTGGCAGAGACAAAGAGGAAATCAATCCTCGAGTGTGCGGTTCCCAAACAACTCGACCACGTGAACCCTGGTCGCTTTGGGTGTAACGACCGGTAAGCGTCAATCAAATCAAAATCTCCAACCAAAGCCCCCAGCCTCCTAGAGGAGGGGTCCAACTTTCGACATCCGGCGACTGGCCGCGTGTCCGCCAGGGTTAGAGGGCAATTAAAATCACCCCCCATGACGATGTGTCTTCGTGTTAGCAGCAAGGCTGCCACGTTCTCTAGCAACTCCACACGTTCCGGAGAGCCTGTGGGGGCGTACACATTGATCAGCCGGACCGCCGCCCCACCATATGCAACATCGACATAGTGGAGTCGTCCCGGGACCACTTCTCGGGCCTCCTGCACCTCTATGTTCTTTCTACCTAGGAGGATAACCACTCCTGAGCACCTATTAACATTGCTTCCGGACCAGAAGCAGTGTCCCTCCCAGTCCCTAGCCAGATCCTCTCGACCAAGGGAGTATTGCAAGTGGCACTCCTGTAAAAAGTAAACGTCCTTTTTCAGGGACCGTAGATAATGTAGAATGGCCCCCCTCCTAGCCCTGCCCCACATTCCCCTCACGTTTACTGATGCTACGGTAAGGTCCATACCCAGAATTGTCTCTCCCTACCCAGACCCGTCGTCCAATAGTTCATACAGGTTTGTGTCAGCCAATCCCTGCAATTGTTCCCCTCTCCTAGGCTCCTTGGGCAGCCCTCTTCCCTGGTTGGTCTTAGCCACCACAGCACCATCTTCCGACGACCTCGCGTCTATCGAGGAGTCTGTTGCCTCCAGGTCCCGTTTGCGGGTCGACCTCGCTGGGCCACGCGGCGCTTTCTGCTTCCTTTTCACCACCCTCTTGAATTTCTCCCTCCTGGTGCTCTCCCTCTGCTGCTCCTCTCCGTCTTCCCCCGCCTCCACCGCCTCCGCCCAGTCAACCACCGTTGGGTCGGGGGGTTTTCCCACGGGCTCCTCGTCCTTGTCCCCAGGGTGCTCCACCTGCCGCCCCGTGGGATCCGCGTCTTCCTCCGATGTCATCTCCCCCTCCTCCCTCTCGTCCTGCAGTGGCGTACCCTGCCTGCCCACCTCTCCAACCCCGTCCTCCATCTTCCCGCCGGGCTGCGTTGGCTTCAGCCCGTCCTCGGCCACCTCCCCTTCTCCATCCGACACCCTGCTCCTATGTGCGCGGACCTTATTTGCGTATGACAGCGGGCAGTCCCTGTACAGGTGGTCTTTATTCCCGCATAGGTTGCACAATGCCAGGGCGCAGCATTCTGCCACAACGTGGTCTCGTGCCTTGCATCGGTAACATATCCGTGCCTCGCACGCTGCAGCCAGATGGCCACTCCCCCCACATCGCCTGCAGAGCTTCGGCTGCCCCGCATACACCACGTAGCCCCTATTGCCACCAATGTTCAGGGCGCTCGGGATGTGTTGCAGAGCCCCTTCTGCCGTTCTCAACTTCACTCGCCATTGCCTGGCGCCCGTCCAGATCCCTAAAGAGTCTTGGACCCGCTTACTGTCCGAAAGCACCAGGCAGTGCTGCCTCAGCCACACCTCGACGTCGTGGTCTGGCAGAGCTTCGTTGTACAAAAATATGGTGACCACTTTTGTATCGAGCTCAGAGAGCAGTTGGAGCTTCAGCAGTGACAGTGGCCGTTCCCCCGCCTTCTCCTCAAACAAAGTCATAAAACGCTGCAGTAAGTTACTTGTCTTAAAGCTCACGTCAAAAGCCCTGCCACCTGGCAAGGCTATCAAGCAAAACAGATCTGCCGGATCCACCTTCAGAGTTTCGACCATCACTGACCGCACGAACCTCGGTCTGTCGATCGTGACCTCCTCTGGCACGTCCTCCTTAAAGGACACCCGCACGCAGTTATGCCTCTTAGCGTGTAGCGGGGTGAAGTTCCCTGCCGAACCTCCGCGCCACCGCCCTGCGCGCTCCTGGGGCCGCCCTGCCCCCACAGGTCCAGGACTTGCCTGGACAGCGTCGCTTTGGGCACCTTGCGCCTGCAGGCCCGCCGAGCTCGGTGCTTCCTCCACCTCCTCTCCTGGGCTGGCCGACACCATCCCACTCCTCGTCGGCTCCTCTCCCTTCCTCGCCCGCTGCCACCAGGCGTCCTCCTCCGCTCGCCTCGAGGTCGACGCTCGCGCCTCGTCCCTCTCCTCTGCGGGTCTCCCTCCTCCAGGCCGCCTCATCGCACCATCCTCCGCCTCTTGGCTCACCACCCCAGATCGCTTGGTCGCCATGGCCCCGCGGGCCTGCGAGGCTGCCACTGGCCAGGCAGCCGAGACTAGACACGACACCAGCAGAGACACAGTAGATACAAACCAGCCGCGGTCGGCGATTTAAGGTTTTTATTTCCTTTCAAGCAGGAGCAGGCCTCTGCTTTGTACAGCCAAAAGGACCGGAAAAACCACACAAACGTAACGGGAACAGGGGATCCCCTTCACTGCCGACGCACCGAGCTACGCCGCGATCAAGTTCCTCTTTCACACCCTTCACTCAGAAAAAACCAAAAATTCACCGTCGCAAAAAAGGGGGGGGGGGGGTGCGTTCATCCACTCATTCTCGAAAGGGGGGGAGGGTCGTTTCGAATTAGCCCATCCCGCACTTGGGCAGCGGCCACCGCCACTTCGCGCCCGTGGCTGCTCCGCCCGCTGTCGCCCGCTCCACCTCCACCACCCTCTCCAACAGCCCCCTGGCCAGTCGGCACACCTCGGGCGGCGACATATAGGCGCCCTTAATCAGTTTCTGGCGCGCCATCCACAGGGCCTCTTTTACGGCACCTATGACGGCCCATGCCTGAGCCCAGACCCCGCCCGCTCTCTGCCTGAACATCCCCCAAATCATATTAGGCGCTGTGGCCTTTACGGGGCAAAAATGGGACAGCAGGGGTCGGCTTAACTCCCACACCTCCTGGGCAAATGGGCACTGTACGAGGGCATGAGCAGCGCTCTCTCCCAGGCCGCAGCCTCTCGGGCAATCAGGTGAGCGGGCCAATCTGCGGGAGCACATAAATAGTCTGCACTCCAGCCTGTCCCATGCGGCCAGCCAGGATAAGTCCCGCTGCCTTTTGGTCAGGGCTGCCGATGCTACGTTTTCCCAAATTTGTCGTGCCCGGGTACCCCGAGCACCTGGCACCTCTGTGCAGACCTCCTTTTTCGACATTTCCGCCAGGACTTCCCTGGGAACCCACGACCCCCGCGTCCGGTCCAGCTCATACTTCGTGATGTATTCATTTACCGCGGTGCACAACCACCCCTGAGGCCAAGCCAGGGGGGTGCTGCGCGGCAACGACGCCATGCTTAGCCGTCTCAGGAGCCACGCCAGTCTATACCGAACATAATATGAGGCTTTCACCTGGAGCCCATTGGAGAAATATAGTCGCAGCATATTACAGACAAAAATCGTGTTAAGGATACACACGACATTCGGGGCTCCCCTCCCACCGTTCTCAGCACGTTTGTACATTGTTTCTCTCTTCACTCGGTCCATCCCTCCCCCCCAGATAAACTTGAAAAACAGGCGCTCCAACCTTTTTGCCATTTGCGCCCCTGGCGGGAACACGTAAGCCAGGTAGATGAGTACCGGGAGGATTTCCACCCTCAAAACTAACACTCTACCTTCCATTGAAAGGCGCCTGTCTGCCCAACCAGCCAGCCTGCCTCTCACCATGCACTCTTTTCCCCGCCAATTCTTAGTCGCCGAGTCCTCCCTATAGAACGTGACTCCTAAGATTTTGATACCCTCACCCTGGACCGTTATACCTGGCGGGCGGCCCTCAAATAACCTGGGGTCACCGAATATCAGCAGCTCACTTTTGCTTACATTCACCTTTAATCCTGAGGCCAAAAATAATCTATCCGCAAGTCTTAGGGCCTCCCATACTGAAGCAACATTCCCACAGAAAATGACAACATCGTCCATATACGTTGCAATTTTTGCCGGTTCCGCACACCCTGGCATGCTCACCCCTCTAATCAGCCGACTTCCCCTGACAGCCTGGGAAAAAGGCTCCACGCACATTATGAATAACACCGGCGACATCGGGCACCCCTGCCGCACACCGGACCCAATTGGAAACCCTTCCGAGAGGACTCCATTTATTAGCAGGCTACCTGTGAGCTTATGATATAGCTTCCCTATCCAGTCTATAAGCTGATTCCCCACCCCCATTTGCCTCAAAACCGCGAACAAATAATCGTGCGAGATGCTATCAAATGCCTTCTCCTGATCCAAACTGAGTAGACCCAATGAATTACCCCTCTCCACAGTGGTTTCCACCACCTCCCTCAACAGAACGAGGGTATCGGATATCCGCCTGCCCGGAACCGCACACTTCTGGTCCGACCCCACCACCTCCCCCACCACCTTCCCCAGACGCGCCGCGATAACTTTGGCCAGGATTTTATAATCGGTGTTCAGCAGGGTGATCGGGCGCCAGCTCCCGAGGTCGCTGCGCTCCCCCTTCCCCTTGTATATAAGGGTTATGACCCCTCTAGTCATTGAATCTGGCACAGGGCCTTCCTCCGTAATTTCCTTATACATCTGCCACATGTCGTCCCTGAGGGTACTCCAAAACGTAACATAGAATTCGGCCGGTATCCCATCTAAACCTGGTGCACTGTGCCGACGTAATCCCCCCACCACCTCATCCAATTCTGCCCTCTGGATATGCTTGTTTATCTCCTCTGGAGCCTCAATAACCCTATCTACCCCCCCTAGCAGTGTGCTCCGCGCCCCCTCATCTGACGGCCTGCTCTTGTACAATTCCTTGTAGTAACCCCTGGCGGCCTCCGTTATCCCCTCTGTGTTCTTGAGTCTACCTAACCTGGGACAAACCAATTCTCGGATTGTGTTGTCTGCTTTCCTGCACTTCTTAAAGAAAAAACGCGTGCAACGCTCACCCTCCTCGACCGCCTTCACCCGAGCCCTGAATGCAAGTTGCGCGGCCTGCTTCTCCCACACCGCAGAGATCCTATCTTTTAGTTGCTTTATTTCTCCCATGACGGGGAATCCCAGTTCCATCAGTTTATATGCTCCCTCCAATCTCTCATTCAATCCCCGCAACTCAACCCCTACGCTCCTCCTTCTACTCTGGGACTGGAAAAAGGACTTAATTCGCCCCTTCACCATTCCCCACCATTCAGCTATCGTGCCAAAGCAGCACCGCAGGCTCCTCCATTCCTCGTACTGCCTGACAAATTCCTCCACCACCTTTTTGTCCTCCAGCAGTCCCGAGTTCATGCGCCAGATTCCCCTTCCCAACCTCAGCCCATCTGGGATTCTGAGCCCCCCCGCTATCATCTTATGGTCAGAAAAAGAGAAAGGTTCGTTTTCCACTCTCTCCACTTTAACCTTGGCAGAGACAAAGAGGAAATCAATCCTCGAGTGTGCGGTTCCCAAACAACTCGACCACGTGAACCCTGGTCGCTTTGGGTGTAACGACCGGTAAGCGTCAATCAAATCAAAATCTCCAACCAAAGCCCCCAGCCTCCTAGAGGAGGGGTCCAACTTTCGACATCCGGCGACTGGCCGCGTGTCCGCCAGGGTTAGAGGGCAATTAAAATCACCCCCCATGACGATGTGTCTTCGTGTTAGCAGCAAGGCTGCCACGTTCTCTAGCAACTCCACACGTTCCGGAGAGCCTGTGGGGGCGTACACATTGATCAGCCGGACCGCCGCCCCACCATATGCAACATCGACATAGTGGAGTCGTCCCGGGACCACTTCTCGGGCCTCCTGCACCTCTATGTTCTTTCTACCTAGGAGGATAACCACTCCTGAGCACCTATTAACATTGCTTCCGGACCAGAAGCAGTGTCCCTCCCAGTCCCTAGCCAGATCCTCTCGACCAAGGGAGTATGGCAAGTGGCACTCCTGTAAAAAGTAAACGTCCTTTTTCAGGGACCGTAAATAATGTAGAATGGCCCCCCTCCTAGCCCTGCCCCACATTCCCCTCACGTTTACTGATGCTACGGTAAGGTCCATACCCAGAATTGTCTCTCCCTACCCAGACCCGTCGTCCAATAGTTCATACAGGTTTGTGTCAGCCAATCCCTGCAATTGTTCCCCTCTCCTAGGCTCCTTGGGCAGCCCTCTTCCCTGGTTGGTCTTAGCCGCCACAGCACCATCTTCCGACGACCTCGCGTCTATCGAGGAGTCTGTTGCCTCCAGGTCCCGTTTGCGGGTCGACCTCGCTGGGCCACGCGGCGCTTTCTGCTTCCTTTTCACCACCCTCTTGAATTTCTCCCTCCTGGTGCTCTCCCTCTGCTGCTCCTCTCCGTCTTCCCCCGCCTCCACCGCCTCCGCCCAGTCAACCACCGTTGGGTCGGGGGGTTTTCCCACGGGCTCCTCGTCCTTGTCCCCAGGGTGCTCCACCTGCCGCCCCGTGGGATCCGCGTCTTCCTCCGATGTCATCTCCCCCTCCTCCCTCTCGTCCTGCAGTGGCGTACCCTGCCTGCCCACCTCTCCACCCCCGTCCTCCATCTTCCCGCCGGGCTGCGTTGGCTTCAGCCCGTCCTCGGCCACCTCCCCTTCTCCATCCGACACCCTGCTCCTATGTGCGCGGACCTTATTTGCGTATGACAGCGGGCAGTCCCTGTACAGGTGGTCTTTATTCCCACATAGGTTGCACAATGCCGGGGCGCAGCATTCTGCCACTACGTGGTCCCGTGCCTTGCATCGGTAACATATCCGTGCCTCGCACGCTGCAGCCAGATGGCCACTCCCCCCACATCGCCTGCAGAGCTTCGGCTGCCCCGCATACACCACGTAGCCCCTATTGCCACCAATGTTCAGGGCGCTCGGGATGTGTTGCAGAGCCCCTTCTGCCGTTCCCAACCTCACTCGCCATTGCCTGGCGCCCGTCCAGATCCCTAACGAGTCTTGGACCCGCTTACTGTCCGAAAGCACCAGGCAGTGCTGCCTCAGCCACACCTCGACGTCGTGGTCTGGCAGAGCTTCGTTGTACAAAAATATGGTGACCACTTTAGTATCGAGCTCAGAGAGCAGTTGGAGCTTCAGCAGTGACAGTGGCCGTTCCCCCGCCTTCTCCTCGAACAATGTCATAAAACGCTGCAGTAAGTTGCTTGTCTTAAAGCTCACGTCAAAAGCCCTGCCACCTGGCAAGGCTATCAAGCAAAACAGATCTGCCGGATCCACCTTCAGAGTTTCGACCATCACTGACCGCACGAACCTCGGTCTGTCGATCGTGACCTCCTCTGGCACGTCCTCCTTAAAGGACACCCGCACGCAGTTATGCCTCTTAGCGTGTAGCGGGGTGAAGTTCCCTGCCGAACCTCCGCGCCACCGCCCTGCGCGCTCCTGGGGTCGCCCTGCCCCCACAGGTCCAGGACTTGCCTGGACAGCGTCGCTTTGGGCACCTTGCGCTTGCAGGCCCGCCGAGCTCGGTGCTTCCTCCGCCTCCTCTCCTGGGCTGGCCGACACCATCCCACTCCTCGTCGGCTCCTCTCCCTTCCTCGCCCGCTGCCACCAGGCGTCCTCCTCCGCTCGCCTCGAGGTCGACGCTCGCGCCTCGTCCCTCTCCTCTGCGGGTCTCCCTCCTCCAGGCCGTCTCATCGCACCATCCTCCGCCTCTTGGCTCACCACCCCGGATCGCTTGGTCGCCATGGCCCCGCGGGCCTGCGAGGCTGCCACTGGCCAGGCAGCCAGGGAGCCGAGACTAGACACGACACCAGCAGAGACACGGTAGATACAAACCAGCCGCGGCCGTGGCCCTCCTCATCGGGCAATTCGCCAGAATGGTGAGGCTCTGCTGTGTCTCCCGTTCTTATATAGAGCAGCAGCAGGGTGACGTCATCATTAACTCATTAACTCATCAGGTGCAAAGATTCAAGGGGGGAGTGATTGTAATTATATACTAGATTAGTAATCAGGCTATTGTTACGATGCGAGTTGTAGATTAGTAATCATTTGGAATGTGTTTTATTGTGATTATGCTACATTAGTAATCAGTTAGTGGTTGTTTCCCTTATAAGGAATTGTAATGTATCTTATTTAATAATACGCTTCCAGGCCGCACTACGCCTGTAGCTGTCTGAGCGATTAAGGTTATTTCTGTTTCTCTCAATTTCAATCGATTCTCTAATTAGTCTTTGCCAGTAGTAACTAGTTTTACACAACATTCCCACGTTGTAAAAATCAATTGAGTGTCCCTGTTGGCATGCATGTTCTGCTACTGCCGACAGTTGTGTTTGTGATAGTTTAATATTTCTCTGGTGTTCTTTTAGTCTTACACTAACGTTACGCCCTGTGTATATAAGAACGGGAGACACAGCAGAGCCTCACCATTCTGGCGAATTGCCCGATGATGCTTGATGCAATTACCAGCGAAATGTGGTACTCAAATTGTAAATGTTGTGGCTTCAACACACCGGTGGGCTAAAGCAGTGAACTATTTGTCTTTTGTCAACGTGACACATTTTTACTGATTGGCCGTGTCGGGTGGTGGAGGGTTACGACACATTTATAAATAACGCGATCTAAACCCAAAAATCGTTGATTATGAATTAGAAACAATGTTACCGGGTCAAATATTCACCTCTAGTCCCCGATTTAGTGACACTAAGATGCTTGTAAGTGCATGTTTTTCTACCAAAATATTTCGCCTGAAACATCCATTGAGCTGGACCACTTTGTTACAAGGATGTTTCAACTGACATACAGAGTAAATACATGATACGTACACACATTTTAAATATGTATGACTTTAAGTATGATATCGTTTGTGGGCCGTTTCTGAGTCACGGGAACTATCTGACCATGCGCTGTATGAGATTAAGTTGTGAGCCACAGGTTCATTGCCTGTTTTATGGACATTAACTGCAATGCAGTGCCTTGCTTTACGATTAACATTGTTGCGAGTAAAGTTAATGGTGATAATGTTTGCCAACATAAGACCGAATAGTAAACGAAATTATCATTTCCCATCTTATTCCCAGTTGTTTCCCCTGATTCTCTGTTGTGTTGTTTTTACTTCTGGTAGCTTCATCATCGTGCTGTGAACTCTCACTGTAATAATTACACACTACATGAGATGTGAAGAAGAGAGCTCGTCGCCAGGAATTTGTAATATAATTTCATATAACACTAGCTTACATAACCGGCGTTGCCCGGGCCAAAAAAAATATTTCAAAACTACTCTTAAAAATCTAACAGCAGCGCGTATTGACTGTGGTGGTACCTGCTATAATTACAGCACTGCATACTGTGGTGGTACCTGCTATCATTACAGTAGTGCATACCGACTGTGGTGGTACCTGCTATGATTACAGCAGTGCATACTGACTGTGGTGGTACCTGCCATGATTATAGCAGTGTATACCGACTGCTATCACTACAGTAGTACATGCTGACTCTATAGTAGTAGTTATCGACTCTATAGCACAAAGTACTCACCTAACAGAGTGGCGTGGTGGGGCCTAGTCGCGTGCAGAGCATTCGGCCTCACCTAGATGTTATTTAATTGTTGGTGAAAATATGCTATCCTTCATTATTATTTCAAAGTACATTGTGTTCACTAAATTGATATTATTTATTGAAAGGTTTACATTTTATACATTTCACGAAGTACAATTTATTAGAATTTTTTCAGGCAATTTTTTTTGTGACACTATTCCAAGAAGGTTAAGTTAAGAGATTGTTAGCTAGTCACATTGTTAAAATTAATTGACTGAGAGCAGCGCTCTCTTCATTCGAAATATCAATCTAAATGCATGCCACCTGGATCTTTCTGTCACCCTATTCTTGATGACCTTTGCCAGGTCTGCATTTCCCACTCAACGTTCTAACATTCCACTCGGACATTTTGATTCGCAAATTCGCTCCGTTGGCTAAATCTGTATTTGCATCATCTGAACCAGTTGTCGTCTTGCGTGCATCATCAGAAATGCGTGTCGCTTCTCGGGCCACCTCACCTGAACATGGCTTGGCAGGAGTTTATGGCTGGCTGCCTACCAAATGCTTACATACATTGTTAAATTGCAAACAATCTCGATGGCAATGTAATAAATACTGAATGCAAATGAGTAAAAGTTAAAAAAAATTTCGACTGCCATAAAAGACCTAGATATTCATGTCTTGGTAAATTGTATTTACAAGTGTCTATCTTGACATGTAAAAAAACCATGCCGTTCATAATAATACTTGTTTTTACAACCTCTGTTGCTTTTTTTACAACAGCCCAGTTACAAAAGAGCAAGCTATGTTGTTCTACATAGTCTTCCTTCATGGAAACATCACCGAAGAGAAGTCATTCAAAAGCTACAAAGGATCATACACGAACTGAATGAAAGAGAGCAAAACGTGAACATCGCCAAGCTCGCCGGCGCCTAGATGGATGCCACTGCAACCGTTGCCGGCATTGTCCTGGAAATATTTGCCGCAATGCCTGTTGGCTTCATCACCACTGCACTTGTCTTCGGAGTGGCTGGTGGAGCCACTGCATCGGGACCTAACACCGTCCAGTCCATTATGGACGAGGCGACGTTTACAGAGGCCAAAGATGCTATAGCGCGAGACCAGTAGTGCAGTGAGGATCTGTATGGAAAATTGCAGCACTTGTGCGATGTGGCGGGTGGTGAGAGCATGAGGAGCATGCCTATGGTGATCAACACGTGGGTCAGATCGGCTTACATGTTGCTCAAAATGATTCTGCGATGAGGGGATCAGCAAAGGCAGATTTAAAAGTTGCCCACATTGCACTGCGCCGGATTTTCCTTGTCATTGAAATTGTCAGCATTGTCCAGATGGGAGTTGCTTTATACAATGGCAGCCAGTCACCGCTGCTCAGCAATTGAATACGATCGTTCATAAACTTCAAATGGATATCATAACCGTGGACCAACCATACGGTCAACTTTAGATGCATCCCAGTATATGTCATAAATTGGCAACAAAAAAATGAGTGTACTTGCTATAGGTACATAATCGGTCCTGTTTTAATTTGTAATGACAGAAGTGACACCTGCTGGCCTGGAATGGGAAGTACGGGTACGGGCACTGTTAAAGTAACAACCAATCAGTGAATGAGGTGGATCTGGGCCAAACGTAACAGGTGAGGTTAGCCGAGATACTTCGGGAACCTGCTCGAAGGTTCCATGAGAGGGTGTGCCCGGAGGCGGGTCCTAGTCACGCCTGGGGGAATATAAGGGGGAGCGGAGCCAGAGCTCGGGGCTTGTCCGTGGGGTCTGGGTCCTGGCCACGTCGCTGCTCGCCGTGATCTCTCTCCGTCATCCGGCCACGTGGGAGATCTTCTGCGGGGTCTCCATCGCGGACAGCGTCACGCCGCTAACCAACGGCGTAGCCGAGTGTAGGCGATGGGACCACGCCGAGTGATCGGCTGTGTATAGTCGTAGAGACGTTATCATCTAAAAATATATCCGCGTGAAGTAAACCAGTGTTGGCCCGTGTTGTGCCTGGTGTGATAAATAAAGAAGTGCCCTCTACACGACGTGTCTCGGAAGTCGCTCATTTCACATTGATTAAACGGATTAAGGAATCATACTCTTAGATTTTTTCGGAAGTGAAGTCGATTCTTACACTCGTAAATACATTACTTGATTAGTGAATGTGTAACAAGTGATTGACTGATTACTGGATGTTTCATTCGTATGTGATGCGTGTAATTCGTGCCATAAATGATGCAGAGAAGATGAATTAAATAAACCAATGAAAATGCATATTGT
Organism: Lampetra planeri; assembly: GCF_965212315.1. NCBI lineage: Eukaryota > Metazoa > Chordata > Hyperoartia > Petromyzontiformes > Petromyzontidae > Lampetra > Lampetra planeri. The sequence goes on along the minus strand of NC_136154.1, from coordinate 2,704,171 downwards.
GCTTGATTTCAATTGCAATCCCAAATTATGACAATTATTGCAAATTATAAAAACCCAAACGAGACTAGGTTGCAGTGCTAACTTTTCTTCAAGAAGACTCTTCTTTCTTGACAAACTATAGGTTCAAGTAATATTGTGCATTACTTTCCAATATCAATATAACATTTTTATTTGGCCTCTGCGCTATGAACTCGGAAAAGTGAGTTCAATTCCCAGCCATGGATAAACGATATGCATGGATGCACAACATATCAGCTCGATACAGATCCTCATAGACATTTCAATTGTAAGGGTAGTGGAGCACAACTTATGGGGGCCGCCCCACCACTGCTCTGCAACAAACATAATCAGAATCATTATTTAAACTGGAGGAATCCGATGAGCTATGCAGCTCGTTTTCACTGATGAATCGGGGTGACCATGAAGTTAGCCGGAACTCTTCTTGTTTGTAGCATCACCACTTTTTGTCGTTCTAGTGGTTTGTTACGTGCAGCATCGACAAACAACACATCTCCATGGAATATTCAAATGTATTAGATTACTTCACGAGTCTTCCATTATTATCACACACGACAGTTGTTTAACTACTTTTGAAATTATTATATGAGTATCATGGATTCATGAGTTATAAATTTTATTTGATGTTTGATAGATGTAAGGATGGAGATGGCGATGGTGGTGATGGTAAATGATTGTGTTTTATAAACAATCGTGCAAATGGCATCTGGTTATCGATCAGCATGTGTTTAACAAGCATGACTGATGATGAGACCCAGACGATCAAAACCGGTACAGAGTTTTCTTGCTTAAACAAATGTTTTTGGATATTTGCGCGTTGCATTAATATGTAATCGTAGTCGTTTGCTACTCTTGTCATGTATCATCAGCCATGGTCAATCCACTGCTGGATGAAGGCCTCACCATGATCCTTTGACATGATACTAATTATAGTACTGCAGTCGATATAACAATCCACCAGCACTTGCCAATGCTTTTTTGATTTTACAACGCACGTTTAAGTGGCTGGTATGATAATTTTTCTTAAAGGTGAAATATGTTGAACTATAATATGGGTGTGCATGCATTGGGAGTAATCGGATATTTTGCTGCCTATAATTTGTGGTTAAAGTGGAATAAAAAAAAGATTTTACTCGTGCTGCATGAACCATTCTATCTCCATGTGAAAGGATTCAAGCTCACGCCGTGTTCAGAAAAGCGGTCTTCATGACCCACAGGTAATGTCACCAGTCACACGGCCAGGTAAACACGTGGCATGAAACGAGCTGCAGCGAGATCGCGCCTGTTGCAGACGTTCACGGGTTTAGCTCCACGACCACCCTCGCTGACACTGCATACGGATAGATTATGCGCTTTGCTTGACCTCAAAGAGGCTAAATATTCCCATTGCATTGTTCTATACGTACCGGCATAGTAGTCCAAATAAGTCAAAGTTACCCAGAAAATGACTTAATTGGGACGATATTTCTTGACTTGAAGCTTTCGTGACTGCAGGAATCATATTCTTAGGGTTTTTCAGTAAAGTCACGTAGATAGGTAAAACATTTATAAATTAAATAAACAAAAAAACACTGTTTACTTTTTAAATTAATTTGTAACCTATCTACGTGACTTTACCGAAAGACCCAAAGAATAACAAAATAATTATATATTTTTTTCAAGTGAGGCTAGTACCTCTGATTCCAGTAAAGTGTAAGGGGTGGTAAGCTCGTGGTATCGACTCGTGCTTGGTCAGCCACGCTACAAGAAGAGCGGCTACGCTGCCAGGAGTGTTTAGGTGGCTGGATGGCCACAGGGCTTGCAGGGGGAATGGCCATCTTTGTGTTTTCCTCTTAATGGAGGCTGAATTCACCTTCGCAAGCTGTGGAAAGTGACGATAAGTGCTGACCAGGAGTGAGGTATTTGTAACTACAGTAACCAGTGGAGTGAGACAGGGTTGATTGGAAGCTTTCGTGACTGCAGGAATTACTATTTGGTTATTTCGGTAAAGTCACGTAGAAAGGAAAATAAATAAATAATAGAATACGACGTTTCGATTGCAACACAAGCAACCGTCATCAGGTGTGAATTAATGCAAGCTCGAAGAGAGACACATATACAGAGAGAGAGAGACAAAAACAGACACGGAAAAAGACACATACACAGAGAGACACACACAGAGACACACAGTGTGTGTATTCTATTATTTATTTTATTTTATGTCTACGTGACTTTACCGAAAGAACCAAAGAGAGAGACAGGGTGTTATGATAAAGGAAACAAAGTAAAAAAAGGTCGTGGTGTTATTCCACAACAAACGAGGCATTTAAGAGTGGTAAAAACACATGTAGGTACAGGTGCAGGTAAGCTCTTGTTTTTACCTATTAAGGTTGTAAGAAACGTGGATCAGCAACGTGGAAAGACGTTTTACCATACAAAATGTTGATGTGGTAAAGGTGGAAATCCATACCCGTGCGACCCAGATATCAGTCAGGGTTTGAATTACAGTCAGGTCATGGAATCTGCTGACCAGAAAGATTTTCACATCAGTGTCAAGTGTAGTTCATGGTTTGCATGATACTATAATAAACAAGTAAAAGAGCTCAAAAATCATATTTGGAAAGAAGTGAGACATAAGTCAACGACAGGTTAAGGAATTAAGAAAAAGAAGGCCAGTGACCGATGCTGTTAAAGCTAAATAAATAAAGAGAATATAATAACCCGCCAGCCACCACCTTCTACTTTTATATCCCTCATTTTATATTATATTTACCATGACTGGGGCACACGTGGACTACTTTTTGGAAAAACGTCACATAATCTTTAACGTCCACAGTGAAAGCCCCGTCCACCTTGACGCCAAATTCCCCCTAAGGTTGCGCAGCGTTTCAAAGTAGGGGCTAACATTTGGTTCAAAACCATCAACACACGCTGCGGACGTCATATGTAATTACCAAGAAACAGACGCATACAGACGTCACATGCAAGTTACGAGAACTGATAACTGGCATCGCGGTCAAGGCTGTCCAATCATTGACCGACACGTTGACTCGACATCTATTGCAAGAAAGTCAATAACAGCCTTTGCGTCTATTTAAGGAGGATGTGGACCTTGATCTCTTCGGTCATTTATATTCTGCTCATGCATTGCACTGAGCCAAGTCTGGATAAACATCACCAGCGTCAGCTCTCTCCACGAAGGCTTAGCTAAAACGATGTCACTCCGTACCCGCGTTAAACAGCTAGAAATCGCAGAAAGTGAAGTAACAATCGTGTCGTGCAGCCACTGCTCGTATAGAACGAGAATCCCCGCAGTTGGAAGCTGTCTAACTTGCGACTCAAATCTCTGCAAGGCTCACGCGAAGGCGCATTCGCAGGACCCCAGAAACAGACATCATCGCTTTGTGGCTGACAGAGTGCACCTGGAAGACCACGCGTACACGGAACACAGCGACCGCTATGACGCCGAGAGCAGACGCGTAAGTGATGAGCAAGTGTGGCGTGCAAATGATAACAAGTGCTTCGCTTGGGCTTTGTGAGTCGGGTCGCGGTCTCTGAGGCACAGATCCCGGTGCTAATACTGGAGCGAGCAGGCACTTGCGCAGCCCTTTTCGTCAATATCGACTGCTGGATGAGGGCGTCACCTCGCCGTCGAAATGGTCGTGGAAAGTTTAGGCATAATTCGGCAGGCTAGTCAGTGCCAGGGGGGTAAAGGCGTGGGGAGCATAGTAGTGGAGTACAAAAATGGGGGATTGCCGCGTTCTCCTCTGCTATGCCAACCACATCGCCCCGCAGCAGCTCGCAATGACCCGGCGTGCAGGCTCGTCCCGAACATTCCGAGATTTGACGACGCGCGGCATAATCCGAGTGCTTTGGTCACAGGCACGGATATTAGACCAACAAGTGGTAAATATTAGTGACACGATCAATTAATTAATAACACGACGTATATAATGAGAAGGCCTTGGTCAATCCACTGCTGGATAAAGGTATCTGCACGCCATAGGGGGTGTTTGAACGTACTTCACCACGACAGTGAGTGCGTGGTGGCGAAGAGGAAAGTGGAAGAGGGGGCATACAACGGCACCGCGTCACATATCACAGGTCACTGACGTTAGCCATGGCTGGGAAGCGAACTTAGGGACCGTCCATAAATGACGTCACGCACCTAGGGGGGGGGGGTCAGACATATGTGACGATGTGTGACGAGGGGGGGGGGGGTTGAGAAATGTGAAATCACATTAAAATGCGCAACTTTAAATAAATATTAACAACACGTTCTACTTCATTAAATATACTTTTTAATAAATGTTTTTTCCTACAACATCAGAGTGCAGCGCCACATTAAATACGCACTACAATGACACTATTTTAAAGCGATTTGAAGCATGTTTTATTTTGGGGGGGGGGGGGCAGATTTTTGCGACGTCATATTTGAGGGGGGTCTGACTTTTTGTGACGCCGTGTGGCGGGGGGGGGGGTAAAAAGCGTCCAAAATCGCGTGACGTCATTTATGGATGGTCCCTTAGGTAACCAGATTCGGTACATCTAATCTAATTCATATTCATAATGAACACCTTCACTCAAGGCGCTTGACAGCACGATGGGATAATGGAATTACGTAGTTGACAAGGTGTACAAGGATTGAGGAATTAGTGGTAGGAGGGTCCTTACCTTTTTGTACTTCTACAGGACTATTCTGCACAAGCCGCACGCCGACGCCTTAATCAAGTGTTGCCCGAATGGGGAAGACAGCGACGTGAGCTGATAAGATATCTCCTCGACATCGTGTGCTCGCTGAGAGAGCGGCAGAGCGGTTTTAACGTCGCCAAAACCGCCGCTGCATCCCTGACTCTGTTGGGGAATTCGCTCATCTACGCCGGTAAAAACGACGTCGATGACGACGACGGTGATTTCGCCACTTTGCTCGGAGCCTTGGCAAAAGGCATCGGCGCCGTCGTTGATGTCGGAGTCGAGGTAGCGACAGGAGTGCTCAACATCGCCACTGCCAGCGAGGTGAGGGAGGCCCTCAAGGAAGATGAACGCCTGAGCGAGGAGCTGCGCGTCTGTCTCAATCAACTGGGCGAAATCAAGCAAGGAACGGTGCACGGCATCACGCGGGCCGTCAAGGAGGTCAAAGACAGCTGTAGGTTGGGCACGCAGGCTTACAGAGCGCTCCAGGGCAGCTACGCACCACGACCACCCCGAGAATTGCACACGCCGATCTATGAGAGCATCGTGGCTCTGGTGAAGCAGGTGAACGAATTGGGCAGCGGAAGCCCCTCGGCAATAGCAGATGAAATCGAGGTGAAAATCAACGCACTTCGGGGCGACGCCACAACAATTCGTGACGTGTCTAAGCAATTCCAGGACTTCGACCAATTCCTTGAATAATCTACATCATTCGTATTAATCACTCTGCTTCTCATGAGTAATTGCAGTATTCGCTTTGCCACGATATGTATGAAGTTTTGCAACCATGCTAACTGGAAGTGCGTCTAGAAGGAAAACAAACTAAACACGAAAAGCAGCATACTCTATGCACAACATGATGTACACAATACTTTAAACAACGTTTTACAAACACAATATGCTATACACATACTATACACGCGTTGTAATACGGTGTTTTTTTCTGGAAAATGTGCTGTTTATCCAGGATGTTTCCGTTGCGCGTCGTCGCTTTAAGATGTTTTATCTTCATATTTTGTTTGTTGCGGTTGCACCAGACTCAAGAGCCGCATGGCTCACAGGGCTATAATTAATAAATTAAACTTGAAATGAAACTTGAATACACAACGTTATATACACTCAACTATGCACGTGTCATACACAATGTGATATTCACAATGCTATGCACAACTTAATATACGCAACGTTCTATACACAACACTTTACGCAACCTATCAAAGCACACAATGTGCAAATCACAACGCTATATATGATGTATATATACAGGATATTAGGATACATTTAAAATTAGGAAGCCACTGGAGCTATGCACTTTTAAATCTAATTTGAAAACTAATTTCTTTAGTACCGCTTTTTGTGTTTAGTTTGTTGTCCTTCCCCCGCAGCTCTGATTAACACGGTTGGCTATCTACTGTGCGACAGAAGTTCAACATACGTACATACATTCTATAATACGCAACTTGTTATACACAATTTGCTATACAGAACGTGCTTTACACATACAGAGCATGCTATCACGCAACATGCTATGTATGAAATAAGGAAATACTATGCCGTCTTGTACCGTACTATATGTTATATAGTACGTTATATCATGATTATCGTTGCCCGTGTACGCAATGGTGGCAAGACGTGCAGCCCTGCAATTGCTCACTTCACGCCACTGCTGGTGGATGGGCTCCACTGGAGGGAGTTGCTCTGCAGCAGTGTTTCTCAACCTTTTGTTGGCTACTGTTGTATCCCCTTTGTAAAATTTTGTTTCAACATGGTCTGAAAAATAAATGGTATGAATAATGACCATCAAAATTGTTTTACCAATTGTTAATTTTTGAGGTTTACCTAACTTGCTAGTAACCGCAAGCGAATAAAAAAATTCAACGTACATTCTGCACGCGTGACGTAATTTGTTTGTGCTCACTGGTTACTCTTGTAAACCACATTGTTTACAATCAACGAGTCTGAAAAGGCATTTTATATCGTTCTAGGTTACCATAGCCATTTACATTTTATCGTAGTTGGCAGGTTCATAAAACATGATTATTCTTAATCCAGGTTTTTTTTGGGTTAGATCGCGTAAATATAAATGTGTCGTTAAACCCGCCACAACCCGACATAGCCAATTAGTGAGGTTTGTTACGGAAACAGAACGTGCCAATTCGTTACTCGTACAGCACACCGATGTGTTGGAGAGCAAATCCACAACATTTACAAACTGAGTACGACGTTTCGCCAGTAATTACCACCGGCATCATCAGGCGGCAGCCATATTTGTGGAGAAATCCACCAGTTTCGTTCCTTAGAAGGATAGATGTGATGATGTCACTTGTGAGTCCTTCTTGTGGGAAGTGGAGGTGATTAATTAATACATATGAATTACCATGGGTCTCATTACCGGTTATTGTACCTCCTGTTGTTTGTGTCCACTAAAATAAAAACGTGACAGACCTTACTAATTGGCTGTGTCGGGTGGTGGCGGGTTTAACGATACATTTATATTTACGCTATCTAACCCCCCCCCCCCCAAAAAAAAACCTGTATTTTGGATATTGGTCGCGAAAGCCTACGTGTTAGACATGATTATTCACCAACGACTCTCATGTATGATATAATTTCACGCATTTATAAATCACCTCACGTACACCGTGGGACATGGCCACGTACCACTATGGATCTGCGATCCCATTGGTTGAGAACCACGGCTCTAGAGAACCCCTCTCAATCGTATTTTGGTCTACTCTTCCACCGTTGCTAGACGTCTTGGAAGAAGGACGTAAAGAGGGAGGGAAGAAGGGAGTGGACCAATCTGTGGATGAGTGGCAAGGGTATTCCAGAAACGTGGATCAGCAACGTGGAAAGACGTTTTACCATACAAAGTATTGATGTGGTAAAGGTGGAGATTCATACCCGTTGCGACCCAGATATCAGCCAGGGTTTGAATTACAGTCAGGTCATGGAATTTGCTGACCAGAAGGGTTTTCACATCTGTGTCAAGTGTAGCTCATGGTCCGAATGATACAATAATAAATAAGCGAAAGAACTCGTATACACATATTTGGAAAGAAGTGAGACATAAGTCAACGAGAGGTAAAGGAATTAAGAAAAATAAGGGCAGTGACCGATGCTGTGAAAGCTAAATAAATAAAGATAATATAATAACACGCCATCCACTACCTTCCACTTTGATCAATCTTCCTTTGATATTATATTTACCATGACTGAGGCACACGTGGACTACTTTTTCGAAAAATGTCACAGGATCTTTAACGTCCACCGTGAAAGCCCGTCCACCTTGGCGCCAAATTCCCCCTAAGGCCACGCAGCGTCTCAAAGTAGTGGCTAACATTCGGTTCAAAACCATGAATACACGCTGCAGACGTCATATGTGATTACCAAGAAACAGACGCATACAGACGTCACATGCAAGTTACGAGAACTGATACCTGGCATCGCGGTAAAGGCTGCTCATTCATTGACCGGCACGTTGACTCGACATTTATTGCAAGAAAGTCAATAACAGCCATTGCGTCTATTAAAGGAAGATGTGGACCTTGATCCCTTTGGTCATTTATATTCTTCTCATACATTGCACTGAGCCAAGTCTGGATAAACATCACCAGCGTTAGCTCTCTCCATGAATGTTCCCATATTAGCTAATACGATGTCACTCCGTAATCCCGTTAAACAGCTCGAAATCGCATTCAGCGAAGTAACAGTCTTGTCGTGCGGCCACTGCTTGTACAGAATGAGAAGCACTGCTGTTGGAAGCTATCTGACTTGCCACTCAAATCTCTGCAAGACTCACGCGACGGCGCATTCGCATGACCGCAGAAACAGGCATTATATCGTGGCAAACCGAATACTGCAATGTATGATGAGAAACAGAGTGATTCACACGAATTATGTGGATTATTCAAGGAATTGTTCAAAGTCCGGTACTTTCTTTGACACGTCGCGTATCGTTGTGGCGTCGCCCCGAAGTGCGTTGATGTTCACCTCGATTGCATCCACTATTGCCGAGGGGCTTCCGCTGCCAAACTCGTTCACCTGCTTCACCAGAGCCACGATGCTCTCGTAGATCGGCGTGTGCAATTCTCGTGGAGGTGGTGGTAGAGCGTAGCTGCTCTGGAGCGCTCTGTAAGCCTATGTGCCCAAACTACAGCTGTATTCGACCTCTTTGACGGCCCGCGTGATAGTGCACACCGTTGCTGGCTTGAATTTGCCCAGCTGATTGAGGAAGACGCGCAGCTGCTCGCTCAGGCGTTCATCTTCCTTGAGGACCTCCCTCACCTCGCCAGCAGTTGCGCTGTTGAGCACTCCCATCGCCATCTCGCCTCCGACATCAACGACGGCACCAATGCCTTTTACCACGGATGTTGGCGGTTTTAACGAAACATTGATATTTATACGATCTAACCCAAAACAAACCTGTCTTATGGATATTGGTTGCGAAAGCCTATCTGTTAAACGTCATTTTTCACCAACGACTCTCCGGTATGATATAATTTCACGCATTTAGAAGTCACCTTACGTACCCCCTGGGACATTGCCACGTACTCGAGGGGTCCGCGTACCCATGCTTGAGAACCACTGCTCTAGAAAACCCCTCTTAAGCGTATTTTGGTCTACTCTTCCACCTTGACTGGACGTCTTGGAAGAGGTGGAAGTACCTTGTCTATACACATCCACCAAACTAATATATTTTAAGAATAGTGACCTTTCTTGGTGTGGAGTTTGCAATTATTTGTCAATATTTCGAATTCATCTTACTACCCAATGCAAATTGTACCAACAGTCAGAATGCACAGTCACCGTAGTTGTGTGGTTTTAGCCACAACACTTAACAAACACAAACGACCCACACTGTGCGCACGAACTCTGCACCACGAGAGACGTGAATCATAGCCAGAAAAACTCGGGGCGGGGGGGGGGCTTAAAGAACCCTGCATTGAGGATCTTTTGACCGGTACTTTTATGAAGGCCAGACGTTTAGGAAGAAGTGATAGTACCCACACTTTACCCCACTAGACTAGACACGACCTGGCAATGATGTGCCTTTTTATATTTCTGGTTGAATAGAGGTTGAGAGATTCAAGAACCATGTGCACACAGTAATTGCAAATTAGAAAGGTGTGCAGCAATCTTTGCTATTGGGTTTGGAAGAGGTGGAGAACCAAATTCCATCAAGTCATCAATCACAATTCAGCGAGCCAACACAGCCCAGCTTCCTATAAATAGGGGTGCAGTGAGAATGGCGGAAGATTCCAGGCACAAGCTTACCTGCTCTCGAGCGTCAACCAGCCGTGAACAGGAGCGGTTGAAGGAAACGACCGAACTTCTTCAGGTTGTAAATAGCAGCTAGGCAGGACTGTGCAGTTAGAGCCCTGATATTATAATAAATGTATGTTTATGATAATGCACCAGGGTCTGTGCTAATAGTCCCTGTGTTAATTTAAGTGGATGCCCGGATGGGAGCAGGAATTAATAAAGGAACTTCAGCAGAAGGGGAAGGGAGGGGAGATGTTGTATATATTTGGTCTTGAAAATATAATAAAAAGAATAAAAAAAAATTAAATGGAATGTGTAATTATCCGAAATTATGCTATTTAATGAAATTATGCAAATTATTATGCTAATTAGGAATGTGTGATTTTATTAAGTTAATGTAATGAATACTATGGATGGGATAAACATAGTCTTGGAAATAATAGCTTTAAGCATAGCACTGTAAAGAATAATCTCGATAGGTTCTGGAATGAATATCATAGCATAGATATGGTAATACAATGATAGCTAAAATAGGTATAGTCGTAGTAAAGTTAAGAAGAGAATAGTATTATCAAGGATAGTTATGATTAGTATAACAAATAATTGTTTAGATAAGTTTAAGGAATTTTTTTATTATTAAAATATGTATTTACATAATTGCGAGATTTACGTGACCACTGGATAAGCGATCTTGAAGAGAGGCAAGCCCGTATTTAGGTCCAATTGTGAGGCCAGCACATTGATTCAACAGAATCCCTTGGCGTACCTGTGTAATAACAGGTTGACCAGTAGGGGTAATCACGAGTATGGGTGCGTTATATAATAACCAACAAGAAGAGGGGCGTAACTGGGTTAAAGGTAAAAGGAGGAGTTAGTCAGGAAGCTCCGGGAACCTGCTCAAAGGTTCTAGAAGGGGGCGTGGCCGGAGGCGGGGCCTGGCCACTCCGGGAACTATATAAGGATAATGTGACCGAAGGTTCAGGGCTGTCGTGGAGTCCAAGTCCTGGCTGCCGTCGCTGTCTTCGCCGTCATCTCTCTTCATCGTCCGGCCACATGGCCGATCCTCTGCATGGCTCCCATCATCGTCATCGCTATATTATTCAGCCAGCTATGTAGTTAGATGCCGACGACGGGGCTGTGTAGATGGATCAGCTATGCGTAGCCATATGTATATATATGTCGCCCAGAGATTGTGCCTAAGTGTGAGAAATACATAATGAGCCCTCTACATGTTATGTCTCGGAAGTCGCTCTCTATACCTGTGTGCTGTGAGCCGTTACAAATAAACACGTCGTTTTGGAGGCGTGTTTACCCCCTCGGAAAGTCCTGTGTGCATGTGGCCAGTGTAGAAAGTGAGAGCAAGTTCGTGTCGCAGCTGATGAAAGAGGATCGGTGAAACCAAGGCAAACAACGCAGGAGTGTTACCAAAACTTTTATTTTGTCATTTATTGATGACCACCCACCCCGTGTCCTTGATAATGGTCACGGCCAGGAAAGATCGAAGCATAGTGGGCACGGGTCACAGCTGCTGCTATAAATTTCCACATAAGCCACTTCGTTGAGCTATTGCATATTAAAAAAAGCTACAGAGCTCAGTGGGCCTTACCTGGTCAAATTAAAATAGTTTTGTTCAGCATGCGTATCTTCATGCTTAATGTAATTTTCATTTATTTTGGTTCCATTATCGTTTGTCAATGTCCCATTTTTCTGATCAATATTCATGTACACTGTTTGAAATCCTGTCCGTTCACAAACAGTCGGTTGTTGCTTCCAATGTAAAATGCATCTCCAAAGTGGTGTATTGGCTGTGGTCACAGTGTTGTGACTGGAGGGTGTCTGGTCACGTGATGCTCGAGGCTTGCTGTGATTGGCCACAAATACTTTCAACATAATTCCATACAATCAGGGCCTGATTAAGGCATGGGAGCTTTAGGGGCTGCAAGCCCAGGGGCCTCCGCCAGCTGGAGGGCCTCCAGAGATTAGGTGAAAAGTTTGTTTCACTTGTGAATGCTGAATTGTATTTCTTGTTAGCCTTGTAAAAATACATAAACATTTTACGTAACTTTGTTTTCCTTGAAAATGTAGTGGTGGTGTTGACGTGCGCCGACTGTGACAGTGATGGATCACGGGGCGGCGCGGGGTGCGGGGTTGGGCACGCGTTGTGGGCGTGGTGTGGACGCGCGCGCCGGGAGTGACAGATGACGGGGCGGCGCGGCGTGGGTGGTGAGGCACGCTGAGATGTGGGAAAACAGGATCGTAGCCAGCGCCCAGTGATTGGTCGAATAGGATGGGTGCTCGCAGCGACGTCCGCAGGTGGGGTATAAAGGGGGACACGCGAGAGCACTCGGGGAGAGTTACCCAGTTGAAGACCAGAAGACGGAGTTGAAGACCTAGTGCCCCGAGACCCCTAGTCCCGCCGTCCTTGTAGGGACCGGGTCCCTGTGTGGCTCGGAGGCGAGACTGTGGGACCCGGGGTCCGACGCCCACGTGGGTCGGGCTGGGGACCCACAGTCAAGACGGACACCCCGGGCAGGGAGTGTCCAGAGTAGCTCAGTGGGCGTTAGTCGCCAGGGTAGCTAAGTAGGTGTTGGTCACCCGAGTAGCTCAGTGGGCGTTAGTCGCCAGGGTAGCTAAGTGGGTGTTGGTCATCCGAGTAGCTCAGTGGGCGTTAGTCGCCGAGTAGCTAAGTGGGTGTTGGTCACCCGAGTAGCTCAGTGGGCGTTAGTCGCCGAGTAGCTAAGTGGGTGTTGGTCACCCGAGTAGCTCGGTGGGCGTTAGTCGCCAGGGTAGCTAAGTGGGTGTTGGTCACCCGAGTAGCTCAGTGGGCGTTAGTCGCCAGGGTAGCTAAGTGGGTGTTTGTCACCCGAGATACTAAGTGGGTGTTAGTCACCTGTGAACGAGTTTGGTAAAATAAAGAGTGTGCTACCCGTGAAGTCGTCTCCCGCCGAGTTACTACATTACAACTGGCGTCAGAAGTAAACCTGTCTTCAAGAAGAATGGACACGAGGAAGACTACCCGTACCCACGAGCGAGGTCGGGACGACGACGGCGTACCAGGGACACCAACCTCGGGAGGAGAGGACGAGGAGTTGCCGCCGATGCAGCACTTCGCGGTGATGGCCGACGCTCCGCTCGCCTCCGACACCAGCCTCCAAGACGCACACTCCCGGTTGGCGGAGTTGCTACTCGCCGCCGCCGCTGTCTTTTCGGACATCTCCGTTCCGGCGAGCGAAAAAACGGCTGCGGGGTTGGTGGAGAAAGCGAGGTTGGAGGGATCCCGCCAAAAGGCGCTTCGCGCCAAAAGTCTGGAAGTTGCCGCCGTTTTTGAGGGGCCGCCATCGATTGGCGGGAAGCACGGACACCACGTGGCCGGAGACCTCCGCTCAGCGCAGCCCACGTCATCAGCGCGCGCCGGAGCTCTCCATTTTGCGCCTGACGACCGAGCCGACATTTTACACAACTACAGCGGAGCGCGGGAAAATCTCTCCGACGTCGACGACGATCGGGTCCTCCAGCAAAGATTGCCCGCGCTGTCGGCGTTCAAGGTGGATGGGGGCGACTGGGGAGCCTTCCAACGAAGGTTCCTCGGTCATCAGGAAATGTCGGGGTGGTCCGACACCACTGCCCTGCGTGCGTTGCCAGCGATGCTCGACGACGACGCGCTTGCAGCCTTCACATCTGCTGCAAGGTCGTCCCGCTCTACGCTCCAGGCCGCACTACACCTGATGGCGAAGGTGTTCGGACCGCCCTCCACCTGTCGCCACCAGTTCTACGATCGGCGGAAGGTGGCTGGAGAAACGACGCTCGCCTATCGCACGGCGCTGCTCGCCTTGGCGGACGCAGCTTTTCCCCGCATGGACAAGGAGGGGAAGGACGCCATGGTGACGGAGCAGCTGCTGGCGTTGGCCCACGAGTTGGGGGTCCCCATCAATGTGGCGGACGAAATGGATATCTGCTCCCTGGCGATCGCCACGAGCATTCACGCGTACGAGGTCTGCAAACGCAAGCCGGGGGTCGTCTGCAAATGGGCCGGGAACGCGGCACTGGCCGCCATGATCGCCGAACCTCAGCCAGCTGCGGATCAGGAGCAGGCCTTTGCTGCATCGCGTCCGGGGGAGTGGAGAACGGGAGGTCGTTCGCCCACACGTTCATCCCGCAAGCTGGAGCAACCGAAACCTACGACGTCCCTCGTCGTCTGCTACAACTGCGGCCTTCGGGGTCACGTCGCAGCCGGGTGCCGGGCCCCGCGTCAGCGCGCCACAGGACCACGTCGGGACGACGACCAGGCCCACAAGTCATCAGAACAAAACCCGGCAAGTCGCGGCACCTCACACGCTCGGTCCACAAACACGGCACATTCGGGTCGCCGCTTGGCGGTGGGGGGTTCGCGGCTGGGTGCCGGGGGTTCACTTCGGCGAGGGGGGTCCGTACACGGCCCGCAAGCAGTCGAGTGGTCCGAATTGGCCCACAGGATAGTGGCTGCGTCGGCCGGGTCGTCCGTGGTAACGGGGTTTATTGACGGGGTTGAGGTCCGGGTGCTTGTGGACACGGGTGCGTCGGCCACTATCATTTCGGACCTTATTTATAACATTCTTCCCGTCCAAAGTAGACCCCTTCTGCCAGTGGACGTGCCATTTTATGCGGCGAATGGGGGATCCCTGGGGATCATCGGCCAGATTCGGGCGACTATTTGCATTGGTGACATCAAATTGGCGGGCCCTATTTTTGTATCATCATCGCTGGCCGTTCCCTGTTTGCTAGGTACGGACTTTTTGTCCAAAATGCCCATCAAAATTCTCATAGATCAGGCCTGCATTGAGCTTCCGTCAGGTCGGCGGGTTGCGTTCTTGACGAGCCCTACCAAAATACGCACGGTTTGTGCGACGGTGCAGGCGCTGGCAACTCAGACTGTACGGGTGCCCCCGGGATCGCAAATGTTGGTACCCCTTCGGTTGAGGAAACCACTCGAGGTGGGTGCGGAGGCACAGGGGGTGCTGTTGGGGCCGTCTAACAGGGCCAGAAGGGGCCTCGACTTAGCGGTTGCTCAAACCATGGTGAGAGGGGACAGTGAGCCGTTCGTAATGGTCCTGAATACAGGGTCGCGGCCGGCCGTAATTGCGCAGGGAACGGTGCTGGCTCACGCCGCGCCGCTACCCGTTGAGGAACGGCTCGTGGCTCAAGCAGATTTCACTGTCGAGTCGCATCCTCCAAGTTATGAGGGGACAGAGTGGTTGGACTCGTTGTGTGCCGGTTCTGCTAACTTGTCCAAAGTGCAATTGGGAGCATTGAGGGGTTTGCTACTCGAGTTTGCTGACGTGTTCAGCAAACATAAGTACGATATCGGCTGCACGGACCTGTTGCGCCACCACATAGCTACAGGGGACGCGGCCCTTATTCGACAGAATCCCATCCGGCTCAGCCCAGCCGAGAAGGAGCATGTGCAATCGGCGGTTAATGATATGTTGGCGGCCGATATCATTTCGCCCTCTTCTAGTCCGTGGGGTGCTCCTATTGTCCTAGTTAAAAAACAGGACGGGTCCTTGCGGTTTTGTGTCGATTTCCGCCGCTTAAACAAAATCTCGATGGCGGATGCGTATCCGCTCCCCAGGATGGATGAGTCGCTGGATGCCTTGGCGGGAGCACAGTTTTTTTCCACACTCGATCTGCTTTCCGGATTTTGGCAATTGCCACTCGATAACGAGTCTAAACCTAAAACCGCTTTCCGGACACCTGGTGGCCTATTTGAATTCAACCGTTTGCCCATGGGCTTACATTCCGCTCCCGCCACGTTCCAGAGACTCATGGAATTGGTTTTGTCGGGCCTCCAATGGGATACCTGTTTGATTTATCTCGACGATATCATCGTCTTCAGTCGGACTTTTGAGGAGCACCTCCAGCGACTGAGAGCGGTGTTCCTCAGGATGCGTTCCGCTAAGCTTAAATTTAAACCGGCTAAATGTTTTCTGCTTCGGGAATCGGTCAGGTATTTGGGCCATATCGTGAGTCGTTCAGGGATCTCGACAGACCCTGCTAAGACGCACTGCGTCAGCTCATGGCCAACGCCAACCTCGGTCACGGAGGTTCGCAGTTTTATTGGTTTCGCCTCCTATTACCGTCGTTTTGTCAAGCAGTTTGCCACCATAGCCAGGCCCCTGCACGCTTTGACGGCTAAGGGTGTGCGGTTTCACTGGGGGGCGGAAGAGGAGGCTGCGTTCTGCTCCCTTCGTGACGCCTTGGTGCAGGCTCCCCCCTTGTGTTACCCCGATTTCACACAACCGTTTTTGCTTGACACAGATGCCAGCAACACGGGTATCGGGGGGGTGCTCTCACAGGTGGTCGGGGGGGTTGAACGGGTGGTCGCCTACGGTAGTAGAGTTCTTTCCCCCGCCGAACAACGCTATTGCGTGACTCGTCGTGAATTGTTAGCGATTGTGTTTTTTACACAGCAATTCAGGCCGTATCTTTACGGCCGTCATTTTACGGTCCGTACGGACCATGCGGCTCTACAATACGCTATGCGCGTGGCACAGCCATCGGGCCAATTGTCCCGATGGTTGGAGGTCCTTCAGGACTACCAATTCACGACGATTTACCGCAAGGGATTGCGACACTCAAATGCGGACGCCTTGTCGCGGTTGCCACCGTGCACGGACTGCACATGTTTGTTGGGATCGGCGCGGTGCAAACCCCCGGTCGCCGACACCCCGGGAGTTGCGCTCGCCGCCACTGACACCCCGGGAGTCGACGCCCCCACGGGGAGGGATTCGCTGTTGTCGTTGCCCCTCATTGAGTGGGGCCGTCTCCAAATGTCCGACAGCTCCCTACTTACGCTACGTCGAAAAGTTGGCGCTCCCGAGGTAGGGGATGCGCGGGTCGGTTCCTGGGTGTGCAGACAGGGCCTTTTGATGAAGTGGGACAACATGTCCCGGCGTCACGTGCTCGTTGTGCCTGTTGCTATGCGGGGTAGGGTCGTTCTGGCAGCTCATGAACGGCTCATGCATCTGGGTTTTCACAAAACGCTCGCCCTAATCCAGCGAGACTATTATTGGCCGGGGATGGGTAACGACGTGGCGAATATTCTTAAGGGATGCGTAGGGTGCGCCAAAAGAAAACCGCCACCATTGGCAGCTAATCCACCGCTGCAATCCATTCAAGTTTCGCGCACAAACGAATTGGTTTGCGTTGGACATCTTGGGGCCCTTTCCTGCTACACCGAGGGGAAATAGGTTCCTGCTGGTTGGCGTAGAATACTTCACCCGATGGCCCATGGCATGGCCACTCGCCAACCAGTCGGCTGCAGCGGTGGCGGACGCCTTCGTCCAGGGTTATGTTTTGGACAAGGACGCCCCCGAACGCTTGCTGACGGATCAAGGAAAGAATTTTTCGAGCGTTTTGTTGCGCGAGGTGTGCGACCTGTTGGGTACAAAGAAAGTGCGTACTTCCCCCTACCACCCGCAGACTGACGGGATGGTTGAGCGTCTGAACAGGACGATTACGTCTATGTTGTGCCAACAGGTCTGCGACGATCAGGTTGATTGGGACTTACAGGTGCCGGGGGTACTCGCGGCCTATCGAATGGCCCCTCATGCGGCGACGGGGTTTTCCCCATTTTTTCTTATGTATGGGCGGGAGGCCGATCCGGCCATGGACGTCCAACTGGGGATTTCCCAGCCACGTGCAAAATCAAAATTGGCAGACCACATCAAATTTAATATCGCCAAATTGACTGAAGCGCGGGAGGCGGCGAGGTTGAATTCGCGGTCTCGGCAAATCGCGAACGAGAGATTGCATGGGCGGAGGGTGCATACGCATGATTGGAAACCAGGCGATAAGGCCTGGCTGCATTGTCCACATGCACCGTTGGCTACGTCCCCCAAATTGTTGAGACCTTGGAGGGGACCGGTGGAAATTGTGCGGGTTGCACGACCCCAGAGTATACAGATTAAATGGGAAAAACGCCGTTGGTACGTGCACCCCTCCCGACTGAAGCCCTATGCGGCACCGTGTGACCCCGTTCTGTGCCGTAACGACCGGGCGTGTGATGTGACCGTCGACTTGGGGAGGGAGGTGTCGCAGGCTGATCCTCACGTGTCTCCACCTGACCCACCCCCAGGTGCCTCGGGCTTGACGGCTGCTGACCGTCGGGAACCTGAACCCCGCGGCACGCACGGGTCCTCGATGCCTGGCAAATGTCTTCCTGAACTGCCGGCACCACCGGACGTTCAACCGCGTCTGGTGCCGTACGACGGACCGGCAAGGCGGACTCGGGCTAGGGCACAACAATTTTCATGAAGACATTTTTTTTTCGACACCGAGCTCGCCCGGTGTTCCCCTCTGCCGGGGTAATGTCCCGTTGTAGGGACGCTCGGAAAGAATGGGACGCTGCACGAGTCGAGAAAAAAAAAATTTTTCCATTTATTTTTCTTTCTGCATACACATTGCTATTGTCACTCGCCGGGTTGTATATATTGTTCTGTTGTCGCGGTGGCATTGGTTGATGGTTGCGGATGGTAGTGTTCGCGTTGTGTTGTGTTGTTACGTTAGTTGTTGTTCTTGTTGTTGTGTTGTGTTACGGGGCACACAGGGGGGTTTGTATATTTTTATAGCAGCCGGGTCGGCTGCGAGCTATGTGGTAGGGGGTGATGTAGTGGTGGTGTTGACGTGCGCCGACTGTGACAGTGATGGATCACGGGGCGGCGCGGGGTGCGGGGTTGGGCACGCGTTGTGGGCGTGGTGTGGATGCGCGCGCCGGGAGTGACAGATGACGGGGCGGCGCGGCGTGGGTGGTGAGGCACGCTGAGATGTGGGAAAACAGGATCGTAGCCAGCGCCCAGTGATTGGTCGAATAGGATGGGTGCTCGCAGCGACGTCCGCAGGTGGGGTATAAAGGGGGACGCGCGAGAGCACTCGGGGAGAGTTACCCAGTTGAAGACCAGAAGACGGAGTTGAAGACCTAGTGCCCCGAGACCCCTAGTCCCGCCGTCCTTGTAGGGACCGGGGCCCTGTGTGGCTCGGAGGCGAGACTGTGGGACCCGGGGTCCGACGCCCACGTGGGTCGGGCTGGGGACCCACAGTCAAGACGGACACCCCGGGCAGGGAGTGTCCAGAGTAGCTCAGTGGGCGTTAGTCGCCAGGGTAGCTAAGTGGGTGTTGGTCACTCGAGTAGCTCAGTGGGCGTTAGTCGCCAGGGTAGCTAAGTAGGTGTTGGTCACCCGAGTAGCTCAGTGGGCGTTAGTCGCCGAGTAGCTAAGTGGGTGTTGGTCACCCGAGTAGCTCAGTGGGCGTTAGTCGCCGAGTAGCTAAGTGGGTGTTGGTCACCCGAGTAGCTCAGTGGGCGTTAGTCGCCAGGGTAGCTAAGTGGGTGTTGGTCACCCGAGTAGCTCAGTGGGCGTTAGTCGCCAGGGTAGCTAAGTGGGTGTTTGTCACCCGAGATACTAAGTGGGTGTTAGTCACCTGTGAACGAGTTTGGTAAAATAAAGAGTGTGCTACCCGTGAAGTCGTCTCCCGCCGAGTTACTACATTACAAAAATATTACTGGGGGCCTCACTACATGTAGCCCAAGGGCCTACAAAATCTTAATCCGGCCCTGTATACAATGGTTATAGGATGAAGATCTTTTTATTCATTTATTCACAAAAAAAAATACTTTTTTTTATTTTACCAGGTAAGGCCCACTGAGCTATTTAGATATTTTTCAGAAGCTACCTGGCTATCACAAATGATAGCTCTACGAAGTGCCTTGTGGAAATTTATAGCAGCCAAAAACTCTAAACAAATGTTGATTCTAAATGTGAACGCAAAAACCAGAGGGCCCAGAGAAAAATCCACACGACCATGCAAAGAGACACGCAGACTCTAAATATACAGCAGGCGTCAGGATTGAAACCACACGCTCCTGCATACCAAGCGAGGTAGCTAACATCTTCTAGCCACCGTGGTGAGATATTAGAATTATTTTTCAACGTGGCCCTGCAAATGTGTAATAAGTGGCTCTGACACGGTATGTACTTTCAAGGTATTTATTAAATCTTCGGTACAGCCACCTCTCTCTCTCCGCGGATGTCGACCCGCTCTCGTGGCTGCGCTGCCCCGCGCCACGTGGCGCTCACCCCGCTCGCTAATGCACCGCTGGCTGGCGGCGTGCTATTGAGCGGCTGGAGATCGAACCGCCACATGGCAGGTGGAGAGCGCGGGGAGCTTTTCTTCGATCTTCAAACACCGACCACGCACGTTGTTGTACCCCCTGCTTATATTCTTTACTCAGAGACCAAGCCCCGCCTCTGGCCACGCCCTTCCTGGAACCTTCGAGAACGTTCCCGAGGCTTCCCTGCTAGCTCTGCCCATTCACCTTTCCCCCAGATACTCTCCCACTATCGATAATATGTGGACTGTATAAATGTAATGGAATCCCCACCATAGCGCTCTCATTACAAATGGATGAACACAAATGAGAATAGACTTGACCATTTCTGGCAATAAAACAAGGTGTTAAGATGTTCAAATCGGTATCTGTGGTGTTTAAGCAGTGTTAGACTAGAGAACAACGCCAAAACGCGAATGGCACAAAAGCAATGCAAACATCCAAAGCATTAATTATAGATTTGAAGCTTTCGTGACTGCAAGGATTCATATTCTTAGGTTTTTTTCCGGTAAAGTCACGTAGATAAAGCTTGTGTTGCCTCCGAAACGTCGTGATTTTTATTTTATTTTACTTTTATTAATTTTAATTTTTTACCTACGTGACTTTACCGAAAAAACCTAAGAATATGAATCCAAAGCATTAATAAGGTCGGGTTGAGCAATTATATCAATGGGATCCGTTTTGAATATTTAAACAGTTTTATTCCCAGAAAGGGTAAAGCCTATTCTTATTTATTCATCATTATGTTACTGGAAAGTTAAAAGGTCACACTCAGAGATGTCTTGCAGTGGGCATTTAAGATATCTCTGGTACCCTTTTGTTCTCTGGTCTAACACTGGTGGTGAGACAAGGCCTTAACAGATGCTTCTCTGGTGTAGGCCAATTTGTTTCAAGGACAACGAAAACATTATTAGCGAAGTACTTTTGTTTGCATGTTTTACCACAAGCGTGATGATGTGTGGTAAATGCAGATTTGATGATGCCTTGCAGTAGGTGTGTCTATTTTGGTGTTTGCGTATCTTACCACCTGTATTATTGCCAGAAAGGGTTACAGCCTATTCCTTTTTTCCCTCATGAAGACGATGTTTCAATCGTAGCTTGCTTGGGGCAACTCATCACTTGCAATGCTTGCCTCAATCAGAGCTCGTTGAAGGTCCTCTTAGGTAAAGGAAAAGACTGCTCTCTCGCCCCACTCTGCTCTCTACCCCCACAGTCTGCGAGGCGCGTGGCGTTGAGGCTCACATCTCCAGCTTCCTCTGCACCTCCCACAGAGCCCGGGCACTGGCGCACAGCTGGGCCGTCTCGGGTGGCGTGAGCGGCTGGTTCAAGATCCCACAGACGCCCGTGGAGCCCAGCACACATGGCAGGGAGAGGAACACCTCTTCTGTAATGCCATGCTTGCCCTGTACACAGACAAAGACCCAACCCCACCACCCCCAGTATAGCGTTAACAGAATGTTTTGGGCAAGTACTGTTAGCGAGTAGCAGCACTTACGATGGCCAGAATGGCACATCATGAGGTGGGTGGCCAGCACCACGTCCGGCCGCCTTTGTCTCCCCATTGGCGATTTTGACACACCGCACCAGGTATTCATTTGAGGCTGAGTCTACCCAGGGTAGGCCATGGACTGATTCAGATAATTAATCGTTACTGGTGTTGCTGACCGTGAGCCAGAACCAAAAGTGGGTCCCCGAGTTCGTAGCGCAATGTGCTAACCGCTACACTACACTTACACACGCATAGCCAGGGGTAGAAATATGTCAGAATGACCCAGAACGCCATAGTTGGAGTGAAAATTCAAATCTGACTTGATTTCGGAAGGAACCAGAGACTGCGGTAAACTTTATACATTTATCTATTTAAAACATAGGCTTTTGCGATCAATATGAATACGTGCATTATCAAGTAATACACAGAATATGAATAAGTAATACACTTTTTGGTTCTTTCGGTAAAGTCACGTAGAAAAAAAATTAAATAATAGAATACGACGTTTCGATTGCAACACAAGCAATCATCATCAGGTACGAATGAATGAGAAAATAACCTAGTAAAATTAGAAATATAATGCAATACAATACAGAGAGTCGGCTAACAGAACAGTCAACACAGAGAGAGAGACACACACATAGGCACACAGAGAAACAACGCCTCTGTGTCAAGGTCTTAAATAGAGAGAGAGAGGGGGGCAGAGAGAGAGAGGGGGGGGGGTGTAGAGAAATTAGCATGTCAATGAGAGATTTGGAGCTTTCGTGACTGCAGGAAATGCTAGAGACAACGCAGAAACACACAGAGAGAAAATAAACTTAATAAAACAATCTTAGTAAAATTTGGGAAAGTAATGCAATGCAACACAGATTCGGTCAACACACAATCAACGCATAGCCTGGTTGATTACGTTCTTCCAAAGATTGCTAAATTTGAAGTTAAGTGTGAAATTTGAGAGAGAGAGAGAGAGATAGACAAGACACAGACACGGAGACAAAGACAGACACACAAGCAGAGAGACAACAGAGAGAGAGAGAGAGAGAAAACTAATTCTTTGGTTCTTTTCGGTTAAGTCACGTCTAAAAATAAAATAATAAATTAAATTATTTTAATTTAAAAAAAGAACCAAAGAATAATTCCTGCAGTCACGAAAGCTCCTAAATTAAGAGAGAAAACTAACTTAAATCCTCCCCGTAGAGGTGTTTTAAACTTGATTTGAAGCTTTCGTGATTGCAGGAATTACTTTTTGGTTATTTCGGTAAAGTCACGTGGTGTTCGCCAACAAGTGCCTGGTGGCTACGTGGTGCCGTTCTGTGCCCCCCCCCCATCCGCAGGACTAGGGTGAGGCACGGGTGTGATGCCATTATGGCAGGGAGAGGGATTATCTCAGATGGACTGGACTTTGGCGATGGACGCTCGCTATTGGGACATAGAATGTCACATCACTGGGAGGGAAGGAGCCAGACTAGATATCGTCGGTCTCACCTCCACACACAGCATTGGCTGTGTGTGGAGGTGACCAGGGGGTACTCCTATTCCGGAGTACCCCCTGGTCAGAGGCCCCAGGCAGGTGTGGGGATACTCACAACCCCCGCGGCTAGGTGTTGTTCAGTTGGAGTTTGTCTCAGTGGATGAGAGGGTCACCTCAAGGAGACTTCGGGTCTCAGAAAGGAAAACTCTTGACTGTTGTCTGTGCTTATGCACCAATCAGCAGTTCAGAGTATTCAGCCTTCTTGGAGATGGTGGGTGCAGTGCTCGATACAGTTCCACTTACCGACTCCATAGTCTTACTGGGTGACTTCAAGGGTCACATGGGAAACTATGGAGATACCTGGAGAGGCGTGATTGGGAGAAATGCCCCCCCTGATCTGAACCCGAACGGTAAGATGTCATGGAAATTATGAGCTACTCACGAAATGTCAATAACAAACCCATGTTTGAACATGAGGATGCTCATAAGTGTACTTGGTATCAGACCACCTTGGGACGAAGGTCAATGATTAACCTTATAGTTGTATCATTGGACGTAAGGCCATATGTTCTGGACGCTTGGGTAAAGAGAGGGGCAGAGCTGCCAACTGATCACCACCTGGTGGTAAGTTGGATCCGATGCTTGGGTCACCGACTAGATAGACGTGGAAGGCCCAGACGAAGAGTGCGGGTTTTCTGGGAACGTCTTGCAGAAGACCCAGTGCAGAAATATTTCAACTTCCACCTCGGGGAAAACGTCTCCTGCACTCCACCAGAGGTCGTGGACATTGAGTCCGAGTAGACAATGTTCAGGACTTTGATTGTGGATGCAGCCGCGAAAAGCTGTGGCCTGAAGGCAGTTGGTGCCTGTCATGTTGGCAACCATCGGTTCCGCTGTTGGACACCAGTTGTGAGGGAACCTTCGATTTAAAGCTTTCGTGACTGCAGGGATTCATCTTCTTGGTTCTTTCGGTAAAGTCACGTAGAAGGGAAGTAATAAAATAATAAAAATAAAACATAATAACACAATTCTCACGACGTTTCGGCCACAACGCAAGCAGCCGTCCTCAGGCGAAGAATGAGAACATTATCAAGCTAGGAGCTTATATAGGTGTAGCGAGGAGGAGCGCCTTAACAAAAGAATGTGCATATGAAGAGGAATTTAGCATACCAATGGGCAATGCATAGGAGGTGGGCGGAGGGGTTTCAAAGTCCCATTATGCCCATGCATTATGCAGGATCAACAGCACCACGGGGGGGCGCAAGGAACAGCGTTAATAAAGGAAAGGAATGTTAGTGATATGTAGCTGCATTTGCCAAACAACCACGTAGAAAACCAAAGTGAAAACTACATAAAAAACTAAAATATAAACTGATACTTACTATACTCTACAATAAGCTGAGTTACTAACAACAAATAATAAATTACAATTCTACGTCGTAAGAAGTATATAATATACTTCCATCTAAACTTCATTCTCTTAGCATATACAGTACTATATACTGCCATAGATAAACCCAACATTAAATTATATACTGTATTGCTGTAAACCACCCTATACTTTATACATTTTAATATAACACTATGTATTATTCAACTCACCCTAATGTGTATCGAAATGGTTTATTACGTCCTTCCAATGATTGCTAAGCCTGAATCCATCTTCTCGGTTAAAATTGTCTCTGTGTTTGTATATGTGGATCGCCTCATGAACGAATCTCTCATGATAGCCAGATGGCTTGCAGAGAACCTCCGTCTTGGAGAAGTCAATGTCATGTGAGCCCACTGAGTTGTAACAGTGGTCTGCCACGGCTGAGGTGTTTGTCCTACCGTGTTTTAGATCAGCTTTATGTTCACGAATGCGGTCTGAGACGTGTCGTTTGGATTCCCCAATGTAACTGCTACCACAGAGGCAACTTAGTTTGTAGACGCCAGGGTACTGTATGTCTGGAATCACATCTTTTACAGACGGTACCAGATCACGGATTTTATGTACTGTGTTGAATCGGACCTGGATCTTGTGTTTAATCAGGATTTTGGAGATCTTTTTTGTGACCCCAGCAATGTAGGGTAAGGTGATGGTCTTGAAAGGCTCCTCAACAGAATCTTTCTTGATGGTTGGAGTGATGGCTTTGCGGATTGTGTAGTCGGAGTAACCATTAGCTTTAAGAGCTTGGCGTACGTGTTTGAGTTCACTGGAAATGTGTTCATGGTCGGAGATGCATTGGGCTCTATGATATAGAGTCTTGATGAGGGAATTCTTCTGGGATGGATGGTGGTGGGAATCCGGTTTTAGATCAGCATCCGTGTGGGTGGCTTTCCTGTAGACAGAGTGGCTCATTGAACCATCAGGTCTCCTTTTGATTAGGACATCCAAAAAGGGTAGCTTGCCATCATTTTCGACTTCCATGGTGAATCTGATGGCTGGGTGTATGGAATTGATGTGGTCGAGAAATTGGTCTAGAGCAGGCCGGCCATGTGGCCAGATGACAAAAGTGTCGTCTACGTATCTCTTCCATAAGGTCGGGCGTAGAGTGGCAGTCTGGATGGCGTCCGTCTCAAATTTCTCCATGAAGATGTTGGCTACAACCGGAGATAGGGGGGAGCCCATTGGGGTGCCCTCAATTTGCTTGTAGAAGGTTCCATTCCAGGTGAAGTATGTATTGGTTAAGCAGTGTCTCACCAGGGGGGGTACCCCAGCATTTAGTCCTTGATGAACCAAGTCTTCAATGATTGCGATGGTGTCAGGCACAGGCACCTTGGTGAACAAGGAAACCACATCAAAACTGACAAGCAGGTCGTCTGGGGACAGGGCAATCCCCTTGATTGTCGATACCAGGTCAGTAGAGTTTAGTACTGCAGAGGTGGTTTTTCCAGTGAAAGGCCGTAGGATTTCGGACAAAAAACGAGCCAGTTTGTAAGTGGGGGAGTTGATAGTAGAGACAATGGGACGAAGAGGTGTATCTTCTTTATGTATCTTTGGCAAGCCGTACAATCTTGGTGGCCTGGCTGCAGAAGGTTTCAACGAGAACTGTTTGGTCTGATCAATTAATGCGGTTGAAGCAGAAATGATGTTGTTGGTTTTGGAGACGAGGCTGTTGGTGGGGTCTCTTTTTATTTTTGTATAGCTGCCATCGTTGAGTAGTTCTTGAATTTTGTTGTTGTATTCTATTTTGTCCATGATGACAGTGGCATTGCCTTTGTCGGCTGAGAGGATGACAATGTCATCCCTCTTTTTTAATTGAGCTAATTCAAAACGCTCATCTTTGCTGATGTTGCTAGCTGGCATCTTAGCGTTTTTGAGGGTTACAGAGATTTCAGATCTTGCTACGTCTGCAGCGATGTGACTCAAGCCCTTGAGAGCTACATCTACTCGAGCAATTATATCATTAACTGGTATGTGTCTAGGTGTGACTGCAAAGTTTAGTCCTTTAGCTAAAACGGATTTCAAACCTTCAGAAATAGGACTGTTACTGCGATTAATTACGACTTTGTTAACATCTAGCTTTTCAATGTGTGGGTCCGGTTTCTTGTTTGAGAGGCGGTTGAATTTGGAAATCAAGTTGTCCTTACATTTAGTCGACATAACGGCAGCTGAAGAGGCAGTCATTTTTTCCACGTGTTCCCAATCCGATGTGGACATTGTTGCACTCAAAGATAAGTGTGATTTGTAGAGTGTCTTGTCTAACTGATCTAGTTCGGTGCGCGTAAGTCTGATTTTCTCTGAGATAAGAGCTAAGCTAGTTCTAGACAGAATTCGTTTCGCATTAGAAGAAGTTACAGCAGCAGATGTTAGTGTAAATGCGTTTGGTATTACCTTAGAGTCACGGCATCTCTTCAGAAAGGTGAGAGACTCGATTAGCTGAGCCTTCTTATCCCGGAGCTTGTTGAAGGATCTCAAAGTTATGTGGAAACCCTCCCCGTAGAGGCGGTTAAATTTCGATTTAAAGCTTTCGTGACTGCAGGGATTCATCTTCTTGGTTCTTTCGGTAAAGTCACGTAGAAGGGAAGTAATAAAATAATAAAAATAAAACATAATAACACAATTCTCACGACGTTTCGGCCACAACGCAAGCAGCCGTCCTCAGGCGAAGAATGAGAACATTATCAAGCTAGGAGCTTATATAGGTGTAGCGAGGAGGAGCGCCTTAACAAAAGAATGTGCATATGAAGAGGAATTTAGCATACCAATGGGCAATGCATAGGAGGTGGGCGGAGGGGTTTCAAAGTCCCATTATGCCCATGCATTATGCAGGATCAACAGCACCACGGGGGGGGCGCAAGGAACAGCGTTAATAAAGGAAAGGAATGTTAGTGATATGTAGCTGCATTTGCCAAACAACCACGTAGAAAACCAAAGTGAAAACTACATAAAAAACTAAAATATAAACTGATACTTACTATACTCTACAATAAGCTGAGTTACTAACAACAAATAATAAATTACAATTCTACGTCGTAAGAAGTATATAATATACTTCCATCTAAACTTTATTCTCTTAGCATATACAGTACTATATACTGCCATAGATAAACCCAACATTAAATTATATACTGTATTGCTGTAAACCACCCTATACTTTATACATTTTAATATAACACTATGTATTATTCAACTCACCCTAATGTGTATCGAAATGGTTTATTACGTCCTTCCAATGATTGCTAAGCCTGAATCCATCTTCTCGGTTAAAATTGTCTCTGTGTTTGTATATGTGGATCGCCTCATGAACGAATCTCTCATGATAGCCAGATGGCTTGCAGAGAACCTCCGTCTTGGAGAAGTCAATGTCATGTGAGCCCACTGAGTTGTAACAGTGGTCTGCCACGGCTGAGGTGTTTGTCCTACCGTGTTTTAGATCAGCTTTATGTTCACGAATGCGGTCTGAGACGTGTCGTTTGGTTTCCCCAATGTAACTGCTACCACAGAGGCAACTTAGTTTGTAGACGCCAGGGTACTGTATGTCTGGAATCACATCTTTTACAGACGGTACCAGATCACGGATTTTATGTACTGTGTTGAATCGGACCTGGATCTTGTGTTTAATCAGGATTTTGGAGATCTTTTTTGTGACCCCAGCAATGTAGGGTAAGGTGATGGTCTTGAAAGGCTCCTCAACAGGATCTTTCTTGATGGTTGGAGTGATGGCTTTGCGGATTGTGTAGTCGGAGTAACCATTAGCTTTAAGAGCTTGGCGTACGTGTTTGAGTTCACTGGAAATGTGTTCATGGTCGGAGATGCATTGGGCTCTATGATATAGAGTCTTGATGAGGGAATTCTTCTGGGATGGATGGTGGTGGGAATCCGGTTTTAGATAAGCATCCGTGTGGGTGGCTTTCCTGTAGACAGAGTGGCTCATTGAACCATCAGGTCTCCTTTTGATTAGGACATCCAAAAAGGGTAGCTTGCCATCATTTTCGACTTCCATGGTGAATCTGATGGCTGGGTGTATGGAATTGATGTGGTCGAGAAATTGGTCTAGAGCAGGCCGGCCATGTGGCCAGATGACAAAAGTGTCGTCTACGTATCTCTTCCATAAGGTCGGGCGTAGAGTGGCAGTCTGGATGGCGTCCGTCTCAAATTTCTCCATGAAGATGTTGGCTACAACCGGAGATAGGGGGGAGCCCATTGGGGTGCCCTCAATTTGCTTGTAGAAGGTTCCATTCCAGGTGAAGTATGTATTGGTTAAGCAGTGTCTCACCAGGGGGGGTACCCCAGCATTTAGTCCTTGATGAACCAAGTCTTCAATGATTGCGATGGTGTCAGGCACAGGCACCTTGGTGAACAAGGAAACCACATCAAAACTGACAAGCAGGTCGTCTGGGGACAGGGCAATCCCCTTGATTGTCGATACCAGGTCAGTAGAGTTTAGTACTGCAGAGGTGGTTTTTCCAGTGAAAGGCCGTAGGATTTCGGACAAAAAACGAGCCAGTTTGTAAGTGGGGGAGTTGATAGTAGAGACAATGGGACGAAGAGGTGTATCTTCTTTATGTATCTTTGGCAAGCCGTACAATCTTGGTGGCCTGGCTGCAGAAGGTTTCAACGAGAACTGTTTGGTCTGATCAATTAATGCGGTTGAAGCAGAAATGATGTTGTTGGTTTTGGAGACGAGGCTGTTGGTGGGGTCTCTTTTTATTTTTGTATAGCTGCCATCGTTGAGTAGTTCTTGAATTTTGTTGTTGTATTCTATTTTGTCCATGATGACAGTGGCATTGCCTTTGTCGGCTGAGAGGATGACAATGTCATCCCTCTTTTTTAATTGAGCTAATTCAAAACGCTCATCTTTGCTGATGTTGCTAGCTGGCATCTTAGCGTTTTTGAGGGTTACAGAGATTTCAGATCTTGCTACGTCTGCAGCGATGTGACTCAAGCCCTTGAGAGCTACATCTACTCGAGCAATTATATCATTAACTGGTATGTGTCTAGGTGTGACTGCAAAGTTTAGTCCTTTAGCTAAAACGGATTTCAAACCTTCAGAAATAGGACTGTTACTGCGATTAATTACGACTTTGTTAACATCTAGCTTTTCAATGTGTGGGTCCGGTTTCTTGTTTGAGAGGCGGTTGAATTTGGAAATCAAGTTGTCCTTACATTTAGTCGACATAACGGCAGCTGAAGAGGCAGTCATTTTTTCCACGTGTTCCCAATCCGATGTGGACATTGTTGCACTCAAAGATAAGTGTGATTTGTAGAGTGTCTTGTCTAACTGATCTAGTTCGGTGCGCGTAAGTCTGATTTTCTCTGAGATAAGAGCTAAGCTAGTTCTAGACAGAATTCGTTTCGCATTAGAAGAAGTTACAGCAGCAGATGTTAGTGTAAATGCGTTTGGTATTACCTTAGAGTCACGGCATCTCTTCAGAAAGGTGAGAGACTCGATTAGCTGAGCCTTCTTATCCCGGAGCTTGTTGAAGGATCTCAAAGTTATGTGGAAACCCTCCCCGTAGAGGCGGTTAAATTTCGATTTAAAGCTTTCGTGACTGCAGGGATTCATCTTCTTGGTTCTTTCGGTAAAGTCACGTAGAAGGGAAGTAATAAAATAATAAAAATAAAACATAATAACACAATTCTCACGACGTTTCGGCCACAACGCAAGCAGCCGTCCTCAGGCGAAGAATGAGAACATTATCAAGCTAGGAGCTTATATAGGTGTAGCGAGGAGGAGCGCCTTAACAAAAGAATGTGCATATGAAGAGGAATTTAGCATACCAATGGGCAATGCATAGGAGGTGGGCGGAGGGGTTTCAAAGTCCCATTATGCCCATGCATTATGCAGGATCAACAGCACCACGGGGGGGCGCAAGGAACAGCGTTAATAAAGGAAAGGAATGTTAGTGATATGTAGCTGCATTTGCCAAACAACCACGTAGAAAACCAAAGTGAAAACTACATAAAAAACTAAAATATAAACTGATACTTACTATACTCTACAATAAGCTGAGTTACTAACAACAAATAATAAATTACAATTCTACGTCGTAAGAAGTATATAATATACTTCCATCTAAACTTTATTCTCTTAGCATATACAGTACTATATACTGCCATAGATAAACCCAACATTAAATTATATACTGTATTGCTGTAAACCACCCTATACTTTATACATTTTAATATAACACTATGTATTATTCAACTCACCCTAATGTGTATCGAAATGGTTTATTACGTCCTTCCAATGATTGCTAAGCCTGAATCCATCTTCTCGGTTAAAATTGTCTCTGTGTTTGTATATGTGGATCGCCTCATGAACGAATCTCTCATGATAGCCAGATGGCTTGCAGAGAACCTCCGTCTTGGAGAAGTCAATGTCATGTGAGCCCACTGAGTTGTAACAGTGGTCTGCCACGGCTGAGGTGTTTGTCCTACCGTGTTTTAGATCAGCTTTATGTTCACGAATGCGGTCTGAGACGTGTCGTTTGGTTTCCCCAATGTAACTGCTACCACAGAGGCAACTTAGTTTGTAGACGCCAGGGTACTGTATGTCTGGAATCACATCTTTTACAGACGGTACCAGATCACTGATTTTATGTACTGTGTTGAATCGGACCTGGATCTTGTGTTTAATCAGGATTTTGGAGATCTTTTTTGTGACCCCAGCAATGTAGGGTAAGGTGATGGTCTTGAAAGGCTCCTCAACAGGATCTTTCTTGATGGTTGGAGTGATGGCTTTGCGGATTGTGTAGTCGGAGTAACCATTAGCTTTAAGAGCTTGGCGTACGTGTTTGAGTTCACTGGAAATGTGTTCATGGTCGGAGATGCATTGGGCTCTATGATATAGAGTCTTGATGAGGGAATTCTTCTGGGATGGATGGTGGTGGGAATCCGGTTTTAGATAAGCATCCGTGTGGGTGGCTTTCCTGTAGACAGAGTGGCTCATTGAACCATCAGGTCTCCTTTTGATTAGGACATCCAAAAAGGGTAGCTTGCCATCATTTTCGACTTCCATGGTGAATCTGATGGCTGGGTGTATGGAATTGATGTGGTCGAGAAATTGGTCTAGAGCAGGCCGGCCATGTGGCCAGATGACAAAAGTGTCGTCTACGTATCTCTTCCATAAGGTCGGGCGTAGAGTGGCAGTCTGGATGGCGTCCGTCTCAAATTTCTCCATGAAGATGTTGGCTACAACCGGAGATAGGGGGGAGCCCATTGGGGTGCCCTCAATTTGCTTGTAGAAGGTTCCATTCCAGGTGAAGTATGTATTGGTTAAGCAGTGTCTCACCAGGGGGGGTACCCCAGCATTTAGTCAGCCCGGTAGATATGCCCTCCTCTCAGGACGCAGCCCTGGAAACAGCTGGGGGAGTCGGATCCATCCCGGCTGCTGAAGTCGCTGTGGCGGTCGAGGGCATTCGTAGCGGCAAAGCTGCTGGGGTGAACTAGATTCGCCCAGAGTCTTTTTTAAAGTGCTGGACAGTGTAGGAGTGTTATGGTTAACATTGCTCTTCAATGTTGTATGGAAGATGGGTACAGTTCCTCTGGATGGCAAACTAGGGACGTGTGCTCCAACTACAGAGGAATCACACTCCTCAGCGTCCCAGGTAAAGCTTATGCCAGAGTGCTGGAGAGGAGTCTCTGCCCGGTGGTCGAGCCTCAGATTCAGGCGGAACAATGTGAAATCCATCATGGTCATGGAACAATGGACCAGTTGTTTTCCCTCTCACAGATATTTGAGGGGTCATGGGAGTATGCTTCTCTAGTTTACTTCTGCTTTATAGACTGGATTAAGCATATGACTGTGTTCCCCACAATGTCTTGTGGGAGGTGCTGTCGGAGTATGATGTACAGGCGCAAATTTTGTGTGATTTTCAGTCCCTCTATTCCCAGAGTAAGAGCTGTGTCTGTATTCTTTGTGTTAAATCAAAGTAGTTCACTGTGGGTGTTGGACTCCGCCGAGGGTGCGCTTGTCTCCACTCCTGTTTGTGATTTTCATGGACAGCATATCAAGGCACAGCCGAGGTATGGAGAGCATCCAGTACAGGGGCATGAAGGTGGCATTGTTGATTTTTGCAGATGACTTTGTCCTCTTTGCCTTGTAAGTCTGTGATCTCCAGCAGGCACCTGAATGGTTTGATGCCGAGTGTGAAACGAGTGGGATGAGGATAAGCACCTCCAAATCTAAGGTCATGGTTCACTCCCGGGAGACAGTGGATTGTTCTTTCCAGGTGAGGGGGCAACAATTGTCCTTTGTGGAGGAGTTTAAGCACCTTGGGGTCTCTTTCACGAGTGATGGTAAGTGGGAGCGGGAGATCAGCCGGCGGATCGGTGTGGCACCCACAGTGTTGCAGGCACTACCTTTCCATGGTAGTGAAGCGGAAGCAGAGTTCTCGAACAAAGCTCTCGATTTATAGGTCAATCTAAATTCCCACCCTCACCCATGATCATGAGCTTTGGGTAATGATGAAAGGATAAGATCGCGGGTACAAGGGACCAAAATGAGGTTTCTCTGCAGGGTTGTCGGGCTTCACTATCGGTGATCGGGTGAGGAGTTTGATAATCCTGGAGAGACTTAAGAGTTGAGCCACTGCTCCCTTAGATCGAGAGGAGCCAGTTGAGGTGGTTCGGGCACCTGGTATAAAGTATGCCCCCCGATAGACTCCCCCTGGAACTCTACCAGGCACATCCCACTGGGCGAAGTCTCCAGTGCTGGCCCAGGACACACTGGCAGGACTATGTTGCTCAGCTGGCCTGTGAACGCCTGAGAATTCACCAGGAAGGGCTTGAGTCTGTCGCCAGGGAAAGAGAGGTCTGAACAGCCCTACTCAACATGCTGCCACAGCGACCCTCACCAGGACAAGTGGACTGAAAAACGAACGAATGAACGAAGAACATGCAAAAAAGCTATTTTAAATAATGATTATAGTGATTATCCGGGGTTTTTGAAAATGCGGCGCCCCCTTCACCTTGAAGCCACCAGATACTTGTTATTTTATAC
This sequence comes from Lampetra planeri, assembly GCF_965212315.1. Lineage (NCBI taxonomy): Eukaryota > Metazoa > Chordata > Hyperoartia > Petromyzontiformes > Petromyzontidae > Lampetra > Lampetra planeri. The sequence continues at coordinate 2,670,686 of NC_136154.1, read as the reverse complement.
GAGCTCGCTGAAACAGATAAAACACATGAATGTATTTGTTAATCGGGACTCAGTGCTGATGAGTACTGATTGGAATTAAAACGGTCTAGAGTGGTCTGTTTCTCTGTGGCTGTTTCTGCCATTGGTCGATCGCGTTTGTTCAAATTGTATTGTTCAGTGACCGAACACAAGACGGCCGCAGTGTAGTGCTTCAGGAACCGCTGATAATTTATGCATACTATGCAATGGCTTAGTAACTTTTGTGTGGATGTGTTACATTACAGTGGCCCCTCGGTTAACGATATTAATTGGTTCCACAAAAACCATAGTCAATCTAAATGATCACTAATCGTATATAAGAAATGCATGTTTAAAAGGGGCATAATTTATTCAAAGATGATTGGAAGTTGGTCTTTTTCTCCCTAAAACATCTATCTATATATATATAAAAGTCATAATTTGTGTGTGGGTTTGTGGCGGGGTTTGTGTGGGTTTGTGTGTGGTCGAGCGCTTGGCTCTCCAACGGCAGGGTTTACGTGAAAAAATAGTCAGATACCACGCTGTAAGCCCCGCGGTGAGCAAGCGCTATTCCTTTTTCACATCTGTCAAATTTTTAATTAGTTTGATTAGCAATTTAGTGCGATTTTTGTGTGGTGTCCTTTATTTATTTATGACGCGAGCACGACCATACCAACTCACGCGCCTTTGGTGGGGAAGACGGCCCATGCCAAGTCGCACGCCTTCGGTGGGAGTGAGGGGAACTTTTTCTTTCGCGTTAAAAATGCTATAAAAATACACTAAACGCTAACGTTTATTCTTCACTGTGTGATGTCCCCCCCACCCCGATGCGTGCAGTTATTACTACTATACAATCGCTAGATGCTACCACTATAGGCCGTAGATATTACTGCAGAGCGGCCTGGGAGATCGTTGCTGGTGGGGGGTCAGGGATAGCAGCCCATCTCCAGCCTGCCAAGGTGCCACTTCGGCCGGCAAGCCAATTTAGGCGTCGGCAGGAGGCTCTGTACGGGACTAGACCTCACCACGCCACTCTGTCAGGTGAGTACTTTGTGCTATAGAATCGATCAATACTGCTATAGAATCTGCATGTACTACTGTAGTGATAGCAGGTACCACCAGAGTCGGTATGCACTGCTGTAATCATAGCAGGTACCACCACAGTCAGTATGCACTGCTGTTAGATTTTTAAGAGTAGGTTTGAAATATAAATTTGACCCGGGCAACGCCGGGTACTTCCCGCTAATAGTTTGTAATATTTAAACACAATCATTTTTTAAAAATAAATAAACGTTATAAGAACATATTAAAGCTAAGAAAATCGATGGCTTAAGCAAGCCAGTTGCTTTCAAAACGCTCATAAAAGGGCACGTTACTGATTGGCTGAGGTCTAGGAGCGCTCCCATTTGCCGAAATTGGCGGATCCGTTTGATATCATAAAAATATCGCTAATTGAAAATGTATCATTAATAGAAACAATGGGGACCCTATGGGATGCGGATTGTTAATCGAAAAACCGTTAATCGATGGCATTATAAAACCGAAAGACCACACAGTATGGCGCTCGCTAAACTTCGCTCACAAAGGAAATACGTGGGAGGTGTGCGTGCACCCTTTCCACAAATGGAAGTTCATCAAAGAATCGGTGAAACTGCGACTATGGCGAAGTCCAAACCATAGAACAAAGCGTCACACGATGCGTATGCTATTCATGCATCAGCGTCTACTGCGGTGGCTAGGAGATGTTAATTACCTCGCCTGGTAAATAGAAATATCCTGGGTTCTATCCTGACCCTGACGCCTGCTGTATATTTGGAGTTTGCGGTGTGTGTCTCTCTCTCTCCTCGTGGTCACATGGATTTTTCTCCGGGTCCTCTGGTTTTTTCCTCCACATTTAGAATCAATGTCACGTGTTTAGAGTAGTTGGCTGCCATACATTTCCACGTGATAACCCACTTAATTTAGCTATTATTTTTAATAGCCAGGTCGCTTCTGAAAAATGAGCTACATAGCTCAGTGTGGCTTACCTGGTAAAATACAAATTAGTTTAATTTCTTTTTTATCGTTTATATGCCTATTCTCTCCTGTTTATGCTCGTTTTGTAACGGGCTCAATAAACAAATAAAAACACTCTTTAATGTTTTGTCGTCTTCAAGCAATAGAATAATGAAGCAATTTAAATATTTGAAATAGTAATTATGCTCACCATGCGATCACCGTATGTGCAAGATTCAATTTCTTATGGATAATCTTCCTTTGATAGTATGGCCCCTGCTGCCATATAGCGATTGATCAGTCTCCATTCTCTAAGTGAACATTTCGCTCGTTTAGGGAACAAATGTGTCCAAATTCAAATAGCTTGCTACAGCGAAACGGAATAACACTCGATTAATGAGACATAGCCTCTATATTGATTGCAGTGGGCGTACCCACACTTCCATCCCACCACATGCACCCTGTCCGATCGTAGACTGTCGCTATAGACTGTTGCCATAGACTGTAGCACCAAACTAATGCTGCTGGGTAAACAGGCGGTGGGTACAGTTTTAAGAATCCTCCACCATTGTTTTAACTATTACAACACAGCATTACCAGTCTTCAACTACTCACTTGAAGACGTGAACGTGTTACGTCTACTGGTTAGTAATATAACACAAAAATAAAAGATTTTCACAACCAGAGCGTGAACCTGGCGACCCTAGTTCGATGCCCGGCTAGGGTCACCAACATTAGTTGCATGGTTGAAGTATGGTTAACTCCCATAACCAAGAGCACTTGAAAGCCATCATCAAGTAGTGGATTGACGAAGGACTGAAGGTCGTGATGATGATGGTGATGATCAAACGTGAAGCAACACACCTGCACCAGTGTGGAGACAGGGTTGACGGTGCGGAGATTTTTGAGAATGCATTGGGTCAGGCTTGCCACGCTCAGGCCGATAGCCCAGGACGTGTACCCCTTGAGACGGATAACTTCATAGGCACTGGAACAAAAACGCACAGACTCTTCTTAAACTTCAACCTCACGTAGTCTACTTATGACCGTGTGGTGCAAACAAAAATGACTACATCAAGAAATGCAGGGTGTAAAAATACGGGTTCAACTCCACTTCTGAGAATTAAAAGATATATATACAGGAGACTCTTGATTACCCGCGCTAATGATAGGGAGGACGGCCGCTGATAATTCAAAATTGCGGATAATCCAAAAAAAATCTATTTTCTGTGGATCTCTATGCTAAAAATCATTACCATAGGTATAAATAATGTTTAAGTTAATAAAATTTACTTTGTTAATGAACAAATACTAACGATCAACAGATTGATGATGTGAGTGTTCAGTGATAATACTTTCCTGCTCCAGCCCAGCAAAAGACTCGGCCCACTAATTGGACAGCAGAGCAACGCCAATCAAGATCAATCAAACTCCACCCACTGTTGTGAAGATGTGCAACTACTGTACTGTAGAGACGATCAAATGGATTTCAGATTAACCAGAGCAACATATTTTTTGGTTTAAGAACTTGACTTGTAATACAAAATTCCAAGAATAACAATGTGCAAATGTTTTTTGATTATTAAATTGGGCTTCAGGGAAAAAAACCCTGAGTTATTAATTTACGTGAAAATATTGGGTGCACCGTTAATCCACAAATCAGAAAAAGGTACATGGATAATCAAGAGTCTACTGGACTAATGCTCTTATATTTTCTATACTCTGCACTACTGTCGGTTTTGTGTTTGTTGTTGTAACTTTCTGACCCCCATGGGCACTCTTGACTATATTTGAGAAAAGAGCATCATGGCTTGCATCGGTTTCCTCCTCCTGCAGTATAAACTAAAGATTCTGATTCTGACTCTGACGAAAGGCATTGCCACTATTTAACTATGTTTTATTTCACCAGGTAAGGCTCCACTGAGCTACGTATCTTTTTTTTCAGAAGCAACCTGGCTATTAGCTCAGCAAAGTGGCTTATCAATATTCTAAATGCGTGATGATGATTATAAATGTGGGGGGAAAACCAGAAGATCCGGATAAAAATCCACACGACCACAGGGAGAGAGGCGCAGACTCCAAATATACAGTAGATGTCAGGGTCGGGATCGAACTCCATGACCTCCTGTGCACTAAGCGAGGTAGTTATCATCTCATAGCCATCGTGGTGCTCCATCGTAATGCCTGCACACACCTGTCGATGACCTCTTTGTGAATGCTTGTCCAGACCCCTTCCTCCGCTCCGCGCTGCTCTGCCTCCAACGCCTGCTGCAGCTTCACTCCGGCCACATTGGCTGCGCTCCACACTGCCACTGGGGGAGGGGATGCAGGAGAGAGTGCATGGGCATAGCAAACTCTAAACCCCATAATAGTTAAATTAATATTATATATTTATTTATAGGAATGCATTAACCCCCCCCCCCGCGCCCCCTCTGGTATTCGCACCTGTAGGATGCCACGGTGGAGGGATGTTAACTACCTCGCCTGCTATACAGGAGGTCGAGGGTCTGATTCTAACCCTGACGCCTGCTGTATATTTGGAATTTACGTGCCTCTCTCCCTGTGGTCGTGTGGATTTTGTCTCTGGGTCCTCTGGTATTGCTCTCCACATTTAGAATCAACATCACGCGTGAAGCGTATTTGGCTGCTGCAATAAATGTCCACGTGACAAGCCAATTCGTTGAGCTATAATTTGGCATAGCCAGGTCGCTTTTGAAAAAAAGCTACATAGCTCAAGTAGGCCTTACCTGTCTCACAATTGACGACATCACATTTACCCCCACCTCTATTTGAGACTGAAACAGGAGGAGGATGTTTCCACAATTCTGGCTGTCGCCTGATGATGCTGAGTTGAGAAAGCCGGCGAAACGTCACGGTACACAAATTGTAAATGCTTTAGTAGGTTTACTCTCCAACACACTGGTTAATGCTGAACTAGTAACAAAATGCTACATTTTGTTGATATGACAAACCTTACCGATTGGCTCTGTGGGGTGGTTGCGGGTTTAACGATACATTTATATTAACGTGATCAAATCCAAAAACCTCTAATATGGAGAATATATCTCTTGAAGGCCTACATGTTAAACTGTCTAAACTAAACAATTTTTGTATGTTTCACCAGGTAAGCTATGTAGCTCTTTTATAGAAGTGACCTGGCCATCACAAATGATAGCCCAATGAAGTGGTTTGTTATCAGGTGGAAATAGTATAGCAGCCAAACACTCTGAACGAATGATGTTGAGTCTAAATGTGGAGGGAAAAACTGGAGGACCTGGAGAAAAATCCACGTGACCATGGGGAGAGAGACAGGCAATATCCAAATATACAGCAAGCGTCATGGTCTGGATCGAACCCAGGCTCCTCCTGTATACCAGGGGAGGTAGTTAACATATCCTAGCCACCGTGGCGCCCCAATGGAGGGAGGCATACAAACCCGGGCATGCTTGTTAAACACTCAATTCTGGTCGTGAAATGGACTTCGACGTGACTGTGAATGCCTGCGAGCGGCTGGAGAGAGAGAAGAGTCAGAGATGCAATCAGCCGACAATCCGACCAAGTCTAAGTTCTCAGTCTGACCAGCGACTGGAACCTTTTGTGGACGTCAGCCTTAGTTATTTGACCAATTGACCAAGCAGAAAGCATCCCCCCCCAACGCCCCCCCCTCGCCGTGACAGGCGATTAGCCGATGGTGTGACGTTGATTACTACCACTGGAGTCCCCGTGCTCCCCGATGATATATCCGTGAATGCTGGAAGGGCTGATTCCCAGCCTCTCGCCCATGAGGAATCGCAGACGCGCTGAGTCCAGGTTGGTGCCGCTGCCGATGACGCGATGCACGGGGAATCCGCTCAGCTTCCAAGCAACGAACGTCAGAATGTCCACTGCACGCCAAGACCAACATTCACAAAGGTTAGACCGTGTAAATATATGCTTCGTTAAACCTGCCACCACCACCTGACACAGCCAATCAGTAAGGTTTGTCACGTGAATAAAACGTGCCAATTAGTTACTAGTTAAGCACTAACCGTTGGTGTGTTGGAGAGTAAACCCACTACAACATTTAAAATCCGAGTACCATGACGTTTCGCCGGTAATTACAACTCAGACTCATCTGGCAAATTGTGCTGAAATTAATATTTACGTGATCAAACCCAAAAAAGTAACTTTTACTATGAAAAAAAATGGTCGTAAAAGCTTACATGGTGTAACATTGTGTTTATAACACTATTTTGAAATGAAACATTGACCGATCGATCGATTGATGAGTTGTTGATGATTACAATGACAACGACTCTCGCATTGGAGAGTGAGAATCTACGTTGCCGATCAGACCTGGGTTTGACACGATGAGGAGCACAGCGTCAGGGCTGTACTTGGCCAAGTTGGGGATAATCTTCCGGAAGACGGCGACGTTTCTCTCCACCAGGGCAAGGCGACTCTCCCCCTCCTTCTGTCGCACGCCGGCCGTCACCACGCAGAGCTTGGAGCCGGCTGTCACCGCGTAGTCTACGAGCACAGAGTCGTTGACATGTGCACGCGCCGGTGCCAGGGAAGGGTTCAAAACCTGTTCTCATTTTCCATACTTTTGAAACTGGCAAAAAGATATCTCAAAGATATAACTGCTCAACCCGAGCTATAAATGCTCTGATACATGCATGTTATTTGTACTGTTCGACTTTGGCATTGTCTGGTCTGACGCAGGTGGTGAGACAAGGCCATAAAGAAGGTTGTCTCTGGTGTAGGCTAATCAATTTCAAAGACAATGCATATGTTATTATCAGAGCATGTTTGTTTGCATGTTCACCACAAGTACGTGTGGTTAATGCAGACTTTATTCATTGTAAAATGTATCTCTTTAGTGCTGGAACATATTAACACAACTCCCGTTTTATTGCCAAAAAAGGTAATACCTATTCTTATTTTTCATGCGGTGTTCATGTTCCAATGCAGCAGAGATGGCTGGGTGGCTCAGAGGCATCTGATCATCTGGGCTGACATTGCTGAGATCCTGGACTGGGAATCCCAACAGTTCTCTCTTCCAATAGAGGCATCAGTCAACCAATCATATTGATAGCAGTAGCAAAGTATAGGAAAGGTAAACAAATCACATTAAAAATACCGATTCAACTAAACTTTTTTTTTATCTTACCAGGTAAGGCCAACTGAGGTGTGCACTTATTTTTTCCGAAGCGACATGGCCACAAATGATAGCTCAACAAAGTTTCTTATCATCACGTGGAAATTTATAGCACCAGCATATTCTAAATAATTTCAATGCATGTTCTAAATGTGGAGGGGAAAACTGGAGGAACCGGAGAAAAAAGTCCACGCGACCACGGGGAGAGAGAGAGACACGCAAACTCAAAATATACAGCAGGCAGTGTCAGGGTCGGGATCGGACCCCCGGCCCCCTGCATACCAGGCGAGGGAGACAACATCTCTCGATTATCCAGAGTGATCAGGGATAGGTTGACAGCTCTAAAACCGAAACCAGACCGAAAGTAAAAAATTTACTTTCGGCCGAAACCGAAGTCGAAACCGAAAGTTTAACTTCACTTTCGGCCGAAACCGAAGCCGAAACCGAAAGTTTAACTACACTTTCGACCAAGACTGAAACAGTAAGGTATATAAGCGAAGTTACCGAACACAAGATTTAAAAAATACTAGCTTTACTACCCGGCTTCGCCCGGGACTTGGATTCACCACGGCCAGCCGCCTTTGTCTCCCCAGTGGCAATGTTGACACACCACATCACTTACTCGTTTGAGGCTGAGTCGACCTAGGGGAGGCCTAGGACCGGTTCAAATAATCGTCACCGGCCGTGAGTGGGAATCATACTCGAGCCGCCGGGTTCGTAGCGCAGCGCGTGAATGACTACGCAGTCACTACCCCCCTCAAGGTGCATAATGTCATTTATTGACGGCCCCAGACCATGGTTGCGACTGTAACCTCGCTCGCAAGCTGCTGCTGACGTGTGTGTGTGTATGCAGCCTATCGCATAGGATTGTCTAGCGCCGACTGACCGGCTGATAGACTTAGCACTAGCGTTATATTCTAAAAATAGATCTTGGGTTGACGACCGAAAGTCAATATCAGTTTCGGCCGAAACCGAAAGTCAAAAATTGACTTTCGGCCGAAACCGAAAGTATGCCGAAAGTGGCCATTTGCCAACTTTCGGCGCCTAAACCGAATTTCGGTCGGCCTCTAAATGATGTATACCGAAATAATTCCCGGAGCAGTGTTGCAGAATTGTCGATGCTATTTTGGCTGCTGTCTATTTCGTGTCGTACCGGTGTCGGCCACAATCTTGGCTGTCTTGAGGAACAGTGAGCCGTGCTGCAGGTCCATGGCTTCCCCACGCAGCTTGTCTTCCATCACGTCCACGAGGGCGACCTCGTCCGCGTTGTTCTGAGTGAGATTCCATGTACACGTAGAGACCAACAAAACTGTGCGGGGCAACGTCCATGAAGGACAGCACCTGTGGCACACGTGGGGGTGGGGGCCAGCACCACGCCTGGCGGCCTTTGTCTCCCTGAGTGGCGATGTTCACTATATATTGCACCAGGTACTCATTTGAGGCTGAGTCGACCTTGGAGAAGCCAAAGACAGGTTCAGATAATCGTCACTGGTGTTTGCCGTGAGCGGGAATCGAACCCTGGTCGCCAGGTTCGTAGTGCAGCGCACTAACCACTACACTACACTACCGACACAGACACACACGCACTCACATGCACTCACAAAGACAAAGATCCCCCGTGTCGCTTTCACAGACTGTCGTGACAAGTGCTGGTAGCGAATTGCAGCGCCTATAAATGCCGGCACCTGTGGCACACGAGGGGGTGAGTGGCCAGCACCACGCCTGGCCCCCTTTGCCTCCCCAGTGGCGTTCTTTACTACACACCGTACCAAGTGCTCATTTAAGTCTGAGTGGATCTAAAGGATGCCCGGGAAGGGTTCAGAAAATAGTCAGTATCGGTAGTCGTGAGCAGGAATCAAACTCGGGTTGATTCCCGCTAGGGTTCGTAGCGCAAAGTGCTAACCGCTGCGCCACCTCTCCCCATAGCAACCGCTGTCTCAATACGCACAAAGACAATAGATACGAAACTAAAACTGTTCATAAGAAAACAATGAGAGGGCCTTGGCAGGAGTCACGTCACTAGCAGGGACAACGATGATAGCTGGTGGTTCAGACCAGGGCTGAAGAGTGGTGCTGGTGATGGATGCATTGTGGGAACATCACGACAGCTGTCAGTCTCTCTCTCTCTCGTGATTACAGGAGATCATCGATTATCCGGCGGCTCTGGATTATGGAAAATGCCGGATAATCACTACTAATCATTGTTTAAAATCGTTTAATTTTGCACGTTCTTTGTATGACGTTATATTAGTAGGTGTTGTGTATGTTTTTTACTGTTTTAAATGTGTTTACTCTGTGAAATGGGCATAAATAACCATACAAATAGACAAAAATAAATATCCTATTGTAAAAAGTTACTGTTTCACTGTGCTTAGCACTCCAATCTGGAAGACTCTGCATGGGAAGATGTATATATGTGCATTATTTTCATTGTTCAAGTTGTATGTAGTGTATAATGTACTGTATATCATATTTAACACTGAAATCAAGCGTAGCTACTTTGTCAGGCGCACGGTGCCGATCGCCGGTTTGGTTACAGCCTTTGGAGCGGTTTTTGCCAGTTTCGCCGGATTGGCCCCAAGAACATCAGATAATGTTGGAACCAGCTGAATAATAATTGCGCGGTGCCGGATAATCGATTATTAAATTTTTATTGGAAGGCTCCGGCTATGAAATATTTTTTTGTTGTTGCCGGTGTATGAAAATGTTGGCAAAACTGTTGTTATTCAAGCGAGTGATGGCCATGACATTTGCATCGCCTTTTGTGCTGCTGTTCGCATTTTGGCGTTTCTTTTCCGGTCTAACACCGGTGGCTGAGACAAAGTCATAAAGGAGGCTGCAGCTCTGGTGTAGACCAATCAGTTTCAAAGACAATGCCTACAATGTCTACAGGAAAGCCACCCATACGGATGCTTGCCTAAAACCGGATTCCCACCACCATCCATCCCAGAAGAATTCCCTCATCAAGACTCTATACCATAGAGCCCAATGCATCTCCGACCAGGAACACATTGCCAGTGAACTCAAACACGTACGCCAAGCTCTTAAGGCTAATGGTTACTCCGACTACACAATCCGCAAAACCATCACTCCAATCATCAAGAAGGATCCTGTTGAGGAGGCTTTTCAAAACCATCACATTACCCTACATTGCTGGGGTCACAAAAAAGATCTCCAAAATCCTGATAAGATTCAACACAGTACATAAAATCCGTGATCTGGTCCCGTCTGTAAAAGATGTGGTTCCAGACATACAGTACCCTGGCGTCTACAAACTAAGTTGCCTCTGTGGTAGCAGTTACATTGGAGAAACCAAACGACATGTCTCGGACCGCATCCGTGAACATAAAGCAGACTTGAAACACGGTAGGACAAACACCTCAGCCGTGGCAGATCACTGTTACAATTCAGTGGGTTCACATGATATTGACTTCTCCAAGAAAGAGGTTCTCTGCAAGCCATCTGGCTACCATGAGAGATTCGTTCATGAGGCGATCCACATATACAAACACAGAGACAATTTCAACCGAGAAGATGGATTCTGGCTCAGCAATCATTGGAAGGACGGATCTTAACTGATTGTGTTCACGTTTACGGTGACTTTCAGATCGCGTTCCACTCACTGGCATTGACTATATATCTTGTATTCTCTGCAGGGAATGGATTCTTTGCTCCGCTGCAAGTCTCCCCACACTACTCTCCCATTGACATATTTCGTTGCTTCCTCTTATTGTCTTTCACATGACGGTCAATGGTACAGTGTATAGCGGATTGTATAATGATAAATAGTATAAAATTTTAATGCTTAATACAATGTACAAAGTAATATATAGTATCGTAATTGTATAGTGGATATACAGCTGTGTGATATACATTAGGGTGGGTAGAATAATACATAGTGTAATATTACAATGTACAGTATAAGGGTGGTGTATAGTAATACAGTATATAATGTAATGTTGGGTTTGTCTATGGCAGTATACTGTACGGTGTAGACTCGTGTGATGTAAGAGAATAAAGTTTAGCTGGAAGCATATCATATTTTTTGCGACATAGAATTGTAATGTATTACTTACTGTTAGTAGCTCAGCTTATTGGAGAGTATATTTAGTATACTATGTAGTTTATACTTTAGTTGTTTACGTGGTGGTTTAGTTACTCCAGCTACATACTATTAACATTCCATCCCTTTATTAATGTTACCCCTATCCCCTCCCTTTGAGGCTGCTCATCCTGCATAATGCACGGGGATAATGACTTTAAACCCCTCGCCAAACCTCCTACGCATTTCACAAGTAGTACTAATCGCATATCTGCATTTCCCATAAATATGCTAAATTCCTCTTGATATGCAAATTATTTTGTCAAGACGCTCTTCGCCCCTCCATCCCAGCGTAAATAGTCGCTCCAAGCCTGGGGCGTGTCATTCAGACTCTGTCTTCTCGACAGACCTGTTCTACACCTGAGGACGGCTGCTTGCGTTGTGGCCGAAACGTCTTGAGAATTATTTTATTATGTTTTATTTTTATTATTTTATTATTTCCATTCTACGTGACTTTACCGAAAGAACCAAGAAGATGAATCCCTGCAGTCACGAAAGCTTTAAATCGAAATTTAATGCCTACATTATTATCGAAGCATGTTTGTTTGCATGTTTTACCACAAGCGTGATGTCTTGCAATGTGTCTATTTGTGTTTGAACATTTTTACACCTCCTGTATTATTGCGAGAAGGTGGTAAAGCCATATTCTTTTGGTTCGTCACGTTGAAAGGCAGTTTTAAAGGCTTTTAGAATTTTGGCAAAATCGCCCCGATGATGTTGGATGTAATTAGCAATGGAAACGTCACGAGAATCAAATTATAAATGTTGTGAATTTGGTATGAAAAAAAATAGGCTTTTACCCATTCTGGCGATGAAACAGGAGTTTTGTTAAGATGTTCAAACACCAAATATATATCTTTGGCAAGGGATCAAGTCTGCATTAACCACACCTACTTGTGGTGAACATGGAAACATGATCTGAAAAGTATCAGAGCATATAATAATGTATGCATCGTCTCTGAAACGGATTGGCCTTCACCAGAGGGAGGCTTCTTTACGGCCTTGTCTCACAGGCAAACAGTAAAACTAAAATGCAAGTACTGTATCAGACACTCATAGCTCGGATCGAGGAGTTATATCTATGAAAAAATTAGCTTCATAGCTCATCCGATTCCTCCAGTATAAAGACATATTCTGATTCTGATGTGTGGTTAATGCAAACTTGATGCCTTGAAAAACGTGTATATTTGGTGTTTGAACATCTTAACATCTCCTGTTTAATCGCCAGAAAGGGTAACACCCTATTCTTATTTTTCATACATGAGCAGCTATATCATGGGACCTTTATCTGCCAGTAAAAAAGGTGAATTTATTCTCCAAACACACAAGCGCTGAGTGCTGAACTAGTAAAGTAATCGGCACGTTTTGGTTTAAGTGACCAAACTTCACTGATTGGCTGTGTCGGGCACTGGTGGTGGCAGAGTTTAACGACACACTTTACATTTACGCCATCTCACCCCAAAAACAAATCCTCAAGTGTATTCTTTCGGTGAAGTCACGTAGATCGGTTCAATAAAAAAACAACTCCTCAAGTATGAATAACGTCTGTACGTGTCTGGGCGAAGGCGCGGTCACACACAAAGACAAAGATCCCCCGTATAGCCTGAACAGACTGTTGGGGCAAGTGCTGTTAGCGAGCAACTATGAAGGCCGGAACGGCACACGAGGGGGTGGGTGGCCACAACACCACACCCAGCCGCCTTTGTCTACCCAAGTGACAATGTTTTTTTACACACCGCACCAGGTACTCATTTGAGGCTGAGTCGACCGAGGGGAGGCCCAGGACAGGTCCAGATAATTATATAATCGTCCCTGGTCTTGGCCGTGAGCGGGAATCGAACTCAGGAGAGCCAGGTTCGTAGTGCAGCGTGCTAACCGAAATACCACACAGCCTCACACACCCACACGTGTGCGTTCACATGCGTGGACGTGCGAGCGGTCACCTGCAGCAGGATGCTGACGGCGCTCGCCATGCCCACCTGGCCCACCCCCACCACGGTCACCTTGGAGCGCGGCCTCCCTGCTGGGCCTGGGCACACCTCCTGCAGCAGTTGCCTCCGCATCGACTCCATTGCACCCTGCGCCACACACACAGTCTACATTACACCCTGCGCCACACACACACAATATACATTACACCCTGCACCACACGCACTCCATTACACCCTGCACCACACACACAGTCTACATTACACCCTGCACCACACACACACAGTCTACATTACACCTTGCACCACACACAATCGTTATTACACCCTGCACCACACACACAGTCTCCGTTACACCCTGCACCACACACACTCCATTGCACCCTGCACCACACACACACACTCCATTGCACCCTGCACCACACACACACACTCCATTGCACCCTGCACCACACACACACACTCCATTGCACCCTGCACCACACACACACACACTCCATCACACCCTGCACCACACACACACATTCAATTACACCCTGCACCAGATCGCATCTATAAATCCCTCAAAGGCATTTTCAACCTCTCACTCACCGAAGGCACATTTCCACTAGAGTGTAAATCTGCTCTTTTATCGTCCATGATATAAAAATGGCTCCTAAGAAAATCCTAATAATTGTAGGACAATCTCTGTTCTTTCACCAGCTTTTGGTGGGTGTCATTAAGTCATTTTTCGTCTTTGCTCGCTCTGCTGTATGAGCTGTCTGATATTCTTTGGCTCTTTCGGTAAAGTCACGTAGATAGGTTCAAAGAAAATAACAAAAAATAACAAAAAAACGACGACGTGAGCTGTCTGATGTAAGGTGGAGCAAGCAAGAGACAGGAACAGCGATTCTCTGTGTAGCCTTAACATGCTGCTGGGGCAAGTACTATTAGTAGCGAGAAGCAGCACCGATGAAGACTGGCGCTGGAGCACGCGGCTTGCTGGGGGTAGCCAGCACCACGCCCGGCCGCCTTTGTCTCCCAAAGTGGCGATGTTTACTCATCGCATTAGGTACTCACTTGAGGCTGAGTCGACCTAGTGGATGCCCAGCACCGGTTTAGATAATCGATATCACCGTTGGTGGCCGCGAGCGGGAATCGAACTGCCGGGTTGGTTCGCGCTGACCGCTACAACTTATCGCAGCGATGTTCCGTTCCACCCGATCATTTCGCCTGCTCTTACGAACGTGAGCCCATGGAGATTAGGAGCTAGATCCTAACAAGTGGCACGTGTGAGACCGCAGTTGTAATATATTCATTCGTAGGGAATAAACGAGAGTAATGATTATAGGTCTGGATATCCGTTCTTCCAGCCGCCCGTGCTACCGACCCCCTTGCCCTCTGTTCAAGTAGAGTGGCTGTTAGATGTTAACTGCCTCGCCGGGTGTACAGGAGGTTGTGGATTTGATCCCTACCCTGACGCTTGTTTTATGTTTGGAGTTTGCGGTGCACAGTATGTACATCTCACTCTCTCTCTCCCCGGGTCATCCGGGTTTTCCCTCATTTAAAATCAACATCACGAGTTTAGGGCATTTGGCGGCTGCTATACATTCCCACGCGACGATGTTAATCCACTTTGTTGAACTTGCCATTTGTAATAGGTGCACATAGTTTCGTTTAAATAGTCTATAGGGCTTCAATAAAATGAACTTGACGGAGTGCCGTACGGCATAGCGCAGTGCCAAAGACGGGCAAGCAACGAGTACCTCCTCCTGCGGCTCCTCTTGCTGCTCCTGCTGCTGCTGCTCTTCCTGCTGCTGCTCCTGCTCCTGCTGCTGCTCCTGCTGCTCCGCCTGCTGCAGCTCCTCCTGCTGCTCCTGCTGCTGATGTTGCTGCGCGGCTTCCACTCCTCCACCAGCAAAGTTCTTCTCGGGAAAGGAGACTCACTCACGCGCTCACCTACTCACTCAGCTATTCAACCACCTGAACCACCTATTCAACAACCTATACTCGCACAGCCCACTAAACTCACCTGGTCACTCACTCACACACCTGACACTCGCCTTACCGACTCGCACAGCGCCTCACTGGCTGGACTGGGCGAAGCAGAGCGTGGGGCAGAGAGAGGAGTCAGATGGGGGAGGAGGGACGGAGAAGCAGAGAGAAAGAGGGCATGGGAGGAAATATGGGTGGGGTAGGAGGGGGAGAGTGAGTAGGTTGAGTGTGGGTGTGTGGGTGTGTGTAGGTGTGTGTGTAGGTGTGGGTGTGTGTAGGTGTGGGTGTGTTTGTGTAGGTGTGGGTGTGTGTGTGTGTAGGGGTGGGTGTGTAGGTGTGCGTATGTGGGTGTAACGGTAGGAGGCTGCTAGATTTTTGTGCAGCCCATGGGCTTGTAATTACCAACACGCTCTTCCGGCATCAGCACATCCACACAACATCATGGATGTATGCCGGATCCAAGCAAGAACATCTGCTTGACTACATCGTGACGGACCAGTGGATGCGAGCCCATGTCCTTGACGCTAGGACCTACCGTGGAGCTGATCTGCCCTCTGACCATCGACTAGTCATCTGTAAGATGCGCCTGCCATTCTTCCACTCCGGTGGTGGGTGTACACCCAGGGCCCCATTCCAACCTAAAGTGGCCTGGTCTCAGCAGAGGAAAGTTGCAAGCGAGAATTTCATTATCGCTTGCAGCTGGGGTTGGCATCGTCCCCCACTCCTCCTGATGTCGAGGGTAAATGGGCGAGGTTTAGGACTGTAACTCATGCAGCTGCAATGGCTGCTTTGGGTACGCGGTCCAGACCTCCCCAGAGGCCCTGGCTGGCAGAAGAGGTGTTCAGGATAGTTGAGAAAAAGCGACAGGCCCACTCTCATCGGCTACAGCGTCCCACGTCAGAGAATGAGGAGGCTTACCGCAGCCTTCGCTCGGAGGTTCGGAGAGCCGTAAGGCGCTGCAAGGATGGGTGGTGGTCGCGGGTTGCTGAGGAGATGGAGTCTGCCTCAGTGGCCCGCGATCACAAATCACTATTTAACTCCATCAAAAAAGTAACCTGCAGCGTCACACCTATTACCATCATTAAGGGAAAAACGGTGATCCAATCTTCGACCCCCAGGAACAGGTTTGCAGATTTGCTGAGCATTTCTGTGAGGTCCTGGGGGAGGGGAAATCCCTCAGCCAGGAAAACATAATGGCTCAAAGTGGGGATAACCCTGCTGAGGCTGTGGTGCCTAAAATATTGGAAGAGGTCACCTCCTGTGAGTGGCTGGCTGAGGTGCCATCTGTTGAGGGAGTACTGAAGGCGATCCGGAGTCTGAGACAAGGAAAGGCACAGGGCAGAGATGATCTCCCAAGCGAAATGCTGAGGGAGGGTGGCGTTTGTGCACAGACTGCCCTATATGACATGATAACAACAGTCTGGACCGCTGGACGGGTTCCACAGGATTGGAAGGATGCCCTGGTGGTCCCCCTCTTTAAGAAGGGGGACCGCACAGATTGTAACAACTACAGTGGCATCTCACTCCTCAGTGTGCCTGGAAAGGTCCTGGCAAAAATTATTCTACATCGCCTTGCTAGGCACGCTCAGGAGAGGCTTGCGGAGCCCCAATGCGGTTTCAGGAAAGGGCGGTCCTGCACAGATGCCATATTTTCCGTCCGTCTGCTACAGCAGAGGTGTAGGGAATTTAAACAAGACCTACATCTCTGCTTTATTGACCTGGTCAAGGCCTATGATACCATCAGTAGGCCTGGGCTCTGGGTTGTTCTTCGTGCTTTCGGAGTCCCTGACCCTCTGCTCACGATCATTAAGGACCTTCATGATGGTGAGTGGGCCCGGGTTAAACTACGTGGCCGGGAGTAAGAGCCTTTCCCTGTACACCTTGGGGTGCGACAGAGATGTCCTCTGGCTCCCACATTATTTAACATCTATTATGACCACGTAGTTCATGAAGCCTTCAATAGCTGTACCGGGGGAATCTCCATTTGGTACAGATATAATGGGAGGCTGATCGATGCCCGGGTGTGATCAAGGGATGGTTCCCTATTGGTCAACCACGTTATGTATGCCGATGAATTGGTAATAGCTGCTCATTCAGAGGAGGAATTGGAGACGCTGCTGCTGAGAATGGAGCGTGCCACTAAGAGGTGGGGCCTTACCATCAGCCCCACCAAAACTTAGCACCTGCCTGGGAATTTTGTACCATCGGACACTCCACCCCCACAACTAACAATCGGTGATGGGGCAGTAGTGGAGAGAGTGGAGAGTTTCCCATACCTGGGCAGTGTGCTTATGACCGGCTCCAGTTTAACAGCAGAGGTCTCACTCCGAATCAGTCGAGCGGCAATATATTTTCATCGGTTGCGTAACGCTGTGTGGGAGCTACCTGGTCTGTCGCTCCGCACGAAGCTTCAAGTCGTCTCGGCCATAGTCATTCCCTCCCTTCTCTACGCTTGCGAAACGTGGACCCCCCTAATGGAGCATCTTCGCCGGTTGGAAACATTTAGGCTGGCCTGCCTACGATCCATCCTGGGTTTAACCAGGCTGGATTGTGTGAGGAGCTCACAAATCCTTGAAAGGTCTGGGCAAAGTCCCATCGGTGAGCTCCTCCGCCAGGCAAGGCTGCGTTGGCTGGGTCATGTAGCCTGCATGCCCAGCCACCGCATTCCGAAACAGCTTTTGTTCGGCCGGATCGAGGGGGCTAAACGGGCGCGGCACGGGCTGGAGAAGAGATGGAGTGATGTGGTACAGAAGGACGTGGAGCTGAGTGCCGATGACTGGTACCAGCGGTGTCAAAATCGGCCTCTGTGGAGGAGGCTCGTGAAGGACGCTACTGGGCAGTTGGAGGCAGTTGCCCTCCAGCAACAACGGAGGGCGGAGGAGCGACGCTCACAACAAGGAGCGGAGCGCTGGGTGGCTAAAGCACAGCAAGTTGGCACAGTAGGGGGCACAGGTGGTGCATCAGCCAGTCATCTCGGTCATCTCAGTCGGTCGACCCGTGGCACCTGGGTCTGCCCCGTGACCTCCTGCCAGCGGGCGTTCGACACTTCACGTGGCCTCAAGGTGCACTTGGCCTGGCACAAGCGTCGTTGTGACGTCAACGCCACTTAGTGGCGAATGGCGGTTGTTGTTGTGAGTGGGATTGGTGGTGTAGCGGAAGCGCGCTGCGCTACGAACCTGGCTTTCGATTCCTGCTCACGGCCAGCACCAATGACTATTATCTGAACCAGTCCTGGGCCTCCCGTAGGTCGACTTAGCCTCAAATTAGTACCTGGTGCGGTGTATAAATATCACCACTGGGGAGACAAAGGCGATCGGGTGTGGTGCTCGCCACCCACCCCCTCGTGTACCGTTCCGGCCTTCATAGGTGCTCGCTAACAGCACTTGCCCCTACAGTCTGTTACAGGCTACACGGGGATCTTTGTCTTTGTAGGGTGGGTGTCAGTGTGTGGGATGGGAGAGACAGTGTACGTATGAATGTTGAACTTCTTTCGCACCATATGTAACCCACCATGATAATCTGAGGTGCGGGGGGAATAGCCGCAAACTAAACACGAAAATTAGTTATAAAGAAATTAGTTTGTCAATGTAGATAATGATTTAAAGGTGCAATGCTCCAGTGGCTTCCTAATATCGGAGGGAAAAGCGTCCCAGACGTCTGCGGGAAGGCATTCACAAGCGCGTGATGCCAGTGCCCGTCTTTGTTTGGTGGTTATCCAAACGCCGCTGCTGGGAGGATGACCGGAGTTTGCGTGATGGTTTATGCTCATATGCGTGGTGGATGGGATGCAGATTTTGTGGTGGGTGGGTGGAAGAGTGTGTGGTGGGTGGGAGGGAAAGTGTATGGTCGGTGGGAGATAGTGTAGTGGGTGGGAGGGAAAGTGTATGGTGGGTGGGAGGTAGTGTAGTGGGTGGGAGGGAGTGTGGTGGGTGGGAGACAGCCTGTGTGGTGGGTGGGAGACAGCCTGTGTGGTGGGTGGGAGGGAGAGTGTGTGGTGGGTGGGAGAGTGTGTGGTGGGTGGGAGGGAGAGTGTGTGGTGGGAGAGAGTGTGGTGGGTGGGAGAGAGTGTGGTGGGTGGGAGAGAGTGTGGTGGGTGGGAGATAGTGTGGTGGGTGGGAGGGAGACTGTGTGGTGGGTGGGATGGAGAGTGTGTAGTGGGTGGGAGGGAGAGTGTGTGGTGGGTGGGAGGGAGAGTGTGTGGTGGGCGGGAGGGAGAGTGTGTGGTGGGTGGGAGGGAGAGTGTGTGGTGGGTGGGAGGGAGCGTGTGTGGTGGGTGGGTGGGAGGGAAAGTGTGTGGTGGGTGGGTGGGAGGGAAAGTGTGTGGTGGGTGGGTGAGTGGGGCAGTGTGTGGTGGGTGGGAGATAGTGTGGTGGGTGGGAGATAGTGTGGTGGGTGGGAGGGAGAGTGTGTAGTGGGTGGGAGGGAGAGTGTGTGGTGGGTGGGAGGGAGAGTGTGTGGTGGGTGGGTGGGTGGGAGAGTGTGTGGTGGGTGGGAGGGAGCGTGTGTGGTGGGTGGGTGGGAAGAGTGTGCGGTGGGTGGGTGGGAGAGTGTGTGGTGGGTGGGAGATGGTGTGGTGGGTGGGAGATGGTGTGGTGGGTGGGAGATGGTGTTGTGGGTGGAGGGAGACTGTGTGGTGGGTGGAAGGGAGACTGTGTGGTGGGTGGGAGGGAGAGTGTTGGGTGGGTGGGTGGGAGGGAGAGTGTGTGGTGGGTGGGTGGGAGGGAGAGTGTATGGTGGGTGGGAGATGGTGTGGTGGGTGGGAGGGAGACTGTGTGGTGGGTGGAAGGGAGACTGTGTGGTGGGTGGGAGGGAGAGTGTGTGGTGGGTGGGTGGGAGGGAGCGTGTGTGGTGGGTGGGTGGGAGGGAAAGTGTGTGGTGGGTGGGTGAGTGGGGCAGTGTGTGGTGGGTGGGAGACTGTGTGGTGGGTGGGAAGAAGAGTGTGTGGTGGGTGGGTGGGAGAGTGTGTGGTGGGTGGGAGATAGTGTGGTGGGTGGGAGATAGTGTGGTGGGTGGGAGGGAGAGTGTGTGGTGGGTGGGAGGGAGGGAGAGTGTGTGGTGGGTGGGTGGGAGGGAGAGTGTATGGTGGGTGAGAGATAGTGTGGTGGGTGAGAGGGAGAGTGCGTGGTGGATGAGAGACAAGGAGGGTATCTGGTGTTCCAAGCTGTCGGCCCAGGTTGAATCCTCGCATCAAGCGAAGCGGAACGTTCCGGCTTGGAGCTGCAGTGGCCGCCTCTTGTGTATTGTGCATGCACACTGTATCTCGGGATGTGCTGGACATCCCCTAGGTTGACTCAACCTTCATTTAGCACCGGGTGCAAGTAGAGAAACATCGGCACTGGCTCTGGTCATCTCAGCCACTTGTGTGGCGTGCCGAACTCTGCAGGTGCTCGCTTGCGGCAGTAATTTGACTAGACGAAGACATCTCTCACTTGCAGGGATTTTTTTTCTGGCTTATGATGAGAAAAGATAATCGGTTTTAGCCTGTCCGGCAAAAATACAGGAGGTGGTGTGAAGATCTTGGTCAAACACGAAATAGACACTGCCTATTATTGCAAGGCATCAAGTCTGCATTGACCACGCATCATGCTTGTGGTAAAATATGCAAACAACTGTGCTTTGATAATAATGTAAGGAATGTCAGGGGAAGGGGGAGGAGCAAGCGAGGAGATATAAGAGTGAGAATGGGCGGGAAGAGGGGAGATCTTGGCGGGAACGAGATTGAGAGGCTGTGGACGAGTGTGGACTGAAGGAAGGAATAAAATACGAACCCCCTGCGACCTTTACAATAATAATGATGTATGCGTTGTCTTTGAAACCAATTGGTTGACACCAAAGCTACAGCCTCCTTTATGGCCTTGTCTCACCACCGGTGTTAGCAGAGGTGGGACAAAGTCATTGTTATGCAAGTCCAAGTCGAGTCGCAAGTCATCAAATTCATGACTCGAGTCTGACTCGAGTCCAAGTCACATGACTAGAGTCCACACCTCTGGGTGTTAGACCAGAGAACAACGCCAAAAGGCGAACAGCACAAAGGCAATGCAAATATCAAAGCATTGATAGCTCGAGTCGAGCAGGTATTTAATCATAACTTTCATACCGGCGAAAACGATTCCAATTTATTTATTTAGTTACAAGGCAATTGTCCATAGGTCTGCCCTCGTATCTGTCCGACCTGCTGCTATTGCCTTTGGACAATGATAATACAATTCTGCGACTCGCATCGAATTGTCTTCTAGTAGTTCCCATATTTCGCAAGCTATCGTTTTCCATTCCCAATTCATAAACAGTCACCCCATCATTTGACTACTTTGGTGTTATCATATCGGGTTCGCTTCTTCAGTATACTTAAACAAACTCAGCTCGTAATAAAAGGGTTTATTTTTGGGGTTAGGTCGCGTTCGTAATACATGTGTAAAGACAGTGCGGAGGGATAGCGGGACAGTCTGGTTCCCCGGGACCATGGTTACTAATGGACGTGCTAATGGTGATTGCTGCGACGAACGTTGACAGGGTCACGTGAGGGGGAGCACGGGAACCAATGGCGGGGGAAGTGTAATAAGGGTGGAGATTCACACAGCAGAATTCGAGAATAGGGGCGTGGCCAGACCGGGCGAGGTATAAGAGCTGGCGCGAGCCGGAGCTGGGGGCTGTTAGTGTGTGGAATCACCGTCCTCATCATCGCCGAGATGTCTTGAGACGAGAAGATGTCCCAGAATAGAGAGTCGTCTTACTAACCAAGTGTATATAGTTACTCGTGGTTACTCGTTGAGTTGTCAGTGGACTTTTTATCAATAAATATATGGAAAGATAAGATGGTGTCTCTGAGAGCTACATTACACATGCCGTTAAACCTGCCACAGCCAATCAGTAAGGTTTGTTACGTAAACAAAACGTGCCAATTAGTTACGAGTTCAGCACTAACCGGTTGTGTGTTGGAGAGTCAACCCACAACTTATAACTAATTGCCACGTTTTGTTTACTTGACAACCCTTACTAATTGGCTGTGTCGGGTGATGGCGGGTTTAATGGCACATTTATAGTTACGTGATTGAACCCCCCAAAAAAACACTATTGTGGATAAACCCATCACAACATTCACAATGTGAGAGTAACGGCGTGACGTTTCGCCGGTAATTACATCCAGCATCATTGGTACAGTGAGTGTGAATCAAACTCAGCTCATAATAGAGGAGGTCTTTTTTTGGGTTAGATCGCATAAATGTATAAGTGTGTCGTTAAAACCCGCCACCACCCGACACAGCCAACTCGCAAGGGTTGTCACGTAAACAGAACATGACAATTCGTCACTAGTACAGCACACCGGTGTGTTGGAGAGCCAAGCCACAACATTTACAAACTGAGTACAATGTTTCGCCAGTAATTACAACTGGCTTCATCAGGCGACAACCATATTTGTGAAGCCCACCTATTTTTTGGGTCTTTCGGTAAAGTAACGTAGATAGGTTTAACACGTAGGCTTTCGCGACGAATATTATTTATAATAAAGGTTTTTGGGTTAGATCGTGTTATTTATAAATGTGTCGCAACCCTCCACCACCCGACACGGCCAATCAGTAAAAAAATATGTCACGTTAACAAAAGACAAATCGTTCACTACTTTAGCCCACCGGTGTGTTGAAGAGTGAATCCACACCATTTACAATTTTTGAGTATGACGTTTCGCTGGTAATTACATCCAGCATCATCGGGCAATTTACCAGAATAGTGAAGCCCTCCACCTGCTCCCGGTCTTAAATAGAGCAGCAGGGTGACATCATCATTTAACCCAATCAGATGTAGAGATCAGAGGCGGAGAGGTTCTTTGGGTCTTTCAGTAAAGGCACTTTGAATTCCTGCAGTCACACTTCTACACTTTTGCGCAAAGTGGGGGGGATTAATGAGTCAACGTACATTATGTATGCGCATTATGCGAGCCCTTTGATCTTGTCCTTCCTGTCCATTGTGTGTATTAAAATAGCCGTACCAATGGTAATCCCGAATTGAAATATGGTGGCCTGTATAGGCATGCATTTAAGCAATGTATTATTTGATTATTTGCTTCCATGCAGCACTAAGTCGATAGCTATCCGAACGGTTAAAATGTATTTCTTTCAATTTCGATAACGACACACATTTACGCGATCTAACCCAAAAATAACTCTATTATGGATGATATACGCGTTAAACAAACTCAGCTCGGTTCACTGTGCTGCATTACAATTGACAGTGAATGTCGTATATGGGAGGTCGCATCTTACTGTGACCTCCTATTTGTGCCATGGCTTGGAAAATGTCCCTTGGACGTGAGAAGGGCGATTTTTATTTGTCCCTAGATCTGCTCTTTATTCAGTCTAACCTGCACACATCTGCAACGCCAGTCGGGGTGTCTTATGAATATTTCCACCAATATTTCACGAATAATTTAGCTCCAAAGCCTTTAATGTAGATCTGCTGCCCAAAAGTGTTGTGAAACCACCTCGTTTGGTCCCTTAGCATCTCCAGTCTGAAAATCTCCATCCTCGTTTAAACTGTGTCTTATTAAAACCACTAAAGTTTAAGCGTGAATGTAATCTTTATAGCGTGATTGCTATGATGCATACTTATTATTGCTGTTATTATAATGATTACATTTGTTAGTTGTTTTTATATTTAATTGTGGAATGCTTTGATGATGCCAGCCAAGTCCAACCCATTGAAAGAGAAGCTTCCAGGTGGGAATTAATACCTGTTTTCTTCTGTTTCTGGCTCGATTCGGCTGAATAGGGAACGAGTGTTGTGCAGTGCAGTGTTTGCTGATTCCAGTTGGGGTTGGTTCGGATTTGCCGAATGTTTGGTTTGTCCAGAGCAGAACATTCCAGTCGAGCACTGGTATAGAGAGACGCACGATACAAAGACAAAAATCCCCCGTATAGCATGTAACATATTGTTGGGGCAAGTGCTATGTTAGCGAGCACATATGAAGATCAGCACACGATAGGTTTGGTGGCCAGTACCACGCCCGGCCGCCTTTTTTCTCCCCAGTGGCGAGGTTTACTACATACCGCCGCACCAGGTACTGAGTCGATCTAGGGGGGGGTGGGGGTGGGCGAGGACCGGTTCAGATAATCGTCACTCTGGGTTGGTGGCCGTGAGCAGGAAACTAACTCGGGTCGCCGGGTTCATAGAGCAGTGTGTGAACCGCTACACTACCACTCCCCGATTTGCAATACACATGCACACTCACACACACTAATACGAATACCCGCCATTTGTCACTAAGTGATGGTGACATCACAACGGCGCCTGTGCCAGGCAAGATGCACTTTGAGGCCACGTGATGTGTCAAAGGCTTGCTGATTGGAGGCACAGGACAGACCCAGGAGGTGCGATGGGTTGGCTGACTGAGATGCCTGGCTGATGCACCCCGACTGTGCCAACTTGCTGGATGTTATCTGCCCTGTGCTGCGCTCGTTGTTGTGAGCCCCGCTCCTCTGCCCTCAGTTGTTGCTGGAGGGCGACTGCCTCCAACTGCCCAGTGGTGTCCTTCACACACACTCTCGCACTCACATTCTCACACACACTCTCATACACACTCTCACACACACTAACACACTCTCACACACTCACTCACACTCTCACCCTCAACACTATCATATACACTCTCACACACACACACTAACACATACACGCCCTCGCACACACACAGCTGCATGCCTACACGTACACAAACGCACTAATGGGCCGTTCGTAAATGACGTCACGCGATTTTGGACGATGTTTGACCCCCCCCTTCGTCACACGGCGTCACAAAAAGTCAGACCCCCCCCCTCAAATATGACGTCACAAAGCTCTGCCCCCCTCACCACCCAAAAAAAACATGCTTCAAATCGCTTTAAACTATTGTCATTGTAATGCGTATTTAATGTGGCGCTGCACTCTGATGTTGTAGGAGAAAACATTTATTAAAAAGTCTATTTAATTAAGAAGAACGTGCTGTCTATATTTATTTAAAGTTGCGCATTTTTACGTGACGTCACATTTCTCAACCCCCACCCTCGTCACACATCGTCACAAATGTCGACCCCCCCCCCCCCCAGGTGCGTGAAGTTATTTATGGACGGCCCCGAAACCGGTATCAATCCACTGTTGGGACAGGGACTCTGAGTCCACGTGATGCGGGACGTGAGGAACATTTGACCATATTTCACCATGCTGGTCAATGCGGGTTGGTGTACGTGCGAGGATCGCATCTAATTGGGAGGATAGAACTACGGTCTGACTATTGATCCGAGGCTGACAATTGATCTGAGGCTTGACTATTGATTTTAGGCTATTGCTTTGAGGCTGACTTGATCTTAGGCTGACAATTCTGAAGCTGACTATTGATCTGAGGCTGACTATTGATCTGAGGCTATTGGTACAAGAAAGCTGCGCCCACACAAGTAAAAGACTGTACTTACGTGGAAGTAAAAGACTCTACTCACGTGGAAGAAACCTACACAAGTAAAAGACTCTACTCACGTGGAAGAAACTTACACAAGTAAAAGACTCTACTCACGTGGAAGAAGGCCGTACAAGAAAGAAGAGAGAACGCTCTTCACGTCTCACCAACAAGGAGGCAACAAGTTCGTGTCCAAATATGCAGCGGGCATCAGGGTCGGCATCGAATCCACGACCTCCTGTATACCAGGCGAGGTAGTTGGCATCACTCCAACACAGCACCCAACGATATGACCTTACAAACAATTACGTACATTCTTCACACTTGTATTGTTTCAATCCCAAATAACGTATGTTGGTGGCAGTGGATATGCCCAGACAAAACGCTTAAATATAGCACAGGAATGTTTTTGGGCTGCTGCCATTGTTAAGAAGTTATTAAAATGCATCCATCATCCGTTCTTGTTGTTACTCGTCTGCAATGCTGTTATTGCTTGGCGAAGCGCCACGCATTGATTAAAACGCAAGTTATGGGTGTGTTCACGTTGGCATGCTTTGAAGACTAAGATCTCCCGTATAACCTGTAACAGAGCCTTGAGGCAAGTACTCTTAGCGAGTAGCAGCAGCACATATGAAGGCCGGAACGGCACATGAGGCGGGTGGGTAGCCTACACCACGCTCGACCGCGTTTGTATCCCAGTGGCGATGTTTACACACCCACACAAGCGACTCATTTTAGGCTGAGTCGACTTAGGGGAGGCCCAAGACCCGGTTTAGATAATCATCACTGGTGTTAGCCGTAAGCGGGAATCGAAATCGGATCGACAGGTTCATAGCACAGCACGCTAACCGCTACATTACCCCTCCCCTCTTCACACACTCACACGCCTTCACCAGCTTACACACACACATTAACCTCTTGAGGGTGAAGTTGTGGCAGGGTGGGTTTGAGTGACAGGATGTGGGCAGCCGAGAGAAATCTGCCGCACTGGTTACCAACTAGCGGGAACCGGACACGCATCTTGGCATCTCGTGTGGAGATAACAATCCAAATAAGGCGAGAGAGAGAGCACGAAGGGACAGGGAGACTTTTTTTTACTTTTAAAACCACGTTTATTGCCGTCAACAGCAAAAGCACTGGAGCCAATTTCGATACAAGTCACATAAATACAGCATCATATCACAAAAAAAACTACCTGCGGCACGTGCGCTGCTCGCACCACGCACAACACACATAGCACGTTGTTACACATGCAACGCTCGATGTATAAACCAATTACAAAATTAAATGCAGAATTCCATTTTCACTGTTGTGGAGGGCTTGACCGGCCCCCCACCATTCAAAGAACATGCGCGCGTCGCCAGCATTGGAGTGGTAAGCGTGCTCCAGCTGGAGCCGTGCCTAAAGCAGGTCCCTGAACATTATCGCCTTGCAGCATCTTTTTTCTGGTCTTGTAAACTGCCATCTTTGTTTGGGCACAGATGATGTTTACAAGATCGTGGCGCTTATTAGCCAAGTAAGGCACCCCATGTATGAAACTGCTCTTGTAAAAAGGCACCTCCATTCTCCTGAAAATGGACCCCAAAAGTAGGAACATTGGGTTGAGCCAGACACCCCAGTACTGGTAAGCCAGATCTTCCCTGGCACCGCAGAACGCACAAGAGTATGGTGCTGAACCACACGGCTGATGCGCCAACCTCCACTGGAGGTCACCGAAGCGTTTGGCTACTGGAGGCTTGTACATCTGTTTCCACTGGGGGACGACCTCAATCAGGGAAGATAAGTGATCTCTCCATTATATGTCTGGTAGGTTGGCCAGGTCCCGAAAATGCAGCGCCTTGACGCAGCACGTGTAGAGCGTTTTCTTTTGGGCGCTCTTCAGGGACACATCCCTGCAGCCTCCGAGCTTCAGTAGCTTCCCAGTCACTATGCCCGGGAGGCTGAGTGCAGGAGAAGTGCAACTCTGGGAAGGAGGAGAGATGGCCCCTGTCCTCCGGAGCTTCCAGCTTCAGATGCAGGTCCTGCATGGCATGGAGCACGTCCCACAGCAGCTTCTCCCTGGCGAGCATGGAGCGGAGTCTCGCAGTGCTGGCGGTCTCAACTGCGGTCTTCCACTTGCACTGGTGGCCCTTCACGAGGTTGCTGACTTTCCACACCCATACTGAGGTGAAGCACAGAGCCAGAGTCCTCTCTCTTCTGACAAAGAGTGCATGAAGGGACAGGGAGACAAAGAGATAGTGCACAAAGAGACAGGGAGACAGAGAGTGCACGAAGGGATAGGGAGACAGCAAGAGAGAGTGCAGGAAGAGACAAGGAGACAGATAGAGATATGCGGGAGTGAGTGTACCCAGGAGAGGCAGAATTCAGATCGTAATGACATGGCATAAACGTGACCACTAGGCAAGGAGACAGAATAAACACTAAATAAACGTGTGGCAATGTATGAACGGCAAAGGGAATGTACAAAGGTCAGACAATAACTTTCAATAATGATAATGTACGGCTCTTTGTCAATGCACTGATATATCAAAGTCTCCCCAAAACCTGGAATTTTCGAGTGGACATCCCCATATTCACATACCGAATGTTCATGGCATTGGCTGAACGTCTAAATCAGGGGTCCTCAAACTTTTTAAACAGGGGGCCAGTTCACTGTCCCTCAGACCGTTGGAGAGCCGGACTAAAGTTAAAAAAAACTATGAACAAATTCCTATGCACACTGCATATATCTTATTTTGAAGTGAAGAAACAAAACGGGAACAAATACAATATTTAAAATGAAGAACAAGTAAAGTTAAATCAACAAACTTGCCAGTATTTCAATGGGAACTATGAGCCTGCTTTTGGCTAATGAGATGGTCAATTCTTTGGTTCTTTTCGGTTAAGTCACGTCTAAAAATAAAATAATAAATTAAAATAACATATTACGACGTTTCGATTGCAACACAAGCAATCATCATCAGGTATAAAAGAAATAGCAACAAAAATCTAACTAGAAAACTATAGACAGACATACAAGCAGACAGACATCACAACGGCACACAGCAAGAGGACACACATCGGCACAAAGAGAGGGGTCGTTTCTGTGACGGTCCCTTAAATATAGAGAGGGGGGGCGGGGATGGAGAGAGGGAGGGGGCAGAGAGAATTAGCATATCAATGAGTGTACGGCCACGTACTCCTGTTGCAAGTAAGATGACAATGTGGAAGGGGCACGCTTGTATGTCTGTCTATAGTTTTCTAGTTAGATTTTTGTTGCTATTTCTTTTATACCTGATGGTGATTGCTTGTGTTGCAATCGAAACGTCGTAATATGTTATTTTAATTTATTATTTTATTTTTAGACGTGACTTAACCGAAAAGAACCAAAGAATAATTCCTGCAGTCACGAAAGCTCCTAAATTGAGATGGTCAATGTCCGGTTCCATATTTGTCACTGCTAGTCGTAACAAGTGATGCAAGTGTGCATCCGTTAGTCTAGATCTGGTTGGAGATTTCAAATGTTTCATTCTGGAAAAAGTCTGTTCACAGACATAAGTGCTGCCAAAGATGGTTGCCATTTTGAGTGCATGGTTCCTGAGATGAGGATATGTCTCAGAGGTGAGAGATGCATATAAATTATGAAGGCTGCTTGACTTGAATGCGTCTTTCAGAGAGTCACAATTCTGCAGTTCAGCCAGTTCCATTTGGTAAATTGTATCCACATTTTCAATGTCAATAGAAAATGGGTTACGGAAAAGCTGTATGTCCTGTTCATGGAGATGAAGCTCTTTAAATCTAAATTGGAACTCATTTTGCAATTTTTCCAGTGAATCCACACATGTTTTGTTTGGGAATGCAACCAATGGTTTTTCCGCTAACAGATTTTGAGTTGTGGGGAGATGGCAGAAGTTTTCCTCTTTCACTTGTTTGATGAGGAGGCCTGATTTTACTTCAAATGCTTTGACATGTGATTGCATATCACAGATGAGCTTCCCCTTTCCTTGAGGTTGCACATTGAAACTGTTGAGTAGCTCTGTTACATCTGTCAGAAAGGCAAGGTGCCATTTCCATTCTGCATCATTGAGCTCTGGTACTTCTTTGTTTTTTGAAAGCAGAAAAGCTGTAATCTGTGGAAGTAAGTCATAGAAACGTTTCAAAACTCTGCCTCGACTCAGCCAACGGACTTCTGTGTGGTACAGAACATCTTCATAGTCAATATTTAGCTCAGACAGAAATTCCTGAAATTGTCTGTGGTTTAGTGCATGAGCTCTAATGAAGTTAACAGAGTCCCACTTCAGTGATTTACTACACAGCGCTTGTTGGTGGATGAGGCAGTGTATGGCTATTGGATGAGAATGGTTATGTTTGTCCATCTCTTGGTTAATGCGAGCAATTACTCCTTTCTTAGACCCCACCATGCTAGGAGCACCATCAGTTGTCACACTGGCTAGTTAAGCCCAGTTCAGCTACAAACCATTCAGTTTGGCAAACCTTTTCATAGATATCCTATCCTGTAGTTGTTCCTTTGATTATTTGCAGTGCAGCAAGCTCTTCTGTGACTTCGAAATAGTCATTCGTCCCACGAATAAAAATTAGAAGTTGTGCAGAATCACGAACATCATTGCTTTCGTCGAGTGCCAAGGAAAAATAGGAAAGTTTTTTGTGGAGTTTTGCAAATGCTGATGCAAATTGTCTCCAATTTCTTCAATCCTCCGTGTAATTGTAGGTCCTGAAAGACTCACTGTACTAAATAAATCGGCCTTCTCTGGACACATCTCTTTGGCAACAGAAAGAAGGCATTCTTTAACAAATTCTCCCTCCACGAATGGTCTGCCAGTGCACGCTATTAGCTTGGCAACTTGAAAACTTGCTCGCAGTGATGAAATATTTAGCTGCTTCTGCTTCACAAAAGTATTTTGCTGAGTTGTTAATGTATTTTTCAGTTTTAATGTTATCTTTTCTCACTTCTCCGACCAAACAATCATATTTATCTTCATGTTGAGTTTCATAGTGTCGACGTAAATTGTATTATTTGAACACAGACACTATATTCTGTCATATCAGACACACAGCTCTTTCCTTGTACTGCATGAAAAAGTAATCATAAGTCCACTGTTCTTTGAATATCCTACACTCCGAGTCAATTTTTCTCTTTCTTGACATCATTGTTTCCTAGGGAGTCAAAATTGCTATTAGTAAAATACCAATATATATATACAGCGCTACAAAAACAATATACCAGCAATAACTTTGCCCACACAGAGACATACAGACTGCACTGCCCATCAATGCAGTCTGATTGGGAGAACTCCGCTTTTACCCCAGGCTCACACTGGTGCGGGTGGCTATAAAAAGTTAATTACACCTGCAGTTTTGTTCACAGATCGCATTGCGATCTGCGAACTCGCATAGGAATCTGATCGCATGGGGGAGAAGACCCATGCGATCCGATTCCACTGCAGGAAAAAAGAAGGCACATGTGCCTTTTTTCTTCCGAATCTAATGTAAGTTCAGCCATACAAGCATATGGCTGAACTCGCACTGCTCAGAGATCGCAACAGTATGAACCGGGGCTTACACAACATACAACATATAACCTCATACAACTGAATAGCAATCAGAATATAAATGCACTTACTGTCATTTAAATTGGGTTTTCTACTCATCGGCTGTCTGTCACTGACCAGCACGGGAAAACAGAGATCAGAGATCACTCTGTTATTACCCCTCTATCATTTACTCAGCACACAGGAATATCACTGGGAGTGGAGCCGAGGGGCAAGTGAGGGAGCTGAGGGAGGGAGAGCCAGTCAAGCGCAGCCAGGGGAGGGCTGGCAGCCTTAGGCCTGGGGGGCAAGTCCAGTCAATTGGCCCATTGAACCATTCACCAGCGCAGCCCAATGAGTGCCCACCGCCGCAGCTCAATCAGTGCCCACAGCCGCAGCTCAGTGCTCACCAGCGCAGCCAAATCAGTGCTCACCAGCGCAGCCCAATTAGTGCTTACCAGCGCAGCCCAATTAGTGCTCACAAGCGCAGCCCAATTAGTGATCATGGGCCGGATAAATGTCATCGGTGGGCCGCATGTGGCCCGCGGGCCGTAGTTTGAGGACCCCTGGTCTAAATGCAGGATCTTCCTGAACAAACGTGTCGAGACTCAGGGAGGGTTTTCCTAGTTAAACGGCCACACAGTGAGGGAAAAAAGTATTTGATCCCCTGATGATTTTGTACGTTTGCCCACTGACAAAGAAATGATCAGTCTATAATTTTAATGGTAGGTTTATTTGAACAGTGAGAGACAGAATAACAACAAAATCCAGAAAAACGCATGTCAAAAATGTTATAAATTGATTTGCATTTTAATGAGGGAAAAAAGTATTTGACCCCCTCTCAATCAGAAAGATTTCTGGCTCCCAGGTGTCTTTTATACAGGTAACAAGCTGAGATTAGGAGCACT
Source organism: Lampetra planeri (assembly GCF_965212315.1). NCBI lineage: Eukaryota > Metazoa > Chordata > Hyperoartia > Petromyzontiformes > Petromyzontidae > Lampetra > Lampetra planeri. The sequence continues at coordinate 2,638,694 of NC_136154.1, read as the reverse complement.
CCCTTTAAGAGTGTGCTCCTAATCTCAGCTTGTTACCTGTATAAAAGACACCTGTTCACAGAAGCAATCAATCAGATTCCAAACTCTCCACCATGGCCAAGACCAAAGAGCTCTCCAAGGATGTCAGGGACAAGATTGTAGACCTACACAAGGCTGGAATTGGCTACAAGACCATCGCCAAGCAGCTTGGTGAGAAGGTGACAACAGTTGGTGCGATTATTCGCAAATGGAAGAAACACAAAAGAACTGTCAATCTCTCTCGGCCTGGGGCTCCATGCAAGATCTCACCTCGTGGAGTTGCAATGATCATGAGAACGATGAAGAATCAGCCCAGAACTACACGGGAGGATCTTGTCAATGATCCCAAGGCAGCTGGGACCATAGTCACCAAGAAAACAGTTGGTAACACACTACGCCGTGAGGGACTGAAATCCTGCAGTGCCCGCAAGGTCCCCCTGCTCAAGAAAGCACATATACATGCCCGTCTGAAGTTTGCCAATGAACATCTGAGTGATTCAGAGGTCAACTGGGTGAAAGTATTGTGGTCAGATGGGACCAAAATGGAACTCTTTGGCATCAACTCAACTCGCCGTGTTTGGAGGAGGAAAAATGCTGCCTATGACCCCAAGAACACCATCCCCACCGTCAAACATGGAGGTGGAAACATTATGCTTTGGGGTGTTGTTCTGCTCAGGGGACAGGACTACTTCACCGCATCAACGGGACAATGGACGGGGCCATGTACCGTCACATCTTGGGTGAGAAGCTCCTTCCCTCAGCCAGGGCATTGAAAATGGGTCGTGGATGGGTATTCCAGCATGACAATGACCCAAAACACACGGCCATGGCAACAAAGGAGTGGCTCAAGAAGAAGCACATTAAAGTCCTGGAGTGGCCTAGCCAGTCTCCAGACCTTAATCCCATAAAAAAATCTGTGGAGGGAGCTGAAGGTTCGAGTTGCCAAACGTCAGCATCGAAACCTTAATGACTTGGAGAAGATCTGCAAAGAGGAGTGGGACAAAATCCCTCCTGAGATGTGTGCAAACCTGGTGGCCAACTATAATAAAGTCTGACCTCTGTGATTGCCAACAAGGGTTTTGCCACTAAGTACTAAGTCATGTTTTGCAGAGGGGTCAAATACTTATTTCCCTAATTAAATTGCAAATCAATTTATAACATTTTTGACATGCGTTTTTCTGGATTTTGTTGTTGTTATTCTGTCTCTCACTGTTCAAATAAACCTACCATTAAAATTATAGACTGATCATTTCTTTGTCAGTGGGCAAACGTACAAAATCAGCAGGGGATCAAATACTTTTTCCCTCACTGTAGTAATAATAATACCAAACTGAACATCTTAAGAACAACATGCGTGTTCAGTACAACTTGTATGCCTGCCAGACCTGGACCAATAACAAAACGATTGACAGAGATAAGACATTGGCACTTGAAATGTATTGCTACAGAAGGATGCTGCTGCATCGAAGCTGGACCCAAAGAGTGACCAACATAGAAGAAAAAGGTTGCACATTGAAGAACACAAACTGATGATGATGATGATGATAATAATGCAGACAGTGATGAGAATGAAACTGGCACTATTTGGACACATACTGTATGTAGTAGGATGGACAACAACAACAGTAAAAGTGTGTTGTTGTTGTTTGGAAAAATGGAAGGAACAGGAAAGAGAGGAAGACCTAACAGAGAATGAATGGCTTGATGAAGACATCATAAGACGTAGCATTACTTGAGCACATATACTACAAGATAGAGAGGAAAGTGGAAATAAATGAGGATATGTGGTCACATACGGGGCTGTCTGCCCATGGATCGGAATGATGATGCACTACACTATACACTACACTACTCTTGATTTGAAGCTTTCGTGACTGCAGGAACCATTCTCTTTGGTTCTTTCGGTAAAGTTACGTAGGTAGAAAAAAAAATAGAACACGACGTTTCGATTGCAACACAATCGGTCGTCCTCAGGCGGAAAAAATAATAATAATCCAGCAGTGGAACTGCTGAATCAGCGAGAGAGCTGTTACAACAAGGTTATACATGTGGCGAAGGGCAAACAAGCGGGGTCTGAGCTGAAAAGGTATTCCATCATTGGACGCAAGCACGTCAGTTGTGTTAATGGGGGAGATTACGGAGAGAGATTAGCATGAAATGAGCTTCCGTCTCCGCATATGCGCACAACAGCAGTGTTAATGGGAGATTAGCACTATGTTGATGGGAGAGATTAGGCAGAGAGATTAGGGGGATTAGCAAGTTAATGTCATGTATATGTATAACACAAGCTGCGGCGCTGCCAACTGCGCTGTGAGAGGCAAGCGCGTACACGCAAGAGAACCACTGCAACGGTGGTCGCGCCAGTGAGACGCACAGCCCATCACAGCCGGAACCATTGATACATCGCGGCTAAGGGAGCAGAGGTGGCCATGTTAGTGAGACCCCAGCCCGTTAATGCAGAGGCACCTAACAGGGCAATGCAACTCAGAGAGTCGGAGATAACAGCCAAACGGCAGGGAAGAATGGAAGCACCACAGCAAGTTACGACTTTTCTTGGTTAATAACATCCTTCCAATGATTTCTCAAATTGTCTGTGTTTATTTATCTGGATGGCTTCATGGACATATCTTTGATGGTAGCCCGAAGGTTTGCAGAGTACCTTGGTTTCAGAAAAAAAACAATATAATGCGAGCCCACTGCGTTAGAACAATTATCAGCTACGGCAGAGGTATTGGTTCTGCCGTATTTCAAATCTGCCTTGTGTTCGCGAACACGGTCCAAGACGTAATTTCGTTTCCCCAATGTAACTGCTGCCGTAGACACAACTTAGTTTGTAGACACCTGGCTACAAAAACCAACAAAATAATCACTAATTCGACTTCTCTAATGGAACTGAACAAGCAGCTCTCTCTAAAACCTTCACCTGCTAGACCACTCAGATTTTATGGCCTTCCAAAAATCAATAAAGGTACTCCAATCCGTCCTATCGTTTCTACCATCAACTCACCTCCTACAAACTGGCCCGATTTCTGTCTGAGACCCTGCTTCATGGGCAAGACCACCTCAGCAGTACTTAACTCAGCTCACTTGGTTTCTCTAATCAAGGACATTTCACTGTCTCCAGATGATTTGCTTGTCAGCTTCGATGTAGTCTCTCTGTTCACCAAGGTACCTGTACCTGACACCTTAGCAATCATTGAAGACTTGGTCCAACAGGGACTGAATCCTGATGTACCAACTTTGGTGAGGCACTGCCTTACCAACACTTACTTCATCTGGAATGGTACATTCTACAAAATGAAGGTACCCTTATGGGTTCTCCCTTATCACCAGTGGTAGCGAATGTTTTCATGGAGAAATTTGAAACAGATGCCATCCTGACATCCACCCTACGTCCGTCCCTGTGGAAGAGATACGTAGATGACACTTTCGTCATCTGGCCACATGGCCAGCCAGCACTGAACCAATTTTTCAACCACATAAATTCCATACACCCATCCATCAAATTCACCATGGAAGTGGAAAATAATGGCAAGCTACCATTCCTGGATGTTTTGATCGAGAAGAGGCCTTATGGCTCGTTGGGACATTCCGTCTACAGGAAAGCCACCCACACGGATTCCTATCTAAAGCCTGACTCCCACCACCATCCGGCCCAGAACTTCCTCATCAAATCGCTACACCATAGGGTCCACTGCATCTCCAACCAGCGCCACCTAGCCAGTGAACTGGAGCACGTACGCCAAGCCCTCAAGATGAATGGATACTCAGAACGCAGAATCCGCAAAGCTGTATCCCCAACCATGGGAAATGAAAGCTCATTTCATGCTAATCTCTCTCCCTAATCTCCGCCATTAACATAACTGACGTGCTTGTGTCTGGGGATGGAATTCCTTTCCAGCTCAGATCCCGCTTCCTTGCCCTTCGCCACATAAATAACCTTGTAACAGCTGAGGACGACCGCTTGTAGTCGTCCTCAGGCGGACCACTACTCACCACCACTGACCACTACTCACCACGACTCACCGCCACTCACCACCACTCACAACCACTCACCGCCACCCACCGTCACTAATCGTCACTCAATGCCACTGACCACCACTCACCACTATTCACTGCCACTCAGCACCACTCACCGCCACTGGCCACCACTCACGACTACTCACTGTCACTGACCACCACTCACCACCACTGACTACCACTCACCACTACTGACCAGCACTCACCACCACTGACCACCACTCACCACTACTCACCGCCACTCACCATCACTGACCACTACTCACCACCACTGACAATTACTCACCACCACTCACCACTACTGACCAGCACTCACCGCCACTCACCACTACTCACCATCACTGACCACTACTCACCACCACTGACAATTACTCACCACCACTCACCACCACCGACCACGACTCACTGCCACTAACCACCACTCATCGCCAGTCACCATCATTCACCGCCATTCACTCACCACCACTCACCAACACTGACCACTACTCACCACCACTGACGGCCACTCACCGCCACTCACCACCACTGACCACTCACAACCACTGACCACCACTGACCACCACTCACCACCACTCACGGCCACTCACCACCACTGACCACCACTCACCGCCACTGACCACCACTGATCGCCACTCAACGCCACTCACCACCACTCAACACCATTCAATCACCACCACTCACCACTACTCACCACCACTCAACGCCACTCACCACCACTCACCGTCACTCACCGCCACTCACCAGCACTCGCAACCACTGACCACTCACCACCACTCAACGCCACTCACCACCACAACTCACCACCACTCACCACTACTCACCACCGCTTTCCACCACTCACCACTACTGATCACAACTCACCGCCACTCACCACCACTCAACGCCACTCACAATCACCACGGAGAGAGAGACTGGCAAACTGCGGACAGCAGCACAGGCATCGTGAGGGTGGCGACCGAACCCACGGCCCCCTGTGGGCCAGGCGAGGCGTCCTCCTGCTGGGAGCGAGCGACACCGGGAGCAGAGCTGGCCCGACATGACGTCATCGCGCCCCTCGTCGCGACGCGATGTCCGACGTGACGTCACAGCGCGCCACTTTCGAGGTCGGTAAATCCGCGTCTTCGCGTTGCAACGTGCAGCTCGCCCCCCCTCCCGCGTGACGTCATCGCGTTGCCGCGCGTAGTGACGTCACGACGCAAAAACTCTTCACCGCCTCCTGATAGGAGGCGGCAAAGCGAACCCCGCCCCAGCCGCGAGGAGGGAGTGAAACGGCCAATCCGCGCGCCGGGATTCATCACGTGATGTAGCGCCGGCCGCGACCGTTATAGCGCGGCAACGATGGTGATGACTGTACTACAGTAACTACAGCAACAATTACTGTCATATATAATACTATTCTTAGTATAATAACTATAATATATAATACTATAATATATACTATAATTACTAAAATATATCATACTATCATAACTATAATATATTATTATAACTAATATCTATAACTAAAGTAATACATGAAAACCACTATAATAACGATTGTACTACTGTAACGATACTATCTACAACTATAATTACAAGAACTATAACTATACTACAGTAACTACAGCAACAATAACTATCGTTACTATAACTAAAATAACTACAGCAACAACTACTATAGTTACTACAATAAATATAACTACATTAACAATAACTACTACTACAACAACTACTATAATTAGTACAATAAATAGAACTACATTAACAATAACTACAATAACGACTGTACTACAATAACTACAGCAGCAACTATAACAAATATACGATAATTATAACCACAACTACAATAACAACAGGTATAACAAGTACAATAACCACACTAACTTTAACAATAACTACATCTACGACAAGTACTGTAGTAACTTTAACTATAACTCTAACTGCAATAATTTCAGTAACAACTACAATCCCGGTAAGCTGCGATGTGCATTGGAGTTATACTGCAGCAGGAGGAAGGAATCCGATGAGCCGTAAAACTCTTTGTCACGGATGTCCAGTACGTTCCAACAACACTCACGAACACGATAGGAGTATCAAAGTATAGAAAAGGTAAACAAATCACTTAAAATATATATACAAATACAACTGCATTATTTTTATCTTACCAGGTGAAAGCCCACTGAGGCATTCACTTATTTTTGTTATAAGCGACCTAGTCACAAACGATGGCTCAACAAAGTGGTGTATTGTCATGTGGATATTTATAGCAGGAAAATAATCAAAAGGTATCTCGATGCGTGTTTCTAAATGTGGAGGGGAAAAAACCCGGACGACCTGGATAAAAAAATCCACGCGAACACGGGGAGAGACATGCAAACTCACTGGCACACTCATTCACCCACTCGCCCACCCAATCACTCGCCCACCCAACCACTCACCCAACCACTCACCCACCTACTCACCCACCCACTCACCCACCCAACCACTCACCCACCCACTCGCTCACCCATCCACTCAGCCAGGGTGGTAGTGAGGTTAAACGTGTAAAAAAGCGCCACCATTGAATGGATACAATAATTAACACATTAAAATCTGGTGACACGTACGATGACATTGAAAATGTAATCAAAACAACAACTAAACTTATGTAAATTGCAAGTGCCTGATTAATTGCACCTCCGATTAGCACGGTTGGCTGCGTACAGTGCGAAAGAAGTTCAACATTCATACGTACATGTTGAACTTCTTTTGCACCGTATGTAGTCAACCGTGCTCTGTATATGTTTAACTTGTTTCACACCGTACGTAGCCAACCAAAGGATGAACTTCACCCTAACTAAAACCCAGAGGTCACAGTTTGAGGTTGCTTGCTCACGCTGCAATGTGTGCGCTGTCCGGCAGTGTGCCCTCTATATCTGGCGGGAGTCGAGTGGCGCGATTTGAGAGTCCGTGAAGGGACAGACAGACGCTCCCGCAGCGTGCGGACTGAGAGCGAGTCAGCGAGACACCCTCGTGTGCACAGGTACGAGACATTGAGTGGCTGGCAGTGTGTATGTGTGTGTGCGTTATGTATCATCTGGTACAGATACAATGGGAGGCTGATCGATGCCCGGGTACGGTCAAGGGATGGCTCCCTATTGGTCAACCACATTATGAATGCCGACGACCTGGTAATTGCGGCTCAGGAGGAGTTGGAGGCACTGCTGCTGAAACTGGAGTGTGCCACTAAGAGGTGGGTCCTTACCATCAGCCTACCAAAACTAAGCACCTGTCTGGGTATTTTGTACCATCGGACACTCCACCCCCACAACTCCAATCGGTGATGGGGCAGTTGTGGAGAGAGTGGAGAGTTTCCCATACCTGGGCAGTGTGCTCATGACCGGCTCCAGTTTAACAGCAGAGGTCTCATTCCGAATCAGTCGAGCGGCAATATCTTTTCATCGGTTGCGTAACGCTGTGTGGAAGCTACCTGGTCTGTCGCTCCTCACAAAGCTTCAGGTCTTCTCAGCCACAGTCATTCCCTCCCTTCTCTACGCTTGCGAAACGTGGACCCCCCGAATGGAGCATCTTCGCCAGTTAGAAATATTTAGGCTAGCCTGCCTACGATCCATCCTGGGTTTAACCAGGCTGGATTGTGTGAGGAGCTCACAAATCCTTGAAAGATCTGGGCAAAGTCCCATCGGTGAGCTCCTCCGGCAGGCAAGGCTGCGTTGGCTGGGCCATGTTGCCCGCATGCCCAATCACAGCATGCCCAAACAGCTTTTGTTTGACCCGATAGAGGAAGCTAAATGGGCGCAGCACGGGCTAGGATGTGGAGCTGAGTGGACTTGCCGATGACTGATATCAGCGGTGTCAAGGTCGGCCTCTGTGGAGGAGGCTCGTGAAGGATGCTACCGGGCAGTTGGAGGCAGTCTCCCTCCAGCAACAACGGAGGGCAGAGCAATGCTCAACAACGAGCAGAGCGCCGGGAGGTTAAAACACAGCAAGTTGGCACAGTAGGGGGCACAGGTGGTGCATCGGCCAGTGATCTTAGTCGACCCATGGCACCTGGGTCTGCCCCGTGACCTCCTGCCAGTGGGCATTTGCCACTTCGCCTGGCCTTAATATGCACATAGCCTGGCACAAGCGCCATCATCACGTCACCGCCACTGAGTGGTGAATGGCGGTTGTTGTGTTGATGCGTCTTCATATGTCTGTCTCTATTTGTGTCTGTGTTGATGTGTCTCTGTGTGTCTGTGTCTATGGTGATACATCTTTGTGTTCATGATGTGGATAGCGGTGGCTCAGTAGTTATCGCGCTGTGCTACAAATCCAGTGACTCGAGTTAGATTCCCGCACACGGCCAAAACCAGTGATGATAATTTTAACCGGCCCTGGGCCTCCCTTAGGTCAACTCAGCCTCAAATAAGTGCCTTGTGCAATGCATTAACATGGCCAGGAGGGAGACAACGGCGGCCAGGCGTGGTGTTGGCCACCCACCCCCTCATGTGCTGTGCCGGCCTTCATAGGTGCTGCTACTCGCTAACAGCACTTGCCTCAACAGTCTGTTAAGGCTATATGGGGGGATATATTTTTCTTTGTGTGTATCGGTGGCATGCAGGCCTCCGCGTGGGGCCATGTGGGGCTCCATGCTCGTCTTGTTCCTCGATGCCGCCCTCCACTGGACGCAGGTGACCGATGTCTCGTGGCTTTTCTGCTGCCAGCAGCAGCAGCGCAGGAACACGGCTGGCACAGGGGAGGTGAGAGAGCTTCAGAGGTGGTGCGTCATTGCTGAGTCTGTGGGGTAGAGTGTGTACACTATGGATTTACGTCTAGGGATGTGGGTTAGTGTTGTTGAGGCTGTGGGTCACTGTTGTGGTTATGGGTCAGTGTTGTTGAGGCTGTGTCAGTGTTGAGGTTGTGGGTTGTTGTTGAGGCTGTGGGTCAGTGTTGAGGTTGTTGATCCGTTTTGTGGCTATGGGTCGATGTTGAGGCTATGAGTCAGTGTTGAGGTTGTGGTTCAGGGTTGAGGCTGTGGTTCAGTGTTGAAGCAATCGGTCAGTCTAGAGGTTGTGACCCAGTGTTGGGTTTGTGGGTTAGTGTTGAGGCTATGAGTCAGTGTTGAGGCCATGGGTCAGTATTGAGGTTGTGCGTTAATGTTGAGTTTGTGGGTCAGTGTTGAGGCTATGGGTCAAGGTCGAGGCTGTGCTTCAGTGTTGAGGTTGTGGGTCAGTTTTGAGACTGTAGGCCAAAGCCGACTGGCACTTCTAAATTAAAAGCCCTTGAAAAGAAGTGGTGATCCAAAATCACCACAACACCGAAAATGTAATCGCTGGTTCATCGACCTCCCTACGGCCAAGGAGTTTTGGGTGAAGAATTTACTCCAAAACTAGAGATTTGCTCCAGCAGTGTTACCACAGCCTGGCAGCCCACGAGTAATGGAGAACCTCCAGATGCCTGGGGTGGATTGGGGTGCTTCGACAGATTGGACTTCAGAGACACGCGCACTCTCTCCACTCACTCTGACGTCTTCCAGCAACGATGACATTTTCTGGTGGTAAAGATCGTGGTGGTAAAAATGGTGGTGTTAAAAATCGTGGTGGTAAAAATGGTGGTGTTAAAAATCGTGGTGGTAAAATCATGGTGGTAAAAATCGTGGTGGTAAAATCGTGGTGGTAAAAATCAAGGTGCTAAAATCGTGGTGGTAAAAATTGTGGTGGTAAAACCGTGGTGGTAAAATTCGTGTTGGTCAAAGTCATTGGGGTTGAAATCGTGGTGGTAAAACCGGTGCTGGTAAAATGGTGGTGGTAAACATTGTGGTGATAAACATCGTGGTGGTAAAATCGTGGTAATAATGGTGGTTAATAGTCGTGGTGGTAAAATGGTGGTGGTAAAATAGTAAAACATCACAGTATGGTGGTGAAATTAAATCTGCTGACAGAATTCCACCAGACCTCAATAGTTCTAGATTTGAAGCTTTCGTGAATGCAAGGATTCATACTCTTAGTTTTTTCGGTAAAGTCACGTCGGTAAAAAAATGAACTTAAAATTAATAAAAATAATTTTAATTTAATTTTTTTACCTACGTGACTTTCCCCAAAAACTAAGAGTAAGACCTCAATAGATCCAGCAGTGTAGTGTATAGTAGTGTTGTATATAGTAATCTAATGTATAGTATTGCAGTGTATAGTAGTGTATAGTGTAGTGTATATTAGTGTAGTGTATCGTGTATTGTAAAGTTATGTGAGGCTATAACAGTTCGATACCTCGGTGTCGAAGGAGGTAAGGCTCACTAAGCTATGTAGCTCTTTTTCAGAAGTGACCTGGCTATCACAAATGTGGAAATTTATATCAGCAGCCAAAAACGTGTGACATTGATTCTAAATGTGCAAAAAACTGGAGGATACTGGAGAAAAAATACACATGACCACAGGGAAAAAGACACCGCAAACTCCAAATATACAGCAGGCGTCAGAGTTGGGATCGAACCCACGACCTCCTGTATACCAGGCGAGATAGTTAACACCTCGCCCCCACATAAACTCACAAGAAGCCTACGTTTCATAACAGGAATTGAATAAATATCCCAATCCCCTAAAGAACTCATCTCTTAAAGAGAAGTTCCTTGCCTTTAACATCTGGCAATTCACCAGCGCTGATTCAAGCATGCTGATGAGACACTGTATACCAATTCGGACTCGCACAGAGATCCATAGTTTGTTGTCCTTCCCCCACACCTCTGATTACTACAGTTGGCTTTGTATGGACACTCGCGATTATTAAAAAAACACCCCCTGATGAAGTGTGGAAAAGCCTTGTTGTGAAAAACAGTTCCTCTTTTTTATCCCCCCCCCCCCCCCCCCGGTAAACGGCCGTCAGCTTTCCAGCGACCAGCCGTAGCTGCCCACACGCTCGTGAGCCCAGCTTAGTTGCGATGCCCTTCCCTCCACCTCCCCTGCCACAACCCCTCCCCATTGCGGTGAGAAAAGGGCGCAGAGCAAGAGATGGGCATGGAGCAAGAGATGGGCATGGAGCAAGAGATGGGCATGGAGCAAGAGATGGGCATGGAGCAAGAGATGGGCATGGAGCAGCAAGGAGGTGAAGCCGGTGGAGGAGAGGTCGGAGCTGCAGCTGGCGAGGGCCTTGGCCATGGTGGCAGTCGCGGTGACTGTGTGCTGGAGCAGCTGCTAACGTCGAGGGCGCTGATTCTGCTGCTGCTGCTGCTGCCACTGCTGCTGCTGGTGACCGCTGTGATCCGCGTCATGGTGACGGTGAGTGCGGTAGTATTAGAATTAAAATCATTATTTATACTGCAGGAGGAATCGGATGAGCTATAAAGCTCTTTTTCACATGTCCAGTAGGGGCACGGGGTAAGAACGTTACAACAACAAACACAACACACAAACGGAGTGCAAAGTACTAGAAGGTTAAACAATTCACCCAAACACATACAAATACAACTAGATCATCCCCATCCTACCAGGCAAAGCCCACTGAGGAATTAACTTATTTTTCCGAAGCAACCTGGCCACAAATGATAGCCTAACAAAGTGGCCCATCATTTGGACATTAATAGCACCAAAATAATCTAAATAATCTCAATGCACGTTTCTAAATGTGGAGGGAGAAAAAAATCCATGGCGCTGCGCAACGACGTGGCACAGCAACGCCCCACACGAACTAAGGAGGCAATGTTGCAACACTCAACAAACACAAACTTAAATAATGCCTGATTCACAAATATATACTTTCTTCTACTATTGTTTATTTTGCCAGGTAAGGTCCACTGAGCTGTGTAGCTCCTTTTCAGAAGCGACCTGGCCATCACAAATGACAGCTCAACGAAGTGGCTTATCATCATGTGGAAATTTATAGCAGCTAACTACTCACGTGATGTTGTTTCTAATTTTTGAAGGAAAAACTGGGGGACCCGGAGAAAAATCAACGCGACTATGGGGAGAGAGACTCCAAATATACAGCAAGATATACCACAGCCATCCACCCGATTCACAAATAAATAGTTCCCCAATTCACTAATAAATAGTTCCCCAATTCACCAATAAATAATTGCCCAATTCACAAATAAATAATGCCCCGATTCACAAGTAAATAATTCCCAGATTCACAAATAAATAATTCCCCAATACGCTCCACTCACTCCTGACGCAGTTATCTGGGCTCGGCCATCTCAATGTAAAATGTATGGTTGTGGCTCGATATCAACACCAGCCATATCAAGGAGGAGGAGGCTGTGGGTTAGTGTCGATGACGTGGCCATATATCTCCAGGCTGTGGCTTAGTGATGAGGCTCTCAGCGAGGTTGTACTGACATGGAGACTAATAGACTAATATAGAGACCCATAGGATCAATTTAACTATTTTTATTTTCCTAGGTAAGGTCCACTGAGCTATGTAGCTCTTTTTAGAGGCAACCTGGCCACAAATGATAGCTCAACCAAGTGGATATTCATTGTGCGGAAATTAATAGCAGCCAATTCAATTCATCGCGTGGTATTGATTCTAAATGTGGAGGGGAAAAACTGGAGAACCCGGGGAGAACACACTCTAAATATACAGCAGAAGTCAGTGTCAGGATCGAACCCACGACCTCCTGTATACCAAGCGAGGGAGATAACGTCTCCTAGCCACCGCAGCACACAATACAGCACACAATACAATTAGGCAGCACAGTGCACCACACTATGCAAGTCCTCGCTTAACGCGTGGCGGTGTTCACGCTAGAACGCATTTTCTCTGCAATGCGGTTCTTCCATTCGCGAACACTGCTCGCACAACGCGGAATGTGCACCGTTATAACCTGGAATGTGCATCGTTATAATGTGGAAAATGCATTGTTATACCCCAGGGCACACCCGGTTATAACCCGGGGCGTACCTGTTATAACACGCAACGCGCACCATTATAACCATGTGTCGTTTATAACGCCACATCACAGGGGAGCGACCATCATTGCCGTCAATGACCAACGAGTATATAGAATGCGCGCATTATAACGCGGAACGTGTACCGTTACAACGCGCGGCGTTACAACGCCCACCTAAGATTAACACGGTTGGCTATGTACTGAGTCAGGGCAATCTCCCCCCCCCCTTTGCAGAGCATGAGGTCCGTGAACAGGAGGAGCGCCGCGCAGATGGATTTGCCGGCGAGTTGCAGTGGTGAGTGGCCTACCGTCTACCTTCTCTGCACGCCCAGAATTAGAATCTGTGTTTGAGACTGTGTTGCGAGTATTTGTCTGCTGCTATGAATGTCCACCGGATGATAGGCCACTTCCTTGAGCTATCGTTACGTGCGATGGTCAGGTGGGCTTCTGAAAAAGAGCTACGTAGCTCAATGGGGCCTTATCTGCTAAAGTACCAAATTGTTTAGTTTATAGAGCTATAAAGATATTTTTTCACAGATGTGCGATTGCGTCCGGCGAGTTATTAAGATCGGGATCGAACACACAACCTCCTGCATACCGGTCGAGGTAGTTAACATCTCACCACCGTCATCAAGTCTGCCTTAACTACACATCGCGCTTGTGGTAAAACATGCACGCTGGTGTAGGCCAATCAGTTTCGAAGACAATGCATACATCATTATCATCGAAGCATGTTTGTATTGCATGTTTTACCATAAGCATGATGTGTGGGTTAATGGAGACGTTATGATTCCTTGCGATAATAGGCAGTGTCTATTTGGGGTTTAATATATCTTAACGCCTCCTCCTGTATTATTGCCAGAAAGGATAAAGGTGAATTCATTTTTTATTCTCATTTTGATACTGGCAAAAATGGCCCAATAGATGTATGAATCCAGCTACTGCCCTGGTTATGTCACTTTGCATGGAGCTCTTGGTCTTTGGTAGCAGTCATTAACATCAGTTCTGGAGCGCCTTGTGCTGCAGCTACACTGGACTGACACCTTTATTATAACAATGACGACGCTGTGATGATGGTGGTGACGGAAGTGGTGATGGAGGAGAGATGGAGCTGATGCGGTACAGGAGGATGTGGAGCTGGGTGGACTTGCCGATGACCGGTATCAGCGGTATTGGAGCAGGAGGCTCGTGAAGGACGCTACTGGACAGTTCTAGGCTAGGTGTACTTTGAGGCGACTGGGCAGTTGGAGGCAGTCGCACTCCAACAACAACGGAGGGCAGAGGAGCAATGCTCACAACAACGAGCCGAGCACCAGGCTGATAAAACGCAACGAGTTGGCACAGAAGGGGGTACAGGTGGTGCATCTTACAGTCATCTCAGTCAGCCAACCCATGGCATCTGCTGGGTATGTCCCATGATCTATTGCCAGCAGCGAGCCTTCGACACTTCACGTGATGGCCTCCGAGTGCACCTAGCCTGGCACAGGCGCCATGGTAACGTTACCGCTACTTAGTGGCGAATGGCGGTTGTTGTTGTCGGTCGTGGTGTTGGAGTGTTAGTGTAGCAGTTAGCATGCTGCGCTATCAACCTGGTGACCCGAGTTCAATTCCCGCTCACGGCCAACACCAGTTACGAATATCTTAACCGGTCCTGGGCTTCCCCTAGATCGACTCAGCCTCAAATGAGTACCTGGTGCAGTGTGTAAACATCACCACTGAGAAGACAAAGGCGGCCGGGCGTGGTGCTGGCTACCCACCCCCTCGTGTGCCATGCCGGCCTTCATAGGTGCTCGCTAACAGCACTTGCCCCAACAGTATGTTAAGGCTATACGGGGGATCTTTGTATTTTTCTTTGTTGGTGGTGGTGTTGTTGCTGTTGTTCTTGTTGGTGGTGGCGAAGGAGGAGGAGTCGCGCTAACGGTGCTGGCGCTCGCTCTCAATGGCCCAGATGAGCGTGAGGAGGGAGCCACCGGAGCCATGGTCTTGCTATGCCCTCACACCCAGCCGGGGAGCCGTGGCGCGGCGCTGCAGCAGAGCGTCATGCAGAGCAGCGGCAGCAGCAGCAGCAGCAGCAGGGGCTACAGCAGGGGCTACAGTAGGGACTGCAACAGGGGTTGCCCACAGCAGCGCCCGCCCAGCTGCGGGGACCAGTCGGGCGAGCAGCAGCCGGAGCAGCGACTCGTTAGTGACACCAGCGCTAGGGTGCAGCAGCAGCAGCAGCAGCGCCTCACTCACAATGATAGGAGGGTGCGGCAGAGTCTCATTGACAATAGCGCACGGGGGCAGCAGTACCGGCATTCAGCTGACACTGACGCACGGGGACAGCAGTGCCGGTACTCAGCTGACACTGACGCACGGGGGCAGCAGTGCCGGTACTCAGTTGACACTGACGCACGGGGGCAGCAGTGCCAGTACTCAGCTGACACTGACGCACGGGAGCAGCAGTACCGGCACTCAGCTGACACTGACGCACGGGAGCAGCAGTACCAGTACTCAGTTGACACTGACGCAGAGGAGCAGCAGTACCGGTACTCAGTTGACACTGATGCAGAGGAGCAGCAGTACCAGTACTCAGTTGACACTGACGCAGAAGAGCAGCAGTACCAATACTCAGTTGACACTGACGCAGAGGAGCAGCAGTGCCAGTACTCAGCTGACACTGACGCAGAGGAGCAGCACGGCTATTCAAATGAGAACACAGAGGCTGGGCAGTATGTCTCTGACGCTGATACACAGGAGCAGCACGAGCACTCAATCGAAAACAAAGAGGAACGGCAGTATTTCTTTGACCCCAACGCACAGAATCAGTGGTACTCAATGGACAGTGGCGCACAGGAGCAGCAGTACTCAATTGCGAACACTGAGGCTCGCCAGTATGCCTCTGACACTGACGCGCAGCAGCAGCAGCGGTACTCGATCGTGAACACAGAGGCTGGGCCATATTACCTGGACAGTGGAGCGCAGGAACAAGCTCAGCAGTATTTGTTTGACGCTGATACACAGCAGCAGGGGTATTCCATCGACGCTCTGGCCCGTGTGCTGTTTCCGGCTGGCGGCGGGCAGCAGTGGCAGCAGCGGCGTGAGGGGCGAGCGTGGCGCTGCGTGCATGAGGTGTACGTGCATCAGGACGGCGCCAGGACCGGAGCCACGCAAACCATGCTGGCGCGGGTGGAGCGGTCCACATGTAGGCATGACCGTGGCGACGGTGGTGGTCGTGATGGTGGTGGTCGTGGCGGTTGTGGTGGTGGTGGTGGCCATGGTGGTGGTCGTGGCGTTCGTGGCGGTGCTGCCTGTGGTGGTGGTGGTGGTCATGGCAGTGGTGGTCGTGGTCGAGGTGGTGGCAGTGAAGTAGTTTACCTTGTGGCCAAAGTCACCGTACTGGGCCAGACTCCCGTGCACCGCTCCCTCAGTTCGCCCTGCCTGTGAGTCGTCCTCCACCTCCTCTTGGTGTTTTTTTAAGGTCGAGTCCACCTAGGGGAGGAGCAGGGCTCCGGTTTGGGTAGATCACTTGCCCCCACTGTGACACGAGCCCAGGCCAGGAATCGAACCGGATTTATTTCCACGTTCGTAGTAGTCCCAACTCCACTCAGAAGAATAATTATTTTGCTTGCCGTACGCCGCATGCTAAACTGCGATTGTTCGATGGTTAAGATTTTTATTACATCCGTATTGGTTTTGAGCAGGACACTTTTTTTTCCAAGGCAGGGGGTGTGTATGTTGTGAATCTTTAATTGTTAATCTGGTGTATTCATCAGCCTTTTTTTTACTTACTCAAAAGCAGCAGGAGCAGCGACAATTAAACAAGCGAATTGGAATTCCCGTTGACGGCTGCGTGTTTATGTGGTGGGCAGCCCTGCTGTTCGATGCTGATGAGAATATTAACAAAGCGACTCTAACCGCCGTAATGTGGAATCTGTTCATCGGGTAGGGGTTGTTCCCTTACCCGCAATGACCACAGTCTGTAGAGAAAGCGAGAGAGTGGCTGTGCAGTACGTGTAGCAAATGTATTTTTCTTACACCATCGATGACATCTTACACTGGACGATGGCGGGTTATTATCAACACAGGTATTATCAACAACACAGGTATTATTATCAACAACACATGTATCCCGCGGTTTTTATGAAAGGTGATGCGTTTTTTAAACAACAACATAAAAACGTGTGGGTAAAAACGAAATTGCGTCAATGTGAATGTCTATTTCCCATTACTTTATATTTATTATCATAAAAAATAGGGATGTGTGTTGTTTTGGACAGTCATCCACATCTTCTGCCTAACCCGAAAAAAATAATACACCTAATGTGACTTTTTTTGCCATACAAAAATAACATTAAAACGGATGAATGAATAAGTTTAGAACAAACATTATTAACCTGTTCAGGGAACTCGCCACGTTGGAATCACCGGAGAAGCATGTCGTTCCTGCTGTTGGCACTGCAGGGGGGATAACTGTTACCCTGTCTGCCGATTGATGGGGTTGCCTTCCCTGTTGGCTTTGCCAATCTCACACCAGGGGTGAAGTTTCGGAAAGAATAAACACGTGGATATTTCAATTTCGTGAATCGAAAATTGAGTCATAAAAACCCGAACTTTCGTTAATAACTAAAAATTCATTGATGGATACCTTTCATATTGAGCACATGTTTTACGACCACGGCTCGTTGAGAATGCTAAAAGAAGTTGGCCTTCGGGGGGTCTGGTTCGCTGTGCCACAGCTGATGAATAACTTGGCACCACCACTGCCTTGCCCTTCCCAGGCCGTCTCCACTGTATAGTCGCGTAACTTAACAGTTTGAAAAGTGTTATTAAAATTAGCCCAAAGTTTCTTCGAATGCAGTTCTGGAGTCTTGCAGAATAATTCCTTTTGTTGTATTTTCACCTTTTCGTTATTTTATTCATAATTTATGTTTGTGCGAGTGTGTTTGTTTCAACAATGCTGCCTTGCTTGTAACCTCACGAAATAATCATTCATTCGGCATCAAAAATACGATAAATGTATGTATGATCAGTTCAGTTTATTTATTAGGTATAGCCCTGTGAGCCATTCGGCTCTTGAATCGGGTGCAACCGTGTGATGCCGCCGCCACGAAGCCGTTCGGCAGGCGCCCAAACCCCCGACTTCGCCACCACCAAGCAACGGAGCCAACCCCGCGTCCCCCTCACCTCACCTCACACGAACACACCCGCACGCATTCCCCCCCCCCCCATAGAGCTCCGAGGGGAGGTCACCTGGCCGACCGGTTTTTATCCGAGAAACCCTTATCGGGGTTAACTCTCACGGTTTCCGGCGATCAGGGAATTGGACGACCTCCCCCGTGCTACGTTGCGCCGCGGCGCTGCGACCAGCCGTAATATGGTGTGGTCGCGGCATGGGGCATTCGGCCACCGCGGTTGAGGTGCATTTTCCCCCCACACACACCCCCACGGGTCGACGGGGCAAGCAGGGGAGGGACGGGACAGCACGAATAGCGGGACCGCAGGAGCTGTTGCGCATAGTCATGGAGGGTTGGGATAATTACGCTTGAGCGCGCAGGCACCATTGTTAGGGGAGTTAAAGGATAAGGCTATTAGTATAAATAATTGGGAGAGGGGAGGCGCGCGAGGAGCCATGCACAGCTTCCCACGACGGGCCTTTGTGATGGACACCGCCGCATGAACCTCGATGATGGGGGTCTGCGTGAGAAAAGGATTGATTGGAATTTGCGCCGTGCAGGTCGCTCATTGATTAGCGGAACAAAGGCACCGCGGAGCTGCCTGGCCCGGGCGAGGGGGGCGCGTGCCATTGTTTGGAGTTCACGCCGCGCGGACAAAGGATTAATTAGCATAGCGAAGGCGCACGGTGCGTGGGAAGGGGGTAGGGGTCCGGGAATCAGGATAAATGGGAAGCGCAAAGGGGAAATCGGACGGTTCTCTCCAGGCCAGCGGACCCGCAGCAGCTCCAGCCAGCGACCCGGACGTCCGTGCGACGCGTCGAGGTGCGCTGTTAGCACCGGGAGCAGCGAACCACCGCGGGCACCAAACAGTGAGTGGGGAGGTGAAGTAGGGTAGCGTAAGCCGATAAATAGGGAATAGGTACAGGTTTGGGTGGAATAGGCCAGCCTCGTCGACTCACTGATTCAACATCAATTCGCAGGTAGCATATAATAAATCATTAATAGCGAAGCGTGGTCTCGCGTGATCTTGTTGAGCAGTGTGTCGCGTGGGGAGCTGCGTGTGTGTGCGTGCGACCACCCCGTGTGCGATACAGGTGCGCGATCATAACGCGAGTTGAGTTGGAGTGCGCGGAGCGGCGTGTGTGTGTGTGGGCGTGCGTACGTTCGCTCCGTGTGGGTTGCAGGCGCGCGATTAGGACAGGGAGGTATCGTAGTAGGGAGGGGCAGAATACTACTCGGTAATTAGCCATGCCGGCTACGCGGACCCGCGGGGGAGGGGAATCCTCGGGCGATGGTTCCCACGCCACGGGTGAGGAACCTAGCAGCGGGGGGGCGATTGATGATGCTAGCCCGGCCGTTAGCATTATCGAGGGAGGGATCTCGGGGGCTAGCGACCCTCACAACCGCAACAAACAAAAGCATGAACAAGAAACATCTTAAATTGACTACGCGCAACAGAAAAATCTAGGAAAAAACAGCAAAATCTTCCAGAAAAAGCACCGTATATCAATGCTGTGTGCAAAAATCCCAGTGGGATGCAAGTCAAACAACAACCATAAGACAATGTAGATTAAAGTTGTCAGTCTAACTCTGTATTACAACAAACAAACAAATATGGCTAAACCAAAACGTTATTCGAAATCACCAAAATGAAGCTATAAAACAATGTAACTGTGAACAGTAGGAACTGTGATTCAAATTTAACAATATACGATATACAGTGAGGGAAAAAAGTATTTGATCCCCTGTTGATTTTGTACGTTTGCCCACTGACAAAGAAATGATCAGTCTATAATTTTAATGG
The DNA here is from genome assembly GCF_965212315.1 of Lampetra planeri. Taxonomy (NCBI): domain Eukaryota; kingdom Metazoa; phylum Chordata; class Hyperoartia; order Petromyzontiformes; family Petromyzontidae; genus Lampetra; species Lampetra planeri. The sequence goes on along the minus strand of NC_136154.1, from coordinate 2,618,854 downwards.
TAGGTTTATTTGAACAGTGAGAGACAGAATGACAACAACAAAAATCCAGAAAAACGCATGTCAAAAATGTTATAAATTGATTTGCATTTTAATGAGGGAAATAAGTATTTGACCCCCTCTCAATCAGAAAGATTTCTGTCTCCCAGGTGTCTTTTATACAGGTAACGAGCTGAGATTAGGAGCACAATCTTAAAGGGAGTGCTCCAATTCTCATCTTGTTACCTGTGTAATACACCTTCTAGAGACGGCTTCCGGAATCAGTCCTTTTTATTTTCAACTTCCACAGTTACACTTCACACACTCCCCGTTGCTGACAGACAACGGAGAGAGGGTAGACTTCCCGCCAAGTCCCCACCGCGCACGTGGCACCCAGAGCCCCCGTACGCATGTGACTCCTGCTCTTCTCGTTCCTAAGTCTGCTCTCGACTGCTCTCTCCCTCTCTCTCTTAATCCCTTCGTCACGTGGTACCCCCCAGCCAATCCTCCATAGACAGTGTTGACCGTTCCCGATGGTTTTCCACCATGTACTGAGTCATGTTTTGCAGAGGGGTCAAATACTTATTTCCCTCATTAAAATACAAATCAATTTATAACATTTTTGACATGCGTTTTTCTGGATTTTGTTGTTATTCTGTCTCTCACTGTTCAAATAAACCTACCATTAAAATTATAGACTGATTATTTCTTTGTCAGTGGGAAAACGTACATCAGCAGGGGATCAAATACTTTTTTCCCTCACTGTACATAAACATGTATGACGAAACTTTGTAGCCATAGCTGGCAGCATGAGTCACTCCATAACAGCAGGAGTATCAGTAGGAGTATCAACATTTTTCAATGCACCTTTAAAGATCAGCACACTATAATCAAAACTCAAGATCATACTTTGCAGCGGTCATCAGGAGCGATACATTTGATTTCAGGCCACTGAATAGCAGTGGCAGCTAGGGATGTACAACTCTAGAGCAGTTTTGAGTGAAGATCTCACAGGTAGTGATCCAAGTTGCAGTTTATTGGCGATAGCATTCCAGACCCTGGGGTCATCAATAGCAAAGGCCCTTCCTCCAGTATTTGTACGCCAATAAGGAATGTGAATCTGGTAAATGAGCGAAGACCTTAGGTCACATTTGTTCGAAACAGTGAGGAGATCCAGCAGGTAGTCTGCGGATTGTTTTGTAAGTACATCGTGAATAAATAAGATTTGATACACAATAACAATAATAATATTTCAATTCATAACGCGCGCAAATTTGCAGACGTAGTGGCCGCAACTCAGAAGCCGTCGATTATTAAGAGATGTTAAGTTTGACCCAATGTAGAGATCACAGTGGTGGGTCCTATATGGGCAGTTCAATGCAAATCTTAAGGCCGAGGGATAAATTGTTTCAAGCTTCAGTACAGTACTGGGGGCTGATTTATATATGATGTCACAGTAATCAAGTAGAGGCAGTATGGTAGTTTTTATCAATTGCAAACGGAACATAGGGGGGAAGCAGTGCTTGTGTCCATACAGAAACCCATTTTTTTTGTCTTTTTACCAATATAATCAATGTGATCTTGAAAATGCAGTTTTGAATCAAGGATGACCCCAATATACTTATAGATATTGACTTGCTCTATTTGACAATTATTTAAGGAATGTATTTGGGGAAAAATAACGTACTGCTTTAGTCCTGGTGAGAAGCATAGCACCTTGGTTTTGGAGGTATTCAGGACTAGTTTAAGAGCAACTAGCTGATGTTGTAGTTTGTTGAAATCACCCTGGAGCTTAGCAATCACATCCGGAGAGCGGCCAGCAGTAATCAGTATCGTGTCATCTGCAAAAAGATTTACCCTGGAATGATCCTGGTCAGTGCCCAAGTCATTCACATGAAGAGAGAACAAGAGGGGGCCGAGGATGGAACCCCGGACAGGAAAGTGCTAATTTGGTAGTTCAATAATTTTTCTAAAATGTTCATCAACGGGGACAAAATTTAGATAGGTTGGTAGTTATTTGGATCATCTTTAGGCCCCCCTTTGTGAAGTGGACGAACATAGGAATGTTTCCATTCTAGAGGTACTGATGCTTCTTTGATGGACAGGTTGAAAATATGGGCTATAGGTTTGTAGTAGGTTCAAATTAGGTGCACACACACGCAACTTGGAGGCAACACTATTTATTAAACAGTAAATAATATAACACTCTACATGAGGTGGTGACCACCTTCCTCAACTCACTAACACTCTGGAACACGACACAGACTGGACCAGGCAGGCAACGGCCTGCCTGGCCCAGGACGACGACTCGGGACTTGACGACCGAAGATGTCTTCACCTTGGAGTACAGTACAACAGCCGCCTCGCTCTGCGTTCACACCACGCTTATATTTGGTTTGGCGTGGCTGGCTCCGCCCCGGCGTGGCTGGCTCTCTTCAGGCCACGCCTCCCTTCCCAGGACACGCCTCACTTCCCCCACCTCTGGGAGGGTCCGGATCCCTCCACCACGTGACCCCCCAGGCACCCCCTTGGGGCCCCCAGCCTTCGTACGGGCCGACACAGTAGTGACCTTTCTCTGTCACTACATCACCCCCCCCTGTATAAACACACAGCCGTCCCCGGCTGTAACACAACTGTGAAACATCGAAAAGGTGTGCCTCCGAACCAACAACATCAATAAATGACCGGCGACCGATAAGAAATACAATCACGTAATATATACAGAATCGACGAGGGTAAAAGGGAACCGCATAGAAAACGGGGAATTAACAACAATTATACATGAAAACTGGCTAACCCACTTACGCTCCAGCACAGCCCCCCCCCCCCCCCCCCGTTAGAATCACGCATGCAATGACAGTCACCCGTTAGCACCCCCCCGCCTTTCCGACGTGGCAGCACAACTAGTAGCACGCGTCGGCCATATCGGGGGGGGAATTTCCATGTTACCACCCCACCGCCTTTCCGACGCGGCGTCACAACCAGTAGCACGCGTCGGCCATATCGGGGGGGGGAATTTCCATGTTACCACCCCACCGCCTTTCCGACGCGGCGTCACAACCAGTAGCACACGTCGGCCATATCGGTGGGATTTTAACCCAGTCTCTCTCCAAGACTCGCATCGCAGCATATAGCTGTACCGACCGAGCTGAGACGACCCAGTCTCTCTCCAAGACTCGCATCGCAGCATATAGCTGTACCGACCGAGCTGAGACGACCCAGTCTCTCTCCAAGACTCGCATCGCAGCATATAGCTGTACCGACCGAGCTGAGACGAGCCAGTCTCTCTCGAAGACTCGCATCGCAGCATATAACTGTACCGACCGAGCTGAGACGACCCATCGTTCACTCATTGCACAACATGCACCCTAACAACTGAGGGATACAGTCCCAACGTAACAGGACAACTCCACCTGAACCTTACGAATCCCCAGCCCACTGTTTCAACGCACCTCCGAGTGTCTCACTCTCCGGGCCGTCAGGTCAAGCCATCAGACACAGCATGATGGGACCACACTCTCTGAGCCATGTGAGCGCACAGCCCACTTGGCTAGACAAGCCACGGAGTGTCTCGATCTCCGGGCTGTCAGGTCAAGCTGTCAGACAGCATGACGGGACCACACTCTCTGAGCCATGTGAGCGCACAGCCCACTAGGCTAGACAAGCCACGGAGTGTCTCGATCTCCGGGCTGTCAGGTCAAGCCGTTAGACACAGCATGACGGGACCACACTCCCCGAGCCATGTGAGCGCACAGCCCACTAGGCTAGACAAGCCACGGAGTGTCTCGATCTCCGGGCTGTCAGGTCAAGCCATCAGCCATTGCATGACGGGACCACACTCTGAGCCCTGTGAGCGCACAGCCCACTAGGCTAGACAAGCCACGGAGTGTCTCGATCTCCGGGCTGTCAGGTCAAGCCATCAGCCATTGCATGACGGGACCACACTCTGAGCCCTGTGAGCGCACAGCCCACTAGGCTAGACATACCACGGAGTGTTTCAATCTCCGGGCTGTCAGGTCAAGCCGTCAGCCATTGCATGACGGGACCACATTCTCCGAGCCATGTGAGCGCACAGCCCACTAGGCTAGACATGCCACGGAGTGTTTCAATCTCCGGGCTGTCAGGTCAAGCCGTCAGCCATTGCATGACGGGACCACAACGTTCATGTTAGACACGCAACACTCACTGGGCCATCCTGGTCAGGACCTGTGCCCCAAGATAGGTGACAGCCAGCAGCACAATTACAAATCCCTGGCAGCATGTCACCATCGCAATTTAACACCATCACAACACATACAATTTGAATTATGATCCCCCCACAGAACTGATCCAATGCCAAACAGGTACGCACAATTTGTGACGATCCCGAATATTCAATGGTCACAACAATACACCTCACATCCCGTATCCGTACACATCATCTCCGAGACTCGCATTGCAGCATGCAGCTGTACCAACCGAGTGGAGAGAGCAACGCAATTTGACGGCAATTAACGGAAACGCACCCCCGATCCATATAGAACACAAGGAGCATTCCCGCACAAAAGACATCATCTGTGCAACAACGGACAGGAACCAACCAGCGAGTTTGAAACAAACCGAACCTGTCATTTCTAAATCCCCTTCAACATTAACCATGGGACTCAGGGCATTCGAATTTTGAGAGCAAAAAAACTATACACAAACCCCAAGAATCGCCGAATTGATGAATACAGTATATGCAGTATACGAAGTTCGTACAGTAAATCGTTTGGCGCAATGCTCCATCCAGTCCCCACATGGCAACACACACAATCAATACTCCAGACAATCCGTACATAGTAAACAATCACAAGCAAGTACCCAACATTCCATACACTGTTAACAATTCCAAGCAAAGCTCCATACGGTCTGTACCTTGGCAACAATGACGATCAAAGTTTCTTACAGTTACACGTGGCAATCACGAGCGAAACTCCATACAGTATACACAATAACAACGGCGATTTCGCAACAAAACGATGTAACAACACGAGTCATTAACACGGCAATATACAGGATATCAACGGAGCTCGGGACACCAACACGAATTAATCATTAACTACACCCAGAAGATACCGATCTCGACGCCGTAATTAACAGCAACACTTGTTACAAGCAGAAACCCCCATGGTCGCCGCGTCAATTTATCACGCACACAACCGGACGAACACGCTCCGCAACCCAGCGAGTTAAAAAAAAAACACACGCGATCGCAACCCGGCGCACGTAAGATGGGTGAAGATTATTATTTTTTTTCTTGGGGCCGGGTGCTTGTCATGTCACGACTCGCCTGGCAACCTTTAAATAGCGGAGCGCGGCAAGGTGGAGCACGGGGACGCCCCAAAGAATTTGCATGATGAATACGGCCTGCTCTTGCGAACCCATCCACCCTCTCGTGCTCGAGCAGAAGACGGGGGCGCCACCCGAACGTGTGGAACTCCCCCTTCGCAGGCGTTGATGTCGGCGGGAGCGGCATTTCAGCAGCAGGATCGGCGTTCCCGCCGCCGAAATGGCGGGAGCGGCGCTTTGGCGGGAAGCGCGCCCGACCAGCCGCCGAAATGGCGGGAGCGGCGCTTTGGCGGGAAGCGCGCCCGACCAGCCGCCGAAATGGCGGGAACCCCGTGGCCCGCATGGCCGGGCCTCCCCTGCCAGCCCCCGCAGCGACGATGGTGTCCTCTCCCCGCGGCTCCGTCGCTCCATTCCCGATGGCGGCGAAGCAGCAGTGTGGTGACAGTCCCGCCGCTCCGCGTGCAGCGCCATCTCTCTCTCTCTGTCACCGGGGCTGCCAGAAGGATGGTCGTCACACCGTCCCCGTTGTACGAAGGCGTCCAGGTGAGTTTTATATTTGTTTTTCGTGTGCCCATTTTACTTCCCTAGGATAACACCTAGCAATATTTATTTACCCCACTTCTGACACCAGATGTAGTAGGTTCAAATTAGGTGCACACACACGCAACTTGGAGGCAACACTATTTATTAAACGGTAAATAATATAACACTCTACATGAGGTGGTGACCACCTTCCTCAACTCACTAACACTCTGGAACACGACACAGACTGGACCAGGCAGGCAACGGCCTGCCTGGCCCAGGACGACGACTCGGGACTTGACGACCGAAGATGTCTTCACCTTGGAGTACAGTACAACAGCCGCCTCGCTCTGCGTTCACACCACGCTTATATTTGGTTTGGCGTGGCTGGCTCCGCCCCGGCGTGGCTGGCTCTCTTCAGGCCACGCCTCCCTTCCCAGGACACGCCTCACTTCCCCCACCTCTGGGAGGGTCCGGATCCCTCCACCACGTGACCCCCCAGGCACCCCCTTGGGGCCCCCAGCCTTCGTACGGGCCGACACAGTAGTGACCTTTCTCTGTCACTACAGGTTTGTAAATTAGGTGACCAACAGTTAGCAGAACAAAGACGGGAATGATATCCGCTCCGGTAGAGGAGTACCCTATGAGGTAGGAAAGTTGCATCAGAACATTACTTTCGCGGAAAGGCTGGAAAATAAATTCGTTGAATGTTTGGACAGACGTGTAGGAAATTGCATGAGCAGGTGTTACTCTTAATACATTATTATAAAGGTCACCAGCTTCAGAAAAATGAAGGTTAAGAAAGTGTCGACTACTTTTTGGGGCTCTGAAATAGAGTCCCCATTTCGGTTAAGCGCAACGGGAAGATTATCTGTTAGATGCCCTTTCGATACATTTGACTGTTTTTCAGAAGATCCTGGCGTTGCCATGCAATTCCAGGAGAGTGGAGGAAAAGTAAGCATTTTTTGCATGCCAAATTTTTTTTACACATCTATTCCTTAAAATCCTGGATTCTAGCCAGTCTTTGACCAAATTCATTTTCTGAGCGCATGCCCAAGCCTTGTCCCTAGTTTCCATGAGCTTAGTAATCAAAGGATCAAACCATGGTGGGTGGTTGCCTTTAATTTGAAATCTAACCAACGGAGCATGTTTGTTAAGAATTTGGAGAAACGTATACCTGAAGGTCTCCCAAGCTGTAGTCAGGTTGGGGATATCACAGACCTTGTCAATATCCGATTGAAACACATCATTAGTAAATGCCTGGATGCTGAAGTGTCTCATGGAGTGCTTGTCAACCAATTTAGGGGGGGGGGGGGGGCTTTGGGTCTGGCTGACGATCTCACCCCAAATATGAAGGAGTGATCACTAAGGTTATTACCCAGAACACCAGTAAGTGGGAAATTGTGAGGGGCATTAGTCAATAGGACGTCAAGCAGAGATGACTGTCCCGGATTTTTTTAAGTTGGGTCTTTATTAAATGAAATAGGTTAAATTCATTTGCAAAATGTGTGGCCACGGCCGGCGGGTTTAGCCAATTCCAATTCAGATCACCCATCAAAATTATTTCACCTTTAAGGAGGTCCTCAAGAAGCTCCCTCAGTAAGTTCCCAGCTTCAACATCCTTACCACTAGGTGGTCTATAGCAGCACACTACCAATATCTGTTGATTTTTAGGGAGGGTGATTCTGAGAGCCAGACCTTCAAAGCAATATTTTTTTAACAAGGAATGAGCTGGTGAACATATATGGCAATTCCACCTCCTTTAGACACTCGGTCAACTCGTAAAAGGTTATATTTTTCAATCGTAATCTGCAAGTCATTTACGGCCGGAGTAAGAAATGTTTCTGTAAGGCAGAAAATGTCCGGGTCTAGATTTACCACTTCTAGTTTTAATTGATTTAATTTAATCACAAGCCCTCTGATGTCGACGTGTAGAACACCAACACATTTTCTGCCGGAAAAATCTACAGAATTAAATGAGTTATTTACATTTGGGCAAGGGTGAAGCTCAATACCTCCCAGAAATAAGAAAAGTAGATTTCATAGTTTGCACAAGTATTTTCTGTGAAAGGATGAAGAGCGACGAACCTTGGACGAATAGCAGCTGCTTACATATGGCGACATTTTTAAGAGCAGAATGAAGTTAGGAAGGAGGGCTGGTGAAGGGGCCGTCCATAAATGACGTTACGCGATTTTTGACTACCCCCCCCCGTCGTCACACGGCGTCACAAAAAGTCAAACCCCCCCTCAAATATGACGTCACAAAGCTCTGCCCCCCCCAAAAAAAAGTAAAACATGCTTCAAATCGCTTTAAACTATTGTCATTGTAGTGCGTATTTAATGTGGCGCTGTACTCTGATGTTGTAGGAGAAAACATGTATTAAAAGTCTATTTAATTAAGTAGAACGTGTTTTCTATAATTATTTAAAGTTGCGTATTTTGATGTGACGTCACATTTCTCAACCCCCCCCCCCCTCGTCACACATCGTCACAAATTTCTGACCCCCCCCCCAGGTGCGTGACGTCATTTATTAACGGCCCCTAAGTGTTTTAAATTCGATGGTTTTATTACTTTTTTATCATTTGTATTTCTCGAGTAAAAATTAAAAAAATGTTCAAGAGCGGTTAACATTTTGGGGGCTGAAACGTATCTCACCTTTTGAACAGGGGAGTCCATGGAAACATTATTTTCGTTTAACGAGTTTTTGATTACTGAGTACAGTAGACCCAATTATCCGCGTGCGGTTTATCCAACTTGTGGATTAACTGCGTACTTGAGATTTTAACATAAATTCATTAGTCATAGATTTTACCTAAAGCCCAAATTAATAACCTAAAAACAGTTATACAACATTATTCTGGGAAATGTGTATTACAAGTCACGTGCTTAAACTGGACAAATATTTTTCTCCGGTTAATCCGAAATCCATGTGATCGCCCCTACAGTTGCATATTTGGGCAGAGCTTTATTGATGTCGATTGGCGTGGCTCTGCTATCCACTTAGTGGGCAGAGTCTTGTGCTGGATGGAAGCAGGAAAGTGTTATCACTGAGCAAGCGCATCATCGATGGGTCGATCGATAGTATTCGTTCTCAATCGAAAGAGTAACGATCTAAATCGTCAGTGGTGCTTCATTTTGAGTTATTTCTCCGATAATTTATTTTGTGAGTTTTAATTTCCGAAACTGCGATTGATAGAAAAACGGAAGCGTATTGTTTTCACTTTAAATCAGACAGAAGTTCCATTAAATAAGATTAATGCATTCCTTACTTCAAGTTGTTGTTTTGTTCATTAACAAAATCTAATTTCTTAACTTAAACATAATGTATACCTCATGGGACCTCCTTTGCCAGTACCAAAATATGAGAATAGGTTTTCCCCTTTTTTCTGGCAACAAAACAGGTGTTAAGATGTTAGAACACCAAACTGAAACCTTTTACAAGGAATCATGTATGCATTAACCACAATACCTGTGGTCAGCTTGCAAACAAAAACATACTCTGATAGCATATGCATTGTCTTTGAAACTGATTGGTCCACACCAGAGACAGTTTCAAAGACAATGCATATATGTTATCAAAGTATGTTTTTTGTTTGCATTCTGACCACAAGTATTGTGGTTAATGCACATGTGGTGAGTCCAACTGAGTCGCAGACGTTATCTTGGGAGCAACACTACTTATTCACAAAACAATACGTAACATAACACAACCTACGCTCGGGTCTCGAATGCCCATCTAACCAAGCTATGGCAGAACTAGACACGGTTCGCTATCCCGGTCGGGACCACAAGCTGGTTCCCGGACCGTGTGGCTAGAGGCTTCTTCTCCCCGACGTGGATCTTCGAACACCAACACTTGAAGAACCCCGAGCTCCTCATGGAGCTCTCGTTATATGCTCCCGGGCTGGGGCTGGCTCCGCCCTTAGCCCCGCCCACCTTCCAGGCTCCTCGGGCTCCTTCTCGAGTGTTCCCGAGAGCTCTCTGGGACCACGTGACCGCCCCTCGGCCCCCGTCCACTGGTGGCCCTCCTCCAGTCTCGTCTGGTCACGTGACAACAGGTCAGCCAGAGTGTCGTGCCCCAGGGTAACCCTTGCTGGCTGACGCTCGTTCTCGCTCCCTCACTGGGAGCCGGCACCGCACACTGCCTTCGCGCTAACCAGTGCTCACCCAACCACCGCTAGTGTTGTTACTGCAGCCCGTAACCCGGGCTGCCCGCAATGACAACATTACCGGCCGTGACTTCGCAAGTCCCGTCACTACACAGTGACAAGTACAGTCACTACACACACATGATTCCTTGTGTAATAAAGCACTTCCACGACGAATATTGACTGGCGTCTTTTTTATTATTAATAACGACTGCACAGCTCTGCTCTCTCTCCGGATGGCTTCCCTCTCTCTCTCTGTTGCCATAACTTTGCAAGGGCCCAAGCAGAGGTGCTCGAAGCAGAAGGCAATCTGGATAACGAAGATAATTGGAGTCAGTTTGGCACTCAGCTGCCTGTCAAGGACCGTGAACAACTCAAAAGAAAAAATATTTTGGACTGGTCTGAACAATGCACCAATGCTCCTCCACCAAACGATACTGAACAAAGGGTGGACGTTCAGGCATCGCCATCTCCACACCGAGTGAACGTGAATGCTGTCTACGGGAATGGTGGAAATGCATATCCTACCCTGGCAGTTAGTCGCCGACTCAGCGTCACACACGTCGGGTCAGTTGTGGATGCACCAAGTCAGACCCACATTCCAGATAGTCACATAAAAGGATTAAACCAACGTGATCGAAACCGTTTGGGCCCACAATCCAACGCCATCGCGAATGATGGCATGCAAGGCAATACAGCCAATAATGGCACCTCACAAGCGCCAGTATGGACACACCCTGAATAAGCAGGCTTAGGGGACTTTGCTAGGTACCTGGCTCACCGCAAACTAATCAACACAGGACTCGTTAAGTTTGATGACCACTCTGAGAACTATCGAGCCTGGAGATCTACCTTCAGGAATGCAATCAAAAATGCAGACATCTCTGCAAGTGAGGAACTCGACCTGTTGGTGAAATGGTTAGGAAACGAATCTGCAGAGTACGCAAAGAGGATCCGGTCAGCAAACATTGACGACCATGCCTCAAGCTTGCATGCGGTGTGGGAGAGGCTCGAGGAGTGCTATGGTATCCCAGAAACCATTAAGAAGGCTCTCTTCAGGAAGTTGCAGAACTTTCCAAAAATCTCTGGTCGAGACAATAACAGGTTACAAGAGCTTGGAGATCTTTTGATGGAGCCTGAATCAGCCCAGGCATACCCCAACTTACCAGGTCTCATTTTCTTGAAAACTTACCATGGCGTAAACCCCATCGTAGAGAAATTGCCATTTGACATGCAGGGAAAATGGAGAACAGCGGGTTCAAGATACAAGTCAGAGCATCAGGTTTCATTCCCCCCATTATCCTTTTTCTCAAAGTTTATCCGCAACCTGGCTTGGACCAGACATGACCCGAGTTGCATGTTTGGCACCACGGGGATTTCCAGTCCAGATCTCCCAAAAATGGAAAGGGCAACGGCGAAAGGAGGAACAGCGAGAGTGCCAATTTCCATACACAAGACTGAGGTCTCTTCTATGACATTCACAAACTCCGTCCAGGCAACCATCACAAAGAAGAAGATAGAGGATCCAAAAAAGCAATACTCATTGCATGATAAACCTCACTCCCTCCAGAAATGACATGAGTTCAGGAGGAAGCCATTGGAAGAGCGGAAGAACATGCTGAAATAATTTGGAGTGTGCTTCAAATGCTATGCTTCTACAAACCACCTTGCAAGGAATTGCAAGGCAGATATCAAGTGCGAGGAATGTGGCAGTGACAAACACGCAACTGCTCTGCACACATTTTGCTCCAAACCCAGTGGCACTAAGGCTTCCGATCCCAAAGCAGAGCATGGCGGGGAGCAAGGCGAGACCGTCGCACTCACTCCGTCAATCACAACCAAATGCACATACGTCTGTGGAAAAAGCTTCAAAGGAAAGTCTTGCTCAAAGATATGCCTCGTCTGAGTGTATCCCAAAGGACATCCTGAAAGGGCAGTAAAGATGTATGCCATAATAGATGACCAGAGCAACAAGTCTTTGGCAAGGTCAGAGTTCTTTTATCAGCTAAGCGTATGTGAAAATTCCTTTCCATACACGCTCAGAACATGCTCAGGACTGATGGAGACAGCAGGAAGAAGAGCGAGCAGCCACTTGGTGGAAACCTTGGATAGCACCATGAAGCTAGGCCTTCCTACGGTGACAGAGTGCAATGAGATACCGGACGACAGGAGTGAGATTCCCACGCCCGAAGTCGCACGTCACCACCCACATCTGAAACCCATAGCAGAGTTCATCCCGCCATTGGATCACGGGGCACAGATGTTACTTCTGCTTGGCAGGGACATGCTGAGAGTCCACAAGGTTCACGATAAACGCAACGGACATCACGACGCTCCCTATGCCCAGAGACTCGACCTAGGATGGGTCATCGTAGGTGATGTCTGTCTCAATGGAACACACAAACCAGACCGCATTAGCACATTCAAAACAAGTGTGCTCACAAATGGACGCACGTCGCTCTTCAAACCGTGCCCCAACCACTTCACACTGAAAGATAAACTCGAAGAGAGAAGTCAAGGCTGTACCGTGCAGACTTACAAAAAAACCACCATGCTCACCACAACTTTGCTTGTACATCCACCGTCTTCACTGGATTTTGTTCCTCCACGTTACTCCAAGCCAGTCATGACTGACAGGAAGAAGACGAAGATGAAGCTGCTGCTCGTCACTCTGCTGGTGGTTGTGGCGGTAGTTGCTGCGGCCGTGGCCTCTCCGTTCCTAGACCCAGAGCTGTCATCCGAGTGGGAATCCTGGAAGCAGTTCTACGGCAAGGCCTCACAACCAGAACATACCAGCCCAAGGCTCGAGCTGTGTGGAGCCGTTCTAGCTACAGAAGTGTAAGAACTGATCTTAGATGAATTGGACATTAAACTGGATGCGGTTAAGTTCTACACGGACAGTAAGGTCGTACTAGGCTACATAAACAACCAAACCAAAAGGTTCTACACCTACAACAGCAATAGGGTGGAACGCATCAGGAGATCGACGCAGTCGGAACAATGGAATTACGTTCCAACTGAACAGAATCCAGCAGATCTCGCAACCAAACCATCTGGCTGACGGGTCCAGCGTTCCTCTTACGACATGACGGTGGCCTATGTACTACCAAAGAGGCTTTTGGTCTCGTAGAATCTGAGTCAGACAATACGGAAAATGTTGAAGATGATTCTGTAGGGAAATACCTTCGTGACCAAGGCTGCACATGGATCTTCAATCCGCCTTACTCTTCGCATATGAGTGGAGCCTGGTAACGCATGATCGGGATTACTCGACGCATTCTCGACTCCATGCTGTGTGATGTCGGGTCCACACGGCTCTCTCACGAGGTCTTGACCACTCTTATGGCCGAGGTCTCAGCTATAATTAACTCAAGACCCCTGATCCCCGTCTCAACCAACCCGGAGTGACCATTCAACTTGACTCCTGCTACACATCTTACCCAGAAGACAGACTTGCTTACAGCACCCACTGAGGAAGTCAGCACTGCAGGCAGGCCTCTACAGACGGCAATGGAGACAAGTGCAGAGCTTTGCCAACACGTTCTGGCATCGCTGGAAAAACGAGTACCTTACGACACTTCAAGTGTGCAGCAAGTGGCAGTCGAACAGACCAGACATCCAAGAAGGTGACCTCGTCCTACTGAAGGACAACCAAGTCAAACGGAATGAGTGGCCAATGGGCCGCATCCTCAACACGATTCCCATTGCCGATGGAAAAGTTTTAAAGGTCGAAGTTATGATTGCGAAGCAAGGTGTCGCAAGAACTTTCATCAGGCCCATAGTCGAGACAGTACTACTTATCTCTCGCAAAGATATGGACAAATAAGTTGACCCGTTGAAGTTCTTATTACATTAATTTTTGAGATAGAAAAGAAATGGTGGTATCTCCTAGATACCAGATGGGGAGTGTTCTGCCTCATGGCAGGGCGTGTGTACACAGGAATTTCCTGTTTTGATTCTGAATTTGGTCACATGACCAGGAAGTTATGATTGGACATCCTCTCAACCACGTGGAGGGTATCAGCCATTACACAGAGTACAAAATGGAGGCACAAATAACGTCTCAGTGAAGGCAGCTGCATCTGTTCATTGTGGGACTTTAAGAAGCATTGTCTGCAAGTTCGTTTTGATCTTATAATACTGGGAATTCTTTTATGTTAGAATGACCTATATAATGCTGTAAATGCCTTTATAATGCTGTTAAATTGTTATGATAAAAAAACAAGGCCTAGTTAACAACGAAGCCTGCCACTTGCCTTATTGTGAATGTTACTTGTAATTCAATAAGTCGAGTCAGACTTGTACCCAAGTAACTATATTGCGATCTTGAGAGCAAGGATGACGAAATGTCTCATTCACAGTTCAGTGTTATATGCAGTGCTATACATTTGGGGTGCAGTGTGATGATTACACGATGTGCCTTTATTTAACACAGTAGCGTATTCTCTTGTATAGCTATGCAGTACTAATGTAGGTGCCTGGTCCATCCAGGATATATTGTTGAGTTTCATGTTATCTAAGACAATGTTATGATGCTGTAGTGTTCATTCATTGTATTGCTATTTCCAAGTATTAACAGATGCTGTATTTGTGCTGTGTTTCTCCATCAGTTTTACATCGTTCAATTCATTAAATACGTTTGGAGTCGGATGTTCATCCTGGCTCTGATGGTTTATTGGATGCGAGGTTATCTACTCGGATAGTGATGCAACGCATCGCACAGCGAGGCCGAGACAAGAGTTGTTATAATAAACGTGTTGCCTTTAGCAGACGTCTCCGTGTGGTTAGTTATAAGACACAACAGCTGCACACTCGCAGGCCGCCGAATCTTTGATGCACCGTTTATGCATCAGGTGGCCGCATCGGCCACACGCCCCTTGGTCCTGATTTGGTTGATGGTCGACCATTGGCGGTGTGGAAGGTTTAAACTGGGAGGTTCGATTGTAGGGTCCCATACGAGATGTTTATTTCTGACATCAGCCACAGTCCAGACTTGCTTCCATCTCTTGCCTTCATTTATATTTGTGGCTGCTGTGATCCAGAAGGGGTGGCGTGATTTTAGGTGAATAGGCAGCACTGGGTTTATGTCCTGATGTATCGGAAGGTACAGGTTGACGGTACTCCTGGACGACCGCTGTTTCATGTCGCATCACATCTTAGGCACTGTCATGCGGCGTTAAGATCCTCACAGATTCACTCAACCCCCACACCCCCAGCACTGGATAAAGCGGATGAGTGAATGGTTGGTGAGTTGCGTAGAGCAGCTCCATAGTGTCCGTGCGGTAAAACTCCAGAAGGCCCCCATCCCAGTGCAAGTGAACGCCGATTCTCCGTGGAGGCTCCATCATCAGCAGCGTGGCCTCTATCCCACCATGACTCACTGAAAAGTAGTGGCAGTGTTTCTCCAAGCACCAGGATGCATCGCCCATTCCCAAGAAGCATGCAGGATCTTTCCCTTTCCGCGGGATGGTGCCGTACGCGACTCTGACCCGACACCAGCGAGCACCCCCCACGTCCACCTCCCAGTAGTGCTCACCCCCTGAGAAGCTCTGGCAGCACAGGGCTTGTGTGAAGTGATCAAAGCGGTTTGGGTGATCGAGGCGGCCCTGTGAGTCATGGGTCACCGTCATCATCCTGGCATCCGAGGAAATCAGGAGACGGTCATGGGCTGAGTTTATATCCAGAGTTGGCGAGCATCCAACTGTGAAGATAACATCATGATCGAATTATTAGGTGTGTTCATATCGTGTTGTCTAAATATAACTGTGTGTCTATCTTCCATAATGCATGTTTTTAGGGTTAGAGCGAGTAAATATATAAATGTGTCGTGAATCCCGCCACCACCTGACACAACCAATTAGTAAGGGTTGTCAAGTAAACAGATATTGACAATTCGTCACTAGTACAGCACATCGGTGTGTTGGGGAGCCAAGCCACAACATCATAATCTGAGTATCATGTTTCACAAGTAATTACAACGAGCTTCATCAGACGACAGCCAGATTTGTGGAGAAGTCCACCTGTTTTGTTCCTTATATAGAGGCGTAGATGTGATGACAACACTTGTGCGCTCTTCTTGCGCAAAGTGTGGGGGGATTAATGAGTCAACGTACATTATGCATGCGCATTGTGCGAGCTCATTTATCTTGTACTTCCTGTCCATTGTGTGTACTAAAATTGCTGTACCACCGGTAATCCCTATTGAAGTATGGTGGCCTGTATAGGCATGCAGTTAAACAATGTATTAGTTGATGATTCGCTTTCACGCAGCACTAAGTCGTTAGCTAACCGAACGGATACAATTATTTTATTTATTTAAATTTCAATAGATTATCAAATTAGTCTTGTCCAGTAGTAACTAGTTTTGCACAGAACTTCAACATTATCGAAATTCATTGAGTGTCATTGTTGGCACGCGTATTCTGCTACTTCTGACAGTTGTATTTGGGAGTATTTCATATTTCTATGGTGTTCTTTTAGTATCGTGCTAATCATACGGCCTGTTTGCCCAAAATAGAATTAGCCACAAGTGCAATTAATCCGGTACACATATTCTGTCGATATCTTCGGTAATACATATTTTGTACCAGATACACTTCTGTATTTTACGTACCGTTTTGTTTTGTTCCAAACATATGGCTAGTTTATCAGTTTTAATTACTTGGGCAGTGTCAATGCTCGTGTTATTTGATTTGGCTTTGGCATTCAATGACCTGTTAATTTGTGCATCATTGTAACCGTTCAATTGCAGAACTTCTTTAACATGTTTAATTTCACTTCTCAGACTATCACTATCTGACTCTTTCTTAGCCCGATGAATGAGCATCTTGATGAGAGCAGATTTCTGTGCAGGGTGATATTGTGACTCTGCATTCATATAGGCGTCAGTCTGTGTTTTATTTCGGTAAACGCTGTGTGTTATTTTACCATTTCGACCCTGTCCGAGCAGAATATCCAGAAATGGTAGATTACTGTCAGCTTCCATTTCCATGGTGTGCTGGATGGATAGGTTTTGCGAATTAAGTTTATCTTTGCCGAGCGGCCAGACCACCAACCTGTCATCCACATATCTAAACCAAGCAGCGGGTTTTAGTGTGCTTGAAGCTATTGCTTTTGTTTCAAAATCTTCCACGTACAAATTCGCTATCACAGGAGACAAAGGAGAGCTCATTGCTGCTCCTTCCTTTTGTTTATAGAAGTCACCTTTCCCCGAGAAGGAGGTGTTCTTTAGACAGTGTTCAGCTCGTAGAGGGATATCATTGGCTAAACCTGTGTTGCATCAAGTGAGGCAATGATTCAAGAAGTAATCCCTTATAAGTGTAGTGGTGGTGTTGACGTGCGCCGACTGTGACAGTGATGGATCACGGGGCGGCGCGGGGTGCGGGGTTGGGCACGCGTTGTGGGCGTGGTGTGGACGCGCGCGCCGGGAGTGACAGATGACGGGGCGGCGCGGCGTGGGTGGTGAGGCACGCTGAGATGTGGGAAAACAGGATCGTAGCCAGCGCCCAGTGATTGGTCGAATAAGATGGGTGCTCGCAGCGACGTCCGCAGGTGGGGTATAAAGGGGGACGCGCGAGAGCACTCGGGGAGAGTTACCCAGTTGAAGACCCGAAGACGGAGCTGAAGACCTAGCGCCCCGAGACCCCTAGTCCCGCCGTCCTTGTGGGGACCGGGGCCCTGTGTGGCTCGGAGGCGAGACTGTGGGACCCGGGGTCCGACGCCCACGTGGGTCGGGCTGGGGACCCACAGTCAAGACGGACACCCCGGGCAGGGAGTGTCCCGAATAGCTCAGTGGGCGTTAGTCGCCAGGGTAGCTAAGAGGGCGTTAGTCGCCAGGGTAGCTAAGAGGGTGGTTGTCACCCGAATAGCTCAGTGGGCGTTAGTCGCCAGAATAGCTCAGTGGGCGTTAGTCGCCAGGGTAGCTAAGAGGGCGTTAGTCGCCAGGGTAGCTAAGAGGGTGTTTGTCACCCGAATAGCTCAGTGGGCGTTAGTCGCCAGAATAGCTCAGTGGGCGTTAGTCGCCAGAATAGCTAAGTGGGTGTTTGTCACCCGAGATACTAAGTGGGTGTTAGTCACCCGGAATACTAAGTGGGTGTTTGTCACCCGAGATACAAAGTAGGTGTTAGTCACCTGTGAACGAGTTTGGTAAAATAAAAGAGTGTGTTACCCGTGAAGTCGTCTCCCGCGCTTCAGTCAATTTGGCGAGTACAGCCCTGACGCTGTGCTCCTCATCGTGTCAAACCCAGGTCTGATCGGCAACGTAGATTCTCACTCTCCAATGCGAGAGTCGTTGTCATTGTAATCATCAACAACTCATCAATCGATCGATCGGTCAATGTTTCATTTCAAAATAGTGTTATAAACACAATGTTACACCATGTAAGCTTTTACGACCATTTTTTTTCATAGTAAAAGTTACTTTTTTGGGTTTGATCACGTAAATATTAATTTCAGCACAATTTGCCAGATGAGTCTGAGTTGTAATTACCGGCGAAACGTCATGGTACTCGGATTTTAAATGTTGTAGTGGGTTTACTCTCCAACACACCAACGGTTAGTGCTTAACTAGTAACTAATTGGCACGTTTTATTCACGTGACAAACCTTACTGATTGGCTGTGTCAGGTGGTGGTGGCAGGTTTAACGAAGCATATATTTACACGGTCTAACCTTTGTGAATGTTGGTCTTGGCGTGCAGTGGACATTCTGACGTTCGTTGCTTGGAAGCTGAGCGGATTCCCCGTGCATCGCGTCATCGGCAGCGGCACCAACCTGGACTCAGCGCGTCTGCGATTCCTCATGGGCGAGAGGCTGGGAATCAGCCCTTCCAGCATTCACGGATATATCATCGGGGAGCACGGGGACTCCAGTGGTAGTAATCAACGTCACACCATCGGCTAATCGCCTGTCACGGCGAGGGGGGGGCGTTGGGGGGGGATGCTTTCTGCTTGGTCAATTGGTCAAATAACTAAGGCTGACGTCCACAAAAGGTTCCAGTCGCTGGTCAGACTGAGAACTTAGACTTGGTCGGATTGTCGGCTGATTGCATCTCTGACTCTTCTCTCTCTCCAGCCGCTCGCAGGCATTCACAGTCACGTCGAAGTCCATTTCACGACCAGAATTGAGTGTTTAACAAGCATGCCCGGGTTTGTATGCCTCCCTCCATTGGGGCGCCACGGTGGCTAGGATATGTTAACTACCTCCCCTGGTATACAGGAGGAGCCTGGGTTCGATCCCGACCCTGATGCCTACTGTATATTTGGAGTTTGCAGTGTCTCTCTCCCCATGGTCGCTTGGAGTTTTATCAGGGTCCTTCGGGGTTTTCCCCTCCACATTTAGAAAAATGTGCTAAAGAATATTTGGCTGCTGCAATTACTTTTCCACATCGTGCTAAGCGACTTGGCCGAGCTATCCATTTGCGACGGCCAAGTCGCTTCTGAAAAAGAGCTATATAATTCAGTAAAATAAAGTTATTAAAGCGCGAATAAAAAAAAAACTGCGTACACCAAAAAGCAGCTAAAACGCAGCACGGAACCCGGCCCACAACACCCAGAGACCTCTACACACAGCAGCAGTAGCCCGTCCGGGGGGGGGGCAGGGGGTCCCTCTTAAATTCCTCTAGATGTATTTATTATTTAATTAGCCACCCAGTGTTCCTCATGACCCTATTAGCTGTGTGCTGTATTCTATTTTTATGCATCTGCTATGTTGATCGGGCATGTTTCTCTCCCATTACTTACTGATAACTCCCCCACGACCACCACCGCTTAATAAACTATACCCCCGTGCGTGTGTGGTGCAACACAGAACACAACTTACACACGTGGTGGCGATTTCTCACACAAATCTGCCACTCAAAGCGCCATTATCACATTTAATACTCAACGTTAAAAATGCGGACATTCTAAACAACGAGATACGAAAAATATCTGTATTTACATATTTTGCCTACAGTTGTTTAAAATCACACGGTTTCTGCCACTAACCATCGTCGTCTCGTGTTCCAGCTTCACCCTGAACATATCCGGATGACCGACTTCACAGAGCCACTGCGCCTACCCCCATCAATCCCCGTCCCCCACCCTCCCCCGAGTAATTCCACCTCAACAGGTAAACGTTGGACCCAGAGTTGAGGGTGATCACGGCGCGTGCAAAAGAGACGCCCCCCCCCGAAACGTCTCCCACAAGCTCGCGTTAACCTCGAGTCGCTGCGCGATTGGACCAGCGGTGCTCCCACTCACCCACTTGTGTGCGCGCTCCTTCCGCACGGACACGATGTCGTGCTTCTCGTGCGCGTCCGTGCACTCCACGCACATCAACCGCGCGTCGGTCCTGCAGTAGAGGTCGAGGCCATGGCCATGCCGGTCGCACCTCCTGCCCACATTCGCCTCCTTGAACTTGTGCACGACGTTGGCTATGAAGACGTTCTTGTTGAGCCTCGGCTTGCGGTAGAAAACCTCGCGGCACTCGGGACAGGTGAAGCCGACCTCCGATTGCGCCGCGAAGTGACGCTCCACGCACGCCTTGCAGAACGTGTGGCCGCAGGGTAACCCCACGGGCAGGTTGAACAACTCGAGACAGATGGAGCACGACAGTTCCCTTTCTTCACTCGATGCAGCAGCCATCGCACACGAGAGAGAGATTGGGGGGGGGGGGTGTAAGCGCACAGCCACCAGCACTGCCAGGTCGGACTGAGGAAGACGAGGAAGTGCCTCTTCCTCTCTTGCCTCTGTGTCGAAAGAACGCCGAGGGTCTGCATTCATTTGAGATCAGGTTACACTGAATGCTGAATGGCTGTTACTGTCCGTGTACACTTGGCATTTAAATACAGATCTTGGTCATATCCATAAATTACGTCACGCACCTGGGGGGGGGGGGGGGTGTCACACATTTGTGACGATGTATGACGAGGCGGGGGGGTTTGAGAAATGTGACGTCACATAAAAATGCGCAACTTTTAATTAACATAGACAACACGTTCTACTTAATTAAATATACTTTTTTTTATAAATGTTTTCTCCTACAATATCAGAGTGCAGCGCCACATTAAGTACGCACTACAATGACAATAGTTTAAAGCGATTGGAAGCATGTTTATTTTATTTTGGGGGGGGGGGCAGAGCTTTGTGACGTCATATTTGAGGGGGGTCTGACTTTTTGTGACGCCGTGTGACGAGGGGGGGTGGTCAAAAATCGTCCAAAATCTCGTGACGTCATTTATGGACCGCCCCTTATGCGACCTTTTTGCGTCAGTTTAAAAAAATATGAAAAATCAGAATAGGTTGATAATAGGGTTTTCCACCTTTTATCTGGCAACAAAACAGGTGTTAAGATGTTAAACACCAAACTGAAACCTTTTACACAGAATCATGTCTGCATTAACCACAATGCTTGTGGTCAGAATGCAAAAAAACATACTCTTCTTTGGTTCTTTTCGGTTAAGTCACGTCTAAAAATAAAATAATAAATTAAAATAACATATTACGACGTTTCGATTGCAACACAAGCAATCATCATCAGGTATAAAAGAAATAGCAACAAAAATTTAACTAGAAAACTATAGACAGACATACAAGCAGACAGACATCACAACGGCACACAGAGAGAGGACACAAATCGGCACAAAGAGAGGGGTCGTTTCTGTGACGGTCCCTTAAATATAGAGAGGGGGTGGCGGGGACGGAGAGAGGGAGGGGGCAGAGAGAATTAGCATATCAATGAGTGTACGGCAACGTACTGCTGTTGCAAGTAAGATGACAATGTGGAACGGGCATGCAAATTTGAAAACGGGCACGCAAAATTGAAAATTAGGAGACAGGCACACGAAAATTAAATAACCTAGCAAAATATCGAAATGTGATGTAATACAACACAGAGAGTCGGTTAACACACAATTAACGCATAGCCTGGTTGATTACGTGTTTCAAAATTTGCTAAGTTAGAATTTTAAGTGTGAAAATTCCAAAGAGAGGACACAGGCAGAGAGAACAAATAGCCAGAAAGAAAAAGGATAAGCTTAAAACTTCCCCGTAGAAGTGGTTCAATCTTAAATTAGGAGCTTTCGTGACTGCAGGAATTATTCTTTGGATCTTTTCGGTTAAGTCACGTCTAAAAATAAAATAATAAATTAAAATAATATATTAGTTAGATTTAGTTAGATTTTTGTTGCTATTTCTTTTATACCTGATGATGATTGCTTGTGTTGCAATCGAAACGTCGTAATATGTTATTTTAATTTATTATTTTATTTTTAGACGTGACTTAACCGAAAAGAACCAAAGAATAATTCCTGCAGTCACGAAAGCTCCTAATTTAAGATTGAACCACTTCTACGGGGAAGTTTTAAGCTTATCCTTTTTCTTTCTGGCTATTTGTTCTCTCTGCCTGTGTCCTCTCTTTGGAATTTTCACACTTAAAATTCTAACTTAGCAAATTTTGAAACACGTAATCAACCAGGCTATGCGTTAATTGTGTGTTAACCGACTCTCTGTGTTGTATTACATCACATTTCGATATTTTGCTAGGTTATTTAATTTTCGTGTGCCTGTCTCCTAATTTTCAATTTTGCGTGCCCGTTTCAATTTTGCATGCCCGTTCCACATTGTCATCTTACTTGCAACAGCAGTACGTTGCCGTACACTCATTGATATGCTAATTCTCTCTGCCCCCTCCCTCTCTCCGTCCCTGCCCCCCCCTCTCTATATTTAAGGGACCGTCACAGAAACGACCCCTCTCTTTGTGCCGATTTGTGTCCTCTCTCTGTGTGCCGTTGTGATGTCTGTCTGCTTGTATGTCTGTCTATAGTTTTCTAGTTAGATTTGTGTTGCTATTTCTTTTATACCTGATGATGATTGCTTGTGTTGCAATCGAAACGTCGTAATATGTTATTTTAATTTATTATTTTATTTTTAGACGTGACTTAACCGAAAAGAACCAAAGAATAATTCCTGCAGTCACGAAAGCTCCTAATTTAAGATTAAAACATACTCTGATAATATATGCATTGTCCCTGAAACTGATTGGTCCACACCAGAGACAGCTTTCTTTTTGTTGCCAGAAAAAAAGGGGAAAAACCTATTATTATATTTTGGTACTGGCAAAGGAGATTCCATGAAATAAGAATAGGTTGTTACCCTTTCTGGGCAATACAACAGGAGTTGTGTTAAGATGTTTAAACACCAAATAGATACCTTTTGCAAGGCATCATCAAGTCTGCATTCACCACACATACATGTGGAAAACATGCAAACAAACATGTTCTGATTCTAGATTTGAAGCTTTCGTGACTGCAAGGATCCATAATCTTTGTTTTTTTCGATAAAGTCACGTAGGTAAAAAAATAATATTAATGAAAACAACTACATTTAATCACGACCTTTCGAGCGCAACACACACACACTTAAGCGGTTGAGCTTTCGCTACGTTGTCCACACCTGAAGAAGGACGCTTGTGTTGCGCCCGTCACGTCGTGATTTAATTTAGTTGTTTTCATTTATTTTATTGTATTTTTTACCTACGTGACTTTACCGAAAAAACATGTTCTGAAAATATAAGCATTGTCTGTGAAAGTGATTGGCCTACACCAAAGACAGCCTTCAGCATGGCCTTGTCTCACCACCAGTCTTAGACAAGAGAATGCCAAAAGGCGAACAGTTACAAACGAATCAGATCACACATAGCTCGGGTCGAGCAGTTATATATTTGGGACCTTAAAGTGCAAATGATGAAATAGTGAACTGTTCAAAAATGTATTATGAAAACGACACCATGAGTGCAATACTCACTCAAAACACGACCGTACTAGTATGCAGCTCCCACATCTGCTGTCACACACAAACCACACTTTTTACTGGGTAAGGCCCACTGAGTTATGTAGATCTTTTTCAGACGAGACCTGGCCACAAATGATAGCTCAACGAAGTGGCTTATCGTTGTGTTGACATTTACAGCGGTAGCCAAATACTGTAAACGCATTAATGTAAACGCGGAGGGGAAAACCGGAAGACCTGCAGAAAAATCCACGCGACCACTGGGAGAGAGAAATGCAAACTCCAAATATACAGCAGACTTCAGGGTCAGCATCGAGCCCACGACTTCCTGTATACCAGGTGAGGTAATTAACATCTCCTGGCCACCGTCCCACGACTAGAACACACGGACAATCCTGCCTCATTAGCACCTAGTCTGGCTTGTGCATAGATTGTGCCAGGCTAGGTGCATATTGAGTGCCACGTGAAGTGTCGAAGGTTCAGTGGCAAGAAGGTCACTGGACAGACCCAGGTACATGGTTTGAAGGAGATGACTATACAGTCATACCTCGGTATACGACCGCTTTGGAATACGTCGAATTTGATATACGCCGTGTTTTGACGAGAAAAAAATGTCTTGGGATACGACGTCTTGCTTGGGATACGACGCGCTTGCTAGAACTTGTATGGGTCGGGATGAGTCACCGCGTACCCGCGTATACTCGGTTCACTCCTCCCCTTCCTCAACAAGATGGCGACAGCGCCGCAGCTGGCTGCAGTCCCGGATCGCTCTCACAGTTCATCGACCATAACCACACCTCGTACCTTACTCACGTCCTTCTTCACTCACCACCGCTCTTCATACTTTCATCTTCCATTACATTTTTCATATAATTAATTTTGTTTTATTATTTTCATTATTACTTTGGCGTCGCCCGAGTTTTGGGTGGCGGCAGATCCCTGCACCCAACCCCGCCCGCCTCCGTGTTCACTGCACATGCCCTCGGCGTTACAACATGTGAACAATGCCGGCTGCTGCAGTGTCACACAACCCGGCTTAACTGCCGCATCGCACAGCTGAGGGGCAGTGCGGGCAAACGAGGCCTGCTGCTTCGACTCACGAGGCTGGAGGACGCTGGCTGCACTGTTTATGCAGCGCGGCTTAACAGCCGCCCTGGGTACGGTTCCTGCCAGCAACGTCCTCACAAGGCACCTCTTCCGGCACTATCAGTGAGTGTGAGCTTGGCGTACCCCAGCACCACCAGCAAGTGGGAGCTCGACGTGCTCCATCAAATGTCCACCACCATCAGCGAGTGGGAACGTGAAGCAGACTGTCATCTCTTCAACACGACAGAGTTGGCTTGCCTGCTGCCCAGCACCACCAGTGAACGGGAGCTCTGCGAGGTTTGTCCACCCTGCTTGCTGACAGCGTGGAGCTTGGACAACGCCACCTCGACTTGCTGCTCAGGGCAGCAGAGCCGTTGATTGGAGTCCACCCGAATCCGGGCCCCTTTATCAGCACCATCGGTGCAGCATGGGCTGATATAATAGGGCTACGACATGCACCATCTCTTCATCACCTGCACCGGAACCCGCGCTGCTGAGGACGCTCTCTGTCCTCGGGCTTCTCCGAGGTCAACGTCAAAGACTGCATCGGCCCCGTGGTTGCAGAGGTGGCAGGGGCCGCCGTTCACAGGTCCCTCGACGCCTCACCAATCGGTCTGTGAGTCCGAAACCTGCTGTGACAACATCGACGTGATGGTTCGATGCAGACGCTCGACCATCCCGTCAGTTTGCGGGTGATACGGGGAGGTACGAATTTTTTTCGTGCCCAGGAGCTCACAGACTTGTTGGAGTAGTTTGCCGGAAAAATGTTTGCCCTGGTCGGTCAGCAGCCGCTCCGGAGCACCTTTGTCCAGGACGTATCCCTGGACAAAGGCCTCCACGATGGCTGCTGCCGACTGGTTGGCAAGGGGCCAGGCCATAGGCCAGCGCGTAAAGTACTCCACACCGGTCAACAAATATCTATTGCCCCTGGGGGTGGCGGGGAATGGGCCCAGAATATCCAGCGCGACAAGCTCGTTGACTCTGGAGACTTTGATAGATTGCAAAGGCGGGTTAGACTCCCGTGCTGGTGGTTTCCGTTGCGCACACCGAGGGCATGACCCCAACAGATCCGCGACATCCCTTGTCATGCCCGGCCAAAAAAAATCAAGCTGGAGCAAGGCGAGGGTCTTTTGGGTCCCCAGGTGGAGGAGGCGCTCATGAGCGGCCCACACCACCTTACCCCGCAACCCAGAAGGGACCACCAGCCGGTGTCGATGGGATCTCCCGTCCCAATGCATTAGCATACCCTGGACCATTTCCCATGAGTCGGCATCACCCCTCCCCCGCCCAGCACCCCCGACGCGACGACGCAACGCGAGGAGGGAGGTATCCTCCATCTGGAGGCGCCCCCATTCAGTGACAGGCAACCCCAACAGGGAATCTTTTCCCTGTTGTGCGATCGAATTCGTCATTGACGCTGCGTCGGCGGCGGCCGCCAAGACCGGAACGGATATCTGACCCGGAGGCCTGCAACGTCCCGACCCCAGGAGGCATGCGCATTCGGAGGTGGTTGGCATGCGCGACAGAGCATCCGCATTGGTGTGGCGAACGCCCTTACGGTACGTAGTTTCAAAATCAAAGTCCTGGAGAATCTCCAACCATCGAGACAATTGTCCCGATGGTTGTTGAACTCGCAGGGTGTACTGTAGTGCCGCATGATCTGTACGGACGGTGAAACGCCGACCGTACAGATATGGGCGGTACTGTTGGATGAAATTGACAATTGCCAACAGTTCCCGACGGGTGACACAATATCTTTGCTCCGCTGGAGACAACACCCGACTACCGTACGCGACTACCCGTTCTACGCCGTCAACCACCTGGGAAAGCACGCCCCCAATACCCGTGTTGCTCGCATCGGTGTCGAGCAAAAAGGGTTTAGAAAAATCGGGGTAAACCAAGGGAGGAGCTTTCACCAGAGCGTCCCGAAGGGAGCGAAAAGCAGCCTCCTCCTCCTGTCCCCAATGAAACCGGACCCCCTTTGACGTCAAAGCGTGTAGGGGATTCGCAATTGTCGCAAAATCCGCGACAAACCGTCGGTAATACGATGCGAATCCAACGAAACTCCTGACCTCTCCCACAGAGGTGGGAGTCGGCCAGGAGCTGACGCACTGCGTTTTGGCGGGATCGGTAGCAATACCTGAGCGTCCGACGATATGTCCCAAATAACGCACAGATTCGCGTAACAGATGAAATTTTTGGGGTTTAAATTTCAAATTAGCAGCCCGCATTTTGAGGAAAACCGCCCGCAACCTCTGGAGATGTTCGTCAAATGTTTTGCTAAAGACGATAACGTCATCCAAAACCAATTCTATCAATCGCTGGAAAGTTGCCGGCGCTGAGTGGAGTCCCATCGGCAACCGGTTGAATTGGAACAGGCCGTGCGGTGTACAGAATGCAGTTTTAGGCTTTGAATCATCGTCCAGAGGAAGCTGCCAGAATCCCGAAAGCAAATCCAATGTGGAGAAGAATCGCGCTCCCGCCAAGGCGTCAAGCGATTCGTCCATCCGTGGGAGCGGGTATGCGTCGGCAACAGAAATTTTGTTGAGGCGACGAAAATCGACGCAAAAACGCAACGAGCTGTCCTGTTTTTTAACCAGGACGATCGGCGCTCCCCAAGGGCTGGTAGAGGGAGAAATGATGTCGGCGGCTAACATGTCATCAACGGCCGATTTGACATGGTCCTTTTCGGCGGGACTTAACTGAAAAGGATTCTGGCGTATTGGCGCGCTGTCACCTGTATCAATATGGTGACGCAGCAGATGAGTACAGCCCAAATCGAATTTGTTCCGACTGAAAAAGTCGGAAAATTCACGCAGCAGTGTTTTAAGCTTTTGACGCTCTAAATCCGACAGGTCCGTCGATCCCGCACAAAGCGCCTCGAGCCACCCTTCATCGCTGTCCGAATGTGGTCGCGGCAGAGGGACAGTGCTTACGTGATTCGCGACGGGTTCCTCACAGGGCACCGGCGTTGCGTGAGCAAGCACGGTCCCCTGTGGAACCACCACCGTCTGCGACCCCACATTGAGGACCGCGATGAAAGGATCCCCGTCCCCTTTAACGATGGTCTGGGCCGGAATTAAATGAGGTCCGCTAACCCCGGCCCTAGACGGCCCCAGCAAAACTCCCTGGTCCCCAATGCTTTTAGCGAAGGGCCGACGAAGTTTAAGAGGCACCAACATTTGTGCCCCCGGCGGTACGCGTACCGTTCTATCGACGAACGCCGGTACCGTCGCGAACGCCGTCCGACCCGCAGCGGGGGACGGCAGAAACGCCATGCGTCGGCCCGACAGGAGCTCAATGCAGCCCTGGTCGATCAAAATACGAATCGGCATTTTGGCCAGGAAGTCCGTCCCCAGCAGGCACGGAACCACCAGCGAGGAGGAAACAAAAATCGGGCCAGATAATTTGATATCACCGATACAAATTTGCGCTCGAATTTGTCCAATGATGCCAAGTGAGCCCCTGTTAGCAGCATAGAATGGAACGTTAATGGGCAGCAAAGGACGGCTCTGGACAGGAAGAATATTGTAAATTAGTTCTGAAATGATGGTCGCCGATGCTCCCGTATCGACCAGGATGCGCACCTCAACCCCGTCAATGTGCCCCACAACGGCTGACGATCCCGACGATGCGGCCACAACGCGATGGGCCAACACGGACCACTGGCTGGGTTCGATATGAGTCCCCACAGTGGTGCGTGTTGGCGCGACGGTGTGCAATGTCGGCCCCCCGTTCGCTGCGGTGTGCGAGTGTGTGACGGGTGTCTGCGTGGGCCAAACATGAGGGGTGCCGCGACTCGCCGGGTTATGTTGATGGAGCTTGGGAGGAGGGCCGGCGTCCTGTCGAGGCGTCGTCCCGCGCTGCCGAGGAGAGCGGCACCCCGAGGCGACATGGCCCCGGATGCCGCAATTGTAACAGCGCGGGAGCGCTGGCGACGACAATGGATGGTCGAGGCGGCTCGACCCGTCCCGGCCCGCCCGTACTCCCGTTCTCTGCTGCAGTTGACGATCGACGGCGCAAATTTCCTCCGCCGGGAGTGTGGCTGCAGCCACAGCACGCCCGGTCGCTGCCTTGCTGGCCTTCCGTCGCTGCGAGAGTAGGTTGGCGTGGAGGAGTCATGCAGCCTGGAGGGAACACATTTCTGTGTCGTCCTGTGCCACGACGACGATGTCTAAGTCGTCCGCCAGCAGGAGGATCTTCTCGGTTACCATAGCGTCCAGGCCTTCGTTGTCCATTCGTGGGAAGGCCGTCTTTGCTAGTGCCAGGAGACTCGTACGATACGCCAGGGGCGACTCCTTTGCACCTCGCTGGCGATCATAAAAGAGCTGCCTGCAGTCCGACGGTGGTCCGTAGACTGCAGCCAGCAGCTGCAGTGCCATCTGCAGCGTGGAGCGTTTGTCCTTCGGTGCCGATGTAAGAGTGGCGAGGGCGTCGCTGTCGAGGAGCGCCGGCAGCGCGCGGAGAGCCTCGGCATCTGTCCACTGCGCCATTTCCTGGTGCGCGAGGAAGCGCCGCTGGAAGCCGCCCCAGTCGCCATCCTCGCCAACAAACTCCTTGAGTGGAGGTAGCCGTTGGTGCAATGCAGCGGCTGCCGTGGAAGGTCGCTCTCTGTTGTCACCGTCACTCTGCTCGGCAGCGGCGCGAACGACGAATGGCATCGCCGGTCGCACCAGTGGTGACGCTCTGTCCGCTGGTGATGACGCGGCAGCCACTGTACGTCCGACGTCGGACGCGAGGCTCAGGCCGGCCACGCCCTCAGCAGCTGCTGCGGCGATGGCGGGAGATTCGAAGTTGGGCTCCGTCGAAATGGCGGGAAGGCGCACTGGTCGTCGGCTGTCGTCGCCCCGTGGCGGTCCACCAGCCCCCAGCCGTGTGATCTGTTCCAGCGTGACGGCAGCAGCGTACAGCAGCTCCGCCAGTTTTGCGTGAGCCTGCCTCAGTCCATCTGTCGACGGATCTCCCCCATCCCAATGCTGCGGTGTGGATGCATCCGGCCCCAGCTGCTCGATGCCTTCTTCAGCCGTCTCGTGCTCCACAACTGCATCGGTGTCCTCAGCCTCCGGTACCCTGGCTCGAGCTGTCCGGCGAGTGTCCATGTTCGTGGTTGTTCACTTCTGTCACCAGATGTAATATCGTTGAAGACTCTTGGACGCCGGGGTTGGAGGCACACGTATTTATTCCGCGTCAGTTGGCACAATCATGGACATACAACATTGGAGGGGGTATCGGCCCCCTCACCCGGCTAGCTGGGGATACACTTGCTAGCTATGCCTAACCTACCTCCTAGTCCTCCACTAACGGGCTAGTGGAGGCTATCTGGCCCGACACTGGTAAGTCGGGCTTACGGTACCCGGAGTCCCAGAGCACTGGCTCTGGCTCTCGGGACCACGCCGCTGGCTCGGTCCTGTGCGGCCCTGATAAGGGCGGCGATCCAGGGGAGTCCAGGGCCCTATCTGGACGATCTTCGGTCTTCACTGGTTTAGCTTAACATATCTCCCCGAGCCCTCCAACTCATCCCCTTTTATACCAAACCCCCCGCTGAGGGGTGGGGCCCCGGGGGATCCCAGCTCCGAGTCAGCCCCCCAGGCTGCCCGATGCGGACGTCGCTGGGAGCACCTGCCCGTGCACCGACATAGCCACGCCCACTGTGTTTCTTTCCCATCTGATCCCATTGTATACAGCCCCTCCGTAACACCCCTACACTACTAATAACGAGTGATTTTCCATCATTTCCATCTATCGCCCTCCAGATGGCAGCATCAACACCTTCTTAAACGAGCTTTCAGAATTCCTATATCTGATTCCTAACCCATCTCACAGGCTCGTGCTTACTGGTGACTTTAATTGCCCCGGCAATACCCCAGCCTCCATCGATAGTCACCTTGAGTCAACTTTGGCCTGCCATAACCTGCTCATCACAAACTCAGGCCCCACCAGAGCTTCCTCAACAAATGTTGAGAGCAAGCTCGACCTGGTTCTGGAACCTGACCAGCATCGACGCATCACTGCACTGGGAGTTTTCCAAACTGGTTACTCCGACCACCGCCTCATACTTTTTTCCCTCCAAATTCCCAAGCCAATCACCATCAAATTCACCCGCAACTCGCGTAATTTCAAGGGTATCGAGTTTTCTGCTTTACGCCACCTCCTCGCAAATTCGCCTTCAATGTTATACCCATCATCGGATCCAACCGTCTGCGCTCTCCAACTAGAAGCTGACATGAGGGCGGCGCTGGACAAACTAGCTCCATTAAAATCACGAACCGCTAGGCATTCTTCCCACGACACTCACTGGCTCTCAAGAGATGCCATCATTGCTAAGCGAACCAGGAGGCGCCTTGAAAGTATTGCAGCCCGCAGCGGTCTACCTGCTGATTTACATGCTTACAGAGTCGCCTGCAGGAAAACTAACAAACTGATCCTAGTCTCACGTTTCTCCTACATTGAGGAACGCATCAAAAAAGCAACCGGAAAACCGTGCATTCTATGGAAAACCCTCAAAGATATTCTACATCCTGGTAGCACCATGATCCCCTTGCCTCACTGAAACTTGCCACCTCTTTTAATACTTACTTCACCAACAAGCTAATCACCGTCGTAAACTCGTGCACGTCTACTCACACATCACACCATTGTACCCCGCTCAAGTTACCTGAAATTGTAAGCACTCACCCAGACACTCTCCTAATTACGCTAAAGTCAGTGTCTACAAAAGACGTTTTCTCATTAATTGAATCACTTCAATTGAAGTCATCTCCACTCGACGTGCTCCCAGGTTCCTTGTTCAAGCAATGTGCTCCGGAACTCGCCATCATGATCAGGAACATCGCAAATGCCTCATTCTCCATGGGGTGTTTTCCGTCCAACCTCAAACCTGGCCTGGTTTCTCCCTTGTTAAAGAAACCAAGTCTCGACCCAGATGACCCATCTAGTTATCGTCCCATCACCAACCTCTCGAACCTCTCTAAACTCCTTGAACAACTAGCACTCGCCCAGCTAAAACCACACATCACCTCCTCCGCAAACTACTGCTGCTTCCAGTCAGCTTACCGTTAGAACTATTCCACAGAAACAGCACTCACTAGAGTGCTCGATGACATTTTAATGATCATTGATTCCGGCTCAACTGTTGCACTTGTAAGTCTGGACATATCGTCAGCCTTCGACACCATCAACCACTCGCTCCTTACTTCCCTCCTGAAATCCGACTTCGGTATATGTGGCTCAGCACTCAAGTGGATAGTTTCGTACCTTTCTGACCGGCAATCTTCAGTCAGGTGGGCATGTCCACATCGCCTGAAACAACAGCATTATGCGGGGTTCCACAGGGCTCTGTACTAGGTCCCCTGCTCTTCACAGCCTACAATTCCCCGATCGGCCAGCTCATCGCAAGCTTCGGTGTTAAGCATCACTCATACGCGGATGACACTATTCTATTCACTGCCATCGATTCTAGCAATGCATCTGGATTCGAGAGGCTCTCGGAATGTACCACCGCCTTGCAACAATGGTTCACTGCACACAACCTAGCCCTTAATCCGAAAAAGTCAGTGGCCATCATGTTAGGTACCAAGCAACGTCTCAATTCATCAGCACTCCCAACACACATACACATCTTCAGTCACAGTATCAAGTTCACCGACCACTTTAGCTATCTCGGTGTCATCCTAGATTCAACTTTATCCTTTGACCGTCAAACCAACCATATCATCAGTTCATGTAAGTTTCACCTGAAGGCTCTCAGACACCTACGTCCACTCATCTCTACTGAAATTGCCAACACATTGGCATGTTGCATAGTTGGGTCTCGCCTTGACTACTGCAACTCCGTCCTAGTCCGGTCCTCCGCTGGCAACCTAAAGAAACTTCAAAGACTACAAAACAACCTGGCACGCGTCGTCATTGGCCACACTCATCCCCGTCTCGACTCACTAGCCTGGCTCCGTGCTCTCAACTGGCTACCCATCGCCAGTAGGGTCCTATACAAGATCGCCTGCCTCTGCCACAATGCCTTCATATCCGCCTGCCCGCCGTACATTTCTTCATTATTGATAACTTGCAGCTCAGCACACGGCAGATGCCTGCGCAGCGCGACTCACGACCTCCTCTTGATACCAAGATCCAGGATGGTCATGTCTATGCGCCGCTTCTCGGTGGCAGCCCCAACAGTCTGGAACGATATCCCTCTGCACATTCGCAGCATCACCTCAATTGCCTCCTTCAAGAGAGACTTAAAAATTCACCTCTATAATCATGCTTTTGAGCGACTCTGAGCTCGGCTCCGCGCCTCTGAGTTGCAGCCATTACGTCCGCAAATTTGCGCGCGTTATAAATTGAACTATTATTATTACCACCATCCTCGTAGGCTATCAACTCCTCTCAGCATGGTAAAGTGATGTTACATTTTATTTGTATTTCAATTCATTTAAATTTATATATGCATTTATTGGAATTTATGTATGCATTTTAGTAATAAATAGTGTCTAAATTATTTTATACAACCCCATTAATGTATAATATGCCATATAAAATATAGTTTCTTATACTCTGGAACGGATTATTTCCTTTCCCTTTATTTATTATGGGGAAAAATTCGTTTGGTATACGTCATTTTCGGTATAAGTCCTACCTTCTGGAACAAATTAACGACGTATGCCGAGGTACCACTTTATATGTGTGTGTGTTCTGGAACAAATACAAAGCTCCCCCATTATAGCCTAAGACAGACTGGGAGCAAGTGCTGTTAGCGCACACCTATTAAGGCCAGTACTGTACGGAACATTAGGAGGTAGGTGGCCAGCACCACGCCCGACCGCCTTTGTCTCCCTAGTGGCGATGTTTGCACATCGCACCAGGTATTCATTTGAGGCTGAGTCGACCTAGAGCAAGTCCAGGACCGGTTCAGATAATCGTCACTGGGTGTTGGTGGCCGTGAGTGGCAATCGAACTCGGATCGTCGGCGCTAACCGCTCCACTATCGTTCTCCAACACCACACACATACACGTACACAGACACATGATTAAGTGTAACACGTGTCGTGACATGGAATGGCGCGGAGCGCTGGTGGCTGGCAAGGAAGGGGATCAGACAGCCTGTTAACTGTCCTGACCAGAGTGTCGTTACTCCCTGTACCTATGAAGGCTATAATACATAGAGTGCCTCCTATTCTTAGTGTCTCTGAGTGACTCACTACACACGTAAAATAGCCTCACTCGACCGGTTTGTAAGAATGTTGATATTTTACAATGCAGTTAAGGGACACGTGACTGAGATATAGTGGTGAACTGTTCCGTGTTTGCATTGCTTTACATAAACAACTTTATAAAGAAGACTTATTTACCCTGGGAAGTCACACCGACTCTAAAGGCTAATTTTTAGCAAAGTTTTGGAATATCGAGAATAAGTCTTAAAATTATAATAAAAACAAGTTTTAAAGTGTGCAATTTTCTTCAATGAATTGTGCACTTTACAGCAAACATCTAAGTAAAATAAATCTGACCTTTCCTCACAAATGTTTTAAACCAGTCATGGGCCTCTCCCCTAGGTTGACTCAGCCTCAACTGAGTACCTGGTGTGATGTGTGAACATCGCCACTAGGGAGACAAAGGCGGTGTTGGCCACCCACCCCCTCGTGTGCCAGAGTGCCGGCCTTTATAGGTGCTCGCTAACAGCACTTGCCCCAACAGTGTGTGTAGGTTATACGGGGTGGGGGGGGGAGTCTTTGTGTGTTGTTGTGGTGGTCTCCCTCTGAATCAGTCGAGCGGCACTGTGTTTTCATCAGCTGCGTAACGATGCGTGAAAGCTACCTGGCCTGTCGCGCCATACAAAGTTCCGGGTCTTCTCGGCCACAGTCATGCCCTCCCCTTCTCTACGCTTGCGAGATATGGAGCCCTCTAAAGGAACATCTGCGCCGGTTTGAAACACTCAGGTTATCTGGCCTACGATTCATCCTGGCTTTAACCATTGTGGATTATCTTAACCGGTCCTGGGCTTCCCCTAGGTCGACTCAGCCTCAAATGAGTACCTAGTGCAGTGTGTAACTTCGTCACTGGGGAGACAAAGGCAGCCGGGCGTGGTGCTGGCCACCAACCCC
This sequence comes from Lampetra planeri, assembly GCF_965212315.1. Classification (NCBI taxonomy): domain Eukaryota; kingdom Metazoa; phylum Chordata; class Hyperoartia; order Petromyzontiformes; family Petromyzontidae; genus Lampetra; species Lampetra planeri. The sequence continues at coordinate 2,583,946 of NC_136154.1, read as the reverse complement.
CTCGTGTGCCGTTGCGACCTTCATAGGTGCTCACGAACATCATTTGCCCCAACAGTTTGTTAAGGCTATACGGGGGATCTTGGTATTTAAAGAGTATCATGTTGGTGGTGATAGTGGTGATAGTGATAATGATGGTGATTATAATCATGGTGATTAACGTGCTCATTGAGAAGATGGTGGTCAAAATGGTGGAAATTGTGATGGTGCTAATGTTGGAAGTGATGATGATGATGGTGGTGATTATGATGATTTTCGTGTTGTTGATGACATGATGGTGTTGATGTTGGCATTAGTGGTTATATTGGTGGTGATCGTGATGATACTGATAATGGTGAAGGTTGTGGTGATGATGATTGTGGTGGTGATGATTGATAGCCGTTGTGATTACAATCGAGGTGGTGATGGCTTTGGTAGTGATTATGATGTTGGTGATGAGAGTCATAGGGGTGATGGTAATGATAATCAGTTAGTGGTAATGATGATTATTGTGGTCTCGATGGCGGTGATGATGACGGTGATAATTACGATCTTGGTGCTAATGGTGTTGATAATGATGATGGTAGCAGTGGTGATTGTACAGGTGTTGAGAGGCTGGCGACGACTCAGAGACGGAGGTGAGGTTTTCGCCGTTAATTAAGGGCTATCCAACACACGGGGGGGGGGGGGTGAACCACTTCCCAGGGGTTAGGGGTCCCGGGCTAGGTCCCACTGGGTCCCGACACAGCTGTTTGCCCCGTGCTGTCTCCTCTGCGCCGGTCGTGGGATCAGCCAACACGGCCGACCGAGGAGCACAGCCACGCCCAGCCCTGGCGCTGTGCTATATCCACTATCTCTACCCTCTTGCCCCTGGCTCCCCGTTTCACCCTCTCTCGACCCTTGACTCCAGCACCGACCCCGCTTACGTCACGGGGTCCCCCCTTTACCCTCGAGGAGCTGTATCGTCATGTGCACTGTCCAGCGCGCGTGACCCCACGTCCCGTGACGCCATCGCACCGTACAGCGCACATGACGCCCCCACTCTCTTCTACTCCTTTACACAGGTGCTGATGGTGAAAGTAATGCTGCTAATGATTGTGGTTATTGTGATGGTGGTTATGTCCTTGCAATTGGTATATGGCAATTCTATTGGTGTTTCGTTGTCTAGGATGTAATTTTATAATTTAAGAACGAAACAGGATTTCTTCACAACTCTGGCTAATTACCACTTGGCTGTGTCGGGTGGTGGCGGTTTTAACAATATTTACGCGATCTAACCCAATAACCTCTATTAATGTACCTGTTCAACTAAATAATGACAGTAACCCATTGGAATTCAGCTTCGTTTGACAGCATCGCATGCAACGAAATTGTATAACATACTGTTAAACCACACACACGGGAACGGGTCCAATGCAAGCAAGGTTTTTATGCTTAAAGCCAAAATACCAGTGGTTAATATGCAACCGGTTGTTCGGTACAACTTATAATCCTGTTACGAAGGTATTGGAATTAATAAAAATTGAAACGATCAGGAAATGCTCTGTATGTGAATGTAATCAACGTAAGACGATTCGATATCAAAGCAGTAAATGTAAATTGGTCGTATGGAGTACCTGAGCCAGTGTCCAAAATGATGAAAAATAAGAATAGGGGTTGTTTACCCTTTCTGGAAATAAAACAGGAGTTGTGTTAAAATTGTAAAAATAGATACCTTTTTCAAGGCATCATCAAGCCTGCATTAACTACACATACTTGTGACAAAAGATGCAACACAAACATGCTCTGATAAATTGTAATGTATCCATTGCCTCTGCACCAATGTTAGAACAGAGAACAATGGCAAAGGTCGAACAGTACAAAGACAGTGCAAGTGTAGTGAGCGACTTCCGAGACGCAACGTGTAGAGGGCTCCTTATTTATTTTTCACACTTCAGGCACAATCACTGGGCGACATATATGTACACGGCTATGCATAGCTGACCCATCTACACAGCCCCATCGTCGGCGTCTAACTATATGGCTGGCTGACTAAAATAGCGACAACGACGATGGGAGCCGTGCAGAGGATCGGCCATGCGGCCGGACGATGAAGAGAGATGACGGCGAAGACAGCGATGGCAGCTAAGATCCGGACCCCACAACAGCCCCGAAACTTCGGTCACGTACCCCTTATATACTCCCCGGTGTGGTCAGGCCCCGCCTCTGGTCCCGGAGCTTCCCGACTAACCCCGCCTTTTACCTTTAACCCAGTTCCGCCCCCCTTCTAGTTGGTTATTATATAACGCACCCATTCTTGTGATTATCCCTCCTGGTCAACAGATGGCACCCTGTAATTAAACAAATATATCACATCACTTATACCTCGGGTCGAGCAGTTATGTCTATGGGATACCTTTTTGCCAATATCCGAAAATTACGAAAAAAGTATCTATGTAGAGTGTGAACATGTTAACACACCTGTTAAATTGCCAGAAAAGGGTAAACACCTATTCTTATTTTTCATCAGTTGTGATACTTTTATTAAAGAGTGGAATTTCAGCACAACCCGGTATCCTCAGTCGCAATGTGACGCGCGTCTGATTGTCTCTTAACAGTTTAAAGATTTCGCACACAGTTTGGATCAAAATCATTTAATGTAGCTGCTGCTCCGACGTTTTGGAACCACTTCGTTTCGTCTCTTGGCATCTCCATTTTGCCATCTCTGTCCTTAATGCGTGAATATTGCATTACCTTTGTGCTGTTCACCTTCTGGAGTTCTATGGTCTAAAGAGTGATGGTGAGACATGACCATGAAGGAGGCTGTCTCTTCCTTCCGATATTTGCAAGTCACTGGATCTATGCCATTATAAATCATCTGGATTGAAAACATATTTCTTAGAACTGATTTTTGTCTATTAGTTTGTTATCCTTCCACTGCACATCTGATTAACACGGTTGTATACTTACGGTGTTAAAAAGCTCAACGTACATACGTACCATTGCGCCACTCAAACGGGCAAACCAACCCATGGCTCGGGAAGCTGGAGGCAAATGTCACTTCTGTGTACGACTTGGAGAATCTGAATTTTAATTTTGACTGGAGGAGGAATCCGATGAGCTATGAAGCTCTTTGGCAGCCTTGCCACGCGAAATTAGATTAACATACATATATACAGGCCAATCCGTTTCAAGGACAATGCATACATTATTAGCAAAGCATATGTGTTTGCATCTTTTACCACAAGCATGGTTAATGTAGACTTGATGATGCCTTATGAAGGTTTCAATCTGGTGTTTGAACATCTTAACATTATTATTGCTGGAAAAGGGTAAAGCCAATTCTGTTTTTCCTATCATTAATTATTACGTTGTTTCGTCTGTACAAATATGAGTTTCAACCATTTTAAGAGTCATGTGTCCTACCTATGTGGCACAGATCTATCCCAATCAATAGAGTTGACCCTATGGGGACTGAAGCCTCCTGCGGCCTTAAGGCATCAACATGCTCTCCTTCAAACCTTCAATATAGCCCGGATGGTTATTCTGGTTAATTGGAAGAACCACGAACCGCCCATCAAGAAGCAGTGGTCTAGTACGCTACTAACACATGTTAGTCGTATGGAGTACCTGCGCCATAAGCTTAAGGGAAAGGTGGGGGAATTTGAGGCCAGATGGTCACTCTGGAGGTGATTCCGCGCAGGCTCCATTTGGCAGCTTTGTCGCTGATTTTTCCCATTCTTTTAGCCTATTCTGGCGATGTGGTCAGTGGTACAGTGGAGCACAAAAAGCTGTTTCTCGATGAGAGACGATGGTGTGTTGGCTGATGGCCATGTTGTGGATGGCGGCCATCCCACTCTATGAGTTGCTGGTCGTGGTCACCTGACACTCTCCTCCTGAGTTAGTGGGCGCTATGCCAGATAGTGCATATAGGCAGGGAACAGGGGTGGCTCTCAGGCACCCTGTGATGATTCTACACGTATCATTTAGGGCAGTGTCGACATGTTTACTGTGTGTTGAGCGTCCCCAGGTGAAGAATGCATATTCAGCCACAGAGATACAAAGTGCGAAGGCGACGGTCCGTAGATGGATGTGCTCCCCACTTTGAATTTACGAGCTTTTTCAGAATGTTGTTTCATGTGTTGACATTGGCTTTAGTATTTAAAGTGTGCGTTTTTGAAGCTGAATATACGATCCAGTGTTACCCAGAGGTACACCTGATTACTCTGGTGTTCGAGGCTCGTCCTCCAGTGCCCTCTCCAGGATCTTGTGTGTGTCAGCATAGATAAACCGATGACATTCAGCAGGAAGTGGCTGATCGTTGGTATAGATATTGAATTAAAGTCGGGCGAGCACATTGCCTTGTGGTAAGCCATTCTTTTGGGAACGCTATCTACTTTTCGCCCCGTTTAGTTCCACATAGAAGCATATGTTCTCTAGGAGACTATGAATGGTCTGGCTAAGATCTAGGTCGCCTGTCATGAGGCACAGTTTGTGGATCAAGATGCGGTGCTGAACAGTATCATATGCAGCTGATAAATGAACAAACGCTGCGCCAGTGATCAACTTTTGTTGGAAGTTATCTTCGATGTGCTGTGTTAGTCTTAGTAGTTGGCCTGCACAGGATCGGCCGGGTCTGAAGTCATGAGATCTACCAGGGGTGAAATTCGTTGCAGAAGACATTCATAGCATTTGTAAGTGATGCTAAGGAGGCAGATTGGTCTATTGCTTTTTGTTGATGAAATGTATTTCCCTGGTTTGGGCATAGCTATGACTCTTGCCTTCCTCAAGTGTCATTGCCTCTCCCTTCATTAAATACTCACCTTGCCCCTCTCGGTGGCCCCCAGTCTTGTTTGGGGCAGTGGACCTGCTTCCCCTCTTTCTGCCCCCTGAATTCTATCACCGAGTTAGCTCATGTGGACGGTTCAAGCACATGACACAATCTGATGTCAATGGGCCCTGTTATGGTATTGTTAAAAACAAGTCACGCGTCTTAATCATAGTGCCACTTGCCCAGTTTATTGGTGAGAAAAGGCTCTCTGAATGGTATTTATTTCAAATTCTGGTAATCACACGCCCTAGCAGGGATCGATGACCGGTGTGAGGCAGCGCATCAAAGGCAAGTTCACCCTGCATCAGATCGACTCTGGACGAAAACAAGAAGGCGGCTCTAGCTCATGTGGCCGACAAGGAGCGCGAGCTGCTGTCCCCACATTGAGAAGAGCATCGACCCACCGCCAGCGCGAGATCAGCGAGCTTCCAGCACGCGTCCACTCACATGTGCACCCTGGTTGGGCAGAGGCCCTCACACACCTTCCTGCAGGTGAGCAGTGCATCCCCAGTGCCTCCATTTGTCACAGAGCCCTCAGCAGCAGCAACATTCGCATCAGAGGGGTTCGTGGGTGACTCGGTGAGGGACCGATGCCTTGCTGTCCACCCGGCACAGAGGGATAGGCTCGCAGCTTTACTGCAGCTGAGCGTTGTCCCCATGATTAATTAAACAATGAGGGTAAATCTAATGGCCAGGCACAGAGTCCAGGGAAGGGAATAATCAGTGCAATAGCATGGCCCGCGGAAGAGTGATCGATGTGTTGGATCATGATTTGCTGTGTGTACACACGTGCTAGCCTGACAAGTTGATTGAACAGGTATACATGCCTCCCTCACTGCGGGGGTGCGCATGATGGATTGCACGAGCTATGCAGGGTGAGAAGATCATGAGCTGCTGATGACTGCCTTAGACTGCTGTATAGAGGCAGAATTGTAGACACAGTGAAGCTATTATTATCTGCGACCCTATTATCAGGATATTCATGACCATAATCTCTCCACGGAAGCCCATATTGCTTGAGTTTATGTCACGGATAATTAGAATAATCGATGAGAGATGGAAATCACTGCGAGTATGCCCATGAGATAGAGACAAAGCTGCTGGTGACGATTCCTTTTACCCGTGGCTATTAGGATGGATAATGGGAGTCATCCGCAAGTGGTGGGAAATTTCTAATTGTAGATATTACATGAATAATAAGAGTCACTTGGTAAATTTCTCCAAACAGTTCTGTTAATTCGTGGCCTCCCACCACAAACAATTATTGAAGGTTGATGGATGGACTTATGGTGATTATGATGATTGATGGTGACAATTCCATACTCAGAAGTAATACACATCTTCCCTTAGAGTTAGTGTTAGGCCCCGTGGGTTCATTATCCAAGGCTTGGCGTAATTGATCAGTCCTGGGACCCACAGTGTGAACACGACTGATGGGAATGAATTAAGGTCGTATTACAGTCACAGAGTAACGCATCTCTTCCTCTTCCATAGGGATACCTGGAGGAGACTCGCAGGTACAGACACCTACCCCTCACGGAGCCATACACGACGTAGTGCTGCGTGTGATGATGCTGTGGGTGACAATGCTGTGCGTGGAGCGTGGACTCTGTAGTGGTGCTGTGTGTGATGAGTGGGCTGTGAGTAATGATGCTGTGTGATGATGATATGTACTGATGAAGCTGTTTGATGATACTATTTGATGATGATGATAATGATGATATACATAATGTTGTGTGCTAATGATGCTATTTGTGATGTTGTGTGATGATGATGCTGTGTGTAATGCTACGTGATGCTGTGATGATCGGGTTTGTGTGTTCCAATGACCCTCAGGGCGATGTCGCCTGGAGTCTTGTCCTCCTGGTAGGGTCTTCCTCGGTGAACAGGTCTGGAGGAAAGGTTCCAGACAAATAACGATCCACTCTTCATTCTTTCTGCATCTGTCTTTGTATCTATATCAGTGTTCCCGCTGCCTTGTGAGTAAGGCTGTGAAGACAGGCTAGGGGAGCACACCCTGAGATTAAAGCAACATGCTGGTGGTGCACGAAAGGTGGTCCTTCGATAGACTGGAGCTTCGGGTAGCTTCCTGGAACTGTGGAAGAGTGCCAGTCGTCCTGGGTTCTCCCTTTGCCACTGGATTACACCCTCTCGCAGTGAAGAGGTGCTGTTGGGACTTGCACAACCCCATCGGAACTCTAAATATACTCTTTGCACAGATATCCACTTCTCCCTCCTGGCGGAATTGGGTGGTGTGGCGACGGGAGCAGGTACACAGTGCTGCAATCAACAACCCCACATCAGACACATTTCGTCAGCGATGGCGAGCAGTAAGGAGGGAGATGCATTCTACAATGCATGTCCTGCAGAACGAGTGGTGGTGACGAAATACAATCCTATGACGACAAAAACTATATGCACAACTTTTATGATGCAGTGAAATCCATCTACGGCCCAAGAAACTGCGCTGTCTCTCCCCTGAAATCGGTTGATGGCCTGACCCTCATAAAGGACGAGAAAATGATCAAATAGAGATGGGCTGAACATTTCCAAGCCCTTCTCAACCAACCCTCCCCTGCAGACCACTCTGCTCTGGATGATCTACTTGACCGACCCACTATTCAAGACCTGGATCTCTCACCGACCTTCGCAGAGGTTCAGTCAGCAGTAAAGTCTTTGAAAAACAACAAGACCCCAGGTCCTGACAGCATCTCTGCGGAGATCTTCAAACAAGGAGGTTAGCTTTGCATTTAAGCACTACACCTCTTCATTACTCAAGTTTGGCAGCATGAAATCATCCCCCAGCAATGGCGGGATGCAAACATCATCACCATCTATAAAGGCAAGGGTGATAAGTCAATTTGTGGCAACAGCCATGGAATTTCACGACTGGCTGTTTCTGGCAAGGTCCTTCCCAAAGTAATGCTCCACAGACTGGTGCAGAGCATCGCAGATGAGCTGTTGCCTGAGTCACAGTGTGGTTTCAAGCAGAACAGGGGCACTGTAGACATGATTTTCTTTTCACGACAGCTTCAGGAGAAGTGTCGGGAACAGCACCATGACCTATTTGATCTGTCAAAGGACTTCGACACAGTTAACAGTTCGTTTCTGTGGGACATTTTCCTAAAGTTTGGCTGCCCAAGAAACTGTGTCAATATCCTGCGTCAATTTCATGAGGGGATGATGGCATGGGTGACCATAGGAGGCCATGAGTCCGAGCCTTTCAAGGTGCGCACCGGCGTTCGCCAGGGATGCGTCCTTGTTCTGTTACTCTTCAACATATTCCTCCTATGTGTGTGTCACCACGCTACTGCAGAAGGTGATTGAGAAGGATAGTGGTGTTGCAGTGGACTTCAGGATGGCTGGCAACCTTTTTAAAATCAGGAGGCTTCGAGCAGTCACGAAAATACCATCTGAGTCTGTCATCGAGCTGCAGTATGCTGATGACTGCGCGCTCGTGGCCCACACACCAGAGGCCCAGCAAGCAGATTGAGTCTCTCGATGAACATCTACTAATCCACCTTATCCCCACCCACATTTACCGTCTTTGAGAAACCACTCACCTGCTCTGTCTGTAGCAGACACTGTGGGTCACACAAACTCCCACAATTAGAGGCAGAGGAGGAAGGTCGTCATCGGATACGATGGACAACCCTGAAGAAGAAGATGCTTTTATGTTGATGCTACGTGTGATGCTGTGTGATCATGCTATGTGTAATTTTGTGTAATGCTGTGTGATGATATGTGCGATGATGTGTGATGCTGTGTGATGCTGATGCTCTGTGATGCTGTGTAATAGTGACGATGATATGTGATGATGCTCAGTGTGATGTGTATTCTTTCCAAATTGTTTTCACAGGAGAGAGAAGCCACAGCAATCTTTACCTCCAGCGCCCGCTTCACCAGACGCAGCAACTATCCTGACCGTCGAAATAGTAATGAACATACTCCTGCCACTCTTTTGTGAGTTGATTAAAACTGACACAATGTGAGAGTGAGTGTGTGTTTTTGAGTGAGCATCTGTGTGTGTCTTCGTATGTGCTCGCTAACAGCACTTGCCTCAACAGTTTGTTAAGGGTATACGGGGCATCCTTTGTCTTTGTATCCGTGAGTGAGTGACCGATAGTGTAGTGGTTAGCTTGTTGTGCTCGAACTGGGCAACCTGATTTCGATTCCTGCTCACGATCAACACCAGTGACGATTGTCTGAACCAGTCCTGGGCCTCCCTTAGGTATACTCAGCCTCAAATTAGTACCTGGTGCGGTATATAAACATCCCCACGAGGGAGACAAAGGCGGCCAGGAGTGGTGCTAGCCACCCACCCCCTTGTCTGCCATGCCAAGCTTCATACGTGCTACTCGCTAACAGCACTTTGCCCAGACAATCTGTTAAGGCTATACGGGGTATCTTTCTCTTTGGTTAAGGTGGTAGCGTTTGTGGTAGTGATGGTGATGATTGTGGTAATGGTGTCTGTGGTCATGACGATGATCGTGGTGATAGTGATGAAATTTAACCTGAACGGTTTTTTTTTACCAGGTGTAGTAGGTTCAAATTAGGTGCACACACACGCAACTTGGAGGCAACACTATTTATTAAACGGTAAATAATATAACACTCTACATGAGGTGGTGACCACCTTCCTCAACTCACTAACACTCTGGAACACGACACAGACTGGACCAGGCAGGCAACGGCCTGCCTGGCCCAGGACGACGACTCGGGACTTGACGACCGAAGATGTCTTCACCTTGGAGTACAGTACAACAGCTGCCTCGCTCTGCGTTCACACCACGCTTATATTTGGTTTGGCGTGGCTGGCTCCGCCCCGGCGTGGCTGGCTCTCTTCAGGCCACGCCTCCCTTCCCAGGACACGCCTCACTTCCCCCACCTCTGGGAGGGTCCGGATCCCTCCACCACGTGACCCCCCAGGCACCCCCTTGGGGCCCCCAGCCTTCGTACGGGCCGACACAGTAGTGACCTTTCTCTGTCACTACATCACCCCCCCCTGTATAAACACACAGCCGTCCCCGGCTGTAACACAACTGTGAAACATCGAAAAGGTGTGCCTCCGAACCAACAACATCAATAAATGACCGGCGACCGATAAGAAATACAATCACGTAATATATACAGAATCGACGAGGGTAAAAGGGAACCGCATAGAAAACGGGGAATTAACAACAATTATACATGAAAACTGGCTAACCCACTTACGCTCCAGCACAGCCCCCCCCCCCCCCCCCGTTAGAATCACGCATGCAATGACAGTCACCCATTAGCACCCCCCCGCCTTTCCGACGTGGCGTCACAACTAGTAGCACGCGTCGGCCATATCGGGGGGGGAATTTTCATGTTACCACCCCACCGCCTTTCCGACGCGGCGTCACAACCAGTAGCACGCGTCGGCCATATCGGGGGGGGGAATTTGCATGTTACCACCCCACCGCCTTTCCGACGCGGCGTCACAACCAGTAGCACACGTCGGCCATATCGGTGGGATTTTAACCCAGTCTCTCTCCAAGACTCGCATCGCAGCATATAGCTGTACCGACCGAGCTGAGACCCAGTCTCTCTCCAAGACTCGCATCGCAGCATATAGCTGTACCGACCGAGCTGAGACGACCCAGTCTCTCTCCAAGACTCGCATCGCAGCATATAGCTGTACCGACCGAGCTGAGACGACCCAGTCTCTCTCCAAGACTCGCATCGCAGCATATAGCTGTACCGACCGAGCTGAGACGAGCCAGTCTCTCTCGAAGACTCGCATCGCAGCATATAACTGTACCGACCGAGCTGAGACGACCCATCGTTCACTCATTGCACAACATGCACCCTAACAACTGAGGGATACAGTCCCAACGTAACAGGACAACTCCACCTGAACCTTACGAATCTCCAGCCCACTGTTTCAACGCACCTCCGAGTGTCTCACTCTCCGGGCCGTCAGGTCAAGCCATCAGACACAGCATGATGGGACCACACTCTCTGAGCCATGTGACCGCACAGCCCACTTGGCTAGACAAGCCACGGAGTGTCTCGATCTCCGGGCTGTCAGGTCAAGCTATCAGACAGCATGACGGGACCACACTCCCCGAGCCATGTGAGCGCACAGCCCACTAGGCTAGACAAGCCACGGAGTGTCTCGATCTCCGGGCTGTCAGGTCAAGCCATCAGCCATTGCATGACGGGACCACACTCTCAGAGCCCTGTGAGCGCACAGCCAACTAGGCTAGACATACCACGGAGTGTTTCAATCTCCGGGCTGTCAGGTCAAGCCGTCAGCCATTGCATGACGGGACCACAACGTTCATGTTAGACACGCAACACTCACTGGGCCATCCTGGTCAGGACCTGCGCCCCAAGATAGGTGACAGCCAGCAGCACAATTACAAATCCCTGGCAGCATGTCACCATCGCAATTTAACACCATCACAACACATACAATTTGAATTATGATCCCCCACAGAACTGATCCAATGCCGAACAGGTACGCACAATTTGTGACGATCCCGAATATTCAATGGTCACAACAATACACCTCACATCCCGTATCCGTACACATCATCTCCGAGACTCGCATTGCAGCATGCAGCTGTACCAACCGAGTGGAGAGAGCAACGCAATTTGACGGCAATTAACGGAAACGCACCCCCGATCCATATAGAACAAAAGGAGCATTCCCGCACAAAAGACATCATCTGTGCAACAACGGACAGGAACCAACCAGCGAGTTTGAAACAAACCGAACCTGTCATTTCTAAATCCCCTTCAACATTAACCATGGGACTCAGGGCATTCGAATTTTGAGAGCAAAAAAACTATACACAAACCCCAAGAATCGCCGAATTGATGAATACAGTATATGCAGTATACGAAGTTCGTACAGTAAATCGTTTGGCGCAATGCTCCATCCAGTCCCCACATGGCAACACACACAATCAATACTCCAGACAATCCGTACATAGTAAACAATCACAAGCAAGTACCCAACATTCCATACACTGTTAACAATTCCAAGCAAAGCTCCATACGGTCTGTACCTTGGCAACAATGACGATCAAAGTTTCTTACAGTTACACGTGACAATCACGAGCGAACCTCCATACAGTATACACAATAACAATGGCGATTTCGCAACAAAACGATGTAACACGAGTCATTAACACGGCAACCTACAGGATATCAACGGAGCTCGGGACACCAACACGAATTAATCATTAACTACACCCAGAAGATACCGATCTCGACGCCGTAATTAACAGCAACACTTGTTACAAGCAGAAACCCCCATGGTCGCCGCGTCAATTTATCACGCACACAACCGGACGAACACGCTCCGCAACCCAGCGAGTTAAAAAAAAAACACACGCGATCGCAACCCGGCGCACGTAAGATGGGTGAAGATTATTATTTTTTTTCTTGGGGCCGGGTGCTTGTCATGTCACGACTCGCCTGGCAAACTGTGAATAGTGGAGGGCGGCAAGGTGGAGCACTGGGACGGCCCGAAGAATCTTTCATGGTGAACACGGCCTGCTCTTGCGAACCCATCCACCTCTCGCGCTCGAGCTGAAGACTGGAACTCCTCCTCTGCAGGCGTTGATGTCGGCGGGAGCGGCATTTCAGCAGCAGCAGGAGCGGCGTTCCCGCCGCCGAAATGGCGGGAGCGGCGCTTTGGCGGGAACCGCGCCCCGACCAGCCGCCGAAATGGCGGGAACCGCGTGGCCCGCATGGCCGGGCCTCCCCTGCCAGCCCCCGCAGCGACGATGGTGTCCTCTCCCCACGGCTCCGTCGCTCCATTCCCGATGGCGGCGAAGCAGCAGTGGTGCCAGTCCCGCCGCTCCGCGTGCAGCGCCATCTCTCTCTCTCTCTGTCACCGGGGCTGCCTTCCCCGGGGCTGTCCGAAGGATGGTCGTCACACCGTCCCCGTTGTACGAAGGCGTCCAGGTGAGTTGTATATTTGTTTTTCGTGTGCCCATTTTACTTCCCTAGGATAACACCTAGCAATATTTATTTTTCCAACTTCTGACGCCAAATGTAGTAGGTTCAAATTAGGTGCACACACACGCAACTTGGAGGCAACACTATTTATTAAACGGTAAATAATATAACACTCTACATGAGGTGGTGACCACCTTCCTCAACTCACTAACACTCTGGAACACGACACAGACTGGACCAGGCAGGCAACGGCCTGCCTGGCCCAGGACGACGACTCGGGACTTGACGACCGAAGATGTCTTCATCTTGGAGTACAGTACAACAGCTGCCTCGCTCTGCGTTCACACCACGCTTATATTTGGTTTGGCGTGGCTGGCTCCGCCCCGGCGTGGCTGGCTCTCTTCAGGCCACGCCTCCCTTCCCAGGACACGCCTCACTTCCCCCACCTCTGGGAGGGTCCGGATCCCTCCACCACGTGACCCCCCAGGCACCCCCTTGGGGCCCCCAGCCTTCGTACGGGCCGACACAGTAGTGACCTTTCTCTGTCACTACACAGGTAAGATCCGGTGAGATATATAGATTTTTTTTCAGAAGTCACCAGGCTACAGATGATAGCTCAACGAAGTGGCTTATAACGTGGAAATTTAAAGCAGCCAAATTATCTAAAACACAAATTTCTAAGTGTGGAGGGAAAATCCGGAGGACCCGGAGAAAAATCCATGCAACGATGAAGAGAGCATGCAAACTCCAAATGTACAGGCGTCAGGGTCTGGATCGAACCAGGTGAGGTACATAACATCTCACCACCGTGGAACCATGACGTTGTTCATATTGATGAGGATAATGTTGATGGTTCTGGTGATGTTAAACATCGCAACTCTGAAGAGAAAGGTGGCTGGGCGTAGGGCTGACCACCTACCCCTTCGTGTGATGTGCTGGCCTTCATCGGTGCTCACTAACACCACTTGCTCCAAGAGTCTGTTAAAGGCAATAGGGGGGTCTGTCTTTGATGTTAATTATTAATATGATGATGGTACTAATGATGGTGGTGATAGTGATCAGAATGGTAGTGCTGCTGATGGTGTATGATTGCGATTATGGGAATGCTGTGATGGTGATCATGGTGATTATGATAATGATGGCAATAACAGTGATAATTTAATTATAATTCACTTAATCATCCAGAAACACCACACTGAGTCGTATGACTGTTTCTCGGAGAGTGATCCTACTTTTCTCTTGGTTTAAGATGATTTTAGCTATGTGGCTATGTCACGACTCAATACCCCTGATATAAAAAAATAGCAGGACCTGACAATACTTCGCACTTGGTGATGAAAATATATTTTGTGGTCAAATATAGTGCCAAGGCTTTTTAGATTACTAAAAAACTGAATCCTGAAGTCTGCAACCACCACACCTGATCCTCACATGATTTTTTTTTTGCTTGCGACTGAGTGCCAACCAGCAGAAACTCCGATTTTTCTGGATTAAGCAGCATTTTATTTCGTGCAAACCACACGTGTACCGCTCGTGTTGCAATCTTAGTGGTCACGGAGACTCTCCACATCTAACTTTGACCTCACTGTGGTGTACAATTGTGTATCAGCATATTGATGGAACTTGATGTTATGCGATCAGATGACATCGGCAAATAGACAGACATATATTCTTTGGGTCTGTCGGTAAAGCCAGGTCGATAGAAAAAATAATCCAAATAATAACAATATCATGACGTTTCGATAGCAATACAAGCAATCGTCTTCAGGTAAAAAAAGAGGGGGATTATTTTTTCTATCGATGTGGCTTCACCGAAAGACCCAAAGAATATTAATTCCTGCAGTCACGAAAGCTTTAAGTCAAGAGAGACGTATGTTGAAATAGTAAGGACCCAAGCGTGAACCCCTGTGGTTTACCAACTAGGCACTGTATAGGCGATGACTGTTCGTCACCCAGCATGACGACCTGTGATCGACCATGTAGGCATGACTCAAGCCACCCCAGTACCATACCCAATACACCGAACATTGAACTTAGCCGCCTGATGAGGATCTCATGGTCGATGGTGTTGAAGGCGACTGAGAGATCGGGGCCAACCAACGCTGCAGCACACCGGTCATCCATGAGCTTGTAGAGGTCATCAGTGATCTTAAGTAGAGCCATCTCCATGCTGTGGAACTTCCGGTATGCCAACTAAAACAGATTGGTACTTCCTGTTGCAGTATTGTGGGGACGTAACGGCATCAAACATAGGCGTTCTATGAACTTTGAAATCGTACTTAGGCTTGAGATTGAGTGATATTTTGTGGGGTCGCTAAGATTCAAGCCCGTTTTTTTCAGTAGTGTTACAGTGAGGGAAAATAAGTATTTGATCCCCTGCTGATTTTGTACGTTTGCCCACTGACAAAGAAATGATCAGTCTATTATTTTAATGGTAAGTTTATTTAAACAGTGAGAGACAGAATAACAACAACAAAATCCAGAAAAACGCATGTCAAAAATGTTATAAATTATTTGCATTTAAATGAGGAAAATAAGTATTTGACCCTCTCTCAATCAGAAAGATGCCTGGCTCCCAGGTGTCTTTTATACAGGTAACGAGCTGAGATTAGGAGCACACTCTTAAAGGGAGTGCTCCTAATATCAGCTTGTTACCTGTGTAATGTTCTTGGAGGGAGACGGAGTTTTCGTAGAGGCAACACGCTTTATTTTACCAAACAGGTTACACTAATCCCTAACACAAAGGGGTAATGGCCCCTTCCACCCACAACCTGGGGAGGTACAGCCTCCGGGCTATCATACCTTTAACTCTCCCTACTCCAGCCCTCCGGCTAGCTAAACCTAGGGGAGGCTGACCCACCGCTGACCCGGTGGGTCTCCGACCACTGGCCCGTCCGCACCTGGCCCTCACAAGGGCATCTGGCCGAGGGAACCTCAGGGTCCTAACCCCACGACCACTGGCACCGCACTGAGCCCCGGCCCTTAGAAGGACGTCGGCGGCTTGGGGTTCAGGTTCTTCTTCTTCTTCAGGCGGCTTCTGGCTTCGGCTTGACACGGACTGACTCGCGCTCTCAGGGACCCGCCTTATATACTCTTTCTCCCTGAGGGGCGGGGTTCTGGGGAATCGTAGCTCCTGCCAGCCCCCTCCCCTCAGAGGGGTTCCAACCGCCGTTGGCCCGACCGGTCCGGACCGGTTTCTATTCCTCCCCCTGGTTGTGGCGCGTGTGTGTCAATCATGACCACCTCATCACCCCCCCCCCCCCCCCCCTTGTACAGCACGCAGCCGTCCCGGCTGCAACACAATCCAGAATAATACAACCAACAAGAACCAGGAAAGAAAAAAAATTCCGTGAACCTCAACGCAACAGTAACAACAACAGCACAACTACAATAAGCCAACAATACCCGCAATAATTTACCCCAACCCACCTGTACATATGAACACTGTGGACATACCACACCAAGGACCTGGGGTCAACCTCACACCCACACCACCGACCGAAAGCAAGGAGCCCAGGGAGAAGGGGCGGTGTGTGTGCGTCGGATCAGGTCTCAAGGGAACCGGGGACGCTTCGAGTGAGTCCGTGTGGCGGGTCCATTGTAAGAGTTCAGCGTCCCCGGTGGAGGGTCGGGAGGGGCCTGACGACGGGCGTCCAGCACGTCACTGGAGGCAGGGGACAGTGCCCGTGAGCCGTCTTCCTGCAGGCCGGGCGGTCGGGCACCTCCCCGATCCTTCGGTGTGGCCACCCTTGGTGGACTCACACCTGCAACATCCGAAGGAGTGGCAGGAGGGTGCGGAGCAACACAAGGATCAGGAGAACCCTCCCCCGGCATGTCGGACACATCACACGAACGGCCCCTGCGAGATGAAGATGATGTGTGAGTGCGTGGTGCGACGTAGGGTTTCAGGCGCAATGGGTGAACATACCACGAGCACCGTCCGCACACGACCCGAACACACTGGTCCCGAACGACCCGAACAATGTCCACCGGACTCCGCCAGGGCCTGAGCAATTTAGATGATGTTGCCAGCGGTACCTGGGGACAGTGCAGCCACGCCCTATCCCCTATGGACCATTTGTGTACCGAAACCCGGCGATCATACAGATGCTCGTTCACCCGTTGCCTCGCCCCGGAATTTTTCTTCACGGCCACCCGCGCCTCGACCAACTTCTGAATGTTAAATTAAATGTGGTCGGACAGCTTCGAGCGTGACGCAGCCGCCTTGACCTGCAATTGCACATCCATGGGGGGGTCAACGTCCCTGCCGTACATCAAGTAGAAGGGCGAATAACCCGTGGCCGCATGAGGTGCCAATCGATATGCGGCCAGAACTCCAGGTATACGCAGGTCCCAATCCAGCTGTGCCTCATCCACCTGATGGCACAACAAAGAAGTAATAGTCCGGTGCAGGCGCTCGACCATACCATCGGTTTGCTGGTGGTAGGGGGAAGTTCGCACCTTCTGCGTACCCAGAAGGTCACAGACCTCCCGCAGAAGGTTAGATGAGAAGTGTTTTCCCTGGTCGGTCAGCAGCCGTTCCGGGGCGCCCTTATCCAGGACATAGCCCTGGAGAAATGCCTCCGCAATGGCTGCCGCCAACTGGTTGGGGAGGGGCAAGGCCATGGGCCAGCGGGTGAAATACTCAACCCCAACCAGTAGGTACTTATTACCCTGAGCGGTGACAGGGAAGGGACCCAGGATGTCAAGTGCCACCAGCTCATTGACCCGGGACACCCGAATTGACTGAATGGGCGGGCAGGCCGCCCTAGCCGGGTGTTTCCGCCGCACACACTACGTGCAACTGTTCAACAGATCGGCGACATCGCGTGCCATTCCCGGCCAAAAAAAATCCAATTGCAGTGTGGCGAGCGTTTTGTGAATACCCAAATGCAAGAGGCGTTCGTGCGCTGCCCACACGGCCCTGCCCCGCAGAGCAGTGGGGACGACGATTTTATAACGACGAGAGCTGGCGTCCCAGGACATGAGGAGACCATCACGCAAAACGACAGCTCCAATACCCTCCTGGCAATTGCCAGCACGTTCGGCACGATGGCATAACCTAAGGAGGGAGGCGTCCGCCATCTGAAACCGTCCCCATTCATCCAGAGGCAGGTCGAGCAGCAAGTTGCGAGCGACCAAATCATGCGAGTCGGCAATAGAGACAGGCTCCGCGTCGACAACCCCTGCCGCCGCCACAATGGAAGAAGCAGGTGTAGCCACCGTGGCCGACTTGCACATCCCAGAGCCCATCAAGCATGCACAGCCGTCCCCCGGGGGAAGGCGCGATAGGCCATCAGCGTTCGAATGGCACGTGCCTTTCGGGTAGATTACTGTGAACGCGTAGTCCTGTAGGACCTCAAGCCATCGTGACAACTGGCCGGATGGCTGGTCTATTTTTAGCGCATACTGCAGTGCCGCATGATCAGAACGAACCGTAAAATGCCTGCCGTACAGGTACAATAGCGAGCAGTTCACGGCGGGTAACGCAATAGCGCTGTTCCGCTGGGGACAGCACCCTACTACCGTAGGCGACGATGCGCTCGACGCCGTCCACGACTTACGAGAGCACTGCGCGAATGCCTGTATTGCTGGCGTCAGTGTCTAGGATGAAGGGCATGATGAAGTCAGGGTAGCACAAGGGAGGGGCACCGACACGGGCATCACGAAGCGCCTTGAATGCCCCATCCTCTGCATCCCCCCAGTGGAACATGGCCCCCTTAGCCGTTAAAGCATGAAGAGGTTTCACTATTGTCGCAAAACCCTCAATGAACCGGTGGTAATAGGACGCGAAGCCTATGAAGCTGCGGACCTCCCCCACAGACGTAGGTGTCGGCCACGTCCTTACACAATCAGTTTTCGCGGGGTCGGTGGCTATGCCCGTACGGCTGACAATGTGCCCGAGATACCGCACCGATTCCCGCAATAGAAAACACTTCTGGGGCTTGAATTTAAGGTTTAGCGGTCTGCATCCTGACAAACACAGCCCTCAATCTCTCCAAGTGTTCCACGAACGTACGACTGAAAATAATCACATCATCCAGATAGATGAGGCATGAGTCCCACTGCAGCCCAGCGAGGACCAGCTCCATTAACCGCTGGAATGTCGCCGGGGCTGAGTGCAAGCCTATGGCCAACCGATTAAATTGAAAAAGGCCCTGTGGCGTGCGGAACGCTGTCTTTGGTTTAGATGCCTCATCCAAGGGCAGTTGCTAAAATCCGGATAAGAGGTCCAAGGTGGAAAAGTACCGCGCCCCTGCCAAGGCATCCAGTGACTCGTCCATGCGAGGAAGCGGATACGCGTCCGCCAGCAAAATTTTGTTTAGTTTTAGAAAATCCACACAAAATCGCAAACTGCCATCATGTTTCTTTACAAGCACAATTGGTGCACCCCATGGGCTGTTGGAAGGAGCCACAATGTCCGCGGCCAGCATGTCATTCACCGTCAACCGGACATGTTCTTTCTCTGCCGGACTCAACTGAAACGGATTCTGCTGAATGGGAGCGGAATCGCCCGTATCAATGTGGTGGTTCAATAGATTAGTGCACTCGATATCAAATTTGTGCTTGCTAAAAACATCGGCGAATTCACGGAGTAGCATATGCAATCGCAATCGCTGGGACTCAGGAAGATTTTCAGCCCCCGAACAGAGAGAATCCATCCAACCATCATCGGTGTCAGAATGCGCCTCGGATCGAGGCGTACCATCCACATGAGCCACGATGGAGTCAGTGTGGAGTGGCAGTGATGCATGAGCAATCACAGCCCCCTGGTGCATGACCTTTGTCCGCAACCCTGCATTCAGCACCTGAATGAAAATTTGTCCATCAGCAGGCACAAGTGTTTGTGCTCCCACCAGCTCCAATCCCCGTACGGCCGTGTTGGAAGGAGCCAGCAAAATACCCGATATTGTCTCCAACCCGAGCGGTTTCCGCAACAGAAGCAGAATTAACATTTGCGCGCCCGGCGGAATCCGAACGGTTTGGGACGCCATCGCCGGAACGGTCGCGCAAGCCGTGCGTAGCCGGGTGGGTGAGGGCAGGAACGACATCTAGCGGCCCGAAGGGAGCTCAATGCAGCCTTTGTCGATCAAAATTTTAATGGGCATTTTGCCGAGGAAATCTGTGCCCAGCAAACAGGGAACAGCAAGGGTCTCTGAAACCAAAATGGGACCCGCTAATTTAATATCGCCAATACAAATTTGTGCCGTTATCTGACCAATTATTCCCAAGGAACCTCCATTTGCTGCAAAGCAAGGGACGGAAACCGGGACGAGCGCCTGACACCTCTGGGGCAGCACATTGTAAATGAGGTCAGAAATTATGGTTGCCGAAACGCCCGTAATCAACCAGTAACCGAAATTCAACTCCCTCAATGGCGCCGATGATTACGGAAGAGCCTGTAGCTGCGGCGACAACCCTGTGGGCCAACTAAGACCACTAAACTGGTCGGAGTGGCTGCAGAACATCAACGCATTCCCGGCCTGACCACTCGACCCAACGCGACGGAGCGGCACATGGAAACGAGGAGTGTGAGATGAGGGCAGGGGCCGAATGCGTGAGGTGTCGCAACTTGCCTGCGGTTCCCGTGGAGCGACAGGCGTGCGGGGGGACGACGGCGGCCGACCCGGAGCGCGGCGTCGAGGAGCCGGGCAGCCCGATGACAGATGACCTTGCTGGCCGCAGTTGTAGCACGTGACGCGGGCCCATGCCGCGGGGAACAGTGTCTCCGCCGAGGCTCACCTGGCGAGGCCGGTCGGTCGCTCTCCAGCTTGCGGCGTGCTGTGATTCAAAGGCCTGGTTGTCCAGGACATCGTTCCCCTGCGTAGCAATGTGCGTGGCACACGCCGCCACCTGCCCGTCCCGCTGGAGGAGCAGCTCCGTGTGTAGATAGTGAGCAGCGCGCAGTGAGGAGAGATTCGCCTCGTCCTTGACGTGAATGGCGATTCGCAACTCACGAGCAAGCAGCAACATCTTCTGAAGCACAACGGTGTCAAGGCCCACGTCGTCCATTTGAGGGTAGCGCGCTCTGGTAGGCGAGGGGGGTCTCGTCAGCCTCCCTCCTCTGGCTCGCGAAGCGATGCCTGGTTTCCGATGGGGGCCTGTACACCAAAGCCATCCGATCGAGGGCATCCTGTAGCGTGGAGCGAGCCTTCCGTGGGATGAGGAGGAACGTAGCCAGAGCGATGTCGTCCAGGGCGGAAGGCAAAGCTCGGAGAGCAACGTCCGCAGTCCACCCTGCCATCTCAGCATTTGCCACGAATCGTCGGGCAAAAGCTGCCCAGTCTCCGCCTTTAGCCGCGAAGACTTGAAGAGACAGCAAGCGCTGTTGCAGGCCAGGGATGTAGTCCACGCCCCCGAGGCAAGCTGCGCACCAAGCGTGGCGTTTGTAGGGCCGTCGGACGACAAAATGTCCGCCAGAAGCGGCGGTCGCATCTCCGATGACGCGGCAGCCTCGGGTAGGAGGGCGGCAAGGCCGGAAGTGACACGCACCCCCTGGGGCACGTGACTTCTGGGGCAGTTGACATCATTTCTGGAGGAAGTGGTGAAACCCCCGGTGGAAGTGACGTCACTTCCGGCTGTGGCGTTCCCGGCGGCAGTGACGTATCCCCGGGCGGAATTGTCGTCGTACCCGGTAGAGACATCAAAATTTTGCGCGGGAATCCCTCGCGTTTCGGCGGGAAACGGCACCCGACCTCCGGCCTGCCCCCCCACCCACAGCAACTGCTCCACCCAGCGTGAGCTCGTCGAGGATGGAGGCAGCGGCATGCAGGAGATCGGCCAGACGAGCGTGTGCCGACTGGATCGCCCATCCTGACGGTTGCGAGCTCCCTGAGGGGCCCGGAGATTGTGGGCCTGCCGCTGTGGACCCGTCCCCCGGGAATGGCGCCCCCGCCTCGGCATCGGCCTCCTTGTCCGGAGCCCTGGTAAGCGCCTTCTGTCTGGTCTCCATGTAGGCGAAGTTCTTGGCCACTTCTGTCACCAGTTGTAATGTTCTTGGAGGGAGACGGAGTCTTCGTAGAGGCAACATGCTTTATTTTACCAAACAGGTTACACTAATCCCTAACACAAAGGGGTAATGGCCCCTTCCACCCACAACCTGGGGAGGTACAGCCTCCGGGCTATCGTACCTTTAACTCTCCCTACTCCAGCCCTCCGGCTAGCTAAACCTAGGGGAGGCTGACCCACCGCTGGCCCGGTGGGTCCCTGACCACTGGCCCGTCCGGATCTGGCCTACACAAGGGCATCAGGCCGAGGGAAGCTCAGGGTCCTAACCCCACGACAACTGGCACCGCACTGAGCCCCGGCCCTTAGAAGGACGTCGGCGGCTTGGGGTCTAGGGTCTTCTTTTTCAGGCGGCTTCTGGCTTCAGCTTGAGACGGACTGAATCGTGCTCTCAGGGATCCGCCTTATATACTCTTTCTCCCTGAGGGGCGGGGTTCTGGGGGATCGTAGCTCCTGCCAGCCCCCTCTCCTCAGAGGGGTTCCAACCGCCGTTGGCCCGACCGGTCCGGACCGGTTTCTACCCCTCCCCCTGGTTGTGGCGCGTGTGTGTCAATCATGACCACCACACCTGTATAAAAGATACCTGTTCACAGAAGCAATCAATCAATCAGATTCCAAACTCTCCACCATGGCCAAGACCAAAAAGCTCTCCAAGGATGTCAGGGACAAGATTGTAGACCTACACAAGGCTGGAATGGGCTACAAGACCATTACCAAGCAGCTTGGTGAGAAGGTGACAACAGTTGGTGCGATTATTCGCAAATGAAAGAAACACAAAAGAACTGTCAATCTCCCTCGGCCTGGGGCTCCATGCAAGATCTCACCTCGTGGAATTGCAATGATCATGAGAACGGTAAGGAATCAGCCCAGAACTACACGGGAGGATCTTGTCAATGATCTCAAGGCAGCTGGGACCATAGTCACCAAGAAAACAGTTGGTAACACACTACGCCGTGAAGGACTGAAATCCTGCAGCGCCCGCAAGGTCCCCCTGCTCAAGAAAACACATATACATGCCCGTCTGAAGTTTGCCTATGAACATCTGAATGATTCAGAGGAAAACTGGGTGAAAGTGTTGTGGTCAGATGAGACCAAAATGGAGCTCTTTGGCATCAACTCAACTCGCCGTGTTTGGAGGAGGAGGAATGCTGCCTATGACCCCAATAACACCATCCCTACCGTCAAATATGGAGGTGAAAACATTATGCT
Source organism: Lampetra planeri (assembly GCF_965212315.1). Lineage (NCBI taxonomy): Eukaryota > Metazoa > Chordata > Hyperoartia > Petromyzontiformes > Petromyzontidae > Lampetra > Lampetra planeri. The sequence continues at coordinate 2,561,007 of NC_136154.1, read as the reverse complement.
TTGCGGGTGTTTTTCTGCTAAGGGGACAGGACAACTTCACCGCATCAAAGGGACGATGGACGGGGCCATGTACCGTCAAATCTTGGGTGAGAACCTCCTTCCCTCAGCCAGGGCATTGAAAATGGCTCGTGGATGGGTGTTCCAGCATGACAATGACCCAAAACACACGGCCGAGGCAACAAAGGAGTGGCTCAAGAAGAAGCACATTAAGGTCCTGGAGTGGCCTAGCCAGTCTCCAGACCTTAATCCCATAGAAAATCTGTGGAGGTAGCTGAAGGTTCGAGTTGCCAAACGTCAGCCTCAAAACCTGAATGACTTGGAGAAGATTTGCAAAGAGGAGTGGGACAAAATCCCTCCTGAGATGTGTGCAAACCTGGTGGCCAACTACAAGAAACGTGATTGCCAACAAGGGTTTTGCCACCAAGTACTAAGTCATGTTTTGCAGAGGGGTCAAATACTTATTTCCCTCATTAAAATGCAAATCAATTTATAACATTTTTGGCGTGTGTTTTTTGTTGTTGTTATTCCGTCTCTCACTGTTCAAATAAACCTACCATTAAAATTATAGACTGATAATTTTTTGTCAGTAAACAAACGTACAAAATCAGCAGGGGATCAAAAACTTTTTTCCCTCACTGTATGGTATAGCGGGAAGTACCCGGCGTTGCCCGGGCGAAAAAGACAGACACACACATCGACTTACGCACACCCACACATACGGACTCGCACACACAGACATCGACTTTAGATACACACACATGGAGTTACACACACATATCGACATACACACATACAACAACTCACACACACATATACATAGACTCACACATACATTGACTCACACATACATTGACCTACACAATGTGAGTTTAGCGAAAGAAGCAAGGAAATTGTACATAACATTGGCATGGTGAGGCCTAATCCCGTGCAGAGCCCGCGGCCTCGCCTAGATTAGCCAGCCGGCCGAGGTGGCCCCTTGGCAGGCTGAGGGCTGGGCGGCTATTACCGCCACCCCCCACCATCCCTCCGCCTGCGCTACAATAATACTATCTAAGCGCTATAATATTAATATCTACGGACTCTATAGTAGTAACTGCACGCATGGGGGGGGGGGGGGGGGGGAGAAGAGGACATCACACTGTGAAGAATTTACCTGAGCGTTTTGTGTTTTTTATAGTCTTTTTAATGCAAAATAAAATTTCCCCCTCACCCCCACCGAACGAGTGTGACTTGGCATGGTCCGTCCCCCTCACCGAAGGCGTGTGAATTGGTATGGTCGAGTAATAAATAATTAAATCTTGATTTGAAGCTTTCGTGACTGCAGGAATACATATATTTTGGTTCTTTCAGTAAAGTTACGTAGGTAGAAAAATAATAGATCACAACGTTTCGATCGCAACATAAGCAATCGTCAGGTGGGACAACCACAGCAAGAAAAAACTGCTGAAGTAGGCGAGAGATCTGCCGTGGCACGAGGTTAAATAGGCCTCGGCAGTAGGGGGAAGAGAGGAGGTTGGGGGAGAGAGGGGGCGGGGCAGAAAGTGGACCATGCGGCAGCACTTGGAGAGATATGAGAGATTGGCTGCGGGGGGGGGGGGGGGGGAGAAGGGGGGGTGGCGGGGCAGAAAGTGGACCCCGCAGCAGTACCCGGGTCACTGGAGTAAAGTGGACCCCGAGGCAGCACTTGAGAGATCGGCTGCAGGGGGGGAGAGAGAAGGGGGGGAGGAGGCGGGGCCGAAAATGGACCCCGCGGCAGCACCCGGGTCACTGGAGTAGAGATCGGAGAGAGATGCACAGAGAGAGAGAGAGAAAGACACAGAGAGTCGGAAATAACAGATGACATAGGCAGGTAGGATGTAAACATGACAGTCAGTTAAGACTTTGCCTGGTTAATAACGTCCTTCCAATAATTTCTCAGTTTGTACCCATCTTCTCGGTTGAAGTTGTGTCTGTGTTTATATATCTGGATGGCTTCATGAACAAATCTCTGATAATAGCCGGTGGGTTTGCAGAGTACCTTCGTCTTGGAAAAAATCAATTTCGTGTGAACCCACAGCGTTAAAACAATGATCAGCAACGGCAGAGGTATTGGTCCTACCGTGTTTCAGATCTGCCTTGTGTTCACGAACACGGTTTGAGACATGTTCTTTCGTTTCCCCAATGAAACTGCTGCTACAACCACAACTCAGTTTATAGACACCAGGGTATTGCATGTCAGGAATCACATCCTTTTACAGATGGGATACAATCACGGATTTTGTGTACTGTGTTGAAACGAACCTGGATCTTGTGTTTGTTTAAGATTTTGGAAATGTTTTTGGTAACCCCTGCTATGTATGGTAAAGTGATGGATTTGTTTGGATCCTCAGAAGGTTGTCTCCCCATGGCTGGGGAGGCAGCTTTGTGGATTGTACGGTCCGAATATCCGTTCATCCTGAGGGTTTGGTGTACGTGCTCCAACTCACTAGCTAGGTGGTGCTGGTCGAAGATGCAACGGGCCCTATGGTGTAGTGTTTTGATGAGGGAATTCTTCTGGGCCGGGTGGTGGTGGGAGTCCGGCTTAAGATAGGCATCCGAGTGGGTGGCTTTCCTGTAGACGGAATGTCCCAACGAGCCATCAGGTAACTTCTCACTCAAAACATCCAGGAATGGTAGCTTGCCATCCTTTTCCACTTCCATGGTGAATTTGATAGACGGGTGTATGGAATTCATGTGGTTGAGAAATTTGGTCAGTGCTGGCAGGCCATATGGCCAGATGACGAACGTGTTATCTATGTATCGCTTCCACAATGAAGGACATAGGGTGGATGTCTGGATGGCATCTGTCTCAAATTTCTCCATGAAAACATTCGCTACTACTGGCGATAAGGGAGAACAGATTGGGGTACCCTCATTTTGTTTGTAGAATGTACCATTTCAGGTGAAGTATTTGTTGGTAAGACAGTGCCTTACCAAAGTTGGTACATATGGATTCAGTCCTTGTTGGACCAAGTATTCAATGATTGCAATGGTATTAAGTACAGGTACATTGGTGAACAGAGAGACTACATCGAAACTGACAAGCAAATCATCTGGAGACAGTGAGATGTCCTTGATTAGATAAACTAAGTGAGCTGAGTTAAGTACAGCTGAGGTGGACTTGCCCGTGAAAGGAACCAGGGTCTCAACACAGAAATAAGGCCAGTTTGTAGGTGGGTGAGTTAATGGTGGAGACGATAGGACGGAGCGGGGTAGCTACTTTGTGGATTTTTGGAAGGCCATAAAATCTGGGTGGTCTAGCAGCCGAAAGTTGTAGGGAGCTCTGCTTGGTCTGCTCGATTAGAGAAGTAGATTTAGTGAAGATATTGTTGTTTTTTGTGGCTAAGCGGTTGGTGGGATCTCTGTTGATTTTTGATATAGCTGCCATCATTAAAAAGGTCCTGAATTTTGTTGTTGTAAGTGGTTTTATCCATGACAGTTGCATTGCCCTTGTCGGCTGAGAGGATGCCAATGTCATCTCTGTTTTTTTAGTTAAAGAGTTCAAAACGCTCGTCCTTGCTTAGCGTTTTTGAGGATAGCAGTAATTTCAGATCTAGCAACGTCTGCCAAGATGTGTCCCAAGAATTTGAGGGTTGCGTCAACCTGGGCAATAATATCATCCACTGGGATATGTTTAGGGGTGATTGTGAAATTCAACCCTTCAGCTAGTACCGATTTTAGGCTGTCGGAAATTGGGATGTTACTATGATTGATGACAATCTTGTTAGCATCACTTTTTAACGTGTAGCTCTGGCTTTTTTTTGACAGGAGGTTGAATCAAGTTAACTTTACATTTGGTTGACATTGAAGTAGCAGAAGAGACTGTCATTTAATCTACATGGTCCCAATCAGAAGTGGACATTTGATCTGTTAATTTTAAGTGTGATTGTAAGAGTCTTGTCTAAATTATCAAGTTCAAATCGGAGCAATCTTATTCACTCTGAGATTAGCGATAGGCTAGCTTTGAAGAAGATACGTTTAGCGTTAGGAGAAGTGACAGCAGCAGGTGCGAGTGTAAATGTGATCGGTATTACCTTGTTATTGCAGCATCTCTTGAGAAAGGTTAGCGACTCGATCAGGTGAGCCGTCTTGTCTCGCAGTCTGTTAAAAGCTCTAACATATGTGTAAAACCCTCCCTGTAGAGGCGGTTCAATCTTGATTTGAAGCTTTCGTGACTGCAGGAATCCATACTCTTTGCTTCTTTCAGTAAAGTCACGTAGGTATAAAATAAAATAAATCACGACGTTTGGATCGCAACACAAGCGGTCGTCCTCAGGCGGAAAAATATATAATGCAACAATGGAACTGCTGAACCAGTGAGAGAGCAGTTACAAGGTTAAATATGTGGCGATGGGCCTCTCAACATGCTATTAACTTATTTAATCCTTCTCAAACATATCACTTGTGTACAAGCATATGCCTATGATCTTGGCCTTCTCAAACGTTTTGCAAACCTGTACTTGCGTAAGTATGTCGTTAACCAGGTTTGTCCGAACTCGCTGTGATCCTCTCACAGCCCAGCACTGCTGCTACAGCAGACAACGCAGCTGCTTCTGCTTCTCCGCAGAGGACAACACGGCTGTCTTTGTTCAGTTCCTGCGTGACTTCATCGAGGCCACGAACGTTAACATCCCCTTTACGAACCTTTATAACAACTTCTTTACATCCACATGCTAATAACTTCTTTACATATGCTCTTTAACTTGCTAATCTGTCTAAATCTGACGTTTAGGCACAAGACGGAAGCTCATCACTTGGCTCCACATGCTAATAACTTATTTACATCCACATGCTAATAACTTCTTTACATATTCCCTTGAACTTGCTAACCCATCTAAATCGACGTTTAGGCACAAGCAAACGTATATAAACCCTTTCTCGAGACGGTGTCTCCCCATTTCTCACCTGATGACCTAGGCTTGTGTTGCCCCCGAAACGTCGTGGTTTATTTTATTTCTACCTACGCGACTTTACCGAAATAACTGAAGAGTATGGATTTCTGCAGTCACGAAAGCTTCGAATCTAGATTGAAGAAAAAAAAAATCTTTATAAATTCCAAATCTTGTTAAGATTTTCTGTATTCCAGATTGAATTGTCTATCTTTCTGTCACCGTTAAAGGACGATCTTAAATTTGGAGCTTTCGTGACTGCAGGAATTACTCTTTGGTTCTTTCGGTAAAGTCACGTATAAACTAAAAACCCAGATTGCTTGTGTTGCAATCGAAACGTCGTATCCTATTATTTAATTTATAATTTTATCTTTATACGTGACTTTACCGAAAGAACCAAAGAGTAATTCCTGCAGTCACGAAAGCTCCAAATTTAAGATCGAACCACTTCTACGGGGAAGTTTAAGTTTATCTTTTTCTCTCTCTCTGGGTTTTTTTTTGTTTTCTCTCTCTGCCTGTGTATTTAGTGTATTTTTTCTGTCTCCACTCGTTTTTTGTCGTTCTTATGTTCTGCTCTGTCTGTGTGTCTCCGTTCCTCTTGTTTTATGTTTTGTCTCTCTTTGGAATTTTCACACTTAAATTCTAACTTAGCAATCTTTGAAATACGTAATCGACCAGGCTATGCGTTAATTGTGTGTTGACCGACTCTGTGTTGTATTACATAACATTTCTATATTTTGCTAGGTTATTTAATTTAGTGTGTTCTTTCTCCCTCTTTCCTAATGTTCAAGCTTGCGTACTTGACCACGCGTCGCCGTACTCATTGACATGTTAATTTTTTCTCTAACCCCTCCCTCTCTCCGCCCCCGCCCCCTCCGTCTATTTAAGGCCTCGCCACAGAGACGATCTCCCTCTCTGTGCCTATGTGTTACTCTCTCTCTATGTATCTTGGTGATATCTGTCTGCTTATATGTCTGTCTATAGTTTTCTGGTTAGTTTTTTGTTGCTATTTCATTTATACCTGATGATGATTGCTTGTGTTGCAATCGAAACATCGTATGCTATTATTTAATTTATTATTTTATCTTTATACGTGACTTTACCGAAAGAACCAAAGAGTACCGTTAAAGGACGTTTAAAAGTCCGCATTGGTGCCCTATATTAAGGGAATTGCATGGGAGGGAAAATGGAGCCGAACTCCTCTCTCTCTCCCTTATTGATAAATTGATAAAAAAAAGAGCAACCCTCAGTGACAAACCACAATGCCTCTCATATACGAGGCAGCAACGCTCAAAGTTGTGCACAGATGTATTCAAGAATCCATTGCAGCACCGCTATCACTTGGCCACCTAGCAAACCAAGTCAATTGATTGCTATGTTTAGAATTGGACATATATAGGGTATTATATTTAAAACATGAATAGAAAACAGGAAAGGAACAGATTGCTAGTTTTTTAAACATCCTTTATTCCCAAAATAATTAAATGACAGCGTTGTAATTCTCAACATCTGCATATGCCCATAATACAATCTAATATTGTAATCACGTAATATATTAATATAAAAGTTTACATTGTCAGCTTCAGAATACATGCATTTATACAACCGTTTCGTCAAATATAAGGGTTCCTTAATTGTGATGTAAAATAGGGATGTAAGTTCAAACTGTAATGTAGGACTTGCAATTTAGTCTAACATGTACAGTGAGGGAAAAAACGTATTTGATCCCCTGCTGATTTTGTACGTTTGCCCACTTACAAACAAATTATCAGTCTATAATTTTAATGGTAGGTTTATTTGAACAGTGAGAGACAGAATAAAAACAAACTAATCCAGAAAAACGCATGTCAAAAATGTTATGAATTGATTTGCATTTTAATGAGGGAAACAAGTATTTGACCCCTCTGCAAAACATGACTTAGTACTTGGTGGCAAAACCCTTGTGGGCAATCACAGAGGTCAGACGTTTCTTGTAGTTGGCCACCAGGTTTGCACACATCTCAGGTGGGATATTGTCCCACTCCTCTTTGCAGATCTTCTCCAAGTCATTAAGGTTTCGAGACTGACGTTTGGCAACTCGAACCTTCAGCTTCTTCCAGATTTTCTATGGGATTAAGGTCTGGAGACTGGCTAGGCCACTCCAGGACCTTAATGTGCTTCTTCTTGAGCCACTCCTTTGTTGCCTTGGCCGTGTGTTTTGGGTCATTGTCATGCTGGAATACCCATCCACGACCCATTTTCAATGCCCTGGCTGAGGGAAGGAGGTTCTCACCAAAGATTTGACGGTACATGGCCCCGTCCATCGTCCCTTTGATGCGGTGAAGTTGTCCTGTCCCCTTAGCAAAAAAACACCCCCAAAGCATAATGTTTCCACCTCCATGTTTGACGGTGGAGATGGTGTTCTTGGGGTCATAGGTAGCATTCTTCCTCCTTCAAACACGGCGAGTTGAGTTGATGCCAAAGAGCTCCATTTTGGTCTCATCTGACCACAACACTTTCACACAGTTGTCCTCTGAATCATTCAGATGTTCATTGGCAAACTTCAGACGGGCATGTATATGTGCTTTCTTGAGCAGGGGGACCTTGCGGGCGCTGCAGGATTTCAGTCCTTCACGGCGTAGTGTTACCAACTGTTTTCTTGGTGACTATGGTCCCAGCTGCCTTGAGATCATTGACAAGATCCTCCCGTGTAGTTCTGGGCTGATTCCTCACCGTTCTCATGATCATTGCAACTCCACGAGGTGAGATCTTGCATGGAGCCCCAGGCCGAGGGAGATTGACAGTTCTTTTGTGTTTCTTCCGTTTGCGAATAATCGCACCAACTGTTGTCACCTTCTCACTAAGCTGCTTGGCGATGGTCTTGTAGCCCATTCCAGCCTTGTGTAGGTCTACAATCTTGTCCCTGACATCCTTGGAGAGCTCTTTGGTCTTGGCCATGGTGGAGAGTTTGGAATCTGATTGATTGATTGCTTCTGTAAACATGTGTCTTTTATACAGGTAACAAGCTGAGATTAGAAGCACTCCCTTTAAGAGTGTGCTCCTAATCTCAGCTCTTTACCTGTATAAAAGACACCTGGGAGCCAGAAATCTTTCTGATTGAGAGGGGGTCAAATACTTATTTCCCTCATTAAAATGCAAATACATTTATAACATTTTTGACATGCGTTTTTCTGGATTTTTGTTGTTGTTACTCTGTCTCTCACTGTTCAAATAAACCTACCATTAAAATTATAGACTGCTCATTTCTTTGTCAGTGGGCAAACGTACCAAATCAGCAGGGGATCAAATACGTTTTCCCTCACTGTATGTATTACCATTCATGCGAAGAAGAGGTGAGGCTTCAATAAAGGAACGGAAAGGAGGTTAAGGAGGGGGACTGCTTATATACAGAGGCAGTGTTGAGTCTATGGGCGGTGATACTTCGTGTACATGGGACATTTATTCCGGTGGAGGAGTGAAAGGTGGGAGAAAGATTGAAAACGAGATTGGGCACAGCGAGAATGATGGACAGAGAGAGAGAAGGACAGAGAAGATGTCCCCGAATTCTTCAAAGTTTTAACCAGGATATGTTAGCCTCTCCTTACATCAGTGGTGGGGAGATGTTATCTCCCTCGCCTGGTATGCAGGAGGTCTTGGGTTTAGTCCCAACCATAACGCCTGTATATTTGGAGTTTACATGTTCTTCCTGTGATCGCATGGATTTTTATCTGTTTCCCCCGTTTTTTCCTTCACAATCAGTAACATGCATTTATAGTATTTGGCTGCTACTAAACATTTCCACATGATAAGCTATTTTTATGAGCTATCATTTGTGGCCAGGTCGCTTCTGAAAAAGAGCAGTGGGCTTTGCCTGGCAAATAAAATAGGTGTTTTTTGTGTGTTTATGTTAATTGCGGAGGCGTGTCTAGTATCTGCCCAAAAACTACCACCGATTTGCTGACTATCGGCCAATCCCAAGCCTCAGCTGTATGCAATGAGGATGGCACGTTCTCTCCGCAGTTCCCTGAGCCCAGCAGACACCTGGGTGAGATGCCAAAAGCACACATGTGCTCTCTCCAGAGAGGAGATGCTATGCCCAGTGTCGAAATTAGGTAAAACCTAAGAAAGCTACAGCTTAGGTGGCATTGAGGGGCCTCTACAAAAATAATAGAAAACTTTGAAGTTTTACATAATAGGTTGAATAATAAACGATAGGGAAAAATACTCTAAAACGTTATTTCATTACGATATAACAACATTAAGCAGGCATTCCTCGATTTACAAACCTTACGCCTGACATAGCTTAGGGCCCAAGCAATGTCATAATCCGGCCCTGGCTATACCGCTCACCAAGTTGCAACGTTTACCCGGGAAAGAAATTATAAACCAAGGGCAACATCCCAATGATCATGAAAGTTGGTAAAGATGGTAATGTAGTGTAATGGGATTTATCCGACTGTGCCTGTCCACTCTCACATTTTTTATGAACTTCCATTCACTGACAATGTAACAATATGATGAACCTAGTTGTAATTACTGGCGAAACGTCGTACTCAGTTTGTAAATGTTGTGGCTTGGCTCTCCAACAAACCGGTGTGCTGTACTCGTGACGAATTGGCATGTTCTGTTTACGTGACAACCCTTACTAGTTGGCTGTGTCGGGTGGTGGCGGGTTTTAACGACACATTTATATATTTACGCGATCTAACCCAAAAACCTCTATTATGAATGTGACAATATGATCACATTTATATCACACAATATCTCCAAAATACCCAGTTTCCCCTTAAACAAATCTGCATTATATAAATTCCATCCCAAATCATGTATTATATTTAGTTGAGCAATTATATTTCATCGATTAAAATGTAATGTGCATGCAAGAATTAAATAACATTTTTTTTAAAGAATCAAACTATGTTCTGTTTTTAAGTACACATGATACCGTAGTAATCAATAATGTAACCAGTCTGTAGAAATACGAATAGCTCGGGTTGAGCAATTATATATATGGAACCATTTATGCCGGTATCAACATGTTTGTATATTTAACCACAATAACTTAACACCTCCTGAATTATTGCCAGAAAGGGTAAAGCATATTATTTTTGCACAATTGTGATACGGGCAAAAAAAGGGTCCCATAGATAAACGTGATGCTAATTTGATGTTAATTTTGTCTTTTGTTTTCTTCCATTCGGCACACTGCTAATTTGTTCTATGGGATTCTAGGCCCGAGATTAGTTTAATGAAGCCTAAGAATTTCCAAACCCTTGCGAAGACGCGCAGATCTACGGCATTGGTCTCACACCGCACCAGACGATTACCAATGCCTGTCACGTACCACAGGCCATCCACCCCTTGACACATCAAGATTTGGGTTGCTGTATCCTGAAATACAAGAGTATAGAATTAATTAAACTTTTGTTTTACTCAAAAACACATGCAACCACGCTTCAAATTAGTATTTGGCCATTCAGACAACATGTGTTGTAACAAACATTCTATATATGGAATCCAATTTTTTCCGGTATAAAAAGAAAAAAAAACACAGGTATTAAGATGTTCAAACACCAAACCGAGACCTATTGCAAGGCATCAAGTTTGCATTAACCACACATCATGCTTGTGGGAAAAAGTCCAAACGTATGCTGTTTGCAGATATAACTGCTCAAACAGAGCTATTTGTGTTCTGATATTTGTGTAGTGATGTAAATGGAGTCACTATGGCGTTTCGCACCGGCTACTGTCACAAGAGTGGAACTGTGCGTTTTGAGCCTCTCTCTGGAACCAGAATACGTATGGCATGGAAGCAGGGCCCTAGGGGGCATGGTTCTGGTGACGGTCAGAGAGAGGGCAAGTAAGGACGTGACAGTCTGGGTAAACCCGAGAGGGCACGTGACCGGGACAGGGCAGTGAGGGGCCCAAAGGGTGGCTTGAGGGACACGTGATGCTTGGTTGAGAATCCTGGTGAGATCCAGAAGGAGACTTGGCTGAAGGTGGAGCGAGGCCATGCTCAGGAGCATAAAAGGGAGGTCCCGAGACCAATCGTGGCTGTCTGCTCGAATGGAACCCTCGGTGCTACGTCTCTTCGGTCTTCGGTCGTGTGTTGTTGACCTGACCCGTTTATGTAGTTACCGTGTTGGGGTCTAGTAACTGTGTACGTTTATGTAGAAACCCTGTTGGGGTGTTGTAATAAACGTGTTGCCTCCAAAGTCAAGTGTGTGCCTCCATAGAACCCACTATATTTGCATTGCCTTTGTGATGTTCACCTTTTATCATTGTTCTCTGGTCGAACACTGGTGAGACAGGGCCATAAAGGAGGCTGTCTCTGGTGTAGGCCAATCCGTTTCAAAGAGAATGCATACATTATTATTAAAGCATGTTTGATTGCATGTTTTACAACAAGCATGTGTGGTTAATGCAGGCTTGATGTGGATAAAAGGAGGACCACTTTGTGGGAACTCAAGTGGTAGTTCTATGAAAATAGTTGATCTCGCCATAGGAATGTGGAATTATTTCCACTGCCTCGGGGCTGTATACGGTGGATGAGCAACTTCTCAATGCTCGTTTCAGCACGAAATCACTTGTAATTTGTATACAGTTTATCTAATTTCTAATGTAATTGTATATTTATACAGCGCCTTCACTCAAGGCGATTGATGAAGCCTACAAAGCAGTGACACAGAACGGAGTTGACAGGGGGCGTGCTACGAGTGTTGAGGAATGAGTAACAGCAGCGATAGAGGGGTACTCATAGGGGATCATGAACGGGGCTATAGGGGAGGGAATGGGTGAGGGGAGGGAAGAGGAAGGGAATGGGCAGCGGAGAAGTGAAGCTTTTAGAGAGGAATGGAAGGCGGTTAAGGAGGTGACCTGCTTCTTGTACAGGGGCAGTAGTGAGTATATAGTCAGTGTTGAGTCTATGGGCAGTCTTGAGTCTATGGTAGGGGTCGGCACGGTTTGGCTCAAACCACCAAACCGCGGTTTGAACCGAACCAAATCGGTTTGGTTTGGCTCTGTTTGAACTGGTTCGGTTTGGTTTGGGGCTACGAAAACCGACTCGGTTTGGCTCGGACAGGGTGGAACCGGCTCAAACTAGTTTGGTTCAAGCCAACTTAAGAGGTTTGGTTTAGCTTAGTTTGGTTTGGTTTTGGTTTGGTTTGGTTCAGTCGTCGCTGGTTTGGTTTGGATTGCTCAATTTGAAACCAGTTTGAGTCGGTTCAAACCGTGCCGACCCCTAGTCTATGGGCAGTGCTAAAACTAGAAACTATTTTTATTTTAAAACTATAAACATTTCTTTATTTTACCAGGTAAGGTTCATGGAGCTATGTAGCTATTTTTCAGAAACAGCCTGGCCACAAATGATAGCTCAACAAAGTGGCTTGTGGAAATATATAGCAGCCAAATACTCTAAATGTGTATTTATAAATGTAGAGGGAAAATCCAGAGGACCCGGAGGAAAATCCACGCGACCACGGGGGAGAACATACTAACTCCAAATATTCAGGTGTCAGGGTCGGGATCGAACCCACGACCTTCTGCATGCCAGGCGAGCTAGATAACATCTCACCACCCTAGCAAAATGTTAACTATCTAGCCTTGTAAAATAATCAGCACTTCCCATCGTTAACATATTGTCACCATCTCGATCTGGGCAGTACTGCTTAATGTACAAGGGAAGTTGAATCCAGTAGAGAGGTACAAAGAGGGGAAACGACCGACTGGGCACAGGGAAAAGGAGTGATAGAGAGAAGATTGGGAATGAAGAGGACGAGAGGGGACATGGAAGGAGATGAGAGAGGCAAGACAAGGTGGGGCAAAGCTATGACTAGATTAAACGACTAGTGTAGCCATTGTATTCTTACCTGCAATTAATCACTCGTATAATTGTACACTCTGCAGTAAATATATGGGAACGGAAGAAAGCTATTTGTATAGCTACGGGTAGCCAAATGCGTTTTTTTAATTCTAAGTGAATGCAAATGATCAGCGATTGGACCCCCACGTGCACATCAGCGTAAGAGCCATGCCCCCAATTTAGATTTCGCGGTCTTCGTGCTGGTGAGCTGCATATTACATTATCTCCAATTTTAAACAACTGTTCAATTTATATTACTTGAATGTCAATCGAGTGACAGGAACTCACCAATATCAATTGACTGTTGTTGAGTTATTGGTGGTAATATAAGGTATGCACAATTATCACTGATATTAAATTTGCTTTCAACATATAAAATACTAATAATAATTGGGTCTAGAATATTAAGACTGGCGACCCATTAACATAGGAATGCAGCTGCGGTGTTGTGACGTAAGAGGGTGTGTATTATCATAATTGTCCTGAAGAAGACTTTGAATTTCGATTTAAAGCTTTCGTGACTGCAGGGATTCATCTTCTTGGTTCTTTCGGTAAAGTCACGTAGAAGGGAAGTTATAAAATAATAAAAGTAAAACATAATAAAATTATTCTCACGACGTTTCGGCTACAACGCAAGCAGCCGTCCTCAGTTGAAGAACGGGTCTGTCTGAAAGACAGCGTCTGAATGAACACCACCAGGCTTGGCAGCGTATATTTAAGCTGGGTTGGAAAGGGAAGAGCGCCCCAACAAAGGAATTCGCATATCAAGAGGAATCTAGCATAACCATGGGAAATGTAAGACTTTGAAGTAAAGTTTGTCCAATTCACAAACCCCTAGTGCTCAGCTGTTGTGGAGTTGCCCACTTCTCCGGAGTACAAAACACAATGCAGATGACCTACTCATTGTCTCCAAACTTTATTATTTGTATTGTTGCTATCTATTTAGCCGACCTATCCCCCTCGCAAGGATTAACGATGGGAGAGGGACAGGGTGGACAAACTACACTAGCGTCAGGTGTTTGAAAAGACAGCGGAAAAGTAAAGGTGTAATGACCGAAATTAGCAACCACTCACCCCAAGCCAATGTGCAGCATAAATAGGGTTGAAATATAAACAAGGTTTCCAATTGGTAGAAAGAGGCCTCCATGGTGATTGGTCGGGAGGCAGACTTTTAAAGGGATTGGAGGAATACGATTTGAAAGGGATTAGGCATAAAACAGAGAGGAGCCATTATAGAGAAAGATCAGGGATTGGCTAAGGGAAAAACAGTTACAGACGGTTCCAGAAAGGCGGCTCGAGGAGCATAAAAGGGGAGAGCACGAGGAGTGGGGACGTTCAAAGGAATTTACAATCTGAAGGGAAAAAAACAAGCCTCGGGTCCCGTATTGTGGCTGTGTCCCAATAAAGTGGCTCTTATTACATTATCGTCAGAGTCGTTACAAAGGGAAGCCAGTGGAGTTGAAGGAGCAGAGGCCACGTGTGAGAATTAAATATTGCATCTTTGCACAAAATGAAAATATTGGTATACATCGCCATAATGTTTCACCCTATCACCTACCACGCATGTTGCGGACTCCGTGCAGATCATCCGACTCGTGATGCCGCTGTTGTTGTACTGGAAAGATTTGCACTCATTCGTGTCGATGATGCTGAAGGGTGCAGTTTGTCTACCTGAGGCTAAACAACCAGTACACACATACACATCATGAATAAGTAAAACAAAACACAATGTTACTGTGTTCACCAGGTGAAGTCCACAGTGCTATTTGCTTTTTTCAGAGGTGACCTGGCAACAAGTGATGATAGCTCATCGAAGCGGCTTATATCAGCACATGTGGGAATTTATAGTAGCAGCCAAACAATGAAAAGGCATTTTGATTCAAAATGTGGAGGAGGCATCCGGATAAAAATCCCATGCGACCACCACAGAGAGAGAGAGAGAATGTGCAGACTCAAAATATGGAAAGTTGTCGATTAACTTGTTGTGTTAATACACCGCATCTATAAACGCAGTTCTCCCGTTAGGGAACAGTTTTCCATACAATGCGGAACGCGCACCGTTATAACACGGAACGTGCACCATTATAACGTGGTTTCTGAGCGGTTGATGACGAACTATTTTCTTGAGCTGTGTGGCTGAGCGATAGTGATACGGTACGTTGAATGATATAGAAACACAGTGGCAGCGGACCCCAGTTATTTGTCCCGCCATTTCACTGTGATGTGTGGTACATCTCGGCGAACTTTATCGTTACATTATTCATAGGCAAATGTTTTTGCTTAGCACATTTTTTGGGAAACGCGACGCTTTTTAGGAATGTATCTACTGTACTACCACGTTAAACGAGGACTTGCTGTCATGCTGTAAATGCGCGAATAACACTTACTTCCGTAAAGGTAGCAGTATTTTCCAGGATAAGGTACGGGTTCAGAAAAATATGGCAAACATGCTGGCTTTAGATGCTCCGATGGCTGTATGGTTTGACTTAACTCCACCACAGCTATATCGTAGTCAGGGAGGGAGGCATTGTACTTTGGGTGTAAAAATATATTGGTCACTGGAAAATTTCCAACCCAGTCCCAATACGATCCCCACCATTCGGTGTAAATTAGTTGCCACCAATGCACTCTCCACTCATAAGTTGGTCGGCTGAAAATCACACGCACATGAATAAAGATTAAATTAACTTAAAAAATTTTTTCAAATACTGTATATTCATCTCGTGGTATATGAAGCACTTAGACTACACGTTCTGATGTTGTATCTAACTCGTCTACAGTGATTCAACTTGGAGGCATAAGCTCATATCAATACTAAAATATTACTATTTTAAAGAAATGTTAATAGAAATAATGTATATTTGCCTGTAAATTATTAGGACAAGTCAAGTAAAATAAATGCAAAGGTGAAGCTCTGCTATTAATCGCTCACGCCACTGTTGGCAATATGACCTCCACTATACACTCTACCCCACCACAGGCAATCTGCCGATGCATTCATACGACCAACCAAAAGTATAAATCTATTTGAATTTTTTTTTTGACTTCACGTAAATGCAGTTCTTTCAGCATGGAGGGCGGTTGATTGCCAGATTTCACCTCAGATAAAGCTCATGAAGAACATGGCCTCCGTAATAATATCATTTAATTGGCACAATCGCAAACTCTTATTCTACATTGTACATTATCAAGAATTACATCACACATCAAAAAGCATGATGTTAACACTTGGATTTTTCATAGCCAATTTTATGATTTTTTTACGAATTTTAAACGTATGTTAACACATCAATCTCTCATTGCTGTGTCCCACCTTATCTTGCGTCTCCCATCATGTCCCCTCTCGTGCTCTTTCACAGTTTTCTCTCAATTCCTGTCCCTCCTCCCTGTGCCCAATCTCATTTCCAATTTTTCTCCTTCTTTGCACCCCTCCACTGGAATGAACTTGCCCTATACATTAAGCAGCACTGCCCATAGAACCAACACTTGCCGTAGACCCAACAATCACCATAGACTGAACACTGCCTATAGACCGAACACTGCCTGTAGACTCAACACTGCCCATAGACCCAACACTGCCCATAGACCCAACACTGCCCATAGACCCAACACTGCCCCTGTACATTAAGCATCCCCCCTCCTTAACCTCCTTCCATTCCTCTCTCAAATCCTCACCTTTCCTCTATATACCACACGTAAAAAGAGCAAAATACATAGCAGTTAACACTTCTTTAAATTACATTCTAATTTATTATAGTCATGTTAGTTGTAAATATATTCATTGTGTTATGGGGAACCTCGTTCAAATCCTTGGTTGTACGAGCCAAACCAGTATTGTCTAGTATCACTATTTACATTTGTAATAAAGGACTCTCTCTCAGATGTCGATCTCCGTTGTCCTTTATTGGGTTCGTAGAATCTCCATACCACGGCATCTCGCTCAGGCCCGCGTCCCGCTCGACGACCTCTCCACAGCCCTCGGCTGCTCCGTTGTGCGGGCTCCCTGCTGTTCCAATATGCAGTCTCACTGCTGCCAGTCAGGCGATCCTTGCAGCCACACCGCTGCCCCGCTATCTAGCGTCACTGCTGCCCCTTTCACAGCTAGCCTCTCACTGCCCCGTTAGCTCTCTTCGTCTGACACCGATGGCCGTCGGTGTCGATGTCTCCCACCGCGTGGCAACCGCGCCACACTCTCCGTCTTGCCCAGCGTGGCCTCCTCGTATTTCACTCCGTCTCAACTCCCCTTTCCCCTTCCGGTTCTCTCCTTAAATCCTCTCCCCCACGTGACCCTAACTCCACCCACTCCCCACGTGACCCAGACTCCACCCCCCCTCAATCCTTGCTCGCATTACACGACCCCCCCCCCCCTAATGGGACCTTTTTTGCCGGTATGATGAAAAATATTCGGCTTTACCCTTCCTGGAAATAACAGGAGGAGTTGTATTATGATATTCAAACACTAAAACTAAAAAGACACCTATTGCAAGTATATATTCACCACACGTGCTTGGAGTAAAACATGCAAACAAACATGGTTTGATAATAATGTATGCATTGCTCTTGAAACTGATTGGTCTATACCTCATTTATGCCCTTGTCTATGCACAGGCGTTAGACGAGAGCATGTCAAAAGGTTAACAACCAAAGGCAACACAAATATCAAAGCATTAATAGCTTGGGTTGAGCAGTTATATGTATGGGACCCTTTTTAGGTGTATATATGGTGTTTGAACATCTAAACAGTGCATTATTGCTGTAAACAGTAAAGCCTATTATTTATTTCATCATTTTTACACTGGCAAAAAGGATCTTACAGATATAAAAGGAGTTAATTTGAATTATACATATTCAATGTGGAGGTATTTTTCTGTTACTAAATAGTTACTATTAGGCCATTAGTAATATCCTTCTTTAAACATTGATCGTAATATTTTTTTTCATCATTTTTTAATCAGAACTCAATGTTTCGCTGGCATTTTCGTTAAGTGCTATCAAGAAGGGCCATTTTCCAAAACGGGCTGATTATATTTATTTTAAGTTAGTGTTATTAATGCATGTGTGTATATGTAGTTTTTCTAATCTATATGAAGTTGTTCACTAATAATTTTACAGAAGATATTGGCAATTAAATGCACATTTTAATTGCACCACAGATTAAACATTAGAAATGCATTACATGAACACTGTACAGACACATATAGCATACGCGACACTCACTTGTGCACGCAGTTTGCTGCAACCAGTATCCATCTACTTCCAATGAACACAGCAGCACAAGAGAGATAACCATACATGTTCTGCAGTTGAACCGTGTTATCTGCTGTTATCCCACAAGGTGCAGGCACTAAAATGGAATGTAAAAAAGTGGAAAATGTTAAAAGACTCATCCAAATAACTAAAGCTATACAACAATAGAAGCTGTCTTATCCGTGGTGATGTGGGGAATAAACATTGCGGATCCTTTCTATTATCCTTGAAGTTATGCCTGACTCCATTCAGATTTACTCCATCTTCAACAACAAAACAACTCTCAGAATGTGTATAAAAATTATGTATTGATGAACTGCACCTATCTTTAAAGAAATGTGAAGCATACGAGTCGTGACGATTCTACCAAAATCAATGACAGGGATAACGGCCGGTCAAGATAAACAAATAACTCGTGTTGCTGCCTTTTTCATGCACCAAACCCAAACATGTTCCTCAGTAAGCTATAAAAACTACGCCGATCCTGTAATAAAAGTTCAATGAAATTCCACAACATCTCGGCAACGAATCAATTCCTGCCACCGAACACATATGTAGACTACCAGACTGGGTCAGCTGGAAATCCTATGAATAATCATAATCTGTGGATAATTGAATGCATTCACTCGTGAACTCCACTTATTCACACACTCAAAAATCATGATTACTAAAGTGGCCTCTGCGTGTTATGTATGCAGCCTGTGTGCACATTTGTGAAATGCACGTGCGCTGTACAGTAAATTACGTCCTTTAAAATACTCATGAGTCATCCATGGAATTGCGTCCATGGATGACTGATAAGCACCCCTTCCCACTGTCTATGCAATTAAATATGCAAAGTGCCCCGACCATACACATCCGTTGAGATGTTATCAGAGGATGAAGAGGGATTACATGTCCATTATTGAGGGAGGGGTGCGGCACGTGGAGTGACGTCACCCACTCATGATTATTAATGAGGGGAGGAGTTCGGCATGTGGAGTGCGCGACCTTCTTGTCCGTTAGTGTAAATTTCCACGCGGCATGAATATAAATGAAGGCGGGGGGGGGGGCTCTTTTGCAGTGACGTCACGCACGGATGTAGCACTGTGCTGTGTAGATTTATTTTTTACCGTCACTTTCTGGAAAGAAACGTCATATTTGAAGCGACTGCGCAATAAATGATTCAATACAGATCGACCTTCCTCTGCGTGAGCGTAAAAATCCACCCACTCATGAATACTAATGAGATGGGGCCTCATGTGGAGTGGCGTCACGGGGGGGTGGGCCTCATGTGGAGTGACGTCACGCGCGGTAAGGGCATTTCTGGGTGATTATAGTAGGTCATTTCAATGGACATTTGAAGAACACAGGGGGCTCTTTCACCTGTTTCGTTCATGGGTTTTAAAATGACCATTTGAATACAAATGATGAGGATGGCAGGAATCTACTTGTAACGAAAAAAGCGGAATCTGTTGAGCAATTGGAGAACAGAAAGCAAACATAACTGCGGATAAAAAGTAAAAATAGGGTGCAGATAACCCAATAGGTTATACGGATAATTGGACCTGTGGTTATTTGGTTTGCTAAGAGAAGCCTAACTGGATTGCAATGAATTTCAAATGAATATTCAAGTAAGAAGTGGTAATATACCTAAACGTTGTAAAATGTATAGTGTATTTAATGTATATTTGTTACACGTACTGACAGTGTGCACTGTAGCATGTACTCACCTTCTGAACGTCTTGTTATTTTGATGGAGCTATAGCTTACGATGAAGCCTCGACCTGTGGTGAAATTGAAAGTTTAACAATACCACGTTATTTGGCATTTTCGGATTGACTTCATCCCAGCATTACAACTCTTAAGTCCAAACAGATTCATAAATATTCTGACAAACAATCTAACAGTTTTAGATGCAATTTCCCACCGCCGTTCTAATTGGCTGGAGGCCATGTGCCCATCTAGCACACGAGGTGGTCAGTGCAGGGTGCTGATTGGCTGGATGGGGAGCAGGGCACTTTCACTCGCCTAATGCAATGGAAATCTTTGTCCTGTACAGCAAACCCTTGCCCATCACGGAGTCTTGTTACATTCTTGAAAGTAGCCGCAATAGTGATAACAGGGAAACGCGGAATTTGGTTCACGGTTCGGAATATGACACCCACCCATCCTTAAGTTTTATGTTGACCTACATCAGCGCAAACATTAAATGGGAAGCATTTTGAATGTAAAATTACGATGAATATTTTCTAGTGTTGAATATAACTTGTACAGTAAATGTATAGAATTAAAATAATAAATGTAGTGTACAATACTGTACGTGGTGCCATGGCCTCGAAGTCACTCTGCAAGCGCCGCGACCCCCCCTGGCCCCCACTGCATACACACATGCAGCGCACGCGCGTAGTGTCCTGGTGGGGAATTGCTTGGCACAACAGGTTTTAAACCGAAGGGTCCCTATGAGGAAAGTACTACGGTTTCCCGGTGCCAGGGGCTTGTCCGACCCTCGCAGGACAATATACATCGTGGTGCCCCTGAATTGGCTTAATAGTGTATGGGTGCATAAAGGTTACCGGGCCAGCCGTCATTCACGACGTTAGTCGGGTGTTAATCCGGATTAACGAGAGTTGTTACTGCATTTCGGAAGGGCTGATAATGGATCGAAGGAGCACCGGCCGTGGCGATCCATATAAGGGCAAAGAAAAAACCCAAGTAGTAAAGACTGGAAGGCACATGATTGGCCACACGGTACGACGCGACTTTGGGCTTTTGAAGTCTGTTTGATAAAAAGGGGAGCTCGGGGGCCATTCTTGAGTTGTTCATCAACATTTGGCCGTCAAGACCCCCCCTGCCCATCCTGCCTTCTCCAGCCGCTCGCAGTGTCCGTATGATGCCAGTTAGTGCCGCAACGAGGCAGTGTTAGGGAAGGCTTTCTCGTCGCGAGTACAGCTACAAGGTACATGGTAGGACGCTTGAGTGAGTGGGAGTGTAGACACTAGTAGGCTAGGCTTTTCTCGCAAGATACTCACCCCGGGTAGTGCTGACTGGGCAGCTTACTTTATAGGATTGTGGTTTGCGCCGACAATAAAAGTTAGCACAGAGCATAGGTGGTGTGATGTGTGCGAATTCTGTGTGGCACGACTGCGTGTGCAAGCTGAGTCCTGGGTAGCGGTGGGAGAACGCGCGGCGTGAACGCAGGGTGATGATCGTAGGATCGCTACCACGTTTGCGCAAGGTAATCATGCAGGCATGAGCATGCTCACAGCCCCCTTTTGTTAGTGGGACCGTGGTGTGCACGGGCTTCACGTTAAGCGTTAATGGCGTGCAAGTGGAAGGTTTTTCTGTATTCGTAGCTTTTTGAACATTGGCCAAGCTGTTTGTGAAAGGTGTTCAAGACTTGCTTGTGAAAGCTCTCCTTCATAATCAAGACGGATGCATATAAGGGGAGTTGGGGTTGGAGGAGAGTGGTATGTGAGGAGAAGGAGTGTACATCTCTCCTACATCTCTGTCTTTTGTGTCCATCACTGTTATCTCTCACCGTAGCTATCTGTGGCTGATGCTAACACACTTCACATTTGCCTGTTTGCTTTGGCCACATTTGGGAAGTGCCACACAGGTCATACTTGAAAATCAAGTTTCTTAGGTTTTTTCGGTAAAGTCACGTAGGTAAAACATCAAAATTAATGAAAATAAAATAAAATAAAACAAAAATATTTTCATTAATTTTGATGTTTTACCTACGTGACTTTACCGAAAAAACCTAAGAATATGATTCCTTGCAGTCACGAAAGCTTCAAATCTAGAATTGAAAATCAAGTTCCATTCTTACAGTGTCTCACTATCTGACCTAAATAACATCAACTTGGATCAACTTTGGTAATAGGCAGATCTCGCTTAGTGCTCAAGATGCATTCCTGGAGAAGTGAGTGCCAATCAAATCAGCAATTAAAATGGTAATTTTACCATTGTAAATATGGGAATGTGTTCCCGACAGAGTTATTTATTTCCTATGAGGGCTTTATTGGGGTATTGGTAATAGTGCTGATAATAATGCAGATGGTAAACATTTAATGAATACAAAATAAGAAATTATTATAATAACATCAGTAAGTATTGTCTCGTAAAAAAGAAAAAAATTCCATAACAAAAAACGCTATAATGAATAAGTGTTCTATGGGACTTTAATAAGTAAGGTCTGCCTATACTTTCGTTGACAGTGCACACGCAACAATTCTAAACATTCGTCAATAAACACTGCCTTAAAAAAGTATAACAGATGAGGTTTCGATCAATGGCCTGTCTACACAGCAGATAGGCTGTAGAGGCAGAGTGGATACATATGTAGAAACACAGCGCTGACTGTTTCCAGCAGCGGCAACTGCGGTGGACAGTTAGCGCACACGCCATTGAACATATACACGGGTGTGCCGGCAGGACGGAGGAACTGGGGCAAGGATCACGGAAGACCTTATAGGGAGGCCCCTGGAACCCGCTAGTGGGTTCGAGAAGGGAGACGTGGCGAGGGCGGAGCCAGGCCGCGCCAAGTATAATAAAAGCGGAGAGCGAGAGCTCTCGGCTGCCGGTTCTGGGAGTGGACTTGTCTCGTCGTAGCTGTCATCTTCGCCGCCTTCGTCGCAGCCGCCTTCGCCCGATAATTGTGCGGTCGGACAGTAGTTGGCTGTCTCTGTAAACCCGTCGGTGCAACGCGGTCAGGGTTGTGTCTAGGCGGGGCTGTACGGCAACGTGGTCGAGAGAGTGAACGGCCGGGATGGTGTAACGGAATAAAGGAAGGTGCCTCCTGCAACTACCTCGTCTCTGACTGTGTTTGCTACACACACACCGAAAATACTACACATATCTGAAAGTAACATTTTATATACCTTGAGGCCCTGCTAAGAATTAAATAATGAAATTTTAAACATGATTAGTGATGAAATAAAGATAGGCTTTACCCTTTCCGGCAATAACACTGGAGGTAACACCTATAGAGAGATGTCGGTAAACAGCGACATGACAGGACCCAGGATCCACACGAGCCCCGAGCTCCGGGTCTGTTCCCCCTTATATCCCTCCAGGCGTGTCTAAGCCCCGCCTCCAGCCACACCCTCCCATGGAACCTTCGAGCAGGTTCCTGGAGCATCTCGGCTAACCCCTCCTGTTACATTTGCCCCAGATACACCTCCTTCTCTTATTGGCTGTTACCTCTGTGGCTGTACCCATGAAACCCTTCCCAGGCCAGCAGGTGTCACTTTTTCATGTCAGCAGGTGTAACTCTGTCATTACACAGGTGTTAAAATGTTAAAACACCAAACAGACACCAATTGCAAGGTATCAAGTCTGTATTAACAACACATGCTTGTGGTAAAACATGGAGACAAATGTGGTTTGATTCTAATGTATGCATTGTACCAGCAACTTTACCGATTAACGTTTTTGCTTTTTCTGAATATCGCTTCGTGATGCATTCATTTATGTGCCAGAGGCTTACACTTAGCTGCCAAATTCCCAGTTCTCAATCTCACCCTTGGCTTGATAATGTGGCCTCCTCCACAGTGCCAGATTAAGCTAGTGCGGGGCCTGTAGCATCTTTCTTATATATAAAAGTCTCCACGCGCTCGCACTTGCGGGGGATTTTGCTCTCGAACGGTGGCCTTCACGTACAAACAAATTTGCCAGGCAGCACGCCCTAAGCCCCGTGGTGGGAATAGTCTATTCCGTTTTTCCATCCGTACATTTTTAAGTAGTTTAATTAACACATTTGTGCCGTTTCTATTATTAATTATTTCCTTATTGCACGCCATCGACCGCACCAACTGACGACAATTGCGTGGGGGGGGGGTGGACCCTGCCAAGTGATGCGCGTTCGCTCGAGCTAACGGGGTACATTCCCTTTTATGCGTTTTACAGGCAAGACATACACACATAACGCTGCGGATATTTATTCTCTGGTGGGCAGTGTGGAACTGTTGTTCCTACCTGTATCAGTGTGATGTCCTCTTCGCCCCCCCCCCCAACACGATGCATCCAGTTTATACTATAGACTTCGTAGATAATATTTTACTGCTTACATAGAATTATACTTGCACGCCCGGGGGATGCTGGGGTGGGGGGGTAGCGGCCCAGCCCCTAGCCTGGCAACGTGCCAACTCCGCCGCCTCGCCAATGTAGGCCAGGACGGGGGCTACGCATGGCACAAGGCCTCAACACGGCTATGGTAAGCACAAATTTCCTTGCTTCTTACGCTAACAACTCAAGTCCATTGTTTACTATTGTTAAACACATTATTTGACAAACATTACAATAATGTTTGTGTACTGATAACAAATACGCTTCATTGCTTACTATTATGAAACAAATACGTTGCCAGATATTACAATATTTATATGTGTCTGCACATACCAACTCTGCTTCATTGTTTACTATTTTTAAACTAATCAGTTGCCAAATCTTACTATAATAATGTTTGTGTGCAGATAATAACTCACGTTCATGGCTTACTATTAGGAAACAAATAAGTTTGCCGATATTGCAATAATTATGTTTGAGTGCAGATAACAACTCAGGTTCATTGTTTACAATTATGAAATAAGTTGACAGATGTTACAATAATGTTTGTGTGCACAAAACTCTTTGTTTATTTTTAGGTTGCTACATTTTCACTTTCTTTGCTGCGCTTTTATGATGCTGCGACGGTCTACTGCCAGTCTGTGATGCGGCCTGCTACTTGCTGATTAATTTACGTCAGTGCACTGCTAACCTATAATCTACACTGCTAATTTTCATTTTCACCATTTACAGTGTATGCCAGTCTATAATCTGTTGCCTGCTTCTTCACCTCACTCAGTGTACTGCCAGCCTTTTATGTCGACTGCAGAAATACTTATGTCATTGAGTCGGCGTACTGCCAGTCTATAATCTCGACTGCAGCCTGCTTCTCAACTTACCTGTGCGTACCGCTGCTCTTTCATTTACACATTTCTGCTTATTTCTTCAATGCATTTCTATTGTTTCCATCGCTCACGTCACGCGATACTGACAGCTGTGCCATCATCGGGGTTTGCTGTGCCCGTCGATGTGTGTGCGTGACTCGATGTGTGTGTTTTATAGTCCATATGTTTGTGCGTGTAGAGCCATGTGTGTCTTTAAGTCCATGTGTGTGTCTGTCTTTTTTGAACGGACAATGCCCCATGTGTGTGTGTACGTCAAAGTGTTTATGTGTGTGTGTCAGTCCAAGTGTTCGTGTCAGTCCATTTGTCTGTGTATCAGTCACTGTCTGTGTGTTTTAGTCCATATGTGTGTGTTAGTCCATGTGTGTGCATGGCTTCATCTGAGTGTGTAAGTAAATGTGCGTTTGTGTGTCTATGTGTGTTAGTCGATGTGTGCGTGTACGTCGATGTGTATGTGTGTGTCAGTCCATATGTGTGTGTTAGTCCACATGTGTGTGTAAGTCTATACATGTGTGTGTCACTCTGTGTGTGTGTAAGTCAATGTGTGTGTGTGAGTCGATATGTGTGTGTTAATCCATGTCTGTGCATCTAAAGTAGATGTCTGTGTGTCACAGTCCATGTGTGTATGTGTGTGTAGGGCTATGTATGTGTCAGTCTATGTATGTGTGTCTAAGTCCATGTGTGTGTGTCTTAGTCCATATGTGTGTGTGTAAGTACATATGTGTGTTTACGTCAATGTGTGTGTGAGTCCACGTATGTCTGTGTGTTAGTCGGTGTGTGTGTGTGTGTGAGTCGCTGTATGTGTGTACGTCGATGTGTGTGTATAACTCCATGTGTGTGTATCTCAAGTGGATGTCTACGTGTTTGTGAGTCCATATGGGTGTGTGTGTAAGTCGATGTGTTTGTATGTGTGAGTCGATATGTGTGTGTGTCTCAGTCCATGTGCGTGTGTGTTAGTCGCTGTGTGTGCATGCCTCCTTGTTAGTCAGTGTAAGTCCATTTATTTGCGTGTCTGTAGGTCCATGTGTGCGTCTTAGTCCATGCATGTGCTTTATTCACCTGCTCAAGGCCTATGATACCATCAGTAGGCCTTGCCTCTGGGTTGTTCTTCGTGCTTTCCGAGTCCCTGACCCACTGCTCACCATCCTTAAGGACATTCATGATGGTGAGCGGCCCCGCGTCAAACTACGTGGCCGTGAGTCAGAGCCATTCCCTGTACACCTTGGCGTACAACAGGGATGTCCTCTGGTTCCCACATTATTTTACATATTTTTGGACCACGTAGTTCGTGAAGCCTTCAATGGCTGTACCGGAACAATTCCCATCTCGTACAGATACAATGGGAGGCTGATCTATGCCCGGATGCAGTCAAGGGATGGCTCCCTATTGCTCAACCACATTATGAATGCCGATGATCTGCTAATTGCTGCTATCTCGGAGGAGGAGTTCGAGGTGCTGCTGCTGAACCTGGAGCTTGCCACCAAGAGGTGGGGCCTTACCATCAGCCCCACCAAAACTAAGCATCTGCCTGGGTATTCTGTACCATCGGCCACTCCACCCCCACAACTCCCAATTGGTGATGGGGCAGTTGTGGAGACAGTGGAGAGTTTCCCATACCTTGCCAGTGTGCTAATGACCAGCTCCGGTTTAAAAGCAGAGATCTCACTCCAAATCAGTCGTGCCGCATTATCTTTTCATCGGTTGCGTAATGCTGTGTGGAAGCTACCTGGTCTATCACTCCGCACGAAGCTTCAGGTCTTCTCAACCACGGTCATTCCCTCCCTTCTCTACGCTTCTGAAACTTGGACCCCCCTAATGGAACATCTTCGCCGGTTAGAAACATGTAGGATGGCCTCCCTACGATCTATCCTTGGTTTAACCAGGCTGCATTATGTGAGGAGCTCACAAAACCTTGAAAGATGTCGACAAAGTGCCATCGGTGAGCTCCGGCAAGCAAGGCTGTGTTGCCTGAGTCATGTAGCCCGCATGCCCATCCACCGCATACATGAACAGCTTTTGTTCGCCCGGATCGAGGGGGCTAAACAGGCGCGCAGGCTGGAGAAGAGATGGAGTGATGTGGTACAGGAGGACGTGGAGCTGAGTGGACTTGCCGATGACTGGTACCAGCCGTGTCAAGATCGGCCTCTCTGGAAGACGCTCCTGAAGGACG
Source organism: Lampetra planeri (assembly GCF_965212315.1). Lineage (NCBI taxonomy): Eukaryota > Metazoa > Chordata > Hyperoartia > Petromyzontiformes > Petromyzontidae > Lampetra > Lampetra planeri. The sequence goes on along the minus strand of NC_136154.1, from coordinate 2,533,914 downwards.
CTACTGGTCAGTTGGAGCTAATCGCCCTCCAACATCAACGGAGGGCGGAGGAGCCACGCTCACAACAACGAGCAGAGTGTCGGGTGGCTAAAGTACAGCAAGTTGCCACAGTAGGGGCCACAGGTGGTGCATCAGCCAGTCGTCTCAGTCAGTCGACCTGTGCCATCTGGGTTTGCCCCGTGACCTCCTGCCAGCGGGCGTTCGACACTTCACGTGCCGTCAAGGTGCACATAGCCTGGCACAAGCGTTGTGGTGACGTCACCGCCACTTAGTGGCGAATGTCGGTTGTTGTTGTTGTTCAGTCTATGTATGTATGTGTGAGTCCATTTGTGTGTAACTCTATGTGTGTGTGTGAGTCGATTTGTGTGTGTAACTACATGTGTGTCTGCCTTTTTCGCCCGGGCCCTAAATAAGAAACACACGTAAATATTTAAACACAAATGTTTAACTTGCATAGTAATGTAATTGTATTTTTTAATTTGCTATACGACAAATTGCTAACCTTGCATAGCCAGTCGTTCATAAAAGTTGAAGTCAGTCTAGTACTATAGTAATAGAGCAAGTGCAGAATCACTGATAACTTGAAAGCATCTAGCACAGGGCCCTTGAAAGTGTGGGGCCCGTAGCATATGCTACTTTTGCTACTAGGATACTCTGGCTGTCTGGCACTGCTCATCCATCCTGTATATGGGCCCAGTGATCGTAACCTCTTATTCCAAATTAAGTGTGCAGTATTCTCCTGCCACATCATGTTCAGTAAATTTTATTTACTGCTCCCACAATACAGTCCTAGCACCCTCAGCATATTAAAAAACTTATACTTTTATTTTCTATTTAAATTGTTAGAATTCGTTTTATTGATTCGTAGAGTATCACGGATATTACCACTGCTTCACAAACCCATTTTTAACCACTACAGCATATTTACGTGGCAAATAAAAACCTGCCCTAATAATGCAATACCTCTTAACTTAATTCTAATATCTTCATTATACAGATTAATATTTTGTGGTGCAGTGGTTACACTTTTGTACCACATCAAGACGTCCCATGGTTCGATTCCTGACTTGGGAAATTTGTAATGTTCTCTCCCTATTCTGTATGATTTTCCTCAGGGTTCTCAGGTTTTCTCCCTTATCTAATAAAACATCCAAAACTAAGTTGCATTGGCCAAATATACAAATACTAAAAAATACCTGAGAACTAATTACTTAATTGGGATCGCACATACCAGCAACATCAACACCTAGTGGTGGGACCCTCTTGAAAAAAACAAGTCTTGAGACTTAGATCTACTTTTGTGGTGAACTAGATTTACAAATATCTTAAAGGTCAGATAAGAATTTTACCTAACATCTCTACTAGAATGAAGAATCAGAAAGAAAAGACAACTTTAAAAAATTGCAGTCGTGAATTTCTGTGGTCAGATTGTATAGAGAGATATCGACTAAGAGTTTGGAGTATGGAGATGATCTTTGGATTTGCTTCGTAGACGTTAATACGTTCCAGTCCAATATCCGGATTGACCTGGCACCATGACATTTTTGTCCATCGTTGGGCCTAGCTCAGCATGGTATACTTCGCTCTTCATTTGGTTCAATATTTTCTGAGCCTAAACAGTGCACCTGCAGGTTCTCGGCAGCAGTGGGCGCTGTTGTGTTAATATCTATGTAGAGTGCATGGTGTAAAATTCAAATACAGTACACTTTTTACGAGACCCTTTAGGGTAAAGCCTAAAAAAAAATTTCTCATCAAATATACTTGCAGGAGTCAGATGCTATGAATATTGTGTCGAGACAGAAATAATGCATGAGTCTGGAAGGGAACACGGCAGGTGAGTTTTGTAGCTCCGATGTGGCGGAGGGCCTATTTCTGAGACATGCATTAAACAATTTTATTTAACCAGGTAATGCCCACTGAGCTATATAGATTGTTTCAGAAGCGACGTGGCCACAAATTATAGCTCCACTAAGTTGCTTATCACGTGGAAAGTTATAGCAGCCAAATACTCCAAACGCGTGATGTGATTCTAAATGTGGAGGGGGTAAACGGACGATTCAGAGAAAAATCTACGCAACCACGGGTATAGAGACATGCAAACTCCAAATATACAGGCAGGAGTAGTCAGGGTCGGGATCGAACCCACAACCTCCTGTAGACCAGGCGAGGTAGTTAACATCTCCTACCCCCAGTGGAGCACAGGCATTGGAGTGGTCTTCATGAGTCAGTTAACCAAGACCTGACCAGGTGTGGTGGTATCAATGGCTTTGACTACAATTACACAATAGATCGTGAATATGTTAACATATATATTAACTTAATTAGAATGTTTTGGAAATCCTCGGTAATAAAAACTGCCAAAGGTGTAATTCCCTCAGCCAAGTTAGAAGGTAACATGTTTTGCATGTTGCAAATGCCAATCTATTAGATGTCTATTTTCTGTTTACCTAAGCCATGCAATGTAATACATAACTGAGTACATATTTAAAAGTGTGTTTAAAGATAGCTCTGCTGAGTGCCTAATCCTAAGGTCAGCCATTGTCATGCTAACCTTAAATAATCACAATCTTCAGTCCCACTATAAAAAAAAATCTCTTTTATTCCTTGACTTAAAGCTTTCGTGACTGCAGGAAATCATATTAATTCGGTCATTTGGTAAAGTCAAGTAGATAGGTTGAAAGAAAATAACAAAAAAGAACAAAAAAACTATGACGTTTCTATCACAACACAAGCGATCGTCATCATCTTTTTTTTCATCTTTTCTCCTTCTGATGATGATCACTTGTGTTATGATTGAAACGTCGTAATATTTTAGTTATTTTCTTTCAACCTATCTACATGACTTTACCGAAAGACCCAAAGAATACCTTTTATTATTTTTAAACTGAATTTATTTATCCTAATACTCCAGTTTTCTGTATATTTATAAAATGCAAGAACAGGTTCTTATTGTGTGTATACTTATGTTGAGGAGTTCCCAGGACGCAATCGGAGACAGGTAAGGTTATGGGCTTTCGCCAAAGGTTTATTAAGGGCTGTTACAATCTAACACAAGGGTACACAACTCCCAGGGGTTAGGGGTCCTACGCTGAGTCCTGGTCCCTGCCCGGCTAGCTCCGGTCTCTCTCTCTCGTGTCAGATCGGGGTCTCTGCCGACTCCACCGACCGGAGAGAAAGCACCTCTATCGGCTACCACCGGCTTCTCCCCAGACTCACTACTCGATCCCTCTCTACCCCTGGTTTTCTCTCTACCCTTCTCACTCTACTCGTTCCCACAGTGACCCCGCTTTCGTCACGGGGTCTCCCTTAAGTACTCTCCGAGACGTGAAGTCATAGAGCCGCCCAGCGCGCATGACGCCACGTTCCGTGACATCATCGCACTGAATGGCACACATGATGTCACGTCCCCATTTTACTCCTTACACTTATGGTATTCAACAAATATCCGTACTAGCCTTTTGACCGTCCATGGAAGGGTGTGTAGTGACTGTACTTGTCGATGTATGGTGCCGGTGATGTTGTCATTGCGGGCAGCCCGGGTTGCGGGCTGCAGTACCAACACTAGCGGTGGTTGGGTGAGTGCTGGTTAGCGCGAAGGCACCGCGAGCAGCGTGCAGTGCTGGCCCCCAGTGAGGTAGTGAGAGCGACCGTCAGCCAGCCAGGGTTACTCTGGGGCATGATACGCTAGTTGACCTGCTGTCACGTGACCAGATGATACTGGAGGAGGGCCACCGGTGGACGGGGGCCGAGGGGCGGTCACGTGGTCCCGGGAACATTCGAGAAGGGGCCCGAAGAGCCTGGAAGGTGGGCTGGGCTAAAGGCGGAGCCAGCCCCAGCCCAGGGGCATATAACGAGAGCTCCGTGAGGAGCTCGTAGTTCTTCAAGTGTTGGTGTTCGAAGATCCACGTCGGGGAGATGAAAGCCTCTAGCCACGCGGTCCGGGACCCAGCTTGTGGTCCGGGCCAGGATAGCGAACCATGTCTAGTTCTGCCGTAGTGTGGCTAGATGGGCATTCGAGACCCGAGCGTAGGTTATGTTATGTCGGCGCTGTTGTGTTAAATAAATAGTGTGGCTCCCAAGTCAACATCTGTGACTCAGTTGGACTCACTACAACTGGTGTCGGAAGTGGCCAACTTGCTCGGCTATAGCTAGCGGTAGATGGAATATGACTACACATCGCAGAGTTCGTGTGTGAGAGTCGGACGATGAAGATGACAATGAGCTGATTCTGTCCACGGCCGCCGAGAACGGAGCAGAGATGCTGGCCGCGGAGCAGGGCGCAGTCGGGGCGTGGGGCACCTCGCCATCTGTTGAGGAGCTCGTCAGGGACGCACATGGCCGACTCACTGACCTCCATGCGGTGTCCTCCATCCTCGTCGAGATGCAGTCCTTCCACTCGACGGCAAAGGAAGGGGCGGGGGTGCTATCCGGGCGAGGCGACTTGGCCGCTATTTCGCGAAGGGCGGAAACGCCATCGCTGCTGCCCGCACTTGCGGGCGCCATTTTGCTGCTGGCGGGGAGTGCGGAACCCACCAATCTTGAAGCGGGGACGTCATTTGACGTTCAGTCGCTCCGCCGTCGCCTGACCTTTATTAAAACATTTGTTGCCTCCAGCGGAGATTGGGTGGCATTTAAGAGAAGATTCCTCACGAATGCCGACATGGCGGGGTGGTCAGAGGCGGATGTGCTGAAGGCGCTTCCTGCCGCCCTCGATGACGATGCTTTAGTGGCATTCCTCGCCATCCTGCCGTTCGAGAAGTTGACCCTCACGCCAGAAGTTTGCGGTGCAGTGGAGGGGTGATGCTGAGTCAGCCCTCGTGTACAGGAGTGCGCTTTTGGCGCTGGCGAAGGTCGTGTATCCGCTCATGGGCCAAGATGGCCATGACGCGCTGGTGCTTGAGAAGCTGTTGGAGCTCGCCAAGGAGCTTCGCACTGTCCTTGCTGCCGACGGCGGGGATGTGTGAGAGAGTGCTGGTGGCGTGCTCGCTATATCAGTGGGGCACCGATCAACGGGGTGACATTGATCGGTGCCGGGAAGATCGGCGGCGGGCGAGGTCTGCTTCGTCCCATTCCAGCGACGGATGGGTTACCTGCTACAACTGCCTCCTACCGGGGCATGTCCAGTCGGGCTGCCAGGTTCCTCGACGGTGGGTCTTGGTATGTCCGGGATGTCCGCCTTCCTACGACTCCATCCCCCCTAAGGCGAGTTGCGGTGCACCTCACACTTAGCCCGGGTTTCCTTCATTTATCAGGGGAGTCCGGTGTGTGTCGGGGTCGCGCGCATGTTCGGGGGGAGTCGGGTTGTGTTCGCGACGCGCGGCCACTCCGACCTAATCAGTGGTCGGAGCTGGCAGATCGTGTGGTCGCGGCAACCGCGGGGTCTTCGGCCATGCTCGTTTTGTTGAGGGAGCTGAGGTACGCATGCCTGTGGATACTGGCGCATCCTCAACCATTATTTCTGAATTGATTTATAATATTTTGCCACGCTGGTGTCACGTTTTAGAGCCGGTTGATGCTCCGTGTTTCGCCGCTAATGGCGGTTCTTTGGGAATAATTGGCCGCATCCCTGTTGCGCTGGGCATTGCAGATGTTCAATTGTCGGGCCACGTGTTGGTTTCCATGGCTCTGGATGTCCCGTGCCTGCTAGGGACTGACTTTCTTGGCAAGATGCCCCTGAAAATTCGGATCGATCAGGGATGTTTGGAGTTGCTGTTGGGACGGCGTATGGCTTTTCTTCCGTCCCTGACTCGCATTAATGTTGCTAATGCTACAGAACAGGCACTTGCATGCTGCAAGATGCGGATTCCTCCCAGCGCGCAAATGCTAGTGCCTCTTCATTTGCGGAAACCGCTTGATGCGCACACCATGAGTGATGGCATTGTGCTTGGTCCCTCGAATAGAATCAGTCGAGGGATGTCACTGGTTGTGGCGCAGACGCTGGTCTCCCAGCACCAGCCACCATTTATACCGGTCCTTAACACCAGGTCTGACACTACGATTATTCAAGAGGGTTCCGTGATCGCTCACGCGTCCCCGGCATGTCCGAAAGCGGATTTGGTGGGAAATGTCGAGGTCGGCGTTCGATCTCACGGACCTCCGGTGATCGATGAGGCATGGATCAACAAATTATGTTCAGAATGTGGCGATTTGACCGCGGGCCAAACGAGGAAGCTGAGGGCGCTCCTGCGGGAATTTTCCGACATTTTTAATAAGTCAAAATTTGATATCGGTCTATTGAGCCACCATATTAACATGGGTGAAATGTTGGCCGTGAATATCATTGTGCCGTCCACCAGTCCATGGGGGGACTCCAATTGTCCTTGTTAAGAAACACAATGGCAGTCTGCGGATTTGCATCGATTTCAGAAAACTTAACAAGGTGTCAGTCGCAGATGCCTACCCCCTGCCTCGCATGGATGATTCTTTGGACGCTCTGGCAGGCGCGCGGTATTTTTCGACCCTCGACCTTTTGTCCGGGTTTTGGCAATTGCCGCTTGACGAGGCCTCGAAGCCCAAGACGGCTTTTCGGACACCACAAGGGCTGTTTGAGGTCAACCGACTTCTGATGGGGCTCCATTCTGTGCCTGCCACTTTTCAGAGACTGATGGAATTGGTTTTGGCGGGCCTGCAATGGGTTTCATGCCTGAAAAATGTAGATGACGTCATCGTTATCGGACGCACATTTGATGAGCATTTGGATCACCTGGAGGCTGTTTTGTTAAGATGTACACCGCCGACTTGATGTTCAAGCCCCAAATATGTAATTTTCTCCAGAAATATGTCCGTTACTTGGGCCACATAGTCAGTGAATCGGGCATCATGACTGACCCCGAGAAAACTGCTTGTGTTCGGACGTGGCCGACACCCACCTTGGCTACCGAGGTGCGCAGTTTTTTTGGCTTGCGGGGTTCGCGTCCATTGCTAAACCTCTCCGTGCCCTGATGGCCAAGGGCATATTGTAAGGGTACTTGCCATTTCATTGGGGGGAGGCGGAGGAAGCTGCGTTTCGCTCCATTCGCGATGGGCTTGTTAACTGTCGTCCCCTACATTTTCCCGAATTTTCGCTGCCGTTCATTTTGGACACGGATGCCAGTAATACCGGCATTGGTGCCGTGTTATCTCAGATCGTTAATGGCGTGGAGCACGTGGTTGCGAATGGCAGCAGGGTGCTGTCCCCGGCGAAACAGCGGTACTGCGTTACACGCCGGGAACTGTTGGCCATTGTCGTATTCATGCAACAGTATCGGCCATATTTGTACGGGTGGCACCTTGAAGTGCATTCTGACAACGCGGCGCTCCAGTATGCGTTGCGTGTGGACCAGCCCTTGGGCCAATTGTCGCGTTGGCTTGAAATCCTCCAGGATTTTTCGTTCAATGTCACATATTGTAAGGGTACTCACCATTCGAACGGCGATGCCCTCTCGCGATTGCCAGCACCCGGGGAGTGCGCATGTTACCTCCGGTTCGGGTCGCTGTCGGCCATGCAGCTCGACCACCCCCTCCCCTCCCGTCGCGTCTGCATCGAACGCCGTTGAGGGGACGGGCAACGTCCCCGTCGCGTGTGATGCTACCTTGGGTCGAAATTATAAGGTATGGGAACGTCGACAGGCGGAGGATTCGTCCCTCCTTAAGCTGCGCCGGCGTGTCAGGGTGACCGCCGATGGTGATACACCATGAGATGTGAGCTCGTTTGTGTTGCAGGGAGGATTTCTCATGTATTGGGATGGAGGATTGTGCCATTATGCTATTGTTGTTGCCCTCAATATTCTCGGGCCGTTTCCCATTTTGGCGCGGGGAAACAAATATTTACCCAGGGGCGTCGAGTATTTCTCACGCTGGCCTATGGCTTGGCCGCTCCCAAATCAGTCGGCTGTTGCTATCACCGACGAGTTCTTGAACAGCTATGTCTTGGATAATGGGTCTCCTGAGCGCCTGTTGACGGACCAAGGTAAAACAAATTATTCCATGTTGCTGCGTGACGTTGGCGACTTGCTGGGTACAAAAAAGGTACGCATGTCCCCGTACCACCTGCAAGTAGATGGCATGGTCGAGCGCTTACACCGGACTGCCATGTTGAGTCACTTGGTCAGCGAGTCGCAGGTTAATTGGGATTTGTACATCTTGCTGCTTACAGGATGACCCCACACACGTCCACCGGTTACTCTCCCTTCTTTTTTTTATGTATGGTAGAGAGTATGACGCTCCCATCGATGTGCAGTTGCAGAACGCGCCCGCCCCGAAGGTATTCAAACTTTCCGATTAGATTCACAATGGGCAAACTTTCTGAGGCGCGGGAAGCCGCTAGTGTTAACTCCTGAGCCAGGCAGCTGGCCAACGAGTGGCTCAAGGGTGGCTGCATTTCCATGCATGATTGGTCGCCGGGTGAAAAGGCTTGGTTGCATTGTCCGCAGGTGCCAGTGAGCACATCGCCTAAATTGCTGCCACCTTGGAGAGGGCCGGTTGATGTCGTTTGGGTCGTGGGGCCCAAATGTGTCCAGTTTTGGTTTGGTAAGCAGAGCTGGTTTGTGCACCCCTCTCACCTGAAGCGTTTCTTCACGCCATTCGAGTTTGTTTCATCTCAATATCGCAGGGGCCGAGTGTCGGGCATGTCCGACGAGCTGGGGAGTGCATCTGCCGATGCGGGTCCTCAGGAGAGCGTTTCTGTTCCGCCCCCAGGCGCTGCGTGTCTGATGCCTCGCACGCGGCTGCTCGTGTTGGCCTCGCGTGCTCGGAAGGCCAAGGACCCGACGACCCGGCCTACTGTTCTGCGTGAGGAGCCGGCTTCATCGGGTCAATCTCTTGCTCTCTCTGGCCCTCCCAAGGTGGTCGAACCCAACCCGTCTGGAGGACCGGCATCACGGACTCATTCAAAGACTCGATTTGTATTATCCCGCACATTGCACACTCTCACACCGTCATGGGCTGTCGCGTGAGTCCTGGCCAGTATTTGGCTGATCCTGTTCGCCATCGAGCTCACGAGCATTGTTACCCGTTGAGGGTGGGAGATGTTGATTGTGGGGATTTCGTGCACCGGGGTTGTCGGGTTGACCGATTGTTTTTTTTCACGTGTATATATTGTACAGTTGGGTTGAGTTATTTTTTGTTGCCTTGTTATGTTGTTGGAGCACACTTGTTGTATGTTATGTCAGTTGCTTGCTTTGGGGGGAGTTAGCAGCTGGGACGGCTGGAAGCTACGTAGGGGGGGGGGGGGGTGATGTAGTAACTGTGATTGTTACTGTGTGGTGCCCGGACTTGCGAAGTCACGGCCGGTGATGTTGTCATTGCGGGCAGCCCGGGTTGCGGGCTGCAGTACCAACGCTAGTGGTTGTTGGGTAAACGCGGGTGAGCGTGAAGGCACTGCGAGCAGCAAGCGGTGCCATCTCCCAGTGAGGGAGCGAGAACGAGCATCAGCCAGCCAGGGTTACTCTGGGGCATGACACTCTGGCTGACCTGTTGTCACGTGACCGGACGATACTGGAGGGGGACCACAGATGGGCGGGGGCCGAGGGGCGGTCACGTGGTCCCGGAGAGCTCTCGGGAACATTCGAGAAAGAGCCCGAGGAGCCTGGAAGGTGGGCGGGGCTAATGGCGGAGCCAGCCCCAGCCCAGAAGCATATAATGAGAGCTCGGGGTTCTTCAAGTGTTGGTGTTCGAAGAGCCACGTCGGGGAGAAGAAGCCTCAAGCCACACAGTCCGGGACCCAGCTTGTGGAGGGGCCGGGATAGCGAACCGTGTCTAGTTCTGCTGTAGCGTGGCTAGATGGGCATTCAATACCCAAGTGTAGGTTATGTTATGTCGGCGCTTTTGTGTTAAATAAATTGTGTCCCTCCCAAGTAAACGTCTGCGACTCAGTTTAAATCACTGCAGGTGTATTGCAGCAATCAAAAAGCAGACTGCGACATCATATTCATTGCATTCATTCGTGTGCAAATTGTAAGGATGCGGTGACACAGACGTATTTCATTTAAAGGTTATAATCCCTTGTTCATCATGACGTCCTTTTTACTTCTATCTCTCAATAGCGTTACGGAGATCGCGTGACGTGAGGGTTCTGCCTTTGTAGTGAGGGTTGTAAGTTGACGCTGAGGAGGGGGGAGGAGGCGCCTTGCCCCCCCCCCCCCATGTGGAGTGACGTCACCCACTAATTATTATAAATATAGGGGGGTGTCCATTTGGAGGATATCACCTGGTCATGATTATTAATCAGGGTGGCTGTTTGATGTGGAGTGACGTCACCTGCTCATGATTATTAATGAGGGGGGGTTCTCCATGTGGAGTGACGTCACCCGCTCATGATTATTAATGAGGGTCGGGTCCATGTGGAGGACGTAACCTATTCATAATTATTAATGAGGGGGGCTGGTAGACGTGGAGTGACATCACGAGCATTAAGGACAGACATTCCTTGGTGACTATAGTAGGTATCACAACGTAATTGGAATATTATACAGTAGTCACTCGGTTAACGTTTTTAATTCGTTCAACGAAAAGTGATGTTCATCAAAATAACTGTTAGGAATTGCAAGTTAAAAGCATGAATCTGTCTTCGAAGACAGCTCTAGCCCTCTCAAATATGGTGAAGCTATCTACAGACTCGCCTCATATTTCCTTCCGATTCCATATCATTAGCAGTCTTTCCATTTCTACAATAATGGCCCTACCCTTGAATATCCTGGTAGAGGAATCCTTCACATTGGTAGCTTTAATATTGCCCTTATTTTTCAAATTGTAAAAATGGTGGCTCAAAGCAAACTCACTCATAGGTGCACTGTTTTTACCCCTTTTTCATGATTATCAATACTTACCTGCTTTGTTTTGAGGGAAAATACTTTCCTACCTCTTTTCTTTTCCGAATTCGATTTAAGAGACGTTGCAATCACTATTAATTCCCTTGTAATTTGAAAATTAAGTAAAACATCACTGAGCCTCCAAGAGAGCTATTTCCATTGCCAAAACAAAACGTAAACAAAGACAGTCGAGGTCTAAACGCTCATAAACGGCTTTCGCTGATTGGCTGGGGCATGCTCAGCCCACTTATGAGCGCTCAGATCGGCCAACATTGGCGTGCGTGCATAACGTAAACATACCGTCAATCGAAATATTAACACAACTCAAAACCATGGGGTCCCTATGGGAGGTGAAACATTAACAGAAAAACAAAAACCGATTACTGCTGTGGCATTATCCCACTCTTCAGTGCCCCTTATGTAACACGGCACTATTAGAGTCCAGTTTGTCACTGTGGTGCGACATCTCAGACCGTGCAACATGTAAACGACTGCCCAATCACATATTTCAATGGCGATCTGAAACAAATCCACACGGATACTTCTGAAGTAGTCGCATAAATATCAAATTTCGACATCAATTTGTAATCTGTTACAATCTCCAAAAATGCCATACGAAAGAAGAACTGTGCCAATAGCCGTTCCACAGTAATTTGCCAACTGTGCCTTGTTCTGTGTGGCTTCCATAACTTTGGGCCATTACTCTATCTCTCAGTCCCCATCAACAGATTAGCAATAATCCCACATGCAGTCACTAATAAGTACAAGAGTGAAATTAAAGATATTTTGATTAAATCATATCGCTACTACCTTAAGAAAACATTCGTCAAAATGAAGAGGAAACCTCAGTTCACTTTGCTCGCCATTTAATCGCACTTACCATCTAATGGTCCTCTTGCCTTTAACACCAAGGAGATGACCTGTTTGGTGGACTTGATGTGTTGGCCGACAGCAGCTCCCCCGCAGAGCACAGCCAGGGAATTGCCTTCACTTACCAGTCCATCCCAAACCTCGAGCCGTTCCAGTACGCACGAGTTGCTCTCTTGCAAGCTGTATAATGAAACGGCAAGGTTAGAGTTCTATCCGCAGTTTTTAAAAACTAATTTGAATTTTTGTTTTATTTTACCAGGTAAGGCCCACTGAGCTATGTAGCTCTTTTTCAGAAGCGACCTGGCCAAAAATTATAGCTCAACGAAGTGGCTTATAATGTGGCAATTTATAACAGCCAAATACTCTGAGCGCATGTTTCTAAATTTAGAAGGAAAAACCGGAAGACCCAGAGAAAAATCCATGCCACCACGGGGAGAAAATACAAACTCCAAATATACAGGATTCAGGGTCCCGATCAAACCCCCGACCTCCTGCACACAAGGTGTGGTAGCTTACATCTCGCCACCGCATAACCTTAAATGGCTTTCTCATGTCGCTGCTAGCTAGTATTAAAAATCTAAACATTATTATTTACATCCATAGGGTTGCCACCTCTTGCACAAATCAAACATAGCAATATTGTTCAGTCAACCTTGGTCTATCAAAACATTGCAGAATATTCAAATTAGAATCAATAACTCATTTTTATCAAAATTGCCGATTTTTTTTATACATTTGGTAACTTACAAATTTTCAGAACAGAACCGCTCTGACTGTTGCTGATTGCAACGGGTACTGTAATTAGCATGTTTATCATTAGGGTCGATTAAGTGCGTAAAAATACACACAATGTGGGGGTTACGTTCCTTGAATATTCCGTGTTGGGCGAAACCGCGTTCGACAAATAATATACCTCATGGGAAAATTGGGTTGGGGTCCTTGGTCCGAAATACATGCTACCCTGTAATCCACGAATTTTTCAACTTAAGAGACCTCCACGGTTTGCAAATATGTCTAAAATGTACAGGGGCAAACTCCTGTAATCCGTGATTTGATAGTGATTAAGATAAAACATGCCGTGTATAGTGTATTGTAGTGTGGATGTGTGGTGTTTTTTATGTTTCAAACAATATTTTCTTACCTTATGTTCTCAAATTTAATTTTTATTACATTTGGAGACACGGATTGTATTACAAATGTATACGTCAAAGACGTGTTATCTAGGGTAAAATTATTAGATAATATGACTCCATCATGTCCTGAAAGAGTAATTGTCTTCTCCACAGGAACTTTAAAGAAAGATAAATAAAAAGTATATGTTATACATTTAAAGAGTTTAAAATAATATGAAATGCATCAGAGAAAAATCCTTACATATACGAGTTTTGGTCATCCTTTGATAACTAATGCAAGTGTAGCGTTTAACGTACTTTAAACAAGACAGCGGCATTCGCCAGCATGGAATGTTTCACAAATTTTAAATGTTCAATAAGTTGACTTAGTTTCCCTATACTCACTACTCGTTTGGCTTTGTTGGTGACACCCCCCCCCCCCTCTGAATGTGATGTATTTTTTACCGTGCATTGTTCATTGCATGTTGGAACATTGCAGTGCGTATGTGAACTGGGCATGAGCAACATCACGAGGTCATGAGCACAATGCAGGGATATTTTAAGGTGGGATTTTTTGTTGGCAGAAACTTTCCATGGAACGTATTCCACTCAATTCACAAACTCCAAGTTCAAGGACGCAGCACTGAGCATCATTATCATTGGTGTTTAAAAGCTAGTAGTTTTTTTGTTCCTGATTTGTATTTTCAAAGTGCAGCTCTGTCTTGAAAACTCATTACTCCTGTGTCAATAATCTGTCTGTTCACATCAAAGTGATTATCTTCATCCATCACAACTCTCCTCTGCTCATGCAATGTTGCTTAACTATGACCATACTTCTGCTCCATTAGCCTTATAAATTACCAATATATTTTACAAGGTTTTTATGACATTTTTTGCATAAACCTTCAATTACTGTGGTTGAGTCAAATGGAATTATTTTCTGACTTTCAAACATGAATCACCACTCTACTCTTTGGTTATTTCGGTAAAGTCACGTAGGTAGAAAAATAAAATAAATTAAATAATACATCACGACGTTTTGATCGCAACACAAGCGGTCGTCCTCAGGCGAAAAAAATATACAGTAGCAGAACTGCTGAACCAGGAAGAAAATATCGAGAGCCGTTACAACAAGGGGTTATATAGGTTTGAGTTAATGGGGAGATTATGGAGAGAGAGATTAGGGAGAGAGAATAGCAAGTCAAAGTTAATGAGCTTCCGTCACCGCATAAGAACACCGTGGCCGTATATGCGCACAGGAGCAGTGTTAATGGGATATTAATGGTAGATTATGGAAATTAGGGAGATTAGCAAGTTAATTGTCACGTCTATGTGTAACACAAGCTGCGGCGTTGGCCGCTGCGCTGTGGCAGGAAAGAGTGTAAAGGGCCATGGTGGCCATGCCAGTGAGACATGCAGCCCATAGAACAGCAAGAGCCATTGATGTATCGAGGTTAAGGGAGAAAAAGTGGCCATGTTAGTGATACCCCAGCCCGTTAAAATTTCAATATTAAACCTTTAGTAGCAAGTGTATGTTTAGCTTCGCGTGTGCATCAGAGTAGTGCATATTTGCCTTTTACTAACCTGCACATATCAAAGAAGCTGCTTGTGTATCATCACAGAGTATGTCATTCCAATAGCAATTGAGTACACTAGTTGTAGTTTTGGGGCAAGATACACGTTGTGAAAAAACTGAGCTAGATTCAGGACCAAACTGGGTTGTGTTTCCAACGAACGATGCATTTCCGCACTGAAGAGACTTGCACATTACATCTGCATCCTGGTAATCCAACACTGAGCTACAAATTCCATGCCAGTCTCCGTTCCTGTAGACTTCCAACCGACCCTGACAGCGACTGTCGCCTCCCAGTAGTCGAATGCCAGCAGCTGCAATAAAAAAATAAGTAATATTGAAAAAACTTTTTTTTAAACACGCTTTATTGAAATGTACCGTACGATTAATGTAAGAACTCCACGACTCCAGGAATTGGCCCCGAAGCTTGCCATAACGTAAGGGACCGTGGTGATTTACAGCCTTCGTTAGTTGAGCGTGGACAATAAGAGCCAAGCCGAAACAACATGTGAAAAATAATGTTTAAAAATATTTTATTTATTTTCTATGATAGAATATAGTATTGTCATCAGTATGACATACGTATACCAAGTTTGCAGTCGATACCACATTGGGAAGTGGGTTAAAATTGAGTTACAAGATTTGAGGATACGACAACAAAAACAGACAGTTAATAGAAAGTGTGTAATAAAAAGAGTGTTTAAAAAAATATTTTTTTTATGATAGAATATAGTATTGTCATCAGTAAGACATAACTAAACGAAGTTTGCAGTCAATACCACATTGGTAAGTGGGTAAAAATTTGAGTTACAAGATTTGAGGATACGACAACAACAACAGAGTGAGTTAAATAAAACAGTGTAAAATAAAACAACATCTCTGTAACAATATAGAAAGTCAAATTTTCGATTTAAAGCTTTCGTGACTGCAGGGATTCATCTTCTTGGTTCTTTCGGTAAAGTCACGTAGAAGGGAAATAATAAAATAATAAAAATAAAACATAATAAAATACAATTCTCACGACGTTTCGGCCACAACGCAAGCAGCCGTCCTCAGGTGAAGAACAGGGCTGTCGGAAAGACAGCGTCTGAATGAACACCACCAAGCTTGGCAGCGTATATTTAAGCTGGGTTAGAGGAGGAAGGGCACCTTGACAAAGGAATTTGCATATCAGCAGAGGAATTTAGCATATTTATGGAAAATGCAGGTATGGGATTAGTCACTACTTGTGGAATGCGTCGGAGGTGGGGGGGGGGGGGTCTCAAAGTCATATTATGCCCGTGCATTATGTAGGATTAACAGCAACAAAGGGAAGTAGGGTTAGCAGTAATAAAGGGAAGGAATTTTAATAGTAAGGAGCTGCAGCAGCAAAACCACCACGTAAAAACTAAAATATAAACTACATCAATATCATTAATATACTAAATATAATCTCCAATAAGCTGAGCTACTAACAGTAAGTCATACATTACAATTCTACGTCGCAAAAAATATAATATGCCTCCAGCTAAACTTTTTGTATTTTATTATGTTTAATTTTTATTATTTTATTATTTCCCTTCAGTCACGAAAGCTTTAAATATAAATTTTAGTGACATTGAAGAAATTTAATTAAGAAAAGTGCAGTCAATTAAATTGGATTTATCTTTGATAGTGATGATGATGCACTACCATCACCAACAAGATGTCACTAAAATGTTCTTTATTTAGTGTGCTGTGGTCATTGGTTACTTTTAGTGAAAGTAACAAATATGAGATTTCATAGGTTCACTCGCGACCTCGGTCCCCCTGACCCTATTTTCCCCATAAGGTCTTAAGTTTACCAAGCGCGAGGTTTTTCAGGAACCTAGCCCTTGTCAAAGGTTTACTGTACTTACCTAAGGAGTCCTTTTTGCCGGTATCAAGGTGATGAAAAAATAATATGCTTTGCCCTTTTCGGCATTGTTCTCTGATCTAACACCATTTAGGCAAGGCTATAGAGGAGAAGGCTGTCTGGTGAAGGGCAATCAGTTTCACGGACAATGCATACATATTCAAAGCATGTTTGATTGCGGGTTTTACCACAAGGATGTGTGGTCAATGGAGACTATCCTGGCATGATAGTATTGCACGAACACATTATTATACAATAATTATATCAATCTGTATTGGATGAAAAATAGTTCCAGATCAGATCCATGGAACATTATTTTCAATACGAAATTAACCATGTAATTGGCTATACCTAAATTGTGTTCCCATCATCTTGTGGAATCCACATTTCGATTACCATAGTTGCCCTGTACTCTTCGCCGATATTATAGTGAGAGCAGATCTGCATTTATTTACGTTTATTAAACATTATATCCTAGGTATGGCGTTAAACTGAATTCAATGATGGAGCCTGTTAATGATGGCTATTGCACGTCGCCTGCAATCTAGCACTGAAGGCAGTGAGGGTTGGTGGATCACCACACAAATGATGGGAAATACCCTTCCAGTGGGTGTTGATGAGGTGCCATATCTTGGCTCGTCATAAGGCTGAAAAGCAAGTGTGGACTAATCTCAATCTGTTCCAAGCATATGGAATAGAGTGTTGCCCCTTGCACATGTGGGTTTTCACTTTGTATTACAGTTTGCTACCACATGTATTAATTGGCCTAAACAACGTAATATGTGGATTGCAAAGCGTCATGTGATGCAGTTGCATTAGTTACATGTGCAGTGTAATAACGATGGCTGTTGACGAAAAAGTGGTACTGACAGCAGAGGGCAGTATACACGTCAGCAGAGGGAGTATATACGGGGGTGAGGAGAACTAAAGAGAAGCTCAGGAAAGGGTCCATCTGGAAGCCCAATATCATGCTAGTAGGTTTGAGAAAGGGGGCGTGGTGAGAGCAGAGTGAGGCCACACCAGGAGGATAAAAGGGGGCCTGGGGTGAGAGCTCGGGGCTGTTGCTGGAAATGGATCCCCTCACTGTGTCGCTGTTCGTCACCTTCATCGCTACCGTCTTAACGATCCTTAGACGCCGCTATCCAGACAGCCTGCCAACTGTACTAGCTAGATAGTGCCGTTGAATTAGACGGATGTGTGACCAGTGTGTAAGCACGTAGGGCGTTTGTAGTTCCCTGAAGTGCGAGAATAAAGAAGGTACCTTCACGATCCCTGTCTCTGAAGTGCGTCACTACACATGTAAACAACCAACATTGTATTCGCATTATTATTATGGAATCACCTGAAAAACACGGCCAAGTAAGACAAAGGTAAACCACTTCAAGTTTCCGACCCTGGCTAAGGCCATAAAACCCCATTGCAAGGTATGGAGGGGCCGTGAATCAAGTGTGGATGGAGGGAGGTTGAAGCAAGAGACCTGCCCCATGAGCAGAGAACTTGACAAGAATAGGTCATGAAACACTGTTTACCTGAACAAACAACGCCATCATTTCCATGCTGCGTGCGATAATACGCGTTTGCTGGAGTCAGAGTACAGTCTGCAAGACTCTGCGCCACGCTACTGCAATAGGCATTCCATGTCTGACGCTGCCATAGACCACGTTGACTGACGGTTCCCATGAGACTTCCACATTGCAACTCTCTACACACATCCCAGTTGGACCCATACAACGTGCCCCAGGAGCCGTTGTTAAACACTTCCACGCGGCCTTGGCATTGCAACTCACGGTCCACCAGACGCACTTTTCCATCTGAAATATAAAAAGTTTCATGAAAAACCTTAGTGTTATTTTTGAATACTCAAAGGGATCTCTTGATAAATTTTGCATTGAGGTGATGCTCATCCGTTTACAGCTATGAGCCAGTGATGTAAATTTCTCACTACTATGGTGAGGATGATGCAGTCCACTATTTCCAAGTACAGTAATTTCTCATTTAACAAAGATGTGCTCTTAACAAGTTCTGCCGTAAGCAAACACATGTTAAGTGAGGTATATACGTTACATGGCAAAAATAAGTAAAAGATTTGAGATTGAAATCACATTTGCACTATAAAATCAACCCGCAGGTCAAAGAACTGAGATAGGGTACATCGCCACTTCCAATATAATTCCGTGAACTGAATAATTTCACATACTGTATGATTTTGTGTACTGTATTATTCCGTCTACTGCAATTTGTACTTATATACTTGTATTTATTTGTATCTATTTAAGGGCCATAACGGTGGTGTGATGTTATATTCCTCGCCTGGTATGCAAGAGGTTGAGGGTTCAATCCCAGCCCTGTTGCCGATATATCTGAAGTTTGCATGTTCTCCCCGTTATAGTGTAGATTTTTTTCTTCGGGTCCTCTGGTTCTTTGCTCCACATTTAAAAACATGCGTTTCCATTATTTAGCTGCTATGAATGTCCATATATGTATGGTCACTTCTGAAAAATAAGCTAATAGCTCAGTGGGCTTTACTTGGCAAGATTAAAAATAGTTTTATAAGTTTTCTGAATTACTTATCTTTTCTGTACTTTGCACTGCTCTCGGGGTTTGTATTGTTTGTTATTGTAACTTTCTGACCCGCCCCGACTGGACATGTCAATAAAAGCTTCATAGCTCATTAGATTCCTCTAGTATAAAAATTCAGATTTTAGTATCATTACGCGTATTGTATATTTTTGCACGTATACCCAAAATTACCGTGCTGAATGCCAACTCAGGAGAGTAGTGGATTCCCTACTGCTGAAAAACTGCGTTATAACGGTGTGCATTCCGCATTATAATGGTGCGTGTTCAGTGTTGTGCGAAGTGTTCCCGAATTGAAGAGCCGCATTGTAGCAAAAGAGCGTTATAGTTTGAACACCACGCATTTAGCGAGGACTTACCATATGTTACCTAAAGAAACTCAAAGGAGTTTGAGCTTCAACGGTCAGCAATCTTGTTGAGTGGTAGAGGGTTAATGGCAATATTGTTTACATAATAGGCCACACCTACGTGGCTGTGGCTCAATCCAAAAATAAATGTGAATAATTTTATAAGCTACGAAAACCTAAGTTTTAGATTAACTATTAATCTCAACCAAATGACGTGTTTTAAAAATATGTATATCTATAGCATAATTCAATAACCTAGAAGGCATTCAATGTCACACTGACACGAGCAGTACGTATGACTTTTATTAACAAATTATTTGTATTTTCTTTACCAAAATGTATGAGTTTAAGTAGCTGCAATTGCTTGTTTTATGTATGATCACTATAGATAGATGAGATGGTTGTTATCTTCATACTCCATTCACCAACGTAATAACAATTGCAATACAATTGGAGTGACCCTCTCTAGTGAGGACGAGTCTATCTTTAGGACAACCATTCTTGGTTTCCCCAAAAGGTATATCTCTCTATTACAGATAGAGTGGATAGCCACTTCATATGCTATAAATAAAGGTCCATAATATCACCGATCATACAGGCAGTTTTCGACTTATGAATGGGTGACATACCTGACACCTGTTAAGTATTTTTTTCGAATCTCGGAACTAAGTATTGAATTGTACATACAGTCAGACATGAGGGTCATAAAGATATAAAAAAGTGTGCAATAGCACAAAAAGCACACGATGTTAGATGTGCAAAAATCGTGCCGAATGGTGCACTGTCATTGTGCATCATGCAGGATGCTGGGACTCATTATATCTCGCGGAGGATCGCTCCACCAAACAAGATTGTTCCTCAGCTCAGTTCGCAAGTCGGATGGTTGAAAATCAAATCGTAGTGTGGTTCGTTCGTAAGTGCGGATGTTCATAAGTTGGACGTTCGTATCTAGGGGACTGCCTGTATATTTCCATTATAAGCTGCTGTGTTATTCACAGACTCTGTGCCAATTTATCCTATTACTGGCAAATAGTGTGCTTACTCTATATTGTACTTCAGTATTTTAATGTTTTAAATAGAACATTTTCTACAGAGGTGTCCAGGTGGCTTAAAGGAGGTGGTATTGCTGAGGTCTTGGGTTCAAATTTACATTGCTGCCTGTAATTAAACTAAGTTTCGTAAAATTATACGTCTGAGAATTTAATATCAGTTTTGTTTGTAATATGGCGAACATACCTCTGTAGCAGGGTGGGTAGGTAAGATCTGCTTCCTTCTTAGTAGAACAAAGATCCTTTTAAGGTATCTCAGAAGTAAAACGACTCCCATTCGTTACGTTTGGCAGGTGATATTCATCTCCAAACATTTAAATCTGGTGTGGGCATGAAGTGTGTACTCCTGTGTTTACTAAAAGCGTTGTCTTTCCAATTTAAGATTATTTCTTGTAATCCACTTGCACATAAAAGAACATCGATGAATATCCATATTGTAATAAGAAATAGAAAAATTGTGCTCGTAAATTATTTGGAACATCAATAGCAATACCTCAGATATGACCAAAAGTCCCGTCCTGTTTATATAGTCACAATAGAATGTAAAAGCACTGCAGTGTCAATGGAATATCACTTGAATGTTTTGATGGCATGGGAAATCATCTTAAGGAACTTACTTGTTGATGTAGTTACAAACAAATAATTGTCGGCAGTCCCAGCAGCTGATTAAGAGAAACACAGACGTTTTTTTTGCATGTTTAGAGAATGCAACATAAAATACATTTGTAATAAACATTTGGTATCATATATGGCTAGACATCAATTCATAATGAAACAATAATCATCAATTATGAAAGCATGCTTCCGAAAGCCATTACCATCTTGAACTGCCCATTTAACCCCACAGCAAGATAACCATTCGTCAACTGGACTATATTTCCCTGGCTCTGTTTTATCCCTAGGACTGCACTTTCAGTTAGTGTCTCCGGGAAGGATAAATTTATCCCTAGAGATAAAAAAATGAATGTACAATGCGAAGATTATGAAAACAATTAATAGGCTTTAGCCTTTCCAGCAAGAATACACGAGGGTAGTAATAGGTTTCTACCCTTTCAACTGGTACAAAAACTGACACCTTTATACAAGGCATCATGTTTGCAATAACCACAACACAAGCAGTCAAAAGAAACAACTCTGATGATGATAATGATATGCACTGTCCTTGAAGTTTATTGGTCGGGGTAAGCTTACCCCGAGCTCTCAATACTCTGATAGTGCGCTGTATTTGAGTTGTACGCCTTTTGGCGTCATCTGGTCCAACACCAATGGAGACTAGGCTCTAAGAAAAGCTGTCTCGGGTGTGGACCAATCAACTTCAAGGACAGTGCATATCATTATCATCATCAGAGTTGTTTCTTTTTGTTTGCATTTTGACTTCTTGTGTTGTGGTTATTGCAAACATGATGCCTTGTATAAAGGTGTCAGTTTTTGTACCAGTTGAAAGGGTAAAAACCTATTACTATATTTTGCCACTGGTAAAGGAGGTCTCATAGTGAATACACGAGGGGTTAAGGAGTTCAAACACCAAATAGACACAGATTGCAAGGAATCATCAAATCTGGAGTAACCACAGATGGTTGGGGTAAAACATTGCCTTTGTGTTCTTTGCCTTTTGGCATTGTTTTTCTGGTCTAACACTGGCAAGATAAGGTCATAGAGGAAGCTGTCTCTGCATACAATGCATACATTATTGTGAAAGCATGTTTATTTGTACGTTTTTCCACGAAAATTTCTGATTAATGCGTACTTGATGCCATGCAATAGGTGTCTATTCGGTGTTTGAACATTTTAACATACTCTTAGTTTTTTCGATAAAGTCACGTAGGTAAAAATGAAATTAAAATTAATAAAAATAAAAAAATAAAATGCACGACGTTTCGGAGGCAACACAAGTCTCCGTCATCAGGTGGAACCGTCATAGCCAGATTTGCTGTATCAAGTGAGGCAGGGATTCCAAGATGTAAGTTCTTAAATACAAGTTAAGGGGGAGGGGGGGCTTATCAGAATGTGGTAGCCAATGCTATTCCACAGAGCTCATGGCATTTCTGACCAACACCACCTGGCCAGTGAATTAAGACATATACATCGAGCCCTCAGGATGAACGGATACTCTGACCGCACCCTCCGCCAATCTGTTTCTCCCACCTTACAGAAACAGCCACTTGAAACTCAGATCAAAACTATCACGTTGCCATACATAGCTGGCGTGACCAAAAAGATCTCCAAAATTCTAAACAAACATAAGATCCAAGTCCGATTCAGTACAGTACATAAAATCCGTGATCTAATTCCATCTGTGAAGGATGTCATCCCTGACTTGCAATACCCTGGAGTCTATAAACGGAGTTGCAGCTGTGGTGATTGTTACATTGGGGAAACGAAACGTCATGTCTCTGATCGTGTTCGCGAGCACAAGTCAGATTTGAAACACGGCAAAATTGAGTCTTCCGCCGTTGCCGATCATTGCTACAACGTGGTGGGCTCTCATGATATTGTTTTTTCCGAGACTAAGGTGCTCTGCAAACCCTCTGGCTACCATCAAAGGTTTGTACACGAATCCATTCATATATACAAACACAGACATAATTTCAACCGTGATGATGGGTACAAACTTAGTAATCATTGGAAAGATGCCATTAGCCATTCAAAAAAGATTTAACTACACATTTTTGGACCATCTTATCTGACAGGCACTATTTTACTTTACCGAGTGTTAACATCCCCAACGTTTAACAGTACTCTCCTTTCTCGTATTTGATTGTCAGCCAACACTGATAAAAACAACATAAGCATTTTCGTTCTCTTCTATCATGTGCACCAACATGTGCTTTTGCACAAACAGGTCCACGTCCACGTACCCCTCGTCCTCTCTTACACGTCGACGCCTACGCACACCTCTTTTAGCCCCGCCCCCCCTCCCAATACGTTCCATTCATTGGCTATCACATTCTGATAAGCCCCCACCCCCTCCCCCTTAATTTGTATTTAAGAACTTACATCTTGGAATCCCTGCCTCACTTGATACAGCAAATCTGGCTGTGACGGTCCCACCTGATGACGGAGGCTTGTGTTGCCTCCGAAACGTCGTGAATTTTATTATTTTATTTTTATTAATTGTTATTTCATTTTTTACCTATGTGACTTTACCGAAATAACTAAGAGTATCAATCCTTGCAGTCACGAAAGCTTCAAATCTAACATTTTAACACCTCCTGTATTATAGCCGAAAAGGGTATCGCCTATTCTTTTTCATAATAAGTTCAAAACCAAATGTCACAATTTTTTACATGTGTGTGTGTGAAATTATTGGTGATTGTGCTGAGACCAACAGCTTGCTAGATTTGACAACCTGGTTTAATCACGGGTAACTGCTCAGTTTTGATTCAGGTTAGTGCTCTCACCTCCGAGCCACCCTTAGCCATATGAGAGACACTGACTTCACAGAGACACTGACTTCACAGAGACACTTCACAGAGACACTAAAATCACACCCCTGTTTGTTTGTAAAATGTGTTAAAACTTGATACAAATCCCCATTTTTATAGCTACGGGCACAACTTTGGTATAGTTTTAATGTTCGTCGTGTCAGGTGTGCAAGCAAGACAAAATAATCTACGATCTTATGTTTCTGAGTTCTGAAAAAAACAGCGCAGATAATTTTAACCTCCCATACATTTCCCACACGACAGCCCTACTCTACTTTCTCAACTCCACCGGCTCCCTGTCTACCATCGCTGTCCATTGACATTTCTGACTCTGGGTTCATTAATCCCTCCATTGTCTTGCCCCACCTCATCTCGCTTATCTCATCCCTCGCTACTCTTGTCCCATCCCGTCATCTACACTCCTAAGTCTCCACCGTCCCCCTCTCTGTACCTCCCTCGCCCTGCGCCCAGTCTCACTCTCTCTTCCCGGTTCCCTTCTCGCTAACCTTCACTGAACCAACTCCCATTGCAGCACACACAGTAATCATCTTCACTATAACAACAATCTGCAGCGTTCATTCCTCCCTTAGAACAACCCCCATCACTTCTCCCCTAGCCCTGCAACTGCCTGCCAGCGCCCCCCAGCTACGACAAGTCTACCCCTTTCGCCACCATTACCCCTATCATTACGACAACCTCTACCACTACCCCTACCCTGATCACTTCCCCTACCCCTATCACCACACCTACCCATATCACTACTTTTATTAATTTCAACACCATTAATCCTACCACTACTCCAACCCCTATCACGACCCTATTTCTATCACCACCCCCTACCCATATCACTACTCCTATTCCTTTCACCACCATTACCCCTACCACTACCCCAACCCTGATCACTACCCCAACCCCTATCACCACCCCTATGACTACCCCTATCACCACACTTACCACTTTAACTACCCAGTCATTATCACTACCCAAACCCCTATCACCACTCTACCCATACCTACCCCTGTCACTTTCTCTATCACTATCTCTAACCTCAACACCTCCTTCATCATTCCCACCTGTCCTCCTGTCACCAAAACTACACCACCAATTTTAATAACCCACTGTTCATTTTAACCACTATCTTATGCATAAGTGTATAATTATTGTAAAACACCTTAAATCAAGGCACGATGTGAATCAATATAAACATGTGGACTACAGAATAAACAATCCCACGAAACTAAGTAGATCATATGCACTACGAAATCAAATGTATAGCTTCTGGCAGCTAGGGCCAACCGCGAGGCTCGTGACAGGCGTCACTAGCAATGGCTTCCCTAGCAGCGGCGTCCCTAACAACAGCTGGGCCTGCAGGAAGCCATGGCAGTGGGGAGAGGAAATGGACGAAATGTTTGATTGGATTGAGGCAAGAATGAAAATTCAAGAAATCAGAAAATGTAGAAATAACGCGTGAATGATATGATGAGTAAATAAAGGCTGCACGAGTAAATAAAGAAATGAGGGGATCGAGTGAGCGAATGAGTGATTGAATACGGTGTAATGTATTCGTGTGGTGATGATGACAAGCAAAATCAGCAAAGGCCCTGAGTATCGGCGTCCTTTAAATAGGACAGGGGTGCTAAGAATCTCCGAGCTTGTGTCAAAGAACCCTTTCAAAGTAGCAACTTGGAACGTTAGAAGTTTACTTCAAGCAGAAAAAATAGCCAATGTCATACAAGAAATGGATCGACTTAAAATCAACATAATCGGTCTAAGCGAACCTAAATGGCCTGGAACAAAATAGATTATATCGAGTGAACACCACATCCTCTGCTCCGGAGGAGAAGAAAACATCAAACAAACATACGGTGTCGCCTTTATAGTACACAAGAAATTAGCGAATAAAGTCATCAACTTTATCCCAGTATCAGAACGAATAGCACTACTACAATTAGCAGGCAACAAAGTCAACGTCAACATTCTACAGGTTTATGCTCCAACAGCAGACAAACAAGATCATGAAATCGAATCGTTTTATGAGCAACTAACCAACACGCTGAAGCCGCTGAAGAAACAAGACATCACTATAATCCTCGGCGACTTCAACGCCAAGGTTGGCCACGGTCGAATGCAGAACATTGTCGGAGAACACGGACTAGGAACAAGGAATGGACGAGGCGACAGACTGGTTCAATTATGCCAAGAAGAACGTTTCAGTATTGCTAACACGTGGTTCCAATTACCACCTCGACGACTGTACACGTGGACCTCACCGCAAGACTCCGACAACAACATCGTCTGGAACCAAATCGATTATATCCTAATTAACATCAGGTTTAAGTCCAGTGTGATTACAGCAAAAACCTACCCTGGAGCCGATATATCGTCAGATCATAACCCAGTAACAGCTATAATAAGACTCAAATTGCGATCAATACAGACCTGGAGAAACTGAAGAACAGCGCCGATAAAAGACAAGTACAGCAACATCTCAACGATAGCATCCGCTCAATAACAACAGAAACAGCAGATGTTCAGGAGTACTGGCGCTCGTTCAAACAATGCATCACAGAAACAACAGAAGTCATGCTGGGACACCAGTCACCGAAAAAGAAACAACGATGGATGACACAATATATTCTCGATCTAATGAGCAAACGAAGAATGTACAAAAATAACAACTTGGAGAAGTACAAACAAATGCAAACAGAAGATCAGAGAAGCAATCCGACAGGCAAGAGAAAAGTGGATGGAAGAACAATGCGCCGAGATTGAAGAACTAATTAAAAAACATGACAATTTTACTCTGCACAAGAAGCTCAAAGAAGCTGGTAACATTTACAGACCAGCCCCAACAGCTGCCTTGTATGCGGACAACAACCAACCAATCCTAAATAAACAAGAAAAAATGGACACCTGGACAAACTATATACACAAGCTCTTTGGCGCCGCGAGAACACCTGCAGAAAAAGACCAACAGAAGTCGAAAGACGCTCTACACATTTTAACATCATAAGTAGAACATGCAATCAAAACAGCTAAGCCAGGCACAGCGTGCGGGCCCGACACAATCCATGTAGAATTGCTCAAACTATTAGACAGCAACAACATACAACTGACTAATTGGTACAATCAAATATACAATGGCAATAAAATTCCACCCGACTGGCTACAATCCATCTTTGTGGCCATACCAAAGAAAGTAACAAGCCGGAAATGCGAAGACTACAGACTGATAAGCTTGATGAGCCACGTGCTAAAAGTCTTCCTGAAGGTGATCCAACAGCGCATACGCTCCACATGCGAAAATGCATTGAAGAACACACAGTTTGGCTTCTGCAAAGGACTAGGCACAAGATAAGCAATATTCTGTCTACAGATACTACTACAGCGATGCTACGAACATCAGAAAGAAGCGTACATCTGCTTCATAGATTACGAGAAAGCCTTTGACTCAGTAGACCACGACCGACTAGCAGCTCTATAAAAAAACAACTGGGACTAGATGAAAACGACATCAACTTCATCATTGCTCTTTATTGGAAGCAAACAGCCCAACTCCGATATGACAACGAATTGACAGACCCAACACCAATACAAAAAGGTGTACGACAAGGCTGCCCACTGTCACCGAGTCTTTTCAACATCTACTCGGAGCAGATTTTTGATTGAACACTAGCAGATAAAAACATTGGTATTAAAGTCAATGGACAATACATCAACAACATCAGGTATGCCGACGACACTGCACTGCTGGCCGATTCGGAACAAGACCTACAACAAATCTTGGACGAGGTTGCCGCAGAGAGTCAAATATGGTGCTTACGAATTAACAAAAAGAAAACAAAGGTTATGAAGGTCAGCCGAACTACAAGCGAAATAACAATCAAGCTGGGCAGTGAAACATTGGAACAAGTACACCGATTTAAATACCTTGGTGTAATCATTGACGATCAGTTGAATCATGAAGTCGAAATCAAGAGCAGAATTGAACAAGCAAGGCAAGCATTTATTAAATGGAAACACTCCTTGCAGACCGCAACTTGAGTACATCACTGAAACTGCGCACACTGAAATGCTACATCTGGTCAATTTTGCTGTACAGAGTAGAGACGTGGACACTGACAACAGCAGCAACAAAAAGGCTCGAAGCTTTCGAAATGTGGCTGTATCGAAGAATGTTGAAAATCCCATGGACAGCCAAAACCACCAATACACAAGTTCTGCAAGATATGGGCACTGACAGGCAACTGCTGAAGACCATCATTAGCAGGAAGTGTTACTACCTAGGCCACATTGCCAGAAACGACCACAAATACCAGCTATTAAAGCAAATCCTGGAAGGAAAAATCGAAGGGAAAAAACGACCAGGACGGCCAAAAACGACATGGCTCAGTAACATCAAAACATGGCTACAATTAACAACAGCACAAACTCTACACGCCGTGCTAGACCGGGACCAATATCATCGTGAAGTCGCATACGCCGTTAGGCAGCACCAAAGAAGAAGTGGTGAAGTGTAGGTGTATGGTGTAGTGCAGTGATTAGGAGTATAGTTTAGTAGTGCGGTATAGTGTTTGTTGAATAGTGAAATGGTGTAGTCATGTCAAGCAGTGGTGCAGTGTGCACCGTAACGTTGTGTAGGAGTGTGGTGTATTCATGTCGTGCTGTGGTGAAATGGCATCGTAGTTTGCAGGAGTGGTGTAGGGTGTACTGTAATGGTGTAGTAATTCATGCAGTGGTATGGTGAAATGGTGTGGTAGTGTAGAGAATGGTGATGTAGTGTGTACTGTAATGGTGTAGTGGTGTAGTAAGTCATGCAGTGGTGTGGTGAAATGGTATAATTGTGTTGAGTGGTGTTGTTGTTTGTGTGCGTATGTAAACGATTAAACTGGTGAGTGCTGGGTGATGTCTGCTGAGTTTCAAGAAAGTCGCGTGTTTGGTGAGTGTCTACCGAGTGGTGACATCTCATGTGTGTGTCGTAAGGGGCAGGTGGATGACTTGTGTCATGGGAGTGGTGAGATGTCTGGTGAATGGTGTCTGGTAAGGGTCAAATGCCAGTTGAGTGGTGGGTGACTGGCAATGGTGTCAGGTGATTTGTGAGTATCGTGTGGCAATGTCAGGTGGTGAGCAGCGTCTGGTGATTGTTGGCACAGCCAATGGTGGAGAAACCAGTAAGATGAAAGAGTTGAGAGTAGGGGAAAACCATTGGCGAAGATAACGCAGTCTGTAGGACAATCTGCCCTCCAGTAAGATATGTAAATTCATTACCGCCAAAAATATAAAACCAATCGTATAGGCTTACCTTCACAAATGATGGCAGCAGTCTGGTTATGGCTACACATGTTTGTTCCGAAACTAAGACTGTTGGCTATTGTGTTTGATATGGAATACAAGTTATTTGGGAAGATGGTTCCATTTCCTTGTCCAAATGTCGACAGGTTACCATACACAAGGCTCCAACCACAGCCAAGGAGACGGCAAATGCCGTCTGCAATGTCTCTGTTTAGAGTGGAGCTGCATAGCTCGCCCCATATGCGGTCCTTGTAGACTTCCATCCGGCCCTCACAGCGGTTGTTGCCACCAACCAGACGAAGCCCTGCAGCTGCAGGTTAAAATAAAAGCCATTGTGAAACATGAGCATCATACATCCGACAAGACTCATTTATGAAGTGTTTTATCACTCTAAATCTCCAGATATCTGAGTCTCTATGAGTATCTAGGTATCTCTATGCGTCTCTATGTATCTCTATGATCCTCACTAAGTATTACTAACCTAACATTTCTAGATTTGAAGTTTCGTGACTGCAAGGATCTATACTCTTTGGTTCTTTCGGTAAAGTCACGTATATGAAAAATAAAAATAAAAATGAAAATAACTAAATTAAATCACGACGTTTCGAAGGCAACACAAGCTTCCGTCATCAGGTGGAACAGCCACAGCAAAATTACTGTAGTGAGTAGAAAGAGCACTCACTACAGTAATTTTGCTGTCGCTGTTCCACCTGATGACGGAAGCTTGTGTTGCCTCCGAAACGTCAATTTAGTTATTTTCATTTAATTTTTTTATTATAATTTTTATTTTTCATCTACGTGATTTTACCGAAAGAACCAAAGAGTATGTAACCTAACATTAACACGAACACATTTAAGAATTAAATAAAGAGAAAAACAACATATACTATTAAAATGAAGAATTAAAATCACATTGTATATCATAAATGGTCCTCATACGATTCGGAGCACTTGTCCCAGTGCCCAACCATTATTATGTAACTTAAAAAAAATGTGAGCCACCAACTGAACACACTAAGGAAAAATGTTTAATTGCAGCACAGTCCTGGATAAAATAGTCTGGCAATCAATGGAAAGAGGAACCTCCCACGCTCCCCTTAACAAAATGGTCATTCGACCTCTATTGAGAAAGTCCTCCGTTGGTAAGACATACTTTATAACTAAAGACCTGTCTCGAACCTGCCCTTTGTGAGTAAAGTTATTAAGATGGTGGTTGCACAGCAGCTGGATGAGCATTGGTCAATCAAAACATCTATGGTCTTCTCGCACTCCCGATTTTGACAAAGGAACATCATCGAGACAGTCCTTGTTAGTCACGTAGGTAAAAGATGAAATTAAAATTAATACAAATAAAACAATAAATATCACGACGTTTCGGAGGCAACACAAGTCTCCGCCATCAGGTGGGACCGTCACAGCCAGATTTGCTGCATCAAGTGAAGGAGGGATTCAAGATGTAAGCTCTTAAGTGCATCTTGAATCCCTCCTTCACTGGCTGTTTTATTTTTTATTAATTTTAATTTCATTTTTTACCTACGTGACTTTACCGAAAGAACTAAGAGTATGAATCCTTGCAGTCACGAAAGCTTCAAATCTAGAAGTCCTTGTTAGGGTGGTTAATGATAACCTAATAGCGAAAGATTGCAACACTCGCTTCATCTTAGTCCTCCTTCATCACTTCATGGCATTTGACACTTTGGACCTCGGTGCACGATTGGAGCACCTGCAGTTCTGCTGAGTATGGTAATTTCCTCAAGTGGTTTTCACCTTACCTCGAAGGTAGGGCACGAAGAGTAACCTCTTAAACATATTCCACCACACTGAGTGCAGAACGTGGTGCAGTAACTATTCAACGTGTGGGCAAGCTTCCAACCATGCTGACACTGGGATGGCTGCCATAATTGAGTATTGTCTCATGGTCTGAACACGCAATAATTAGAGATGCATGTACGGCAGTCATTTAGGTGTACAGTAACTGAGCTACAAAAGGTTTGACTTGCCCGTGTGAGGAAATCCAGTATCACTCAGTGGCAGAATTAACACATTGCCAGTGAGTTTTGTGGACGAGCTCCCGGACCAGGTTGGAGCTTGATGACTGCCACTGAGTAGATTCCTCAAAGTGAAGCAGTTCACAGCTCATCAGCTGCGGTGCCTAAGTTATTGCTGCTAGATATTGTAACAGGGCGATTTTTGCTTTGGTGTTTTATCGGATGTGTGGCTTGAAATTCTGGCTTCTGTCCATCATAACTCCTAGATGTATTATTGTGGGGTCATAGCTCACTGGGCTACCGAAGAACACATCAAGGGAGGCATCTTCTGAATGATATTTCAGGAGAAAAGTGCTGTTTTTGAAAGTATATGATTGGAGTCTCCAGCGACAGAAGCATGGCTGCAATAAAATGATGAGTTACAAAATAGAGTTTTTTTTGGTCTATATTTACGCGAAAAACCTTCCTTATGGATCCTATTGGTTGTGAAAGTCTACATGTTAAACTGTTATATTAGCTGTTAGAGTAATGGCAATTTTCTTGAGGTTTGTGCCCTGTGCAGCAAGGGCTATGCCATCTCTAGATATGAACTTGTGAGATGATGTACATGGCAGGTCATCTATGTATATCAATTAGCGTTGGTGCTAGTATCGAGCATTACTTTCCCATGTGGCTGTGTTCACCAATGAGGTATTCAGCCTGTTGTCTTGGCTATGAGCAATGCCACCACAGCAGCAAATGGGAACTCTGGGCAGGTTACGAGGGGCTGGTGACCCCTCTACCTTCAATTCAAGTACCACGAAACCACGAATTAAAGATCAAATTAAGCTTGTGCCAGAGGCTGCGGGTAACAGGCATATATGACATCTGGTCAAACCCAATTTGGCATAGCTAGGAAACGGAACCCGCACCCTTAGAGTTCATTAAGAAATGGCAAAAAGCCACTACAAGTACCAATGTGGAATGTGCGAACGCTCACTGCAGAGGAGTGGCTGCACATCATCTGTCGAGAGCTGAACCAGTACATTCTGGATCAGTGTTATTCACGAGATCCGGTGAACTTGTTCTGAATCTAGTCACTGATGGGTGGATAGTTCTCTACTTAGGGCAGGAAATTGCCAAACAACAGGGAGTGAGGTGTAGGAAGCTGCAAGGTCCCAGACTTTTGTAGGCTCGACTCCATCAATGGGAGGCGAGGAATGGTGGTGGTGGCTTACAGCCCCACAAAAGATGAACATCAGTGGAGAGATGCAGGCAAGGTTGATGAGTCTGAAGCCTTCTATGACATCCCGTCACAGGTGCTAGCTAAAGTAGCCCCGCGGGAAATAGTCATGTTGGTGACTTTAATGCCCGTGTGGGTCATGACGCTGGCACCTGGGCTGGAGTAATTGGAAGGCATGGGCCAGATCAGCTCAATAACAACAGTAGGAGGCGTTAGACTTCTGTACAGCCCATGGACTTGTAATTAATTAAACACAGTTCTGGCATCGGCGCATCTACACATTATGGATGCACACCAGGACTTACCGTGGAGCTGATTTGCCCACTGTTCATCAGCTTGTCATGTGTAAAATACGTCTTCTATTTTTCCGTCGTCGTAATTGCTTGGAGCTGGGTTGATATCGTGTTCCTCCCACCCCCTCATGTCAAAGGGAAATGGGTGAGGTTTAGGAATGTGACTCATGCAGCTGCAATAGCTATTTTGGGGACGCAGTCCAAACCTCTTCAGAGACCATGACTGACAAAGAAGGTGTTCTGTATAGCTGAGAAAAAGTGACAGGCTCTCTCCATTCATCTCCTGCATTCCACGTCTGAAAAGTAGGTTTACCGCAGCCTTCACTTAGAGGTTTGTAGAACCATGCGGACTTGCAAGGATGAGCGCTGGTTGTGAGTTTTTGAGGAGATGGAATCTGCCTCAGTAGTCTGTGATCACAAATGACTATTTAATTCTATCCAAAAAGTAAGTTCTAGCTCCACACCTATCACCGTCCTTAGGGAAAAGATTGGTGATCCGATCTCTCACTCCAAGGAACAGGTTTGCAGATTTACTGAGCATTTCCGTGAGGTTTTGGGGGAAGAGAAATCTCTCAGCCCAGAAAACATCATGGGGCAAGGTGGGGATGATGTTGAGGAAGTACGGAAGCCCATCCAGAGTCTGAGACAAGGAAAAGTTCTGGGCAAAGATCATCTCCCAAGCGCACTGCCCATGGAGGGTGGTGCTTATGTGCAGAATGTACTATGTGATATCAATACAACAATATGGACCACTGAACGAGTTTCACACGATTTGAAGGATGCCCGGGTGGTCCCGTTGTTTAAGAAGGGGGACCGCACAGATTGTAACAACTACAGGCAAACGTTCCTCCTCAGTATCCTGCGAAAGCTCACCATTGCCTTGCCAGGCTCATTTTGGAGAGGCTTGCTGAGCCCTAATGTGGGTTCAGGCTAAGGCGGTCCGGCACAGATGCCATATTCTCTGTCCGCCTTCTACATCAGAAGTGTAGGGAAATTCAACAGGACCTACATCTCTACTTTATTTACCTGGTTAAGGCCTATGATACTATCAATAGGCCACGGCTCTGGGTTGTTCTTCATGCTTTCGAAGTCCCTGACTCGATGCTCACAATCACCAAGGACCTCCATGATGGTGGGAAGACCCGGATAAAGCTACGTGCCTGGGAGTTAGAGCCATTCCTTGTTCACGTTGGGGTGCGACAGGGATGTCACCTGCCTCCTAGATTATTTAAAATATTTTTCGTCCACCCACGTAGTTCAGGAAGCCATCCATGGCTCTACCTGAGGAATTTCCATCTGGTACAGTTACAATGGGAGGCTGATCCATGCCCATGTGAAGTCGAGGGATGGCTTCCTATTGGTTAAGCATGTAATGTTTGCTGATCTGGTGATTCCTGCTCACTGAGAAGAGTTGTAAGTGCTGCTGCTTAACCAGGAGCATGCTACTAAGAGGATCGGCATTACCATCAGCCCCACCAAAACTAAGCACCTGCCTGGGTATTTTGTGACATCAAACACGCCACCCCATTAACTCTCCATTAGTGATAAGGCATTTGTGAAGAGCAGTGGAGATTTACATATCTGGGCAGTGTACTTAAGACCAGCTCGAGTTTGATAGCAGAAGTCTCACTCCAGATCAGTCGAGCAGCATTATCTTTCATTGGCTGCATAATGCTGCGTGAAAGCTACCTGGTCTGTCAATCCACACGAAGGTTCGGGTTTTCTCGGCCACAATAATGCCCTCCCTTCTCTATATTTGCAAAACGTGGACCCTCCCTCATGGAACATGTAAACAAAATTCAAGCTTGCCTGCCTATGATGCATTCTGAGTTTAACCAAGCTGGATCGTGTGAGCTCACAAATTTTTGAAAGATCTGGACAGTCCCATCAGTGAGCTCCTCGAACAGGAAACGTTGTATTGCCTGGGATATGTAGTCCTCATGCATGCCCAAACAGCTTTTCTTTTTCAAGATAGGTGATAAATGGGTGTAGCATGGTTTAGGAAAGAGATTAATTGATGTCGTACAAGAGTATGCGGAGCTGAGTGGACTTGCCACTGACTGGTATTAGCAATGTCAAGATCGGGCTCTGTGGAGGAAGCTCGTGAAGGATGCTGCTGGGCAGTTGAAGGCAGTCGCCCTCTAACAACGGAGGGCCGAGTGGGGGGCACAGGTGGTGAAAGCACCAGTCATTGGTCAGTCAATCCATAGCACCTGGGTCTGTCCCATTACCTCCTGACAGCGACCCTTCGACATTTCACGTGGTCTTAAAGTGCACATAGTATGGCAAATGCACCATCATTGATATCACTACCATATAGTGGCGAATGGCGATAGTTGGTGTTGGTTTTCATCCTGAGAGTACGTTTGCTAAACATCGCGTCGAGTAGGTGAGCAGCAGATTGGCATCTGATATTGACCAACTTCAGCAGCAGGCCATGACGCCAAACACTTTCACAGGCATCAGAAGAGGCATTAATCATTGCTACGTTGGTTTTCTATTAACGCTGGAAACCAGCTGCAATTACGGTGATATAAAGTCAATGATTTGTTCGCAGCAGCTATGGCGTGTTCCAAAACTGGCTCGTTTGGGAGGTAGGTGGGGGAAATTTTGGCAAGGATGGCATGTTTCATTAGCTTGGAAGTTGAGAACTATAGGGATATTGGTCTAGTAGTTGGAGGTGGTCTTGTGGCTTTCCGGTTCCAGAATGGTGATGGATTTGGCTTGCTTTCATGCATTCAGGATATTGTCTGCCCTGTGTATGACAGTACATAAGTTTGCGAGCCAAGGTTGGCCATATAGTCGCAGGTTGTTCAGAAACTCAGGACACAGACCATCATATTTCAGTACCGTGTTGTATTTTGTGGCCCTGAGGACTGCTTCCACATTCACGGCTTGCATAGTTATGTTGCTTGCGGTAGTTGATTCAAGGTGAAGGGAAGTTATTTCTGAACCGCTTATTTGCTGAACATGTCCATTAGTGTATTTGATCAGGATTACAGCGTGTGGGAAGCCACCGCATTCACTATTGATTTGCCGGTATATGCACCTGAGGAGCTGCCAGGCTTTATGGCCAGAGTGAGTGGAGTACACGTCTGATGTCTTCCCAGTGTTTCCTTCAAGTTCATAAACTCCAGCAGTGTGATTCAATTATCAGGCCATCAGTTCTGATCAACACTTTCAAAAGTTGCTCTGGTTGCCAACATGTCATGTAAATTTTCCGAGACCCCTCGAGATTTCTTTTTTTGCGGCAGATGTAATTTTTTTTACAAAGCTATATCAAGCTTTGGCCCCAGGTTCTTCAATTATTTTTCCACTTCTTTGTGTAGCCAGCCCAGTTGGCCTTCCAAAGGTACGAAAGTGGTAGCTGTGATTTTTAGGTGTATGTTGAACTTATTTCACATAGCTAACCGTGCTAATCGGAAAGGCGGGGTGATGACCGGTATCAGGAATCCACTGTGCAGGACTGGCGATTTTAGTTGGCTCTTCGGAAAATTGCCTACAATTGTTTGTAAAGAAATTAGTGGCTGTCCATTCTTGACCTCTTTTAAGATGTTGCATTCGTTTTGGGTGGGAGTACTTCTTTTTCTACTGGACTGAGAGCAAAATGTGCCCGCCTATTTAGAGTTTGTTTATAAGAAATGTGTCTCGTGCCATTTAACCGAGTAGGCCCATTGTGTGTGGTGGCTATTGTAGCCACCCACATCTATAGCCGGGTGAGTGGCTGCTGGTAGATGTGGTGATGGCCATTCCTTTTTGGGGTTTATATTTACATTGATGTCCATCACCTGAACAACTTATTATCTTCAATGTGTCATCACTTTTGGTGGACTTTAGATATTAGGCCTTGCCTGGTGAAGGTGGTGATACCATGTTTAGGGTGGGAGATGGCAGCAGCAACAAAGAGTTTTCAACGAATTTCTTCTGTAACTCACCACCTGTGCACTATCCTCAACTTGCGTCTTCTATAAGGTGACTGTTTGCTGTTATTTTATAGGATGTATCACTGTTACCTCTATGCCATGGCTGGGAAAATGTCATTGGATGTGAGAAGACATTTTCACTGCAGGGCAATTTTCATTCATGAGGCTATTGTTGTTATTACCAATGAACCATCCTAAATATCTGTGACACAAGTCTGATTGTCTATTAAGACTTCCCAGATATCCTACACAGTTTGGATCAAAAACATTTAATGTAACTGCTGCTGGAAAGTTTTGGAACCACCTTGTTTCGTCTCTTGGCATCTAAATTCTGCATTCCCTGTCCTTATTTAAATTGACTGTATTAAAATCATTCAAATGTAAGTGTGAATGTAATATTGAACAGTTATTACTATTATAAAGTTTGTTTCTTTTTAAAATCTGTAATTGTGGAACACTTTAATGTTACTTGCTGGCCGAGTTGCCCTTGATAAAATACGTCTTAGCTCAATGGGCTTTACTCAGGAAATAACCTTCTAATTATGATTATTTTCCCTTCGATTTATCGCCAGGAAGTCAAATCTCTAATGAACATATCTGGCCATAATAGAGTTGGGTTTTTTTTTGGGTTAGATCGCGTAAATATATAAATGTGTCGTTAAAACCCGCCACCACTCAACACAGCCAACTAGTAAGGGTTATTCGTAACTAGTACAGCACACTGGTGTGTTGGAGAGCCAAGCCACAACATTTACAATCTGAGTGCGACGTTTCACCAGTAATTACAACTAGCTTCATCAGGCGACAGCCAGATTTGTTGAGAAGCCCACCTGTTTCGTTCCTTATATAGAGGCGTAGATGTGGTGAGCACACTTCTGCGCTCTTGGGTGGGGGGTGGGGGTGATTAATGAATCAACGTACATTATGCATGCGCATTATGCGAGCCCTTTGATATTGTCCTCCCTGTGTATTAAAATAGCTGTATGAACGGTAATCCCTATTTATATATTTACACGATCTAACCCAAAAAAAACCTCTATTATGGATGATATTTGTCGTGAAAGCCAATGTGTTAAACTAAGCATATCGGAACTGGAAATAGTGATGTCCAATTCTAGATTTGAAGCTTTCGTGACTGCAAGGATTCATATTCTTAGGTTTTTTCGGTAAAGTCACGTAGGTAAAAAATTAAAATTAATAAAAGTAAAATAAAAAATAAATAAAAAAAATCACGACGTTTCGGAGGCAACACAAGCTTCCGTCTTCAGGTGGAACCGTCACAGCCACGACAGCTGTATCAAGTAAATGAGAGATTACAAGAGATACCACTCCGTATATATAATGGTTGAGGGGGGAAGGGCCAGGAACAGCACACTTTTAATTAATATGGTAAGGTGAGGCTTAAGACTAAGAATAGACTGCATAACAAAAGACTGAGCCTTTGTTATGGAGAGGTGCGGTTTGTGACTACGCCTAGCTTACATAACAAAAGTGTGAAAAAAGGTTTAGTTTTTATTTTTTCCTGGCCCTTCCCCCCTCAACCATTATATATAAGGAGTGGTATCTCTTGTAATCTCTCATTTACTTGATACAGCTGTCGTGGCTGTGACGGTTCCACCTGAAGACGGAAGCTTGTGTTTGCCTCCGAAACGTCGTGATTTTTTATTTTATTTTACTTTTCTTAATTTTAATTGTAATGGTTTACCTACGTGACTTTACCGAAACAAACCTAAGAATAGTGATGTCCAATTCACCAAGATGACGGTTTTAATTGTGTATAAAGGTTACATGATTTAATTTATTTCATTGCGTGACAAGTTGTTGTAGGAAGGCCTTCATCCAACAGTATAGTTAAAAGGAGCTGTATTATTACATTACTATTTTGCAAAATACACTTGAGGGGAAAATCATACCATGGCAAACAAAGAAATAAAATGTCCCTTTCATTTTTTTAGTTAAGTTATGAATGTGCCATTTCACAAAAACGACACATTAGCACCAATCTTCCCTCTAAATTTCCACACAGTTTATTTGGAAAATATTTTTAAAGCTACGTGGATGGAGGCTGTGGGAATCGAGAGCAACACAGCGAATGAGTGCTCGTACCAGTACATGAAACACCAGCTGCCCCCTTGTTTGTGCAGTAATAGGAACTTGCTGGATACATCTGGCAATCGGTGATCGATTTCTCTGAGCCACCACACGAGGCTTGCCGTGACGTTCCCTGACCAATGCCAAAGTAATATTGGTCGTTCGAGTAGTAGGCATACTCTACATTGCTGCCACACTCCAATTGCTGGCACAGGACTTCACTTCCAAACACATTCCAGCTGTCTCTGCAAAATGTGGTCACAGAACCATTGTTGTAAAGCTCCACCTTTCCCTGACACATTAACTCTCGATCCACCAGCTGCACTCTTCCATCTGGAAAACAACGATATAGAAACTTTAAATTGATTATTTGGGAGAATAACAACCGTTATAAATTTAGCACATATCATTCTACAGATACCATGTGTATATATTGTACGTGTTATATACATACAGTATATACTCATAGTATGGTACGCCATCGCTTAACGCACATTTACAATGCATTTTCGCAATAATAAGGTTCTTCCATGAGGGAACGTGCACGCCATCATAACGCAAAACGTGCACCTTTATAAGGCAGATTCTGAACGGTCGACAACTACTTTTTGGAGCTGCACAGCTGAGCAGTACAGTTCAAGTTCATTTATTAGGTATAGCCCTGTGAGCAACCGCAACAAACAAAAACAAAAACATGAACAAGAATACATCTTACAGTGATTCAGTATGCGAAATGATACTTACATTGTATAGAGTCATTCATGCAAATAGCATTCCATAACGCTGATAAAGAAATGCAGTAACGGCGCACCCTCACTGCGTGGTATGCGAAGTAGTTTCATCGTATCTCACCAAACTTCATCGTTACTACATTATTTATGGGGAAATAACTTTCACTTTACGCGTTTTTCGCTTATCGCAGTACATTTCAGGAACGCATCTACTATTAGCGCGTTACATGAGGACTTACTGCATATGTGCTCTATGGATATGCCCATATCCTCCATTACGCATATACAATATTCATATTAGAAGAAATAAAATTACCAACATATTAGACACGAACCAATTACACGAGCAAGGCTTGATATCAAAACATTTGGACCGTAATGTAACCTCAAATATACAAAGTTCTCACATTTGCCCATATAAACTGCAGAGGAAGATTATGTTAACAAGTACATTACCACAATTGTATACAACAGACCACATGTCGCACCATCAATCAAATGTAAAACAATTATAATTTGGAATATTATGCTGTATTTCCATTGATTAAATAAACAATGACACATGCTAAACATTTAATGATAAATTAACCATTACATTATTTTTTTAAACCAAACCGACAAGCCCATATAAAGGTGTAACTGTTTGGAGATGCATAAATAGCAAAAGTAAGAAAAAAATAAGGATAATAAGTATTAGATATCTTCATCAACCTGCATTTACCAGCATGTGGGGAGTATGGTCGCATCACTTTAATTAATTGTCATGTTGTTTTTGTGCAACTCGGGCAATTAAGCTACAATAAGTCATGGGCAAAGCATAAGCAAGCCTGCCTAATAGGTTCAACCAAATATCTTATTTGAAGGGGCCCACATTCTACAACCAAAATAAATTATACGGGTGCTTTATGCCTTTATGCATTCATGATATTGATATGTACAAGCGACCTTTGCACCTACAACTTAATTGGTTCCTGGATGACGATCGTAAGTCGTAACCCTTATTTCCCATAGGTGCAATGTAATGAATTGGGGTTCCATTCCTGGACACCCATTATACACCATAAAAATTTTGAAATTGACCACGAAAATAAATGAAAATAATGCTAACAAATATTTGCTCTAGCGCAGCTGCAGACTGACGGTCTGTACTGTACATACACATACGGCGGAAGAGAAAAGCAGCGCCATCATGCGACGAGTCGGCGCATGACAAGCGCATACTCGCCTGTCATGCTGCGACCAACGCCAATCGACTCGGCGTCGGTAGCAGTCATTAGGCGGTCGTTTTACGAATTTTGGTCGTTACTGTGGGGGTCTTACTATAAGAAAGGTCGAAAAAGGGGGGGAGTCGCAAGTCGAGCCATCGTAATTCGGGGGTCACCTGTATATCTAATCATATGGTGATAACACTAACAATATGCAACAATGAGAATAGGGTTTTTCCCCTTTTTCTGGCAACAAAAAACCCTTTTACAAGGAATCATGGCTGCATTAACCACAATACTTATGGTCAGAAGAAAAAAAACATACTCTGATAATATATGCATTGTCTTTGACACTGATTGGTCCACACCAGAAACAGATTTATTTTGAGCCTCGTTCTGACCACAAGTAGTGTGGTTAATGCAGACATGATTCCTTGTAAAAGGTTTTTTTTTGTTTCCAGAAAAAAGGATACAAAACCTATTCTCATATTTTGGTACTGGCAAAGGAGGTCCCAAGATGTATTCTGAAACAATGTGTTATATGGTGTTGTTGCTAAAAAAAATTGTATGTGGCATGGTAAGAATATAAAATATAGACAATACTAGCCTTGGCTTTGAGTTATGACCAAATTCTGGCTTGTAGGTTCAGCAGCTGTCAAAAAAACACAACACATTTGTGAGATTCATTAAAGGATGACCCCAAAACCCATTTTAAACCAATATGTTTAGCCAGTTACACGTTTTTTGTTTAGCCGTGGTTTAATGGTTAGCGTGCAATGCTACGAACCCGAGGACCTGAGTTTGATTCCCGCTCACGGCCAACACCAGTAATTATTAGTTGAACCAGTTCTGGGCCTCCCCTAGGTCGACTCAGCCTCATATACGTATCTGCTGCAATTTGTAAACATTGCGACTAGGTAGACATAGGCAGCCGGGTGTGGTGCTGGTCACCCACCCCCTTGTGTGCAGTGCCGGCTTTCATAAGTGCGCACTAACAGCACTTGCCCCGCGAGCCTGCTAAGGCTATAAAGAAGATCTTTGTCTTAGCTTTTTTAGCTATGTAATAAAATCGGATATTACAGAGGAAACATGC
Source organism: Lampetra planeri (assembly GCF_965212315.1). Lineage (NCBI taxonomy): Eukaryota > Metazoa > Chordata > Hyperoartia > Petromyzontiformes > Petromyzontidae > Lampetra > Lampetra planeri. The sequence continues at coordinate 2,492,463 of NC_136154.1, read as the reverse complement.
AGAACAGGGGCAGAACATAGAAACTCCACAAAGGCACCCAAGTCGGGAATCAAACCCAAGACCCGCTTCCTTTAAGGCATATTTTACCACAGCACCACTCTCTTTCCTTAAAAAATCTAATCCTCAACTCAAAACACTTTACATTAGAAGTCATACATTCGGAGGGGACCTCCCGTGTTAGTTGGTATTATGTAGCAAAATGCAATTCAGCACCGACCGACAATAGGCATTAGGATGCAGGTATGAGGTGACATTGCTCTATGTAATCTCAATTGAGTAGTTTGCAGTGTAACGTTTTAAACATGAATAATTTAGTCCACCTCTTTTGTGACAATGTTTTTTTCAATGAGTATATTCCATGTCTCTTTTCAGTAGTTATAAAATATCCACAGACCTATTTTTATTGTCAAGCGGGTGCATTTGGTACTTACTTTCGCAAACTACGGCAGCGGTTTCAACATTGCTGCAACTATGTATTCCCGTCTGAAGGCAATCAAATATGGAATTTGGAAATGTTCCACACGTTATGCTGTCCGATAGGATTGTCGCGGATGTATTCTCAAACTGGGTCAAGTTCCCATGAGACAAACTCCATCCACAGCCCAGAAGACGGCAGATTGTATCTGCGCCGTGAGTGTCCAACGCCGAACTGCACACTCCACTCCACACAGAGTTCCTGAAGACTTCTATCTGTCCCTCACAACGGTTCCTGCCACTCACCAGACGAAGTCCCGCAGCTGTGGATAGAAAAATTGTTCAGTAAAATTATAACGTGATCTGGACTTATACAACTTTTGAATGCCAGTCAGTATCATCAGTATAATTTAGTCGGTTAATTCGGTCTCGACTTAAAGCTTTCGTGACTGCAGGAATTCATATTCTTTGGGTCTTTCGGTAAAGTCACTATCTAAGTGACTTTACCAAAAGACCCAAATAATATAATTCAGTCTCATTTATTTAAACAGGAGATGCAATAAAACATAATTGCCAATTTTTCCAGGATAATCTGGGTTAAATATAGACAATACCATATTTGACTTGCCACTGCATGTAACTATTTTTTTCTGGTGCCTCTTGCTCCCATGTGTTTTGTATTTTTTAATTCGCGTGTCTTTATGCCACTGTTAGGCTAACATGTATATTTTGCCTTCACCTGTACCTAACTTTACATGGCTCCTTTTACTCTGGTATTATATTTGCACTGTTTTGATTGCTGTTTTTACGAACATTAAATACAGTATCTCAATTTAACATGCAGACTTTCGTGACCAATATTATTCATATTTGTTTTGGGTTGGATCGCGTAAATATAACCACACCAACATGCACACTACAGTTCCTGCACACAACACCGTTAATTTCATGCCTATTCATGTAATGTTCCATCACTGTGACTAACGCAACCAATAACACGTACTGCATAATTTCATATTAACACATTAACGCCCCGAGGTTCTTCACACTTGTAGGCGCACAGTGGTGACATGAAAACTTCACAATTCTGCTTATTGTTGTAATCATCAAACGTCGTTAACTCAAGTTGTATAGGAGGAGGGGCTCACCCCACCCCTCACCCTCTTCCTCCGGGGCACAGATGCAATACTCTCCCCTTCTCCATTCACTGCAGGCTTCGGGTCCAATTTATATTTCACGACTCGGCATGGTTACCGATTCGCGTATACTCAAACCGAGATGCTCGCGGTTGGTAAACAAGTACAGTAAGGGAAAAGAGTATTTGATCCCCTGCTGATTTTGTACGTTTGCCCACTGACAAATAAATGATCAGTCTATAATTTTAATGGTAGGTTTATTTGAACAGTGAGAGACAGAATAACAACAAAAAATCCAGAAAAACGTATGTCAAAAATGTTATAAATTGATTTGCATTTTAATAAGGGAAATAAGTATTTGACCCCCTCTCAATCAGAAAGATGTCTGGCTCCCAGGTGTCTTTTATACAGGTAACGAGCTGAGATTAGGAGCACACTCTTAAAGGGAGTGCTCCTAATCTCAGCTTGTTACCTGTATAAAAGACACCTGTTCACAAAAGCAATCAATCAATCAGATTCCAAACTCTCCACCATTGCCAATACCAAAGAGCTCTCCAATGATATTAGGGACAAAATTGTAGACCTACACAAGGCTGGAATGGGCTACAAGACCATCGCCAAGCAGCTTGGTGAGAAGGTGACAACAGTTGGTGCGATTATTCGCAAATGGAAGCAACACAAAAGAACTGTCAATCTCCCTCGGCCTGGGGCTCCATGCAAGATCTCACCTCGTGGAGTTGCAATGATCATGAGAACGGTGAGGAATCAGCCCAGAACTACACGGGAGGATCTTGTCAATGATCTCAAGGCAGCTGGGACCATAGTCACCAAGAAAACAGTTGGTAACACACTATGCCGTGAAGGACTGAAATCCTGCAGTGCCCGCAAGGTCCCCCTGCTCAAGCAAGCACATATACATACCCGTCTGAAGTTTGCCAATGAACATCTGAATGATTCAGAGGACAACTGGGTGAAAGTGTTGTGGTCAGATGAGACCAAAATGGAGCTCTTTGGCATCAACTCAACTCGCCGTGTTTGGAGGAAGAGGAATGCTGCCTATGACCCCAAGAACACCATCCCCACTGTCAAACATGGAGGTGGAAACATTATGCTTTGGGGGTGTTTTTCTGCTAAGGGGATAGGACAACTTCACCGCATCAAAGGGACGATAGACGGGGCCATGTACCGTCAAATCTTGGGTGAGAACCTCCTTCCCTCAGCCAGGGCATTGAAAATGGGTCGTGGATGGGTATTCCAGCATGACAATGACCCAAAACACACGGCCAAGGAAACAAAGGAGTGGCTCAAGAAGAAGCACATTAAGGTCCTGGAGTGGCCTAGCCAGTCTCCAGACCTTAATCCCATATAAAGTCTGTGGAGGGAGCCTCGAAAGCTTAATGACTTGGAGAAGATCTGCAAAGAGGAGTGGGACAAAATCCCTCCTGAGATGTGTGCAAACCTGGTGGCCAACTACAAGAAACGTCTGACCTCTGTGATTGCCAACAAGGGTTTTGCCACCAAGTACTAAGGCATGTTTTGCAGAGGAGTCAAATACTTATTTCCCTCATTAAAATGCAAATCAATTAATAACATTTTTGACTTGCGTTTTTCTGGATTTTTTTGTTGTTATTCTGTATCTCACTGTTCAAATAAACCTACCATTAAAAGTATAGACTGATCATTTCTTTGTCAGTGGGCAAACGTACAAAATCAGCAGGGGATCAAATACTTTTTCCCTCACTGTATACAGAAGTAAATCCGCATATACATACTGTTGTTTTTTAAATACAAATTTTCTGAATATGTATCAAATATGTAAACTATTGTGATGTTTTTTTCTGTAATAAATACAAAGTAACGCTGTATTCACATGCAACTTTATGCTATCGTGAAACATAAAGCCTATTTTAGAGCTTTAGTGAACTGATCATCGTGTAAAAATATATATTGAAAAAATTAGACATTAGCCTTTTGGGCAATAATACAGGAGTTGTGTTAAGATGTTCAAACACCAAATTGACACACCCATTGCAAGTCATCAAGTCTGCATTAACCACACGAAGGGGTAAAGGCCCCTTACACCCGCTACCTGGGGAGGTAAGGCCTCCGGGCTATCGTGCCTCCTCACACTGGGGACCACTCTGCACTCAGTCCTCCAGCTAGAGGCCCTATGGGAGGCCATCCTGACCCGACCCAGCCAAGGTCCTCGGGTCCCGGCCACTGGCCCACTCAGTCCCGGCCCTTACAAGGACAGCGGGTCTGGGGTCCCAGGATCCTACTCTAAGCCCGGTCTTCAGTCTTCGGCTTGAAGAACACTGCCGAACTTGGGTCAGGGGTCCGGCTTTTATACACCTGCCAGGGTCCCCACGCCCCTAGCCACGCCTCCCTTCCAGAGAGTCCCAGAGGGATCTGGAATCTTCCCCCAGCCCCCCTTTTGGGGTCTGGGGAACCTTGGTGTCCCACACATCACCCCCTACTGGTGGATGTCTGCTAATGCAGGTAAGTACCCTGTTTATCGCGTTGTATCAACCAGCCGTCCCGGCTGTCAATTAACAATAAAAACCCTGTGAAACAATAAAAAAAACCCGAGTAAGTGTGCCTCATTAACGAGAGAGTGCGAACAATAACACAAGAACGGTCCCATATAAATACCCCAGCCCACCTGTACAAATATACACATATCTACAACCGAACGCACGGACGACCGCACCCGCTTGAGCCATCCCAGGTGAACAATCGGCCGACGGCAAGACAAGGCAGTCGGGCACACAAATGAATTGCCGAGCGGACGTGAGTCGAGTGTGTGGTGTGGAGTCCGTGAGAATGGGGGAGAATGCGTCAAGAAAATGTCTTTGTTCTTGATCGAGTCCGCATCGCTGCATTAGATCCCCAACAACAGGAACCGTTTGTAGGGCCGGCGGCAGTGCGGGCGGGTGCTCAGCAGCAGGAGCAGCCGGCGTGGGTGGCTGCGATGGCGTCACTCCTGTGACATCAGAGGGCGCAACAGTATGGCTGGGCTGAGGGTTAGGCACACCTGACGTATGGCTCGGCTCGTCGGTCACACCACGCTCCCGGCCCCCGTGTAGTGTGGGTGGAGTGTGTGGTGTGATTAAGGGTTTGAGGCGCGACGGGTGAATAAACCAGCGGCGCCTACCGAACTGGATCTGCACACATTGCAGCCTGACAACGCGAACGATCTCGACGGGGCCCCTCCATGGTTTCAACACCTTTGCCGAGGTCGCCAGGGGTACCTGGGGGCAGTTGAGCCAAGCCCTGTCCCCTGCCACCCAAACATAACTGTATGTGCGAAGGCCCCGCAGGCGTTCGTTGGCCAATTGACGCGACTCGGAATTGTGTTTCACGGCCTCCCGCGCATCAACCAACTTTTGCACATTGACCCGGACGTGGTTGGCAACCTTTGATTTAGGTCCGGGCGTCCCGACGTGCATCTGCATGTCCACGGGGGGGTTGACCTCGCGCCCATATATCAAGTAAAACGGCGAGAACCCCGTTGCCACATGAGGTGCCATCTGATACGCGGCCAGTTCTCCGGGGATGTGCAGGTCCCAATCTACCTGTGATTCACATACCTGATGGCTCAGCATGGAGGTGAGCGTTCGGTGGAGGCGCCGTCTGAGGATGGTATGGCGAGGTGCGAAACTTATGTGTGCCGAGCAGGTAGCACACGTCCCGCAACAGGGTAGATGAGAAGTTTTTCCCTTGGTCGGTGAGCAGCCGTTCGGGAGCACCCATGTCCAGGACTTAGCCCAGGAGAAAAGCCTCTGTAATGGCTGCTGACGACTGGTTGGGGAGAGACCAGGTCATGGGCCACCGTGTAAAATTTTCAACCCCAACCAGCAGGTACTTATTACCCCTAGGAGTGGTGGTAAATGGGTCCAAAATGTCCAGCGCCACCAACTCATTCACGAGGGACACATGAATAGATTACAATGGCGGGTGGGATGGTTTGGCGGGGGGGTTTCTCTGTGCACACTGGAAGCAGCCATGGTTCAAATCAGCGACATCGCTTGCCATGCCCAGCCAGAAGTAATCCAATTGTAGCATGGCAAGTGTCTTCTGCACCCCCAGATGCAGAAGCCACTCATGTGCAGCCCATACCACCCTCCCCCGCAGGGAAGTTGGCACCACCAATTTGTGGCAGCGCGAGCAAGCGTCCCAATGCATGAGGAGCTCATCACGCATTTCAAAGGAAGCGGGGCCCCCCCGACCTGTACCCCTGCATGAGCCACAGGCGCCTCGACAAAATTTAAGGAGGGACCTATCTTCCAGCTGAAGACGTCCCCACTCGTCGAAGGTAAGGTCCAACAGGGCATCGTGTGGGACAGACGCTGCGGGAGCGCAATGTGGGGCAGCATCGACATCAGCCGCGGCTGCAAGGATCGGAGGTGAACCGTCCTACGTCAACTTGCAACGCCCCGAACCCATGAACCAAGCACATCAGCCAGCGGGCGGCAATCGCGATGGCGCGTCGACGTTGCCGTTTCGGACGCCCTTACTGTAGGTGATGGTAAACGTATAGTGCTGGAGGACCTCTAGCCAGCGTGAGAGTTGTCCAGGAGGCTGGTCGACACGCAACGCGTACTGGAGCGCCACGTGATTGGAACGCACCGTGAAATTTCGCCCGTAGAAGTATGGCCTATACTGTTGGATGAAGAAAACAATTGCCAACAGTTCACTATGGGTGACACAGTATTGTTGCTCCGCGAGAGACAAGATCCGGCTGCTGTAGGCAACGACACGCTTGACACCATCGATGACCTGGGACAACACCCCTCCGATCCCGGAATGGCGTTTATCGGTGCAGTGCAGGCCGCGATGCTGGAGTCCCTCTGCAGCACCAAGTGCGCCTGAATGCACCATGCAGCGCACAGGGAGAAAAAGTTGTCGTCGTCCACTGCCGGCATTATGATTCGCAACTCCCATGCCAGGTTGAGGAGCTTCTCCAACACCAGCACATCGATCCCTTCGTAATCAATGCGCGGGAATGCGGCTCTGGCCAGGGCCAGTAGCGCACTGCGGAAGGAAAGGGGAGATTCGGACTCACCCTTCCTTCTGTTGTTGAAGTGATGGCGTGATTCTGACAGTGGTCCCTAGATAGCCTGCATGTGGAGGAGCGCCTGTTGCAGTGTGGAGCGGTCCCCCCGCGGTATGGTGATGAGTGCGGTGAGGTCGCCATTGTCCAATGCCGCTGGAAGCGCCCGGAGTGCCTCCCCCTTGGACCATCCAGCCATTTCGCAGTGCGAGAGAAAGCGGCGTTGGAAGGCAACCCAATCGCCCCCCGCAGCCGGAAACGCCTTCAGTGCCGGTAGGCACTGTTGGACGGTCAGCGATCGTCCCCCGGGCAGCGGGGGGTCTTCTGGCTTGGCGCTTACTGTAGCTCCAGCGATCAAGATGTCGGCCTCCTTTGGCCATCGCGCCATCAATGACGTTACGCCATCCGGTTGGTTCCCGCCAAGTCCGGAAGTGACACGCGTCCCGTCTTGCATTGCGCGCCCGGCGGAAGCGTCCCTCACCATGGCGGGAAATTAGAAAATTTTGGCGGGATCCTCAGCAGCGGTGGCGGCGGCATCCGTTGCCCGCTGTGCTGTGATTTCCACCCTGGCCCTGGCCTCCTCGCGGTGAATGTCGCCGAGGATGGTGGCCGCGGCCTGAAGCAGCTCAGCAAGGCGGAGGTGCGCCTCTTGCAGCGAGCTGCGTGGTGATGGGGAGACGGCGGGTGGCGGGCCGAGCAGCTGCCTAGCCGGCAGAACTTCGCCTTCCCCAGTCGGGATCGTACCACGGTCGCCTGGTCGTCGTCGTCTTCCTCCGCGCTCCTGGCACAGTTCTTGCATTTCGTGTCCATGGCCACTTCTATCACCAAATGTAGTGAGCCCAAGGACGAGAGGGAGCCGGTAGTGGAGGTGACACTTTTATTTAACAACACTAATGTACAGGGTCCCTAACACAAAGGGGTAACGGCCCCTTACACCCGCTACCTGGGAAGGTATGGCCTCCGGGCTATCGTGCCTCTTCACACTGGGGACCACTCTGCACTCAGCCCTCCGGCTAGGGGCGCTAGGGGCCCTAGGGGAGGCTATCCTGACCCAACCCAGCGAAGGTCCTCGGGTCCCGGCCACTGGCCCACTCAGTCCCGGCCCTTAGAAGGGCAGCGGGTCTGGGGGTCCCAGGGTCTTACTCTAAGCCCGGTCTTCAGTCTTCGGCTTGAGGAACACTGCCCAACCCGGGTCAGGGGTCCGGCTTTTATTCACCTGCCAGGGACCCCACGCCCTTGGCCACGCCTCCCTTCCAGAGTTCCAGAGTTCCAGAAGGACCTGGAATCTTTCCGCAGCCCCCCTCTTGGGGTCTGGGGAACCTTGGTGGCCCACACATCACACCCTACTGGTGGATGTCTGCTAGTGCAGGTAAGTACCCCCGTTTATCGCGTTACATATGCATTGACCTCGAAACTGAATAGCCTACACCAGAGACATCCTCCTCTATGGCCTTGTCTCTGCCCCTGTGATAGACTAGAGAAAAATGCTAAAATGCGACAATGCAAATATCAAAGCATTAATAGCTCTTTTTTAGATAATTAGATAACATTGACTTCAAACAAAATATATTACTGGAGAAAAAATATTGGACAAACAGCAAACCTGTGCACTGAACACCAGCATCGGATCTCGTAGTGCAAGTGTTTGCATTTCCTTTGGTCAGTGTGCAGTTGAAGAGAGACTCTTCCAATGAACCACACGTGGCTGTCCACTTCGGGCTTGGGCCTTTGCCATAGTTGGCCTGGTTATCGACAGCGTGTCCACATTGCATTTGTTGACACACAACATCGGCTCCATATGAACTCCAGGCATAGTCACAAAGCGAACCCCAAGATCCATTGTTAAATATTTCCACTCGGCCTCTGCAAGTCATTTCACGATCCACCAGCCGAATTGTTCCATCTGGAAAACACAATGTCACACGTAAAAAATTGGTTATATCAGTATAAAAAAGTGCTGTAAATATCAATACACATTTTGGTTCATTAGCCGTATGTAAATATCAGACACAAATTAAGTATATCTGGTGTGTTTTAAACCAATGAAATGTCTAAAGAGTTAGCTTTACAATTTAACTAATAATTATAGTTGAACTTACTTTCAGATCCAGTAACAATCAGTTGAGGGTTTGCCATTCCTGAAGCTGAAAAATCGTATCATGTATTAATTAATGTTCTTGTAACAATGACAAATGGGATTTTACTACATTTCTAACATTAAATTGAATGCAGACTAGGTACTTTAACCTGACCCAATAATCAGCCACATGTACATACATTATGAGCTACATAGACATTGCACAGGCAAGAAAATATGTTATGAATTGTATTTAGTTTCATTTCAATTATTTATCCAGGTCAAACAAGACCTAAGTAAAGGCAGATGGTGGGATACGGGCTAAGGCAGATTTTGGAGGTAGCGTATCTACTGTAGGACAGCTACAGGATCTGGCGTAGGGAAGAACGCATCGGCGAGATGTGGTGGCATCCACAGCTTTGGCCATGGTGACATGTTGATCTCGTGTAAGTAGGGGGGGCACTGCTGATGTTGGCACGTTCGGTCTACTCAATGACGGAACTGACGTATCAAGTTTTCTCTATCGCACACACACACACACACAACATGCTAACGGGTGGAGGAGTTGCTACGGCAGCTTGGCACTACATGTTAAGCAATTGTGATGAAAATTATAATGCTGATGATGATGAAGATAGCAATTAGCATTATGGTGACCATTATGACTTTATAATATACACGTTTCCCTCGCTCTATGCGGGTTTGGTTTGTGCCATTTCGCGTAAATGCGGCTAATCTATTTTGACCCAAAAGTAGCTCTTATGCAGTTTGAATTCACTCGTATGTCGCTACGCGGTCGTGAGACAAATTTGTGTGTACTGTATGCGATACTTAGCAGGCTGCTGTCTCGTGCAGTGCATTTTGGGTTGGGTAACTGTGCAGTCTATGCTATGCAATTTTGCTTTGGGTACACGTTTTTGCAATGCATCTACCGCATAAAGTGAGAGAAACCTGCATTGTAATTGCTGTAAAATAGTGCTATGTAATGCATGTATTTTGAATAATGTAGGTTATATATTTTAAATATTGCACGAGAAAACTGTAATAAGTTGTGTATTTAAATGCTCTAAACAAGTGTTATATTACGTTAATGGTGCTGCAGAAAAATGAGAGATAACGATAAAAAGTACAAAAGTGGCCATGAAATTGAGACCAAACAATGGATTCTTGAAATTAATCACGTAACATGAATTGTGACATGGCAATGCTTGAATCATTCATCACAATATGTAAATGACTAAAATCAATATCTGCCTGCAGTAGAAACCAACACGAAAATTCAAGTTTACCAAGTTCAAATTAAGTTTAAAGTGTACCAGTTGTTTCCGATACAATAGTCATGTAAATTCAAGGATAACATACCCTGGCATATTAATGCGGCGGTTTGAAGTCGGTCACAATTATTTGTCCCAGACTGCAAGCAGCCAAATATTTCATTCGTAGTTGACGAGCAATCTAAATTATCAGACAACACTATTCCAGCTCCAACGCCAAACTGTGACATGACTCCATGGGCTACACTCCAACCACAGCCGAGCAGATGACAAATCACGTCTGCATCTTGAGTGTTGACAGTTGAATTACAGATTTCATTCCAAACACCATTTCTCGAAATCTCCACCCTGCCCTCGCAGCGATTTGTTCCACCCACCAGACGGAGTCCTTTAGCTGAAATAGACATGAAATGAAAATATTATGTAATTCAACACTTCAGTTCAAGTGTTCCTCCTGGCCACTCTGTGTGGACTCCCAAGCCGACATGGAATCACCCCCCACACAGTCTTTTCAAAAAAGCCATAGGGCACACAGTCTCTAAGGGCTCATACAATGGAACAGGACTGATGCCTGAACTGAGTAGACCCGCTACCCCAGCAATTGCTCAGAAGCCTTGTCATCGTCCTCCACTCAGAACACCCGGCTCCCAGTGTCCCAAACCCTCTTTGGCGCCATCCATTTAGTATGTATGCAAAATCTGTCAAAACTTGACCCCTACCCCCCTCCCTGTACGAATCCTACAGAACGGCTGATATTTAATCCACGCAGAAACGATCAAGGATTAATAATATGAACGCTGCATTATAATCGAGGCTTTACCCCCCCCCCCCCCCCCCCGTTTCCTATGTGTACGCACATTGTCAGTAGACCCCCCATACGCAAGCATGCGTATTTGGGTATACACCCTCCCCCCTCTATGCCTACGTACTAAATGAATGACCCCTTTCTGCCCGTTCTTCAATAACGTTTCCTGAACCCCGCCGTTCTTCCAGAACCTTCCCTGCTCACCCCCCACTCTCATACCCTGCCCCATGACAGCTCCCACCACTCTCCTAGTTCTGCTCTACTTATTGAACCCTCCACAACCTACACGATCTTCTGCACTAGCCCAGTTCAGGTGAATCACCGGTCACTACTCATAGGATTGGGTTAAATACTTTTCAAGTTGATAATTGGTTCTTTACCCTTCTATCTGGCAACAAAACTGACACCTTTTTTACAAGGAGTCATGTTTGCATAGACCGCAATACCTGCAGTCATAATACAATTATGACTGCAGGTATTGCGGTCTATGCAAACATGACTCCTTGTAAAAAAGGTGTCAGTTTTGTTGCCAAATAGAAGGGTAAAGAACCAATTATCATATTTTTACTGGCAAATGAGGTTCCCATACTTTTCAAGTTATTAACCAAGCAAAGTCGTAACTTGCTGTGGTGCTTCCATTCTTCCCTGCCATTTGGCTGTTATCTCCGACTCTCTGAGTTGCATTGCACTGTTAGGTGCCTCTGCATTAACGGGCTGGAGTCTCACTAACATGGCCACCTCTGCTCCCTTAGCCTCGATGTATCGATGGTTCTGGCTGTGTGATGGGCTGTGTGTCTCACTGGCGCGACCACCGTTGTGGTGGTTCTCTTGCGTGGACGCGCTTGCCTCTCACAGCGCAGTTGGCAGCGCCGCAGCTTGTGTTACACATAGACGTCACATTAACTTGCTAATCCCCCTAACTGCTTAATCTCTCCCATTAACATAGTACTAATCTCCTATTAACACTGCTGTTGTGCGCATATGCGGGGACGATACTCTTATGTGGCGACGGAAGATCATTTCATGCTAATCTCTTTCCTTAATCTCTCTCTCCCTAATCAACTGACGTGCTTGCGTCCGGGGATGGAATTCCTTTGCAGCTCTGACCCCGCCTGCTTGCCCTTCGCCACATATTTAACCTCTTGTTGTAACAGCTCTCTCGCTGGTTCAGCAGTTCCACTACTGGATTATTTGTTCCGGACGACCGCTTGTGTTGCGATCGAAACGTCGTGATATATTATGTTTTATTTTATTTTTCTACCTACGTGACTTTACCGAAAGAACCAAAGAATATGGATTCATGCAGTCACAAAAGCTTTAAATCAAGATATTTTTTTTTTTAGATAAGACAATTTAGTTTTTATTTTAGTGACAACTGATAGTTTGTGAATTTTTAAAGCATCTCCATTTAAATTAGTTAAATCAATTGTAATATTGGTTCTCAAAGTAATTAAATGCTTATGTATGGTACAGGTGTGTCGTGCTTAATAAGCAATTTGAATTTAGCCCATATTCGCAAAACGAGCACATTTTAACGTAACGAGCGGAGATTCTGATTCTGGAGACCGATCGATCAAATGCATCCCATGGCAGCAGGGGGTGAAACGCGGCCTGCAGTTGTTTGTTTTCCAGTCTCCTGTGAAATGCTGCCTCAGAGCGTGATTCACTGTGTCGGGAAGGGGGCCTTGTGGTGGCACTGTAATGGGTGGGTGGGAGAGCAGTGGCACAACGGCTCGTGTGCGGTGCTACGAAACTGGCGACTCCCGCTCACGGCCAAAACCGCTGTTGAGCATCTGAATCGGTCCTGGACCTCCCCTAGGACTCAGACTCAAATGAGTACCTGATGCGGTGTGTAAACATTGGCACTAGGGAGACAAATGCGGCCGGGCATAGTGATGGCCAACCACCCCCACGTGTACCATACTGGCCTTCAGAGGCACTCCCTAATAGCACTTGCACCAGCAGTCTGTGAAGGGGGATCTTGCACTCTGGTCCATCATGCGTGGTAAGTGTTAAATGTGATGTAAGTGTTAAATGTGATGATACAGTAATTCATATTTCTCACGTTAACACAGTTGTTCAAGATTTTAACATTTTGGGGCTCAAACTTATTTCATCTTTGAACATGGGAGTCAATGGGAAAACGATGATCGTTAAACTATTTTTGCTTACCAAGACATTTCTCGGAACGTATCTCGCTCGTTAAGCAAGACATGCATGTATTTAATTTTCTTCGTAGTAGCAGCCCAACGTGTGCATAATTTTCATAAATGTGTGATTTGGTGGTTTGGACAATACATACCTGTGCAAGTAGTGTATTGAGATCCTTGCTGCATGCAGTTATACTTATTTATTGGTGCCACAGTGCATTCTGAAGCATTCTCTGCAGCAACATCGCACTGAACACTCAAGATGGGCGTTGGTAGCGGAGTGTTTTGAGATGTGGACGTGATTTGATATCCACATCCCAATTCACGGCAGGCAATGTTTCCCAAGTAGTCCCTGACGCTGCATGGAGTCCCCCATTGGCCATTGCTAAATATCTCCACGCGGCCTTGACATTCCATTTCACGGTCAGCCAGACGGATTATATCACCTAAATAAACACGTGTATATTTGTCATCACATAAGTAATTACGTATGAAACAAACAACAGTAGATAAGGATGTTATTATATCTGTCCATACAATGCGTTTGACATAATGAATATGATGCCATTAGTCCCCAACACACGGATTGCCACCATTACCTGACCACCTTCATCCCCCAACACGACTTGACTTTCCAAGTAGCACACATTATGTGTGGCTCAGGCTCAAATTGACAATTCACAATGTAAGATAACATAAACATGTGTCACCTGAAACATTAAGTCGTTTTCATAATTACTGCATTTGCAGCTATGCGTTTAAAACGTGTCTGGCATTGTTTGAGTTCTGACAATAATATTTTCATTTCAAGCAAAGATGCTTGAGAGTCTTGTAGGCGTGACTAGCTGATAGATGTGGGTTCCCATACCAGGCTGGTACTCGGTGAGACAAAATGTGCACCCTTCAACTCAGCACGGTCACCCCCTCCACCATGTACTTACTTGTCGAGGTAGTTGTGATCATTGTATAGTTTTGATTCCCTGCAGCTGATGGGGTGGAGGGGGGGATAACAAAGTTTGTATTTCGAACAGGCAATCACAACATAAAGTAACATAGTTGATTTCACAGCCAATATTAGGATTCTAAATTTATTGTATGTTGGACCACATTGATCTGACCAAATCTGCGTAGTTAAAATCGTGCAGCACCTGACAGCCAAACGCAGCCTGTGGATGGCGGCACACGAGCAACAATCTGCTACAGTACTATACTGTTCAAGTACAGTACTTGTAGGTGTGCCTAGCTGTACTGTCCAAGTACAATACCCCTCCCACATAATGCGAATACAGTAGTTGAAATATTAAATCGTGAATCAGAATTTCGCAAAATAAAAATATGCGAAAGAAGAGGTTTGACTTTTGTATGGAGAGCCTCTTCTGAACAATAGGAGAGCAGGCCCAAGTACCCTCCATGTGTCCATTATCTTAATGCGTTCTATTACTCCACAGTGCCTGTTGCACTTACCAGAGATGCAATCTCGATTTAACCATACTCTTAGTTCTTTCGGTAAAGTCACGTAGGTAAAAAATGAAATTTAAATTAATAAAATAAAATGAAAATCACGACGTTTCGGAGGCAACACAAGTATCCGTCATCAGGTGGGACCGTCACAGCCAGATTTGCTGCATCAAGTGAGGCAGGGAACAAGATGCAAGCTCTTAAATACAAGTTAAGGGGGAGGAGAGGGGGGGAGGAGCTTATCAGAATGTGGTAGCCAATGAATGGAACGTATCGGGAGGGGGGGGGGGGCTAAAACAGGGCACGTGGTGCTCGTGGGCGTGGTCGACGTGGACGTGTTACTGCGCAAGTCACTGTTGATGCACATGATAGAAAAGAAACGAAAATGCCCATGTTTATACCAGTGTTGGCTGACAATAAAGAGAGTACTGTTAAACGCTGGGGATGTTAACACTCGGTAAAGTAAAATAGTGCCTGTCAGATAAGATGGTCCAAAAATGTGTAGTTAAATCTTTTTTGCGTGGTTAATAACATCTTTCCAATGATTACTAAGTTTGTACCCATCATCACGGTTGAAATTATGTCTGTGTTTGTATATCTGAATGGCTTCGTGTACAAACCTTTGATGGTAGCCAGAGGGTTTGCAGAGCACCTTAGTCTCGGAAAAAACAATATCATGAGAGCCCACTGAGTTGTAGCAATGATCGGCAACGGCGGAAGACTCAATTTTGCCGTGTTTCAAATCTGACTTGTGCTCGCGGACACGATCAGAAACATGACGTTTCGTTTCCCCAATGTAACAGTCACCACAGCTGCAACTCAGTTTATAGACTCCAGGGTATTGCAAGTCAGGGATGACATCCTTCACAGATGGAATTAGATCACGGATTTTATGTACTGTACTGAATCGGATTTGGATCTTATGTTTGTGTAATGCGAGCAAGGACAGGGTGGGCGCTGCCTCAGCACCACTCACACGGGCCGGTGTATTGGAGAGGCGGAGCCTGGTCGTCGGGGTAAGTGGGGGCGGAGACAGGGGCAAGATGAGAAGGTGGAGTTTGGGTCACGTGAGAGAGGGGATATAAGGGAGAGACGGAGGAGGAGCTGGGAGGAGAAGAGCGTGAACGACAGAGGGGAGCCACGCTGGCGGTGAGGGGAGAAGTGGCGCCATTGCCACGTGGTTGGGCCCGATAGGCAGACTGGGGTGAAATGTGCGCGGGCAGTGGAGTGAGCGGGTGCGCACGGGAGAGAGAGAGCCAGAGCAGGTGTGGGGGACCCGAAGGGCGGTGTGGCCCGAGCGGGTGAGGAAGAGCACACGGAGGGGCTGGAAGTGACGGCGTGGCGAGAGCTACACGGAGCGTGCGCGGGGCGTACGGCGACGGAGAGAGAGAGAGAGCCACACGAAGCGTGCACGGGGCGCACAGCGAGGGTGGGTGGAGGAAGAGCGGGTGAAAGGAAAAGAACCCAATAAAGGACCAACGGAGAGTGACAACGTGTGAAGGAGTCCTTTATTACATTTGTTTAGAATTTTGGAGATCTTTTTGGTCACGCCTGCTATGTATGGCAACGTGATAGTTTTGATCGGAGTTTCAAGTGGCTGTTTCTGTATGGTGGGAGAAACAGCTTGGCGGATGGTGCATTCAGAGTATACGTTCATCCTGAGGGCCCGATGTACATGTCTTAATTCACTGGCCAGGTGGTGTTGGTCAGAAATGCCATGAGCTCTGTGGTATAGCGTTTTGATTAGAGAATTCTTTTGAGATGAGTGGTGGTGGGAATCCGGTTTCAAGCCGGAATCTGTGTGGGTGGCTTTCCTGTAGATATAATGTCCCAAGGATCCGTCAGGTCTCCTCTCAAACAGAATATCTAAGAATGGTAGTTTGCCATCTTTCTCCACTTCCATGGTGAATCTGATGGATGGATGTCTGGAATTGATGTGGTCCAAGAAGTGGTTCAATGCTGGGAGGCCATGTGGCCAAATGACGAAAGTGTCATCCACATACCTCTTCCACAGGGAAGGACGCAGGGTGGATGTCTGGATGGCGTCTGATTCAAACTTTTCACCACCTGGCCAGTAAATTAAGACATGTACATCGGGCCCTCAGGATGAACGAATACTCTGAACGCACCATTCGCCAAGCTGTTTCTCCCACCATACAGAAACAGCCACTTGAAACTCTGACCAAAACTATCACGTTGCCATACATAGCAGGCGTGACCAAAAAGATCTCCAAAATTCTAAACAAACATAAGATCCAAGTCTGATTCAGTACAGTACATACAATCCGTGTTCTAATTCCATCTGTGAAGGATGTCATCCCTGACTTGCAATACCCTGGAGTCTATAAACTGAGTTGCAGCTGTGGTGACTGTTACATTGGGGAAACGAAACGTCATGTTTCTGATCGTGTCCGCGAGCACAAGTCAGATTTGAAACACGGCAAAATTGAGTCTTCCGCCGTTGCCGATCATTCCTACAACTCGGTGGGATCTCATGATATTGTTTTTTCTGAGACTAAGGTGCTCTGCAAACCCTCTGGCTACCATCAAAGGTTTGTACACGAAGCCATTCAGATATACAAACACAGACATAATTTCAACCGTGATGATGGGTACAAACTTAGTAATCATTGGAAAGATGTTATTAACCACGCAAAAAAGATTTAACTACACATTTTTGGACCATCTTATCTGACAGGCACTATTTTACTTTACCGAGTGTTAACATCCTCAGCGTTTAACAGTACTCTCTTTATTGTCAGCCAACACTGGTATAAACATAGGCATTTTCGTTTCTTTTCTATCATGTGCATCAACAGTGACTTGCGCACAAACACGTCCACGTCGACGATGCCCACGAGCACCTCGTGCTCTCTTTTAGCCCCGCCCCCCTCCCGATACGTTCCATTCATTGGCTACCACATTCTGATAAGCTCCTCCCCCCTCTCCTCCCGCTTAACTTGTATTTAAGAGCTTGCATCTTGTTCCCTGCCTCACTTGATGCAGCAAATCTGGCTGTGACGGTCCCACCTGATGACGGAGACTTTTGTTGCCTCCAAAACGTCGTGATTTTTATTTTATTTTATTAATTTCAATTTTATTTTTTACCTACGTGACTTTACCGAAAGAACTAAGAGTATGAATCCTTGCAGTCACGAAAGCTTCAAATCTAGAATCGATTTAACCAGTTGGATGGCTGGGTTGAGCTATTCATTCTAGAGATCTGCACCAGGCCGTTGCTAGATGTCAGCCCTTTTCGGTTAGCCCCTTTGTTTTTGGGAAAAAGTGGTCTAATTCTGTGTTTAACAACCACTACCATGAAATCCGGCTTCCTAGAAAGTAGTGATGGATGATGGGTTGTGGGTGGGGAAAGTCACATTGTGAATACTCGCAATGGCTACTAAAATGTAGTTTTAATCAGGAACACAACCTCCTATTGGGAAATATAGAAAAAATAATTCAAAATATTTAATAGAACTCTGTAAGAAAATGTATACAACAAGATAATGACATTTACAAGTACTTTCAATTATCAAAACCAAAAACAATGCATTGCTCACCTTCACAAATGATGGCAGCTGTCTGGAAATGGTTGCAATCATTGGTTCCATATGCAAGGTTCTCGTATATCCTGTTGCCAACTGTGTTTAAGTTATCTGGGAAAATGGTTCCATTTCCTTGTCCAAATGCCGACAGGTTTCCATAGGCAAGGCTCCAGCCACAGCCAAGGAGACGGCAAATGCCATCTCCGATGTTTCTGTCCAAAGTGGAGCTGCATAGCTCGCCCCACATGCCGTTCTTTTGGACTTCCATCCGGCCCTCACAGCGGTTGTTTCCACCAACCAGACGAAGCCCTGCAGCTGCAGATCAAAATAAAAGCCATTGCAAAACATGACGCATGAGTACATAATACAAAGTGTAATGCTTTCATTATAATTAGCTCTTCAGGAATCTATTTACAGCCATTAGTCACTTCCTGTGTCCATTTAGTTTTACTATTTATCTTTCTTATCTTATTTTATCAAAATCCATAATGAATAAATCACGACACAGGTATTAATATGCAATCTCTAGAAACACAATTATAGTTGTGATTATATTTTTTTAACCAGTGATTCAATTTAAAACAGTAAACTGTTGAATATAAAACCACAGAATGTCAAGACTGTAAAATAAATCACAATAAAAAGTATTAAATATAACTTGTAAAAATAAAATGGAAGACCCAATAAAATAATGATTTTAAATTTAACACAATTAAAGAAATACATAATATCTATGGGACAATTTTAGCCTTGGAATAGGTGTCTATTTGGTGTTTTTACATGTTAACATATCCTGTATTATTGCCGGAAAGGGTAAAGCACTTTCTTAGAAAAAAATACTTAACGTCTAAAAAAAGTTCCATAACATATTCGGAATAAAATACTAGAAACTGAGTGCAAATTGAGAAAATATGATTTTTAGGCTTCTGAAAATCAATCTAAGACACGTTACTATATATTGCTCCCTTTGCTGTACACTTTATCAGGGCTTATTCTAACTTTTCGGCAGATATTGTTGCACATTTCGTGAATTAAAACCTGGCATCCCGAGTGATGGGATCCAGTTTAGGAAGCGGAAATCTCCACCTCAGGTGTTTAAAACACCTCAGGTGTTGCTCAACACCGGTGTACATTAAATGCAGCGGTGTTGAGCTGTCACCACTGGGCTCTTGTGGATGCTGTACAGACTATGAGCAGTGCAGAACAGGGTTTGACACTTTCTTTCGCTCTAACCGGAACCATAAGCCACCACTGCAAACAAAGGAATCGTGTGTGTGTCACCCTGGGTTTCATTCAGTTAGAATATATGTTTAAAGGCATACCTGAGCATGAAACATAGCTCTTCATTGTATCCCAATTATCACCTCTGCAGTATCGGTTTTCTTGCGATAGTGTACACTGTGACAGGGAATTCTCTAATCCCGTGCATGAAGCGACCAATGCAGTGTTATATCCTTCCACTCCGTAATAATAGTAGGGGTATGATTGGCCACAGCCCAACTCCTCGCACACAGCATAGCTAATGTATGGGTAATAGAAGCATACACTCTCCCATGTGCCATTCTGAAGTATCTCCACTCGGCCCTGGCAGCTGTACAGCCCATCGACCAGACGCAGGGTCGCATCTGTGAGAAAGAAAAACATTTCACGCTTTATGATTTCCTCGTTAACAATTCGGATATGCGCAATTATGAAACCTCACAACTGAAATACATATTCTATGGTTCGTTCGGTAAAGTCACGTAGAAAAAAGAAAAATAATAGCAATAAAATGATAAAAAATAAAGTGAATACAAAAGAATAAAATATCACGACGTTTCGATCACAACACAAGCGGTCGTCATCAGGAACAGGGAGGTTATCCTCTGAGGGCAAGCTGTTTATAAAGGTTTAGAGATGGGCGGGGCAGCTAATTTTGATGTAGGAGAGGGCCCCAACACCGGCAGGAGGTCTACTCCAATCAAAGAGCTGTTTATAAAGGTTTATAGATGGGCGGGGCAGCTAATGTTAATGTAGGAGAGGGCCCCAAAACCGGCAGTAGGTCTACACCAATCAAAGCATTGGACCTCGCTCCACACACCCACACAAGTCATGACCCAAAGTGGTTGATGACATCTTTCCAATGATTGCTGAGTTTAAAACCGTCGTCTCGGTTGAAATTGTGTCTGTGTTTGTATATATGGATGACTTCGTGAACAAATCTTTGTTGATAGCCAGTCGGCTTGCAAAGTACCATCGTCTTAGAGAAATCAATTTCACGTGATCAGCCACGGCAGAAATATTGGTACTGCCGTGTTTCAGATCTGCCTTATGTTCACGAACACGGTCTAAGACATGTCGTTTGGTTTCCCCAATGTAACTGCTGCCGCAGATACAGCTTAGTTGTAGATGCCGGGATATTGCATGTCAGGAATCTGGTCCTTCAATTATGGGATCAGGTCACGAATTTCATGCACTGTGTTAAATCGGACCTGGATCTTGTGTTGATGATGACCACTTGTGTTGCGATCGAAACGTCGTGATATTTTATTATTTTGTATTCACTTTATTTTCATTTTTATTATTTTATTGTTCTTATTTTTCTATCTACGTGACTTTACTGAAAGAACCATAAAATATGAATTCCTGTAGTCACGAAAGTTTTAAGCCAAAATGTAAAATCTCACAATTGGGAAACAATGCATTACACTAAATAGGTTATAATAACATAATGGTATCATTATCAGGCAAGATCAACAGACTGTAGGGTGAATATCATTGATTGCTACCCGAGATGGTCCCATGACGCCACAAACCATTACACCCACACATCAGCTGATCTCATCGTTGCCATTTTTTCAGTCATCATCGTCTAGGAAGTATTCCTGGAGCTGCCGTTCTGGGCGCCATTGTGGCAAGATTGTATCTCCCCTGTGAGTTAAATCACGACTCTGATGCCTGTATATTTGGAGTCTTCGTGTTCTCTCTCTCCTGGTCGTTGCTTGGATCTTTCTCCACGTCCTCCATATTTTCTCTCCATATATACAGTGAGGGGAAATTGTATTTGATCCCCTGCTGATTTTGTACGTTTTCCCACTGACAAAGAAATGATCAGCCTATAATTTTAATGGTAGGTTTATTTGAACAGTGAAGACAGAATAACAACAACAAAATCCAGAAAAACGCATGTCAAAAATGTTATAAATTGATTTGCATTTTAATGAGAGAAATAAGTATTTGACCCTTCTGCAAAACATGACTTAGTACTTGGTGGCAAAACTCTTGTTGGCAATCACAGAGGTCAGACGTTTCTTGTAGTTGGCCACCAGGTTTGCACACATCTCAGGTGGGATTTTGTCCCACTCCTCTTTGCAGATCTTCTCCAAGTCATTACGGTTTCGAGGCTGACGTTTGGCAACTCGAACCTTCAGCTCCCTCCACATATTTTCTATGGGATTAAGGTCTGGAGACTGGCTAGGCCACTCCAGGACCTTAATGTGCTTCTCCTTGAGCCACTCCTTTGTTGCCTTGGCCGTGTGTTTTGGGTCATTGTCATGCTGGTATACCCATCCACGACCCATTTTCAATGCCCTGCCTGAGGGAAGGAGGTTCTCACCCAAGATTTGACGGTACATGGCCCCGTCCATCGTCCCTTTGATGCGGTGAAGTTGTCCTGTCCCTTTAGCAAAAAAACACCCCCAAAGCATAATGTTTCCACCTCCATGTTTGACGGTGGGGATTGTGTTCTTGGGGTCATAGGCAGCATTCCTCCTCCTCCAAACACGGGGAGTTGAGTTGATGCCAAAGAGATCCATTTTGGTCTCATCTGACCACAACACTTTCACCCAGTTGTCCTCTGAATCATTCAGATGTTCATTGGCAAACTTCAGACGGGCATGTATATGTGCTTTCTTGAGCAGGGGGACTTTGCGGGCGCTGCAGGATTTCAGTCCTTCACGGCGTAGTGTGTTACCAACTGTTTTCTTGGTGACTATGGTCCCAGCTGCCTTGAGATCATTGACAAGATCCTCCCGTGTAGTTCTGGGCTGATTCCTCACCGTTCTCATGATCATTGCAACTCCACGAGGTGAGATCTTGCATGGAGCCCCAGGCCGAGGGAGATTGACAGTTCTTTTGTGTTTCTTCCATTTGCGAATAATCGCACCAACTGTTGTCACCTTCTCACCAAGCTGCTTGGCAATGGTCTTGTAGCCCATTCCAGCCTTGTGTAGGTCTACAATCTTGTCCCTGACATCCTTGGAGAGCTCTTTGGTCTTGGCCATGGTGGAGAGTTTGGAATCTGGTTGATTGATTGCTTCTGTGAACAGGTGTCTTTATACAGGTAACACGCTGAGATTAGGAGCACTCCCTTTAAGAGTGTGCGCCTAATCTCAGCTCGTTACCTGTATAAAAGACACCTGGGAGCCAGAAATCGTTCTTATCGAGAGAGGGTCAAATAATGATTTCCCTCATTAAAATGCAAATCAATTTGTAACATTTTTGACATGCGTTTTTCTGGATTTTGTTGTTGTTATTCTCTCTCTCACTATTCAAATAAACCTACCATTAAAATTATAGACTGATAATTTCTTTGTCAGTGGGCAAACGTACAAAATCAGCAGGGGATCAAATACTTTTTACCCTCACTGTTTCCACATTTATTTCGAGTATTTGGCTGCTATAAATTTCCACAAGATAAGCTACTGAGCTATAATTTGTAGCCAGGTCGCTTCTGAAAAAGAGCTACAGCTCAGTGGGCTTTATCTGGTAAAAAAAACAGTGTGTTTTCGTTCAACAGTCTTGCCCCATGGCCATCAACCCATCTGGCCTTTATGTGTACTGCTGAAGCGCTTTTACTTTTCTAAACAGTCAGACCTCGCTTAGTACTCAAAATGCGTTCCTATAGAAATGAGCACTAATCGAATCAGCACTAAAAGGGGTCATCATACCATTGTGTATATGGGGATGTGTTCCCGACTGCCTTCTTTCTTACTTATATATGATAAAAATATGAGGGCTTCATTGGGGTATCGGTAATCATGCAACTAATAATACAGATGGTAAACATGATATCATGAATGTAATGTTAGTGCAAAACACTTACTTGATGAGTTGGTTATTTTCCATGGGTAAACAGTAGATGCTGAGGAAGCAAAAAGTACATGTTCATCGATTTATTTACTTATTACAAAAGGCAGTTAAAATACATGGACAAATTGTAAACCCATTAATACCTAACCATATCATTATTACATTATTATAATTACATCGGTCAATTAAAGTGATTCTAAATATGTGTAGTGGATTCAACTGAGTCGCAGACGTACTCTTTGGAGGCAACACATTTATTAAAACCAACACACTTAACACAAAGGGGTAACTGCCTCTTTACCAGATAAGAACCTATGGGCGTAGAACGTAGATCTTTAGATGACAACAGCAACGCAGAACCCCGGTTCCTCTCGGCGACCCGGTTTAAATTCTCGCTGGCCGTGGCTAGCTCCGCCCTTGGCCATGACCACCTTCTCGAACCCTCTAGCAGGATCTCGCCCCGGCACGTGACCACCCCAGCCCCCACTTGGGGCCTCTGTGTAAATCTTACCCGTCACATGCCTTCCAGGGTCAACCAGAGTGCTTTGGCCTGGGGTAACCTCATTTCATGGCTGACACACTCACACTCCATCCTATAGGAGTCAGCACTGCACGCCACGCGTGGTGCCACTGAGCACTATGACTCAGTGCTCACCGAGCCCCGTCTAGGGCTGGTACTACACCCACATATTCGGGGTATCCGTGATGGTAATACATTGCACGCCGTGCCTCGCTAGAGCCGACATTACCCAGTGACATCCACGATGTCACTACATACGTGATATCCGCCATGTAAGTGCATCGCATGCTGTGCCTCTCTGGGGCCGGCACCACACAGTGACATCCGCGATGTCACTATATGTGGATAAGGTGTATTACATATGAAGTATCGGAAATGACGGCAGGAAACTTCTTGACGGGTAACACACCTTTTATTAAATCTTGACTTGTCACAATACAACGTGTGGTCTCTATTCTTCCGACGACACACTTTACTTAACTCGTGTAGACTCTCTGCCTCTGGCTACACTCTTTACTTAACTCGTGTAGACTCTAGGCCTCTGGCTACACACATCACTCGTCTCGTGTAGACCCTATGCCTCTGGCTACACACTCCACTCGTCTCGTGTAGACTCTAGCTCTCTGGCTACACACATCACTCGTCTCGTGTAGACTCTAGCTCTCTGGCTACACACATCACTCGTCTCGTGTAGACTCTAGCTCTCTGGCTACACACTCCGCATGCTGACACTGCATGCTCACCCTACACTCCGCCTCTGGGTTACACAGAGTCCGGGTCCTCACAGGACAGCAGGACTGGGTACCGCAGGGCCCTGTCTCTTCCTCTCCGTCTTCAGTCTTCGCTGGTTACACTCTCTCCGTGCGCCTCTGCGCATCACCTTATATAGTCCCTCCTCCCGGGAGACGGAGCGGATGCAGACCTCGATGTGAGCATCGCTCCTTAGTGAACCAATCACGACGCGCTATCTCTACGATCCGCTTTCCCCCAGCGCGTGTTTCCACTCATCACCCAATCACGTCGCTCTGCCACCCGATTACTCCCACACCAGCGCGTCACCGGCACCCAGCCAATCAGCACCACACAACACACGATCCCGCGCTGACCCCTGATCCCTCACCGTCAGCGCACGTCACCACACACACATCCAATCCCGACGCGCTGGCACCTGATCGCTACCCCAGCGCGTATCGCCACTACACATATGTAGTGACATACGTCGTCACTACTGTGTCGGGACTGTATGAGCGTAGGGGGTCATCAACACAGCCCAAAAGATCGCCGGCTGCCATCTCCCCACACTGGAAGAACTACACAGTTCACGTTGCATCAAAAAAGCACAGATCATTCTAAAGGACTCTTCACACCCTGGACACTCACTGTTTGAGCTATTGCCATCAGGCAGACGATTCAGATCAGTCAAAACAAGGACAAACAGATTCAAACAGAGCTTTTATCCTACAGCGATCACCACACTCAATAATGCTAATTAATTATTAAGTAACAGTGTTTACAATTGAATGTGAAATAGAGATGTGCAATGACAAAATGTAACCTTATGTGGGTATGTGGGTATACTTGGGCTGTTTTTATATATAGTATAAATTGATTATCTTTCATTTAATTTTATTTTTATTTTCTTGTTTTATTTAATTTAAATTTATGAATGATGCCCTGACTGGTGAGCATTTTAAATTTCGTTGTACTGGTGACAATGACAATAAACGATCTATCTATCTACTGTGTTGGCTCGGTATGGGGGCTGTAGGCGGGTGTCACGGGCGTCATGTCAGGCCGTGACACGCTGCGTGAACCCAACAGGACACGTGACCGGATAGAGGGGAGCTAGGGGCCCCAAGGTGGAGCTCGGTGGTCACGTGGTTTGGGGGACTGAACCTTCCCGAAGGATCGAGAAGGGGGGCAGTTATAAGCGGTGCGTGAACAGAGAGCGGGGCTGTTCAACCTCAGGATAAAGACACCATCAACGGTCTTGGAAGTCTCCGACCTTTGTCCGTGACCAGGCAGCCCGTCAATTATATTCGTGTATCTTCTTATGTGAAGGGGCCTATGAGGTCCTGAAAGTCTTCTTAAATTACACTTCCTGATGGCTACATCAACTTATAATCTAGGCAGTGGTGGTGCATGTCTGTCAACCAGCCCAGTGGAGTCAAAGATTGGTGGATCACGCAAATGATTTGAAACTCCTTCTCCTTGCATCTTCCTTCAAATAATATCTTCCATCCAAAAATATCCTGAAGCAGAAGATTATGTGCAGTGTACACCTATGAACTATCTGCCCATGGATCTTTATGATGATGAGAATATTAGTGCTGGATACAACCACATTGGCCAATGTATTTCTAGCCTTGATCTTAACCTGTGTATTTGTAGTGGGTTTAACTAAGTCGCACACTTAGACTCGGAGACAGCGCATTTATTACTTCAACACAAAGGGGTAACTTTCCCATTAACATGACAACAACCTAGGGTGGTAACCACCCTGGCTAACTACACAGTTTACAAGGTAACTATAAACTTCGGACCAGGACCAGCAGCATTCTGCCCGGGTCCACGTGCTGGAGGACTTGGAGATTGGAGATAGTAGACAAAGGGTTTCCTCCCCGGGACGGACAGCCCAGCTCCCTCTCGGGACTCCGCTTATATTTTTGTCCGGCGTGACCGACTCCGCCCCTGGCCACGCCCCTTTTCCAGAACCTTCACGAAGAAACTCGGTTCCATCAAGTGATCCTCTGTCATTATAACCGGTCACGTGTCCTCCCGGGTCAATTAGGCTGTCATGGCCTTACCTGACCTTCCCTTCAGGTCGACACACACCGTGCCCACTAGGGCCAGTACTGCACCTACAGCATGGTGACATCGAGCGATGTCACTACATATTGATATTTTAATTTGAATGTGTACTGTTATTGAGGGACTGTGAGTTGTCTTGCTGTGGTCTGGGGCTGTTTTTGTTTTTCTGCCATGCCCAAGCATGCATTTATCAATGAAAAATAAGCAGGAATTGCACTCCTATCGTGTTTTGTATTGTGTTATTGTAACATATTGATTTACCCATACCGAGCTCCATAGTTAATTGGATTCCTCCTGCAGTTTAAATTAAGATTGTCATTTTAATTCTAGGTTCTATATCCTGCCTGGCGGGGAGAATGCAGTTCAACAATTATGAACTCTACCTGTCGAATCTCCACGAAGCACCTTAACCTCCCGTTCAGAGATGTCTGTAAGTTGCAGGGTGGGTTCCGTTCACCGCTGAATATTGGAACATGCAAGCTGTTCAGCGTTAATTTTATTTAGAGAGGCATAGCGCCATTGTTTTTAAAAACACTGCAAAAAACTGTACCGACAAGACCGCACTCTATGATAGTGAACACCAAACTGTACCACATGCCCTTCCACATGACCCTGTGACTCTTTCAATTTCTTTTCAATGACGTATGTATGCGGGGAATAGGAATGGGTAAGGGTTAATGAGCACACTAAATTAAATCTCCTTAACAGATTGAAGGAAAATTAACTCTTTCCCCTGTTTAAACAGAACATGTTATTTAATTAAAATTTAAAGTTTCATTTTTTTGTTATTTTAATTATTTTTAATAGTATATATGTTGTTTTTCTCTTAATTGTGATTCTTGAATTTTTTTTTTATGTTAGGTTAGAAACACGAAGTTCATCTGTGCTGTTGTTCAGTTGCCTGGGTAAAAAGTGGGCTAAGTTTTGCCAATGCTAGCCAGGTGACTCAACAACTTAATACAATTGTAATGCGAGCATAAATGGGAAGGCTGGATGTGACGATCTGGAAGGGAGGAGTCAGGGTCACGTGAGAGAGAGGTTATAGAGAAGAGCTCGGAAGAGATCAGGGCCAGTCGATGGAGTGAAGAGGCGGGACCACGTTGGGTTGCTGCCGCGCCATCAGCCACGTGGATGATGGGGCTTGGCACACCATCGGATAGCGGTGTGCGGAGCGAGAGAAGAGGGTGCGGGGCACACGGGGCTAGCGGGGTGGCTAGCGGAGTGTGCGGGGCACACGGGGCTAGCGAAGAGGCTAGCAGAGTGTGCTGGGCACACGGGGCTAGCGGAGTGGCTAGCAGAGTGTGCGGGGCACACGGGGCTAGCGGAGTGGCTAGCAGGGCGTGCGTGGCACGCGAGAGGAGACACTGGTCCCTTGTCAGGACCAGCGGGGTGAAGGACGAGTGGAGGAGCTGAGGAGGAAGCGAGTGCACGGGGCGCATGAGAGACGACGCTGGTCCGAGGAGGAGGCCAGCGGGGTGCGGAGGAGAAGAACCCAAATAAAGGACGAACGGAGAACTACATCGCCTGATCGAGTCCTTTATTACACTGGTGTCAGAAGAGGAACGAGATGTCGAAACATCTCAAGAAAAGGAAAATACCTGCACCATCTTCACAAGATGAAGAGGACCTTCCTCCGGCAGTGAGAGTCCCGACCATGGAAGGCGTGGGCGACACGTGGCAGTTCAGCATGAATCGCTGCGGGCCGTTCTGCTGGATTTTGTCACCCTGGTGGCGCCGGCAATGATGCCAGATCGGCCACGCGGCGGGCCTGCAAGCGGTGAGCCTTCGAGTGGGGCTGAGCCGTCCGCCATTGGGGCCTGGCCCACGCTTCCCGCCCTCTCCGACACGCGGCAGGACGCCGCCATCTTGGGTGTGGTCGGGGACGAATGGCGGGAAGCCGCCATCTTGTCGCCGCCGCGGCGGGAAGCCGCCGCCATCTTGAACAACGCGGCGAAGAGGCGGCCATGCGCTGCCATCTCGGAGGCGCCGCGTGGTGTGCATCCTGCTGCTGAGCTGCTGTTTTGCGGGGAGGAGCCGCAAGGAGAGGACGCCAACGCTGCTGCTGCCGGGGCGGGAGCACTCCCGTCCTGGCTCGTGTGCGAGACACAGGAGCAGTCGCGGGAGCACGCCGCGCTCACCATCCGAGTTCTGTGAGGCGTCTCAAGTCACCACCCTGCCGTCCTCTGCTCACTGCAGCCCCGGGCGAGTCGTGACGATATGCACCCGGCCCTAACACACACTTCACCCATCTAGCGTGTGCCGGGGGGCGATTGTTGTCATGTCTCGAGCATGCGGAGCGCGGTTCGGGTTGTGTGTGTGTGTGTTGAGGAAGGACGCGCTATCTGCTTGTTTGCTCGGTGTCAAATAGTGTGTGTGCGTTGCGGCATGGAGATGTTATCTTGAGGGCGAAGTTAATTATTAATTCGGTTGCGTCGTGTATCCTGCGCTGTACCATCCCGTGGTTTGCCGTGTGCGACGTGGTTAATTGAAAAAAAATGTTTTGTTGCTGCTGCATGGTACGACAGAGTTAATGGTGTGTATGTCTGCAGCTCTGCTTGCGATTGTGCATAATGTACGCTTGTAATCACGAAATGCTGACTGCATGTACTGTATAGACTGTTTTCTGTACGGGTACGGAGTGCGGTGCATTGTTTGACCATTGGGTTCGGAATTGTTATTAGTTGTGCGTACCTGTTCGGAAATTGGTCAATTCGTGGGGGACCCAAAAATTTTGGTTGTATGGGTGTTCATGCACCCGAGATTGCGTGTGTGTTCAAAGCAAATTGCGAGTGTTGCGAGATGGGGCCGTAAATTGCCGCCAAGTGGCGTCGCTCTTTCTGTTGATTGCATGCGGCCAGGGGTTGCATTGCGAGTTGGTGTGTGTGAGCAATGTGTCTTCGTCAACCATGGGTAAAAATTCCCCCGATATGACTGCTGTGCGCAGCGAGCTGCGGCTGTGCGTCCTATCGTTGGGGGTTGTTAAAACGTGACGGGGGATGTGTGTTGTGACCCCCAGCAAAGGGCAGCTGGGGTGCACGCACGGGGAAAACTGGCGACGTGCTCGCACGTTGGGCCGCCATTTTCAGCGTGCGCGGGAAATCGCGGGGATGCGCTCGGCGCATGGGGCTGCCATTTGAGCGCGCACGGGAAATCGCGGGGATGCGCTCGGCGCAAGGGGGCCGCCATTTTGTGTGCGCGCGGAAAATCGAGGGGATGCGCTTGGCGCAGGGGGCCGCCATTTTGAGCTCGCGTGTTGTGCGCAATGCTGGTGTGTTGACGCCCATCGGGGTAACAGGAGCATAATGGGCCCGTGTCTGACTAATGGGGGAAGTGTCATTGCACCAGCATTTGGGACAGAGATGCTGGCTGGGTTATATTCTGAGGCAAATACTTCACCAGTATACGCCAGCCATTGTTGGGTGGGTGATGCTCGAGTTGGGGTCACACCGGCCTATGGCCGATGGCTGACCTGACAGCCCGGAGGCGAGACACTCCGTGGTTTGTCTCAAACTAATGGGCCGTGTGCTCATGTGGCTCGGGGAGTCGTGGTTCAGTTGTGCGGTGGCAGACTGAACCTGGTGTGCTGAGGGCTCACGGGATTCAGGAGTAGAGGTTCCGTTACGTGGCAGCGAACGGGGAGACCTGGCTACCATGGGGCGGGGATTCCCCTTGCGGGTCCTCCAGCGGGAAGGGCCGCGGACTTATTCCGCTCTGGGTTAGGACGTTGCCCCGTGGGGGGGGGGGGGGGGGACGATGGGGTCTGGCCTTGCCAAGGGATAAACCTTCCCTTGTCTGTAAAGCGTCAGACTATAAGATGCTGGGGTGGGTCCATTGGTGATGGGATAGTACGAGATGGAGCGTGGCTGAGTTTTTGCGATGTGCCATTGTCTCGTCCAGGAAATTGCACTGGCCGAGTGTATGGCCAGTGGACGTGGCTGTGATTGGACGACCACGGTGAGGGTGAGGGCGAGTTAAATGTTACCGCTGGGGAGCGTGGCTCTCTCCACGAGAGGGTGTGTGGCTGGGGGCTTTGTTGAGAATGACAGTGGGTAGATGCTGTGTACGTGAGATGTCTGTGCTGGTCTTCAAGGGAGAACTGCTGATGGGCAAGAGCAGGACATTTTTTGTTGTCACGTGTAAATAATATTTTTTTAGTTAAAATGTAAATACTGGGGCAATTGGGTAATTATTGGGGTTCTTTTTATGCGGGGCGGATTTCGCATCTCCACTACCCTGGAACCGGGTGGCTGTCGTGTACGACATGCGGATGTGCGTTCGTTGTGCTGTGCCTCAGGGGGTTGGATTCTCCTTCTCGTCACAGATCTTCGGCGCCTGCCACACTGGGTGTTACCGGTTGTGCTAACCGGATGTGGACTTGAAGGGGGAGTGGAGAGCCTGTTCGTCACTCCTGCTCTACCAGTTGCTCTCTGAAGTTGGACTTGAGCCAGGCAGATGGACCAGAAACACGGACACACTCTAAAACACCGCATTCCTGGTTTAGGCGAGTCGGCCGTTCTTGCGTGTCGGTTGCCGTTGTTGTGCATTGTTCCATTCTTAATTCTTGTTGCTTGTTGCGCGGAGGACGGGCCGGTGTTCTGTGCCGGATCCTGATCCCTCCTCTTTCGTTACTTGTGTTGTTGTTATAATCTCCATTGCGTCTGGGGTGATTCCTGATGGTCTGGTTGTCGCTCGCATTATTTTATCCTATTGCAGCCGACCGGCTAGATTTTTCATCAGGGGGGGTGGGTCATGTAATGCGAGCGTAAATGGGAAGGCCGGATGTGACGATCCGGAAGGGAGGAGTCAGGGTCACATGGGAGAGAGGTTATAGAGGGGAGCCCGGAAGAGATCAGGGCCAGTCGATGGAGTGAAGAGGCGGGACCACGTTGGGTGGCCGCCGCGCCATCAGCCACGTGGCTGATGGGGCTTGGCACACCGTCAGCTAGCGGTGTGCGGAGCGAGAGAAGAGTGTGCGGGGCACATGGGGCTAGCAGGGTGGCTAGCGGAGTGTGCGGGGCACACGGGGCTAGCGGGGTGGCTAGCAGAGTGTGCGGGGCACATGGAGCTAGCGAAGAGGCTAGCAGAGTGTGCGGGACACACGGGGCTAGCGGAGTGGCTAGCAGAGTGTGCGGGGCACTCGGGGCTAGCAGAGTGGCTAGCAGGGCATGCGTGGCACGCGAGAGGAGACGCTGGTCCCTTGTCAGGACCAGCGGGGTGAAGGACGAGTGGAGGAGCTGAGGAGGAAGCGAGTGCGCGGGGCGCGTGAGAGACGATGCTGGTCCGAGGAGGAGACCAGCGGGGTGCGGAGGAGAAGAACCAAAATAAAGACAAACGGAGACCTACATCGCCTTTATTACACAATGAACTCACATATAGACTCATAGCGATAGATGAAGCTATATAAAGACTAATGGAGATACAGATATACTCATGGAGACATATAAACTCATAAATATGTAGTGACTGGGAATGTCACTGTGTGGTTCCGGGCCTGCAAGGCCACAGCAGATGTTATTTTGTCATTATGAGTAGCCCGGTTACTGGGCATAGTAGCAGCCCTAGTGGGGCTTGGGTGAGCACTGGTTACCGCGAGGACACCATGTACAGTGTGCGGTGCGGGCTCCCGGTGAGGGAGCGAAAGAGAGTGTCAGCCAGCAGGGTTACATTGGGGCATGATATGCTGGTTGACCTGCCGACACGTGACCGGATGATATTGGAGGGGAGCCACCGGTGGACAGGGGCCACTGGGCGGTCACGTGGTATAAAGGAGCTCTCGGGGAGCCTTTGGAAAAGAGCTCGAGAGATCGAGAAGGTAGGCGGGGCGAGAGACGGAGCCAGCCCCGTCCCAGGCCAATATAACGGGGGTCCGTGAGGGGCCCAGGGTTCTTGTCTGTTGGTGAGAGAAGATTCACATCGGGTTGAAAAAGCCTTTAGCCACGCGGTCCGGGACCCAGCTTGTGGTCCGGACCGGGATAGCGGGATCGTGTCTAGTTATGCCATAGCGTAGTTAGATGGGCGTTCAACACCCGAGTGTAGGTTACATTATGTTGTGTTGGTGTTAATGTAAATAAAAGGTCTTGCTCCCAAGATAACATCTGCGACTCAGTTGGACTCACTACAAATACATAACGCCTCAGAGATACAGATCATCGATTATCTGGTGGCGTAGCGGGAAAAAGGGGTGCTGGATTTCCAAAAATGCTGGATAATCACAAATTATTACGTAGAAATAGAGAAAAATAAATATCCTACTCTAAAAAGTTACCTTTTTACTGTACCATAATTACGACTCAATCTCGAAGATTCTGAATGGAGTGATATACGTACTATACACTCTTGTTTCAATTATTTGTTTTTGACAATTGCCAGACTGATGCAGTCTTTATATCGGTGCTCCAGTGAAAGTCGAATAACTTTTTGATGGATGGCACTGTATATTTTAAGTTTTTTATTTGTTATATTGCATGAAAAAATTATATGCGTTCAGTATTGTCATTGTTTAAGTTAACACGTAGGCTTTCGCGACCAATATCATCCATAATTGAGTTTTTTTGGGTTCGATCGCGTAAATATATAAATGTGTCATTAAAACGCGCCACCACCCGACAGCCATCTAGTAAGGGTTGTCACGTAAACAGAACATGCCAATTCGTTACTAGCACGTCACTAGTGTAGTGACATAAGAAGGGAGGGGCTGCTGGGGGCTCTGGGACCCTGGGCGGCCCAGGCGCTTGGGCCCCTTGGCGCCAGGCGCTGGGTTCCCAGGCGGCCCAGACGCTTAAGCCTCTTGGCGCCAGGCATTGGGTTCCCGGGCGGCCCAGGCGCTTAAGCCCCTTGGCGCCAACAACGGGGGGGGCTGTGTGTGCTCTGTGGGATATCTGGGGGCGCACACGGCCCCACCCCTCGTTGGGGACTAGGCATAAAAGGGGAGCTCCCTGGACGATCAGGGCCAGTTGTAGCTCAAGACCCAAGACCCAAGACCAGCCATCTCAGGACACTGGGATGTTGTGAGAGCCAGTGGTGGGACTCTGGAACTCCCGGCTCTACGTCCTTGTGAGGGCGAGTTCCAGAGCGTAGCCAGAGTAGTGTATCTAGGCTGTGTACCTCGGCTGTAACAGGGGATCAGGACTGTTGGAGTGTTGGATTGTAATAAAGAAGTTACCTCTACAAGTGTCTCCGGAACCCATTACACTAGCATGTGACAAATTGGCATGTACCTGTTTACGTGACAACCCTTACGAGTTGGA
Source organism: Lampetra planeri (assembly GCF_965212315.1). NCBI lineage: Eukaryota > Metazoa > Chordata > Hyperoartia > Petromyzontiformes > Petromyzontidae > Lampetra > Lampetra planeri. Next base: position 2,458,903 of record NC_136154.1, on the reverse strand, counting down.
TGTCGGGTGGTGGCGGGTTTTAAGTACACATTTATATATTTACGCGATTATAACCCAAAAAACCTCTATTATGGATTGTTTAAGTTGTTGTATGTAGTTTATAATGTACTGTATATAATATTTGATACTGAAATCGGGCATAGCTACTTTTTTTGTCAGGCACACTGTGCCGATTGCTGGATTGGTTACAGCCTTTGGAGCTGTTTTGCCGGTTTCGCCGGATCAGCCTGGGACCGCAGGAAAATATTGGAAGCCGTATATAATTGTGTGCCGGATAATCGATAATCTACTATACATATAAATACAGAGTGACTCATAGAGATACATAAAGACTGGATAAAAAGTGGGCGTGGTTTTTCCCAATCCTGGTCGGCTGGCTCAACAACGTAATTAATGAATAATATGTTTGGGATAAAGTGTTGTCCCTTGCACGCGTGAGTTTTCTCTGTGTTGTTTGGTTTTTCTCCCACGTGTAAACACTCATTCATTGGCCAATAACACCTACATACATAGAGGACCACAGAGCTTGGGGGGGATTTAGTGCCGCTCATCACCTGGCAGCTACCATACCACTCACATGCGGCGACTTGCACTTCCAAGTCATTCCCTCTCTCTCTCTCTTGGAGAGTGGGTAAATATTGTGTACGGTCCAAGTTGAAATTATTATAACTTATCGATATTCATTAAAATCACCATTGTAGTTGTCATCAAAGTTATAATCTGCATCATCATCATCATCAGTGTTTTACGAAGCACTTGGCCATCGAAAAAGGGGGGGGGGAAACAAAAAGTGTAGTATTTCTTCGTGGTCGACACCTCTATTCGGTGACATCTCCAAACAGTAGTACATTCGCCGCTTGCTGCAGATGTCCGCAGTTCGAATCTGGCAGGATGGCCTGGTTAATACTCTGGGTGTATTAACCTGGGTGTATTAACCATTAATTATATGTCATCTGCTTCACTATGGAAGTAAATAAAACATTTAAATCATGTTTGTGTGCTGGTGTCAGTCTATTTGACAAAGTTGAGAAAGGACACCACAAATTGCTCGACTGGGATAACATATAGCAAACATTGGACCTCCTGATATAATGAATGCCCACTTGCACGCTGGTGCTGAGTCACTGTGTGCTTACACAGGGACAGCTGCTACTCGGTGTTCTCTTAGAATGTTTGAGATTAGATGTAATATAGGTCGCTACCCCTATCACTCCTCCTCCCACTGCCCCTATCACTACCCCAACCCATATCCATAGAAATAATATTAGTTCAAGAATAGGATCTTGTTTGCCACGTGCTACCTCCGCCCGTATGAGGTATGATAATTATTGTGTTACTTAAACATTTTAAAGTATTTTTTTCTAGAGTTTGAATGTGCGTTGATAAACCAACCTCAACGTAAAATGACGAGTGAAATTGTACTTACTCATTGATTCAGATGTAGTTGAAGTTGTGAAGGCTGAAAGAGAATCAAATAAACAATAATTGGGTCATTGGAATTAGTAAAGTCTGGTTTCTTGAGCAGCAGGTTTAAATGGTCTGGTTATGAACATAATTCGTTTCTGAGACCTGTTCGTAAGTAGAACGGTTCGTAAATCGGATCACAATAATACATTGTATTTAAATTCCCATATGGTGGTGTTTATGAAATGTGTTCCAGTTCAACAAAAAGGAAAGCATTATTAAACTCATACTTGAACATTTGCATGTAACACTGTAAAACATGTTTTATAGTAAATGCAATTTAAAATAAACATTAATTGAAAAAAATATTTTATCTCAGTTACTGATGCTAGCTGGTAGTCGGAAGGGGGGGGGGCAACGAGTTGCCACAATTACGCACACACACGGAGCACATGCACACACCAATACCCGCTATTTGCTAAGTGACGGTGATGTCACCACGGCACCTGTGCCAGGCCAGGTGCACTTTGAGGCCACGTGAAGTGTGTTGTATATATATGCCTTTTTCCAAAAATGTATATTAACAATGATTCTGCCTATTGTTTTTATAAGTTTGACCTGGATGTAGAGCTGGGGCAAGGAAGTAGCCATAAAATGTAATAAAAAAAACCGGTGCAAGGAGCGGGGGTATAGTGGGATTCAGGGGAAATCTCTACCGGGCTTCAAAGTCCTCCATAAAACACGGACAAACAGCAGGGGCCACGGATCTCCTCGGACGGACGGCGAGAGCAACAGGGACGGGGAACATTGCAACTGGTGATATTTATTTTTTCAACAGTAAAAAGTCGAAGCTTAGCTATTTCGTCAAACTCAGGATATCAAAATATAACTTGAATAAGCACGGATCCCTGGTGATACAGACGGAGATCAAAGGTTAATAAAACCCTCGGAATACCTGTGGTAACTATGGTATAACACAAATCTTGGTGAGGCATGAGCCAAATAATAATTATCTTTGGTTCTTTTGGTAAAGTCACGTAGAAAGAAATTCAATAAAATAAATAACAACCATGAAGTTTTAGACCGAGGGTCATTCGGAAGAAATACAATGCGAAACAGGTCAATCACACACGACCAAGATAATATGTATTCCATAGGATCAGAGCCTCACCAACCGCCTTTGTCTTCCAGCAGTAAATCGTGATGCAGGGGGGCGCCTCCCCTTTAATATATAAAATACCACGCTGTAAACATTGCTCAAAACACTACTCAAAACGTACTTTGGGTTACTGCAGAGTCAAATTCTGCGGAAAGTGGTACGGTACCAAGCTATAAGAGGCAAAATAATAATAAATATATAAGAGTAGCCTATACATAAAAAATACTATGTGGAGTTTGTAATCACATTGAGCTGAATTCAACACATTTCTATTATTTATTTATTGTATTTTACTCAGTTTTGTTCGAATAAAATCAACCATCAATAACTGAGTAGAATTTAATTGTATTTTATCAGGAAAGTATGCAAAAAATTTATAAATTTTACTAATCGGGAGGTTTTTTAATTTAATTACGTTACACTTCCGCCCCAACTCAAGGCATTTTTTCGCGCCACGTGGATATCAATCACCTTCCACATACACGTTTCAGGGACTGCTATTCTCCCAAAGGTAAGACATGTTTAATTATTTTAGCGAACATTTTTTTTACAAAGTTGTGGTAGCAGTTGAACATTGTTTTACGTTACTGCAAGTTACCAGCATGCCAATTTAACTGGCTGTAACGTATATCAGAATTAACTAGCACAACGTTAGGCCTTTCGAAGTCAGTCTGATTCGACTAAAATAATGACACTATAATTTTTGTTCTGCACTCAAAAAAGTAACGTGCGTGATTAAAACTAGACTATATTCATTCTGATCACAGCGCGTACCGAACCGAAAGTCATGTACCTGCCGTTACACCTCTAGTATATTATATCTATGTGTTGATGTAAGTACAGTATGCAAACGTTAGATAGCTTGCCAACAGTTAGTTAACGTCACCTTTACGTTGTGGCTAGCTTGTTGTGTAGTTGCTAGCTAGCTAGCTGATGTGAGTAACAAGAAGTTGATGATTCTAGATTTGAAGCTTTCGTGACTGTAAGTGTAATGCGAGCGTAAATGGGAAGGCCGGATGTGACGATCCGAGAGGGAGGAGTCAGGGTCACGTGGGAGAGAGGTTATAGGAGGGAGCCCGGAAGAGATCAGGGCGAGTCGATGGAGTGAAGAGGTGGGACCACGTTGGGTGGCCGCCGCGCCATCAGCCACGTGGCTGATGGGGCTTGGGAAACCGTCAGCCAGGCGCACGGGGCTAGTGGAGTGGCTAGCGGAGCGTGCGGGATGCACGGGGCTAGCGGAGCGTGCGGAGTGCACGGGCTAGCGGAGTGGCTAGCGGAGCGTGCGGGGTGCACGGGGCTAGCGGAGTGGCTAGCGGAGCGTGCGGAGTGCACGGGGCTAGCGGAGTGGCTAGAGGAGCGTGCGGGGTGCACGGGGCTAGCGGAGGGGCTAACAGGGGGTGCGTAGCACGCGAGAGGAGACGCTGGTCCGAGGAGGAGGCCAGCGGGGTGCGTAGGAGAAGAATCTAAATAAAGGACCAACGGAGAGCGACATCTTGTGAAGGAGTCCTTTATTACATTGGAGTCAGAAGTGGACTTTTTCAAGGCTAAATAACATCGAGGAAGATGGCCGAGAACTTGAAAAAGCGTAACCCACTTGTTACGTCTTCCAACGACGAAGAAACGGCCGCCGGCGCACGTCCTCCAGCGACCACGTGGCGGTCCAGCTTGAATCGCTGCGGGCCGTTCTGCTGGATTTTGTCACCCTGGTGGCGCCGGCGACGATGCCGGATCGGCCACGCGGCGGGCCTGCAAGCGGTGAGCCTTCGAGTGGGGATGAGCCGTCCGCCATTGGGGCCTGGCCCACGCTTCCCGCCCTCTCCGACACGCGGCAGGACGCCGCCATCTTGGGTGTGGTCGGGGACGAACGGCGGGAAGCCGCCATCTTGTCGCCGCCGCGGCGGGAAGCCGCCGCCATCTTCAACATCGCGGCGGAGAGGCGGCCGTGCGCTGCCATCTGGGAGGCGCCACGTGGTGTGCGGCCTGCTGCTGAGCTGCTGTTTTGCGGGGAGGAGCCGCAAGGAGAGGACGCCGACGCTGCTGCTGCCGAGGCGGGAGCACTCCCGTCCTGGCTCGTGTGCGAGACACCGGAGCAGGCGCGGGAGGACGCCGCGCTCACCGTCCGAGTTCTGTGTGGCGTCTCAAGTCACCACCCTGCCGCCCTCTGCTCGCTGCAGCCCCGGGCGAGTCGTGACGATATGCACCCGGCCTTAACACACCTCACCCATCTAGCGTGTGCGGGGGGGGCGATTGTTGTCATGTCTCGAGCATTCGGAGCGCGGTTCGGGCTGTGTGGGTGTGTGTGTGTTGTGGATGGACGCGCTATCTGCTAGTTTGCTCGGTGTCAATTAGTGTGTGTGTGTTGCGGCATGGAGATGTTATCTTGATGGCGAAGTTAATTATTAATTTGGTTGCGTCGTGTATCCCGCGCTGTACCATCCCGTGGGTTGCTGTGTGCGACGTGTTTATTTTGATAAAAAAAAACATTTGTTGTTGCTGCAAGGTACGACAGAGTTAATGGTGTGTCTGCCTGCAACTCTGCTTGCGATTGTGCATAATGTACATTGTAATCGCGATATGCTGACTGCATGTACTGTATAGACTGTTTTCTGTACGGATACGGAGTGCGGTGCATTGTTTGACCATTGGGTTCGGGATTGTTATTAATTGTGCGCACCTGTTCGGAAATTGGTAAATTCGGGGGGGACCTAAAAAATTTTGGTTGTATGGATGTTCATGTACACGAGATTGCGTGTGTGTTCAAAGCAAATTGCGAGTGTTGTGAGATGGGGCCATAAATAGTCGCCAAGTGGCGTCGCTCTTTCTGTTGGTTGCATGCGGCCAGGGGTTGCATTGCGAGTTGGTGTGTGTGAGCAATGTGTCTTGGTCAAATATGGGTAAAAATTCCCCCGATACGCCTGCTGTGCGCAGCGAGCTGCGGCTGTGTGTCCTATCGTTGGGGGTTGTTAAAACGTGACAGGGGTGTGTGTTGTGACCCCCAGCAAAGGGCAGCTGGGGTGCACGCACGGGGAAAACTGGCGACGTGATCGCACATTGGGGCCGCCATTTTGAGCGTGTGTGGGAAATCGCGAGGATGTGCTTGGCGCAGGGGGCCGCCATTTTGAGCGCGCAGGAGAAGCCTCGGTGGGGCGCTTCGCGCGGGCCGCCACCATTTTGAGTTTCCACGTCGAGCCGCGGGGATGTGGTTATAGATGTCATCCCTTGACTCTTGTGTTGCGCTCTAACTTGTGTGCGTGCATTGCGTGTTGTGCGCAATGCTGGCGTGTTGGCGCCCATCGGGGTAACAGGAGCATAATGGGCCCGTGTCTGACTAAGGTGGGGGCGTGTCATTGCACCAGCATTTGGGACAGAGATGCTGGCTGGGTTCTATTCTGGGGCAAATATTTCACCAGTATACGCCTGCCATTGTTGGGTGGGTGATGCTCGAGTTGTGGTCACACCGGCCTATGGCCGATGGCTGACCTGACAGCCCGGAGGCGAGACACTCCGTGGGTTGTCTCAAACTAATGGGCCGTGTGCTCATATGGCTCGGGGAGTCGTGGTTCAGTTGTGCGGTGGCAGACTGAACCTGGTGTGCCGGGGGCTCACGGGATTCAGGAGTAGAGGTTCTGTTACGTGGCAGCGAACGGGGTGACCTGGCTAGCATGGGGCGGGGATTCCCATTGCGGGTCCTCCAGCGGATAAGGCCGCGGACTTGTTCCGCTCTGGGTTAGGACGTTATTGAATGTATAAGGGAACATTGCCCCGTGGGGGGGGGGGGTCGATGGGGTCTGGCCTTGCCAAGGGATGAACCTTCCCTTGTCTGTAAAGCGTCAGACTATAAGATGCTGGCGTGTGTCCATTGGTGATGGGATAGTACGGGATGGAGCGTGGCTGAGTTGTTGCGATGTGCCATTGTCTCGTCCCAGAAATTGCACTGGCCGAGTGTATGGCCAGTGGACGTTGCTGTGGTTGGACGACCACGGTGAGGGTGAGGGCGAGTTCAATGTTACCGCTGCGGAGCGTGGCTCTCTCCACGCGAGGGTGTGCGGCTGGGGGCTGTGTTGAGAGTGACAGTGGGTAGATGCTGTGTACGTGAGATGTCTGTGCTGGTCCTCAAGGCACGACTGCCGGTGGGCAAGAGCAGGAAAAATTTTGTTGCCACGTGTAAATAATATTTTAGTTTAAATGTAAATACTGGGGCATCCATCGCGTCTATTTTGGGTATTTATTGGGGTTTTCCTTACGCGGGCCAGATATCGATCATCTCCACTACCCTGGGGCCGGGTGGCTGTCGTGTACGACATGCGGATGTGCGTTTTGTTGTGTTGTGCCTCAAGGGGTTGGCTTCTCCTTCTCGTCACAGATCTTCGTCGCCTGCCACACTGGGTGTTACCGGTTGTGCTAACCGGATGTGGACTTGAAGGGGGAGTGGAGCATCTGTTCGTCACTCCTGCTCTACCAGTTGCTCTCTGAAGTTGGACTTGAGCCAGGCGGATAGACCAGCAACACGGACACGCTCTAAGACACCGCATTCCTGGTTTATGCGCGTCAGCCGTTCTTGCGTGTCGGTTGCCGTTGTTGTGCATTGTTCCATTCTTAATTCTTGTTGCTTGTTGCGCGGAGGACGGGCCGGTGTTCTGTACCGGATCCTCATCCCTCCCCTTTCGTTACTTGTGTTGTTATAATCTCCGTTGTGTCTGGGGTGATTCCTGATGGTCATGTTGTCGCTCGCATTATTTTGTCCTGTTTCAGCCGAGGACGGCTGGCTTTTCTTTTGGGGGGAGGGTCATGTAATTCGAGCATAAATGGGAAGGCCGGATGTGACGATCCGAGAGGGAGGAGTCAGGGTCACGTGGGAGAGAGGTTATAGGAGGGAGCCCGGAAGAGATCAGGGCGAGTCGTCGATGGAGTGAAGAGGCAGGACCACGTTGGGTGGCCGCCGCACCATCAGCCACGTGGCTGATGGGGCTTGGGACACCGTCAGCCAGGCGCACGGGGCTAGTGGAGTGGCTAGCGAAGCGTGCGGGGTGCACGGGGCTAGCGGAGTGGCGAGCGGAGCGTGCGGAGTGCACGGGCTAGCGGAGTGGCTAGCGGAGCGTGCAGGGTGCACGGGGCTAGCGGAGGGGCTAGCAGGGGGTGCGTGGCACGCAAGAGGAGATGCTGGTCCGAGGAGGAGGCCAGCGGGGTGCGGAGGAGAAGAATCTAAATAAAGGACCAACGGAGAGCGACATCTTGTGACCGAGTCCTTTATTACACAAGGATTCATACTCTTAGGCTTTTTCGGTAAAGTCACGTAGGTAAAAATAAAATTAATAATAGAAATAAAATAATAAATCACGACGTTTCGGGCGCAACACGAGGGTCCGTCATCAGGTGGGACAACCACAGCAAGAAACAAATGCTGAAGTGGGCAAAAGAGCCACTGTAACAAGGGGCTACATAGGTAAGAGACGGGGAAGGAGCCAGGGAGGAGAGAGAGGAGGGGGGGAAGTGGGCGGAGCTGGGAGTGGGAGGAGGAAGACACTGGAGAGTTTAGGGGGGTTTTGGGTGAGTTTAGGGGGGTTTTCGCTGAGTTTAAGCGGGTTTTGGCTGAGTTTAGGGGGGTTTTGGCTGAGTTTAGGGGGGTTTTGGCTGAGTTTAGGGGGGTTTTGGCTGAGTTTAGGGGTTTGTGGCCGAATTTAAAGGGGTGTTGGCTGAGTTTAGGGGGTTTTGGCTGAGTTGGGGGGGGGGGGGTTTGGCTGAGTTTAGGGGGGGTTTGGCTGAGTTTAGGGGGTTTTTGGCTGAACTTAGGCGGGTTTTGGCCGAGTTTAGGGGGGTTTTGGCTGAGTTTAGGGGGGTTTTGGTTGAGTTTAGGGGGGTTTTTTGGTTGAGTTTAGGGGGGGGGGCGAGGGGCAGAGGGAAGGGGTTATCTGAATGTGGTAGCCAGTGAATGTAACGTGTTGGGGGGGGTGGGCGGGGCTTAAAGAGAATAATCAGTGTACCTCGACTACGGGTTGTAACCGGTGTTGGCTGACAATCTAAAAACAAAAAAGGCAGTGCTGTTAAACGCTAGGGATGTCAACACTCGGTAAAGTAGAATAGCACCTATCAAATAAGATGGTACAAATGTGTAGTTAAATCTTTTTCACATGGTTAATAACATCTTTATGTTATACATTTTTCTTTATGTTATTAACCATGTGAAAAAGATGTAACTACACATATTTGTAACATCTTAAATGTTATTAACCATGTGAAAAAGATTTAACTACACATATTTGTGAGTTTAGGGGGGTTTTGGCTGAGTTTAAGCGGGTTTTGGCTGAGTTTAGGGGGGTTTTGGCTGAGTTTAGGGAGTTTTGGCTGAGTTTAGGGAGTTTGTGGCTGAATTTAAAGGGGGTGTTGGCTGAGTTTAGGGGGTTTTGGCTGAGTTTGGGGGGGGGGGGTTGCTGAGTTTAGGGGGGGGGTTTGGCTGAGTATAGGGGGTTTTTGGCTGAACTTAGGGGGGTTTTGGCCGAGTTTAGGGGGGTTTTGGCTGAGTTTAGGGGGGTTTTGGTTGAGTTTAGGGGGGTTTTTTGGATGAGTTTAGGGGGGGGGGGCGAGAGGCGGAGGGAGGGGGTTATCTGAATGTGGTAGCCAGTGAATGGAACGTGTTGGGGGGGGTGGGCGGGGCTTAAAGAGAATAATCAGTGTAACTCGACTACGGGTTGTAACCGGTGTTGGCTGACAATCGAAAAACAAAAAAGGCAGTGCTGTTAAACGCTAGGGATGTCAACACTCGGTAAAGTAGAATAGTACCTATCAAATAAGATGGTACAAATGTGTAGTTAAATCTTTTTCACATGGTTAATAACATCTTTATGTTATACATTTTTCTTTATGTTATTAACCATGTGAAAAAGATGTAACTACACATATTTGTAACATCTTTATGTTATTAACCATGTGAAAAAGATTTAACTACACATATTTGTACCATATTTGTACCATCTTATTTGATAGGTACTATTCAACTTTACCGAGTGTTGACATCCCTAGCGTTAAACAGCACCGCCTTTTTAAATCCTTTATATTAAGTTCACTTGCTTGCTTGCTTACGACCGTGCAAATCTTTCGGTCGTTTTTTAACCCACTTCCCGTGATCCAATCGAGTTGACATTTTGCACACAGACTCGTTGTGCGTGACAATGTATTTTCGTGAATTTTTTTTTCCAAAATTTTACACATTTTAGGAAAAAATAAATTATATTTAATTACCAATTGCTTAATGGTGGCAGGCATTCATCTGACCCATAGGTGGCAGCCATCTCAAGCCAGAGGACGAGAGGACTCTAGCCGCCACGCATATAAAGGATTTATAGTGAAAAACTTTGTTTTTACGGGTTAATTTTTTTGTATTTCGATTGTCAGCCAACACCGGTTACAACCCGTAGTCGAGGTACACTGATTATTATCTTTTAGCCCCGCCCACCCCCCCCCCCAACACGTTCCATTCACTGGCTACCACATTCAGATAACCCCCTCCCCCCCGCCCCTCACCCCCCCCTAAACTCAACCAAAAACCCCCCTAAACTCAACCAAACCCCCCCTAAACTCAGCCAATACCCCCCTAAACTCAGCCAACACCCCCCTTAAATTCAGCCACAAACCCCCTAAACTCAGCAAAACCCCCCTAAACTCAGCCAAAACCCCCCTAAACTCTCCAGTGTCTTCCTCCTCCTACTCCCAGCCCAGCCCCGCCCACTCCACCCCCCCTCCTCTATCTCTCCTCCCTGGCTTCTCCCCCGTCTCTTACCTATGTAATAAAGGACTCTCTCTCATATGTCGATCTCTGTTGTCCTTTATTGGGTTCGTAGAATCTCGTTACCACGGCGTCCTCGCTCAGGTCTGCGTCTCTCCCGACGATCTCTCCACAGCCACTCTGCTGCTCCGATATGCAGTCTCCCTGCTGCTCCGATATGCAGTCTCCCTGCTGCTCCCATATGCAGTCTCCCTGCTGCTCCGCCTTGCAGCCACACCGCTGCTCCGCTCTCTAGTTTCACTGCTGCCCCATATACAGCTAGCCTCCCACAGCCCGCTAGCTCTCTGCGTCTGACACCGATGGCTGACGGTGTCGACGTCTCCCACCGGGTGGCAACCGCGCCACTCTCTCCGTACTGCCCAGCGTGGCCTCCTCCTGTTTCACTCCGTCTCAACTCCCCCTTCCCCTTCCGGTTCTCTCCCTAAATCATCTCTCCCCACGTGACCCAGACTCCGCCCCCCCCTCAATCCTTGCTCGCATTACAGCTATATAGCCCCTTGTTACAGTAGCTCTTTTGCCCACTTCAGCATTTGTTTCTTGCTGTGGTTGTCCCACCTGATGACGGACGCCTGTGTTGCGCCCGAAACGTCGTGATTTATTATTTTATTTCTATTGTTATTTTTATTTTTACCAACGTGGCTTTACCGAAAAAGCCTAAGAGTAAGAAGTTGATTTGCTAAATTTGAGCATTAAACTTTGAATATTAAAAATAATAAGGAATTATCTTGTAAATGTGCTCATATTGTCCTCATGTGATTAGATACCTGGTGGCCTTGCATCTGATACATGGACTTTTTATCTGCCTCAGGTTTTTGCTTATGGAATGGAAGTGTAAGATCTGCAAGTCTTTGTCTGCCACAAAGGGAAATCTACAAAAGCATTACAGACTACAACACGCAACATTTGGTCATGGGCAATCCCAGCCATGCCTATGAGAATTGCCCTTGGACATTTAAAACGCAGAGTGCCCTTTGCACACATTTGTCCAGATACCATTCAGCTGAAGAAAGTCTACGGTCAGGAAACATCTCTGCTTTAAAGTGTTTAGTTTGCAATGCTTGTTGTTCTATAGAGAAGGACAACTTTCAGCATATTAGAAATCATCTGAAGAGCCACGAAACTGTCTTTTGTGTATTTGAAGGATGCAACTTTCAGACAAATATATAAAATACATTTCTAAAACACAAAAGCAGAAGACACAAATGCTATTCTTTGAGTGATTTTAAGAAAGACGTGTATGAGAGTCGCCATAATCAGACTGTTGACCATTCTGATTTACCAGAGACCAGTGATGGTGAGGGCACTAGATTAGATTGTGAACAGGAAATTGCATCATACTTAGTTCTTCAAAGAATTGGCTTGCTTCTGCTGAAGCTAGAAACCATCTATAATGCCTCAGTGAAGTGCATTGATGCTTTGGTTGAAGACCTTCAGTTCATTTCATTTACAGCATCAGTTGCAGTTGTTAGAAACATACTAGATTGAACATTGAAGTTGAATAAATGCATTGTTGACCAGGCCATCGTAATTGAGTTGTCAGAGCAGTTGTGCAATTTCCATCCCATTAGTACAGCACTTAGAGCAGGTGGTCCACTTGGTTTGGCTTTTAAGAGAAGAAAGTATTTCAAGGTGCATTTCCAGTGTGTTGATAGCATTCAATATATTATTGATACTGAAAAGAACAAGACCTTTCAATATGTGCCTATTCTCCAGACTTTGCAGGAAGTCTTGAAGAATAAAGACATTGCAAGAATAATCTTATCCAGAAAATCAAATAGTACTGGATATATTAAGTAAATTATTGATGGAAAATCCTTCCAACAAAATGACTTTTATGCTGGGGAAGAAACAAGACTGTCTATAATCCTTTACGTTGACGACTTTCAGGTGTGTAACCCACGAGGAACTTTGAGGGAAAAAACACAAAATAACAGCTGTTTATTGGGTTTTGGCAAATGTGCCAACCGAGTTGCAATCTGCATGAACGTCAATACACCTAGCTTTACTTTGCAAAGCTGTTGATGTCAAACAGTTTGAATACAGAGCAGTTTTGGAACCACTCTTGTCTTTCTAGAACAGGAAGGGATTTTCATTTCCAGTGTTGGAAAAAAAATTAAAGGGACTGTATATTGTGTTGTAGCTGACAATCTCCGTGCACATTCGATCAGTGGACTAGTTGAACGTTTCACGGGGCCGTACATCTGTAGATTTTGTCTTGGACATTCTTCAGAGTACCAGACACACGAAGAGCGGACCGGAGTGTTTCCACCTCGGACAAAGAAGGAACATAGTTTGCATGTGCAAACTGTGAGAGAAAATCTAAATGTTACGCATTGCCTTGGCGTAAAGCGGTCGTGTCCATTGACTGATAAATGAAATACCTTTCATTTTGAGTCTGGGTACCCACCAGATATACTACATGACCTTTTGGAAGGCATTGTCCCAAGGGAACTAGCATTGTGTTTTCAGATTTTCACCAAGAAAAAGTACTTCAGTTTGACTGTGCTTAACGAGTTAATCACACGTTTACCATATAACGGCTCGGACAAAGCCAACAGCCCTCAAGCAATCCCTCAAAACTACATTAATCTCAGAACTATAGGTGCAAATGCCCATGAAAATAGGGCTCTAATACGGTTGTTGCCATTCATTGTTAGTTCACGGGTACCTGAAGGTGATTCTACCTGGCAGGTTCTTCTGACTTTAAAGACATAGTTGAATTGGTGGCTGCCCCTGTTCACACAGTTGAAAGATCGCGTTCCTTGACTTTAAACTATCTGAACATCGTGAAAGATTCGTATAAGTTTTTTCCTGAAGAGAGACTGAAAGGACAGAAATCATGTCACTGGTTAAATCAGTGTTAGTCAAGTTCATTATGGTTTTTTTTATTGTTCGTTTTTAGTAGGGATTTGTTTATTAAGAGAGCTCCGTTTAAATAAAGATATTCAAATCCTGGAATCTGATAAGGTTTAACACGTAGGCTTTCGCGACCAATATTGTTCATAATCAACGATTTTTGGGTTTAGATCGCGTTATTTATAAATGTGTCGTAACCCTCCACCACCCGACACGGCCAATCAGTAAAAAAAGTGTCACGTTGACAAAAGACAAATAGTTCACTGCTTTAGCCCACCGGTGTGTTGAAGCGTGAAACCACAACATTTACAATTTGAGTACGACGTTTCGCTGGTAATTGCATCCAGCATCATCGGGCAATTCGCCAGAATGGTGAGGCTCTGCTGTGTCTCCCGTTCTTATATAGAGCAGCAGCAGGGTGACGTCATCATTAACTCATTAACTCATCAGGTGCAAAGATTTGAGGGGGGGGGGTTATTGTAATTATATACTTGATTAGTAATAAGGCTATTGTTACGATGCGAGTTGTAGATTAGTAATCATTTGGAATGTGTTCTATTGTGATTATGCTACATTAATAATCAGTTAGTGCTTGTTTCCCTTATAAGGAATTGTAATGCATCTTATTTAATAATACGCTTCCAGGCCGCACTAAGCCTGTAGCTGTCTGAGCGATTAAAGTTATTTCTGTTTCTCTCAATCTCAATGGATTCTCTAATTAGTCTTTGCCAGTAGTAACTAGTTTTACACAACACTTCAACGTTGTCAAAATCAATTGAGTGTCCCTGTTGACAAGCATGTTCTGCCACTGCCGACAGTTGTGTTTGCGATAGTTTAATATTTCTCTGGTGTTCTTTTAGTCTTACACTAACGTTACGCCCTGTCTGTCCAATATAGCATCTGCCACATACACAATTAATCCGATATACACCTTCTGTTGATAATTTAGGTAATTCGTCTTTAGTGCACGTTACTAATTGTTGAATTTTGTGTACTGTACCAAATCTTACTGTAATGTTTTGCTTTTGCAAAACACGGGCTAATTTGTCAGTTACTCCTGAGATAAATGGTATTTTTATTGTTTTAATAATCTGATCGCTTTCAGCAGTGTTGCTTTGCGATCGTGATTTGGCTAAAACAGTGTCAGATGATGAAAGTCTAGTGAGAGAGATTAAACATGTTAAAGAAGCACTAAGACAGAATGGCTACAATAATGCTCAAATTAACAGAGCACTAAATGCCAAATCACGATCGCAAAGCAACACTGCTGAAAGCGATCAGATTATTAAAACAATAAAAATACCATTTATCTCAGGAGTAACTGACAAATTAGCCCGTGTTTTGCAAAAGCAAAACATTACAGTAAGATTTGGTACAGTACACAAAATTCAACAATTAGTAACGTGCACTAAAGACGAATTACCTAAATTATCAACAGAAGGTGTATATCGGATTAATTGTGTATGTGGCAGATGCTATATTGGACAGACAGGGCGTAACGTTAGTGTAAGACTAAAAGAACACCAGAGAAATATTAAACTATCGCAAACACAACTGTCGGCAGTGGCAGAACATGCTTGTCAACAGGGACACTCAATTGATTTTGACAACGTTGAAGTGTTGTGTAAAACTAGTTACTACTGGCAAAGACTAATTAGAGAATCCATTGAGATTGAGAGAAACAGAAATAACTTTAATCGCTCAGACAGCTACAGGCTTAGTGCGGCCTGGAAGCGTATTATTAAATAAGATGCATTACAATTCCTTATAAGGGAAACAAGCACTAACTGATTATTAATGTAGCATAATCACAATAGAACACATTCCAAATGATTACTAATCTACAACTCGCATCGTAACAATAGCCTTATTACTAATCAAGTATATAATTACAATAACCCCCCCCCCTCAAATCTTTGCACCTGATGAGTTAATGAGTTAATGATGACGTCACCCTGCTGCTGCTCTATATAAGAACGGGAGACACAGCAGAGCCTCACCATTCTGGCGAATTGCCCGATGATGCTGGATGCAATTACCAGCGAAACGTCGTACTCAAATTGTAAATGTTGTGGTTTCACGCTTCAACACACCGGTGGGCTAAAGCAGTGAACTATTTGTCTTTTGTCAACGTGACACTTTTTTTACTGATTGGCCGTGTCGGGTGGTGGAGGGTTACGACACATTTATAAATAACGCGATCTAAACCCAAAAATCGTTGATTATGAATCTGATAAGGGCCGCACCACTGTAGTGATGTCACGAGCCGATTATGATAATAAAATTAAAGATTTACTAGAGGAAAGTACCTACATTAAAATTAAATCCAACTAATAGTTTGGAACGTAAGACTACTGCAATCATTGCAAATTCATTTATCCCTAAGAATGAGCAATTCCAAATTAAGCCAAGGGCCTCAAAACTACAGAGACTGTTTGGGCTACCAAAGATTCATAAAATCGGCATCCCATTACGACCCATAGTCGGTACAATTGGCTCTGCAACATATAAATTAGCAAAATATATAACTAAACAAATACAGCCCTACATCGGTAGGACATCTTCATTCATAATAAATTCAGAACATCTTGTGAATATGATTAAAGATATTAAAATTAACCCTGATGATATTCTGGTGAGTTTTGATGTGATTTCTCTATTCACTAAGGTTCCAGTGAACGAGTCGCTTAAATTACTTAATACACGAGTAAAGAATACAGGTTTACCAAAAAATATTCCGAAACTCGCTGACAATTGTTTAAATAACAGTTACTTCTTATGGAAATGTGATTTCTTTAAACAACAAGAAGGAGCAGCAATGGGCTCTCCTTTATCTCCTGCTATAGCAAATTTGTACGTGGAAAACTTTGAAACAAGAGCACTTGCCTCGAGCACATTAAAACCATCCTTTTGGTTTAGATATGTGGATGACACTTTGGTTGTCTGGCCACATGGTAAAGATACACTTAACGATTTTCTAAATCGTCTCAATGCACAAAACCCGGCCATCCAGTTCACCATGGAAATGGAGGTGAATAACACACTCCCGTTCCTGGATATTTTACTTGGACATGGCCTAAATGGTAAAATAATACACAGCGTTTACAGAAAGCAAACGCACACTGATGCCTATCTAAATGCAGATTCGCATCATCACCCAGCTCAGAAATCCTCTCTTATCAAGACGCTCATACATCGGGCTAAAACAGTGTCAGATGGTGAAAGTCTAGTGAGAGAGATGAAACATGTTAAAGAAGCACTAAGACAGAATGGCTAAAATAATGCTCAAATTTACAGAGCACTAAATGCCAAACCACGATCGCAAAGCAACACTGCTGAAAGCGATCAGATTGTTAAAACAATTAAAATACCATATATCTCAGGAATAACTGACAAATTAGCCCGTGTTTTGCAAAAGCAAAACATTACAGTAAGATTTGGTACAGTACACACAATTCAAAAACTAGTAACTTGCTCTAAAGACGAATTACCTAAATTATCAACAGAATGTGTATATCGGATTAAATGTTTATGTGGCAGATGCTATATTAGACAGACGGGGCGTAACATTAGTGTAAGACTAAAAGAACACCAGAGAAATATTAAACTATCTCAAACACAACTGTCGGCAGTGGCAGAACATGCTTGCCAACAGGGACACTCAATTGATTTTGATAACGTTGAAGTGTTGTGTAAACTAGTTGCTACTGGCAAAGACTAATTGGAGAATCCATTGAAATTGAGAGAAATAGAAATAACTTTAACCGCTCAGACAGCTACAGGCTTAGTGCGGCCTGGAAGCGTATTATTAAGTAATACATATTATAATCCCTTATAGGGGAAACAAACATTAATTAATTAACTGATTACTAACGTAGTATATTATTACAATAACACACTACAACTGATTACTAATCTACAACTCACATCGTAACAATTGCCTGATTACTAATCTAGTATAAAATTACAATAACCCCCCCCCTCCGCCTCAAATCGTTGCACCTGATGAATTAAATGATGACGTCACCCTGCTGCTGCTCTATTTAAGACCGGGAGCAAGAGCAGAGCCTCACCATTCTGGCGAATTGCCCGATGAGGGGGAAACTGCCCTGGCTTCCCAGGGGAGACACCGGGAGCATCGAGGTGATCTTTCCAGCCCGTCCTGATCTCAAGTGAGACCTAGCCACCAGCCCCGAGGCCTGCGAGGGCCCTGACCGTGTGGCCAGGGATGACCACGCTGCCAAGAAGCGGGGACTGCTGAAGAATGGAGACGGAAATCGCAACAGACGAAGAGGGGAAACGGCGAGAGTCAAGGACCACGAGGGCCAACCGAGTTGTTGAAGGAGACCGGGATGACCGAGCCGCCCAGCTTATGCTCGCAGCAGATGAAAAGGAAGCAGGGAGAGCGCCAAGAGAAATGAATGCCACCTGCACTGCTGAGGGAGCCAGGGACGACAGAGTTGGCCAGACGGTGACTGCAGGAGACAAGAAGAAGACGTGGCGAAAGCAGAGGGCCACCGACACCACCTGTGCCGCCGGAGGGGACTGGGGCAACCAGACCGACCCGCTGGCAGCAGGGGGATGCGTGGAGGAGGCACGGAGACGGATGGAGGGGAACGCGGCGGAGGCACGGCAGAAGGAGAGGATGGAGGAACTGGATGGGAGGGTGGGTGCTGATGGAGTGGGTGAGGGAGGCCGAGGAGAAAAAGGTATGGCGTCCGGAAGCAGAGAGGCGGGTGCCCCCGAGCGGAGGGTGGGGAACGAAGCCAGGGAGACGCCAGCAACCCTGGGGCAGGGGGAGGCCCGGAGGGAGAACGCGACAGTGGACGCTGGACCGGTGGGAGCTGGGAGGCCCCGGGAACGAGACGGGAAATGGCGAGGCGGGGCAGGGGTGAGTCTGACACCACCTCATGTCAAACGACATAATTGCGTCAGAGTAATGATGAAGGACAAGGTAGCAGAAGTGACCATCGACCGAGCAACCTTTGTACGGTCAATAATGATGGGCTTGCTACAAATAGAACCGACAGACTTGTACTGTTTGATAACTCTGCCGGGAGGGAGGGCGTTTGATGTAAGCTTCAACTCAAGCCCCCTGCTACAAAGATTTATGACCCGCTTCGAGGAAAAGGCGGAGGAGAAGCCATTGATATCAATGAAGCTACAACTGTTATCAGAGCTGGACACGAAGGTGGTGACTATTTTCCTATACAATGAAGCCCTACATGACCACGACGTGGGGGTCTGGCTAAGACAGCACTGCTCGGTACTGTCGGGCTGTAAAAAGGTGAGGGACTCAGTGGGGATATGGACAGGGGCAAGACAATGGAGGGTGCGGCTGAAAACAGAGGGAGGGACCTTGAGACACATCCCGAGTGCCCTGAACATAGGAGGCGACCGGGGATATGTTGTGTATGCCGGACAACCTAAGCTGTGTAGGAGGTGTGGGGGCAGCGGTCACCTGGCCGCAGTGTGCAAGACAAAAGTCTGCTATAGATGCAAGGCACTGGACCACGAGGTAGAAGAATGCAATGTTCCGGCACAATGTAACCTCTGTGGTAGCCGAGAACATCTGTACAAAAATTGTCCGGAGTCGTACGCCAACAAGGTTAGGGCGTATAGGGTAGGAGGAGCGAGGGATGAGGAAGGGTGTGGGACCAAACTGGACCCGGATAAGGAACTGGTGAGGGAAGGACGTGGGGAGGTGGCTGAGCAGCAGCCACCAGCAACGGACAAAGGGGGAGAAGGGGAGAGGCATGCAAAAAGAGCAGAATCGACATCGCGCGAGCAGTAAGAGGGGCTGGCGGGGGAGGGGAGCGACGGCATGGGCAGCATCTCCGAGACGACCGTGGAAGACTGGGCGGAGGCGGTGGAGGAGGATGAAGGAAAAGGGGAACGACAGCAGGAGGAAGGCGGTAGCGAGATATGGGAGGGACCAATCGGAAGGAAAAGGAGGATACGGAGAGCCCCAAAAAGAGGCGCCCCTTCAGGCAGCACGGAATCCTCGGACTCCTCGCCGGACACAGAGGCCTCGAGGGAGGGGATGGAGGAAAGGGTGGAGAGCCGGCGCAGGGGGAAACCCTTGAGAACAAGGGGCAAAATGAAATTGCGGGAACTGGCGAATGAAGACGGTTACGGAGGGCGAGCGGAGAAGGCCGCTTCGGACTGAGACACATCCCAACATGGAACTTTCCATGGCGTCCGTAAATGTGAGGAGCTTGAAGGGAAATGGGAGGAGAGGAGCAATAATACAACTGCTACAGGCTACCAAGTGGGAGGTGGTCTTCCTCCAGGAATGCCACCTACCATACACCCTGGGCCGGGAGGAGTTGTTGGAGAGCTGGGATGGCTACTACTTTTGGTCCGGGAGTAATGAAAATCGATGCACGGGGGTGGTTACCCTCCTAGGCAGGAGAGGTATACAGATAGTCGGGTCCCAAGAGGTGATCCCGGGCCGCCTCCATTATGTGGACGTGTCTTATGGAGAGGCAGACCTGAGACTAATAAATGTGTACGCCCCCACGACGTGCACAGAAAGAGTGGACCTATGGAATAATGTAGCGACCCTACTCGTGACGAGACGGCAAGTCATAATGGGGGGTGATTTTAACTGCCCGTTGTGCCTGGCAGACCTATTATCGGTGGCTGGGAGGAGGAGGCTCGACCCTTCCTCTAGGAAGTTGAAGGAGCTGATAGAGGATTTTAAAATGACTGACACCTTCAGAAAGGTACACCCGGTGAGACCGGGATACACATGGTCGGATAAGGGCGGTAGAACGCAATCACGAATAGATTTCATCTTTGTGTCTGCCGATGTGAAGGTGGATGGAGCAGACCTGGAACCCTTCCCCTTGTCAGATCACAATTTGGTGAAGGCAAAGCTCGGTATTCCAGGTGGCCTGAAGATGGGGAAGGGAACCTGGAAAATGAATGTAAGCCTGTTGGAAGACAGAAGGGTCGTGAAAGACTTTGTAAGGAAGTACGAAGACTGGACGACCCTGCAGGAATGCTTTGCCACGAGGGTGGAGTGGTGGAGCATGGTGAAGGGCCGGATAAAGGCCCTCTTCCAGACCCATAGTAGAAGGAAGAGTGTAAACAGGGAACTGCAGCTGTGGAACGCTAGAATCGAGAAGAAGCACAAGTTACTTGAGCTGGGATTCCCGGTGGGTGAGGATATACGGAGATTGAAGGGAAGGTTATCCTCGGTATTGGAGAAAAGAGTCAAACAAATGGCATACAGGGCAAGGGTCAGGGCAACGGAACAGGGAGAGAAATGTACGAGTTTCTTCTTTAAGAAATGCAAGGCAGGAGACAACACACTTAGGGAATTGGTGAGTCCGGTCAGAGGCAGGCAGGCAACGACAGAGGGTATGATAGAGATAGCGGAGGAGTACTATGGGGAGTTGTATGGGAGGAAGGGAACGGATAAGGGAATAAGGGAGGCACTACTAGGGGAGCTAAGACATGAGGTTAAGAACCCAGAGGTACTGGGAGGGAGGATCCAGATGGAGGAAGTGGAGGAGGCAGTGAGGAGGCAGAATAAGAATAGGACGCCAGGACTGGATGGAATTCCAGCAGAATTCTACATTACATTCTGGGATTTAATGAAAGGGGACATGCTGCAGATGTATAGGGAAATGCTGGAGGGCGGACTGGTGCCAGAAGAAATGTGTGAGGGGCTCATCACACTGATGTATAAGAAGGGGGACCGGAGAGAGTTGGGAAACTGGCGTCCAGTTACGCTCCTGAACACGGACTACAAGATTATGGCAAAAATAGCTGCGACGCGCCTGGGGAAGGTGGTGGAGGGAGTTGTCGAACCCGACCAGACGTGTGCGGTGCCAGGAAGAAGGATTTCGGACTCCCTGATTTTATTAAGGGAGGCAATAGAGGTAGAAGGAGAGAGGGGATGCCCCCTAGGGCTTCTTAGCCTGGATCTTGAGAAGGCTTTCGACCGCCTCTGGCACGAGTATATGTTCGCAGTGTTGGAAAAAATAGGAGTGAGGGGACCCTTGGTCGATTGGGTGAGGCGTCTTTACCAAGGGCTCAAGACCAGACTACTGATAAATGGGGAGCTCTCGGGGACAATTCCAGTAGAGTCAGGGGTGAGACAGGGGTGCCCGATGTCCGCGGTTCTATTTGTAATGTGTATGGAACCCCTTGCACAGGCAATGAGAAACAATGAGGAGATTAAGGGAGTGACCATCCCCGGGAATAAGGAACAGGGGAAGGTGGCGCTATATATGGATGACATAGTCGTGCTCTGTAGGGACGTGGCATCAGTGTGGGGGGCCATGAAGGAGACAAACCGCTTCGGCCTGGCCTCCGGCTTGAAGGTGAACGCGAGGAAGAGCGAATTGATGGCCTTCGGGGACCCGAGACTATTTGAGGGCCGGCCGCCTGAGTTGGGGATAAAGACGGAGGAAGTCAAGGGTTTGGGAGTGTCCTTTTGCCGAGAGAGGTCGGCGGAACGAAACTGGGACGGGAGGATAAAGCAGGTAAAGGGACAGTTAGGCAAGTGGGCTGGGAGACGGCTCACGATGGAAGGGAGGATTCTGGTAGTGAGGGTGGTGGTTTTACCAACACTCAACTACCTCGCATATGTGTACCCGCCAGGTAGGAGGGAGGCAAGAATCCTGGAATCGCTGTTGTTTCAATTCATTTGGGGAGGCGGGATGGATAGAGTGAAGAGGGTGGTGATGTGTAAACGCGTCGAGAACGGGGGGAAGGGTGCCCCAAATATTGCACGTGTGCTGTCCTCAATTTTTGTGTGCAACACTTTGAGGTTATTCTTTTCCGAAGAGCCCTGGGGGAAGGCCGCTTGTTATTTAAGGTATCACCTGATGTGGCTCCTGAGGGGTCTTGGGATGACCCAATTACCGGCGGGCACGCCCTTGGCCTGGCCACAAGGATGGCTGAATGCGGCGGTGGGTGACTACATAAAAGAGTACAATTTGAGTCAGAGAGGGGGACCGTGGAACTCCAAGGAGGTATTGGCCAAAGTAAACGAAGGGGAGGCCTGCGAGGGGGTGATGGGCACAAAGAGGACTATGTACCGTCAAGTGTGGAGGAACACTTCATCAACGGCGCTCACAAAAGAACAGAGAGATCTGTCCTGGCGGTGTGGGATAGATAGATTTGAGACGAGGGGCTTCATGTTTTCTCGCCGAATGGCACGTTCGCCCAAATGCCCGAGGGGCTGCAACACAGATGAGGACGCGGTGCATGTCATGGTGAAGTGTCCCTTCGCACAGGAGGTGTGGAGACTGAGCAGTCCGCTGTTGTCCTGGTTTTACCCGTCGCAGGTGATAAGTCGGGACATTATGTGGGGAGTCTTAAGGGAGGTGCGGGGAGATGACAGAGATCGAACGTGGGCCATAATAGGCGCGACAAAAGAGGCCTTGTGGGGAGCTCGCAGAAAAGAGTTGGATGGGTCCCCTATATCACCGTTGGAGGTGTGCTACTGGGCGAGGAGGTTGCTAGAAAGGGTGATGGAAGTAGGCTGGGTTAGGCTGGGATACAAGGCCGCAGGTGTGAAGTGGAAGTGGCCCCTACCCGGGGTGGGGTAGCAAGGGGACCGGCAGGTATAGGGAAGGGATAGTGAAGGATGGCCATGCACATTTTAGCCGGCCTGCTAAGTCGTGTGGGCGAGGAATGTACGTGTTCGATCGGGGGAAGGCGATGTGATGGAGCAGCGCATGGGTGAATGGTGGTGATGAATGTGAAAAAGGGGAACGGGGCGGTGTGCGTTATGGCGGCGAGTTTTTTTTGTTGCATTGTATGTGGGTGGAGCCCGTGGATGTGACGGAGACTCGAAGGGGCCAACGGGGGCGCCCGGGAAGGAGTGGTTTTCAGTACTCTCTTTGGTTTTCCTTGTACCCGCTGAGAAGTTAATAAAAACCTTTAAATCGCAATTACCAGCGAAACGGCGTACTCAAAAATTGTAAATGTTGTGGTTTCACGCTTCAACACACCAGTGGGCTAAAGCAGTGAACTATTTGTCTTTTGTCAACGTGACACTTTTTTGCTGATTGGCCGTGTCGGGTGGTGGAGGGTTACGACACATTTATAAATAACGCGATCTAACCAAAAAACGTTGATTATGAATCCTACTCTAAAAAGTTACCTTTTTACTGTACCATAATTACCACTCCAATCTCGAAGATTCTGAATGGAGTGATATACATACTATACGCTCTTGTTTCAATTATTTGTTTTTGACAATTGCCAGACTGATGCAGCCTTTATACCGGGGCTCCAGTGAAAGTCGAATAACTTTTTGCTGGATGGCACTGTATATTTTAAGTTTTTATTTGTTATTTTGCATGAAAAAATTATATGCGTTCAGTATTGTCATTGTTTAAGTTTTACATGTAGGCTTTCGCGACCAATATCATCCATAATTGAGTTTTTTTGGGTTCGATCGCGTAAATATATAAATGTGTCATTAAAACCCGCCACCACCCGACAGCCAACTAGCATGTGACGAATTGGCATGTTCTGTTTACGTGACAACCCTTACGAGTTGGCTGTGTCGGGTGGTGGCAGGTTTTAAGTACACATTTATATATTTACGCGATTATAACCCAAAAAACCTCTATTATGGATTGTTTAAGTTGTTGTATGTAGTTTATAATGTACTGTATATAATATTTGACACTGAAATCGGGCATAGCTACTTTTTTTGTCAGGCACACTGTGCCAATCGCTGGACTGGTTACAGCCTTTGTAGCTGTTTTGCCAGTTTTGCCGGATCGGCCTGGGACCGCAGGATAATGTTGGAAGCCGTATAATCGACAATCTACTATACATATAAATACAGAGTGACTCATAGAGATACATAAAGACTGGATAAAAAGTGGGCGTGGTTTTTACCAATCCTGGTTAGCTGGCTCAACGTAATTAATGAATAATATTTCGATTTAAAGCTTTCGTGACTGCAGGGATTTATCTTCTTGGTTCTTTCGGTAAAGTCACGTAGAAGGGAAGTAATAAAATAATAAAAATAAAACATAATAAAATTATTCTCACGACGTTTCGGCTACAACGCAAGCAGCCGTCTTCAGGTGAAGAATGAGACACTGCCAAGCTTGGAGCTTATATATAAGCTGGGTTGGAGGTGGAAGAAGAGCGCCTTGACAACATAATTTGCATATCAAGAGGAATTTAGCATATTCACCTCCTACGCATTTCACATGAATATGCTAAATTCCTCTTGATATGCAAATTATTTTGTCAAGGCGCTCTTCTTTCACCTCCAACCCAGCTTATATATATGTCTGTCTGCTTGTATGTCTGTCTATAGTTTTCTAGTTAGATTTTTGTTGCTATTTCTTTTATGCCTGATGATGATTGCATGTGTTGCAATCGAAACGTCGTAATATGTTATTTTAATTTATTATTTTATTTTTAGACGTGACTTAACCGAAAAGAACCAAAGAACACGTGAAGTGTGTTGTATATATATATATATATGCCTTTTTCCAAAAATGTATTTTAAGAATGATTCTGCCTATTGTTTTTATAAGTTTGATCTGGATGTAGAGCTGGGGCAAGGAAGTAGCCATGAAATGTAATTTAAAAAACCCGGTGCAAGGACCGGGGGGATAATGAGATTCAGGGGAAATCTCTATCGGGCTTCAACGGCCGCCATAAAACACGGACAAACAGCAGGGGCCACGGATCTCCTCAGACGGACGGCGAGAGCAACAGGGACGGGGAACATTGCAACTGGTGATATTTATTTTTTCAACAGTAAAAAGTCGAAGCTTAGCTATTTCGTCAAACTCAGTGTAATAAATGTCGTTGAGGCGACTTCTGGAATCCGGTCTTTTATTCACTTTTCATTACAGTTCTCCTTCACGCTGCTGACAGGCAGCGTGAGAGGAATAGAGAGAGAGACGCGCAGCCACGTGGCAACTTGGAGCCCCTCTCTCGCGTGGCCTCCTCCTCCGTTCGTTCCAGTTCTGACCACGTGTTGTTCGTCTCCACCCCCATTTAATACCCGGGTCACGTGGTATGTTTCCACCAATCCTGGTTAGCCTCTATGAAATCTTCCAGACTCCATCGTAGGCTCCCGGGACTACGCCCCTGACTCATCTCCCCATTGGCTGTGGCCAAAGCCAGCAGAACCAATCCTCTACTTACAGCTGTCACCTTTCCATTACATTGGCTGAGTTTAGGCGGGTTTTGGCTGAGTTTAGGGGGGTTTTGGCTGAGTTTAGGGGGGTTTTGGCTGAGTTTAGGGGGGTTTTTGGCTGAGTTTAGGGGGTTTGTGGCTGAATTTAAGGGGGGTGTTGGCTGAGTTTAGGGGGGTTTTGGCTGAGTTTAGGGGGGGGTTTTGGCTGAGTTTAGGGGGGTTTTTGGCTGAGGTTAGGGGGTTTTTGGTTGAGTTTAGGGGGGTTTTTGGTTGAGTTTAGGGGGGGGGGGGGCGGGGGGGAGGGGGTTATCTGAATGTGGTAGCCAGTGAATGGAACGTGTTGGGGGGGTGGGCGGGGCTAAAAGAGAATAATCAGTGTACCTCGACTACGGGTTGTAACCGGTGTTGGCTGACAATCTAAAAACAAAAAAGGCAGTGCTGTTAAACGCTAGGGATGTCAACACTCGGTAAAGTAGAATAGTACATATCAAATAAGATGGTACAAATGTGTAGTTAAATCTTTTTCACATGGTTAATAACATCTTTATGTTATACATTTTTTTATGTTATTAACCATGTGAAAAATATGTAACTACACATATTTGTAACATATTTATGTTATTAACCATGTGAAAAAGATTTAACAACACATATTTGTACCATATTTGTACCATCTTATTTTATAGGTACTATTCTACTTTACCGAGTGTTAACATCCCTAGCGTTTAACAGCACCACCTTTATTGTATTTCGATTGTCAGCCAACACCGGTTACAACCCGTAGTCGAGGTACACTGATTATTCTCTTTTAGCCCCGCCCCCCCCCCCCCCCCCCAACACGTTCCATTCACTGGCT
Organism: Lampetra planeri; assembly: GCF_965212315.1. Classification (NCBI taxonomy): domain Eukaryota; kingdom Metazoa; phylum Chordata; class Hyperoartia; order Petromyzontiformes; family Petromyzontidae; genus Lampetra; species Lampetra planeri. The sequence goes on along the minus strand of NC_136154.1, from coordinate 2,432,709 downwards.
ACCACATTCAGATAACCCCCTCCCCCCCGCCCCCCCCCCCCCCTAAACTCAACCAAAAACCCCCCTAAACTCAACCAAAAACCCCCTAACCTCAGCCAAAAACCCCCCTAAACTCAGCCAAAACCCCCCCCTAAACTCAGCCAAAACCCCCCTAAACTCAGCCAACACCCCCCTTAAATTCAGCCACAAACCCCCTAAACTCAGCCAAAAACCCCCCTAAACTCAGCCAAAACCCCCCTAAACTCAGCCAAAACCCCCCTAAACTCAGCCAAAACCCGCCTAAACTCAGCCAAAACCCCCCAAAACTCTCCAGTGTCTTCCTCCTCCCACTCCCAGCCCCGCCCACTCCCCCCTCCTCTATCTCTCCTCCCTAGCTCCTCCCCCGTCTCTTACCGATATAGCCCCTTGTTACAGTAGCTCTTTTGCCCACTTCAGCATTTGTTTCTTGCTGTGGTTGTCCCACCTGATGACGGATGCTTGTGTTGCGCCCGAAACGTGGTGATTTATTATTTTATTTCTATTATTATTTTTATTTTTTACCTACGTGACTTTACTGAAAAAGCCTAAGAGTAAGAAGTTGATGTGCTAAATTTGAGGATTAAATTTTGAATATTAAAAATAATAAGGAATTATCTTGTAAATGTGCTCCTATTGTCCTCATGTGATTAGAGACCTGGTGGCCTTGCATCTCATACATGGACCTTTTATCTGCCACAGGTTTTTGCTTATGGAATGGAAGTGTAAGATCTGCAAGTCTTTGTCTGCCACAAAGGGAAATCTACTAAAGCATTACAGACTACAACACGCAACATTTGGTCGTGGGCAATCCCAGCCATGCCTATGAGAGTTGCCCTTGCACATTTAAAACGCAGAGTGCCCTTCGCACACATTTGTCCAGATACCATTCAGCTGAAGAAAGTCTACGGTCAGGAAACATCTCTGCTTTTAAGTGTTTAGTTTGCAATGCTTGTTGTTCTATAGAGAAGGACTACTTTCAGCATATTACAAAATCATCTGAAGAACCACAAAACTGTCTTTTGTGTATTTGAAGGATGCAACTTTCAGACAAATATATAAAATACATTTCTAAAACACAAAAGCAGAAGACACATGCTATTCTTTGAGTGATTTTAAGAAAGACGTGTATGAGAGTCGCCATAATCAGACTGTTGACCATTCTGATTTCCCAGAGGCCAGTGATGGTGAGGGCACTAGTTTAGATTGTGATCAGGAAAGTGCATTATACTTAGTTCTTCAAAGAATTGGCTTACTTCTGCTGAAGCTAGGAACCATCTATAATGCCTCAGTGAAGTGCATTGATGCCTTGGTTGAAGACCTTCAGTTCATTTCATTTTCAGCATCAGTTGCAGTTGTTAAAACATACTAGATTGAAAATTGAAGTTGAATAAATTCATTGTTGACCAGGCCATCGTAATTGAGTTGTCAGAGCAGTTGTGCAATTTACATCCCATTAGTACAGCACTTAGAGCAGGTGGTCCACTTGGTTCGGCTTTTAAGAGAAGAAAGTATTTTAAGGTGCATTTCCAGTGTGTTGATAGCATTGAATATATTATTGATACTGAAAAGAACAAGACCTTTCAATATGTGCCTATTCTCCAGACTTTGCAGGAGGTCTTGAAGAATAAAGACATTGCAAGAATAATCTTATCCAGAAAATCAAATAGTACTGGATATATTAAGTAAATTATTGATGGAAAATCCTTCCAACAAAATGACTTTTATGCTGGGGAAGAAACAAGACTGTCTATAATCCTTTACGTTGACGACTTTCAGGTGTGTAACCCACTAGGAACTTTGAGAAAAAACCCACAAAATAACAGCTGTTTATTGGGTTTTGGCAAATGTGCCAACCGATTTGCAATCTGCATGAACGTCAATACACCTAGCTTTACTTTGCAAAGCTGTTGATGTCAAATAGTTTGAATACAGAGCAGTTTTGGAACCACTTTTGAAGGATCTTGTCTTTCTAGAACAGGAAGGGATTTTCATTTCCAGTGTTGAAAAAACATTAAAGGGACTGTATATTGTGTTGTAGCTGACAATCTCGGTGCACATTCGATCAGTGGACTAGTTGAAAGTTTCACGGGGCCGTACATCTGTAGATTTTGTCTTGGACATTCTTCAGAGTACCAGACACACGAAGTGCGGACCGGAGTGTTTCCACCTCGGAGAAAGAAGGAACATAGTTTGCATGTGCAAACTGTGAGAGAAAATTCAAATGTTACGCATTGCCTTGGCATAAAGCAGTCGTGTCCATTGACTGATAAATTAAATACCTTTCATTTTGAGTCTGGGTACCCACCAGATATACTACATGACCTTTTGGAAGGCATAGTCCCAAGGCAACTAGCATTGTGTTTTCAGATTTTCACCAAGAAAAAGTACTTCAGTTTGACTGTGCCTAACGAGTTAATCACATGTTTACCATATAACGGCTCGGACAAAGCCAACAGCCCTCAAGCAATCCCTCAAAACTACATTCATCGCAGAACTATAGGTGGAAATGCCCATGAAAATAGGGCTCTAATACGGTTGTTGCCATTCATTGTTGGTTCATGGGTACCTGAGGGTGATTCTACCTGGCAGGTTCTTCTGACTTTAAAGACACAGTTGAATTGGTGGCTGCCCCTGTTCACACAGTTGAAAGATCTCGTTCCTTGACTTTAAACTATCTGAACATCGTGAAAGATTCGTATAAGTTTTTCCTGAAGAGAGACTGAAAGGACAGAAATCATGTCACTGGTTAAATCAGTGTTAGTCAAGTTCATTACGGTTTTTTTTATTGTTCGTTTTTAGTAGGGATTTGTTTATTAAGAGAGCTCCGTTTAAATAAAGATATTCAAATCCTGGAAGCTGATAAGGGCCGCACCACTGTAGTGATGTCACGAGCCGATTATGATAATAAAATTAAAGATTTACTAGAGGAAAGTACCTACATTAAAATTAAATCCAACTAATACTTTGGAACGTAAGACTACTGCAATCATTGAAAATTCATTAATCCCTAAGAATGAGCAATTCCAAATTAAGCCAAGGGCCTCAAAACCACAGAGACTGTATAGGCTACCAAAAAAGATTCATAAAATCGACATTCCATTACGACCCATAGTCGGTACAATTGGCTCTGCAACATATAATATATAACTAAACAAATACAGCCCTACATCGGTAGGACATCTTCATTCATAATAAATTCAGAACATCTTGTGAATATGATTAAAGATATTAAACTTAACCCTGATGATATTCTGGTGAGTTTTTATGTGATTTCTCTATTCACTAAGGTTCCAGTTAATGAGTCGCTTAAATTACTTAATACACGAGTAAAGAATACAGGTTTACCAAAAATTTTTCCGAAACTCGCTGACAATTGTTTAAATAACAGTTACTTCTTATGGAAAGGTGATTTCTTTAAACAAAAAGAAGGAGCAGCAATGGGCTCTCTTTTATCTCCTGCTATAGCAATATTGTATATGGAAAACTTTGAAACAAGAGCACTTGCCTCGAGCACATTAAAACCATCTTTTTGGTTTAGATATGTGGATGACACTTTGGTTGTCTGGCCACATGGTAAAGATACACTTAACGATTTTCTAAATCGTCTCAATGCACAAAACCAGGCCATCCAGTTCACCATGGAAATGGAGGTGAATAACACACTCCCGTTCCTGGATATTTTACTTGGACATGGCCTAAATGGTAAAATAATACACAGCGTTTACAGAAAGCAAACGCACACTGATGCTTATCTAAATGCAGATTCGCATCATCACCCAGCTCAGAAATCCTCTCTTATCAAGACGCTCATGCATCGGGCTAAAACAGTGTCAGATGGTGAAAGTCTAGTGAGAGGGATTAAACATGTTAAAGAAGCACTAAGACAGAATGGCTACAATAATGCTCAAATTTACAGAGCACTAAATGCCAAATTACGATCGCAATGCAACACTGCTGAAAGCGATCAGATTGTTAAAACAATTAAAATACCATATATTCAGGAGTAACTGACAAATTAGCCCGTATTTTGCAAAAGCAAAACATTACAGTAAGATTTGGTACAGTACACACAATTCAAAAACTAGTAACTTGCACTAAAGACGAATTACCTAAATTATAAACAGAAGGTGTATATCGGATTAATTGTTTATATGGCAGATGCTATATTAGACAGACAGGGCGTAACATTTGTGTAAGACTAAAAGAACACCAGAGAAATATTAAATTATCTCAAACACAACTGTCGGCAGTGGCAGAACATGCTTGCCAACAGGGACACTCAATTGATTTTGATAACGTTGAAGTGTTGTGTAAAACTAGTTGCTACTGGCAAAGGCAAATTAGAGAATCCATTGAAATTGAGAGAAATAGAAATAACCTTAACCGCTCAGACAGCTACAGGCTTAGTGCGGCCTGGAAGCGTATTATTGAATAATACATATTACAATTCATTATAGGGGAATCAAACACTAATTAATTAACTGATTACTAACGTAGTATATAATTACAATAACACACTACAACTGATTACTAATCTACAACTCACATCGTAACAATTGCCTGATTACTAATCTAGTATATAATTACAATACCCCCCTCCGCCTCAAATCGTTGCACCTGATGAGTTAAATGATGACGTCACCCTGCTGCTGCTCTATTTAAGACCGGGAGCAAGAGCAGAGCCTCACCATTCTGGCAAATTGCCCGATGATGCTGGATGCAATTACCAGCGAAACGGCGTACTCAAAAATTGTGAATGTTGTGGTTTCACGCTTCAACACACCAGTGGGCTAAAGCAGTGAACTATTTGTCTTTTGTCAACGTGACACTTTTTTGCTGATTGGCTGTGTCGGGTGGTGGAGGGTTACGACACATTTATAAATAACGCGATCTAACCAAATAACGTTGATTATGAATGCTACTCTAAAAAGTTACCTTTTTACTGTACCATAATTACCACTCCAATCTCGAAGATTCTGAATGGAGTGATATACATACTATACGCTCTTGTTTCAATTATTTGTTTTTGACAATTGCCAGACTGATCCAGCCTTTATACCGGTGCTCCAGTGAAAGTCGAATAACTTTTTGCTGGATGGCACTGTATATTTTAAGTTTTTATTTGTTATTATGCATGAAAAAATTATATGCGTTCAGTATTGTCATTGTTTAAGTTTTACACGTAGGCTTTCGCGACCAATATCATCCATAATTTAGTTTTTTTGGGTTCGATCGCGTAAATATATAAATGTGTCATTAAAACCCGCCACCACCTGACAGCCAACTAGTAAGGGTTGTCACATAAACAGAACATGCCAATTCGTTACTAGCACGTCACTAGCATGTGACGAATTGGCATGTTCTGTTTACGTGACAACCCTTACGAGTTGGCTGTGTCGGGTGGTGGCGGGTTTTAAGTACACATTTATATATTTACGCGATTATAACCAAAAAAACCTCTATTATGGATTGTTTAAGTTGTTGTATGTAGTTTATATGTACTGTATATAATATTTGACACTGCAATCGGGCATAGCTACTTTTTTTGCAAGGCACACTGTGCTGATCGCTGGACTGGTTACAGCCTTTGTAGCTGTTTTGCCAGTTTTGCCGGATCGGCCTGGGACCGCAGGATAATGTTGGAAGCCGTATATAATTGTGCGCCGGATAATCGATAATCTACTATACATATAAATACAGTGACTCATAGAGATACATAAAGACTGGATAAAAAGTGGGCGTGGTTTATACAAATCCTGGTCAGCTGGCTCAACAATGTAATTAATGAATAATATGTTTGGGATAAAGTGTTGTCCCTTGCACGCGTGAGTTTTCTCTGTGTTTTTCGGTTTTTCTCCCACGTGTAAACACTCATTCATTTGCCAATAACACCTACATACATAGAGGGCCACAGAGCTTGGGGGGGAATTTAGTGCCGCTCATCACCTGGCAGCTACCATACCACTCACATGCGGCGACTTGCACTTCCAAGTCATTTCCTCTCTCTCTCTCTTTGAGAGTGGGTAAATATTGTGTATGGTCCAAGTTGAAATTATTATAACTTATCGATATTCATTAAAATCAACATTGTAGTTGTCATGAAAGTTATAATCTGCATCATCGTCATCATCAGTGTTTTACGAAGCACTTGGCCATCGAAAAAGGAGGGGGGAAACAAAAAGTGTAGTCTTTCTTCGTGGTCTACATCTCTATTCGGTGACATCTCCAAACAGTAGTACATTCGCCGCTTGCTGCAGATGTCCGCAGTTCGAATATGGCAGGATGGCCTGGTTAATACTCTGGGTGTATTAACCTGGGTGTATTAACCATTAAATATGTGTCCTCTGCTTCATTATGGAAGTAAAAAAAACATTTAAATAATGTTTGTGTGCTGGTGTCATAGTCAATTTGACAAATGTGAGAAATGACAACACAAATTGCTCAACTGGGATAACACATAGCAAACATTGGACCTCCTGATAGAATCAATGCCCACTTGCACGCTGGTGCTGAGTCACTGTGTGCCACACAGGGACAGCTGCCACTCAGTGTTCTCTTAGAATGTTTGAGATTAGATGTCGGACTTGAAATATCACGCGCCACGCGTTCTGTTGTCTGTTGCTATGCAATCGAGCAGCGTACAGTGGGGGGCATCTGAGGACGGGGTTGTTGTTGTCGTGGCATTGAGGGAGACGTCGTTAAGAGACACGACAGGTGTTAGGGGTAACCAAGGACGCAGGCCGGTGATTGGTCAGGAGGGTGAGTGGCTAATGACCAGGCGCCGGCCTGGCGGCAATAACATGGTCACATGAGGCTGGGGGGCCTGGGGGCGAGTAGCAAAGCAGGGGGTGAGATTATTGATGGGGACTAATTGGTGCGGGGATAAACGGCACAGCATAACGGAGAGACGACAGTCTTGGTTGGGGTTGGAGTTGGAGTGGTAGCAGTGGTAGCAGTGGACGGAGTGAGTACAGAGTAGGGTAGCAGCAGAGTAACGGACCTTGGGAGAGAGGGAGAGAGAGCGAGCGAAATCGCGGAGCGGAGCGAGCGAACGGGGAGACATGGAGTGTTGTTGATGACGGTTGTGCATCGGAGCGAACGGAGAGACATGGAGCGATGAGGAGGAGGAGGTGTGAACTCTAAAGCATGAATAAACGAGACGAGAAAGACAACGAGAGTACGAGTCCTACAGATGTAATATAGGTCGCTACCAACACCACCACCTCTACCCCTATCACTACTCCTCCCACTACCCCTATCACTACCCCAACCCCTATCCATAGAAATAATATTAGTTCAAGATTAGGATCTTGTTTGCCACGTGCTACCTCCCCCCGTATGAGGCATGATAATTACTCAGACGCTGTCGCCTCGACAGACCTGGTTTTACCTGAGGACAGCTGCTTGCGTTGTGGCCGAAACGTCGTGAGAATTATTTTATTATGTTTTATTTTTATTGTTTCATTACTTCCCTTCTACGTAACTTTACCGAAAGAACCAAGAAGATGAATCCCTGCAGTCACGAAAGCTTTAAATCGAAAAATGATAATTATTGTTTCACTTAAACATTTGAAAGTATTTATTTCTAGAGCTTGAATGTGCGTTGATAAACCAAGCTCAATGTAAAATGACGAGTGAAATTGTACTTACTCATTGATTCAGATGTAGTTGAAGTTGTGAAAGCTGAAAAAGAATCAAATAAACAATAATTGGGTCATTGGGATTAGTAAAGTCTGGTTTCTTGAGCAGCAGGTTTAAATGGTCTGGTTATGAACATAATTCGTTTCTGAGACCTGTTCGTAAGTAGAACGGTTAGTAAATCGGAACACAATATTACATTGTATTTAAATTCCGATATGGTGGTGTTTATGAAATGTGTTCCAGTTCAACAAAAAGGAAAGCATTGTTAAACTCATACTTGAACATTTGCATGTAACACTGTAAAAAATGTTTTATAGTAATTGCAATTTAAAATAAACATTAATTGAAAAAAATATTTTATCTCAGTTCCTGATGTTAGCCGGTAGGGGGGGGGCAACGAGTTGCCATAATTACGCACACACACGGAGCACATGCACACACCAATTCCCGCTCTTCGCAAAGTGACAGTGATGTCACCACGGCACCTGTGCCAGGCCAGGTGCCCTTTGAGGCCACGTGAAGTGTGTTGTGTATATATATATGCCTTTTTCCAAAAATGTATATTAAGAATGATTCTGCCTATTGTTTTTATAAGTTTGATCTGGATGTAGAGCTGGGGCAAGGAAGTAGCCATAAAATGTAATTTTAAAAAACCCGGTGCAAGGAGCGGGGGGATAATGAGATTCAGGGGAAAGCTCTACCGTGCTTCAACGGCCGCCATAAAACACGGACAAACAGCAGGGGCCACGGATCTCCTCGGACGGACGGCGAGAGCAACAGGGACGGTGAACATTGCAACTGGTGATATTTATTTTTTCAACAGTAAAAAGTCGAAGCTTAGCTATTTCGTCAAACTCAGTGTAATAAAGGTCGTTGAGGCGACTTCTGGAATCCGGTCTTTTATTCACTTTTCATTACAGCTCTCCTTCACGCTGCTGACAGGCAGCGTGAGAGGGATAGAGAGAGACGCGCAGCCACGTGGCAACTTGGAGCCCCGCTCTCACGTGACCTCCTCCTCCGTTCGTTCCAGTTTTGACCACGTGTTGTTCGTCTCCACCCCTATTTAATACCCGGGTCACGTGGTACGTTTCCACCAATCCTGGTTAGCCTCTATGGAATCTTCCAGACTCCATCGTAGGCTCCCGGGACCACGCCCCTGACTCATCTCCCCATTGGCTGTGGCCAAAGCCAGCAGAACCAATCCTCTACTTACAGCTGTCACCTTTCCATTACGTCAGGGCCACGCCCCTAGGCTTTCCCCCATTGGCTATGGACCAGGACCGGCAGAGCCAACCATCGTGACGAGTTGTGATACGTCAGTGAGCCGGATATATCCTCACATTACATCAGGATATCAAAATATTACTTGAATAAGAAGCACGGATCCCTGGTGATACAGACGGGGATCAAAGGTTAATAAAACCCTCGGAATACCTGTGGTAACTATGGTATAACACAAATCTTGGTGAGGCATGAGCCAAATAATAATTCTCTTTGGCATCTTTTTCGACTTCCATGGTGAATCTGATGGCTGGGTGCATGGAATTGATGTGGTCGAGAAATTGGTCTAGAGCAGGCAGGCCATGTGGCCAGAGGACAAAAGTGTCATCTACCCTTTTTGGATGTCCTAATTAAAAGGAGACCTGATGGTTCAATGAGCCACTCTGTCTACAGGAAAGCCACCCATACGGATGCTTACCTAAAACCGGATTACCACCACCATCCATCCCAGAAGAACTCCCTCATCAAGACTCTATACCATAGAGCCCAATGCATTTCCGACCAGGAACACATTGCCAGTGAACTCAAACACGTACGCCAAGCTCTTAAGGTTAATGGTTACTCCGACTACACAATCCGCAAAGCCATCACTCCAACCATCAAGAAGGATCCGGTTGAGGAGCCTCTCAAGACCATCACCTTACCCTACATTGCTGAGGTCACAAAAAAGATCTCCAAAATCCTGATTAAACACAAGATCCAGGTCCGATTCAACACAGTACATAAAATCTGTGATCTGGTCCCGTCTGTAAAAGATGTGGTTCCAGACATACAGTACCCTGGCGTCTACAAACTAAGTTGCCTCTGTGGTAGCAGTTACATTGGAGAAACCAAACGACATGTCTCGGACCGCATCCGTGAACATAAAGCAGACTTGAAACACGATAGGACAAACACCTCAGCCATGGCAGATCACTGTTACAATTCAGTGGGTTCACATGATATTGACTTCTCCAAGACAGAGGTTCTCTGCAAGCCATCTGGCTACCATGAGAGATTCGTTCATGAGGCGATCCACATATACAAACACAGAGACAATTTCAACCGAGAAGATGGATTCCGGCTTAGCAATCATTGGAAGGACGTAATAAACCATTTCGGATCTTAACTGATTGTGTCCACGTTTACGGTGACTTTCAGACCGCGTTCCACTCACTGACATTGACTATATATCTTGTATTCTCCGCAGGGAATGGATTCTTTGCTCCGCTGCAAGCTTCCTACTACCACTCTCCCATTGACATATTTCGTTGCTTCCTCTTAGTACCTTTCACGCGACGGTCAATGGTATAGTGTATAGCATATTGTATAATAATAAATAATATTAAAGTGTAATGTTTAATACAATGTATAAGGTCATATATAGTATCGTAATTGTATAGTGAATATACAGCAGTGTGGTATACAGTTGGGTGGGTAGAATAATACATCGTGTAATATTACACTATGTATTTTTCTAAGACATAGGGTAGTGTATAGTAATACAGTATACAATTTGATGTTGGGTTTGTCTATGGCAGCATACAGTACGGGATAGACCCGTGTGATGTAAGGAAAAAGTTTAAAAAGTTTAGCTGGAAGCATATTATATTTTTTGCGACCTAGAATTGTAATGTATTACTTACGGTTAGTAGCTCAGCTTATTGAGAGTATATTTAGCATACTGATGATACTATGTAGTTTATACTTTAGCTTTTTACGTGGTTGTTTAGTTACTGCAGCTACATACTATTAACATTCCTTCCCTTTATTAATGCTACCCCTACCCCCTCCCTTTGATGCTGCTAATCCTGCATAATGCATGGGCATAATATGACTTTGAAAACCCCCCGGCCATCTCCTACGCATTTCACAAATAGCACTAGTCGCATTCCTGCATTTCCCATAAATATGCTAAATTCCTCTTGATATGCAGATTCTTTTGTCAAGGCGCATTTCCCCCCCCTTCCAACCCAGCTTAAATAGACGGTCCAAGCGGGTGGTGTTTCATTTAGACGCTGTCGCCTCGACAGACCTGGTCTTCACCTGAGGACGGCTGCTTGTGTTGTGGCCGAAACGTCGTGAGAATTATTTTATTATGTTTTATTTTTATTATTTTATTACTTCCCTTCTACGTGACTTTACCGAAAGAACCAAGAAGATCAACCCAATTAGTCTCTATGGTTAAGGACATGGTACTATCTCCTGATGACATCCTCGTCAGCTTTGATGTAATATCTTTGTTTACCAAAGTCCCAGTACCGGACACCCTAACAATAATTGAGGACTTAGTCCAACATGGATTGAATTCGAATGTACCTGCGCTGGTTAGGCATTGCCTCACCAACACCTATTTTACCTGGAATGGCACCTTCTACAAACAGAATGAGGGTACCCCTATGGGCTCCCCCTTGTCACCAGTTATAGCCAACATGTTCATGGAAAAGTTTGAATCAGACGCCATCCAGACATCCACCCTGCGTCCTTCCCTGTGGAAGAGGTATGTGGATGACACTTTCGTCATCTGGCCACATGGCCTCCCAGCATTGAACCACTTCTTGGACCACATCAATTCTAGACACCCATCCATCAGATTCACCATGGAAGTGGAGAAAGACGGTAAACTACCATTCTTGGATATTCTGTTTAAGAGGAGGCCTGACGGATCCTTGGGACATTCTGTCTACAGGAAAGCCACCCACACAGATTCCTACTTGAAACCGGATTCCCACCACCACCCATCTCAAAAGAATTCTCTCATTAAAACGCTATACCTCAGAGCCCATGGCATTTCTGACCAACACCACCTGACCGGTGAATTAAGACATGTACATCGGGCCCTCAGGATGAACGGATACTCTGACCGCACTATCCGCCAAGCTGTTTCTCCCACCACACAGAAACAGCCACATGAAACTCCGACCAAAACTATCACGTTACCATACATAGCAGGCGTGACCAAAAATATCTCCAAAATTCTAAACAAACATAAGATCCAAGTCCGATTCAGTACGGTGCATAAAATCAGTGATCTGATTCCATCTGTGAAGGATGTCGTTCCTGACTTACAGTATCCTGGAGTCTACAAATTGAGTTGCATTTGTGGTGATTGCTACATTGGAGAAACGAAACGTCATGTTTCTGATCGTGTTCGCGAGCACAAGTCAGATCTGAAACACGGCAGAACTGATTCTTCGGCCGTTGCCGATCATTGCTACAACTCGGTGGGCTCTCATGAAATTGTCTTTTCCGAGACCAAGGTTCTCTGCAAACCTCCTGGCTACCATCAAAGGTGTGTACACGAAGCCATACAAATATACAAACACAGACATAATTTCAACCGTGATAATGGGTACAAACTTAGTAATCATTGGAAAGATGTTATCAACCACGCAAAAAAGACTTAATTACACATTTTTGGACCATCTTATCTGACAGGCACTATTTTACTTTACTTTACCGAGTGTTAACATCCCCAGTGTTTAACAGTACTCTCTTCATTGTTCAGCCAGCACTGGTATAAACATGGGCATTTTCGTTCTTTTCTATCATGTGTATCAACAGGTGCTTGTACACACACATGTCCACGTACACTTGCACCCCACACTCTCTTTTAGCCTCCCCTCCCCCTCTCTGTCCAATGCGTTGGCGTGTGCAGCAGTAGTTGCTTGCGCACAACCACGTCCACGCCGCCGACTCTCGTGTACCACGTCGTGCATTCTTTTGGCCCCGCCCCCCCTCCCCCTCCCGATGCGTTCTACGTGGCACGTCGTGCCGTCTTTGAGCCCCGCCCCCCTCCCTCCCGATACGTTCCATTCATTGGCTACCACATTCTGATGAGCTCCCCCCCCCTCTCCTGCCCCCTCAACTTGCTTTTATGGGATTACATCTTGAATCATTGCCTCACTTGATGCAGCAAATCTGGCTGTGACGGTCCCACCTGATGACGGAGACTTGTGTTGCCTCCGAAACGTCGTGATTTTTATTTTATTTTACTTTCATTAATTGTAATGTTTTACCTACGTGACTTTACCGAAAAAACCTAAGAATATGAAACCTTGAATCACATCCAAAAAAGTAATCTGTGCCTGTACTGCCCACAAATTATAAATAGACTTCCAGTATTGTATCCCTATTGTACACATACATGGTTTCTGTCTTTATTTTCTTATAGCCCCTCTGTATTTTGTACTTATAATATGTTGGATAAACATGTTGAGACAAAATTGCACGAATAAATGTTAACCTGCGGTTCCTTTTCATGGTTCTTATATTTTTCATGGTGATCGGTTGACTTAACGTAAGTGATTTGTGGCACCATGAAGGCATGATATTGGGTGGATTAAAAATGGAAAAGTTATGGCAACAGACATTCAATATAAGTATTTTTTTTAGTAAATCCAAATCAACAACACATTTATATATACACGGTCTAACCAAAAAACCTATATTATGGATAATATTGGTCGCGAAAGCCTACGTGTTTTCCTGGAGGATATCTGCCTGCCTGAGCTGCTGATCCCTGGATCCGCTCGAGCTGCTGCTCCATGGATCTGCCCGAGCTGTTGCTCCATGGATCTCCCGAGCTTCTGCGCCCTGGATCTACTCGAGCTGTTGCTCCATGGATCTCCCGAGCTTCTGCGCCCTGGATTTACTCGAGCTGTTGCTCCGTGGATCTGCCCGAGTTGCTGCTTCATGGATCTTCCTGAGCTGCTGTGCCCTGGATTTGCTCGAGCTGCTGCTCCATGGATCTGCCTGAGCTGCTGTGCCCTGGATCTACCCGAGCTGCTGTGCCCTGGATCTGCCTGAGCTGCTGCTCCATGGATCTGCTTGAGTTGCTGCTCCCTGGATTTGCCCGAGTTGCTGCTCCCTGCATCTGTCCAAGTTGCTGCTCCCTGGATCTGCCGAGTTGCTGCTCCCTGGATCTGTCCAAGTTGCTGCTCCCTGGATCTGCCGAGTTGCTGCACAGTGGATCTGCCCGAGCTGCTGCGCCCTGCATCTGCCCGAGCTGCTGCTCCCTAGATCTGCCCGAGCAGCTGCTCCATGGATCTGCCTGAGCTGCTGCGCCATGGATCTGCCCGAATTGCTGCTCCCTGCATCTGCCCGAGCTGCTGCTCCATGGATCTGCCAGAGCTGCTGTGCCCTGGATCTGCCGAGTTGTTGCGCCCTGCATCTGCCCGAGCTGCTGCTCCTTAGATCTCCCCGAGTTGCTGCTCCCTGGATCTGCCGAGCTGCCGCTCCCTGGATCTGCTCGAGTTGCTGCTCCCTGGATCTGCTCGAGTTGCTGCTCCCTGGATCTGCCCGAGTTGCTGCTCCCTGGATCTGCTCGAGTTGCTGCTCCCTGGATCTGCCCGAGTTGCTGCTCCCTGGATCTGCCCGAGCTGCTGCTCCCTGGATCTGCTCGAGCTGCTGCTCCCTGGATCTGCTAAAGTTGCTGCTCCCTGGATCTGCCCGAGTTGCTGCTCCCTGGATCTGCCCGAGTTGCTGCTCCCTGGATCTGCTCGAGCTGCTGCTCCATGGATCTGCCCGAGCTGCACCTTGACTCAAACCCAGTTAATCTCATCGCTTGAGTGGTGCTTCAGTATTAACCACTATCTGATTGTCCTACCACCACACCTACCCGTCTTGGCCTGTGATGAGTTTGCTGTGCTCTACAACCAGCTTGTCTTGTTTAAGCTAAGCTCATCACCTGATATGGGCTACTCAATTCAATACCTTAGGAGCCTCCATCCCCTTTCCCCTGATGAATTTCGGGTTGACTGGTGGACGGAGGAGCCCTGCATGAAGGTTGGAATATTAGAGCCAGTGAGGACTGATGGTTCCAATTCACTGTCTACTCATACGATCTCCGTAATCTCACGTCTGCATTGGACCCTCAGATCCAGATTCCCAGATGCCCATCCCCATCGGCCTAGGGATATAATTACTATACTTGACCTACAAAATAGAAGCATTAGTGGTAAAGAGCCTGTACTAAAGTTTATGCTTATGAACGCTAGGTCTGTCGTGCAATGGGCCCCTTTAGTACGTGACACGATTGCTATCAGCTGTCCTCACCTAGCTTTTATTACTGAGACCTGGTGTCGACCTGGAGTCAGTCAACCTTTGGCTGATTTAGTCCCAGATGGGTAATCAAGATTGCATATTCCCAGACCAAGTAAAACGAGAGGTGGCGGGGTGGCTGTGATCTTTCAGACTGGTCTCATCTGTGCCATGTGCCCTGGTCCCAAAGTTGGGTCATTTGAATACATAATCGTGCGTTGTGCCATGAATGGGAATCAGGGCCTGTATCTCACTCTTGTTGAAAGGCAACGTGGAAGCAAAGGTGATTTACATCTCAGCTGGCTGAGGTTATCTCTCCCTTGTTCCTGGAATTCCCTCGCACATTGTGCTGGGGGATTTCAACACATGGATGACCCATCTGACGGTTTGGCTACAGACCGTTTGGATACCATGGGTTCCATGAGATTTTCTAAGTTTATTCAGGGCCCAATCCATGATAACGGCCACACGATTAACATGGTATTCACCCAGGGGTATCAGTTGGGGCCATTACATTTTTGTCCGCACTCTGGACTGATCACGGGGTGAGTCATGCTGAGATCAAGTGTCTTCCCACCCTACTCCGACGGTCTGGGGGAGTTTAGGGAGGCTAGGTTCAGCCCCAAAGGCTAAATACCCCTTCTGGATTTCATGACGCCTTATTGGCGTCATGAAATCCAGATATTGTGGGTTTACTCTCCAAGACACCGTCGTGCTAAACTAGTAATGCATTGGCACGTTTTGTTTACGTGTCAAACCTTATTAATCGGCTGTGTCGGATGGTGGCAGGTTTAACAACACATTTATATTTAAGCGATCTAACCCAAAATACCTCTTATGGAGCACAAGCAATGTCACCAGAGTTAATAGCAACATAGTTATATTTGTGAACTGTATAAACATTTACATTCCCATGCATCACCTACAGAATCAGAATCCTTATTTAGACTGGAAAAATCTCATGAACTATAAAGCTCTTTTTCACATGGTTCAATATAATCATCACAGGTATCGTTTTTTCTGAGGAAATTATGCGTTAAATTGGTGGTTAAAATAATATACAAAACAATTTCGGTTGCCGGGCCGGAAAATGCAATCGAATATTATGATCTGATGACTCGAGTGATTTAAGCCTCAGATAACCCTCTAGTCGTAAAATAAAACAGACCCAAAGAGTCAAAAGGGGATGATGCAATGAAAGACCAAAGCAGAGGAGTAAACCAAACCCCGTTCCTAAATGGAACGGGTGAAGTATGTTTTGTAACACAAGCCCGGTGTTAAACAATCAGTTCAGGTAATGCCTGGGTGACGATTTTGCACGTGGGGAAAAAAACATTTTCAATGCACACTGCCAGCGATTCTTGTGCGCCTTGTCAAGCAAGGGCTGAATAAGCTATATTCAAATCTACGGAACCCATTTTGCCTGTATCAATATTGTGAGAAAATAATAGGTTTTACCCCGTCCTGCAAGAATACGGGAGTTGTATTATCACAAAGCATCAATTCTGCATGAACCACACAATACTGGTGGTAAAAAATGCAAACGAATGTACTGTGATAATAATAATAATGTATGCGTTGACCTTGAAACTGACTGGCCTACACCAGAGACAACCTCCTCTATGGTCTAGTCTCTGCACCGGTATTAGAATAGAGAACAACGCTAAAAGGCGAACGGCACAAGGCAATTTTAAATATCAAACCTTAAATCGCTCTGGTTGGCAGTTTAACCTACGGGAACCTTTTTGTCGGTATCAAGGTGATGAAACACAAATTGGATGTATGCTTTGCGGCAATTCTACAGGTTTTAAGATGTTCAAACACCAATTAGACACCCATTCCATTGCATCCAGTCTGCATTAACCACACTACTCTATGGGGGATTGTGTGACTTTAGAAAAAATTGGTGATGAGGGAAGCTTAAAAATAAACTGACATCTTGAACATAACCATTGTCTGTTGGATATCTTCCCGTAAAACATCTGTAAAGAATTATTAACTAAAATATTTTAGGAATGTTGTTCCCCTTTTTTTCTGGCAACAAAACTGAAACCTTTTACGAGGAATCATGTCTGCATTAACCACAATACTTGTGGTCAGAATGCGAAAAAACATACTCTGATAATATATGCATTGTCCTTGAAACTGATTGATCTACACCAGAGACAGAAAGTTGTCCTTGAAACTGATTGGTCTAAAGCTGTCTCTGGTGTAGACCAATCAGTTTCAAGGGCAATGCATATATTATCATAGTATGTTTTTTTTTGCATTTTGACCACAAGTCTTGTGGTTAATGCAGACATGATTCCCTGTAAAAGGTTTCAGTTTTGTTGCCAGAAAAAAGGGGACAACCCTATTCTTATATTTTGGTACTGGCAAAGGAGGCCTCATGATAAAATATTTTATTTTACCAGGTAAGGCCCACTGAGCTATTAGCTCCTTTTTTCAGAAATGACCTTGCCACAAATGACAGCTGAAGGAAGTAGCTTAGCATCGTGTGGAAATTTATAGCAGACATTATTTAAGCAGTTGTTTGTAAATCTGGATGGAAAAACAGGAGGACCCGGAGAAAAATACACACGACCACAGGGAGAACATGCAGCAGGCATCAGGGTTGGGATCGAACCCACGACTTCCTGCATATCAGGCGAGGAAGATAACATCTCGTCACCTTGAGATGTTTTTTGTGAAAATTTGTATGTCTGGCCAATGCCATTTACGTTGCTATTCATTTGTAATGAGAGAAAATCATAGACCCCATAAAAGGGGCTCAAGTTGTAATTCAACGCCACGCACTCCTTGGTGTTACCACTGCATGAATCGTAGCACGCACAAACCCTTGCTCATCATAGGTCTGGTTACATCCTTGAAAATAGTCGCAGTCAGCAAATCCGCGATCTACAAACTCAAAAGCAACCAATAGGAAAACTCGAGTTTGGTTGACGGTTCCGAATGACACCCACCCCATCCTGTTGTTTGAAGTTACCATACATCAGGGGTGTCAAACATACGGCCCACGGGCCAGACCCAGCGCCTAAAGCCCATTCCTCCGGCGTGCCACATGTTTTAATATTTACGAGCTATTATACATTTTAGTTTTAAAGCTTCTATCTCAATCCAACTCTCTTTTCCCACACATTCTAACCCCACCTCTCGATGCCCTCGCCCAGACATCCACCCCCACCACTCCCTCTCCCCCACCACCCCCACCCGGTTCACCCGCGCATGTGTGGTGGTGATGTTGGAACACACTTACCGGTGCGGGTGATTGTGTCATCCCTGACCAGGCCTCCTGAGGGAAGGGGGCTGTGGGGTGTGTGTGATCCCACAGAACCCCGCCCCTCGGTGGGAAGCGGTACAAACCTGTTCTAGGTGGTTGTGTTATCAAGGACCAGGGCCTCCTGAGGGGAGACGGCTGGGGGGTGCGTGTGATCCCACAGAATGAGGTCCAACCCAGTACACGACGCGAAAACAGGAGCAACCAAGGCCGGCGACGGCCCTCGTGACCTGTTACAACTGTGGCTTCCGGGGCCACGTTGCTTCATGGTGCCGGGCTCCGCGGCAGCGCGAATCAGGACCTCGACCGGACGATACCCAAGTTCCCAAGTCATCACAGCATTCTCTGGCAAGTCGCGGCACCACACATGCTCGGCCCCCACACACATTACACACGACTCACCGCGCCACGCTTGACAATTCTTGTGATTCGGGTGTCGGTTCGGTGAGGGGAGGTGGGTTTGTACGGGAGCTCGGACCAGGTCAGTGGTCCGAGTTGGCTCATAGGGTAGTTGCTGCGTCGGCCGGGTCGTCCGTGGTTACAGGATCAATCGAGGGTGTCGAGGTTCGGGTGCTAGTTGATACAGGGGCATCGGCAATGGTCATTTCCGACCTCATTTATAACATACTCCCCGTTCAATGTCGGCCGTTACTTCCAGTTGATGTTCCGTGCTATGCGGCAAACGGAGGATCTTTGGGCAAGAATTTTCATTTGAGATATTAAACTGTCCAGGCCAGTCTTGGTTTCATCCTCTCTCTGGCTGCATTGAGCTTTCTTCGGGCCACCGCATAGCGTTTTTGGCCGCCCCGAGCAGTCTACGTACGGCCTGCGCGACGGTACAAGCGGTGGTTACCCAGACGGTACACGTACCGCCAGAGTCGCAGATGTTGGTGCCCCTACGGTTGTGGAAACCTCTCGGTGTGGGTATGACAGATCATGGTGTCCTGTTGGGTCCGTCTAACGCAGCGGTGAAGGGTTTGGATTTGGCGGTGGCACGGACGATAGTGAGGGGAGACAGGGACCCCTGCGTCATGGTCCTAAATGCGGGATCACGGACGGCTGTGGTCCCACAGGGGACCGTGCTGGCTCACGTGGCGCCGGCACCCATGGAGGAGCCAGTGATAGGGCATGTGAACACTGATCCTGCTCCGCATTCGCATTTGGGCCGTGATCAAGGATGGCTGGATTTGCTTTGTTCCGGATCCAGAGACCTGTCCAGTTCACAACCTGTCGCATTGCGCACCCTGTTACTTGAATTTTCCAATGTTTTCAGCAAACATAAATATGATGTCGGCTGCACTAATTTGTTGCGCCACCACATCGACATGGGTGACGCCGCCCCCATTCGTCAAAATCCGTTCCGGCTAAGCCCCGCCGAAAAGAAACATGTCAAATCGTCTGTTAATGACATGTTGTCTGCTGACATTATTTTCCCTTCCACCAGTCCATGGGGGGCTCCCATTATGCTCGTTAAAAAGCACCATGGGTCACTGAGATTTTGTGTGGATTTTTGTCGCCTTAATAAGATCTCTGTGGCCGACGCATATCCACTCCCTAGGAGGACGAACCACTGGACGCCTTAGCAGGGGCACGATATTTTTCCACATTAGACCTGCTATCGGAATTTGGCAACTCCCCCTTGACGAGGAGTCAAAACCCAATACCGCTTTTCGGACACCTTTGGGCCTGTTTCAGTTCAATGGGTTCCCTATGGGACTTCTCAGCTCCCGCGACATTCCAACGGTTAATGGAATTAGTTTTGGCCAGTCTCCGATGGGATACCTGTTTGATTTACCTGGACGACGTTATTGTTTTCAGCAGGACGTTCGAGGAACACCTCGAACGACTGCGGGTGGTATTCCTGAAAATGCGATCCGCTAATTTGCAATTTAAGCTGCAGAAGTGCCACCTCCTCCGGGAATCCGTGCGGTACTTGGGGCACATTGTGAGTCGTTCAGGTATCTCTATGGATCCTGATAAGACACAGTGTGTCAGCTCATGGCCTACGGCCACTTCGGTCAGTGAGGTCCGTAGCTTCATCGGGTTTGCCTCCTACTATCGGCGGTTCGTCGCAAACTTTTCCACCATAGACAAACCCCTCCATGCCTTGACGGCAAAGGGCGTAACATTTTATTGGGGACCGGAGGAAGAGACCGCTTTCCGTTCCCTTTGTGATGCCCTGGTGAGTGCTCCGCCCTTGAGTTACCCTGGATGGAGGGTTGCACCATTATAACATTGTTGTGACCACTGCCCTGCGGGGTAAGGCCATTTGGGCAGTACACGAGCGCTTGTTGCACCTGGGTGTGCATAAGACATTGGCCACACTTAAGCTGGACTTTTTCTGGCCTGGCATGGCTGAAGACGTCGCTAATTTATTGAAAGGGTGTGTGCAGTGCACGCGGCAGAAACCACCGCCGAAACCCTGTTGTCCACCTTTGCAATTGATTCGGGTCTCCCGCGTAAATGAATTAGTTGCTCTGGACATCCTTGGTCCATTTCCCACTACCCCATGTGAGAATAAGTATTTGCTAGTGGGAGTCGAGTATTTATCACGATGGCTTGTGGCCTGGCCACTCCACAACCAGTCGGCGACGACGATCACTGAGGCATTCCTTAATGGCTATGTAATGGACAAGGGTGCTCCCGAACATCTTCTGACCGATCAGGGCAATTCATGTTCTTCAAAATTGTTGCGGGAGGTGTGCGATTTGTTGGGAACAAAGAAAGTACTCACGTCACCGTACCACCCGCAGACGGATGGCATGGTTGAGCGGCTGCACAGGACTCTGACCTCCATGTTGAGCCATCAGATCAGCGAATCCCAATTCGACTGGGATTTGCATATTCCCGGAGTCCTGGCTGCATATAGGATGGCTCCTCACGCATCTACCGGCTACTCACCGTTTTTAATATACAAGAGAGAACACGACCCCCGGATTGATGTCCAGTTACGAGCCGCGCCCAACAAGGCTAAATCTGAAATTTCTGACTCCGTGCGCTTTACCCTTCAAAAGCTTTCCGAAGTGCGGGAGGCTTCCAGGGAAAATACCAATTTGCGCCAATTGGAAAATGAGCAGCTGAGGGGTTCCCGTACTTCTGCACATGAGTGGGCGCCAGGGGACGGAGCCTGGTTGCACTGTCCACAGGTACCGGTGGGTACATCGCCCAAATTGTTTAAACCCTGGAAAGAGCCGGTTGATGTGATTCGGGTCATTTGACCACAGTGTGTCCAGATCCGCTTGGGGCAGGGGAGTTGGTTTGTACATCCCTCATGCCTCAAGCCTTTCATCACTCTGCGTGAGTTCACTCCATCTCCACACCGCAGGGACCGAGTCAGATGTGTCCGGTGAGGTGAGGTGTTTCTGCTGAGGTTGGTCCTCAGCAGAGTCGTGTGATCCCATTCTTAGGTACCATGCACCTAACGTCCCCAGAGCCGCCGCCTGTGCCGTCGCCTCCAGATTCGGGAGAGAACCCGTCCACCCGGCCGACTGCTCTTCATGAGGAGCCGGCTTCGAAGGGACATTTGCATATTTCTTCCGGGACCTCCAGCGAGAGCGAGCCCACCTCCCCTGGGGGCCCGGGCACACGGACTTGATCAAAGACTCTTCGGTTTTTGTGATCCCCATACACACCCGCTCCCACACCATCAGTTGGTTGTCGCACTCGGCAGGCCGTATCGGTCATTGGCTGAACCTGGCCTTTATTGTGCGTGCGGGTGTTGTTACACGGTGAGGGTGGGAGATGTTGGTGATGGAGCGGGTTCTGAGCATTCGTGTTTTATTGCATTTTGGGTTTTTTCTCGTGGTTCTTGTTCTATACTTCCGCCATTTTTCCTGTTCATTACTGTACATTTGTAGATAGCAGAGGTGTGGACTCGAGTCATGTGACTTGGACTCGAGTCAGACTCGAGTCATGAATTTGATGACTTGCGACTCGACTTGGACTTGCATAACAATGACTTTGTCCCACCTATGAGATGTGGACTCGAGTCATGTGACTTGGACTCGAGTCAGACTCGAGTCATGAATTTGATGACTTGCGACTCGACTTGGACTTGCATAACAATGACTTTGTCCCACCTCTGGTAGATAGTGTATGTATTGTATAGGTGGGCTTGGGTATTTATTTGTTAATTGTTATTGTCGAGGCACACATAGGGGTTTTACTCGCTTTATTCACTTTATATTGCTAGTCACCTTGTTCATTTTAATAGGGGGAGGTGGCAGCCGAGACGGCTGAGTGTTACAAAGTGGGGGTGATGTAGTGAGATCACGGATGTCACTGTGTAATGCCGGCTCTAGAGAGGCACGGTGTGCGGTGTATTGACATCGCTGGAACCACGTGTATGTGGGTGGAGTACCGGCCCTGGAGGGTGCTCGGTGAGCGCTGACTGACAGCGCTGAATGGCACCACGCTCTAAGTGCAGTGCCGACCCCTACAGGATACGGTGTGAGAGTGTTGGCCACAGGGAATGGGGATACTATAGGCCGTGGCACTCTGGTTGACCCCAGAGGACACGTGACCGGTTAAGTCTACACAGGGCCCCCAAGTGGGGGCTAGGGGTGGTCACATGTTAGGGCCAAGATCCTGCTCGAGGGTTCTCGAAGGTGATCGTGGCTAAGAACGGAGCCAGCCACTCCACGGAGGATATAAGCCGGGTCCCCGAAAGGGACCGGCTGCTGTTGTTCATCCTGAAGAAACCTTAATCTACTTTCTACTTCCTACAGAGTCCAACACGTGGGCCTGGACTCAAGCTGTGGTCCGGTCCATTGTAGCTAGTTACTGTGTAATTAGTGCAGTTAGCCTGGTGGTCCACCACCATAGGTTGTTATAGTGTTAAGGGGTAATTACCCCGTGTGTTGGTATTAATAAATGTGTTGCCTCCAAAGAGTACGTCTGCGACTCAGTTGAATCCACTACACAAGCAATGAAAGGTAGCGAGATCCCAATCCGATTGTTCTGAACTTTGATGCAATTACAAAAAAAATGTTTAAGCGTTTTAAACTTTACGTGGTTTTGTTGCCATGGATTTAGCTTTCCCGTTTTTATACAGCTGATTTTCAGTAAATTAATGCAGTATTATTATGCTTTTCACTTGTGTGGCCCGTGGGAGGTGCATTTGAATCCAAATCGGCCCGCTGGTCCAATGGAGTTCGACTCGTGCCCAAACATCAACCCTTCATAAGAATAGGGGTTTTCCCCTTTTTGCTGGCAACAAAACTGAAACCTTTTTACGAGGAATCATGTCTGCATTAACCACAATACGTGTGGTCAAAATGCAAACAAAAAACACACTGATAATATATGCATTGTCCTTGACACTGATTGGTCCACATCAGAGAAGGCTTTCTTTTGAGCCTCGTCTCAATTGGTGCTAGACCAGAGGACGCCTTTTGGCATCTTTGGTTGCCTGAAAAAAGGGGAAAAACCCTATTTTTATTCATATTGTTATGTTTTTTCGGTAAAGTCACGTAGGTAAAAAATTAAAATTAATAAAAGTAAAATAAAATAAAAATCACGACGTTTCGATTGCAACACAAGCAATCATCATCAGGTATAAATGAAATAGCAACAAAAAATTATATTTTATTTTACTTTTATTAATTTTAATGCTTTACCTACGTGACTTTACCGGAAAACCTAAGAATATGGATCCTTGCAGTCACGAAAGCTTCAAATCTATAATTGAAACCTATTTTTGTATTTTGGTACTGGCAAAGGAGGTCGAATGATGTAGATCAACCCAAACATTAAACAGGAAGTATTTTTTCATGTAAAATATGATTAATATTGTCGAGTGTTGAACATAACTTGAATACAATGAAAAAAAATGTAGTGTGCAATACTGTATACAGACATTTAAAAAAATATATATTTGGAGTTTGAGTATTTTACCCGTGGCCAATAATGCAAACGTAGTATCCGTGTACAGTATTGTAGTACACTATGGGAAAACATCGCAGATGGCTCAACCCTCGCTGCCTCCTCCTCACTCGAGGCTGGGAATGCCGCCACGTGGCCTGGGACCCGCATTGGGGCCGCGTGTGAGACGAGATGGAGACAAAATGGCGCCTCGTGCGTTCTTCTTCCACGGCAGCAGCGGCGGCGTCATCATCGCGAGCAGTGCAGTTACGATGCCGTGCAGCAGGAATCTCGCGGGGGTGCGATCAGCAAACTGTACCTCAATACATTTAGGCGTGAAAAAGCCCTAATACCGCGATAGCTAAACCCGCTAGAGAAAATGGGGGTTTGCTATACCGACATTTCAGGTGCGTTTATGTGCTTTACTTTGCACGTGTCAATCGACGTGCTGGACAACACGTGGTATTTGGTGTTATCTTTGAATATTTTCACTCGTTAAAAATCAACAAAACATCTGAACATAGGAGGTGTTAAGATGTTCAAACACCAAATAGACACCTATTGCAATATATAACTGCTCAACCCGAGCTATCAATGCTTTGATAATTGTATTGTCTTTGTACATCTCGCCTTTTGGCATTATCTGGTCTAAGACTGGTGGTGACACAAGGTCACGAAGGAGGCTGTCTCTGGTGTAGGCCAATCAGAAACAAAGACAATACATTTTTTCCGAGCGTGCTTGTTTGCATGTTTTACCGCAACCATGATGTCTTGCGATAGGTGCATCTATTTGGTGTTTAAACATCTTGACACTTCCTGTTGCATTATCGCCGGAAAGGGTAATGCCTATTCTGTGTGTGTTTGCAATGCACTTGTGCAGGTTTTCTATATACTAGCCTATAGCAGTAAATCTGAAACAAAAAAAAAAGCGAAAAGCAACGCGTGACGTAATATTTATTGCATCCATTCATGCGCAATTTGTAAGGCTGCCGTGACGCAGACTTATTTCATTAAAAGATTATAATCCCTTGTTCATCAAGACGTCTTTTTTACTTCTGTAGAGGAGTAAATGGGGACGTGACGTCATGCGCGCTATGCGGTGCGATGACGTCATGTCTCCTTGTGATATTTAAGGGGGACCCCGTGACGAAAGCGGGGTCATTGTGGGAGCCCGGATGGAGAGAGGTTGAAGAGACAGCCAGGGATAGAGCTCAGGGAGTCTGGAGAGTAGCTGGCTGAAGTTGTGGAAGGTGCTGCTCTTCCCGGTCGGTCGGTGTTGGCTGATCCCCCGATCCGACTCGAGGTAGAGAGCCCAAGAGCTAGCCGAGCTAGGGACAGACAGAGCCGAGGGTCCACGTGAAGGACCCAGTGTAGGGCACCTACCTCTGGTGAAGTTGTCTCAACCCTTATTAATAAACCGGCGCAAGCCCTTACATGAATACCTGCCTTCACGTCGTCATTAAGTACACAACACTTCTATGTTTCAATAGCGTTACGGAGATCGCGTGACGTGAGGGTTCTGCCTTTGTAGTGAGGGTTGTAAGTAGACGCCGAGGAGGGGGGAGGAGGCGCCTCGCCCTCCCATGTGGAGTGACGTCACCCGCTAATTATTATTAATGAAGGGGGGGGTGTCCATTTGGAGGACGTCACCTGTTCGTGAGTATTAATGAGGGGGGCTCGGCGACGTGGAGTGACGTCACGCGCGTTACACACTGACATTATTGAGTAACTATAGTAGTAAATAAACTGTATTCAATTATATTGTACAAGTGAGTGAACCATGTTTTGTGATTGATGCTCTATTAAAAATCCCGGCATTATACAGTTCACATTTGTAATATGATGACCGTCAAGGAAATTGACAAATTGACCTGTCAAATCTAAACAGATAAGTAGACGATACCTCCTTCCCATCTCTGACCCTGCTTACATTCTGCAAAACGATGCTATCCCAGGTTTGCACCACACTAGGACTCGTATCCAATAGACAGGGTCCTTGTAAATACGCACCAGACAATCGGTTCAAGCGAAGCCCGGCTCTGCTGATGAGACACTGATTGTTGAAGCCGGCCCAGAGTTATTTGCTTATGTTGAACCAATGCTGCTGAAGACGTGCACTCCCACAAGGCCATGTGGCTGACGGGATGTGTAAAGATTAATATTTAGTTGTTTAACGTGAAGGGAAAGATTGAAGGAGACGTAGTGTCTAACTTGTATATATTGTTACCTATATAATTCACACAACTAAAAAGCGAATGCTAATTTCGTATCGTTATTTAGTACAATATTGTAATTGTCCCAACATGCTGAACGTCTGCAGCAAAACGAGGCGGTGCGACTTACGTGGATATGTTGTCGTGGTCTGTGCGTCACCTGCACAAACAAATACGAATATTCATCTTTAGCAAATAAAATACTTTCGTGTTGATTGCAATTATAAGTATACTCGCTATGCCTATTGCAATGCGTTATAGAGACCGCGTGAAAGTGATGTGTTTTTGTTTGTTTAACTTGTAAGCGTAATTAGCAAGTCACGTACCCGTGTGGGCTGTGAGTAAAATCCACAGCAGAAGATGCGGACAACGCCACCCCGCTGCCATGTCCGCCGATCAAGCTCAACACCTCAAACTGCGCTCTGTACAAATATCCGAATATTTGTTTCGACTGGAGGAGGAGGAATGAGGTAGGGCGGGGGGAGGGAGGAGGGAGGGGGAAGGGTGGGGGAGGAGGGAGGAAGAGGAGGGAGGAGGAATCCGATGAGCTATGAATCTCTTTTTCACGGATAGGGGTCGGATCAGTAAAGTTATAACAACAAACATTTCAACAACAATAGAAGTGCAACATCGAAAAAAGTAAGCGAGTCACTAAATATAAATAATTAAAATATAAATAACGTACGAGTAACTTGAAGTGCAGCACATATATTGTGTTATAGCTTGTGTTGCGATCGAAACGTCGTGATTTATTTTATTTTATACCTACGTGACTTTACCGAAAGAACCAAAGAGTATGGATTCCTGCAGTCACGAACGCTTCAAGTCAAGATTAAAAAAAATCGTCTAATCTTCCGGGAATATTTAGCCGTTTATATATGATACGTCACTGACCCGAGTGGCAAATAATGGTTTAAATTAACCCCCACGACTTGGCACGGTGTTGGGAATGCTCACCTCTCCTCGCATGCTGTGAGTCACAATGGAACACCTGTTCACAATGTCCCATTTTTTCAGAAGAAAATACAGACTACAGGTTGCAACAAAATAAAATTACACCCGAAGCCAGGTTGGTCCAGAATTGGTTGTTTTTCAAAAATGTAAACACCATAAAGAACAAGCACGCAGAGCGAGCATGCTCATACCACGGACGCATGCCCATAGAGTGTTGGTGGTGGAGCATCAATATCATGCACCATGAACTACATGGTAGAGGTTTTTTGGGTTAGAGCGCGTATATATATGTGTCGTTAAAACCCACCACCACCCGACAAAGCCAACTAGTAAGGCGCCGTCCATAAATGACGTAACGCGATTTTGGACGATTTTGACCCCCCCCCCCCCCCTTCGTCACACGACGTTACAAAAAATCAGACCCCCCCTCAAAGATGACGTCACAAAGCTCTGCCCCCCCCCCCCCAAATATATAAAACATGCTTCAAATCGCTTTAAACTATTGTCATTGTAGTGCGTATTTAATGTGAAAAGTATGTTAATAGAACGTGTTGTTTATATTTATTTATAGTTGCGCATTTTTACGTGACGTCACATTTCTCAACCCCCCCCCCCCTCGTCACACATCGTCACAAATGTCTGACCCCCCCCCCCCCCCTCTAGGTGCGTGACGTCATTTATGGACGGCCCCTAAGGGTTGGGTTGTCACGTAAACAGAACATGCCAATTCGTCACTAGCACAGCACCCCGGTGTGTTGGAGAGCCAAGCCACAATATTTACAAATTGGGTATGAAGTTTCGTCAGTAATAACAACTAGCCTCATCAGGCGACAGCCAGATTTGTGGAGAAGTCTTACTGTTTAGTTCCTTATATAGAGGCGTAGTTGTGTTGAACACCCTTCTGCGCTCTTGCACAATGTTGGGGGGGATTACTGAGGCAACGTACATTATGCATGTGCATTATGCGAGCCATTTGACCTTGTCATTCCTGTCTATTGTGTTTATTGTTAAAATAGCCCTACCAACGGTAATCCCTACTGAAGTACGCTGCCCTTTGTAGGCATGCATTTAAATCAAGTATCATTTGATTATTCGCTTCCACGCAGCACTAAGACGGTAGCTATCCGAACGGTTAAAGTTATTTTGATTTGTTTCAGTAGTAGCTGGTTTTGCACAGAACTTCAACATTATCAAAATCAATTGAGTGTCCTTGTTGGTACGCGTGTTCTGCTACTGCTGACAGTTGTATTTGGGAGAATTTAATATTTCTGTTATGTTCTTTTCGTCTCGTGCTGATCATTCGTCCTGCTTTCCTAACATAACATTTACCACAAGTGCAGTTAATCCTGTATACACCTTCTGTTGATAGCTTCGGTAATGCATCTTTTGTACCATATATTAAAATCTGTATTTTATGTACCGTGCCAAATCTGACTTGGATGTTTTGTTTTTCCAAACATCTGGCTAGTTGATCAGTTACTCCCGCAATGGGCAGTTTCAATGCTCGTGTTATTTGATTTGGTTTTGGTATGCAATGCCCTGTTGATTTGTGTATCATTGTAACCGTTCATTTGCAGCGCTTCTTTAACATGTTGAATTTCACTTCTCAGACTCTCACCATCCGACACTTTCTTAGCTCGTTGAATGAGCGTCCTGATAAGAGCAGATTTCATGTGCAGGGTGATGGTGTGAATGCATTCAGATAGGCATCAGTATGCGTTTTCTTTCGGTAAACACTGTGTGTTATTTTATCATTTCTACCCCGTTCGAGCAGAATATCCAGAAATGACAGAGTTCTGCTTCTTGCACGTGGCATCTGCTGCTATCGCTTCAATCTCCCGTCAAGCTAGCGCCTGTACCGCGCATGCATTTGCAGCTAGCGAATCACAGCTATGCACATTAATTGGTCGTCTCTCTCTGGATCGACCTCATGTCGCACCTGCTTGTCCTGGTGTGACTTCACTGTCCGCAGCTCAGACATGCAGGGTGCAAACCCTGCTTGTAAAACCCCGCGTGCGTTTACTCCACTACACTAGTACAGCACACCGTCGTGTTGGTGTACCAAGCCACAACATTTACAAACTGAGTACGACGTTTCGCCAGTAATTACAACTAGCTTCATCAGGCGACAGCCAGCTTTGTGGAGAAGTCTTACTGTTTCGTTTCTTATATAGAGGCGTAGTTGTGTTGAACACCCTTCTGCGCTCTTGCACAATGTGGGGGGGGGGGATTACTGAGGCAACGTACATTATGCATGTTCATTATGCGAGCCCTTTGACCTTGTCATTCCTGTCTATTGTGTTTATGATTAAAATAGCCCTACCAACGGTAATCCCTATTGATGTACGCTAACCTTTTTGCTTAATTTTTCTTACTGTGGTTTTCCAACCTGATGACGATTGCTTGTGTTGCAATCGAAACGTCATGATTTGTTTTATTTATACCTACGTGACTTTACCGAAAGAACCAGAGAGTATGGCAAAATACAAACTTGCAACCTCATAAGGCTCAATTCATCAGTGTTAAAATGTTCAAACTCCGAATAGACACACATGACAAGGCATCATCAATTCTGCATTAACCACACATTATCACACTTGTGATAAAACATGCAAACGAACGTGCTTCGATAATAATGTATGCATTGTCTTTGAAACCGATTGGGCAAAATACAAACTTGCAACCTCATAAGGCTCAATTCATCAGTGTTAAAATGTTCAAACTCCGAATAGACACACATGACAAGGCATCATCAATTCTGCATTAACCACACATCATCACACTTGTGGTAAAACATGCAATAGAACGTGTGTGGGGGTCGCTAGCCCCCGAGATCCCTCCCTCGATAATACTAACGGCCGGACTAACATCATCAATCGCCCCCCCCGCTGCTAAGCGAACCGCCGCTAGGCTCCTCACCCAGGGTGTGGGAGCCGTCACCCGAGGATTCCCCTCCACCGCGGGTCCGCGTAGCAGGCATGGATAACCACGCACGCGCACACCCACACACAGCTCTGCACGGCACTCACCCAACCCTGACCACTCACGTTAGGATCGCGCACCTGTGTTACACACGTCGTGAACGTGCGCGCACACACGCATACAGCTCCACACGCGATACCCACTCCTGCGCCGCTCTGCGCCGCGCTGGCCGCCCACGTCACGATCGCGCACCTTGGGCACGCCGATTACGCACGCCGAGAGCTTACGCAAGTAACGAGCGCACGCAAGCGGGGCACACGCCGACACGACGA
The DNA here is from genome assembly GCF_965212315.1 of Lampetra planeri. NCBI lineage: Eukaryota > Metazoa > Chordata > Hyperoartia > Petromyzontiformes > Petromyzontidae > Lampetra > Lampetra planeri. The sequence goes on along the minus strand of NC_136154.1, from coordinate 2,402,188 downwards.
CTCGTCCCCTCCCCCACTCGCGCGTGCACGTCAACACAAATATCGTACAAGGACGATTCTCCTCTCACACGGCTGCGTAGTCACGCCAACACACCAAAAGTGCTCTCCCCGGGCGTTAACGCACACACCTCCGTACCCGCACAATCGTACAGAGACCACGGCCTTTATGCGTACAACGACCACACACTCGCGAATGCAGTGCACGCTAATACCACGTTCCAAAAACACCCAACAACACGGTTTTGTTACTACGCTCGAGATTTTATTAGCCCTTGCTAACCAACCGAGCCACCCGTGTGTGTGTGCGGGACAGCAAGGCGCTTCTAACCCACACTCTGGTGCCGTGTAGCCCTATTCTATGCTGCGCTCTCTGCTAAACCGCTTTCCTACTCGTCCTTACCCCGAACTAACCCTCTCCTACGGATCCTACCCTCCGCTCTGAGGTGTTGTAAGGCGCGCAACACGATACCGTCTGTAGTCCTTGGTGACCTTGCGGCGCTCAGATCGTCCTGCAGACAATCTAGCGGCTCGCCCGATGACTCCTTCGTCGCTGACCCCGTGTCCAAACTCCAGAAGAAGAGAGTTCCCTACTGCCCCTGCGTTTTCTTTTAAACTATTCACATCAAAGGCTAGGAGCCCCCGTCCCGACCGCCTTGGTCTCTCGACCAATCCTGAGCCTAGGATTTCCCGCTCTTTTGCGATCCCGCCGGCCTTTGAACTTTCGACCAATCAGTCGTCCCGGGTCCTGATCCCAGCTATCTGCCTTGCTGACCCGTGTTTGTGTTTGTATGCGTTTCTAACTGCGGGGCTCTCTGAGCTCGCCGTGGTCGTGCGATCTCAAATCCGCCCACGGCGCCGCAGTGTTACTTGGCCTGGGAAGGGTCCTGTCCAATTCCCTGGCCCTGAGAAACCGTGGGGTAACCCCCCTAGGGGGCCCTCGGGTGAAAACTCAGGGTAGGTGACCCGACCACGAGGCCCTACGTGGGTGCGGGTGCGTGTTTATGTGGGGGGGGTGATGGGGGGCAGTGCGGCGGTGGAAGCCGGGCGGCTCCCTGGCTCGGCCGAGCGGCCCCGTCGCTGTGGCACCACATAGCCCCCCGGGGTGCCAGTCCCCGTCCCGGGTTGACTGGAGCACCTCGCCTGGGTTGCCCCCACGAGGTATCGCCGCGGGGTCCGCGGGATTCGCCCGGCCCTTGTGGCTGGCCTCGGGGGTGGCGGCTCCGTCTCCTGGGGCTCCGGCGGTGGTCTCCTCCTCCATTCCAACGGCTCCCCTCGGTCTCTGGCACCTGCGGGCTGGGGAACAAACTCAGAGGCGGTGGGGTTTAAGGGTCGCCGTCCTCGTCGCCCCCGGCCCCGCCCGGGGCCCCTCGGAGCCCGGGGCTCCGTGGGGCCCATATACTGCGCGAGGCCCCCGGGCACGGGGGGTGGGGGGACCCCGGGGTTTCGGGGTACTTGGACGGCGGGGCTCCCCCCCTCGGGGGCTGCTCGCCACGGCTTCAGTCGGCGGATGTTGACCACCATCTTCCGGCCCCTCTCTCCTCCCTGAATCAGCACCGTCCATGGTGAGATCTGCCGTCTCACAATCCAGGGTCCTCGCCAGTAGGTGGTCAGCTTCCCCACCTGTCCGGCACCGACGCGGGGAGTGTACAGCCACACCTCGGAGCCCGCAGTGTAGAAGGGGGGCTCCATACGGGGTCGGGCGCCCTGCTCTTGCCGCTGGTGCGCGGCCTCTCCGTGCGGGTAGGCTCGGCCCCTGGCCCCTCGCAGGGTCTCCAGCAAGTGCTCCACGGGGTGGCTCCCTTCCTCCCGTTGCGGCGGAGGGACACCGAACAGCAGATCTGCGGGCAGGCGAGACTCGCGACCAAACATCATTAGGAACGGGGTCTGTCCTGTAGATGTGTGAACGGCGGTGGTGTAGGCGAACAGGGCATAGGGGAGGTGTTCGTCCCAGTCCTGTTGATTCGCGGCCGCCATGCGTTTAAGCTTCCCGGCCAGAGTCTGGTTCATCCTCTCTACCATCCCGTTCGCCTGGGGGTGATATGCCGTGGTTCGGTCCTTCTGGATCCCGAACTCTCGGCACAGCGCCTGGAATAGTTCGGCCTCGAATTCACTACCCTGGTCGGTAATGACTCGTTCGGGGATCCCGCACTTAAGTACGTAGTTTTCCACGAAGGCCCGGGCCACTACGAGGGCTGTTTTATCCGGGATAGCCACCGCCACGGGGTAGCGGGTGAAGTACTCCACCGCTACAAGAATATATCGGTTGCCCCGGTGGGATCGTGGAAAGGGCCCCTGCAGGTCGATTCCGACCAACTGATTCGTCCGACTGACTCGGAACGGCCTCAGGGGTACCTGGTACCTCGCCGGCTTTTGCCCACACTGCTGACAGGCCCGGCAGCCCTGCACCCAGGCGGCCACATCTTGCGCTAATTTAGGCCAGAGATACTGGCGACGCAGAGTCTCCCGGGTGCGCCGTTCCCCATCATGGCCCCCGAGCGGGTGGTCGTGTACCAGTCGTAGTAGTTGGGGTCGCACATGGGCGGGAACGCAGATGCACCCCGGCTGCCCAGCGTCGGCCAGTTCCCTCACCACCCCGTTTTCTACACACAACCGGGCATACAAACCGCTCCAGGGCCCTGGTAGTGCATCCTTCCTCTCTCGCAGTGCCGCCTCCACCGCCGCCAGATCCGGATCCCGCTGCTGGGTTTGTCGCAGCTGCTCGTCGTCCAAGCCCGGGAAGGCGCAGCCGACATCCTCTTGGATCCGCCCGGTTGGGGTGGGATGATCCGTCTGTCCCCGGGCTCCTTCTGCAGGGGTTCCTGCGGCGCACACTGCACTCTCTCTCGGGGGGGGGAGTTTAGTTTCCGCGCGCTCCTTGGGTTCTGCTGCCTGGCGGCAGCGTCCCCCCGTGAAGCACGGGCAGGCGTCTCCCTCCCTCGTCTCAGCGCGCACCGCGGGCCGTCTTGACAAGGCGTCCGCGTTCGCGTGTGTTCGCCCCGCTCGGTACTCGATCTGCAGGTTGTACTCCTGCAGCTGCGCCAGCCATCGAGCCATCTGCCCCCGCGGTTCCTTGAATGTAAGGAGGAACTGCAGTGCATAATGATCGGTGCGCACACGACATTTCCTGCCGTACAAGTACGGTCGGAACTGTTTACACGCGAAAATTACCGCATACAGTTCCTGACGGGTTACACAATAGTTCAGTTCGGCCCCGCTCAGGGTCCGACTGGCGTATGCGATGACCCGCTCCGTCCCACCCTGCACTTGCGACAGCACCGCGCCCAGCCCACTGCTGCAGGCGTCAGTGTCCAAAATAAAATCGGTGGTGAAATCTGGGAAAGCCAAGGTGGGGGTGTGGGTGAGGTGGTCTTTGAGTGTGGTGAAAGCCGTCTGGCAGGCCTCCGACCACTGATAGGGGTTCTTAGGGGAGGTGAGTTGGGTGAGGGGGCGTGCAATCTCACTGAATCCCTTTACAAATCGACGGTAATAAGTGGCGAGTCCCAAGAATGACCTGATCTCCGTCAGGTTCCTCGGCCGCGGCCAATCCACTACGGCACGCACCTTCTCGGGATCGGTGCTCACCCCTGCCTCGCTGACTCGGTGTCCGAGGTACCCCACCTCGCGTTGCGCAATGTAACACTTACGTGGCTTGAGCTTGAGATGGGCTGCTCGCAGTCGCTGGAATACTTCCCGCAGCCTGGACCAGTGTTCGGACAGCGACCTACTGAACACTATTACGTCGTCCAGGTAAATCAGGCACTGTTCCCACTGCAAGCCCCGCATCACCAACTCCATCAACCGCTGGAACGTCGCGGGCGCGTTAGTGAGTCCGAACGGCAACACTCGAAACTCAAACAGGCCCATCGGGGTGGTGAATGCTGTTTTTGGCCGATTCTCCTCCGTCATCTCCACCTGCCAGTAACCGGACGCCAGATCGAGGGTGGAAAAATACCGCGCTCCTGCGAGACTGTCGAAGGTGTCGTCGATGCGTGGGATGGGAAAAGCGTCGCCGAGGGTGACTGCGTTCAATTTTCGGTAATCAACGCAGAACCGAGTCGATCCGTCCTTTTTCGTTACCAGTACCACCGGGGCAGACCAAGGGCTCGCGGAGGGCTGGATTATGTTATCGCGTAGCATATCCGTGACTGCCTCTTTGATCTGGGTCCGTTCAGGCGCGCCCACTCGGTATGCGGGGAGTTTGATGGGTCGGGCTGCACCTGTGTCAATTTGGTGCTTGACCAGGTCGGTCCGGCCCACGTCCGAATCGTGCTCACTGAACACGTCGGCGTACTCCCGCAATAACCCGCGCAGCTGATCGTCCTCCCCCTTAGGTAAGGCTGCCCAAGGCACATGTAACGCATCCTGCAGGGGAACAATCTCGGCTCGGGGGGTCGGGCCGACCCGCCAGGCCAGATCCTGGCTGTCCTCGGGGCGGCCAGGGTCCTCCGCCCAGAGTGCGAACACCGAGTCGTTCGAGTGGCGAGCGTGCAGGGGGTGTACGGTGGCTACCGGGGTGCGTCGTCGTATCATTGCCGGGGTACTGTGTGGGTTAAACACACGTATAAACAGCCGGCCCCCATCTGCGTTTACCAGTGTGGCTGACCCTACCACCCCGTATCGCGATGCCAACTCCGGGTGAGGAGTCAGCATTACCTCGCCCGATGGTCGGTGGGTTGGGTCGGTGGAGAGGGTTGCCACTGGCACCAGCATCTCGGCGAGAGGCCCGATGGTGACGGCCGACACCAGCGTAGCGGCCACGGGTGTGAAGCGTGGGCGGTTCGGCTCCTGTCCTAGGAACGGAATCCGCTCCCCGCTGCCCTCCACCGTAGCGCATCGTTGCCGGGGCTGTACGTTAAGTCCCAACTTTTCCAGGAGGTCCGTTCCTGCAATGCACTCGTGGCACAACACACTCGAAACGTAGAATTCCTGTGTGCACACCTGGTTTCCTAGACGGACCTCGAGGGAGACCTTCCCCAGCAACCCCATCCCGGCTCCGCTTGCCGTGTGCAGCGCGCGATCCGGGGCCTGCAGGCAGCCCACGTCCACCCCGAGCATGCTGCAGTGCGCGGCGCTCATGAGAGAGGCCACGGCGCCCGTGTCCAACAGGATCCGGGTGCGCTGCCCGTTCACCTGGCCTTCCACCAGCGACGTGGCTCCCGTTATCCCTGCCACCAGCTCCCGCAGCCAATCGCCCGAGGTCCCTGCGCCCTTGGGTGTTGTCGTTGTAACCTGTTTATGGATCACTCGCTCGCCATTATTATTACAGCTGGTTTGGGTCGGGTCCACGTCGATTTCATCCCCCGGTGGTCCCCTCTCTAGGGGGGGCTTAGTGTTTGACCTATGCATCGGCCTCGCACGGGCGAGCTGAGGGCAGTCCCTCATGAGATGCCCTCGACGGTCGCACACATAGCACGTCCTGGGAGGAGTGGCGGCTCTGTGGCGAACTTTCTGCCCACTCCCTCCTCCCCCCGTGCGCTGTTGCTCATACTCTGCTTCTAGTCGGGCTATCCTTCCAGTTAGCCCTCCTACCGCGGAGTCTAGGTCCCCCATTTCGGATCGGATGGTCTCAACGGAGGATTGCACCTGGGTTACCTGGCCGGCTATATCTCCCATGCCGGTCTGTAACCCAGCTACCCAACCCGGGGTTGTCTCGCGGGACACGGGAGGTTCTCTTTCCCGGCCCCTTACCGTCCTCGCGAGCTCCTGTTCCTCCTCCTCGTCTTCCGAGAGCAGGCTCGCAATGGCGCGCTCTCGTCCCAGCCCCCGGAGCTGCGCGCGTTCGCTGTGAATTCTTTCACACTTACGTGCGCGCTCGACAAGGGTGTTAAAGGGAAGACGTGGGCAGCTCATGTCTGGCTGCCACCACGCCGTGCGAGACAGGTACCGCTGGATTTTCTCGGCAGCCAGTTCCTCAATAACCTCAGTTGCGTACCCCGGGCGTGCGATCTTTGTTAACTCGCGCACATCCTCGGCGTAATCACGGAGATCTTCGCCAGGTTGGCGACGGCGCGCCTCTAAGGCCGATTTTGCTTCCTCCTCGTCACGTGTGCCAAAACGCTGATCGAGTCGGCGCATCAGCTCCTCTAGCTGTGTCTGTGCGCTCGCGGGTAACGCTTCTACAAAATCGGCTGCCCGCCCATCAAGATTCATATTAAGTTGACGTACTGCCTGCGCGTCCGTCCATCCATTAATTTCCTTGGCCCCTAAGAGATTGCGGGCGAATGCCTTCCACGAAGGGGCCCCCCGGCCGGTAAATATCAGTCTTATTTTAGCGTGAGGTAACGCGGGGGTCCGTACCGCTTCCGACACCAATTTGTGGGGGTCGCTAGCCCCCGAGATCCCTCCCTCGATAATACTAACGGCCGGACTAACATCATCAATCGCCCCCCCGCTGCTAAGCGAACCGCCGCTAGGCTCCTCACCCAGGGTGTGGGAGCCGTCACCCGAGGATTCCCCTCCACCGCGGGTCCGCGTAGCAGGCATGGATAACCACGCACGCGCACACCCACACACAGCTCTGCACGGCACTCACCCAACCCTGACCACTCACGTTAGGATCGCGCACCTGTGTTACACACGTCGTGAACGTGCGCGCACACACGCATACAGCTCCACACGCGATACCCACTCCTGCGCCGCTCTGCGCCGCGCTGGCCGCCCACGTCACGATCGCGCACCTTGGGCACGCCGATTACGCACGCCGAGAGCTTACGCAAGTAACGAGCGCACGCAAGCGGGGCACACGCCGACACGACGACTCGTCCCCTCCCCCACTCGCGCGTGCACGTCAACACAAATATCGTACAAGGACGATTCTCCTCTCACACGGCTGCGTAGTCACGCCAACACACCAAAAGTGCTCTCCCCGGGCGTTAACGCACACACCTCCGTACCCGCACAATCGTACAGAGACCACGGCCTTTATGCGTACAACGACCACACACTCGCGAATGCAGTGCACGCTAATACCACGTTCCAAAAACACCCAACAACACGGTTTTGTTACTACGCTCGAGATTTTATTAGCCCTTGCTAACCAACCGAGCCACCCGTGTGTGTGTGCGGGACAGCAAGGCGCTTCTAACCCACACTCTGGTGCCGTGTAGCCCTATTCTATGCTGCGCTCTCTGCTAAACCGCTTTCCTACTCGTCCTTACCCCGAACTAACCCTCTCCTACGGATCCTACCCTCCGCTCTGAGGTGTTGTAAGGCGCGCAACACGATACCGTCTGTAGTCCTTGGTGACCTTGCGGCGCTCAGATCGTCCTGCAGACAATCTAGCGGCTCGCCCGATGACTCCTTCGTCGCTGACCCCGTGTCCAAACTCCAGAAGAAGAGAGTTCCCTACTGCCCCTGCGTTTTCTTTTAAACTATTCACATCAAAGGCTAGGAGCCCCCGTCCCGACCGCCTTGGTCTCTCGACCAATCCTGAGCCTAGGATTTCCCGCTCTTTTGCGATCCCGCCGGCCTTTGAACTTTCGACCAATCAGTCGTCCCGGGTCCTGATCCCAGCTATCTGCCTTGCTGACCCGTGTTTGTGTTTGTATGCGTTTCTAACTGCGGGGCTCTCTGAGCTCGCCGTGGTCGTGCGATCTCAAATCCGCCCACGGCGCCGCAGTGTTACTTGGCCTGGGAAGGGTCCTGTCCAATTCCCTGGCCCTGAGAAACCGTGGGGTAACCCCCCTAGGGGGCCCTCGGGTGAAAACTCAGGGTAGGTGACCCGACCACGAGGCCCTACGTGGGTGCGGGTGCGTGTTTATGTGGGGGGGGTGATGGGGGGCAGTGCGGCGGTGGAAGCCGGGCGGCTCCCTGGCTCGGCCGAGCGGCCCCGTCGCTGTGGCACCACACGTGCTTCGATACTAATGTATGCATTGTCTTTGAACCCGATTGGGCTACACCAGAGACAAGCTCCTTTATGGCCTCTCACCACCATTATTAGACTAGAGAACAACGCCAAAAAAAATCATCATCTTGATACTAGAAAAAAGTCTTATATATATCAATCTCCAGTTGTGCACTGCTGAATAGTTATCAATATTAGTTTGCTCAAAGTGAAGCAAAAAGCAGAGATGATATCAACTATATTGTATATATTTCGATTTAAAGCTTTCGTGACTGCAGGGATTCATCTTGGTTCTTTCGGTAAAGTCACGTAGAAGGGAAATAATAAAAATGAAACATAATAAAATAAAATTATCACGACGTTTCGGCCACAACACAACCATCCGTCCTCAGGTGAAGACAGAGCTGTCTGAAAGACAGCACTCCAATGAACACTGCTAAGCTTGGCAGCATATTTTAAGCTGGTTGGGAGGAGAAGAACGCCTTGACAAAGGAGTTTACATATCAACATAATAATTTAGCATTTCATAAGCTGTGTTAATGTGAGAGAATTAGCAGGGTGTTAAAGTCAGAAATTAGCATGTAACTGGGAAATTAGCATGATGTTAATGTGAGGAATTAGCATGTAGCTGGTCACGGAAGTGGCTATGTTAAAGTCAGAGTTTACATATCAACAGAGGCATTTAGTATATTGACGCTAAAGAACTGCAACTACCCACTATCATACAATAAACCGATGTGAAAGAACTAAATATAAACTACATCAATATAATCAATGTACTCAATATATTATTTTGGTTCTTTCGGTAAAGTCACGTATAAAGATAAAATAAAATAAATAATAGCATACGACGTTTCGATTGCAACACAAGCAATCATCATCAGGTATAAATGAAATAAAAACAAAAAATCTAACCAGATAACTATAGACAGACATATAAGCAGACAGATATCACCAAGATACATAGAGAGAGAGTAACACAGGCAGAGAGAGGGAGATCGTCTCTGTGGCGAGGCCTTAAATAGACAGAGGGGGGCGGAGGCAGAGAGATGGAGGGGTTAGAGAAAAATTTAACATGTCAATGGGTACGGAGACGCGTGGTAGTAAAGTACGCAAGCTGAACATTAGGAGAGAGGGAGAAAGAACACACTAAATTAAATAACCTAGCAAAATATCGAAATGTTATGTAATACAACACAGAGAGTCGGTCAACACACAATTAACGCATAGCCTGGTCGATTACGTATTTCAAAGATTGCTAAGTTAGAATTTAAGTGTGAAAATTCCAAAGAAAGACAAAACATGAAACAAGAGGAACGGAGACACACAGACAGATCATAACATAAGAACGACAAAAAACTAGTGGATACAGAAAAAGTACACTAAATACACTGGCAGAGAGAGAAAACAAAAAAACCCAGAGAGAGAGAAAAAGATAAACTTTAAGATTGTACTCAATATACTCTTAGTTCTTTCGGTAAAGTCACGTAGGTAAAAAATGAAATTAAAATTAATAAAAATAAAAACAATAAAAATCACGACGTTTCGGAGGCAACACAAGTCTCCGTCATCAGGTGGGACCGTCACAGCCAGATTTGCTGCATCAAGTGAAGGAGGGATTCAAGATGTAAGCGCTTAAGTACCAGTTAAGGGGGAGGGAGGGGCTTATCAGAATGTGGTAGCCAATGAATGGAACGTATCGGGAGGGGGGGGGGCTAACAGAGGGACGGGGTACTCGTGGTCGTGGTCAACGACATGTTTATGCGCAAGTTACTGTGGATGTACATAAGAGAAAACGAAAAGAAAATGCCTATGTTTATACCAGTGTTAATTGGTTTTTTACCCTTCTATCTGGCAACAAAACTGACACCTTTTTACAAGGAGTCATGTTTGTGAAGTATTGGAAATGACGGCAGGAAACTCCTTGACGGGTAACACACTTCTTTTATTAAATCTTCGCTTATCTCGATACAACGTGTAGTCTCTATTCTTCCGCGTACGGTCACCAGACACCGGTACAACTCGTAACCTCTATTCTTCTTATAACACACCGTACTGAACTCGTGTAGACTCCAGGCCTCTGGCTACACACGCCTCACTCGTCTCGTGTAGACTCGCCTCGTGTAGACCCTATGCCTCTGGCTACACACACATCACTCGTCTCGTGCAGACTCTTCTCGTGTAGACCCTATGCCTCTGGCTACACACACATCACTCGTCTCGTGTAGACTCTTCTCGTGTAGACCCTTTGCCTCTGGCTACACACACATCACTCGTCTCGTGTAGACTCTTCTCGTGTAGACCCTATGCCTCTGGCTACACACACATCACTCGTCTCGTGTAGACTCGTCTCGTGTAGACCTTACGCCTCTGGCTACACCCATATCACTCGTCTCGTGTAGACTCTAGGCCCCGGCTACACACTCGGCATGCTGACACTGCATGCTCACCCTACACTCCGCCTCTGGGTTACACAGAGTCCCGGTCCTCGCAGGACAGCGGGACTAGGTACCGCAGGGCCCTGGCTCTTCCTCCCGTCTTCAGTCTTCGCTGGTTACACTCTCCCCGTGCGCCTGTGCGCATCCCCTTATATAGTCGTTCCTCCCGGGAGACGGAGCGGATGCGGACCTCGATGCGAGCATCGCTTGTTAGTGAACCAATCACAACGCGCTATCTCTACGATCCTCTTTCCCCAACGCGTGTTTCCACTCACCAACCAATCACGCCGCGCTGCCACTCGATCACTCCCACACCAGCACGTCACCGGCACTCAGCCAATCAACACCACACAACCCACGATCCCGCGCTGACCCCTGATCCCTCACCGTCAGCGCGCGTCACCATACACACATCCAATCACAACGCGCTGGCACCTGATCGCTACCCCAGCGCGTATCACCACTACATCACCCCCCCCCACATAGTTCGCAGCCGTCCCGGCTGCTAACCAACAACCTCCCACATCGTTAACACAACAAACCCCCCCCCCTAGTGTGCCCCGTAACACAACAACAACAACACAACAGCAACCTATGTACAATTTGACAATAACCACAAGAAAAGTTAACAATACCACACACAACACCTTATAAAAAACTATATACAGCCCGACGAACAACATAATAAAAGCGATTTCTAGAAAATGAACGCGCCCCGTGTCTCTGCAACTAACGAAGTGACGAGGCGCTCCCACTGCCTCGACTCCTCACGTGGCAGGTCAAACAAAGTAGCGCGACCTGGCGCGAGTCCGTCTGGCCGGTCCGTCATACGGGACGGGACACTGACGACCGTCAGGCGGCTCCGGCTGCTCTAGATGGCGTGGAACGGGCCCGAAAGGCCCGGCCCCGCCGCGAAGATCCGGCCGCCGGTGGTCGGCAGCTGTCAGTTCCGAGACACCTGGGAGCAGATCAGGCGGAGACATGTGAGGATCAGGCAGAGACATTTTCCCCTTTGGGTCGTCGGTCACGTCACATGCTCGGCCCTCACGACACAATGGGATGCCATATGGAGGCGAGAACGGTTTCAGTCGGGAGGGGTGGACGTACCACCGTCGTTTTCCCCATTTTATCTGAACGCACTGGGGCCGTGCAACGCGCACGATCTCCATGGGCCCCCGCCATGGCCTCAACAATTTAGGCGACGTAGCCAAGGGCACCTGAGGGCAATGCAGCCAGGCCCTGTCACCCGGTTTCCATTCGTGCACGGACACCTTCCGTGCCCGCAGTCGTTCATTAGCAATTTGGCGAGCCCGCGAATTAAGCCGTGCGGCCTCCCTTGCTTCTGTTAGCTTGTGAATATTGAATTTAATATGTTCCGCCAATTTAGAATTGGTTCGTGGAGCGGACAGGCCAAGCTGCGTTTCCATGGGCGGGTCGGCTTCCCGACCGTACATCAAATAGAATGGGGAAAACCCTGTCGCTGCATGGGGGGCCATTCTGTACGCGGCAAGGACCCCTGGGACCTGCAGGTCCCAATCTACATGTGCCTCACACACCTGCTGGCACAGCATAGAAGTCAAAGTCTTGTGAAGTCTTCCCACCATCCCGTCTGTCTGCGGGTGGTACGGGGAGGTACGCACCTTTTTAGTAGCCAATAGATCGCACACCTCTTGCAACAATTTACTCGAAAAATGTTTACCTTGGTCGGTCAGCAAGCGTTCGGGAGCCCCCTTGTCCAGGACATAGCCCTGGACAAAGGCGTCCGTCACAGCCGCTGCCGACTGGTTGGCGAGAGGCCACGCCATAGGCCACCGGGTGAAATATTCGACCCCCACCAACAGGTATTTATTCCCTCTAGGCGTGACTGGAAAAGGCCCCAAAATATCGAGTGCAACGAGCTCGTTAGTGCTCGAGACCTGAATAGATTGCAGCGGTGGATTAGCTAGCACGGGCGGTGGTTTCCGTCTGGCGCACTCAACGCACCCCTTCAGAATATTTACCACGTCACTCCCCATTCCCGGCCAATAATAGTCACACTGAAGCAGGGCAAGCGTTTTGTTTACTCCCAAATGCAAGAGGCGTTCGTGTGCGGCCAAAACAACTTTCCCCCTTACAGCAGAAGGCACCACCAGCGCATGCCGCCGGGACAAACTGTCCCCTTATCTTCCACAACCGGCGGTTTACAGCGCGCCGATCCCGATAGACACGCACATTTCTGACACGGCAACAATCGCGACAGGGCATCGGCATTTGTGTGTCGCAACCCCTTACGGTATGTGGTCGTGAACTGATAGTCTTGGAGGACTTCCAACCACCGTGACAATTGGCCCGAGGGTTGGGCGACCCTCAATGAATACTGTAGCGCCGCGTGGTCCGTCCGGACCGTAAAGTGACGCCCATAGAGATACGGTCTGAACTGTTGTACAAAAAAAACAATGGCGAGCAGTTCACGACGGGTGACGCAGTAGCGCTGCTCAGCCGGAGACAACACCCTGCTACCATAAGCGACCACCCTTTCGACTCCCCCAACGACCTGGGACAGTACCCCCCCAATGCCCGTGTTGCTAGCATCCGTGTCTAGCAAGAAGGGACTCGCAAAATCCGGATAACGCAAGGGTGGGGCACCCACCAAGGCGTCCCGGAGGGCGCAGAACGCGGCCTCCTCTTCCGGTCCCCATTTGAACTTCACACCCTTCGCCGTAAGAGCGTGCAAGGGTTTCGCAATAGTGGCGAAGTGCTCAACGAATCGGCGATAATACGAAGCAAACCCGATGAAACTGCGCACGTCTGCAACTGACGTGGGTGTCGGCCATGAACTGACACAGTCCGTCTTTGCGGGATCGGTAGAGTTCCCCGAAGAGTCGACAATGTGACCCAAGTATCTAACGGACTTACGAAAAAGGTGGCATTTGGCCGGTTTAAATTTCAATTTAGCCGATCACATTCGCAAGAACACCCCTCTCAATCGCTGGAGGTGTTCCTCAAATGTTTTACTGAAAACAATGACATCGTCAAGGTAAATCAAGCACGTCTCCCATTGCAAGCCTGACAAAACCAACTCCATAAGGCGCTGAAACGTCGCTGGAGAGGAGTGAAGTCCCATGGGTAACCGGTTAAACTGGAACAGGCCCCCTGGAGTCCGGAATGCTGTCTTAGGTTTAGACTCTTCGTCGAGTGGCAACTGCCAGAATCCCGATAACAAATCAAGAGTCGAAAAATATTGCGCACCAGACAATGCATCGAGGGACTCGTCCATCCTGGGGAGCAGATACGCGTCAGCCACAGAGATCTTATTCAGGCGACGGAAATCTACGCAAAATCGCAAGGACCCGTCTTGCTTCTTAACCAGCACAATAGGTGCTCCCCACGGACTGGAGGAAGGCGATATAATGTCGGCTTCAAGCATATCGTTAACGGCCGACTGAACATGTTCCTTTTCAGCAGGACTCAGCCGGAAGGGATTTAACCTGACCGGTGCCGCATCGCCCGTGTCAATGTGGTGGCGTAACAAATCCGTACACCCAATGTCATATTTATGTTTACTGAACACATCAGAAAATTCCATGAGTAACTCGCGCAGCGCACCCAACTGCACCCCTGACAAATCGTCCGAGCCCGCGCACAGCGAATGGACCCATTCAAGGTCCTCCCTCGGTTCAATATTCTGCGTGGGGCTCGGATCAACATGCGCAACCAGCCGCTCCTACGCAGGAACCCGCGCCGCGTGAGCCAGCACGGTACCCTGCTGAATGACGGCTGGCCGCGATCCAGCGTTTAAAACCATCACAAACGGATCCTTGTCCGCCCGAACCAAAGTGTGAGCCACCGACAAATCGACCCCTCCTACAGCCCTGTTAGAAGGACCCAAAAGCATGCCTTGTTCCGAAGTCCCCTCCACCCATGGTTTCCTTAACCGGAGGGGAATTAACATCTGTGAACCCGGCATCTTAGCCAAAAAATCAGTGCCCAATAGACAAGGAACCGCCAAAGAAGACGAAACGAAAACGGGTCCCGACAATTTGATATCTCCAATGCAAATGGACGCCCTAATCTGACCGATAATGCCCAACGATCCCCCATTTGCGGCGAAAAACGGCACATCCACTGGGAGCAGTGGACGGCACTGGACGGGGAGAATGTTATAAATGAGGTCAGATATAATAGTCGCCGACGCCCCCGTGTCCACCAATACCCTGACCTCTACCCCATCAATAGAACCCGCAACGACGGATGAACCCGCTGAAGCAGCCACAATTCTATGGCCCAACTCCGACCACTCAATGTCTCTCCGGTCCCGGCCGAAACCCCCTCGCCGTACCGAATCCCCGAACCCTAACCGGCCCTCTTCCGTCGCTCCGCGACGGCCCATGCGTGTCGAGTGTGTGGGCCGAGCATGTGAGGTGCCGCGACTTGCCGGGGTTTGTAGGGATGCCTTGGGGCCTTGGTCGTCGTCCAGCCGAGATCCCATGGCGCGCTGACGGGGAGCGCGGCAACCGGACGCCACGTGGCCCCGGAGGCCGCAGTTGTAGCACGTGATGAGGGTCGTCGGTGATCTCGGTTGCTCCAGCTTGCGGGTCGATCGCAGAGGCGACCGACCCCCCGACCTCCAGTCCCCCGGTCGTCCCGCGGTGAACGCCTCCTCTCGCGGACTGACGACTTGTGGTTCGGCGATCACCGGACCCGGAGTTGAGGCCACAGCAGCGTTGCAGACGACCCCGTTTGCGTTGAAGGGCCTCGTGCGCTTGTATACTCGTAGCGACCCGTAAGGAAGAAATGTCGATCTCGTCGACCGTGTTGATGGGGACCCCCAGGTCCTGTGCCAACTTAAGCAGCTGCTCCAAAACCATCGCATCCTGGCCCTCCTCGTCCATCCGAGGGAATGCAGCATCGGCGAGAGCCAGCAACGCCGTGCGATATTCGAGCGCGGTCTCCGTGTCCGCCTTCCGCCTCGCATAAAAATGATGGCGGCACGCCGAGGGAGGTCCGTAGACCCTGGCCATGAGACCCAGCGCTGCCTTAAGCGTGGATCGGTCCGACCTCTGAGCTGACATGAAGGCCGCGAGCGCGTTGTCGTCCAACATGGCAGGCAATGCCCGCAGCGCCGTAGCATCGGACCAGGCCGACATCTCCTGATGCGCCAAAAACCTGCACTGAAACTGGCCCCAGTCCCCGCCTTCCGCCTTGAAGGCTGACAATGCGGGGAGGCGCTGTTGAAAAATGAAGTCGTCCTCTGCGTCGTGGTTCCTCTCCGCCGCGCCGTCGGTGTGTAAGATGGCGGCTCCAATGGCGGACGCCTGATGGCGGTCCGCAGCGCGCGTCGATGACGTAAGATGGCGCGCTTGGAGACCCGCAGCCACGTGGCGGTCGCCGTTCCCGCCAAAAGTCGCCGCCGATGAAATGGCGGGAATCGCCAAGTCATTTTGGCGGGAATCTGCGGGGCGACCCTGTAGAATGTCCGCTGCCGTCTCCGCTCCAGCCGACGAGCTGATCTCCGCCAGGATGGACGCGGCGGCGAGCAGCAGCTCCGCCAGACGAGAGTGCGCCTCCCGGAGCACGGCCTCGGTCCCCCGCCGCTCCTCCGGCGCCGCCGGCGGATCCTGCAGCGTGGGCCATTCTTCGTCCTCACCCCCCGACGGCAGCTGGCCCGGGTCGTCAAGGTTGTCCTCGCGGTCACTCCCGTGGGTCCGAATGGTCTTCCTCGTATCCATGCTTGGAAGACAGTTTCACCTCTGACACCAGTTGAAGTATTGGTAATGACGGCAGGAAACTCCTTGACGGGTAACACACTTCTTTTATTAAATCTTCGCTTATCTCGATACAACGTGTAGTCTCTATTCTTCCGCGTACGGTCACCAGACACCGGTACAACTCGTAACCTCTATTCTTCTTATAACACACCGTACTGAACTCGTGTAGACTCCAGGCCTCTGGCTACACACGCCTCACTCGTCTCGTGTAGACTCGCCTCGTGTAGACCCTATGCCTCTGGCTACACACACATCACTCGTCTCGTGCAGACTCTTCTCGTGTAGACCCTATGCCTCTGGCTACACACACATCACTCGTCTCGTGTAGACTCTTCTCGTGTAGACCCTTTGCCTCTGGCTACACACACATCACTCGTCTCGTGTAGACTCTTCTCGTGTAGACCCTATGCCTCTGGCTACACACACATCACTCATCTCGTGTAGACTCGTCTCGTGTAGACCTTACGCCTCTGGCTACACCCATATCACTCGTCTCGTGTAGACTCTAGGCCCCGGCTACACACTCGGCATGCTGACACTGCATGCTCACCCTACACTCCACCTCTGGGTTACACAGAGTCCCGGTCCTCGCAGGACAGCGGGACTAGGTACCGCAGGGCCCTGGCTCTTCCTCCCGTCTTCAGTCTTCGCTGGTTACACTCTCCCCGTGCGCCTGTGCGCATCCCCTTATATAGTCGTTCCTCCCGGGAGACGGAGCGGATGCGGACCTCGATGCGAGCATCGCTTGTTAGTGAACCAATCACAACGCGCTATCTCTACGATCCTCTTTCCCCAACGCGTGTTTCCACTCACCAACCAATCACGCCGCGCTGCCACTCGATCACTCCCACACCAGCACGTCACCGGCACCCAGCCAATCAACACCACACAACCCACGATCCCGCGCTGACCCCTGATCCCTCACCGTCAGCGCGCGTCACCACACACACATCCAATCACAACGCACTGGCACCTGATCGCTACCCCAGCGCGTATCACCACTACATTTGTATAGACCGCAATACCTGCAGTCATAATACAAACAAAAGACATAACTCTGATAATGTGCACTGTCCTTGAAGTTGATTGGTCCACACCCGAGACAGCTTTCCTTAGAGCCTAGTCTCACATGGGTTGGACCAGATTACGCCATCTGGTCCAACCCATGTGAGACGCCATCTGGTCCAACCCATGTGAGATGAGGCTCTAAGGAAAGCTGTCTCGGGTGTGGACCAATCAACTTCAAGGACAGTGCACATTATCAGAGTTATGTCTTTTGTTTGTATTATGACTGCAGGTATTTCGGTCTATACAAACATGACTCTTTGTAAAAAGGTGTCAATTTTGTTGCCAGATAGAAGGGTAAAAAAACAATTATCATATTTTTACTGGCAAATGAGGTTCCCATAGTATACCAGTGTTGGCTGACAATAAAGAGAGTACTGTTAGCCAACATTGGTATAAACATAGGCATTTTCGTTTTCCTTTTCTATTATGTACATCCACAGTGACTTGCGCATAAACACGTCGTTGACCACGACCACGAGTACACCGTCCCTCTGTTAGCCCCGCCCCCTCCCGATACGTTCCATTCATTGGCTACCACATTCTGATAAGCCCCTCCCCTCCGTCCCCCCTTAACTGGTACTTAAGATTTCGATTTAAAGTGAGAATTATTTTAGTGAGAATTATTTTATTATGTTTTATTTTTTATTATTTTATTACTTCCCTTCTACGTGACTTTACCGAAAGAACCAAGAAGATGGTACTTAAGAGCTTACATCTTGAATCCCTCCTTCACTTGATGCAGCAAATCTGGCTGTGACGGTCCCACCTGATGACGGAGACTTGTGTTGCCTCCGAAACGTCGTGATTTTTATTGTTTTTATTTTTATTATTTTTTATTTCATTTTTTACCTACGTGACTTTACCGAAAGAACTAAGAGTATGAATCCTTGCAGTCACGAAAGCTTCAAATCTAGAATTGTACTCAATATATTCTCCAATAAGCTGAGCTATTAATATTAAGTAACTGGGTATACAATACACTATATAATGACTATCATATAGTGAACCGATAAAAAAACTAAAATATAAACGACATCAATATCATCAATATACTCAATATAATCTCCAATAAGCTGAACTACTAACAATAAGTCATTTACAAGGTACCTTCATCTTGGACGAATCAATTTCGTGTGAGCACACAGCGTTAAAACAATGATCAGCAACGGCAAGGTATTGGTTCTACCGTGTTTCAGATCTGCCTTGAGTTCACGAACGCGGCCCGAGACATGTCGTTTCGTTTCCCCAATGCAACCACAACTCAATTTGTAGACACCAGGGTATTGCATGTCAGGAATCACATCCTTTACAGATAGGATTAAATCACGGATTTTGTGTATTGTGTTGAAACGAACCTGGATCTTTTGTTTGTTTAAGATTTTGGAAATCTTTTTGGTAACCCCTGCTATGTATGGTAAAGTGATGGTTTTGATTGGATCGTCAGAAAGTTGTCTCCCCATGGCCTTTGGAGACAGCTTTGCGGATTGTACCGTCAGAGTATCCGTTCATCCTGAGGGCTTGGTGTACGTGCTCAAACTCACTGGCTAGGTGATGCTGGTCGGAGATGCAACGGGCCCAGGGGACCCTCCGCCCCTGGTACCGCTCCCTTTCTGGAACCTTCCAGAGGATCCTGGAAGGGCTTCTCCCGCCTGGGTTAGAGGAGGGGAACCCAGCCTCCCTAAGTCCGGCTCTCTCTCTATCCCCTTGTACAGGCTAGCACACCCTACAGACCTCTGGCTGTAACTGCAGGTAAGTGGATACAGGCAGTGTGTGCGTACGCGTTTCCGACGCGACATATGTATGCTGAACTTCTTTTCGAGCGTATGTAGCCAACCGTGCTCATCGGAGGTGCGAGGGAAGGACAACAAACTAAACACAAAAAGCAGTTAAAAAGAGTTTGCAATCCAGATTTAAAAGTGCATAGCTCCAGTGGCTTCCTAATATGGAAAGCAAGAGCGTTCGAGATGGCTGCAGAAGCACATCTGAAAGCGCGTGATGCAGTGACTGTATTTGTTCGATGGCCAGTCAAAAGCCGCTGCTGCGAGGATGACCGGAGTTCACGTGATGGTTTATGTTCCTTGACGAGATTAGTAAGTTATTGTAGTTAATTTGTGCAAGCACTTTGTGTGTAATGAGTGCGACCTTGTAATGTATTTGTTCAGGAACCGGAAGCCAATGCAACTCAGCGAGCACTGGACGGACATAGCTAGATTTTACAGTACATACTTGTTAAGATACATGCCAGATGAAACGCTGCTGCTTTATAATGTTTTATTGCCAGACGACCCATAGAATATCTTTCTTTCATTTTTATTTATTTCCATTTCCATTTTTTATTACTTCTGAAGTAAACAATTGTTATTCGAATTAGGTTGTATTGCGCATTGAGATCCTAGGATGGAATGCGTATTATAAATATGAATTATTAGTAGTAGTGAGTTGCAATAATCGAGCCTTGTCAATACTATGCTACACACCACCGTGTTGGCTATGTCATGATTCAGTAGTGGTCGAATGTGTCGTAGAGCCCTGAAAACAATTGCAGGACCTGACTCTATGTTGCACGTAGTGAGGGGAAGTGGGTGATTTTCAGGACAGTGGCTTATGCAGCAGCAATAGTTCCATTGGGTATACAGTCCAGACTTCCCCAGAGACCCTGACTGAAAGAGGTGTCCCAGCTGAATGAGAGAAAGCGACATGCCCACTTCCATCGTCTACAACATCCAACATCGGAGAATGAGGAGGCTTATCACAGCCTTCACTCGGAGGTTTGGACAGCCATGTGACGCTGCAAGGATGAATGGTTGTTGATGAGATTTAATCTGCCTCAGTGGCCTTCGATTACAAATCACTCTTTAATTCCACCCGAAAGGTTACTTTCAGCGCCTTACCTATTACCATCCTTTGGGGACACAAGGGTGAATCGATCTCTGATCCCCGGAAACAGGTTTGCAGGTTTTCAGATTATTTTTATGAGGTCTTGGGGGAGAGGAATTCCCTCAGCCCAGACAACATCATGGGGCAAGGTGGGGATGACCCTGCTGGGGCTGCGGTGCCTCAAATATTGACAGAAGTAGCTACCCCTTATTGACTGAGGTACCATCCGTGGATGAAGTACGAAGGGCGATCAAGACTCTGAGACCAGGAAAAGCGCCGGGCAGGATGATCTTCCAAGCAAAATGCTGAGGGAGAGTGGCGTCTGTATACAGGCTGCCCTACATGACTTTATCACAATTTACTGTACCACAGGGTGGGTTATGCAGGATTGGAATGATAACCTGGTGGTCCCCCTCTTTAAAATTGTAACAACTACAGGTGCATCTCCTTCCTCATTGTTCTTGGAAAGGTCCTGGCAAGGATTATTCAACATCGTCTTGCCAGGCACGCTGAAGGAAAGGCTTGCGGAGCCCCAATGTGGTTTCAGACCAGAGCGGTCCTGCATGGATGCCATATTCTCTGTCCATCTACTACAGCACAGGTGTAGGGAATTCCAACAAGACCTACATGTCTGCTTTATTGACCTGGTCAATGCCTATGATACCATCAACAGGCCAGGGCTCTGGGTTGTTATTCGTGCTCACAATTATTAAATGCCTTCACGATGGTGCACAGGCCTAGGTAAAGCTGCGTTTCCAGCAGTTAAAGCCATTCCCTGTTCACCTTCGGGTGCGACAGGGATGTCCTTTAACTCCCACATTATTTAACATCATCTTCGACCACGTAGTTCGAGACGCTTTTCAAGGCCGTACTGGAGGAATTTCTATCTGGTACAAATATAATGGGCGGTTGATCGATGCCCGGGTGCGGTTGAGGGATTGCTCCCTATTGGTAAACCATATTATCTATGTTAATAATCTTAGATTTGAAGCTTTCGTGACTGCAAGGATTCATATTCTTAGGTTTTTTCAGTAAAGTCACGTAGGTAAAAAATAAAAATTAATAAAAGTAAAATAAAATACAAATAAAAATAAAAAATCACGACGTTTCGGAGGCAACACAAGCTTCCGTCTTCAGGTGGTGCACAGGCCTAGGTAAAGCTGCGTGTCCAGCAGTTAAAGCCATTCCCTGTTCACCTTCGCGTGCGACAGGGATGTCCTTTGCCTCCGAAACGTCGTGATTTTTAATTTTTATTTTATTTTACTTTTATTAATTTACATTTTTTACCTACGTGACTTTACCGAAAACACCTAAGAATATGTTAATAATCTTATGACAGCTACTCACTCAGAGAAGGAGTTGGAGGCGCTGCTGCTGAACCTGGCGCATGCCATGAAGAGGTGGGACCTTAACATCAGCCCCACCAAAACTAAGTACCTGCCTGGGTTTTTCGTGCCATCAAACGCTCCACCCCCTCAACGCCCAGTTGGTGATGAAGCAATTGTGGAGCGAATGGAGAGTTTTTGATACCTGGGCAGTGTGCTTATGACGAGTTCTGGATTGACAGCAGAGATCTCACGCCCAATCAGTCGGGTGGCATTATTTTATCATCAGCTGCATACTGGTGTGTGAAGGCTACCTGGTCTTTTACTCCCCACGAAGCTTTGGGTCTTCTCGGCCACGGTCATGCCCTTCCTCCTCTATCCTTGTGAAACGTGGACCCCTCGAATGGAACATCTGTGCACGATATAAACATTCAGGCTGGCCTGCCTGGGGTTAAGTAGGCTGGATTCCAGTGTGAGGAGCTCACAAATCATAGGAAGATCTGGACACATTCCCATCAGCGAGCTCCTCTGGCAGGCAATGCTGCGTTGGTTGGGTCATGTAGCTCGCATGCCCAGCCACCACATTCCCAAGCAGCTTATGTTTGGCCAGATAGAGGGAACTTGTCGAAGACTGATACCTTCGGTGTCAAGATCGGCCTCTATGGGGGAGTCCCGTGAAGGATGCTACTGGGCATTTGGAGACTTTCGCCATCCAGCAACAACTGAGGGCAGAGGAGCGATGCTTACAACTACGTGCGGAGTGCCAGGTGGATAAAATGCAGCAACTTGGCACAGTAGGGGGCACAACTGATGCACCTGCCAGTCATCTCAGTCAGTCAACCAATGGCACCTAGGTCTATCCCATAACCTGCTGCCAATATGCATTCGACACTTCACACGTGGCCTCAAAGTGCACTTGGTCTGGCACAGGCGCTGTAGTGATGTCACCACCACTTAGTGGTGAATGGCGGCTTTTGTTGTTGTTGTTGTGCTAGTGGGAGATTGGGTGGGTGAGTGGTTGAGTGAGTGCATGAGTAAATGAGTGGGTGAATGCGTGGGTGCGTGAGTGAGTGTGTGGGTGGGTGAGTGAATAAGAATCAGAATTTGTATTTATCCTGAGATAGGAAGCTTTTTTTTTACAGATGTCCAGTAGGTGCAGGTCAGAAAGTTACAACAAACAATAAAAAAAAGTATAGGAAAGGTAAGCAAATAACAGAAAATGAATAAATAAACGTCACTATTTTTCTTTTACCAGGTCAAACCCACTGAGCTATTATTTTTCAGAAGCGACCTGGCCATAATTGAGGGCTCAACGACGTGCCTTATCACGTGGAAATGTATGGCAGCCAAATAATCTAAAAGCACGTTTCTAAATGTGGAGGGACAAACCGGGGGACCTGGATAACTCACGAACCCCTGTATAAAAGACGAGGTAGTTAACATCTCGCCACCATGGCGCGATGTCACATGGCATCACACTGCAGAGAAATGTCGACGACTTGTGGACAAGTTCATCCAGCAGTGGATACATAATGGCTCATGCTGCTATTGGGCAATAGTAAAATGGCATTGACATAGAAAATCAAGTGGGATTGGGCAGAACAGCGCTCTATAGGGGATGATGGTTGGTAGTCGATGCTAGATACAGAGTGGCAGCCAAAGGGATGAACATACCTTAGAGCAGTGGTTCTTAACCTGTGGTGCACGCACCCCCTGAGTGTGCGAAATGCCCTTTCAGGGGGTGCGAGACATGCCCGATTTTTTTTAAAGGTAAATCATTGAAACACAAATTAAACACGGGCACGAAGTACAGCTACTTTGTTTCATCAAACCAATGTATTTATTAACATGAAACATATTTTTTTTTACGATTGAGAACCAAAGTGGTGCAAGGCTGCAGTAAAGGTATAGAGCAATGCAATGGGTTAATGTGAAGGTGCATTAATGGATCCTTGTACCTCAAGGGCCTTAATGCTGGTTCATTGAGTTGGCCTTCATCCACCAGTTGGTGCACTACGGTAGCGATATGTTATCTCCCTCGCCTCGTATGCAGGAGGTTGTGGGTTAAATCCCGACCCTGACACCTGTTGTATATTTGGAGTTTGCGTGTCTCTCTCCGTGGTTTGTGGATTTTTCTCCGGGTTTTCCCTCCACATTTAGAATCAACATACATTTAGATGATATGGGTGCTACTATACATTCCCACATGTGATAATCCACTTTGTTGTGCTGCCATTTGTCGCCAGGTCGCTTCTGATAAAGAGCTAATAGCTCAGTGAGCTTTGCCTGGTAAATAACACATTTTTTCTATTTTCGTTTTTAGTTCATGTATCAGGTAATATAAATTAGCTGTGGACAGTGGAATAAAACATATGTAACAAAATCTGTGAACGGTGGTATGTGTAAATATATGAGAGCATGAGGAAGGTATGCTTGCGAGTTGAAATACAGTGGTTAGCTTTGATGCGGATGAGTTTTAACAATGTACACTGCAGGCTCACATTTCCTGCGCTAAAACTCTCAAATGAAACCCAGACCAACCAGATCGAAAACTGTGCGTGTGGACATTTTCTCATTTTCCTAAATGTCCACGTAGTCTGTTTATAATATTTTTGTTCTGTTGTCTGTGGGACCTTTTTGCCATAAGTGTTCTGATACTTGCATTGTCTTTGTACTGTTCGCCTTTTGGCGTTGTTCTCTGGTCGAACACTGGTGGTGAGATAAGGCCATAAAGGAAAGTTGTTAGAAGCTGAATTGCTAGCTTAGTGGCTGAGCCAAGCGATAAGATATTAGCACCAGCCAGGTATTATGTATGTATCGACTCAATGTTTAACTTCTTTCACACCGTACATAGCCAAACATGCTAATCGGAGGTGCAGGAGGAGAACAATGTAAACTAAAAAATAAGTTCTAAAATAATTTGTGACTGGTATTTCCAGTGAAAATGCCATACACTATAACACAGTTTTTTGTCAAAAATGTGCACGATTGTGAAATGTCAAACAACAATTCGCAAATTTATTTTACATTAGACTTAATTTACTGAGTAGAATTGTGAATTTTTTTAAATATCTAATATATGTATATGGTGCCTTCACTCAAGGCGCTTGGCAGCTTATGAAGCAGTGACACAGAACAGAATAGTAGAGTTGACAGGAGGAATGCTACAAGGATTGAGGAATGAGTCCCAGCAGTAAAAGAGGGGTACTTAGGGATCACGAAAGGGCTATAGGGGAGGGACGGGAAGGAGCGGAGTGGTGAGGGGAGGGAAGAGGAAGGGAATGGGCAGTGGAGAAGAGGTAGGGAGGCTTTTAGAGAAGAACAGAAGGAGGTTAAGGAGGGGGACTGCTTCATGTGGTGAGTCTATGGGCAATGTTGAGCCAATGGGCAGTGTTGAGTGTATGGGAACTCTTGAATCTGTGAGTAGTGTTGAGTCTATGGGCAATGTTGAATCTATGGCGCACATAAATCACTGTAGTAAGAATACAGGATGTGTTAAGATGTTCAAGTTCCTTGTCTTCTTCTTTCGTTTGGCTAATGTAGACGCAGAGCTAAAACTACAATTTCACATTCAGGTGGTTAAGTCAGATAACCACGCCAGGAGTAGCAGAGTGTATCGCTGTGATGTCTCCTTCGTATTTGTGAATCATCGTTATATGTTGCTCGGTCTGTTTTGGATGACCACAGTCACACACTGGAGAGTTTTTAATCTTCCATTTGTGCATCAGGTATCCGCATCTACTGCCATAGTTTGTGCTGATGTGATTTAGGGTGCACATGGGTCGAAAATAACTTGTGTGGCTTCAAGGGATGACGAGGGGCGTTATAGAGGTCCTGATGAATGGGAAGGTGATTGTTTTCCTCAATTTAGAGGACTTTCCGGAGGGTTGCATGCAGCGTTGCGGCGGATGGGTGGGGGGGAGATGTGGTGACAGTATGAGCAGCTCGGGTGTTGGCGTCGACTTGAGGGCTCCAGTAATACAGTGTTCAGTTGGACATAAACAAGTCGAATGTGAATACTTCTGGTCCATACTGGTTCAAAGTATTTGAATACAGAATACATGAGGGCCATCGTTGATGTCCATGTTACTGGTGCTGATGCTCCCCAGCTTATGCTGGCCAGTTTCTGGACTAGGTTGCTTTTTTTTTTCCAGGTGGTCATATAAGGTTAGCGTATGATCCAGCTTCACTCTGAGATATGTTGGAGTGGGGTCGTGTTGCACAGTGTTGTCGCAGAAGATCACTTTCAGGGTGTGCTTGTCGCTCCTGTTATCATGATGAAATGCAGTGATTGTTGTTTTTTGGGGATTTGACTTAATCTTCCATTTTTAGATGTATTCCCCCTGGTGTTTAGGTCTTGGTTCAGAGTAGATTCATTGTCGTTGAAAGTGGCTGCTTGCGTTGCCAGGGCAAGGTTCTCCGCATATACAAATTAGCGCTACCCGGTTGGAGGCATGCTGGTCGTATAGGCATTGAAAACCGTTGGCGCGAGTACTAAACCTTGTGGCAATCCGTTGTTGAGGAACGAGGGTGAGCTGGCTTTGTCACCTATTGCTCAGAATCGTCAATATCAGGCGTATTATTTGAGGCAAGTAATGATCCTTGCGAGCTTCAACATCAAGTCCTTAATCCAGACTGTGTCGTAGGCCAATGACAAGTCCACAAAGGCTGCGCCAGTCTTGGATTTCTTCTGGATTCTGGCCTCAATGTGTGTCACAAGGGCTAATACTTGATCACAGCGGCTGGGTCCAGGCCGGAGTCACTGCACTTGTTCTTCAGGGATCACGAAGTCGATGGGGATTATTCTCTGGACAATGATGCGTTCCCGGAGTTTATCGGTCATGCACAGGAGTGATACTCATACTCTTTGGTTCTTTCGGTAAAATCACGTAGGTGAAAATAAAAATAACTAAGTTAAATCACGATGTTTCGGGCACAACACAAGCGTCCATCATCAGGTGCGGACAACCACAGTGAAAACAGTTGCCGATGTTTGCCCAAGAGATGGCTCTGACAAGGGATTATATAGCTGAGAGGGGGGAAAGAAGACGGGGGGGGGGGAAACGAAGACAGGGTGAGTGTGGGGGCGGGGCGTGGGCTGGAGAGGCCAATCCCAAAGCTGCGCACATCGCTGTGACACGTTGGGTGTGAGGGGGGACGACTCTGCGCGATCGAAACGCTGCACGTCAAATTTCCCAGTGATGGTAGTGAGCAGGGCTGGGAGTTAAAGACTGGAGATGTGGATATGAATATAAAATATAAGGCAGCTAAGGTTTAACTTGCTCAATTTGAATCCATCTTCTCGGTTGAAGTTATGTCTATGTTTGTATATCTGGATGGCTTCATGGACAAATATTTGGTCGTATCCAGACGGCTTGCAGAGCACTTTGGTATCGGAGAAAACAATATCATGAGAGCCTACAGCGTTGTAACAGAGGTCAGCCACGGCGTAAGAGTTCGTCCTGCCGTCTTTCTTCTTTCCCCCCCCCCCCCCTCAGCTTTATAATCCATTGTCAGAGCCATCTCTTGGGCATATCTTGGCAACTGTTTTCGCTGTGGTTGTCCCCACCTGATGACGCGATTTAATTTAGTTATTTTTCATTTAATTTATTATTATATATTTTTTTCACCTACGTAACTTTACCGAAAGAACCAAAGAGTATGGATCCTTGAAGTCACGAAAACTTCAAAACCACAGGAGTGATATCGACCTATAGCCTCCTGGGTCGTCGGTTGGCTTGCCCGTTTGGATATTGCAATGACCATTGCGTCCCGCCATGCTTTTGGGATGCATTCGGCTTTTATGGTTTTGGTGTATTGGTTTTGCCAGCCATTGGAGTCCCCTATGGCCTCAGTAATGGAGGAATTCTGGGGGGATACCAACTTTACCGAAAAAACCTAAGAATAGGATACCATCTCTGCCAGCAGCCTTCCCTGTCTTCATTTCAGCCAGACCCTCTCTCACTTAGTCTGTGCTGATGGCAGTGGAGTCTTGTGGATAAATTGAGGCCAATTTCTGTTGTAATTGGCAATGTATTTCTTGCTGGATGTTTTTATTGAGTGGTCCTTTTGTGTTCTCCACTAATTTGGAGGCTATAGAGTTGAGCAGGACTCTTGAGGTCCGGTATTCTGTTGGATTAACAGCACCCAGGCGTCGTAGTAGGACCCATGCATGGCGACTGGAGTGTGTAAAGCCCAGGCCTTCGACGCATTCAATGAACCACTGATGTCTAGCTGAGCCTAAATTATCTAGTAGCAGGGCCTTTCCCACCTGTAGGCTGTCCGACTGATTGTACTGTCGGAGCAGGTCCTGGGTCATTTTTATCCAGTAAGGAGTGGATTCTTTCCAGAAGCCTCGGGGGATGCTGTTCTTAGCTGCAGTAAAAAGACCAACAGAACGGTGATAACATTCTGATGTCATGCGAATTCGACTCACCGCTCTTTATACAGCCTACTTATAGTGGTCCCAGTCAGCTTTGACCAGGTTCCACCTTGGTAATAATTTTAACAGAATCATGTGGAGTTGGATGCTGATTTGGGGTAATGATGGACCTATGTTGACTTTTGGGGAAGCTTGGAAGTATTTTGCAGAATCCTTTAAGTGTGCACCCACTTTGATCTTAGGACACGATGGTGATGTCCAGGATTTAGTCTAGTTGCCAGCGAGCAGAGTGGAAAATTGCTTGCTGCATGGGATCGAAAACCAGGTGCAGAACTTTGATGGATATCAAGTCAGTGAGGTATTCGCCGTCGGCCTGAGCTACTGCATTCTGGTGGTGTATGTGAATTATTTTTCAATTGGTGGGAAGGCATATAACTCTGTGATGGTGTTTTTCACGTGTAAATGGCCAAGCCATATCTCAGGTGGTAATGGCCCGTCGTGAGGTTGTGTCCATGGATGTGGTAGCGACTGGTATGTAGGTCACCCAAGACGTGGGTTTTTTGGAGCGTCAGGACATCAATGTTATGGGTTTGCATTATATTTCGATTTAAAGCTTTCGTGACTGCAGGGATTCATCGTCTTGGTTCTTTCGGTAAAGTCACGTAGAAGGGAAGTAATAAAATATAAAAAAATAAAACATAATAAAACAATTCTCACGACGTTTCGACCACAACGCAAGCAGCCGTCCTTCTACGTGACTTTACCGAAAGAACCAAGAAGAGGTTCGCATTATGTTTGCGAGATACTCGCACTTCGCCCGGGAGAGTCCCTCAAAGTTCAAATGGAGGATCCTTGCCCCTGGGCCTAACTGGCGCATTGTTTGGTCATGAACAAGGCCATTGGCGTGGCTTGTATTGTTGCTCTGGAGACCAGGAGATGGATGATCGATGTTTGGTTGCCCCGTTGATGGCATTCGTCGTAATTTCTCAATTAACAGAGTGGGCTGTGTGAACGCTGCCATCTTCAAATGCCCTGTGATAGATAATGGGTGTGTATTTGGTTGATGTTTGAAATATCTTAACACCTCCTGGATTATTATCTGCAACTGTAGTATTCGATATCGTCCATGATAACACGATGTAACACAATTTTTGTTCCTGGGTAGTAAGTGTTATTTCGTAATTGCTCACGCCTAAAAAGTATAGAAAACGGCTATTATTCCCCACAAACTTTGCTTTTGTGACCAGGACAGTGATATTTTGACATTTTCCTCTTTTCAATAAAGTCAGAAAAAAACATATGGATCAAAATTGTACATGTATTTATACTAAAGTAATACACAAATTACTACAAAAGATTTAGAAGTGAGTAGTTTTTCGAGATTTACGTTTATACTGTAAATCACTTTCACGAATCAGCCCCCAAATGTAGTCTCCCATCATGTTCTCGTTATACCGTCCTTGGTAGCGACATTCAAAGTCCAGTATATCCTGGTGGAAGCGCTCGCCTTGCTCCTCCGAGTATGCTCCCATGTTCTCCTTAAATTTTTCAAGATAAGAATCAAGGATATGGACTTTGAGGGACATCCTACAGCCCATTGTGCCGTAGTTCTTCACCAGAGTCTCAACCAGCTCCACATAATTTTCGACCTTGTGATTGCCCAGGAAGCCACGAACCACTGCAACAAAGCTTTTCCAAGCCGCTTTCTCCTTACTAGTGAGCTTCTTGGGGAATTCATTGCACTCCAGGATCTTCTTTATCTGTGGTCCTATGAAGACATCGGCTTTGACCTTTGCCTCAGACAGCTTAGGGAAGAAGTCTTGAAGGTACTTGAAGGCTGCCGACTCCTTATCTACAGCTCTGACAAATTGTTTCATAAGGCACAATTTGATGTGCAGTGTTGGCATCAGCACTTTCCGGAGGTCCACCAGTGGCTCCCACTTGACGTTGTTCCTCCCCCACAAAGAACTCGGTCCGCTGTGGCAGTCCCGCCTGTGGTAGTGCGCCTTGGTGTCCCTGCTGTCTCAAAGGCAAAAATAGCAGGGAAACTTGGTAAAACCGCATTGGAGACCCATCAGGAATGCCACCATTTTGAAGTCTCCGATGACCTCTCAGCCGTACTCATCATACTTCAAGGCATCCAGCAAGGTCTTGATGCTGTTGTAATCCTCTTTGAGGTGTACCGAGTGATTCAGGGGAAGAGACGGGTACCTGTTACCATAATGGAGCAACACGGCTTTGATTTTCCTGGATGAGCTGTCAATGAAGAGGCGCCATTAATTCTGGTTACAGGTGATTACGATTGCCTCGAACAGACTGGTCACATTGTGGCATAAGCAGAGCCCATCTTGACGGGTGAAGAAGCTGCAAAAAGATTGATGACGCTGCCTTTGATCTGCAACTTGCACACTTTTATCCAACAAGTTCCACTGCTTGAGCCTAGATGTCAAAAGCTCGGCATTGGACTTGGTGAGACCAAGATATCTGATCAAGTCGTTGAGGTATTTTTGGTTGGGGTAGTATGGGTTTCTCTCCTCAGCTCCACCTCTATAATTGTTATCTGGATCTACGTCTTCCTCGCTTTCTGACTTGCTGCTCTCTTTTAAAGACGGCTGCTCTCTCTGCGAAGGAGTGGGTACGGGGAGCTCATGGCATTGTGGCACCGGGGTGATGGATGAAGGAAGGTCTGAATACATGATAACATGTGCATTCTTGCCAGTCAGACGTTTGGAAGGGTGTCTTTGTCTGTATATATGTGTGACTTCATGAACGAATCTTTGTTGACAGCCAGTATCGTGTGAGCCAGCTGCATAAAAATAATGATCAGTCACGGCAGCTGTATTGATACTACCGTGTTTCAAATCTGCCTCATGCTCATGAACACGGTCCGAGACATGTCGCTTAGTTTCCCCAATGTAACTGCTGCCACAGATACAGCTTAGTTTGTAGGTGCCGAGATAATGCATGTCAGGAATCTTGTCCTTCACAGATGGGATCAGATCAATCATTTTACGTACTGTGTTAAATCGGACCTGGATCTTGTGTTTGTTCATGACTTTGGAAATATTTTGGTTACCCCTGCTATGTATGGCAAGGTGATGGTTTTGATTGGATCCTCATATGGCTCCTTCCTCACGGTTGGGCTTTGCGGATTGTGTAGTCAGAATATCCATTCGCCTTGAGAGCTTGGTGTACGTGTTTGAGTTCACTGGTTAGGTGTTCATGGTCAGAGATACATTAAGCTCTATGGTGTAGCGTTTTGATGAGGGAATTATTCTGGGATGGATGGTGGTGGGAAGTAGGTTTTAGGTAGGCGTCAGTATGGGTTATTTTTCTGTAGACAGAATGGCTCATTGAGCCAAAGAGGCTGCTTGCAGCCTCTTGATGCCATCTCAGAAAAATGCAGATATGTATCCACTGAGGCAGCTCGAACTAAATTTAACTGGTGGGCTTAAGGTACCTGTATTTATACTACGATTTATATTACTGGAAAGTTCTAGAATGTTCTAGAAGTTACTTCAAGTTTACTCAACACTGAATCTATCTGGAACGTTCTGGAAAATCTGTAAATTTTAAAATATCGCTGTCCTGGTCACAAAAGCAAAGTTTGTGAGGAATCAATCTTGATTTAAAGATTTCGTGACTGCAGAAATATGGGGGGAATAATAGCCATTTTCTATACTTTAGAGGCATAAGCAATTAGGAAATAACACTGACTACCCAGGAACAAAAAAAAAATGTTACACAGTGTAATCAGAGCAAGCTTGACCCGAAAACAAGATGTTCCAGTTCCTCATTTTAGAAAGCATTTTCGTCAGTGTGCCACGCAAAGCAAAGCCCACTACGAGTGTGGGCGATGCGAATCGGTTCCCCTCACCTACCCTCCCCATCACCCCTCCTCTCCCCATCACCCCCTCCTATTCCCAACACCTCCCATCCTCTCCCCATCACCCTCCCTCCTCTACCCATCATCCCCTCCTCTCCTCTCTCCATCACCCCCACCCTCCTCTCCCCATCAGCCCCTCCCCCCCTCTACCCATCACCCCCTCCCCTTCTCTCCCCATCAGCCCCTCCCCTCCTCTCCCCATCACTCCCTCCCCTTCCCGTCCCTTCACCCCCTCCCCTCCCCATCACCCCCTCCCCTCCTCTCCCCATCACCCCCTCCCCTCCTCTCCCCATCACTCCCGCCCCTCCTCGCCCCTTCACCCCCTCCCCTCCTCTCCCCATCACTCCCGCCCCTCCTCGCCCCTTCACCCCCTCCCCGTCCCTTCACCCCCTCTTCTCCTCTCCCCATCACCCCCTCCCCTCCTCTCCCCATCACCCCCTCCCCTCCTCTCCCCATCACTCCCGCCCCTCCTCGCCCCTTCACCCCCTCCCCTCTTCTCCCTATCACCCCCCACTCCTCTCCCCGTCACCTCCCCCACTCCTCTCTCAATCACGTCCTCCTCTCCCGATCACCCCTCCCCATCCCTTTCCATAACCCTCCCCACCTCCTACCATCACCCATCACCTGCTGGCCTCCTCTCCCACTCCTGTCCCCATCACCCCCTCCCTTCCTCTCCTCATCACCCCCCTCCCCCCCATCTCCCCCTCCCCGCCTTTCCCCATCACTCCCTCCCCTCCTCTCCACATCACCCCCCCCTCCCCATCACCCCCCCCCTCCCCATCACCCCACCTCCATTTCCCCATTACCCCCTCCCTGCCTGTCCCCATCATCCCCTCCACTCCTCTCCCCATCACGCCCTCCCCTGCTGTCCCAATCACACCCTCCTTCCCTTTCACCCCCCCCCCCCCCCCCATCTTACTTTATTTTTTTATTATTTTTGAGCAACCTGCCCAGGATTGGGTAACACTTAACCCACTTTTTATCCAGTACCAATGCGTATCTCTGAATCTGAGTGTTTTATGAGTATGTATCTCTATGAGTCCCTGTGTATATATGAACCTGTATGTATCTCTGTGAGTCTATATACATCTCGATTAGCCTCTGTCTATCGTTATGCATCTATATGTATCTCGATAAGTCTCTACGTATGTCTTTATATCTCTACGAGTATCTGTGTAGCTATATGAGTTTCTAATGGTTCTATGTATCTCTATTAGCCTATCAAGATGTTTCCGATAGATATCGCACCAAATTATCACACCGAAATAAATAAATGGTATGCACCACGTGATTAATGTATCCTAACTCTGCATAATTGACTCATTTGGGAGCACACAAAGCATCCTCATCCACGACTGCGAAAATTTAGGACCCTCTTGAAAAAAAGTCTTGAGATTCTGGGCGAACAAGCTAAACAACAATAATAAATGTTTGAGGCCAGGTGCGAAAAGGATAGCGCGACACAGCCGGGCAGGGGATTGGGAGGGCGCAAGTAGCGCCACTGCCGCCGCTTATCGTGCTGTCTCAGTTCTGGTTCGTATCCCCATTCTGCCCGCATCCCCATTCTGCCCGCATCCCCATTCTGCCCGCATCCCCATTCTGTCCATATCCACATTCCGCCCATATCCCCATTCTCCCCGTATCCCCAATGTACCCCAATTCCCATTCTTCGCCCATTCCCATGCGCTCGAGTTGCTTTCTTGAGGAATATCGGCGCCTCGTGCGCACCACGGTAGCCGAGACGGGTCCCAGCCACTGTGGCATCGAGGGCCACCTCTGGGGATCCTCGAGGGAATAGGAGTCGGGTGCCTGTAGGGGCTGTCCGAAGGGGGGTGTGGGTGGGGGGTCGTTCAGAAATGAATGGCTCCGTGCAGGCACGAAGACTACCTCCGTCTATAGTTTTCTAGTTAGATGTTTGTTGCTCACACAGCCGATTTGTGTCCTCTCTCTGTGTGCCGTTGTGATGTCTGTCTGCTTGTATGTCTGTCTATAGTTTTCTAGTTAGATATTTGTTGCTCACACTTAAAATTCTAACTTAGCAAATTTTGAAACACGTAGTCAACCAGGCCATGCGTTAATTGTGTGTTAACCGACTCTCTGTGTTGTATTACATCACATTTCAATATTTTACTAGGTTATTTAATTTTCGTGTGCCTGTATACTCCTCTCTATGTGTGCCGTTGTGATGTCTGTCTGCTTGTATGTCGGTCTATAGTTTTCTAGTTAGATTTTTGTTGCTATTTTCTTTTATGCCTGATGATGATTGCTTGTGTTGCAATCGAAACGTCGTAATGTGTTGTTTTATTTTGATTTATTATTTTATTTTTAGACGTGACTTAACCGAAAAGAACCAAAGAATAACTCCGTTTCATACTCTCGGGAAAGCCCCCCCCCCCGCTCACGAGGAAAGCCCCCCCCCCCGCTCACGTGGCAGAGAACCGCGGCCATGCGGGACCACGCTGCATTGGAGTATTTACCGGGGGAAGTCCAGCCGGCGGCTGATCTGGAAGCTCGGGAGACGGGGGAAGTCGATGGCCGTAGGGCAGGGGTGGGCAAACTTTTTCACTCGCGGGCCACAACGGGTTCTAAAATTTGACAGAGGGGCCGGGCCAGGAACAGATGGATGGAGTGTTTGTGTGAACTAATATAAATGACATGTAAAAATCATTACATGAAAGGATTTGGCCTTTAACAGGTAGCAAAGCATATATTTGCAAGGCAATTTAACAAATTGCACGAACATGAACAATACAAAAACATGTCGTAACGTGACTGATCAAACATCATGAAAACATCTGAGGCCTGCGCCCAAACCAATTACTTCACTTGAACTTCTTTATTATCTACATTAACAGGTTAGAGCAGCCACGCAGGCTGTGTCGGATATTTGGCTCCAACCTCGCTGCAGCAACACATCATCACTTTCAGTTTCAGTGGGAACAGTGTTGTTGATCTCCCATTTTTGCCAGTGCATCCAAGTCTGGAGATATTTTGGTTGTGGCAATTCTCAGGATAGATCCGAGGTGCTGATCCGTTAACTTTGATCTGTGACGGGCTTTGTTGGCGTTCATGACGCTGAATGTCTGCTCACACACATAAGTCGAGCCAAACAAAGTCAGTATCTTCTGTGCAGTCCTCCGGAGGTTTGGAAACGTGGCTCTGTTAACTGAAGCATAAAAGTCATTCAGTTTAACAGAGTTGAACTTCTCCTTTAGGACGGAGTCAGACTGAAGATCTATCAGTTCCAACTGCAGCTCCTGTGGTGCTGTTTCAGGGTCTTGTGACAGGGGACAGGACACCAGCTGAAGTGACTGTTCAATGTTTTCGAAATCAGAGATCCTATGGCAGAATTCTCCGTGCAGGTCCTCAAGTGATTTGCTGTATTTTTTTGCGTTTCGCGGTGCCTCTTCCTGCATGGCAAGTGTGGGGAAATGAGCGAAAGATTTGTTCGCAATTTGTCCGGAGAACAAAGTGAGCTTGGATTTGAAGGCTTTCACATGTTTGTACATGTCGTGAACAAACTGATCTTTCCCCTGCAGTTTCACATTCAGCGCATTCATGTGTGAAAATGTCCACAGCAAACGCAAAGTCACCAAGCCAGTTCTTGTCGCTTAGCTCAGGGAATTCGTCAGATTTCCGCATCAACTCCAAAAATGCGATGATATCTTCTTTCAGCTCCCACACTCGTACCACTTTGCCCAAACTTAACCAGCGGACACGAGAGTGGTACAGCAAGTCCTGATGATCCGCATCAGTTTCCTCCAGGAACGTAATAAACTGATGGTGCTGAAGTCCCCTTGCTCGTATAAAGTTCACAAGTTTTACGACTGGATTCACGACATGATTAAGCTGCAATACAGACTTACACAGGGATTCCTGATGGATGATGCAGTGAAGGAAAATAAGATCCTGGACAGGGTTTTCCTCTTTCACTTTATCCTGGATTCTTTTCAGCAGCCCAACATTTTTTCCAATTAAATTTGGCGATCCATCCGTTGTGACATTGACAAGTTTACTCCAAGGTAGCGTCATTCTTTCGATGACAGCAGATACCTGGTTATACAAGTCCTCTCCCCGCGTTGTTCCTTTCAGGGACTCCATGGTCAAAAACTCCTCTGTTATCGCAAAACTGTCGTCAATGCCTCGGATAAAAATGAGGAGCTGAGCAGTGTCTTTTACATCCGTACTTTCATCCAGTGCTAGTGAATATAATTCAAAGGAATCAGACTTTTTGTTTAATTGACTGGCTATATTTTTATCAATCAGTTCCACACGGCGAGTCACAGTCCTGCGTGATAAACTGACTTTTTCAAATTTACTTTTGATCTCCGGACACAAGATGTCTGCTGTCTGTACCATGTATTCTTTTACAAACTTGCCTTCGGAGAAAGTGGTAATGAGTGGTAATGTTGGTGAGAAGAAGTTTTTAAAGAAAATTTAAATCGAAGTGAAGAAGGAAATTATTGAAAAGTTTGTATAATTAATGATTTTTCAAACTTTAATTATGTTTTCTGTGCTTAAAACTCTTTAAAAAACGGTGGGGTCTAGAACGGACTCGTGAAATTCGGAGAGAACTCGGAGTTAAGTTTTGTTTGTTTTGTTGAATTACACAAAGCGTAACAGTTATGTATATAACTTTTGTTATATACAATTCCTAGTAAGATATTAATTTTGTGATGTAGTCATACCCCTCCCCCTCATTCAAGCCGTAATTTAGAGAGCGAAAGCGCCGAGTACGTAAATCGCTAACATAAAAACCCGTTAATCTCTTCTCGCATCATTCATACGATGATGCGGTGAAGTAAACGTTCATACGATATTACAGTGTATGCTTCCAAAAACAATACTGTACCCAAATATTACTGTTAACTTACTTTCAATAGAAACATGAATTGCTCATACGAATATTCTTTCTCTCCCGGTCAAAGTGCGCCATCTAATTGGGAAATGGGGGCATTACAGGAGGAAGGTAAAATTGTATTTAATAATAATATTTGGACAAGTTCGGCGGGCCGGATTAAAAAGCCCAACGGGCCGTATACGGCCCATGTCTGCCGTAGGGCATGGGCAGGGGCCCCCAGTAAAGAGCACACGGATCCCTGGGGCGAGCGCTGCCATGTGGTGGTGGGGGAAAGAGAAAGTGCGGGAGTCACATTGAAACAAATTTTACATTGTTCAAAATATGGTGCAACTGCGATAAAAAATTGGGGTTGCAGAGAGTAGGAGGATATGAAGGGGGAGGAGCTCTCCCCCCCCCACCACACCGCTGCCCCCACCACCCTGGGCTGCGAGGTCGTGATGTGCGCGACCACGGTACCATGTTCATTCCACAATGAAGGGATAAAAAAGGGAAGAAGGCTGGGCGTCCAGCATCGTCACTCACAGGTCCACTGCCATGCATTTATCACGCGGTGTGTTCAAGATCCGGATAAGAGAGAGGGAAAACTAAAGAAAAAGAGGAATAAAAAAAGAGGAGGCTAAATAAAGAGGGGTTGGGGAACCGCATGGCAGCCTCCCGCTCCACTCTGCCTACCTCATGAGTGCAGACTGCCCGGGGGACTGCCGTCGTGGACTCAGGTTGCCCTCCACCGCACAAAGCCGGAAGGTCGCCGTCTCCAGCGTGATTTGTCCTGCATCAAGAAATCCAACCGCCTCCCCATGATATGGATTCACAGCTTTGCAGGATAGAGCAGCTGGGAGCCGCACCCCATTTCTCCCACCCAGATCCCTATGTAGGGGCAGGAGGAGGTTCCTCATATCGGCATCCACCGTGGTAAGGTCCGGAGTGATGAAAGCACGGTTGCCTTTCAGAAGAGTGCCCTTCACTTTTTGCTACCCTAGCTGCCTTCAGAGCCTCCAAGGTGCCCTGGCGGATTGTAAACGGGATCAGAAGGGGACGGAGTCTCTACATTATTCGTCTCCTTCAAGTCTCTCCCGGTAAGCATGTACAATCTCCTCTGGCTTAACAGGCAGCGTTCCAGGAGAATAAGGGCCTCTCAGAGCTTTGGACAGATGTAGTCAAATGTAGGATGAAGTGCCCTGAGGAGCGTTGCCCTCGACCCCTGCTGGGAGGCCGTACACCCTCAGTTAACACCTTAGCATCCAGTCCATTTTACGCCTCCTCAAGCTCCAGTAACCTGGTTTTGTCGGTCTTCATTGCACCGCTGCGCTCTTCTTGCAAAGTCTAAATGGTCCTAATACAGTGAGGGAAAAAAGTGTTTGATCCCCTGCTGATTTTGTACGTTTGCCCACTGACAAAGAAATGATCAGTCTATACTTCTAATGGTAGGTTTATTTGAACAGTGAGAGACAGAATAACAACAAAACAATCCAGAAAAAACTCATGTCAAAAATGTCATAAATTGATTTGCATTTTAATGAGGGAAATAAGTATTTGACCCTTCTGCAAAACATGACTTAGTACTTGGTGGCAAAACCCTTGTTGGCAATCACAGAGGTCAGACGTTTCTTATAGTTGGCCACCAGGTTTTCACACATCTCAGGAGGGATTTTGTCCCACTCCTCTGCAGATCTTCTCCAAGTCATTAAGGTTTCGAGGCTGACGTTTGGCAACTCGAACCTTCAGCTCCCTCCACAGATTTTCTATGGGATTAAGGTCTGGAGACTGGCTAGGCCACTCCAGGACCTTAATATGCTTCTTCTTAAGCCACTCCTTTGTTGCCTTGGCCGTTTGTTTTGGGTCATTGTCATGCTGGAATACCCATCCACGACCCATTTTCAATGCCCTGGCTGAGGGAAGGAGGTTCTCACCAAAGATTTGACTGTACATGGCCCCGTCCATCGTCCCTTTGATGCGGTGAAGTTGTCCTGTCCCGTTAGCAGAAAAACACCCCCAAAGCATAATGTTTCCACCTCCATGTTTAACGGTGGGGATGGTGTTCTTGGTGTCATAGGCATCATTCCTCCTCCTCCAAATACGGCGAGTTGAGTTGATCCCAAAGAGCTCAATTTTGGTCTCATCTGACCACAACACTTTCACCCAGTTGTCCTCTGAATCATTCAGATGTTCATTGGAAAACTTCAGACGGGCATGTATATGTGCTTTCTTCAGCAGGGGGACCTTGCGGGCGCTGCAGGAATTCAGTCCTTCACGGCGTTATGTGTGTTACCAACTGTTTTCTTGGTGACTATGGTCCCAGCGGCCTTGAGATCATTGACAATATCCTCCCGTGTAGTTCTGGGCTGATTCCTCATCGTGAGATATTGCATGGAGCCCCAGGCCGAGGGAGATTGACAGTTCGTTTGTTTCTTCCATTTGCGAAAAATCGCACCAACTGTTGTCACCTTCTCACCAAGCTGCTTGGCGATGGTCTTGTAGCCCATTCCAGCCTTGTGTAGGTCTACAATCTTGTCCCAGACATCCTTGGAGAGCTCTTTGGTCTTGGCCATGGTGGAGAGTTTGGAATCTGATTGATTGCTTCTGTTAACATGCGTCTTTTATACAGGTAACAAGCTGAGATTAGGAGCACTCCCTTTAAGAGTGTGCTCCTAATCTCAGCTCGTTACCTGTATAAAGACTCCTGGGAGCCAGAAATCTTTCTGATTGAGAGGGGGTCAAATACTTATTTCCATCATTAAAATGCAAATCAATTTATAACATTTTTGACATGCGTTTTTCTGGATTTTTTTGTTATTCTGTCTTTCACTGTTCAAATAAACCTACCATTAAAATTATAGACTGATCAATTCTTTGTCAGTGGGTAAACGTACAAAATCAGCAGGGGATCAAATACTTTTTTCCCTCACTGTAGCTGCCTCATGCCTCTTCACCCTCCCGCAAACCTCATCCAACCTCTGGTTGAGAACCCGAAGGAGGGCAGCTTGTAGAAGTTCTTGTGTTTCTCCCACTGGAGCCTCCGGTCTCGACTTTACAGTGGATATTAAGCCGTGGTTTTTTTCCCAGGGGGAGCTCTATCTTCCATTTAGCACGCAGATACGAGGGCAGGGGAATCCCTTGGCCTAGCCACGAAGTCAGGCTCGAGCTACGTATTAAAGGCCCGAGGCCTAAGGAGCCTGTGGTTTGAACAAAGAAGTTAAAGAGAAAAAAAACGGCTTTCCGAGGCCCCTCTCTAAATGTCCAAGGCTAGGGAGTAAAATAATAAAACTATCAAACAGGTGTAATAAGTGGCTCCGTCACGGCAGAACTTGATTTAATATTTATGAAAGGTTCTTGCACAGTCACGACTCCTCTCGTTCCCGCGGATGCCGTTGTTGCTCTCTGGCGTGACTGCGCTTGCCTCGTACCACGTGGCACTCACCCCGCTCTCAACCGCACCGCTGGCTGGAGTCGTGCTGGGGAGCGGCTGAGCGGCTGGAGGTCGAGCTGCCATGTGGCTGGTGGAGATGGTGAGGCAGCAGCGACGGGGAGCTCCTCTTCGATCTTCAACCACCGACCCCGTGTCTTCCGCTATCCCCTGCTTATATTTGCTTTTGCGAGGCTAAACCCCGCTTCTGGCGATGTACCTCCAGGAACCTTCAAGAACGTTCCAGAGGCTTCCATGCTAGCTCCACCCATTAACCTTCCCCCCAGATAGAACCCAACTACTGATAAGGCGTGGACTGTATGACAGTATGTAAAGTGTAACCCCTCAATTATGCATGAGATGGCGCTCGCTAATTACTTACACAGGTAAGCACGTGAATTGTTGGTTAAAAAAATGACATTTTCTGAAGTAGGGGTAGGAGCGGTTCGTTCAATGCTGGCCACACGGCTATGAGGTCACCGCAGCTCTCTTCTCTCTTAAAATAAAATGTTCTTCCACACTATTTCTCTCACTATTCAATGTTACTCCCCCAACATGTGTGCTCTCCAAATCTGCCCTCCATATACTTATACTAAATCCCCTGCAAAATTGGAGGCTCACCTGTTAATATAACTGAATATAAGTTAAATTTGATTTAAAGCTTTCGTGACTGCAGGGATTCATCTTCTTGGTTCTTTCGATAAAGTCACGTAGAAGGAAAATAATAAAATAATAATAAATAAAACATAATAAAATAATACTCACGACGTTTCGGCCACAACGCAAGCAGCCGTCTTCAGGTGTAATTTAGCATATTTATGGGAAATGCAGATATGCGATTAGTACTACTTGTGAAATGCGTAGGAGGTTTGGCGAGGGGTTTAAAGTCATTATGCCCATGCATTATGCAGGATTAGCAGTATCAAAGGAAGGGAGTAAGGTTAGAATTAATAAAGGAAGGAATGTTAATAATATGGCGCCGCAGCAACTAATATGCTTATAGACTATACATTGTAATATTACAATATGTATTATTCTACCCACCCAACTGTATACCACACTGCTATATATTCACTATACAATTACGATACTATATATTACCTTATACATTGTATTAAACATTACACTTTAATACTATTTATTATTATACAATATGCTATACACTATACCATTGACCGTCGCGTGAAAGGTACTAAGAGGAAGCAACGAAATATGTCAATGGGAGAGTGGTGGTGGGAAGCTTGCAGCGGAGCAAAGAATCCATTCCCTGCGGAGAATACAAGATATATAGTCAATGTCAGTGAGTGGACTGCGGTCTGAAAGTCACCGTAAACGTGAACACAATCAGTTAAGATCCGAAATGGTTTATTACGTCCTTCCAATGATTGCTGAGCCAGAATTCATCTTCTCAGTTGAAATTGTCTCTGTGTTTGTATATGTGGATCGCCTCATGGACGAATCTCTCATGGTAGCCGGATGGCTTGCAGAGAACCTCTGTCTTAGAGAAGTCAATATCATGTGAGCCCACTGAATTGTAACAGTGATCTGCCACGGCTGAGGTGTTTGTCCTACCTTGTTTCATGTCTGCTTTATGTTCACGGATGTGGTCCGAGACATGTCGTTTGGTTTCTCCAATGTAACTGCTACCACAGAGGCAACTTAGTTTGTAAACGCCAGGGTACTGTATGTCTGGAACGACGTCTTTTACAGACGGGACCAGATCACGGATTTTATGTACTGTGTTGAATCGGACCTGGATCTTGTGTTTTACCAGGACTTTGGAGATCTTTTTGTGACCCCAGCAATGCAGGGTAAGGTGATGGTTTTGAAAGGCTCCTCAACAGGATCCTTCTTGATGGTTGGAGTGATGGCTTTGCGGATTGTGTAGTCAGAGTAACCATTAGCCTTAAGAGCTTGGCGTACGTGTTTGAGTTCACTGGCAATGTGTTCCTGGTCGGAGATGCATTGGGCTCTATGGTATAGAGTCTTGATGAGGGAATTATTCTGGGATGGATGGTGGTGGGAATCCGGTTTTAGGTAAGCATCCATATGGGTGGCTTTCCTGTAGACAGAGTGGCTCATTGAACCATCAGGTCTCCTTTTAATTAGGACATCCAAAAGGGTAGCTTGCCATCTTTTTCGACTTCCATGGTGAATCTGATGTATGGAATTTATGTGGTCGAGGTGTTGGTCTAGAGCAGGCCGGCCGTGTGGACAGATGACAAAAGTGTCATCTACGTACCTCTTCCATAAGGTCGGGTGTAGAGTGGCAGTTTGGATGGCGTCAGTCTCAAATTTCTCCATGAAAACGTTGGCTACAACCGGAGATAAGGGGAGCCCATTGGGGTGCCCTCATTTTGTTTGTAGAAAGTTCCATTCCAGGTGAAGTATGTGTTGGTTAAGCAGTGTCTCACCAGGGGGGGGTACCCCAGTATCCAGTCCTTGATGAACCAAGTCTTCAATGATTGCGATGGTGTCAGGTACAGGAACTTTGGTGAATAAGGAAACCACATCAAAACTGACAAGCAGGTCGTCTGGGGACAGGGGAATTCCCTTGATTGTCGATACCAGATCAGTAGAGTTTAGTACCGCAGAGGTGGTTTTTCCAGTGAAAGGCCGCAGGATTTCAGAGAAAAAACGAGCCAGTTTGTAAGTGGGGGAGTTGATAGTAGAGACAATGGGACGAAGAGGTGTATCTTCTTTATGTATCTTTGGCAAGCCATATAATCTTGGTGGTCTGGCTGCAGAAGGTTTCCATGAGAACTGTTTGGTTTGATCAAATAATGCGGTTGAATCAGAAATGATTTTGTTGGTTTTAATGACGAGGCTGTTGGTGGGGTCTCTTTTTATTTTTGTATAGCTACCATCGTTGAGTAGTTCTTGAATTTTGTTGTTGTATTCTATTTTGTCCATGATGACAGTGGCATTGTCTTTGTCGGCTGAGAGGATGACAATGTCATCCCTCTTTTATAATTGAGCTAATTCAAAACGCTCATCTTTGCTGATGTTGCTAGCTGGCATCTTAGCGTTTTTGAGGGTTGCGGCGATTTCAGATCTTGCTACGTCTGCAGCGATGTGACTCAGGCCCTTGAGAGCCACATCTACTCGGGCAATGATATCATTAACTGGTATGTGTCTAGGTGTGACTGCAAAGTTTAGTCCTTTAGCTAAAACGGATTTCAGACCATCCGAAATAGAACTGTTACTGCGATTAATTACGACTTTGTTAACGTCTAGCTTTTCAGTGTGTGGGTCCGGTCTCTTGTTTGAGAGGCGGTTAAATTTGGAAATCAAATTATCCTTACATTTGGTCAACATAGCGGCAGCTGAAGAGGCAGACATTTTATCTACATGTTCCCAATCCAATGTAGACATTGTTGCAGTCAAAGATAAGTGTGATTTGTAGAGTGTCTTGTCTAACTGATCTAGTTCGGTGCGCGTAAGTCTGATTTTCTCTGAGATAAGAGCTAAGCTAGTTCTAGACAGAATTCGTTTAGCATTAGAAGAAGTTACAGCAGCAGAGGTTAGTGTATAAAAGGTTAGTGCGATTGGTATTACCTTAAAGTCGCGGCATCTCTTCAGAAAGGTGAGAGACTCGATTAGCTGAGCCTTCTTATCCCGGAGCTTGCTGAAGCATCTTAAAGTTTTGTGGAAACC
The DNA here is from genome assembly GCF_965212315.1 of Lampetra planeri. NCBI lineage: Eukaryota > Metazoa > Chordata > Hyperoartia > Petromyzontiformes > Petromyzontidae > Lampetra > Lampetra planeri. The sequence continues at coordinate 2,358,701 of NC_136154.1, read as the reverse complement.
CACCCAGTAGTGGAGGTTAAATTTAGATTTAAAGCTTTCGTGACTGCAGGGATTCATCTTCTTGGTTCTTTCAGTAAAGTCACGTGGATGGAAAATAAAAAATAAAATAAAACATAATAAAATCATTCTCACGACGTTTCGGCCACAACGCAAGCATCCGTCTTCAGGTGGAATGGCACGCTCCAGGCTTGGAGCGACTATTTATGCTGGGGTGGAGGGGCGAAGAGCGGCTTGACAAAATAATTTGCATATCAAGAGGAATTTAGCATATTTATGGGAAATGCAGATATGCGATTAGTACTACTTGTGAAATGCGTAGGAGGTTTGGCGAGGGGTTTAAAGTCATTATGCCCATGCATTATGCAGGATTAGCAGTATCGAATGGAGGGAGAAAGGTTAGAATTAATAAAGGAAGGAATGTTAATAATATGGCGTCACAGCAACTAATATGCTTATAGACTATCCCTTTGATACTGCTAATCCTGCATAATGCATGTGCATAATGACTTTAAACCCCTCGCCACACCTCCTACGCATTTCACAAGTAATACTAATCGCAAATCTGCATTTCCCATAAATATGCTAAATTCCTCTTGATATGCACTCCGCATGGAATGGATTCTTTGCTCCGCTGCAAGCTTCCTATCACCACTCTCCCATTGACATATTTCGTTGCTTCCTCTTAGTACCTTTCACGCGACGGGCAATGGTATAGTGTATAGCATAGTGTATAATAATAAATAGTATTAAAGTGTAATGTTTAATACAATGTATAAGGTAATATATAGTATCATGATTGTATAGTGAATATATAGCAGTGTGGTATACAGTTGGGTGGGTAGAATAATACATAGTGTAATATTACAATGTATAGTCTATAAGTATATTAGTTGCTGCAGCGCCATATTATTAACATTCCTTCCTTTATTAATTCTAACCTTACTCCCTCCCTTTGATACTGCTAATCCTGCATAATGCATGGGCATAATGACTTTAAACCCCTCGCCAAACCTCCTACGCATTTCACAAGTAGTACTAATCGCATATCTGCATTTCCCATAAATATGCTAAATTCCTCTTGATATGCAAATTATTTTGTCAAGCTGCTCTTCGCCCCTCCATCCCAGCATAAATAGTCGCTCCAAGCCTGGGGCGTGCCATTCCACCTGAAGACGGCTGCTTGCGTTGTGGCTGAAACGTTGTGAGAATTATTTTATTATGTTTTATTTTTATTATTTTATTATTTTCCTTCTACGTGACTTTACCGAAAGAACCAAGAAGATGAACATAAGTTAGAAAGCCGCTACTCATAGGCCGAATGGATTTAATGGATTGAATGCAACAATGGGCCTACACCGTTACTTCCACCGTTTCACAAGCACATCACAGACACCTGCTCTCTTGTCTTTACATTTGCTTCCTGTCAAATATCGAGTGGACTATAAGATCCTGCTGCTGACCTAGCAGGCATTCAGTGGGTTAGCTCCACAATATTTACAGGAACTTATTTATATTTACTTTCCAACAAGGTCCCTGAGATCTTCAGATCGCCTTGTTCTAAGTTACTCCGAGGTCAAGGGTGATCGGGCTGTTTTCAGTGCAGCTCCCAGGCTGTGGAACACCTTGCCTTTGCTAACAAGACAATGACAGTCAGAAGTTCTGTTTATTACAAATGAAATGAGCGACTTCCAAGACACGTCATGTAGAGGGCTTCTTCTTATTTATTTTCACACTGGGCACAACACAGGCCGATACATATATGCACGTCTCCTCTCACTGGGCACAACACTGGGTAATATATATGTCTCTACTTTAGCTACGGACAGCCGACCACTCTACATAGTCCCATCACCAACATCCAACCACACAGCTGGCTGACTAGTGTGACGATGACGGCGATGGGAGCTGTGCAGAGGATCTTCCATGCGGCCGGACGACAGGGAGAGATGACGGCGAGCAGCGACACAGCCAGGACCCGGGATCCCGCAACAACCCTGAACCCTAGGGTCCATCCCCCTTATATACCTCTCGGCGTGGCCAGGCCCCGCCTCTGGCCACGCCCCCTTCCAATACCTTCGAGCAGGTTCCTGGAGCTTCCTGGCTAACCCACCTTTTTTCTTTAACCCAGATATGCCCGCCTTCTGATTAGTTGTTACAAAACCTTGCCCATAGCCGTGATTACCCTTCCAGGCCGACAGGTGGCACCCTGTCATTACATATGTGTAAAGACAGGGTGCCACCTGTCGGCCTGAAGGGGTAATCGCGGTTATGGGCATGTTTCATAATGTCTAATTATGAGGGGGGCGTACTATGTCACTACACCAATATCAAAGAATGAAAAATAAGAATAGGTTTTTACCCTTTCTGGAAATAAAACAGGACTTGTGTTCAGATGTTCAAACACCAAATAGATACCTCTTGCACGGAATCAAGTCTGCATTAACCACACGTACTTGTGGTGAACATGCAAACAAACATGCTCCGATAATATACTGTACTTGCATTGTCTTTGAAACTGATTGGCATACACCAGAGACAGGTCTGACACTGGTGAGACAAGGCCATAAAGAAGGCTGTTTCTGGTGATGGCCAATCAGTTTAAAAGACAATGCATAAATTTTTGTCTTCTTCCAGTAAAAAAGATAGCTTTGATCAAAACCTTTAAAGTCGCTTTACAACAGATAATCTCTCATGCAATTCAGCAAAAAAACGGATGTTCTTCCGCTTAGGTAAAAAAAACTTATTTGCCAATCCAGCTTACAGCTCAACCGTGAGAATAAACTACAACTATTCGAGTTACTAGGTTGTTGGGGGGCGCCTATGGCGTGGTTTGGCGGGGGCGCCACAGGCGCCCCCGAACAACCACAGCCTGTGGCGGCCCCCAACAGACTGGTCAAGTAAATCCTTACGATCCACTCGCACAGCGTGCAGTGGGCCTTCATCCAGCAGTGGATTTAAGCACCAAAACAACTACAGTACTAATGTAATGGACAGAGCACGGCTCTGCCTCAGAGCAGCAGTGGAGAAAGCGCAGCTCTCCCTCAGGGCAGCAGTGGACAGAGTACGGCTCTCCCTCAGGGCAACAGTGGAGAGAGCGCGTCTGGCTCCCTCACGGCAGCAGTAGAGACAGCGCGGCTCTCCCTCAGGCCAGCAGTGGAGAGCACGGGGGTCCCTCAGGGCAGCAGTGGACGGAGCACGGCTCTGCCTCACTCTCACTCACCCGTCTCCTCACTCTCACTCACCCGTCTCCTGACTCTCACTCACCCATCTCCTCACTCTCCCTCACCCGTCTCCTCACTCTCACTCACCCATCTCCTCACTCCCACTCACCCTTCTCCTCACTCTCACTCACCCTTCTCCTCACTCCCACTCACCCTTCTCCTCACCCTCACTCACCCTTCTCCTCACCCTCACTCAGCCGTCTCCTCACTCTCGCTCACCTGTCTCCTCACTCTCACTCACCCGTCTCCTGTCACTCACCCGTCTCCTCACTCTCGCTCATCCGTCTCCTGACTCTCATTCACCCTTCTCCTGACTCTCACTCACCCGTCTCTTCACTCTCACTCACCCGTCTCCTGACTCTCACTCACCCGTCTCCTCACTCTCACTCACCCGTCTCCTCACTCTCACTCACCCGTCTCCTCACTCTCACTCACCCGGCTGCTTGCTCGCGGTCACGTGACGCACTTCAACCAATCCGTGCCGCGTTAATCACAGAATGACAGTCACAGAATGACAAACCTGGGTGTTTATATATTAGTATGTATTCTCTGCACTTGAAAAATCCAGTTTCAAATATCTCTTTGATTTGGTGTTGAAGTGCATTTATATTAAAAAAAAAATACAACAGGCATGGAATGTGAATTAAGTTTATTGTCCCCCGCACCTCCAACCAGCATGGTTAGCTACGTACGGTGCAAAATAAGTTCAAGATACATACAAATGCCTCATTCATCTGCCTCATCACTCTTTTGGTGGGTTTAAAGAATTAGAGCCACTTGTGCCAACAGGCAGATAGACATATATCATGATTCCAATACTTTTATTACAAAACCATTGTGGATCACATAACAAACACCAAAATACAGGAAATCAATTTCGAATATACACAGAGCGGCAATAATCTACTTTGCCTGAGATCGAAGGTCTTCTCTGATTTAAAAAACAATCAGAAAAACAGTCAATATGTCGATCATTAAGAATAGGTTTTACCCTTTCTGGCAATAAAGCATGAGGTGTATTAAGGGTCCGTCCATAAATGACGTCACACACCTAGGGGGGGAGGGGGGTCAGAAATTTGTGACGATGTGTGACGAGGGGGGGAGGAGGGGTTGAGAAATGTGACGTCACATAAAAATGCGCAACTTTAAATAAATATAAATAGAATTGTTATAACACGAATTTTGATAAATTTTCATTATTAACTATTTGATTATTGAAATTTACTAAGGTCACCTTTTATTTATTCCATGAAGGAGCATTTTGCTTCTCCATGGGAGAATGGAGAAACATACATTTTGTATTTTTTTTGTAATGATTGTTATGAAACATTTAGATTTTAATTATTCTACCAGGGCTTTTCATTCTGTGGAATGAATATGTGATTGTTATAATTGTACTCTCCATTTTGCTTCGTTCTACTACAACGTTTCAAGTATTTTTTTCTAGTTATAATTACTGTTAATATTTTATAATTATAAGAGAATTTCAACATAATATTCTGAACATCTGTAGTTTTAGTTAGACATTGAATATTTTCAAGTGAATTTTATGCAAATTTTCATCTTTCCAACGCCTCCTTTTTAATACATGTCTTTTCCGACAACATCAGAGTGCAGCGCCACATTAAAAACGCACTACAATGACAATAGTTGAAAGTTATTTGAAGCATGTTTTATTTTCAAAATGGAAACATGGTTTTGGGGGGGGGGGGCAGAGCTTTGTGACGTCATATTTGAGGGAGGTCTGACTTTTTGTGACGCCGTGTGACGAGGGGGGGAGGGGGTAAAAAATCGGCCAAAATCGCGTGACGTCATTTATGGACGGCCTATGTGTGTGTCTCTTTTTTTTTTCGGGTTCAAATGTGTTATTTATTTTTTTCAAAGCACACAACGTGCGCGCAGACACACTATGGTAAAAATGGAAACGCAGCTTTTTAACCACAACAGCGCCGGCCACGTGCGGAGTCTTCAATGACACGGCACGGGGGTCCGGCGGGTTGCACAAGAGGGAGCCCCACGGCTACGGTATGCGCGAGAGGACGATGCCAGGTCGGTGTAGGGTGGACGTCGCTCATCGTCCGGGGTGGCCTTGTGATGACGGATGATGACCGTGGGGTCCTGGGTAGGCATGATGGACCAGGGCCCGTCTCCGCGGTCCCGCATCAAGCGACGAGCTTTGGCTTCGACAGCATAATGGTGGGACTTCTGCATCTCCTTGGCGATAAGGTGCATGTCCTTCCCGTAGTTCTTCTCGGGGAGATCCAGTATGTGCTTCGCGATCCACCGCGTGATGGGGTGCTTATGGTACTCGTAGTTTTCAGGGATGTAACCCTCTGGGATCTCGGGCAGCTCACCAAGAAACACATTGATGTATGTTATGATGATAGCAACGGGCACACCAGTCAGGGCTGAGTAAAATATCGTGAGATTTAGAAATCTGTTGTCTAAGTATTTCGTGGGCTCGATGTAAAACAACCGCTTGTTGCTGCTGCTGTAGCGCACGTGGCCAGCCGGTACGCGGCCGAGTAGCCACCTCAGAGGCGAGGTGGCGGAAGCCACTGACGAGGAGGAGGCGGAGGAGGTGGCGGCGGAGAAGAGAGACGAGGAGGCGCCGCGCAGGGCGGCCCGCAACACACTCAGCGCCGCCATCGCGACCTTCCTCCTGCCTCTTTGTGTCTGTGTTATCTCTCTCTGCTTGTGTCTGTCTTTGTGTCTGCGTGTCTGTGTTTTGTCTCTCTCTAAAATTTATCAATCTTTGGAAGAACGTAATCAACCAGGTAGGGGGTTGACTTTTATGTTAGCCGACTCTCTGTGTTGTATTGCATTATATTTATAAGTTTACTAGGTTTGTTTTCTCTTTCATTTGTACCTGATGATTAGTGCTTGTTGCAATCGAAACAACGTATACAATTATTTACTTTATTTTTTCTTTATACGTGACTTTACCAAAATAACCAAAGAGTGGCCCCTAAGATGTTCAAAGACCAAAATAAATACCTTTTGCAAGGCATCAAGTCTGCATTAACCTATACATCCTTGTGAGAACACATGCAAGTGGATATGCTCTGATATATCCATGTAAAATCAAATGTATTATTTTCCCCAAGTATGCAATCTACAAGAGGGCATAGTTTATTGTACTGCTTTCCTTGAATAACTGCACAGCAAAAAAAAAATCTCATCACAATATCCATTACTGATCTGCTGCTTGCAAAAAATCGCATTGCCTCTACGAACTACACTACAACAACTGGCAACCAGGGATGCGGCTCCAGCTGTTGTTTTAAAATGTAACGTCTCAGGCATTTGCAGTGTGTTAAGAAGGCCTGGACCGTCTCGCCGGACAATACGCAGGAGCAGAGTATCTCCTGCAAACACACACACTGTTTTGCGATGGTCATCAAAGCATCGTTTAGCTCCTCAGATTTGGTCGTGTGAATCTCCAACTTTGTCAGAGTCTTGGCAAAGTTCAGGGCAGTGAATTCCAACTGCTCCACGAGGTACGTGAACGTTTTGAAGCGCAGAGAGCTCACCGGGATCTCGGGCTTCAGGATTTCATTCATCCTGCTCACGGGGACCGTGTGATCAAACTCAACGGCGACTCGCATGGCGACGTACCGCTCTGACAGTCTCTTCCACATGCCGCCCGGGATGTCGTATGTGTACTTGTCTATCCTCTGGCAGAGTATCTCTAGCATGTCCAAGGGCTTCCTGTCACCTTCCAAAAAAGCATCGAGCACCTCTGAGGAGAGACTTGCGTGAAACACACCGAGGCAGCTGAGCTGCCTGCAGCACTTCACTACTCGGAGCAGGCACTCGGGCGAGACCAGGCACACCAAGCTGCCATTGTTGAGGTAGAGGCTGTGCAACGCGCGATTGCGATCCGCCAGTGAGCAAACTATGTCCGCGTCAAGTGTTAAGGGCAGCCTCCGAAGATCAATCTGACGGAATCCGTGCAAGGCGTCCGTGCTCCTCGCGGCGCTGAACAGCCTCTTCAAACTTTGGAGAAAGTCTTGACCCGAATAAAAATATGGATTTTCCCCAATGAACTGAATCTCCAGATCGGCTAGATTCATTGACCCGTTTGCCAAGTGGTCCATGACTCTGCATGCATTGTTTCGGTTGGTTAAAACAGACTGGTTGCAAACAAGTTTGAGAGACTTGATCAAACTCCCAAATTTCTGTAACACTTGCATTTTTTGGTCTTCTTCTTGTGTGTCATTGACAAAGCTGTGGAGAAAGAAAACAATTACCTCCCATATACTATTGTTCATAATAATACTGAGCTCTCATTCCTCTTCAGCCCCGACAGTTATGTGTGGAGCCCCCCTAAGGGTCGGTATTATAATAATGTACATTTTGTAATCCGGATTTCAGTTCAAGGATCCCAATGCGCCGTAAATGGAAAGCAAGAAAATAAGACTGAGCCAGCGGTGAAACTACTAAAACTTAGGTTGGGGAAGGCGATTTTAGAGAGGTGAGTTTTCAGGGCAAGATTTAAATAGCTCTAAATATTCTGATTGCCTTATTGTCTAGAGGACAACGCATTCCAAAGTTTTGGAGCTGCACTAGCATAAGCTTGAATAACCCCCATGAACAGAGCCTTGACCTCGGAATACTAAGAAAATGAAGGAGATAAGAAGATCTCAAGGACCTCATTGGTGGTTTATATACGTGGATCAGTTTCTTATCTTAAATTAATGTATATAGCGCCTTAATCAAGATGCTTTAAAAAAAAATAACAGTACAACGTGTGTGAATGTAATGGTGGACATGAGGTGAATGAAATAGATGAGAGAAAAAAATGGGGGCAAATCTGTGATGATGCGTGATTTCGGTGAAAGCTAATTTGATGACAGTAAATTATGATAAATGAATTGAATGAATGGGGAATGTGTGACAGACATATAATGAGAACATTAAGAGAGAAAAGTAACGGCGGTGGTTATGAGTGAGAGATTAAGGGGTCGTGGGGTGAGCTAGGGAACAATAAGTGAGTTTTTAGTGAGGAGCGGAAAACTAGTGAGCGAATGTGACTGCTTCATGTGGAGGGGAAGTTTGTTCCTGGAAGTAATGTGGGGCTGACCCATTGACGGCCTTGTAGGTCAATAGCAGGGCCTTATAATCAATTGGATATTTGATTGGTAGCCAATTCGAGGACAAGAGAACGGGTGTGATGTGCTCACGAAATGGTGCTTCACGTAAAGCAATATAGCAGCAGCATTCAAAACGAGCTGAAGTCTATCACCTCTACTGTGCAATTATTTACATTCATCCACTGGGACATCTGATCAGATCACATGGTCTTTCTCTTCACCAGTATGATGACACTCAGATATACCTTGAGATCCGGGACACGCAAGACTTTACCACCCTATCTGCTTGTCTATCAGATAACGACTGATGGATGTCTGACAACTGGAAACTCAATCCGGACAAAACCAAATATGTACTGCTTGGGCTGCAGACTAAGCCAGTTGACCTGTGGCTCATGGCAGCGTCATTAACTGTCAATGGAATGGCACTCTGACTCATAAATAGGACTAAGAGTCTTGTCCTGGTGTTGAATAATTCACTGTTGTTTCTGCCCCAGAGAAAACGAGAAGTCAAAAAGTCCTGCATGTTTCACCTAAGAACAATAAAAAAGATCAAACCATTCCTCTCTGACAGAGATTGTGCTATACTGTCCTAAATGCCCTTGTAACATCACGTTTCCATGATGGAAATGCCCTGCTCACTGTATGTGGGTGTTTCCCGGTGTCCAGTTGGACTACCCCCAGGGCATTCAGAATGCCTCTGTGTGACCTTTTTGACCGACCGGTGATTCTTGTCGGTACCCAATCTGCCATAATTTGCTGAATCTATACCACTGGCTTCTAATTGAGCTCCGTTGTGCATGATTCAAATTAACACGTAGTAAGTTTTCGCGACCAATATTATCCATAAGAGATTATTTTGGTTCGATCACGTAAATATGTGTCATTAAACCCGCCACCACCTGACACAGCCAATTAGTAAGATTTGTCACGTAAAAAAAACATGCCAATTAGTTACTTGTTCAGAATACCGGTGTGTTGGAAAGTAAACCCACAATATTTGTAATTCGAGTACCGTGACGTTTTGCCGGTAATCACAACTTAGCCCCATCAGGCGACAGTCAGAGTTGTGGAAAAATACTCCTCCTGTTTCGGTCTTAAATGCAGGGATAAATGTGATGTCGTCACTTGTGAGCCAAAACTGAAACAGGAGGAGGATTTCTCCACAACTCTGGCTTTCGCCTGATGAGGCTGAGTTGTAATTACTGATAAAACGTCACGGTACACGAACTGTAAATGTTGTAGTGGGTTTACTCTCCAACACACTGGTTCGCGCTGAACTAGATACGAATTGGCACATTTTGTTTACTTGACAAACCTTCCTCATTCGCTGTCGGGTGGTGGCGGTTTTAATGACTTATTCATATTTACGCCTTATAACCCTAAAAAACCTCAATTGCGGGTGATTAAAATTACTGTGCTTAATTCACAAGTTTAACACGGAGGCTTTCGCGACCAATATCATCCATAATAGAGGAGCAGCAATGGCTCTCCTTTGTCTCCTGTGATAGCGAATTTGTACATGTGTAATAACAGCCACAGAGGGTTCACGTGGGGATTGGCTTGCCGGTCCTGCTTGTAGCCAATAAGGGTTGAGATAGGAACCATGGCCCATGCGTCATCATGACAGGCCATCAGGGGGATGGGCTTAGCCATTCGGGGCCCCAGCTAATGGGGAGCCGGATGAGGGGCGTGGTCCCGGGATTGACAGGGAACCATCGAGAATGGTCGGAGCTGTCCATGGATGATTGGCTGGGGGAACCACGTGACGAAGGTGTTAAGAGCGAGGGGAGGAGAACGATCGTGAGCAGACTGGAGCAGGAGGAGAGCAGGGTCACGCGCGGACGGGGCCGGGGGTTGCCACGTGCGCGGCGGGGACTTAGTGGGTGGTCTGTCCTCTCTCCGTTGTCTGCCAGCAACGGAGAGTGAGTGAGCAAGGTGTATCGTGAAGTGAAAATAAAAAGGACCGATTCCGAAGCCGTCTCCTGAAGGATTATTACATTGGTGTCAGAAGTGATTCTGTGACTGTTTGGACGATCGTCAAGATGTCTAAACACCTCAGAAAAAAGAACCTGCCCGTGCCTCTGTCGGAGGAAGAGGCGGAGACGGACGAAGATGAGCTGTTGGGAGCTACAGCCCTGGTGCCGCCGGCCGACGATGCTCGCCTCGACGCCTCTCAGCGCCGACTGGGAGAAGATGCGGCTACTGCGGGATCGAGAGACAAATGGCGGCTGATGGCGGAGCAGATTGAGTCGCTGCGCGCAATTCTGCTCAGTTTGGTGACCGCGGTGGCGTCCTCACCAGCCGTTGGTCGCCAGATCGCCGATCAACTGGACGCCGCGGGAAAGGGTCCTACTAAGGAATCGGGCCCCGCCATTGCTCCTGCCACGCGGGAGGACACCGTCGTCTTGGGTGGGGCGGCTGCGTCGGAGTCGTCAGCCGCCATTTTAGGCGCGCCTGCTACCACGCGGCCGCCGGACGCCATTTTGCCTGCACCGAGCGGAGAGCGGGAACGGCGGCCGGAGACACCCGCGGCGCGCGCCTGCCACCGTGGACATCGCCCTCCACACATAAAAAAATTCACCGCCGGAGGTGATTGGAGTGCTTTTACGTGGCGCTTCGAGTCGGCTTTTAGATCTGTCAACTGGACGGAGGAAGAAGCGCTGGCAGCGCTACCTACGCTGCTCGATGATGTGTCTCTGGGGGTCTTCCGCGCCATCCCGGCGTCCAAGAAGAAGACACTGCGGGATGCGTTCACAGAGATGGCAGATTTTTACGACCCGCCGACATCGGCCATCAGGAAATTCATGTCGCGTCGCCGGGCACCGGAGGAATCGCCGTTGGCCTATCGGGGGGCGTTGATGGCGATGGCCATGGCCGCCTACCCCGACGCAACGGCCGAGCATTTGGATCCACTCATTCTTTCCCGCATACTGGAGTTGTCTCAGGAGCTCAACATCTCGCTACCAGTGTGCGGCCACGAACCGCTTTCATCGCGGTGGGTGGCACGCTGCCTGGACGCTAAGTTTAATATCAAGCGATGGGACCAGATGGCGGCGTGGACGGGGAAACCCGAGATCGACGGGCCGCCGCTGGGGTGGTCTCCGCGACTGGTGGTCCACTGCTCCGACGACTCGGGCGACGACGACATGTTGGCAGCGGCTGTTCCGCGTAGGATTCCAGGCCGCCGGCTGCGCGACCAGCGGGGCGACTACACGGGCCGACCGCGTGCGAGGGCCGGGTCGTCCGACCGCCGGCCGACGTCGGCCGCGTGTTTCAAGTGCGGTAGACGGGGCCACTTCGCCCGTGATTGCCGCTGCCGACCTCTGCTATCGCCTCCTCTGCCAAGGGGACCTCCATCTCCTCTACCTGCCGCGGAGCTGCAACAACCTCGGGCGAGTCGGCACAATACGGACACCCGGCAGGTCGTGTCACATCATTCATCCACTTGCACTCATTCGTACACTCCTAGAGCCAATTTTACTTCTGCTCCATTGACACGCTCCGCGACACAGTGGAAGAAATTGGCTCGCAGGATTGTGGCTGCGGCGTCGGGCTCGTCGACGGTACGTGGTACCATCGACGGCGTTGACGTCCGTATCTTGGTGGACACTGGCGCGTCGGCTACCATCATTTCGGATGTGATTTTCCATTTGTTGTCCATTCCTGCGTCGAGAATACGCAAGGTTAATGATGCGTGTGTTGCCGCCAATGGTGGGAGTATGGGTATCTACGGACAGGTGGATGTGAGCATAGCTATTGGAAATATCACCGCCGCAGGACCTGTATTGATTTCTCGCTCGCTAGCTGTTCCATGCTTGTTGGGGACAGATTTCCTGCGCCGGATGCCGTTGCGAATACGGGTCGACCAGGACTGTTTGGAAATGCCAGGGGGTCGTAGGATGGCGTTCCTGCCTTCCCTGCTGGCCAAGGCGCCTACAGGTAACGCAGTTACTGCTGTAGTTGCGGCTACCGTGGAAGTTCCATCGGGAGCGCAAATGCTCATTCCGCTACGTTACCGAAAACCGCTTCAAATGGGAAGGGGTGCGAAAGGCGTGCTGTTATCCCCATCGAATTCCGTATCGAAATCTTTTTCTTTGGCGGCGGCACAAACGATTGTGCGCCTGGGTCAGGCACCTTTCATGCAAGTCTTGAATGGGGGACCTGATCGCGTTGTTGTTCCGGAGGGATCGGTGCTGGCTCACGCCACTACCGATTTCGCCTCTTGTGAGAAACCGCCGCGCGTGCGGATGCCTGCTCATGGATCTTCGCATGATCGTTCACAAGAACGCTGGATCGCGGATTTATGCGGAGAGAATTCGTCCTTGTCTAATGAACAGAGGAACGCCTTGCGTTCGCTGTTGCTGCAGTACGCTGATGTGTTCAGCAGGAATGATTTGGACCTCGGACGCACATCGCTTTTGTCGCACCATATTGAAACCGGTGCATCGCCACCTGTCTGTATGCACCCTCACCGCATGAGCCCCGCGGAAAGGGAACACGTGCGTGGGGCGGTAGATGAATTACTGGCGGCGGATATTATCTCGCCATCCAATAGCCCTTGGGGCGCGCCTGTCATCTTGGTTAAGAAGAAAGATGGTAGTACGAGGTTTTGCGTTGATTTCCGCCGGTTGAATAAAATCTCGGTGGCAGACGCATACCCCTTACCGAGGATGGATGACTCATTGGATGCGTTATCGGGTGCTAAATTCTTTTCCACCCTTGACCTGTCCTCGGGCTTTTGGCAGCTTCCCCTCGATGACGAGTCAAAACCCAAAACGGCATTCCGCACACCGCAAGGCCTCTTTGAATTTAATCGGCTGCCGATGGGCCTGAACGCGGCCCCGGCCACGTTTCAGCGGCTAATGGAACTGGTGTTGGCGGGACTACAGTGGGAAACGTGCCTCATATATCTGGACGATATAATTGTCTTTAGCCGCACGTTCGAGGAACATCTCCAAAGACTTGAGACAGTTTTTCAAAGAATGCGTGCGGCTGACCTTAAGTTTAAACCGAGGAAGTGCCACCTCTTGCAACACTCCGTCCGTTACCTGGGTCATATTGTCAGCTCGGACGGTGTATCTACTGACCCTCTGAAAACAAAGTGTGTACGTGAGTGGCCCACACCCACTTCAGTGGGTGATGTTCGGCGGTTTATTGGATTCGCTTCCTATTATCGCCGCTTCGTTAAGAACTTTGCGACGTTGGCAAAACCATTACACAAAGGTTTAAATGGGGGGCGGAGGAAGAAAATTCCTTTAAGGCACTTCGGGAACACCTCGCCACGGCACCTACGTTAGATTACCCTGATTTTTCACAGCCATTCATCCTTGATACGGATGCTAGTGATATCGGCATAGGGGCCGTTTTGTCGCAGCGCAAAGACGGGGTTGAGAGGGTGGTGGCGTATGGCAGCAGGGTTCTGTCCCCTGCGGAAACGCGATATTGCGTGACAAGGCGGGAACTTTTGGCAATTGTTCATTTTGTTCGATTGTACCGACCGTACCTGTATGGACGGAAATTCTTAGTCCGCACTGATCATGCGGCTTTGCAATATTCCCTCAAATTAGATCAGCCGTCAGGCCAATTGGCCCGGTGGTTGGAATCGTTACAGGAATTCTCCTTCGATATAACGTACCGAAAGGGAGCCCGTCATGCGAATGCTGATGCGCTCTCAAGGCTGCCGCCCGCTCCTCCTTGCACTTGCCTGACGGGCACGCACCGCTGCGCCGTACCGCCCACGTCGCCCTGCCCGGTTATGGGGGCGATAGCGAATGAGGACGACGCAGGGGCGAAAGCGAAAGAGAAGGACCAGCAGGTGTCGGTGGACACCGATGACACCTTACGGTTGCCGCACGCGGTCTGGTTGCGCGAGCAGGAGGCCGACGCCTCGCTGTCTCCACTACGTAAATTGGTTGGGAAACAGAAATCGCGATTGGGAGGCTGGAAGTGGCAGATGTTTCGGGGTAAGTCGGGATTGCTAATGTGCACCGACGGGGTGTCTGACCGACCACGCTTGGTGGTGCCTACTTCGCTTCGCTACGACCTGCTCCGTGCTCTGCACGCTGACAAATTGATGCACCTCAGTGTCCAAAAGACTGTGGCCGCGATGCAAAAGGATTTTTTCTGGGCCGGTATGACGGCGGACATCAATGATTTTGTCCGCTCGTGCCATGACTGTGCGAAAAGGAAACCGCCTTGGAACCACTATGTACCACCGTTGCGTTCCATTGAAGTGTCCCGTATTAACGAATTAGTGGCTCTCGACATTCTGGGGCCGTTTCCCCCGTCGGCTAGGGGCAATAAATACCTTCTGGTCGGGGTGGAATATTTTTCTCGATGGCCGATGGCCTGGCCTCTGCCCGACCAAACGGCGGCGTCCATCACCGACGCTTTCTTGAACGGGTATGTCATGGACAAGGGGGCACCTGAAAGGCTGCTCACAGATCAAGGCCGGAATTTCTCCTCTAAATTGCTTAGGGAAGTTTGTGACGCGCTGGGTACAAAGAAAGTTCGCACTTCCCCATACCATCCACAAACAGATGGTATGGTGGAACGATTCAACCGTACCCTTTCCGCTATGCTTTGTCACACGGTCAGTGAAAAGCAAACCGATTGGGACTTGCACATACCAGGCGTCTTGGCGGCATACCGCATGGTTCCGCACACGTCCACGGGATACTCACCGTTTTTTTTAATGTATGGCCGTGAAAATGTTCCACCCATCGATGTGCAACAACCGTCCCGCTCCCTGCCTGACCACGTGCGTGACTCGCTTGAACGAGTAACGGCGGCGCGAGAGGCCGCCCGGTGTGCGACGGGCCGTGCTCAGGCAAGGAACGAACGGTACGCGCGTCGATCGCACACTCGCATGCCTTGGTCGGTGGGAGACCTGGCGTGGCTCCACTGCCCCCAAGTACCGGCGGGCACGTCCCCTAAACTGCACAGGCCATGGCGGGGGCCTGTGACGCTCGTAGATATTCGGAACTCGCAAAGTATCCGTGTTCAATACGGCAAACGTCGGTGGTACGTTCATTCCTCGCGACTTAAACCCTATGTTGATGCGCGCGTCGGTCCTTCATCCCCAATAGCTGACCTGCCGGGTTCTGCTGGGCCGACTACGCCGTGTGATACGCCCGTTGATCCCAGGGGGGATTGTGTTGTGCCTCCTGCAGATGAACAGGTTCTGAGGGCTGAGGAAGCCCCCGCTGCCCCCCCTCCAACGGGGCCCGCCCTGGACGCGACCGAGCACCAACAACCGACTTCTTCTTTGAGCCTGCCACCTCCTGTCCATCCGGAGGCAAAGCGACCTTGCGCTGGGAGCGGAGAGGGTCCCGCGTCGCGTACGCGGTCGAGATCTCTTCCGTTTCGTTAACGTCTGATCGTTTTGCTAATTCCCTGTCGTTACCGCGCTGCAGGGGCGCCCTAATGTATGTTGTGATTTTTTTTTATTATTATGGGTGACTGTTGAATGTTGTTAGGCGCGGAAACGCTGGTTCACCCTCAAATTGTTAAATGCACCTTGGTGCCCTAATAAGATTTTGCGGAATTGGTTCTTCACCCCTTTTCCAGCCGAGACGGCTAAATTTTTTTTCACCGGGGGGGGGGGGGGGGGGGTGATGTAATAACAGCCACAGAGGGTTCACGTGGGGATTGGCTTGCCGGTCCTGCTTGTAGCCAATAAGGGTTGAGATAGGGACCATGGCCCATGCGTCATCATGACAGGCCATCAGGGGGATGGGCTTAGCCATTCGGGGCCCCAGCTAATGGGGAGCCGGATGAGGGGCGTGGTCCCGGGATTGACAGGGAACCATCGAGAATGGTCGGAGCTGTCCATGGATGATTGGCTGGGGGAACCACGTGACGAAGGTGTTAAGAGCGAGGGGAGGAGAACGATCGTGAGCAGACTGGAGCAGGAGGAGAGCAGGGTCACGCGCGGACGGGGCCGGGGGTTGCCACGTGCGCGGCGGGGACTTAGTGGGTGGTCTGTCCTCTCTCCGTTGTCTGCTAGCAACGGAGAGTGAGTGAGCAAGGTGTATCGTGAAGTGAAAATAAAAAGGACCGATTCCGAAGCCGTCTCCTGAAGGATTATTACACATGGAAGATTTTGAAACAAAAGCAATAACTTCAAGCACACTAAAACCCTCTGCTTGGTATAGATATGTGGATGACACATTGGTGGTCTGGCCACACAGCAAAGATACACTTAACGAATATCTAAATCATCTCAACTCACAAAACCCATCCATCCAGTTCACCATGGAAGTGGAAGCTGACAGATCTCTACCATTTATGGATATTCTACTCAGACAGGGTGGAAATGGTAAAATAACACACGGCGTCTATCGAAAGAAAATGCACACTGACGCCTGTCTGAATGCACATCAACGCCTCTATATAAGGAACGAAACAGGTGGACTTCTCCACAAATCTAGCTGTCACCTGATGAAGCTAGTTGTAATTCCTGACGAATTGGCATGTTTTGTTTATGTGACAACCCTTACTAGTTGGCTGTATCGGGTGGTGGCGGGTTTAATGACACATTTATATATTTACGCGATCAAACCCAAAAAACTCTATTATGGCTTAATTCACAAAGCACTCTTTCAGCAATTGGCTAAAATATTTGACCAATAAACTTCAGCTTAAAATCCTTCTAGGACTTTGAGATCCTCACACACACACACGTGCAATCATGCCCCACTATCAGCCATGATTCTTGGCAAAAAAAACTTTTCAGAGCATAGGCTCTGTTATCCTTGGTTAAGTTCAAGGATATACATCACACAGCAAATTATTCTATACACATTTAACCACAGGTAAACTTTGCAGATAATATTATTAATCTTGTCTTATGTAGATTTATATAGCACCTTAGTCCAATGCACTTTACAATAATAATACAAACTGTACATCAGATGATAGTGGTTAAAATAAAGAGCGGAGTTATTAAAATGGGCGGTGTAGTTATGGTGACAGGAGGTCAAGTGGGAATGGTTAAGGAGGGGTTGGGGTCGTGATAGGGGTTGGGTAGTGATAGGGTTGGGGTTAGGGTATTGTTGGGGTAGTGACTAGGGGTCGGGGTAGTAATAGGGTTGGGGTTAGAATAGTGTTGGGGTAGTGACAGGGGTCGGGGTAGTGATAGGGTTGGACTAGTGATAGGGATTGGGTAGTGACAGGGGTCGGGGTAGTGATAGGGTTGAGCTAGTGATAGGGATTGGGTAGTGACAGGGGTTGGGGTAGTGATAGGGGTTGGGGAAGTAATAGGGATTGGGGAAGCGATAGGGGTTGGGGTAGTGATAGGGGTAGTGATAGGGGTTAGGTAGTGATAGGGTTTAGGGTAGTGATGGGTTGGGGTTAGGGTAGTGATGGGGGAGGGGTAGTGACAGGGGTAGGGGTAGTGGTTGGGGTCATGATAGGGGTAGTGATAGGGGTTGGGTAGTGATAGGGGTAATGGTGGTGGTAGGGGTTGGGGTAGTGAGTAGCAGTAGCTATAGGGTGGGCTAGGGGAGAAGAGATGGGGGTTGTTTTAAGGGAAGAATGGAAGCAGGAGCTTGATGTTGTAATGAAGATTGTTGCTCTGTCTGCTGCAATAGGAGTTGGTTCAGTGAAGGGAAGCGAGACGGGAGAAGAAGCAAGAGAGCGAGACTGGGCGCAGGGTAGAGGGAGGCACAGAGAGGGAAGGTCGAGACTTAGGAGCGTCAAGGTCGGATGGGACAGAGTAGCGAGAGGATGAGAGGTGGGGCAAAACCACAGCGGGTTTTATGGACCCATAGTGAGAAATGTAAACAGACAGCTATCATAGACAGTGAGCCAGCGGAGTTGGAAAAGTAGAGCAGTAGTGTAGGAATTATGGTTAAAGATGATCTGTGCATAGCATCCCGCCGAAACATCAACACAGTTAGGATAGGTTTTACCTTACTCACATACATATAAACATGTATAGCAGACTCTCGATTATCCGCGTGCGGTTTATCCCTTAAGCTCAAAAGAATAATCTAATAACTGTTATATATTATGCTTGGAAATGTGTATTACAAGTCACGTGCTTAAACCTAACAAATGTTTCTCCGGTTAATCCAAAATCCACGTGATTGCCTCTACAGTACAGTAGTTGCATATTTTTACAACAGTGGGTGGAGTTTGATTGATGTTGATTGGCATGGCTCTGCTGTCCACTTAGTGGGCCGAGTCTTCTGCTGGGCGGGAGCAGGCAAGTGTATCACTGAGCACGTGCATCAATCAGTCGATCGTTAGTATTCGTTCTCAAATGAAAGAGCAACAATCAAATCGGTAGTTGTGCTTTATTTTGAGTGACTTATCCGGTCATTTATTTTTGTGAGTTTTAATTTACAAAACTGTGCGACTTAAACATAATGTATTAGTGTTTTTGTAGCAGAGATCCATGGAAAATTTATATTTTTGGATTATCCGCAATTTTGAATTATCTGCGGCTGCCCTCCCCATCATTAGCGCAGATAATCGAGTCTACTGTACTCGTCCACAAACACGCAGGTGGATAATACATTTGTGAGGAGAGTAGCAATTTCTACCTGACTGTGACTTTCTTCCAAAGTTGTGCTGAAGTGAAAATATGGGCCCATTGTTTACAGACTAACGATGCAGAAAGTCTGTCTTCCAATGAGAGGAAGATGAAAATGTAGAGTAGGATATCACTCGGGAGCTCCATGCTTTGCTACCTGCAATGCACAACAAACATGGTTGCAAAATGTTAGAACTTGTTGAGGCAAAGAAACGCATTTTCACGAAAGTGCATTCTCTTTAAAGGGGCCATGCACATTTCACAACCTACACGCAACAATGCGGGACGAGGTGCACACACACACACAGCGTGTTCGTGGGTCTCTGTGCGCCCATGGGTGACTGTGGGTGTCTGTTCATCAGTGGGTCTCTGTGTGAGTTAGTGGGTCTCTGTGCGAGTTAGTGGGTCTTTGTGGGAGTCAGTGGGTCTCTGTGGGCGTCAGTGGGTCTCTATGTTAGTCATTGGGTCTGTGTTATTCAGGAGGTCTCTGTGTTAGTCAGTGGGTTTCTGTGTGAGTCAGTGGGTCTCTGTGTTAGTTAGTGGGTCTCTGTAAGTGGGTTTCTGTGTTACTCAGTGGGTCTCTGTCTTAGTCAGTGGGTCTCTGTGGGAGTCATCAGTGGGTCTATGTGTTACAACAGGGGGTCTCTGTGTGAGTTAGTGGGTCTCTGTGCGAGTCAGTGGGTCTCTGCGAGCCCGTGGGTATGCTAATCAGTGGGTCTTTGTGGGAGTCAGTGGGTCTCTGTGATTGTCAGTGGGTCTCTGTGCGAGTCAGTGGGTCTCTGTGTTACTCAGTGGGTCTCTGTGTTACTCAGTGGGTCTCTGTGTTAGTAGGTATTTGTGTTTGTCAGTGGGTATCTGTCTTAGTCGGTGGGTCTCTGTGTGAGTCAGTAGGTCTCTGTGTTAGTTAGTGGGTTTCTGTGTTAGTCGGTGGGTCTCTGTGTGAGTCAGTGGGTCTCTATGAGTCTGTGGGTCTCTGAGTTAGTGGGTTTATGTGCGAGTCAGTGGGTCTCTATGAGCACGTGGGTATCTGTGTTAGTCAGTGGGTCTGTGTGAGTCAGTGGGTCTCTCTGTCAGTGGGTGTCTGTGTTACTCAGTGGGTCTCTGTTAGTGGGTCTCTGTGTTTGTAAGTGGGTCTCTATGTTAGTCAGTGGGTCTCTGTGCGAGTTAGTGGGTCTCTGTGCGAGTCAGTGGGTTTCTGTGCGAGTCAGTGGGTCTGTGTGTTAGTCAGTGGGTCTCTGTGCGAGTCAGTGGATCTCTGTGTTAGTCAGTGGGTCTCTGTGTTAGTCCGCGGGTCTCTGTGTTAGTCCGCGGGTCTCTGTGTTAGTCAGTGGGTCTCTGACTCTCCGTGTTACTCAGTGGGTCTCTGTCTTAGTCAGTGGGTCTCTGTGTTATTCAGGAGGTCTCTGTCTTAGGCAGTGGGTCTCTGTGTTATTCAGGTCTCTGTGTTTGTCAGTGGGTCTCTGTGTTAGTAATTGGGTCTCTGTGTTAGTAATTGGGTCTCTCTGTGAGTCAGTGGGTCTCTGTTAGTAATTGGGTCTCTCTGTCAGTGGGTGTCTGTGTTACTCAGTGGGTCTCTGTTAGTGAGTCTCTGTGTTTGTAAGTGGGTCTCTATGTTAGTCAGTGGGTCTCTGTGCGAGTCAGTGGGTCTCTGTGTTTGTCAGTGGGTCTCTGTGTAAGTGGGTCTCTGTGTTTGTCAGTGGGTCTCTGACTCTCTGTTACTCAGTGGGTCTCTGTCTTAGTCAGTGGGTCTCTGTGTTATTCAGGTCTCTGTGTTTGTCAATGGGTCTCTGTGTTAGTAATTGGGTCTCTGTATTAGTAATTGGGTCTCTCTCTGAGTCAGTGGGTCTCTGTGTTAGTAATTGGGTCTCTATGTTAGTAGTTGGGTATCTCTGTGAGTCAGTGGGTCTCTCTGTCAGTGGGTGTCTGTGTTACTCAGTGGGTCTCTGTTAGTGGGTCTCTGTGTTTGTAAGTGGGTCTCTATGTTAGTCAGTGGGTCTCTGTGCGAGTCAGTGGGTCTCTGTGCGAGTCAGTGGGTCTGTGTTTGTCAGTGGTTTCTGTGTTAGTCCGCGGGTCTCTTTGTTAGTCCGCGGGTCTCTGTGTGAGTTAGTGGGTCTCTGTGCGAGTCAGTGGGTCTCTGTGTTATTCAGGTCTGTGTTTGTCAGTGGGTTTCTGTGTTAGTAATTGGGTCTCTGTGTTAGTAATTGGGTCTCTCTGTGAGTCAGTGGGTCTCTGTGTGAGTCAGTGGGTCTGTGTTTGTCACTGGGTCTCTGACTGTGTTACTCAGTGGGTATCTGCCTTAGTCAGTGGGTCTCTGTGTTATTCAGGAGGTCTCTGTCTTAGGCAGTGCGTGTCTGTGTTATTCAGGTCTCTGTGTTTGTCAGTGGATCTCTGTGTTAGTAATTGGGTCTGTGTTTGTCAGTGGGTCTCTGCGAGTCTTGGGTCTTTATATCTCATCGGATTCCTACGGTATAAACATTCTGATTCTCTGCACTGAACTATCGACAACTCCAGAGTGCTGCTGTTGGACCAGTGCATAGCGGCAGCAGCTCCTGGGGGTGCTTTTACCGGTCAGAAAGCCACCAAAATGTGACGTCCGTGTTAGTCTCGAAAGCTCCCCGCGTGAAAACTCGCCTCGCTCCGGCCTTCAACCTGCAGCTTCTGTTCATACCCTGGCGCATCTGGCGGCATCTATGCGTGACACGCGCGAACTTTACAAATGTTTAATGATTAACGTCTTTGTTGCGTATTGTCTTACCGGTAAAGCACACCACAAAAAAACGATTTAAATAAGAACTAAACGTACAGTCACTGCAATCATAAACCTCTGAACTGGCACCATCCGCCGAGCCCGCCCCTCGGTGACGTCACTTCCGACACGCCCCCGCACCCTCTTCCGGTCTCTTTGCAAGCATCGCCCCGTGGAGCGATGGTGCGTCGCTGCGAGGCTCCCGCCGGTCCCTCGCTCTCTCCTCGTGATCCGCGTCCATCCCGCGAGTCCGCGCGCCGGGCGGCAGCCGGCTGGGGCGAGAAGGCGGCAGGATGGGGTTGCGGGTGCGTGGGGAGGCCGATGGCGAGCCAGGCGAGTTCGACGCGCGCGCGCGATGATTTCTCCCCCTCGTCGGCGTGGTGTCGATGGGTTCGGCCATTGAGACCTAAACCCTGTCAGCGTAGACGTTCTCTGCTGAGGTTTCAAATGGATCTTAACTAAAGATGAACGTGTTTAACACCCGATATAATTGGTTAATCATGTTTGGTTACTAAGTTATATTTTTGCTGGTTTCTCTGTCCGCGTGGTCGCGTGAATTTTTCCTCCGGGCCCTCCGCTTCCCCCCCCCCTCTACATTCACAATCACGCGTTTAAGAGTATTTGGCTCCTGATATAAACCTCCGTCTGATAATAAGCCACTTTCGTCGAGCTTGTCGTTTGTGATAGCCAGGTCGCTTCCGATAAAAGAGTTGCATGGTTCAGTGGGGCCTTATCTGGTAAGATTTTAAAAAATTGTTTTAAGTGTCAATCAGAAGCAATACGACTTGGTGATGTAACCCACCGTTACCAGAACCCACCCAACGCTATTAGCAGCTGTTAAGGTGATGTACGTCTGTTTCGTGTTGGTCATTGCAGGAATTAGCCGCTTTGTGCCACCACGTGTCACCCAGTTCCCACGTTTGAAAGACAGCTCGAGTGAAAGTAAATTAATTGTTTTCTTTTTAACTTATTTGCTGTCACATTCTTACTCGAAAAATATATAATGATTATACGCTAAATTACCTCTTAATATGTGAACAGACAGGTTCTGTGTGCGGTGCTGTTGAAGTATTGCATCACTGGTTTGTGCTTTACTGGCAAACTACACAGATTAGGGCTGTAAGAAAGCCTGAGACACTCATTTTTTTTAAGTTGGTGATCTTACCCTGGGGCTCGGCTTTGAATGCATTTCTAGGCCACTGCGTCCCTTTAGTGGGTGTCACCCGCAGTCTGCTGGACATCCCCATTTCATCATCACCTCGTCTCCATGCACTTTGTGTCCTCTGCTATCGCAGATGTGTTACTGTTTTTAATCTGTTGGTGCACCGTTTTGGCTCTTGTTACAGCGAGATGATTGGCTGTGAAGCACAATGGGTCGTGATTACCAATCTCATGCCTTTCTGAGATCACTTTGCTGAAAATCAGAGGCTGTTTCTGAACCCATTACAAATTCTCCTTTTGTTAACGTTGCTTTTATAATACCGGTGTGCTGTACTCGTGACGAATTGGCATGTTCTGTTATGTGACAACCCTTACTAGTCGGGTGGTGGCAGGTTTAACGCATTTACGTGATCTAACCCAAAAACAACTATTATGATATTGGTCGCGAAAGCCTGCTACGTGTTAATCTGTCGTTGCTTTTGTGGCGTGTTGCCATGCAGTGTTGCTATTTACAGGCCTGCTTTGCTGAAGTTGTGAGATCACTGGGTGATGCTGGTTGTCATGTTGACTCAATACTTACAGGTCCTGATGGTTGCCTGCTGCTTCTGATGCGAAGTCTGTAGAGCTGGGTGGACGGGACTGGGTCGAGGTTCGTCTTCATCCAGTAAGTGGCATTCACCACACCGTCAAAGCTGCAAACCTGTGGTAGCGATTGTGCATGTTTAGACCCAGGGAACAGCAGGCAAAAACTCTTTGGCTAATGCGGCTCTGCTCCGAGGCTGGGTCCCTCAGTCATTGTCTGCGTAGAACTTGGTTCTGAGAGGGTGGATAGGAAATGAGGCCTCTTTCATTAATTGCAGTTGCAGAAGTCGGCGATTGTGTAGCATCGCTGTCAATGTGGGGGAGCGGTTGCGCAGTGGTTAGCGTGCTTCACTCCAAACCTAGCGTCCCGAGTTCAATTTCCGCTCATGGCCACCAACACCCGTTACGATTATCTGAACTGGTCCTGGGCTTCCTGTAGGTCGACTCGGCCTCAATTGAGACTTAAACTATTTATCAGGTAAGGCACACTGAGCTATCTTGCTCTTTCTTAGAAGTGACCTGGCCACAAATTATGGCACAATAGTGGCTTATCACGTTGACATTTCTAGCAGTCAAATATTCTTAAGCACACGTTTCTAAATATGAAGGGAAAAACTGGAGACACCGGAGAAAAATCCACATGACCGCACGGAGGACATGCAAACTCCAAATATACAACAGTCGGGGTCGGGATCGAACCCACTATCTCCTCTATACAAGGCGGGGTAGTTAACATCTCCTAGTCACCATGGTGCCCATAGCAATAGCGATAGAAGAGGGTTAAGGAAGCAACTGACCGCTTTTGAGGGAGTGACTTATATTTTACTAAATGCAACATTTTAAAGATATTGGCACCTGGATAACAGTAACCATTACAAGGCACAACTTGTTACTTGATGTGCAGTGGGTTATGATTACCAATCTCATGCCTTTCTGAGAACACTTTGCTGAAAATCAGAGGCTGTTTCTGAACCCATTATAATTCTGATTATGCTAATGTCTTTGTTCATGTGGCATTGTTCCAGGCTGTGTTGCTCATTACAGCCCTGCTCTGCTGGAGTTGTGAGACCACTGGGTGATGCTGTTTGTCATGTTGACTCAACACTTCCAGGTCCTGATGGTTGGCAGCTGTTTATGACGCTACATCTACAGAGCTGTGTGGACGAGACTGGGTCGAGGTTCGTCTTCATCCAGTAAGTTGCATTCACCGCACGCTCAAGGCTGCAAACCTGTGGTAGCGATTGTGCACATTTAGACCCAAAGAATAGCAGGCAACAACTCTTCGGAACGTCTGAATTCGACTTGGCTCTGTGAGGCTGGGTTCCTCAATAATTGTCTGTGCGGAACTTGGTTCCAAGAGGGGGTGAATAGAAATTGAGTCCTCTTGTCATTGGCAGCAGTTGCAGAAGTAGGTGATTGTGTGGCATCGCTGTCAATGTGGGTGAGTGGTGGCGCAGCAGTTAGCACACTGCCCTAAGAACCCAGCTATCCGAGTACAATTCCTGCTCAAGGCCACCAATACCGGTGAAAAATATTTGTACCGGTTCTGGGCTTCCTGTAGGTTGACTCGGCCTAAATTGAGAATTAAACTCTAAACTATTTTAATTTTATCAGGTAAGGCACGCTGAGCTATCTCGCTCTTTCTCAGAAGCGACCTGGCCACAAATGAAAGCTCAATAGTGGCTTATCACGTTGACATTTCTAGCAGTCAAATATTCTTAAACGCACGTTTCTAAATATGAAGGGAAAAACTGGAGACCCCGGAGAAAAATCCACATGACCATGCAGAGGACATGCAAACTCCAAATTTACAACAGTCAGGGTCGGGATGGAACACACTACCTCATGTTTTCAAGGCGGGGCAGTTAACATCTCCTAGCCACCATGGTGCCCATCGCAATAGCCATAGAAGAGAGGTAAAGAAACGACTGCCCGCTATTGAGGGAGTGACATAGAAGTTACTAAATGCAACATTTTAAAGATATTGGGACCTGGATACAGTAACCATCACAAGGCACAACTTGTTACCTGATGTGCAGTGGGTTATGATTACCAATCTCATGCCTTTCTGAGATCACTTTGCTGAAAATCAGAGGCTGTTTCTGAACCCATTATAAGTTCTGATTATGCTAACGTCGTTGTTCACGTGGCATGTGCCAGGCAGTGTTGCTCATTGCAACCTTGCTGTGCTGGAGTTGTGATATCACTGGGTGATGCTGTTTGTCATGTTGACTCAACACTTCCAGGTCCTAATGGCTGGCAGCTGCTTCTGATGCTAAATCTACTGAGCTGCGTGGAAGGGACTGGGTCGAGGTTCATCTTCAGTAAGTGGCGTTCACCACACGCTCAAAGCTGCAAACCTGTGGTCGCGATTGTGCACATTTAGACCCAGGGAACACCAGCCAACAACTCTGGCTCGTCTGAATGCGACTTGGCTCTGAGGCTGGCTTCCTCAATCATTGTTTTTAACTTGGTTCCAAGAGGGTGAATAGGAAATGAGGCCTCTTTCATTGGCGGCAGTTGCAGAAGTAGGTGATGGTGTGGCATCGCTGTCAATGTGGGTGAGCGGTGGCGCATCGGTTAGCACGCCGCCCTAAGAACCCAGCAAGCTACATGAGTACAATGCTCATGGCCATCAACACCAGTGACGATTATCTGAACCGGGCTTGGGCCTCTGCTTTGTCGTCTTGGCCTCAGTTGAGTACCTTGTACAGTGTGTAAACATTGCCCCTCGGGAGACAAAGGTGGCCTGGCATGGTGCTGGCCACCCACCTTCTCACATGTCGGCTCTCATAGGTGCTCGCTCACAGCACTTTTCCCAACGGTCTCTTGAGGCTATATGGGAAGTCTGTCTAAATACAACGTTTTGAAGATATTTCCAACCGAATACATTCTTTTTGTAAACAGGGTTGATGAGCACACTTGCTGAGAACAGTCCCAAAATCTAAAATGGCAAGTGACTGACAACGGCAGCATCAGAGTTTAAATCGGAGGTGCACTTCCGATTAGCACGGTTGGCTACGTGTAGTTTCAAAGAAGTTCAACATACATTGTAATCGATACTGGTCACCATCTTGAAGTGAGCAAGGTTTTACGCTCTTGGGTAAGTAGACGGGAGTGTATTCCAAAGTCAAGCGGAGCGAGGGAAGCAGTAGAAAAAGGCATTGTGGTGGTTGGTCTCAATATGATGAGACAATGCAGCCTGGTTGACAGTGCTCAACATCGGTAGAAGTAATAAACGCGTGAAGTTAACGGACGACTAACCATGGCAGTAGCGATAGAACAGTGATAAGGAAGCAACTGACTTGCTAGTCAGTGAGTGGCTTAGAAGTTACGAAATGCAACATTTTTTATCGTGGCCAGGCACTCGTTTCCTGAAGCACAGTGGGTTATGATTACCAATCTCATGCCTTTCTGAGATCACTTTGCTGAAAATCAGAGGCTGTTTCTGAACCCATTACCAGTCTGATTCTGCTAACGTCGCTGTTCATGTGGCATGGTGCCATGCAGTGTTGCTCATTACAGCCCTGCTCTGCTGCAGTTGTGATATCACTGGGTGACGCTGGTTGTCATGTTGACTCAACACTTCCAGGTCCTAAAGGTTGCCAGCTTCTCCTGACGCTAAATGTGCAGAGCTGTGTGGACGGGACTGGGTCGAGGTTCGTCTTCGTTCAGTAAGTGGCATTCCCCACATGCTCAAAGCTGTAAACCTGTGGTAGCGATTGTGCACATTGAGACCCAGGAAACAACTCTGTGGTCTGTTGTTTGAATGAGACTTGGCTGTGAGGCTGTGTTCCTCAATGATTGTCCTTGCTGAACTTGGTTCCGAGAGGGTGGATAGGAAATGAGGCCTCTTTCAATGGCGACAGTTCCAGAAGGAGGCGATTGTGTGGCATCGCTGTCAATGTGGGTGAGCGGTGGCGCAGCATTTAGCATGCCGCTCTAAGAACCCAGCTACCCGAGTACACTCAAGGCCACCAATGCCGGTGAAGATTATTTGTACCGGTTCTGGGCTTCCTGTAGGTCGAATCGGCCTCAATTGAGAATTAAACTCTAAACTATTTACATTTTATCAGGTAAGGCACACTGAGCTATAATAGCTCTTTCTTAGAAACGACCTGGCCACAAGTGGCTTATCACGTTGAAATTTCTAGCAGTCAAATACTCTGTAAACGCACGTTTCTAAATGTGAAGGGACAAACTGGAGACTCCGGAGAAAAATCTATATCACCGCACAGAGGACATACAAACTCCAAATATACAACAGTCGGGGTCGGGATCGAACCCACTATCTCCTGTATACAAGGCGGGGTAGTTAACATCTAGCCACCATGGTGCCCATAGCAATAGCGATAGAAGAGAGTTAAGGAAGCGACTGACCGCTGGTGAGGGAGTGACTTAGAAGTTACTAAATGCAACATTTTAAAGATATTGGCACCTGGATACAGTAACCATCACAAGGCACAACTTGTTACCTGATGTGCAGTGGGTTATGATTACCAATCTCATGCCTTTCTGAGAACACTTTGCTGAAAATCAGAGGCTGTTTCTGAACCCATTATAATTCTGATTATGCGAATGTCTTTGTTCATGTGGCATTGTTCCAGGCTGTGTTGCTCATTACAGCCCTGCTCTGCTGGAGTTGTGAGACTACTGGGTGATGCTGTTTGTCATGTTGACTCAACACTTCCAGGTCCTGATGGTTGGCAGCTGTTTATGACGCTACATCTACAGAGCTGTGTGAAAGACACTGGGTCGAGGTTCGTCTTCATCCAGTAAGTGGCATTCACCGCACGCTCAAGGCTGCAAACCTGTGGTAGCGATTGTGCACATTTAGACCCAAATAATAGCAGGCAACAACTCTTCGGCACGTCTGAATTCGACTTGGCTCTGTGAGGCTGGGTTCTTCAATAATTGTCTGTGCTGAACTTGGTTCCAAGAGGGGGTGAATAGAAATTGAGTCCTCTGTCATTGGCAGCAGTTGCAGAAGTAGGCGATTGTGTGGCATCGCTGTCAATGTGGGTGAGTGGTGGCGCAGCAGTTAGCACACTGCCCTAAGAACCCAGCTATCCGAGTACAATTCCTGCTCAAGGCCACCAATACCGGTGAAAAATATTTGTACCGGTTCTGGGCTTCCTGTAGGTTGACTCGACCTAAATTGAGAATTAAACTCTAAACTATTTTAATTTTATCAGGTAAGGCACGCTGAGCTATCTCGCTCTTTCTCAGAAGCGACCTGGCCACAAATGAAAGCTCAATAGTGGCTTATCACGTGGACATTTCTATCAGTCAAATATTCTTAAACGCACGTTTCTAAATATGAAGGGAAAAACTGGAGACCCCGGAGAAAAATCCACATGACCATGCAGAGGACATGCAAACTCCAAATTTACAACAGTCAGGGTCGGGATGGAACACACTACCTCATGTTTTCAAGGCGGGGCAGTTAACATCTCCTAGCCACCATGGTGCCCATCGCAATAGCCATAGAAGAGAGGTAAGGAAACGACTGCCCGCTATTGAGGGAGTGACATAGAAGTTACTAAATGCAACATTTTAAAGATATTGGGACCTGGATACAGTAACCATCACAAGGCACAACTTGTTACCTGATGTGCAGTGGGTTATGATTACCAATCTCATGCCTTTCTGAGATCACTTTGCTGAAAATCAGAGGCTGTTTCTGAACCCATTATAAGTTCTGATTATGCTAACGTCGTTGTTCACGTGGCATGTGCCAGGCAGTGTTGCTCATTGCAACCCTGCTCTGCTGAAGTTGTGATATCACTGGGTGATGCTGTTTGTCATGTTGACTCAACACTTCCAGGTCCTAATAGCTGGCAGCTGCTTCTGATGCTAAATCTACTGAGCTGCGTGGAAGGGACTGGGTCGAGGTTCATCTTCAGTAAGTGGCGTTCACCACACGCTCAAAGCTGCAAACCTGTGGTCGCGATTGTGCGCATTTAGACCCAGGGAACACCAGCCAACAACTCTGGCTCGTCTGAATGCGACTTGGCTCTGAGGCTGGCTTCCTCGATCATTGTTTTTAACTTTGTTCCAAGAGGGTGAATAGGAAGTGAGGCCTCTTTCATTGGCGGCAGTTGCAGAAGTAGGTGATGGTGTGGCATCGCTGTCAATGTGGGTGAGCGGTGGCGCATCGGTTAGCACGCCGCCCTAAGAACCCAGCGAGCGACATGAGTACAATGCTCATGGCCATCAACACCAGTGACGATTATCTGAACCGGTCTTGGGCCTCTGCATTGTCGTCTTGGCCTCAGTTGAGTGCCTTGTACAGTGTGTAAACATTGCCCCTCGGGAGACAAAGGTGGCCTGGCATGGTGCTGGCCACCCACCTTCTCACATGTCGGCTCTCATAGGTGCTCGCTCACAGCACTTTTCCCAACGGTCTCTTGAGGCTATATGGGAAGTCTGTCTAAAAACAACGTTTTGAAGATATTTCCAACCGAATACATTCTTTTTGTAAGCAGGGTTGATGAGCACACTTGCTGAGAACAGTCCCAAAATCTAAAATGTCAAGTGACTGACAACGGCAGCATCAGAGTTTAAATCGGAGGTGCACTTCCGATTAGCACGGTTGGCTACGTACAGTTTCAAAGAAGTTCAACATACATTGTAATCGATACTGGTCACCAGCTTGAAGTGAGCAAGGTTTTACGCTCTTGGGAAAGGAGACAGGAGTGTATTCCAAAGTCAGGCCGTGCGAGGGAAGCAGTAGAAAAAGGCATTGTGGTTGATGGTCTCAATATGATGAGACAACGCAGCCTGGTTGACAGTGCTCAACATGGGTAGAAGTAATAAACGCGTGAAGTTCACGGACCACTAACCATGGCAGTAGCGATAGAAGAGTGATAAGGAAGCAACTGACTTGCTAGTCAGTGAGTGGCTTAAAAGTTACGAAATGCAACATATTTTTATCGTGGCCAGGCAGTCGTTTCCTGAAGCACAGTGGGTTATGATTAACAATCTCATGCCTTTCTGAGATCACTTTGCTGAAAATCAGAGGCTGTTTCTGAACCCATTACCAGTTCCGATTATGCTAACGTTGCTGTTCTTGTGGCATGGTGCCATGCAGTGTTGCTCATGACTGCTCTGCTGGAGTTGTGATATCACTGGGTGACGATGGTTGTCATGTTGACTCAACACTTCCAGGTCCTGGAGGTTGCCAGCTTCTCCTGACGCTAAATCTGCAGAGCTGCGTGGACGGGCCTGGGTTGAGGTTCGTCTTCATCCAGTAAGTGGCATTCCCCACACGCTCAAAGCTGCAAACCTGTGGTAGCGATTGTGCACATTTAGACCCAAAGAATAGCAGGCAACAACTCTTCGGCACGTTGTCTGAATTCGACTTGGCTCTGTGAGGCTGGGTTCCTCAATAATTGTCCGTGTTGAACTTGGTTCCAAGAGGGGGTGAATAGGAATTGAGTCTTCTATCATTGGCAGCAGTTGCAGAAGGAGGTGATTGTGTGGCATCGCTGTCAATGTGGGTGAGCGGTGGCGCAGCAGTTATCACGCCGCCATAAGAACCCAGCTACCCGAGTACAATTCCTGCTCACGGCCACCAATACCGGTGAAGATTATTTGTACGGATTCTGGGCTTCCTGTAGGTTGACTCGACCTAAATTGAGAATTACACTCTAAACTATTTTAATTTTATCAGGTAAGGCACGCTGAGCTATCTCGCTCTTTCTTAGAAGCGACCTGGCCACAAATGATAGCTCAATAGTGGCTTATCACGTGGACATTTCTATCAGTCAAATATTCTTAAACACAACTTGTTACCTGATGCGCAGTGGGTTATGATTACCAATCTCATGCCTTTCTGAGATCACTTTGCTGAAAATCAGAGGCTGTTTCTGAACCCATTGTAATTCTGATTATGCTAATGTCGTTGTTCATGTGGCATTGTCCCAGGCAGTGTTGCTCATTACAGCCCTGCTCTGCTGGAGTTGTGAGATCACTGGGTGATGCTGTTTGTCATGTTGACTCAACACTTCCAGGTCCTGATGGTTGGCAGCTGTTTATGACACTACATCTGCAGAGCTGCGTGGACGGGACTGGGTCGAGGTTCGTCTTTGTCCAGTAAGTGGCATTCACCACACCTCAAAGCTGCAAACAAGGCTGTATCTTTTCACGTTATTGGTGTATTAATGAGACTTAACTCTGATTGTTGTGTGGGTAGGTCATGGTTTTACAGTATTTGAATTAAAGCTTCTTTCTTTCGTGATGGATGAACTGCAGTTACATGCAGACTGCACTGAGAACTCGGACCACAAATGTCACCATCAGTCTCTTGATCTTATTCATATCAAGGAGGGTTTTAGGGATAGTATTTTGTGACTCACTTTACAGCCCTTTCATGAAATTCAAGCCATTTTCTGCTTTTATTGCTGCATCACCATCAGACCTTGTTATCTTTGGTGATAATGGTTCTCAAGGTCCGTAGATGCAGCATTCTCTTAATATGGCAGTTGTCTTTTTGCAGACACCAAAACTTTGCTTGTCACGTTTGATTTGACCAGTCACAACATGTATTGAGGTACAGTTCGACGATTGTTCCTCTGTGGCTCAACAATTCGCTTGCGATGATTCTGTCATGGAAGAACACATGCACCATCTGCTCTCCAAAGTGGTGTTTCCTGCTTCCATTGAAGAAGCAGTGAGGTTTAGTTCGAACTGTTTTAATTTTCATCTGGGTTGCTGGGCTCCTGTCCTATGATTATATGCATTTGCTGTTCACATTATGACCCACAATGATTCAGCGCTTTGGATGAGGACAGGAGTTTCAGAAGGGTATGTCACAAGCAAATATAACAAGTGCAGGAAGCTTGGAGATTGAGCTTGGTGGGTACTTGAAGCATAGCAACAGTGTTCTGTCGGCAGGGAAGTCCATCAGTAAAGGGGACTTTACGTGTGCCGGGTAGCTTACGAGTAGCGGTATATAAGCTGCATTTGATGGTAATGCCTAGCTGGGATTGTTTTGTTGTGAATTTACACTTTTGCAGTTTAGAAATGCAGCACTAAAAAGTTTAAGCACAGTTTATCCAGTTTGGTGCTATACTGAGATTCGCCATGTGCCTGCATGCCACACTTGTGTATTCCACACAGAGTCTTGCGACCAAGGAAGAGGCAAGACACGTGAAGGAAGAATGCATGGGAAAGAACATGGAGGAGAAAAATGTCAATGTTGAACTGTTCAGGTTAAAAGCAAATGTCATGTTACGTACAGTAAATCCTTGTTTAATGCGTGTTCATACTACGCATTTTCGTTATAACGCAGTTCACAAAAAAAAACTAAACTGCTTGCAAGCATTCAATTAGGTTGAAAACAAAGGAAAACAATGTTCTTCCAAAAAAACTACTTGCTGGATTGAAAAGAACTTCACAAAAAAATACATTGTCAACGGATTAATTTTCACTTTGAATCAGATGTTTTCAAACACCACCATTCGCTTCTTCCCCTGCACACATCAACCCTAAAAATGTTCGTGAAAATCATCTTCCCTCCCATTTTTGTCCCATATCTGAACTGGATGTACTGGATAAGCTCGTATCAAGACATCCATGGGAGAAAAATTTACCAACATTTGCACTTGTGGCTTATCTATAAACCCCTTGCACTTTTTCAGCCTCTTACCGAAGGTACAGGTCCACTAGTGGAAATCGTCCTTATTTGTCCAGTATGTAAAAATGGCTCCAATGAAAACCCTAATGATTATAGAACGATATCTATTTTACCAGTTACCAAAATATTGGAATAAATATTTAAATCGGTCTGGTTTTCGAGAGGATTACTGCACCACCATAGCCAATTAAGGATGTATGCAATGTTCTCTTCAGTGATCTGGATAAAGGCCACTACTGTGTACTATTTCTTGTAAAAAGTCTTTGATACTGTTGACCATGATATTCTACTCGCAAAACTTGGTAATTACAATTCCTGAAATAAACTGGTTTAAAAGTTACCTTTGAGACCATTCTCAAAAGGTACAAAGTGATAACATCTCGTCAAATATTAAAATAATTAAGGGTGTTAGACAAGTTCTGTGCTAGGTCCAATTCTGTTATCCTTATTGAAAACATTGGACTAAATTAAAGTCACTCAATTAAATATCTGTGCAAATTACACGCATGCTCGTATCAGGTAAATCACCAAACAGTCAAACAATCTCCAACATGATTTTGACTTAATTCTATATCAATCATCACAAAAATCGCTTCTAATTCAGTTTTTTGCAGTTGTCCTTCCCTCGCACCTCAGATTATCACTTAGCTTTGGTGTGTACAAAAAAATGCAACATTCAAAGAAATTAAATACCACAAGTATTGATAAATCTTAAGCAAAATAAAGTTAATATCAATGACAATTAGACTTGAAATGCGATTACAATTACGAAACTGATAAAAGTAAATAATTACATCGAAATCAAATCATACAATGGGAAAAGCCAATGAATACAAATTGGCTTTCCAATCGTTACAGGAAAAGCCTGTAAATTGGTGAGTTTTAAGACGTAATTTAAAAGTGAAACTCAATCCCTAATGGACCGAGAAAAGGGATTCCATAATTGCAGAGCCTGGTTGCAGAAGGCTCTTGCTCGTAGAACAGTCTGTAGAACGATTAGTAGACCAGAATTAGCAGATCTTAGTTTTCAAAGTGGCAGATAAATAAGATTGAGGAGCTAACCTATAGAAGGCGATTAAATACCAGAACTATTCTGTACTTTACAGGAAACCATATGGTCATGATTTACGTCTTGTTAAAACCCGGCCAGCTGAGTTTTGAATATATTGTAATTAATTTAAAACACTTCTAGAAACGCTGGCAAGCAGGGCATTACAAGAATCCAACAAATAAAGGCATGCACCAGCCTTTCGGCATCCGGAAGGGATGGCATAGGTCTTAGAGTTATGTCGCGTAAATGAAAAAAACTTTTGGTAATATTACATGGGCCTCAGTGAAACTGGCGTCTTAGGATAACCCCCAAGTTTCTGGCCTTAGGACAACCGGATTTAAATGCCCTCTGTAGGCATACTAAAACCATCCAATTCAAGCACTTGATGTGGAGAGTCCAACAATCTGTTGCATTACAGTTTAAGAAAGCTTAGGTGCATCCACAACGTCAAGATAACATGACAGTATTGTAAAATTTGGTATCAGTCTTAAATGTGACACAAACACCACGATGGACAATCCCTAGATCAAGACAGCACAACCCTGTTAGAACCTTAAACCATACACAGCCCCAATAAAATACCTGCCACACCAACAAGTGGATACATTGAAAAAAAATAGATGTCATCCTCTCGTTAACCTGGAACATGAGTCAGAGTGCCTGGAAAAGATTATTGGAAGAAATCTCAATACCATCCACAGACTTAGATTCCTTTTAACACCGTCCCTGCAGAACTCAAGACTTGAAACTCAACCGTCTTGCATTGTTCACAAAATGACCCTGGCTTTCACTGCAAAATTTAAGAGGGTAAATTACGTGTTATGGAACTGCAAGAATATAAACGTTATAACCAGTATAAAACCTGTATTATTTCACTTGGTCAAACAGTTAAAAGTACAAGGCAAACTGTCACTTCTAGAGATCCAACAGTTAAATCTATTGAATTGATGTAAACACCAAATTATAATTTGGTGTTTACATATGAATTTTCATTACCAATTGACGTTATTGATCTACTCTTTGTTTTAATAAGTGTGAAGTCCAAGCCATCAAACAGGACATGAACTTTCCATCCATGCACATTCTGGTGGTGTCACTGCAATTTACGCCACGTCCTCTACCGCCTCCGACTGGTTGAAGGATTGGGGTTAGGGTTGCGTTTTGGGTAAGGTTTAGTGGTTAGGAATAGGGTTATGGTTTATTAGGGTTACTTTGAAGGAGTTAGGGTTTAGAGTTGGGGATTAGGGCTATATGGTTGAGGTGGCTAACGGATATGTGCACAATTCACGTGATGCCCTCTTGTGGACATGCACAATATCACAAGTGTAGTAACGCATGTCGGAGGCAGTCATACTGGAGGCACCTCTGCATTCTTTACTCACAATGGGGACTACGCACCCTACGTGGGGTGCACACTATTATATATAACATGTACACAGCCGTCTATTGTCGGCGGCATTAGGAATCGAAACAGTTGGCAGGCTGTCTAGCTCGTGACGCCCAGTGATGGTGAAGACGGCGGTGCCGACGGTGGTGACGAACCAACAGCACGGCGAGGGGATCCACCTGCAGCAGCAGCCCCGAGCTCTCGCTCTGGGCCCCCTCTCATGCTCCAGGCGTGGCCTTGATCTGCCCCCCTACTGGAACCTACTCGCAGGTCCCTGGGGCTTCCAGATAGCCCCCTGCATGAGCTTTGCCGAGATGTTTTATCCTTCATAAATACCGTACTGTCGTCTCGACGTGTGCACTGTCGTACCTTGTAGTTGCACTTTGTAGACAGCAGCCAGCGCTATTGCACTAGACAAGGAACAAAATAGCCGAGCAGGTGGGAAAGAGACCTTGACACCGGTAGTATAAGAGGACGCCACCGTCTCGTTGGCTAAAAAACAACATGGACATCCACTAAATAACCGAACCAACATGGATGCCCTCTAAATTAAACCTTTTCCATTGTAGCACCAACGTTTTGGAACAACGTTGTTTTCTCATTTAGCACCGTAAAGCTTCTTTCAAAACATTCTCAAGCAGATTATTAGTGCTGGACACAACCACAAATGTTATTGGTAACTTTTAATTGTAATGTGCAATTTTATTAAGAGACTGTTGCCTTGATTTGGTCTTGGACTGTTTTTCTGTAGTTTTTCTGCCGTGACCAAGCTTGGGAATTGGTGTACTTATGTAATTTCAACTTACATACTGTATGCTAGAATTAGACACATGGCTTGATACAAGAATAACTTTTCCATGAGTTGTCATCACCGTCAGACGTTGGAATTTACACATTCCATGGCGACCAATAGAGGTAAACGACTGCTATTATTGCTTGAAGAGTGACTTGAGTTTGCCTCAAGTCTTTCGGTAGCTATAGCCAATACAACAAAGTGTCTTCATGAAGCATCGAGATGCATCTCATCATTCTCATTGCCAATCAGCCCTTTGTCAATCCACTGTGATATGAAGGCGTCCCCGTACCATATCGGTCATGTTGGTTCTTTGACCGTACTCCATCACCACGCTGTTCATTTGTACATGAATACAATTTGTAACGCACACACATTGAACTTTGTAAGGACATGGAGGGGCCGGCGAGATAATAAAAAAGGAGAAATGTATTTAGATTCTGACAAAATGTTGATCTGACGGCAAAGTTCAACGTGAGAGAGGGATTGGAGGTGCGACAGAAAGCAATATTCACCTTGGTCAATGCTGCTTGGTGAAGGGAGGTGCACAGGACAGATTTATGTCACTCCCCATTGGTGCAACCCGTGGTCCAGAATCGAACTCCTGTTAACGGCTGGATTCACAGTGCAGTGCACTAACCGCTGTGTCGTCAGTCCTGCTCAATTGGCAGGTTTGGCCAAGCCCATTTATGAGTCTTTATGTGGGAGGAAAAAAGAGAAGTTGGATAAAATCTCACATTTGGTCTCGCATACTGATTCATAAACCAACTTGCTCGATTGCAATCGCCTGGCAAGCTTGCAGCCCAACGTGTTTGGGATTTTCACAAAATGCGTGGCTTCACCAACACTTGCCTGACTCTGCCCCACCCTCACTGATTTCAAGACCATCGGTGGCAAGACGTTATCTCCGTCGCCTGCTGTGTAGGAGGTGGTAGACCCCCACTGACGATGCCTGCTGTATATTTGTAGTTTGCATGCTTTCCTCGTGGTCACTTGATTTTATCCGTATCTGGTTTTTTTCCTCCCACATTTAGAAACATGCGTGTAGATTATTTGACTATTGCTCTACATTTCTACATGATAAGCCACTTTGTTGAGCTACCGTTTGTGACCAGGTAGCGTCTGAAGAAATAGCTAATAGCCTTTAAGCTGGAAAATAAAATAGTTTAGTTCTTATTTTTGCTCCACGCATTTCCTTTTTTAGGCCCCGCCTCTTCCCATTAAGCCACACACCTGACACACGACTCAGCTGCTCTGCCGTCGTGAAAGTGGTTTTAGGTGGGAAACTGGGGGGTGGAGTTGCTTCACGACGACCAACATCCCTTAGAGCAGTGATCTCACAATAAACGTTATGCGATATATTTTTTATTATAATTATTCTGTAGAAATGGTAATGTTCAGTGCATAAATTATATGTGTTCCATTAAAAAGTCTTCAAAACTATTTAATTTCCATACTTTGTGATTCTTCGTTTTCCCCGCTTTTTCTTCATTCCTCTGTTTTGGTATCGGTCGGATATGAAAAAAATAATACAATTACATACAAACATATATACGTGACATATATACATATTACTTCGTGTCTCTTCCATCACAAGAGCTGGGAATGTAGTGTCCGAGGAGTGTACCTCGATATATGTTTGAGCTGCATTCTTGAAAACTTCAACGCAAAGTGAAAGAGTGTATATCGAAACATAATATCCCATAATGTTCTATTATAGAACATAAGATGCCTTTCTAAGAATATTTTATTACCCTAAACCTAAGAATTTAACGCTTTTCAACACAACTAAGCTATTTTATGTGCAACTATGGAAAATAATAACTGGACAGGTCATTAAAACAAATCCTGTGCATGGTAATTTACTAACTGTGGTGCACGTTGTGTGACTGGTGGTGAGGGAGTGGCAGTAGGTGAGGTGACGAGTGGGAGGGGCAGTAGGTGAGGTGGTGAGGATGAGTACGTGGTGAGGGAGGGGCAGTAGGTGAGATGGTGAGTGGGAGGGTGAGGGTGAGGGAGGGGCAGTAGGGGGGGGAGGGCCAGTAGGTGAGATGGTGAGTGGGAGGGTGAGGGAGGGGCAGTAGGTGAGGTGGTGAGGGTGAGTGGGAGGGTGAGGGAGGGGCAGTAGGTGAGGTGGTGAGGGTGAGTGGGAGGCTGAGGGAGGGGAAGTAATTGAGGAGGTGAGTGGGAGGGTGTGGGAGGGGCAGTATTTGTGATGAGGGAGGGGCAGTAGGTGAGATGGTGAGAGGTGAGTGGGAGGGTGAGGGAGGGAGGGAGGGAGGGAGGGGCAGTAGGTGAGGTGGTGAGGGTGAGGGAGGGGCAGTAGGTGAGGTGGTGAGTGGGAGGGTGAGGGAGGGGCAGTAGGTGAGATGGTGAGGGTGAGTGGGAGGGTGAGGGAGGGGCAGTAGGTGAGTTGGTGAGGGTGAGTAAGATGGTGAGGGAGGGGCAGTAGGTGAGATGGTGAGGGTGAGTAGGATGGTGAGGAAGGGGCAGTAGGTGAGATGGTGAGGGTGAGTAGGATGGTGAGGGAGGGGCAGTAGGTGAGGTGGTCAGGGTTAGTGGGAGGGTGAGGGAGGGGTCGTATTAGCGTCTGCCCCCCACTCTCGGTGAGTATGTACAAGGCTTGTTTACAACAATCGGTGAGACTGTGAATCGCAGTGTCCAGGCACACAACCGTACCAAATGAACGCATGGGCAAACGACAATAACGTGTATTAACTTAGGTATTCACAATTTTTTTCCACTCAATGAAAAAAAACGTAATAACGAAATAAAGGAGACATTAACGGAAAAGTGTTAATTGCCGGTGAACATCGTAACAAATGGTGGCATGTCGAATGAACGTATATCAGGGTACACCTGTACGTACATCAATGGAGCAGGGCTAAAAATCGGGAATTCATCCATTAAAATGTTTTTTTGAGTGAAAGCTCTCACCCACTAAAGAGGGCGCAATACTTTACGTTATGAATTAAACGAAGGTAGTCCTACCTTTACAATCAAGACATGAAATATCAAAATGAGGGGACATACTCAAAGAAAAGCTAAAAGGAAAACATTGTCTTGCAGTTTCCTGAACTATTCGGTGCTCAGAGCCAATCTGAGGCCGGTGGACGATAGTTCCAGAGCTGAGGCGCCACACTCGAGAGGGCCCTGCTAACCGCCTCGTGTAGAATGAAATATTCCAGGTTGAGCTAGCAGGGCCTGGCCTGGGGAGCGCAGAGTACACCCACCAGACGTCTCGGGGGCCAGACCGGACTGCAGGTACTGAGGACCAAGGCCGTTTTGAGCTTTGTAAGTCATTACAGCGAACTTAAATTGCATGCGACAGCTGACCGGTAACCAGTGCAGATCACGAAGGATTGGTTTTACGTGCTCAAAACGGCTAACACGTCTCAGCATGCGGGTAGCCGCATTCTGTACCAGCTGCAGTTTCCGAGCCAGTCCACAATGGCAGCGCAGCATACAAAGCGTGTCAGTAATCCAGACGCATTGACACAAAGGCGTGAACCACTGTTTCGAGATCACTAGCTGATAAGAGGGATCCGGCAGCCCTCGGAGCGCTCTTAGGTGATAAAACCCCGCTTTGGCCACAGATGCAACCTCAGGGCGCATGGTCAAGCTACGATCGAACAGCACACCTCGGTTGTGCACCACTGTTACAGGGAGAGGGCGTACTCCATTAATTAATGAAGACTCAAGCTCCCCGTCTCATCCTCAGCCGACTCTGACCCTACAGTCTTGTCAGGATTCAGCCTTAGCCAGTTCTGCTGCATCCAGCAGCCGAGAGCTGCGTCTGGGTCACTTGCGAAGGAGACATATCTGGGTGTGATCGGCATACTGATGGCACTGCAAGTCGTGCCTCCAGATTGAAGGGCCAATTGGTGCTGTGAGGAGTGAGTAAACACCACTGCACCACTCTCGTACCTAAGATTCAACGTGGTGACAGTGAATACTGTGGAGAAGTGGGTCAGAGGGTAGTGGGTTCACGTATCCGTCTGTGTGGACCCTTGGGTGTTATCACCAAATCATTTTCTTGGTTCTTTCGGTAAAGTCACGTAGAAGGGAAGTAATAAAATAATAAAAATAAAACATAATAAAACAATTCTCACGACGTTTCGGCCACAACGCAAGCAGCCGTCCTCAGGCGAAGAATGAAACACCACCAAGCTTCATTCTTCGCCTGAGGACGGCTGCTTGCGTTGTGGCCGAAACGTCGTGAGAATTGTTTTATTATGTTTTATTTTTATTATTTTATTACTTCCCTTCTACGTGACTTTACCGAAAGAACCAAGAAGATGAATCCCTGCAGTCACGAAAGCTTTAAATCGAAACCAAATCATTTGTTATTTTTTTCTGTGGCTTACCT
Organism: Lampetra planeri; assembly: GCF_965212315.1. Taxonomy (NCBI): domain Eukaryota; kingdom Metazoa; phylum Chordata; class Hyperoartia; order Petromyzontiformes; family Petromyzontidae; genus Lampetra; species Lampetra planeri. The sequence continues at coordinate 2,318,112 of NC_136154.1, read as the reverse complement.
GGAGATACTAGCCAGTACCTTCCTAAAAAATAAGCTGGGGGCTCAATGTCAAAATGTGTTATTATTCTAACAATTATACTTTTTATATAATTTTAGTTGTACATTGTTCTTATCTGGAGTAAAGGTTCTTACCTGGAGCAAGGGTAGCTGCTTCAGCCATTCTAAAGGAACAAAAAAAATCAAACTTCCACTATGCAAGGCAGACTCAAATAGACGTTGTGATCGTTTGCTTCCATAAACATTCAACATTACGATTCTACAGTCATTGTGCACTCTAATCACTGATGTGTGATAATAATTTCAACTTAGAACGTGCACAGTATTCGCTCACTCTGGTAGAGAGGACACCTGAGACGTGACGACGAGAAACCACAGATGAGACCTTTGACTCTTAAAGGTACTCTTTCTTCTGTGGGTCGCCCAACTGTCGGCAGTGGCAGAACATGCATGCCAACAGGGACACTCAATTGATTTTGACAACGTGGAAGTGCTGTGTAAAACTAGTTACTACTGGCAAAGACTAATTAGAGAATCGATTGAAATTGAGAGAAACAGAAATAACTTTAATCGCTCAGACAGCTACAGGCTTAGTGCGGCCTGGAAGCGTATTATTAAATAAGATACATTACAATTCCTTATAAGGGAAACAAACATTAACTGATTACTAATGTAACATAATCACAATAAAACACATTCCAAATGATTACTAATCTACAACTCGCATCGTAACAATAGCCTGATTACTAATCTAGTATATAATTACAATCACTCCCCCCTTGAATCTTTGCACCTGATGAGTTAATGAGTTAATGATGACGTCACCCTGCTGCTGCTCTATATAAGAACGGGAGAAACAGCAGAGCCTCACCATTCTGGCGAATTGCCCGATGATGCTGGATGCAATTACCAGCGAAATGTCGTACTCAAATTGTAAATGTTGTGGCTTCAACACACCGGTGGGCTAAAGCAGTGAACTATTTGTCTTTTGTCAACGTGACACATTTTTACTGATTGGCCGTGTCGGGTGGTGGAGGGTTACGACACATTTATAAATAACGCGATCTAAACCCAAAAACGTTGATTATGAACAGTATCCCTCGATTTACGAACGTTCGGTTTACGAAAATTCACGTTAACGAAATCTAATTTCACACGCGGTGAGATCATCAAACGAGAAGCCACATAGGAGACTGTCGTCACGATGTCCCTGCAGTGGCAGCAGTAACGCCTCCACAGGGCCTCTCCAATCATTCCCACATGCAGCAGATCTTTCGGTGGGTTTCCCAGCAAGGTCAATCGTTTTTTGGGTTTCAATCAATGACTATTCACTCGTTTTAATATGGATGCACTTCATCGGTATTATGTCTGTACTGTGGAAAGCGATAGAGGTGTGTATGTTTAAGTTATGAGTAGAGTTGGAGTGACTGTCCGAAACAAATCCCTAATTTTTGGCATTCATGGGAAAAGCCAATCCGATTCACGAAATTTAGTTTGACACGAGTTTCTTTGAATAATGCATCCCTTTAGTAAATGGAGGGATCCCGTGTTCCAGAGCAAGGCCTCACTCTCGGGGTAGTCCACCAGGGGTGACCTTGACTGACACCTGTCATGACTGGGTGTCTGATTGAACTTTAGTTGTATGTATGTTGAACTTATTTCGCAACATACGTAGTCATCCGTGCTCATCGGTTGATTGCTTGCTTAAACTTAAGTTGAAACAAGATTTGACCACGACAAACATAGGAGTCAAGTTAAGTAAAATCGTTTAAAAAAGTGTTAAAACACTCACCTCTCCATTTCATGATCATTGCTTTGTTGAGTCTGTTTTTTGCATCTGTACCTGTTTAAAAGCAAGCATCAACATATATGAACACCAAGATAAGGGGACAGTGAATCCTTAATCTAAAGTTAGAAGGCTTGAATTGTTCTACTTGTGACTTCATGCAAAACCAGCTTGAATGTTTGTATTGGGATAAAGTCAAGTGGAAAATCAATAAATCAAACACTATTTAGTATAACGCCCTTCACAATAACATTTCCAAAGAGATTGACACATTAAAAACGTATACATCATTTAATCAATAAAACAATTACACAACGAAATAAAAGGGAAACTTAAAGAAAATATTATCAACCCACACCCCGAGCAAGTAAACAGGCCTCTAAACCGGCCATGCAATAGTGATGTCGAACTAACAGACAGAACAACCCACAGGGAGTTTAACACGTAGGCTTTCGTGACCAATATCATCCATAAGAGGTTTTTTTGGGGTTTGATCGCGTAAATATATGAATGTGTCGTTAAGACCCGCCACCACCCGACACAGCGAACTAGTAAGGGTTGTCACGTAAACAGAATATGCTAATTCGTCACTAGTACAGCACACCGGTGTGTTGGAGCCCAGCCACAACATTTACGACGTTTCGCCAGTAATTACAACTAGCTTCAGCAGGCGACAGCCAGATTTGTGGAGAAGTCTTACTGTTTCGTCTCATATAGAGGCGTAGATGTGGTGACCACGCAGCTGCGCTCTTGCACAATGTGGGGAGGGGGGATTACTGAGGCAGCGTACATTATGCATGTGCATTATGCGAGCCTTTTGAACTTGTCCTTCCTGTCTATTGTGGTTATTAAAATAGCCATACCAACGGTAATCCCTATTGAAGTACGCTGCCCTTTGTAGGAATGCATTTAAATTATGTATTATTTGATGATTCGCTTCCACGCAGCACTAAGGCGGTAGCTATCCGAACGGTTAACGTTATTTTGATTTATTTCAATTTCGATAAATTATCTAATTAGTCTTGCCCAGTAGTAGCTAGTTTTGCACAAAACTTCAACATTATCAAAATAAATTGAGTGTCCTTCTTGGCACGCGCGTTCTGCTACTGCTGACAGTTGTATTTGGGAGAATTTAATATTTATCTGATGTTCTTTTAGTCTCGTGCTGATCATTCGTCCTGTTTGTGCAACATAACATTTGCCACACGTGCAGTTAATCCTTTACACACCTTCTGTTGATAGCTTCGGTAATACATCTTTTGTACCAGATATAAATTTCTATATTTTATGTACCGTGCCAAATCTGACTCCGATGTTTTGTTTTTCCAAACATCTGGCTAGTTTATCAGTTACTCCCACAATGTACGGTATTTTTATCGTTTTAATTACTTGGGTAGTTTCAATGCTCTTGTTATTTTATTGTGTTTTGGTATTCAATGCCCTGTTGATTTGTGCATTAATTATAACCGTTCATTTGCAGCACTTCTTTAACATGTGGAATTTCACTTCTCAGACTGCCACCATCTGACACTTTCTTAGCTCGATGAATGAGCGTCTTGGTAAGAGCAGATTTCTGTGCGGGGTGATGGTGTGACTGCATTCAGATAGACGTCAGTATGCGTTCTATTTCAGGTAAACGCCGTGTGCTATTTTACCATTCCTACCCTGTCCAAGCAGAATATCCAGAAATGGTAGAGTTCTGTCAGCTTCACTTCCATGGTGAACTGGATGGATGGGTTTTGCGAGTTGAAATGATTTAGAAATCCGTTCAGTGTATATTTGCCGTGTGGCCAGACCACCAATGTGTCATCCACATATATAAACTAAGCAAATGGTTTGTGCTTGAAGCTATTGCTTTTGTTTCAAAATCTTCCACGTACAAATTCGCTATCGCAGGAGACAACGGAGAGCCCATTACTGCTCCTTCCTTTGGTTTATAGAAGTCACCTTTCCACAAGAAGTAAGTGTTCTTTAGACAGTGTTCAGCTAGTTTTGGGATATCTTTGGCTAAACCTTTGTTCGTTACCAATGTCGAGTAATTTAATTGACTCGTTGACCGGAACCCTCGTGAACAGAGGTCACATTAAAACTTACGAGAATATCATTAGGGTTAAGCTTAATATATTTAATTATATTTACGAGATGTTCAGAGTTTTTGATTAATTAAGAGGTCCTACTGATGCAGGGCTGTATTTATTTCGTTACGTATTGTGCTCATTTGTTACGTGGCAGAGCCTATTGTACTATGAGTCTTAATGGGACATCAGGTATGTTAATTTTTTGTAGCACATAAAGTCTTGGTGATTTTGATGCCCTTGGTTTGATCAGGCATTGCTCTTTCTTCGGAACGGATGCATTGGGAATGATTGCCGTTGTTTTACGTTCCAATGTGCTGGTTGGGTCTCGTTTATTTTTAAGGTAAATATTTTATTTTATAATCATTGTGCTCACGGGGCATCACAACAGTCAATCGACCCTATCAGCAGCAAGAATTTGGATATCTTTATTTGCTCTCAATTCTTTTAAGGCTTTTGCTTCACTGACGTTATTATTTGTTTTTGGCAATTTGCTGTTCTCAATAACTTTGGCAACCTCGTGCCGAGTCATCTCAGCTTGATTATGAGGGAGATGTCTAACTGCTGATTCCACTTCAGCAATGATCTCATCGACAGGGATTGTATGGTTATCAACATGACTAACATTGAATTATCCAGCAATATGGTTGCAGCCCTGTCTAAAGGTCTTAATTTTGCTGTTGCCCCACCTACAATTGTGATGCCGCCGCCACGAAGCCGTTCGGCAGGCGTCCCATCCCCGACCTCGCCACCACCAAGCAACGGAGCCAACCCCTCGTCCCCCTCACCTCACCTCACATGAACACACCCGCACGCATTCCCCCCCCCCCCCATAGAGCTGGAAGGGGAGGACACCTGATCGACCGGTTTTTATCCGAGAAACCCTTATCGGGATTAACTCTCACGGTTTCCGGCGATCAGGGAATTGGATGACCTCCCCCGACGCTACGTTGCACCGCGGCGCTGCGACCGGCCTTAATATGGTGTGGCCGCGGCGAAGGGCATTCGGCCACCACGGTTGAAACGCATCCCCCACACCCCCCCCCCCCCACGCGTCGACGAGGCCAGCAGGGGAAGGACGGGCCAGCATGAGTAGCAGAACCGCAGGGGCTCTTGCGCATAGTCACGGAAGGTTAGGATGGTTGCGCTTGAGCGCGCAGGCACAATTGTTGGGGTGGGTAAATGATTGAGCTGAAGGTATGAATAATCGGGAGGGCGGACGCACGCGGGGAGCCGTGCACAAATTCCCACGGCGCACCTTTGTAATAGACGCCGCCGCATAATCTGCAATAACAAAGGCATGCGTGAGAAAGGAATTAACTTGCGGCACATCCGATTAGCATATCGAAGGCGCACGGTACGTGGGAAGGGGGTAGGGGCCCGAGTCTGGGAAATAGGATAAAAAGGAGCGTAGCAAGGTAGGGACTCGATCTCTCTTCACTTCTCTTCAAGAGGCACGCGTTCAAGTCGGCTCCCAGCTCTGCCCTCCGGACGTCCGTGTGACGTGCCCGGACAGCATAGAGGAAAAGCCACAGGACGCCGAATACTTCGACCCGTGAGTAGCAAGGTGACAGGGTATCGTAAGCCGATAAATAGGGAATAGGTCCAGGGGAAGTAGGATAGGCCAGCCTCGTCGACTCACTGATTTAACATCAATTCGCAGGTAGCATATAATAAATCATTAATAGCGAAGCGTGGCCTCGTGTGATCTTGTTGAGCAGTGTGTCGCGTGTGGAGCTGTGTACACAGCGGCTCGTCACGTGGGAGCGCTGCGTAGAGCGGCGCACGAGTGGGTATCGCGTGTGCGCAGGTGTGTGCGCTCGTAGCGTGGTGAAAGGGTTCGGTGCGCCCACAGGTACCAGCTCCGTCTATCACCGCAGGGACTTGCGCAGTGTGAGGGCAGCGTCATTTGCCCTCCGACCCCTGACCCCCGTTTAATAGCGCATGATTCATAGAGAGACAACGCAGCGTTTACAGGTGAACGAGAGCGTGCGGCGAGTGATGCCTCTCACACGAGCTCGGGGAGGGATGGACAAGGAAGGGGAGCCGTCGGGCGATGAGCCCAGCGACGGCAGCAGCTGCTCGCAGAGTAGCGAGGGGTCGACGAACAGCAGAGCCCCTGCCATAGGCACGGAGCAGGGAGGGACTTCGGGGACCAGGGGCCCCAACAATATGGTGTCAGAAGTCGTACGAACCCTCACGTCTTCAAGGGAAGGTAGCGCGCTACTCCACGCAAAGGTAAGGCATGTGTTCACCGGCCAGGGGACCCCTACATGGAAAGCGTTTTCCCGCAATATCATAGGGGCTAAAGAGCTGAATGGCTGGTCGGACGCGCAGGCGTTACGACATCTTACGTTGAACCTGGACGGGCGGGCAGCCGACTTTGTAGAGGCACTACCCGAAAGCGCGCAAACCCAACTAGAGGAACTAATGCGTAGATTAGATCTGCGTTCCGGCACGCGCAACGCGATACAGGCAAAGACGGCCTTAGAGGCGCGCCGACGCCAACCCGGCGAGGACTTCCGAGACTACGCCGAGGACGTGCGATCACTAACTCGGATCGCCCGTCCAGAGTTCGCGAAGGAGGTCATTGACGCGCTAGCTGCAGACAAGTTACTCGGGTACCTAGCTCGCACCGCGTGGTGGCAGCCCAAAAGGGGTAGCGCAGGCCTCCCCTTCGATACCCTAGTCGAGCAAGCACTTGAGTGTGAGGAGCTCTCCAGCGAACGCGCGCAGCTCCGAGGGTCGGGACAGGAGTGCACCGTGGCGAGCCTGATCCCTGACGAGGAGGAGGATGAGGAGGAGGCCACCAGCTCAAAAAGGAGACGGACAAGAGAGTCCCAGAGACCCCGCGAGACAACCCCCGGGTGGGTAGCTGGGTTACAGACCGGCATGGGAGATATTGCTGGCCAGGTAAACCAAATGGACGGTAAGATAACCCACGTAGGTGAGAGGGTAACCCAAGTACGCGAGGAAGCGAATAAAAATGTGAAGACCATCCAGTCTGAAATGGGTGAACTACACTCCACAGTAGGGGGGCTGGCCGGGAAGGTATCCCAATTAGAGTCCGAGTTAGAACAACTGCGTACAGGGAGAGGGAGCGGGCAGGGGACCCACTACGGAGCCGCCACCCCTCCCCGGACGTGTTATGTGTGCGATCGGCGAGGGCATATCAGGAGGGACTGTCCTCAGGTCGCCCGAGCTAGACAAGAGCTAAGGTCAAACACTAAGGCCCCCCCTAGAGAGGGGTGAAATCGACGTTGCCCCGACACGAACAAGCTGTAGTAATAATGGCGAGCGAGTGATCTCCACACAGGTTCCAGCAACAACGCCCACGGAAATGGTGACTCCTGGCGACTGGCTACGGGAGCTGGTGGCGGGGATCACGGGGGCCACGTCGCTGGTGGAAGGGGAGGTAAACGGAGTGCGTACCCGAATCCTGCTGGACACGGGGGCGGTGGCCTCGCTCGTGAGCGCAGCGCACTGCAGCGCGATCGGGGTCGACGTGCGTCACCTGCAGGCACCGGACCGCGCGCTGCACACGGCGAGCGGAGCCGGAATGGGGTTGCTGGGGAGAGCCACCCTAGAGGTCCGCATAGGCAGTCAGGTGTGCACCCAGGAGTTCTACGTGTCGAGTGCGTTGTGTCACGAGTGTATCGCAGGTACCGACCTCTTAGAAAAGCTGGGACTCAACGTGCAACCCCGCCAGCGATGCGCCACCATGGAGAGCAACGGCGAGCGGATTCCGTTCCTGGGACGAGAACCGACGCGCCCCCGCTTCGCACCTGTGGCCGCTATCCTGGCGACGGCAGTCACCATCGGGCCGCTCACCGAGATGGTGGTGCCGGTGGCAACATCCCCCACCGACCCCGCGCTCCGACCCTCAGGGGAGGTAATGCTAACTCCTCACCCGGAGTTGGCAAAACGGTATGGGGTCGTGGGATCCGCCACGTTGGTAAACGCAGATGGGGACCGATTGTTTATGCGGATGTTTAACCCGCACAATACCCCAGCGATACTGCGACGGCGCACTCCGATCGCCACTGTACACCCCCTGCACGCACGCCACTCTGACGAATCGGTGTTTGCACTCTGGGCTGAGGACCCCGGTCGTCCTGAGGGGGACCAGGACCTGGCCTGGCGAGTCGGCCCGACTCCCCGAGCCGAGGTCGTCCCCCTACTCGACGCGTTACATGTACCATGGGCGGATCTACCTAAGGGAGAGGCTGATCGGCTGCGCGAGTTACTGCGGGAGTATGCCGACGTATTCAGTGAACACGACTCGGACGTGGGTCGGACCGACCTTGTTAAGCACTAAATTGACACCGGTGCAGCCCGACCCATCAAACTCCATGCGTACCGAGTGGGCGCACCCGAACGCGCCCAAATCAGAGGCAGTTGGGGACATGCTTCGCGATAACATAATTCAGCCCTCGGCGAGCCTCTGGTCAGCCCCAGTGGTACTAGTAACGAAAAAGGATGGGTCAACCCGGTTCTGCGTCGATTACCGTAAACTGAACGCAGTCACGCTCGACGATGCCTTCCCCATACCCCGCATCGACGACACCTTCGACAGTCTCGCCGGAGCGCGATATTTTTCCACCCTTGATCTCGCGTCCGGGTACTGGCAGGTGGAGATGGCGGAGGAGGATCGGCCAAAAACCGCATTCACCACCCCGATGGGGCTATTCGAGTTTCGAGTACTCCCGTTCGGCCTCACCAATGCGCCCGCGACGTTCCAGCGGCTGATGGAGTTGGTGATGCGGGGCTTGCAATGGGAACAGTGCCTGATTTACTTGGACGATGTGATAGTGTTCAGTAGATCTTTGTCTGAGCATTGGTCCAGGTTACGAGAGGTATTCCAGCGACTGCGAGCGGCTCATCTCAAGCTCAAGCCACGTAAGTGTTACATCGCACAACGCGAGGTGGGGTACCTCGGGCACCGCGTCAGCGAGGCAGGCGTGCACACCGATCCAGAGAAGGTGCGCGCCGTAGTGGAGTGGCCACGGCCAAGGAATCTGACGGAGATCAGATCATTTTTGGGGCTCGCCACATATTATCGTCGATTTGTAAAGGGATTCAGCGAGATTGCACGCCCCCTCACCCAACTCACTTCCCCTAAGCACCCCTATCAGTGGACGGGGGCCTGCCAGACGGCCTTCACCACTCTCAAAGACCACCTCACCCACGCCCCCACCCTAGCTTTCCCCGATTTTACCACCAATTTTATTTTGGACACCGACGCCTGCAGCAGCGGGCTGGGCGCGGTGTTGTCACAGGTACAGGATGGGACGGAACGAGTCATCGCGTACGCCAGCCGGACCTTGAGTGGGGCCGAGCTGAACTATTGCGTGACCCGCCAAGAGATGTACGCCGTGATTTTCGCATGCAAACAGTTCCGGCCGTATTTGTACGGCAGGAGATGTCGCGTACGCACTGACCATTATGCTCTGCAGTTCCTTCTTACATTCAAGGAGCCGCGGGGGCAGATGGCCCGGTGGTTGGCGCAGTTGCAGGAGTACAACCTGCAAATCGAGTATCGGGCTGGCCGGATGCATGCAAACGCGGACGCCTTGTCAAGGCGACCCATGGTGTACGCCGAGACAAGGGCGGAGGAGGCCTGCCCGTGTTTCACGGGGGGACGCTGCCGGCAGGCAACGGACCCCCGAGCGGCCGCGGCCACTGACCCACCCCCAGCGAGAGAGAGTGCAGTGTGCGCCACAGAGACCCTGACAGGTGGCACCGAGGATCCCGTCGACCGCCCGGCAAGCGCGGGACCCGCGGCTCGGGACCCGATCGGACGGATCCAGGAGGACGTCGGCTGCACCTTCCCGGGCCTGAACGACAAGCAGCTGAGACAGACCCAGCAGCGAGATCCCGATCTGGCGGCAGTGGAGGCGGCACTGCGGGAGGAAAAGAGCGCCCTACCAGGACCCTGGAGCGGTTTGTATGCCCGGTTGTGTGTGCAGAACGGAGTGGTACGGGAGTTAACCGAGGCCAGCCAGCCGGGGTGCATCTGTGTTCCTGCCCAGGTGCGACCCCAGCTGCTACGGCTGGTGCATGACCACCCACTCGGGGGCCACGATGGGGAACGACGCACGCGAGAGACCCTGCGTCGCCAGTATCTCTGGCCCAAATTGGCACAAGACGTGGCGTCCTGGGTACAGGGCTGCCGCGCCTGTCAGCAGTGCGGGCCGAAACCGGCACGATACCAGGTACCCCTAAGGCCGTTCCGCGTCAGCCGCACGAATCAGCTGGTCGGGATCGATCTACAGGGGCCATTCCCGCGATCCCATCGAGGCAACCGGTATATCCTAGTCGCAGTAGAGTATTTCACCCGCTACCCCGTGGCAGTGGCCATCCCTGATAAAACGGCCTTGGTGGTGGCCCGGGCATTCGTGGAACATTACGTACTTAAGCACGGGATCCCAGAATGAGTCCTCACCGACCAGGGTAGCGAGTTCGAGGCCGAGCTGTTCCAGGCACTGTGCCGAGAATTCGGAATCCAGAAGGACCGAACCACAGCGTACCACCCCCAAGCGAACGGTATGGTAGAACGCATGAATCAGACCCTAGCGGGGAAACTCAAACGTATGGCGGCCGCAAACCAACGGGATTGGGACGAACACCTCCCCTACGCCCTTTTCGCCTACGCCACCACCGTACACACGTCGACGGGACAAACCCCGTTTTTAATGATGTTCGGCCGTGAGTCTCGTTTACCCACAGATTTGCTATTCGGCGTCCCTTCCCCCCAGCCGGAGGAGGGAAGCCACCCCGTGGAACACCTGTTGGAGACCCTGCGAGAAGCCCGAGGCCGAGCATACCCGCAAGGGGAAGCCGCGCATCGGCGGCAGGAACAGGGCACCCGACCCCGCATGGAACCCCCCTTATTCCTGACAGGCGCTAAGGTGTGGCTACACACTCCTCGCGTCGGGGCCGGGCAGGTGGAGAAACTGACGACCTACTGGCGGGGACCCTGGACCGTGGTGCGGCAGATCTCCCCCTGGACGGTACTAATTTATGGCGGGGAGAGGGGTCGAGAGACGGTGGTCAACGTCCGCCGCTTAAAACCGTGGAAAGCGGCCCCGGCGAGAGAGAACCCCGTCACCAGAAGGCCCCGAAATCCCGGAGTACCCGCACCCCTCGTGTTGGGGGGCCTCGCACACTACATGGGCCCCGCCGGGCCCCCGAGACGCCCCGACCCAGTCCGGAGACGGCGCGGACGACCGGCCCTAAACCCTTCCGCTGCTGAGTTTGTGCCCCAGCCCACAGGTGCCGGAGGACGGGGAGAGCCGCTGGAGTGGAGGAGGAGGCCGCCGCAGGAGCTACAGAGGACGGAACCACCTGCCCCGAGGCCAGCCACCAGGTCCGGACGGATCCCCCGGACCCCGCCACGTTTCCTTGTGGGCGCGGCCCAAGCGAGGTGCTCCAGTCAACCCGGGACGGGGACTGGCACCTCGGGGGGCTATGTGATGCCGCCGCCACGAAGCCGTTCGGCAGGCGTCCCATCCCCGACCTCGTCACCACCAAGCAACGGAGCCAACCCCTCGTCCCCTCACCTCACCTCACATGAACACACCCGCACGCATTCCCCCCCCCCCCCCATAGAGCTGGAAGGGGAGGACACCTGATCGACCGGTTTTTATCCGAGAAACCCTTATCGGGATTAACTCTCACGGTTTCCGGCGATCAGGGAATTGGATGACCTCCCCCGACGCTACGTTGCACCGCGGCGCTGCGACCGGCCTTAATATGGTGTGGCCGCGGCGAAGGGCATTCGGCCATCACGGTTGAAACGCATCCCCCACACACCCCCCCCCCCCCCCCACGCGTCGACGAGGCCAGCAGGGGAAGGACGGGACAGCATGAGTAGCAGGACCGCAGGGGCTCTTGCGCATAGTCACGGAAGGTTAGGATGGTTGCGCTTGAGCGCGCAGGCACAATTGTTGGGGTGGGTAAATGATTGAGCTGAAGGTATGAATAATCGGGAGGGCGGACGCACGCGGGGAGCCGTGCACAAATTCCCACGGCGCACCTTTGTAATAGACGCCGCCGCATAATCTGCAATAACAAAGGCATGCGTGAGAAAGGAATTAACTTGCGGCACATCCGATTAGCATATCGAAGGCGCACGGTACGTGGGAAGGGGGTAGGGGCTCGAGTCCGGGAAATAGGATAAAAAGGAGCGTAGCAAGGTAGGGACTCGATCTCTCTTCACTTCTCTTCAAGAGGAACGCGTTCAAGTCGGCTCCCAGCTCTGCCCTCCGGACGTCCGTGTGACGTGCCCGGACGGCATAGAGGAAAAGCCACAGGACGCCGAATACTTCGACCCGTGAGTAGCAAGGTGACAGGGTATCGTAAGCCGATAAATAGGGAATAGGTCCAGGGGAAGTAGGATAGGCCAGCCTCGTCGACTCACTGATTTAACATCAATTCGCAGGTAGCATATAATAAATCATTAATAGCGAAGCGTGGCCTCGTGTGATCTTGTTGAGCAGTGTGTCGCGTGTGGAGCTGTGTACACAGCGGCTCGTCACGTGGGAGCGCTGCGTAGAGCGGCGCACGAGTGGGTATCGCGTGTGCGCAGGTGTGTGCGCTCGTAGTGTGGTGAAAGGGTTCGGTGTGCCCACAGGTACCAGCTCCGTCTATCACCGCAGGGACTCGCGCAGTGTGAGGGCAGCGTCATTCGCCCTCCGACCCCTGACCCCCGTTTAATAGCGCGTGATTCATGGAGAGACAACGCAGCGTTTACAGGTGAACGAGAGCGTGCGGCGAGCGATGCCTCTCACACGAGCTCGGGGAGGGATGGACAAGGGAGGGGAGCCGTTGGGCGATGAGCCCAGCGACGGCAGCAGCTGCTCGCAGAGTAGCGAGGGGTCGACGAACAGCAGAGCCCCTGCCATAGGCACGGAGCACGGAGGGACTTCGGGGACCAGCGGCCCCAACACAATCCCTGTAATGCAACTCTGAGTTGCATTACGTTTCTAAGTTTGCTAAGTTTGATATATTTTTTCTCTCTATCACCTTGTTTCCTTTGTAAATTTTACCCCCACCCTCCTGTCCGTTACGGCAGTCCCTCCCCCTCCCCCCCTCGGATTAGCCGAGGTATTCTAGCTCTGCGATCTTACATTTACTTGCAAATTCCATCCCTAGCCCCGTCCACTTACCCTTGGGTTGTACCCACCACAAACGTATATAACCTTTGGTTGCAGTAGTTCTCTCGCTACATTTCCTCCTGCCTCAGCAGTCTGCCTGCTGTATTGTTCCACCTGAAGACGATTGCTTGTGTTGTGATCGAAACAATGTGATCTATTAGTTATTTTTCTATCTACGTGACTTTACTGAAAGAACCAAAGAGTACACATATATACATACCCACCCGTGGGTTAGGCCACCTTCAGGTACATACACGCATAGAGCCACACACCTAAAGCCACAGTTGCACCGGCGCCTCCGACTTAACAAAGCGGGGTGTGGGGAATTAACTCCGGGGTGAGGTCGGGGGTGTGGAGTGGTTGCCCAGCCGAGGTGTGGGGTCACGAGTGTGTGGCACACGCCAGTGCACTGGGAAAAAGAGGTGGAGTACCTCTCAGGGGGGCTACGCTCGGGGCGAGTGCGGCTCGGGGCTGCTCCTCCAGCTTCCGCCCCCACGCTTCGCTCTGGGACTCGGATTCGGAGTCAGCCGAGCTTTCTGGGGCCAAGAAGCAGGTGGAGGGGTGGAGCTACCCCTTGGGCGAGTCACTGCCAGTTGGCCTCCGGCCACAAAGCTGGCCGCCCCTGCCCGCTCAGGGGAAGGGCTGTCCTCCCAGGGAGGAGAGGACACCGAGGGAGAGAGCAAGACTGGCCGAGGGCGGTACCGTTGGGCTCGCGGCCCGGCCAGGCGCCATGGCAGAGAGTCGAGTGATCCGGGCAGTGATTCTCACGAAGATCACGCACGAGGGACTGCCTCAGGTGGGGGCCACCCTGGGCCGGCCCTCGCTGCACCAGCAAAGCCTCTGGTGGCGCCCCCCCCCTGCCCCCCGCCGGCCCCCCCCAGCCGCCCCCCGCCGGCCCCCCCCAGCCCCCCCCAGCCCCCCGCCGCCCCACCCTGCTCGCGTAGACCTCTAATCGCGTGACAGAGCATTGTTAATTATAATCAGTGCACGATTATCCGGCCTGTAACATTATCCCGCGGTCCCCGGGCCGATCCGGCGAAACCGGCAAAACCGCTCCAAAGGCTGTAACCAGTCCGGCGATCGGCACCGTGCGCCTGACAAAGTAGCTACGCTTGATTTCAGTGTTAAATATTATATACAGTACATTATACACTACATACAACTTAAATAATGAAAATACTGCACGTACATACATCACCCCATGCAGAGTCTTCGAGCTTAGATTGGTAAGTACGGTACATACAGTCAGTGTCATAACGTGTTTTTGTGCAACAAAAATTGGAAGCATTGATAAACACATAAATCCGACGAAATAGTGAATTTGCATGTAAAAATGTAATAAACACTAAAGTCACATGGAAAGAAAAAAAAATCTGTTTTATTTTCACTTACCTCGAGTCCTGGCTCGCCAGAAGGGGCGATGTGCATCACGCGGAGGATCGCTCCGCCGAACAAAATAGTTCCGCGGTTCGATTCATAAGTACGACCGAACGATTGCAAGTGACCATGGTTAAAAATTATAACGTGTTATGAAGGTTCATTTAAGTCCGACATTCGTATCACGGGGACTGTCTGTAGAGCCCAGGAATGTGACCATCTCTCAGATGAAGAGGAGCAAGTTCAAGATGCCACACCTCAAGAAGTCGAATCTCTCCCTTCAAAGTGTGAACAGAAGGAAGCTCCTCGACCGGGAGCTTCCTTCATGGGCATCATCAAAGCAGTGCAACCGACTGCTCGGATAAACAAGAAACTTTTTTTTATTTTACGAGGTAAGACGCACTGAGCTATATAACTCTTTTTCAGAAGTTACCTGGATATCACAAATTATAGCTCAAAGAAGCGGCTTATCGTGTGGGATAGCAGCAGTCAAATACTCTCAATGCGTGATGTTGATTCTAAATGTGAAGGGAAGAACCGGAGGACCAGGATAAAAATCCACGCAACAACGCTGACATCTTTCCTTAATAAGGAATGAGTAATCTGACAGAAAATCCTGTAAATGTTTTCCTCTTCATGTTTACAGTGAACATCCTCAGTAGTTTTACAGTAGTTCACGATATTGATCCCCTGCAAGCAATCAACACGTACATGCATTCATAACCGTGTGTGTCTGGCAGGCAGCCGTGTTGTGCAATTTCAAAGGGATAACGATGATTACCTGAGGCGCACGGTAACCAAAGCGACCACAATGACCACAACGACCAGGATCACTGACACTGCGACGATCACGAGTATGTTATTGACCGAGGTCGGTGGTGGTTCTGTCCAGCTGGACAATGCGGTATTGCTTGAGGTTGCTGTGGGAAGAGCTGCAGTCCCCTCTGAGACAACACAAGCACACGCCCACAGAGACGATTTTTATTTTATTTTGCCAGATAAAGTCTACTGAGCTATGTAGCTCTCTTTTAGAAGCGGCCTGGCCACAAATGACAGCTCAACTGAGTGGCTTATCACGTGCAAATTACAGACGCATAGAGATCCATAGAGATACATAGCGTCCCATAGACTAAACTTAACTGTTTTTTTTTATAGATAAAGCCCACTGAGCTATGTAGCTCTTTTTCAGAAGCGCCCTGACCACGAATGATGTGTTGGGGCAGTGATGGATATGCGTGCCAGTAACCCAGCACTGTGGAGGTGAGGGTTGGTGAATCACATCAAACATGTTTTCGAAATTCTATTCCCGTGGTCGTTGAGGAGGAACCGCAACTTGGCTGTGCCGGCAGAAGGTAGCGCATCAAATGCGGACTCCACCTGTTCTGTTTTGTACGAGAATGGAGCGTTTTTCCTCCTCATTGCAGAATGCAGAGCAGAGCTCCTGAGTGGCAGCTCCGTTTGGCTCTTTAAACTCGCCGATCATGTGATGAAAATCAGCAGCCCCACGTGCTTTGTCAAAGGCCACTTGTGTTTGTGGTGGCCGTGAGTGGAAGCCAGTGCATTAACCAGCGTGAAGTATGGCTAATCAGCCAGCAGAGGACATATCAAGTTCAACATCGTGTGGCTGCTGCTGCCTTCCCGCTCGAGTCTGTGGGTCTGACTTGCGCCTCCGAGTCGTATTTGGAAGGCAGATTATGACAAAGAGTGTACTTGTAATGATGTTCAACGTGTCTCTGTCCGGAATGGAAGTGATGCACCTGAGGTTCTGGTCTTGTAAACACACCACTCATTGTTCTGGTTACCAGGACGGTCTTTTACCATTTAACAGTAAGCCTGCATACACTATTTATTTGAACGGCATGCTTAAGCCCATAAAGTATAAACTTGTATGGAGATATATAAACAAAACATAAAAAGCGTGATGTAATTGTACCACCTGCATACTCTACCTGGTTAGCGATTATGTTTACAAAGCCAAGGTGAAAGAAACTCGTGTGTTGAAATCTATAATAAATCTAGACTTTGGTCAATCAACAGGTCACGTGTGCCGGAATAAAATGTGGGGTAATTTATAACTATTCTGAAGACGTCTGATCGGCGTGGAAGAGTAGGCCAAATATATTTTCCAGTTGGGCTACCCGGAGTTTCCTCAAGCGCATACATGTACGTATGTCGAACTTCTTTAGCACCATAAGTAGCCAACTCTGCTAATTAATTGGAGGTGCGGACCCTTTCGCAAGCAATGCCGTGAGCAAAATATAGCAGGGCTGTTCCTAGGGTACGACCAATCGTTTTAAATTCCATGTCCAACTTACCTGGGCGATTCGACACCCAAAGTTGCAGTGAGCTTTGACCTTCGTCATACATGGGCAGCAGTAGCACATCGCACTTGTACGAGCCGGCATCCGACGTTTCGACGCTGGCCATTGTGATGGACGCCTTGCAGCTCTCAGTGCTGCCCTGCCACTCGGCCCTTGGGTTGTAGCGTCGAATCGAGCCGTCGTTCACCAGCACCTGAGGCAGCGCGAGAATTGGTGTTTGTCATGAGCATTGCACGGCCCTTATCCACTGCTGGATGCGGTGGCATTGCCCACGGTTTAACTCGTCACACGTTACATGTGCCGATCGACCAACTGTGGTTAACCGTCAACCCTGGTTACCTACATCGTGGTAAATAAAGAACAAACATTTTTTGAAATGTAAACAATGTCAAGGTGGTTTCTCTTCGTCTCAATCCTTGCTTTTTGTGAGTGGCGTCACCAGGACCCGAGACCACATAGAGGAATACTACACACCACTTGTCTCCTTGTGAATTCGTATGGAGAGGGTTGATCAGTACATGTGTGTGTTTATATCTGTGTGGGTGTGTTCATGTCGATGTTATGGGGAGCGGTAATATCGCGGTCAGCGCGCTGCGCTACGAACCTGGTGACTCGAGTTTGATTCCCGCTCACGGCCAACACCGGTGACGATTATTTGAACCAGTCCTGGGCCTCCCGTAGGTCGACTCAGCCTCAAATGACGACCTCGCGTGGTGTGCAAACATCGCCACTCGGGAGACAAAGGCGGTCGGGCGTGGTGTGGCCACCCACCCCCTCGTGTACCGTTCTGCCTTTGATAGGTGCTACTCTCTGGCAGCATTTTCCCCAACAGTATGCTAAGTCTATACGGGGGATCTTTGTCATGTCGATGTTGGCGAGTGAGCCAGCATTGTGTCTCATTGAGAATCTGAAATGTTGCTGATGAGAAATTGAGGCAATCAGCGGTGTTGTAAATTCACGCAAGTTTTACTCTCTGCTTTTAAGTAACGGTAAGGGGAAGAGTCCGACAATTGTGTACGTTTGCACCCAAATGGGTAACACAATAAAAAAAAATACATACCGTTCCACACTTGCATGTTTATTGGCACTGTGACACTATTGTAATTCTACAACTTCATGGAGAGTTCTCACAACCCAGCTATTCGCACTCTTCCTTTCCAGCATTCACTGAACTCTTTGTATCTGCTCTTCAAGTCATTTAACTGCCTTTACTGCCTTTCAACTCCCTTAACTGTTTAATTTCCTTAACATATCGCCGATGTAGCGAGATTCCATCTCCCTCACCTGTTATACAGGTCATGGGTCCAATATTAACCCTTACGCCTGTATCGTCGTGTGGATTTTTCTATGGATTCTCCGGTTTTTCCTTCCTTTGTACACGTGGCGAAATCTTCATAACAAGGATTGTGTTTCACTTCCTTTCAGAATCAGAATATTTATACTGGAAGAATCCAATGAGCTATGAAGCTTTTTTTCATAATGCTAGGTAGACCGTGGTGGTTATGGGGGTAGAGGGGGGATTATAAAATATCCCAATGTTGCAACTGCCGCACCAGAATATTGAGTTGAACACGATGATGATAAGCCACTACATTGAGCTCTCATTACATGTGGCGAGGTCGCTTCTGAAAAAGAGCTAATAGCTCAGTGGCCTTTACCTGGTAAAATTAAAGAGTTTAGTTTAGACTTTGGGTCTCTATGCATCTCTATGGGTCTCTATGCATCTGTAATTTCCACGTGATAAGCCACTTCGTTGAGCAATCACTACATGTGGCCAAGTCGTGTCTCAAAATTGGCTATATAGCTCCGTGTGTTTTACGTGATAAAATAAAAGTTTTAATAGTTTAGTGTGATAAGCCTTGCTCCACCGCGCTATTCTGATTAACAATGTGGGTGAAATTGATTGATCTCACCTTCTCACTCCGTGATCCAGAGTCTCTCGACCATTCTACCACGGTGTCTGTCACACCGACCGTGTTGCAAGTATACTGGCAGCTCAGGAATGCGGTCTCGCCAGACTGGACGGCGACTTTGCTTGGGGTCTGGACAACTAATGCCTGTACACTCAGTAACACTTAATGCAGCATCAAAGACGCTCTCACACACATACACACGCACAGGAGCACAAACCACACACAATGAGCAACAGGTTGAAC
The DNA here is from genome assembly GCF_965212315.1 of Lampetra planeri. Classification (NCBI taxonomy): domain Eukaryota; kingdom Metazoa; phylum Chordata; class Hyperoartia; order Petromyzontiformes; family Petromyzontidae; genus Lampetra; species Lampetra planeri. Next base: position 2,299,242 of record NC_136154.1, on the reverse strand, counting down.
TCACACCGTTTGTACACCTGCAATAACGTAGACTAGCAGGAACTTGCTCAACGTCAGCGGTAAAATAGTTGGCGAATATCTACGTTGTATCATCACTCCCTCTCCTAGACCTCACCAATGTCGTGTGACGTCATAACCCGCCCCCTCTCACCATCACCGCGTCTCGTGACATCACCCCCTCTCCTCACCAGCGCACCTCAAACTAGCGTGACGTCATCACCCTTCTGCTCTAACTCACCAGTGTCGCGTGAGATCACCCCCCCCCCTTCCTCACAGCCTTACTCCAACCTTGCGTGATGTCGGTACAGGGGGTCCCCGATATACGTCACCCTGATATACGTTGTTTCATTATAAGTCGCAACTTTCCGGTAACCTAATCCCGACGGATATCAGGGACCCCCTGGACTCGTTTTCCCAACAGCCCAGTGTCTCCGAGGTCATCAGCCACTACTATATTGACCCCTCCCCCCACCACCTCACCAGCATGGCCTACCCCCCTCTCCTCACTCGGCCAAACTTTTTTTCCCCCCTGGTTACAGACAGACAGGCAAACAAGCGTATTGTCACGTAGATAGCCGAGCATGGGATTGCATACAGTGTACACGGGAGACCGAGGATGTGCAGTGAAGGACAGGCGGTCCACAAAGCTTCGAATCTGGTGCAAGGCAGAGGGAGGTGGAAAGGTCTCGTTTCATCTTATCTTGTTTTGGTTCCTAAATAAAAAAAACAAGTATCTATGACTTTGTGCAATGCATGTGTTTACATGTATATTCAATGTGTTATGTCATTTACACGGGGCTTAGCCCATTGTGTCTGCAATTATATATGGAATAGTAATTCTGTAATTATCTCACTTAAATACAGCACAGGCTCGGTTATCCGGCATACATGGGGAACGGAGGGTGCCGGTTAATAAAATGTGCCGGTTATCTGAGAATAGTTATACTTAGGGTTCACCACATTTTCCTAATACGTGAAATTTGTTTTTCAAAAAATAAACTAAGCCTACATTGTAACTATGATGAAATAAATAATGTTTTACAAAGGTACTCACGTGTCAATTATAGAGCATTCTAAGTGGATTGTGGAGAAGCAGATTGGAGTACAGTTTATAAAGTTACACTACAGGACAAGGACATCGCACAAGGACAGCACACGGACATCGAGTCTTCCGCTAGCATCGCCACCACTCAGCAGCGTCCTGAAGCTTCCACAAATAACCAATCTTTCGGAGCAGCTCACAGCAAGATGCCGGCGTGGCTCTTTGGATTTTTTTCCCGATACGTGAAGGAAGATTCTGTTATCACCGTCTATAGAGCATTTCGGATTCATAAAGTGCCGGATAACAGGGCTTTAGAATTGTACCACCTGTGTCTCGGCACAAGTAACAGAAAAATATAAAACTCACAAGGAAAAAAAACCCGAGAAAACTACAACACCCAAACGAACAATGTTGCACCTGAGACCAGTTTTCATGATCTGTAGATTTTCAAGAATGAATAAGCGCCGAACCCAGAAATGGAGGAAGCGAAAAAAAGATGCAGAATGACCGGTTTTTCAACAGCAGCCCAGCCTGATCGAGTATGATGCTGGATGTAATTACCAGCGAAACGTCACGGTACTCAAGTTGTCAATGTTGTCGGTTTACTCTCCAACACACCGGTGGTATTGAACTAGTAACGAATTGGTACGTTTTTGTTTACGTGACATACCTTACTGATTGGCTGTTGTGTGGTGGTGGGTTCCCGACACATTTATACTTTTGCGATCTAACCCATAAATACCTTTATTATGAATAAAATTGGAAGCGAAAGCCTGCGTGTCAAACTAAACTTGGTTTGTTAATGTTATATACATTTTCTTCGAACTGATTGGCCTATACTAGAGACGGCCTCCTTTATAGCCTTGTCTCACCACCGGTATTAGACCACAGAACAACGCCAAATTGTGATCAGCACAAAGGCATTACAAATATCGAAACATTCACAGGTTTAGAAATGACATCAAATAAGACTATGAACCACCAAATTATATGCATGGTCTTAATAAAAAAAAGACGAGATAATAATGAGTGCACTACAATCTTGCTTTGAACAATGACAGGCGAAAACAAATGTGGCTTACAACAAAATGAATAGAGGATTCTCTTCATGGCCATGCACCCGAACGTTCTTGTCAAACCAGGCCTGGTTTGAGTTGCCATTGGAGAGGCACGTGACTGTCACGTGCCTCTCCAATGGCAACTCACCACTGTTTGCTTTGGTCGGGAGTGGACTCGAGTTCAGTTCGCTGGCATTGTAGTTCTGAGCGTAAAGCACTTTTCCAATGCTCTCCACGTTAAACCTGCAGACCTACAAACACACAAGAAGCTGTAAGTACAGGCAGGCCTCGACTTACGAACGCCAAATTTATGAACCAGCATCATGTTGCTTTATTTTATGTTTAATTTACTATACAGCATGTATCACCCTATTACATGCAAAAGTACAATAATTATTATTTGTGAGTTTAACAACGCTTCCCTTTTTCGTTTAGCCGTAATAACACATTCTATAACACTGACCAAATGAGCATTTAAATACAGTACATTGTGGTGTTCCTAATTACGAGCCTCGGGAACCTAAACCCAATCGTAAGTCGGGGACTGTCCTAGGAGCACAGCGTAATTTTGTTTACTTTGTGTGAACGATACGCACCGTATACTCAAACAACGAGTAATAAACAATTTGTTTAACTAGAATTTCCGCGGTCTACGGCCACCTTATTCTCGCTCCTGCGGAGGCCTTCTCAGCGCTTCGTGCCTCGCCCGTCACCCCCACTGATGTCCTCTTCTCCCACCACCCCCAAATGTGTCCAGATACTAATGGGTGTGTAGGCATTCATGTTTACAAAACACATTTTTTTTTCGGGGCGGGGAGGTCAACTTTTTACCCCAAATCTGAGGTTGGGGAGGTCCACACTATAACTTTTTGATTCAGGCCTTCTAAAAGGCTCTTTTAATTTAGTTGACGGACAAACGGAACGCCGGCCTTTTATAATGGATAACCTAAAACAATGCAGATTACTGTTCGAGATTTGAAGCTTGATACAGTAAATCTGGCTGTGACGGTCCCACCTGATGACGGAGACTTGTGTTGCCTCCGAAACGTCGTGATTTATTATTTTTATTTATTTTATTACTTTTATTTTAAACTACGTGACTTTACCGAAAAAACCTAAGAGTACAGATTACTGTTGTGTAAAATCATTGATGCAAATCGCTTCTCACAATCGCTGGAACTCATCAATGGCTCTGCGTTAGTGAACGTGCGTAAACAGCTATTATCGGCTGCTGCTGCTGCATAGCTACGTGATGGTCAACAGAGACGCCACTGTTGTACTGTACTATGTAAGCTTCGTCTACGCTCCCCACGTTCACCGATTTCCACTGACCAGGGTGGATAAGTTTGGATTATTAATAACAAAAAACACATTTGAAAGGTGGCGCATTTCATTCGCAGAGCCCAATGCGCCGCGTGTGTATGGAATGCAGGACATGAACAGAACCTGCAAAGTGAAACGGCCATAATAGCTGTACACGTACACATGCATGCAAAGATCAACGATCACCCGCATAGTCTTAACAGACTGTTGGGGCAAGTGCTGTTAGCGAGTAGCAGCACCTATGAAGGCCGGCACGGCACACGAGGGGGTGGGTGACCAGGACCATGCCCAGCCCACTTTGTCTCCCTAGTGGCGATGTTTACGTCACACCGCGCCAAATACTTATTTGAGGCTGAGTCGACCTACGCCACACTGCAGGTCCCAACACTTCTTAGCTACAATTTGGAAATCCCTCCTCGTGCCGTCTCTTACCCCAAGTTCCTATAACAATGAAAATGTAAATTTCGATTTAAAGCTTTCGTGACTGCAGGGATTCATCTTCTTTGTTCTTTCGGTAAAGTCACGTAGAAGGGAAATAATAAAATAATAAAAATAAAACATAATAAAATACAATTCTCACGACGTTTCGGCCACAATGCAAGCAGCCGTCATCAGGTGAAGAACAGGTCTGTCGGAATGACTTTTTATTATTTTATTATTTCCCTTCTACGTGACTTTACCGAAAGAACCAAGAAGAATAAAAATGCAACCTATCTATATAAGACCAAAATAAATGTCTTGTCTGTTATAACTTTTAAAGTGCTGTTTGTTGCTAGCGGCTTGGCGTTTTGGGCATTAGGGAAACGAAGCTCAGATCTCGTCATGAGTAACAAAACAACGATACAAAGACCCTCCGTATCGCTTTAAAACGACTGTTGGGGCTGTTCGCGAGCAGCACGTATGAAAGCCGGCAAGGCACACGAGAGGGTGGGTGGCCAGCACCACGCCCGACCGCCCCATTGGCGATGTTTAAAACGCCAGTTACTCATTTGAGGCTGTCGACTAGGGGAGGCCCAAGACCGGTTACGATAATCGTTACCGGTGTAGGTTGTCAGAAGGAACTAAACTCGGTTCGAGCGCAGGGCACTAACAGCGGCACTACCGCTCCCCACATACACACACACAACACGGTCAACACACGAGAAAAAAGTTCAACATAAACACGAATAACGATGATTAAAAAACTAAGCATCATTTTATCTTACCTTTCTTTCTCAGACATGGGAATTCCACTGGTACGTGGTAGGCGTGGCCTGTCGGAGCTGTGCACATTCCGATTGGCTTACCGTGAAAACTGAGATTGATGGAGCAGCCTATGACACCTCCACACGTACCTTGCCCGTGACCTCACTGTGACCTGCCCATGTACAACACAGGTATTCCACGATTTACAATATGGGACGCGTTCTGAAAAATAAAAGTCGCGTCAAAGAACATTTCGTAAATGGAAAATGGATTTTCCCACTATTGTTATCCTAAATGTAGCCGGTGTTAGCTGCGATGAACCACACGTATAATTGTGCACTCTGCCGCTTGCTCCAGGTGCGCTTTATACTGGTAGGAACCTCCTGGTTACACCGGCCCACAGGGGATTATTGTGTCCGTCGTGCAGGGAGGGGCTGGCGAGGGGAGTGAGGGGCTGGTTGGGGAGGGGAGGGAGGGGCTGGGTGGGGGGTGGAAGGGGTGGGGCTGGGTGGGGAGGGGCTGGTCACCCCGTGGTGCCCTTATAAAACTCAACGTTTAACCTACTCACGCCGGCTTGTGCCCACCCTCACAGTCGGGCATATTTGCGGAATACACCACGCCGCCATTGACTCTGGCCATTGACCGAGCAACCCAACGTTCCTACCAGCTCCCTCCGCAGGAATGTGTTTATTATAAGAGAAGGCAATGGTGATCGAGGATTGAACCCCGACCCACCACGTGCACAGCAGAGTGCGAGGCACTCCGCCCCCATCCCCAATGTAGATTTGGGCTGCCCTCCGCAGTGAGAGATTGAGCTGCAGTGTAACGTGGAGGGTGTCTGTTCCGCTATTGCAGCCGACCTGTCCCCTCCCCTCCTCGCGAGGATTCACAACGTTTGGAGGGGGGACAAGGCGGACCGGCTTCACTCGGTGCCGTGACTCGGGAATTTGTTTTGTTTGAAATCCATTCTCACTGGGCTGCCGAGGGTTCGCGGCGTGTGCATTGGTGCGTGATTGAACACATGCACATTTTTTCTACGATTGTGTGTGTCCAATGGCAGATACCTGTGGCACATGTAGGGTTCGCAGATGTGCAACAGCCCGGCATCTGGGACTCAGGTTCTGTGGGTCGGTCTAAGGACACAGGCAAGGGCGTAGCGATGGCCTGCCAGTTTGGCAACTCACAGGGTGCGTGTGTGCTGGTCGACCCTGGCAATTTAATGGATGGCCACTATTAGATGTGTTAAGCATTTTGCCCGGTGTTTCCTCCTACTTCCTTGTTTTAAATTTGTTGTATAATTCTGTTGAATTACATTTTTACTTCATTTCCCGCATTTTTATTTTCAATATTTATTTCCCTGTCACCTCACTCGTAGGATGGGTAATTTTGATGAGCCAACTAGGTTCGGCAGGCTCTGGAAGAAGAGTGACCAAATTATGTGGGGTGTATAAGGTACCACACTTGACTAAGGGGACACCAGGGGCTGTTCACCCTCGAGGTTCTCCGAACTCGTGAAGTGAGTAGCTATCAATCTGCAATTGATGGTGTGTATTTTGTGCAAAACTAGTTATTACTGGCCAATATTAATTAGATAATCTACCAAAATTGAGAGATATACAAATATTTTTAACCGTTCGGACAGCTACAGTGCTGCTTGGAAGCGAATCATCAAATAATACATTGTTTAAATGCATGTGTAGTGATTTGTAGCATCACTACTGTGTCCACACGCACAAGTGTGACGTCACTATATGGGGGAGCGTCACTACCACGCGGGTCTACACACACACACATGACGTCATCCCGGCTGGAGGCGGAATGACGTCAGGGCCGGTTCTGGACTCGGGAGGCCACGGGGGTGGTGTGAGGTCGTGGCACTCTCTGCGATCCCGGCTGGACACGTGACCGGATCCCAGTGGGGGCCGGGGGCCCAGGGGGCCCCTCGGGGGGCACGTGGACAGCAGGGGGGCTTCGAGAGGGTTCTCGAAGAGCACAGAAGGGTGGTCACCACATCTACGCCTCTATATAAGGAACGAAACAGGTAGACCTCTCCACAAATCTGGCTGTCGCCTGATGAAGCTAGTTGTAATTACTGGTGAAACGTTGGACTCAGATTGTAAATGTTGTGGCTTGGCTCTCCAATACACCGGTGTGCTGTACCAGTGACGAATTGGCATTTTCTGTTTACGTGCCAACCCTTACTATTTGGCCGTGTCAGGTGGTGGCGGGTTTAACGACATATTTATATATTTATGCGATCTAAAAAAAAAACCTTTATTATGGATTATATTGGCCGTGAAAGCCTACGTGTTAAACTTACTTGACTTATTTGATTACGCCATCTCTGCTGTTCTCTTTAATCGACATCTTATTTCGTCTGCACACTCTTCTGGATTCATCTAAATGAAATTTTAATTACGAAATGTGATATACTGAATGTAATTTACTCTTTCTGAGAGTAATTTATGACGAACCTGTAAATAAAAAAGTACAATTATAAATCACCTTTATCGTAGCGTTATAAGAGCCGTTTGAGTTACCTTTCTATCAAGAAGAAAGTAAACGAAATGTTTCGATAAAAATTGGTTTTCCAAACTTTACATTTTCCTCACCTGTGCGAGTGAATAATAAAATATAAACACTCGGTTCTCCACTTATGTTTGTTGCAAATGTGCAATTGTTATAGGAATGATTTAATTATTATAAGTATCGACTTACTGAATTCTGTATTGAGGTCAATAAAAAAAGTATTTAGAAACCGGAAAGACAGGTCGGTGTTCACTAATTTTCACAAATTATCGCTAATTTTCGGAAAAAATTAGGTTGCTTTTACCAACATAAATTTGCACTAAGGTGCAATAACTTACTGGATTCTGAATTGATGTTAATTTGAAAAAAGTTACTATCATCAAAGTTTAACTGCACTAAGTTCAAATGAAAAGTGATTCTGCATCTTTATTTACATTTTTATTCCGTGTACAAAAATAAAAATAAACAATTGTCAGACAAATTAACTGAATAGATGATTTGTTATTATTCTGTAATGGCGTGCAAAACGAAAAGACAAAAACACGGGTGCAATTGGCTTTTATCAAAGCGGCGCTGGTATACTTTTGATTATTCTTGTAATCACAAACTATGCATGGAAATCCACGTAGCCTACCCAGCGTTAGGCACAGATCAAAGCTATATGTATAATGTATTTCGGACAGTCATTCAAACTCTACTCCTCACCTAAAATACTCACCTAAATCACTTTTCACAATACAAAATAATCATAAAGAACATAAACATTAAAACGATTGAATAACAATTAATTTGAAACAAAAGCGAGCCTCATTTTCACTACCTACAACCATGCTAATCAGTTATATCACTTTCACGAGAAGGCCAATAACATGACGAGGTTTATCTTAATTAGAACACAATATTTTCAGAGGTCACTGACAACAGCCCCACCTAGTGGCAATGTCACGAGCTGCCACAGGTCAAATTCAATCTGCATATTATTTTATTTCCAGAATTATACAACAAATTTAAAACAAGGAAGTAGGAGGAAACACCGGGCAAAATGCTTAACACATCTAATAGTGGCCATCCATTAAATTGTCAGGGTCGCCCAGCACACAGGCACCCTGTGAGTTACCAAACTGACAGGCCATCGCTACGCCCTTGCCAGTGTCCTTAGACCCACCCACAGAACCTGAGTCCCAGATGCCGGGCTGTTGCACATCTGCGAACCCTACAGGTGCCACAAGTATCTCCCATTGGACACACAATCGTATAAAAAATGTGCATGTGTTCAATCACGCACCAATGCACGCGCCGCGAGCCCTCGGCAGCCCAGTGAGAATGGCTTTCAAACAAAACAAAATTCCGAGTCACGGCACCGAGTGAAGCCGGTCGTGAATCCTCGCGAGGAGGGGAGGGGACAGGTCGGCTGCAATAGCGGAACAGACACCCTCCACGTTACACTGCAGTGCAATCTCTCACTGCGGAGGTCAGCCCAAATCTACATTGGGGACGGGGGCGGAGTGTCTCGCACTCTGCTGTGCACGTGATGGGTCGGTGTTTAATCCTCGATCACCATTGCCTTCTATTATAATAAAGCGCACCTGGAGCAAGCGGAAGAGTGCTCAACTATATGTGTGGTTCATCACAGCTAACATTGGCTACATTTAGGATTACAATACTGAAAAATCCATTTTCGATTGACGAAATGTTCTTTTATGCGAGTTTTTTTTTTCAGAACGCGTCCAATATTGTAAATCGTGACATACCTGCGTGGTGCATGGGCACGTCGCAGTGAGGTCACGGGCAAGGTACGCGTATGGAGATGTCATAGGCTGCTCCCTCGGTGTCATAGGCTGCTCCCTCGATCTCAGTTTTCACGGTAAGCCAATCGGAATGTGCACAGCTCCGACATGCCACGCCTACCACGTACCAGTTGAATTCCCATGTTTGAGAAAGCAAGGTAAGATACAATAATGCTTAGTTTTTTTACTAATCGTTATTCGTGGTTATATTCTTTGGTTCTTTCGGTAAAGTCACGTAGATAGAAAAATAATAACATGAAATAAAGAGAATACAAATAAAAGAAAAAAGAATAAAGAACTTAAAAAACACTAATGTAGACTGTCGCCTGGTTTTTAATCGGAGTGAGTGTACTGGCAATCTATAATGTAGACTGTAGCCTGGTTATTAAGTTTTCTTGAGTGTAGTCTATAATGTCGACTAGCAATGATTATTAAGCTGGGTGAGCGTACTGGCAGTCTTTAATGTAGACTGTAGCCTGGTTTGTAAGCTGGTGAGCGTATTGGCAGTCTATGATGTAGACTGTAGCAATGGTTCTAAACCTGAATTAGCGTACTGTCAGTTTATAATGACGACTTATTATGGTTCTTTCAGTAAAAAAAATTGTTTATTACGCGTTGTTAGAGTATGCAGTGCGTATCGTTCACACAAAGTAAAAAAAATGACGCTGTGCTCTTAGGGTAGTCCGCGACTCAGGACCGGGTTTTGGTTCCCGAGGCTCGTTCATAAGTTGGAACACCACAATGTACTGTATTTAAATGCTAATTCGGTAAATGTTATAGAATGTGTTACGGATAAACAAAAGAGGTAAGCATTGTTAAATTCATGAATAATGATTATTGTACGTTTGCATGTAATCGGGTGATAAATGATGTATAATATGTTAAACATAAAATAAAGCATGTTCATAAACCGGGCGTTCGTAAGTCGAGGCCTGCCTGTACTTACAGCTTCTTGTGTTTGTAGGTCTGCAGGTTTCGAGTGGGGAGCATTGGAAAAGTAGTTTACGCTCAGAACTACAATGCCAGCGAACTAAACTCGAGTCCACTCCCGACCAAAGCAAACAGTGGCGAGCCTGGTTTTATAAGAACGTTCTGCTGCATGGTCATGAAGAGAATCCTGTATTCATTGCATTGTAAGCCAAATTTGCTTTCACCTGTCATTGTTCAAAGCATGATTGGAATGTGTGTAGTGCACTCATTAATATCTCGTCTTTTTTTTTGAGACCATGAAATCAAATTTGGTGGTTCATATTCCTACTTGATGGCATTTCTAAAGCTGTGAATGTTTCGATATTTGCAATGCCTTTGTGCTGATACCTTTTAGCGTTGTTCTCTGGTCTAATACCGGTGGTGAGACAAGGCCATGAAGCAGGCTGTCTCTAGTGTAAGCCAATCAGTTCCAAAGACAATGTATATAACATTATTAACATTGCAAGTTTGGTATGACACGTAGGCTTTCACTTCCAATATTATTCATAATAAAGTTTTTTTGGGTTAGGTCGCAAAAGTATAAATGTGTTGTGAACCCACCATCACCCAATCAGTAAGGTTTGTCACGTAAACAAAAACGTACCAATTCGTTGCTAGTTCAATACCACCGGTGTGTTGGAGAGTAAACCGACAACATTGACAACTTGAGTCCCGTAACGTTTCGCTGGTAATTACATCCAGCATCTCGATCAGGCTGGGCTGCTGTTGAAAAACCGGTCGTTCTGCATCTTTTTTTCTCTTCCTCCATTTCTGGGTTCAGCGCTTATTCATTCTTGAAAATCTACAGATCATGAAAACTGGTCTCAGGTGCAACATTTTTCGTTTGGGTTTTGTAGTTTTCTCGGTTTTTTTTTTCCTCGTGAGTTTTATATGTTTCTGTTCCTTGTCTTGAGACACAGGTGGTGCAATTCTAAAGCCCTGTTATCCGGCACTTTATCAATACGGAATGCTCTATTTACCGGCATCTGTCATATAGACGGCGATAACAGAATCTTCCTTCACGTATCAGGGAAAAAAATCCCAAGAGCCACGCCGGCATCTTGCTGTGAGCTGCTCCGAAAGATTGGTTGTTTGTGGAAGCTTCAGGACGCTGCTGAGTGGTGGCGGTGCTAGCGGAAGACTCGATGTCCGTGTGCTGTCCTTGTGCGATGTCCTTGTCCTGTAGTGTAACTTTATAAACTGTACTCCAATCTGCTTCTCCACAATCCACTTAGAATGCTCTATAACTGACTGGTGAGTACCTTTGTAAAACAGATTATTATTTATTTCATCATAGTTACAATGTAGGCTTAGTTTCTTTCATGTATTTGGAAAATGTGGTGAACCCTAAGTACAACTACTCTCAGATAACCGGCACATTTGATTAACCGGCACCCTCCGTTCCCCATGTATGCCGGATAACCGAGCTTGTACTGTATTTAAGTGAGATAATTACAGAATTACTATTCCATATATAACGGAATATTCATTCACGTATCCGTGAAAAAAATCCCAATAGCCACGCTGGCATCTTGCTGTGAGCTTCTATAAATTGGAATCGTCAGGATGCTGCCGAGTGGTAGCGGCGCTATCGGAAGAATCGATGTCCTTGTGCTGTAGCGTTACTCTGTATTCTGTACTCTAATCTGGTTCTCTACAGTCAACTTAGAATGATTGTTATATATTCTTACATCATAGTTAAAACGTAGGTTTAGTTACTTTCTTGAAGAAAAGTTTCATGTACTTGGAAAATGTGGTGAACCATATAACCAGTCTCAGATAACCGGCGTATTTGATTAACCGGCACTGTATTCCCCATGGATGCCGGCTTTTACTGTATTTAAGTGAGATTTTTATGGAATTACTATGCCATATATATACAATGTATATGACATAACACATTGAATGTACACGTAAACACTTCACCCCAGTGGCGGCTCCTGCAAAATCTCTCAGGGGGGGCAAATGTCTGGATGTGTGTGAGAGCGTCTTTGATGCTGCATTAAGTGCTACTGAGTGTACAGGCATTAGTTGTCCAGACCCCAAGCAAAGTCACCGTTCAGTCTGGCGAGACCGCGTTCCTCAGCTGCCATTATACTTGCAACACGGTCGGTGTGACAGACACCGTGGTACGATGGTGGAGAGACTCTGGATCCGTGAGTAAGAAGGTGAGATCGATTGATTGTGCATCAGGATGGCACGTTGGAGCAAGGCTTATGACACTAAACTATTACAACTATTTGTTTTCTATTTATGAGGTAAGGCCCACTTTATTAGTTGCTCTTTTTCAGAATCGACCTGGCGATCACAAATGATAGCTCATCGAAGTGGCTTATCACCATGTGGAAATGCATAGTAGCAAGCCAAATACTCTAAACGCATGTAATTTATAAATGTAGAGGGAAAAAGTGGACGGCACGGAGATAATTGTGTGCGACCACAGGAGAACAATGTCAAAATATACGAATAACCCAATCGGTAAAGGATATCCATTGTAATGTATATGCATACATTAACTCCACCCCCCCTCTGGCCTTCGCACGCTGATTGGCTCACAAGTGACGACATCACATTTCGGAGGATTTATCCACAAATCTGGCTGTCGCTTGATGATGCTAGTTGTAATTACTGGCAAAACGTCATGCTCGAATTGTAAATGTTGTGAGTTTAATCTCCAATACACCGGTGTGCTGTACTAGTGTAGTGGGTTCCACGGAGACCCACACTAGGACTTGGAGGCAACACGTTTATTACAACACCTTGACAGGGTGACTACATAAATGTACAGAATAACGACGTAAGTGGTAACTAACTTCCACGAGTGACTGAACCACAACGGGCAACTACATAACCGGGTCAGGTCAGTAACGTACTGCCTGACCCACGATGGCGAACGTGACGACCGAAGATCGAGGAGACGTAGCACGGCAGGTTGATTGCAGATGACAGCCTGGATCTGCTCTCGGGACGTCCCTTTTATGCCTCAGAGTGTGGCCTGGCTCCGCCCTCGGCCACGCCCCCTTCTAGATCCTGCTAGAAGGTTCCGGACCCAGTATCACGTGTCCCTCACGCCACCCCTTGGCCCCCCTCGCTACCCTGTCTCAGTCACGTGCCCTCTGGGGTTCACCCAGACTGTCATGACCTGAAGTACCCTCTCTCTGACCGTCACCAGAACCATGGCATACACCCCTGGTGCAAGAGAGAGGCTCTAACATACACAGTACCACTCTTCTCCAGTAGCTGCGCTAGACGCCGTAGTGACTCAATATACATCACTACACTAGTAACGAATTGGCATGTTTTTTTAAGATGAAAAACCTTCCTAATTAGCTGTGTCGGTTGGCGGCGGGTTTAGCGACGCATTTATCATTTTTTTTTTATCTAACCAAAAAACATCTATTATGAATTTCAAAAAACACATGCGACAGGGTTAAGATCGAACCCACGACCTACTGTATACCAGGCGAGGGAGATAACATCTCGCCCGCCACCACGGCAAGATGTTAAGGCAGTTCAAGTCAGTTAAGGGAGTTAAGTGACTTGAAGAGCAGATGCAAAGGGGGAGAATGGCAGAGTTGTCAATGCTGGAGAGGAAGAGAGAGAAAGCAGCTGGGTTGTGAGAACTCTCCATGAACTTGTAGAATAACAATAGAAGTGTCACAGTGACAGGAGACACTACCTACCGATTGTTCCAAGTGTGGAACCGTATATATATTTCTAAATTGTGTTACCCATTTGGGTTCAAACGTACACAATTGTCGGACTCTTCCCCTTACCGCTTCTTAAAATCAGAGAGTAAAACTCGCGCAACTTTATAACACCGCTGATCACATCAACTTCTCGCCAGCGACATTTCAGATTCTCAACGAGACACTAAATTCTGACTCAGTCGCTAACATCGACGCGACAGAGATCACCCGTAAAGTCTTAGCATAATGTTGGGGCAAGTGCTGTAGCGAGTAACACCTATCAAGGCTGAACAGTACACGAGGGGGTCGGTGGCCAGTGCCACGCTCGACCGCCTTTGTCTGCCGAGTGGCGATGTAAACACCACACGAGGTACTAATTTGAGGCTGAGTCTACCTAGGGGAGGTCCAGGACCAATTGACATAATCGTAACTGGCGTTGGCCGTGAGCGGGATTCGAACTCGGGTCACCGGGTTCGTAGTGCAGCACACTAAGCGCTACGCGACCACTCCGCATAACATCGACATGAACACACCCACACAGATATCTATCTACACACAAACATACTGATCAACCCTCCACATACGAAATCAGGAGACAAGTGGTGTGGTATTCCATTATCCGGTTGGCTATGTACCATCTTAAAGTTCAACATACATTCCTGTGTGGTCTCGGGTCCTAGTGACCCCACTCACAAATAGCAACGATTTAGATGATGCAAACATTGTGAATGTTTAAATTTTTTAATATTTAATTATTTTCAACAAATCTCAAGTGTTAGTTGTAAAGTAGTGGACAATAAAAGCAACCTTCATGTCGACGATACTCTCATCATGTCACAGACCCGGAAATTTCAATCCCAGCCATTTTAACCCCAGTGAGGAGATGCGGGGTAGCATCAGGATACCAGCCAAACGCAACTGAATCGGTGGTGATGCCCCGATCTCCCAACTTTCCCAAACCCCAAGAGGATTTTTACCCTTTAAGTCGTGCCCAACTCATGTCAAATACCTGGGTGTGATGATTCCTTCCTCTTTAACGTTGCTTTACTGGACAACCGCCCCCTCCCCTACTCCAAAAGACTGTTACCTCACTGCTGCAAACCTTTAATATCACTGCTAGGAAGGCTACCCTGGCGAATTGAAAAGACCATGAACCCCCCTCATGGAAGCAGTGGCATAACACGTCAATCGCCCTCGCTGAAACAGAACATTCAAGCGACCTCGGTGGGGGGGGGGTAGACATTTGTAACGATGTGTGACGAGGGGGGGGGGGTTGAGAAATGTGACGTCACATCCAAATGCTCAACTTTAAATAAATATAGTATTGTTATAACAACACGAATTTTGATTAATTTTCATTATTAACTATTTGATTATTTAAATTAACTAAGGTCACCTTTTATTTATTCCATGAAGGAGCATTTTGCTACTCCATGGGAGAATGGAGAAGCATTCATTTTTGAATATTTTTTAAATTATTGTTATTAAACATTTTTATTCTAATGATTCTACCAGGGCTTTTCATTCTGTGGAATAAATATATGATTGTTATAATTGTACTCTCCATTTTGCTTCGTTCTACTACAAAGTTCAAGTTTTTTTTATAGTTATAATTACTTTTAATATTTTATAATTATAAGATAATTTCAATTTAATATTCTGAACATCGGCATTTTTAGTTAGACGTTGCATATTTTCAAGTGAATTTTATGCTAAATTTAAGCTTTCCAACGCCTTTTTAATACGTGTTTTCTCCTACAATATCAGAGTGCAGCGCCACATTAAATACGCACTACAATGACAATAGTTGAAAGCGATTTGAAGCATGTTTTATTTTAAAAATGGAAACATGGTTTTGGGGGCGGCAGAGCTTTGTAACGTCATATTTGATGGGGGGATCTGTCTTTTTGTGATGCTGTGTGAAGAGGGGCGGGGGTCAAAAATCGTAAAAAATCGCGTGACGTCATTTATGGACGGCCCCTAAGGGCAGGGAGCGAGAGTTCGAAGCCAGATAGTCCCCGTTCCTGCTGAGCCTCGCGTGAGGTGCACATAGAGAGAGGTCCGGAGGAGGATGCGGGCGTGTTAATCACTTCCTTGCGGGACTTGTACTGACGTTAAACTCACCTGACGCGTGTAGCTTATTTTGTTGTGGTGGATTTTGTTACGTCTGCTCCCCTCCCCCACTCCTTTTCCCTTTATTTTGTTCCTCTTCCCCTTGCCTTCCACCCCCCATATAAAAACTCTCCACTTCCCGCTCGCGGTCCCTGTGTGAGCGGAGCAGAAAGCATCTCCCCCTCCCAGACCTCAGGAGCACTGAGTTTGGGCTGCGGTCCGCAACATTTTTGTACCCCCAACACTTTGTAACGGTTCGTGCCTTGTACCGAGCTTTTGTCAAATGATATTTTACTAAATGTGTTCTCCATTTACCACTATGCAAGTAACCAGGGTTAACAGTTAACCACAGTTGGTCGATCGGTACACATCACGTGGGCACTGCCACCGCATCCAGCAGTGGATAAGGGCCGTGCAATTCGCGTGACGAACACCGATTCTCGCGCTGCCTCAGGTGCTGGGGAACGACGGCTCGATTCGGCGCTACAACCCAAGGGCCGAGTGGCAGGGCAGCACTGAGAGCTGCAAGGCGTCCATCACAATAGCCAGCGTCGAAACGTCGGATGCCGGCTCGTACAAGTGCGATGTGCTACTGCTGCCCATGTATGACGAAGGTCAAAGCTCGCTGCAACTTTGGGTGTCGAATCGCCCAGGTAAGTTGGACATGGAATTTAAAACGATTGGCCGTACCCTAGGGACAGCCCTGCTATATCTTGCTCACGGCATTGCTTGCAAAAGGGTCCGCACCTCCAATTAGCAGAGTTGGCTACGTACGGTGCGAAAGAAGTTCTACATACGTATATGTATGCGCTTGAGGAAACTCTGGGTAGCCCAACTGGAAAGTTGATTTGGCCTACTCTTCCACGCCGATCAGACATCTTCAGAATAATTATGAATTACCCCACATTTTATCCCACCACATGTGACATGGTGATTGACCAAAATCTAGATGATGTATTACAGATTTAAACACACTACTTTACTTTGACTTTGTAAACATAATCGCTAACCAGAGTATGCAGGTGGTACAATTACATCACGCTTTTTATGTTTTATTGATATATCTCCATAAAAGTTTATACTATATGGACTTAAGGATGCCGTCCAGATAAATAGTGTATGTAGGCTTACTGTTAAACGGTAAAAGACTGTTCTTGTAACCAGAACAATGAGTGGTGTGTTTACAAGACCAGAACCCCAGGTGCATCACTTCCATTCCAGACAGAGACACGTTGAACATCATGACAAGTACACTCTTTGTCATAATCTGCCTTCCAAATACGACTCGGAGGGGCAAGTCAGACCCACAGACTCGAGCGAGAAGGCAGCAGCAGCCACACGATGTGTGCGTGTATATTGAACATGATATTTTCTCTGTTGGCTGATTAGCCATACTTCACGCTGATGAATGCACTGGCTTTCACTCACGGCCACCACTGACACCAGTGGCCTTTGACAAAGCACGTGAGGCTGCTGCTTTTCATCACGAGATCGCCGAGTTAAAACAACCACACGGAGCTGCCACTCAGCAGCTTTGCTCTGCATCCCCCTCGCCACTCAGCGTCAAACACTACCTGTGCTATGTGCATGGCCTTCAGGATGAGCTCGTGGAAATATTTTGAACTTCTTTCGCACCACCGTACGTAGCCACACATGCCAATAATCTCCGAGGTACGGGGGAAGGACAATAACACTAAACACAACAAGACCCGTACCCATATGTGTATGTATGTTGAACTTCATTTGCACCACCGAACATGACCAACTGTACTAATCTCTGAGGTGCGGGGAAGGACAACAAACGTAAACACAAAAAGCAGTTCTAAAATAATTTGTATTTGGTATTTGCAGTAAAAATGCCATACACTAGAACAAGGTTGTTTGTCAAAAATGTGCACGATTGCGAAATGTAAAACAATTCGCACATTGATTTTACATTTAGACTTAATTCATTGAGTTGAATTGTGAATCGAATCAAATATCTAATCCAATTGTATATTTGTACAGCCCCTTCACTCAAGGCCCTCGCTTACAACGCACACCCATACTGTCTGGTAGGCTCCGTTGAGGGTCATTGGGGCACCGTGGTGGCGAGATGTTATCTATCTCCCTTGCCACTCCATGTGTGGTCAGGGCTCTTCTGAAAAAGAGCTACATAGCTCAGTGGGCTTTACCTATTAAAAAAAAAAAGTTAAGTTTAGTCTATGGGACGCTATGGATCTCTATGCGTCTGTAATTTGCACGTGATAAGCCACTCAGTTGAGCTGTCATTTGTGGCCAGGCCGCTTCTGAAAGAGAGCTACATAGCTCAGTAGACTTTACCTGGCAAAATAACATAAAACATAGTTTCAATGTGGGCGTGTGTGTTTGTGTTGTCTCAGAGGGGACTGCAGCTCTTCCCACAGCAACCTCAAGCAATACTACATTGTCCAGCTGGACAGAAGCACCACCAACCTCGGTCAAAAACATACTCGTGATCGTCCCTGCGTCAGTGATCCTGGTCGTTGTGGTCATTGTGGTCGCTTTGGTTACCATGCGCCTCAGGTAATCATCGTTTTCCATTTACAATTGCACAACACGGCTGCCTGCCAGACACACGTAGTTATCAATGCATGTACGTGTTGAGTGCTTGCAGGGGAACAATATCGTGAACTACTGTAAAATTACTGAGGATGTTCACTGTAAACACGAAGAGAAAAAAATCTCAGGATTTTCTTTTTTACAGATGTAATATTACAGTTTAAGTCAGTCAGATTACCCTTTCCTTATTAAGGAATTATTTCGGCGTTCAATCTTGATTTGAAGCTTTCGTGACTGCAGGAATTCATACTCTTGGGTTCTTTCGGTAAAGTAACTTAGATAGAAAAATAAGTAATAAATCATAATAGATCACGACGTTTCAATCGTAACAACAAGCAATCGTCTTCAGGTGAGAAAGAGAAACAAGCCGCTGCATTATATAGATCCGAGGGGGGAACTATATAATGCCCCGTCACAGCGGCTTGTTTCTCTTTCTCACCTGAAGACGATTGCTTGTTGTTGCGATCAAAACGTCGTGATCTATTATTGATTTTCTAAGTGACTTTACCGAAAGAACCAAAGATATAGGGGTTGTTGCGTGGATTTTTATCCTGGTCCTCTGGTTTTTACCTCCACATTTAGAATCAACATCACGCATTTAGAGTATTTGACTGTTGCTATCCCACACGATAAGCCGCTTCTTTGAGCTATCATTTGTGATAGCCAGGTAACTTCTGAAAAAAAAGCTAAAAAGCTCAGTGGGTCTTACCTGGTAAAATTATTTAACAAAAATAGTTTATCCCAGCAGTCGGTTGCGCTGCTTTGATGATGTCGACGATGATACCATTTGGTCGAGGAGCTTCCTTCTGTTCACACTGTGAAGGGAGAGATCCAACTTCTTCAGGTGTGCCATCTGGAACTTGCTCCTCTTCATCTGAGAGATGGTCACATTCCTGGGCTCTACAGACAGTCCCCGATATACGAATGTCGGACTTAAACGAACCTCCATAATCATCCTCACTTGCAAACGTTCGGTCTTACTTACGAATCGAACCGCGGAACTATTTTGTTCGGCGGAGCGATTCTCCGTGTGATGCACATCGCCCCTTCTGGCAAGTGAGCCAGGACTCGAGGTAAGTGAAAATAAAACTGATTTTTTTTCCTTTCCACGTGACTTTATTTACGATAGTGTTTATTACATTTTTACATACAAATCCACACTATTTCTTCGGATTTATGAGTTTATCAATGCTTCCTATTTTTGTTGAACCATAACACGTTATGACACTGACCACATGTACCGTACTTAGCTCGAAGACTCTGCATGGGGTGATGTATATACGTGCAGTATTTTCATTATTTAAGTTGTTTGTAGTGTATAATGTACTGTATATAATATTTTACACGGAAATCAAGCGTAGCTACTTTGTCAGCACACGGTACCGAACATCGGACTGGTTACAGCCTTTAGAGCGGCTTTGTCGGTTTCGCCGGATTGGCCCAGGAACGTGGGATAATGTTACAAGCCGGATAATCACGCACTGATTATTATTAACAATGCTCTGTCACGCGATGCGAGGTCTACGCGAGCAGGGTGGGGGGACTGGGGGGGCGGCGCCACCAGAGGCTTTGCCGGTGCAGCGAGGGCTGGCCGGGGGTGGCCCCACCACAGGCAGTCCCTCGTGCGCGATCTTCGTGAGACTCACTGCCCGATCACTCGACTCTGCCATGGCGCCTGGCCGGGCCACGGGCCCGACGGCCAGTCTCGCTCTCTCCCTCGGTGTCCTCTTCTTCCTGGGAGGACAGCCATTCTCCTGATTGGGCAGGGGCGGCTACCTTGGTGGCTGGAGGCCGACTGGCAGTGACTCGCTCTCTCGCCCAAGGGGTACGCCAACCCCTCAGACTTTCGTCCACCTGCTTATAAGCCCCAGATGGCTCGGCTAACTCCACATCCGAGTCCGGAATTAAGCGTGGGGGGCAGGGGCAGGAGGAGTAGCCTCGAGCCGCACTCGCCCCGAGTGCAGTCCCCCTGATGGGTACTACTCCTCACTCTCCGAGTGCACTGGCATGCGCCACACACTCGTGATCCCACACCTCGGCTGGGCAACCAGTCTGAACCCCCCGACCTCACCCCGGGGTAAATTCCCCACACACTGCTTTGTTGAGTCGGAGGTGCCAGTGCAACGGTCGCTATAGGTGTGTTCCTCTATGCCTGTATGTATCTATAGGTGGCCTAACCCGCAGGGGGTATGTATATTTACGTATCTCTCCACATGGGCGGTGTGAAGCTCCTTGTGCTCACGGCTAATATACACTTTTTCTGCCTTTTCGCGTGCTCTGGCGGTGCAGGGCGTAGGTATATCGGATCGGACCTGGTACGGTCCACTAGAGGAGAAACTGCTTTATGCATGATATAAATTACTCGGCGTTGGCCCCTCTGTGCGTGCAGTGCACAACGCCTAAACTTGGCTCCTCGCCCCACATACACACCATCCAATATCCCTCCACCCGAGGTAATATGGCTTTCCCACGGCTCAGGGATACGGCTCCTCAGAGTAGGGATCCTGTACATGCCTTGCTGGCGGCAGGGAGGTTCTTCCAAACTGAGGGCCTCCCAGTCGGGCCGAGTCCTCTCATAGATTTACAGTGAGGGAAAAAAAGTATTTGATCTCCTGCTGATTTTGTGCGTTTGCCCACTGACAAAGAAATTATCAGTCTATAATTTTAATGGTAGGTTTATTTGAACAGTGAGAGACAGAATAACAACAAAAATCCAGAAAAACGCATGTCAAAAATGTTATAAATTGATTTGCATTTTAATGAGGGAAATAAGTATTTGACCCCCTCTCAATCAGAAAGATTTCTGGCTCCCAGGTGAGAGTTCCCGTGGAACTCTACACCTTCATGTTCATCCACACACAACCACTCTCCAGCTCACTTACCGCCAGACTGCCCACCCCTGCCCCTGGTTTATGTCCACTCTGGGCCCTAGCTCCCTAATTTGCTACCGATAAGGGGAGCGGTTAGACGGGATTCGGGATTCGCCAGCGCCAATCACGTGACCCCGACTTTCCCGTTTCACCCCTTTCCACCTCCCTCACACGCCTGCTGTCAATCAACATTGTAATTACTCCCAGCGAGAAGCGGAAGTTCCCACGGGCTTTGGCGCGGCCATTTCCGTACTTCTCCTGGGGACCGCCACGTATTCGATCACATTGAACCTTGTACAGTGTGATCGATAGCAACTGAGAGTGTTGCGCTTATGTGCCTATGTTAATAAGTGATTATGTTAATATTCTATAGCTGCACCCCACTGGGGTGTCTGCCCTGCCGACATCGGCAAGTAATGTGCTGGGTTCAGTGTCTGCCTCCACAGAGCACCCGTAGGTGCAATTCCTCAGCCCCTGCAGACTCTCGCGCCTCCAAGACACTGGAGCCATACTCCTGTAGTAGTCGTATTGAAGGGGTGCCCGGGGCACCCGCCTGCTTCGCGTCAGCGCCCTTGGCCCTGCCAGTGCCTGTCTCTGTGGAACAAACTCAGGCACGTGGGTTAAGGGTCACCGGCCCCATGAGGGCTCGAAAGGCAAATGGTTGCTAGGGCTGGGCCATATCTTCCTCTGCCCTGGCTTCGACGCGGAGTTGCCACCGCCACAGCTGACGCACGTTCGCTACATTTCCCTCGGGGGGGGGGCGTCCACTCCCTTGACCTCTAATGTCCAGCGCGAGACCTTACGCTGCACCTGCAGTGGCCCGGTCCAAGCGCGGATGAACTTGGCACACTGGCCCAGCTTGGAGCCAGTTGCTGTGGTCCTGCCGCTGGTGTGCCATCTCGCCCTCCTGCCAAGCACGCGCGAACCTCTCTAATGGAGTCAATGTGCCGGTGTAAGGGGTGCTCCACCCTGGGTGACTGCAGCGCCTCGTAGACACCATGGTACTGTATGTCTGGAACCACATCTTTTACAGACGGGACCAGATCACGGATTTTATGTACTGTGTTGAATCGGACCTGGATCTTGTGTTTATTCAGGATTTTGGAGATCTTTTTTGTGACCCCCCGCAATGTAGGGTAAGGTGATGGTTTTGAATGGCTCCTCAACAGGATCCTTCTTGATGGTTGGAGTGATGGCTTTGCGGATTGTGTAGTTGGAGTAACCATTAGCCTTAAGAGCTTGGCGTACATGTTTGAGTTCACTGGCAATGTGTTCCTGGTTGGAGATGCATTGGGCTCTATGGTGTAGAGTCTTGATGAGGGAATTCTTCTGGGATGGATGGTGGAGCTTTAAATCGAAAAGTGGCTTATGTATAAATGTATAGCAATAATCAAATAATTTACACGCATGTTTCTAAATACGGGAGGAAAAAAAACGGAGGACACGGATAAAGTCCACGTGACCACAAGGAAAACACACAAATGACAAACATACAGCAGGCATCGTCAGAGTGGGGGTCAAACCCAGCACCTCCTACACACCAGACGTCGGAGATAACGTCTCGCCGTCTAGCCACCGATGGTCTTTAAATCAGTGAAGGATGGGGCACAGTAAGCAGGCGGGGACTAAAGAATAAGTCACGGGGCCTGAACAACGTCCCTGTATATTGCAGGTAATATAAAGCATAGAATCAAATACGTGCAAGCAGGCTGCTAACCATGAGCACCGCGGATGTGGCAACAGACCGATTACTCGATTACCCATGCAATTTATAACGCGCACAAAGTCAATGCGTGATGGCACGAGTACGGCATACTTGTGTAGAGGAGGAGTGGGAGGAAGTGAGGTCATCGGCAGGAAAGAGTGGGATGACGTCATAGGGGGACGTCATGTTATCCAGAGGGGGAGGGTACTTAAGGGGGATCCCGGGCAGAGGGGCGGGGTCGTTGTGGGGAGCCGAGAGGAGCGGAGGACGCGCCGCTCGGCACTGGGACCCCCGTCTGGGCTCGACCAGTCGGGGGCTTAGGGGAGAATATGCCGAGGAGTGAAGTGGGTACCGGGACGGTCCACGGGAAGTACCAAGTGTAGAAGCACCTTCCTCTGGTGTGATCTGGTGGTCCTGTACGTGAGTTGTAGTAGTTAATAAACCGGCAGTAGCCCTCGTCTCCGTGTGAGTTTACAACGCAACACTTGTTAATGACCCGGCTGGCGATGATAGGAAGCCAGTCGAGGGAGGTGAGGAATGTAGACGAGGCTTACAGTGGCCGCGGATGATGTGGGCGAGGTTGCCTTGCGACCTTTGGAGTTTGAGTATATTTGATGTTGAGCAAATCAAGGACGGAGTTGCAACAGTTGGATGGAGACCCAACTGTACGCGCAGCCAAGGGTATTGTTGGTGGTGATTGGATTTGAGTGACAGAATGGCCCTGTGGTGGTAACAATGGCAAAGGTGTAGCCCTAAAATTACCTGCCCATGCCACTGCCTTCACTATAGGGTACTTGCTCTGCTCTTCCGTAATATCAATTTCGTCATCGTCAACAGTCTATAAAAGAGCATAATAGCTCAGCAGATTTTTACAGGATAAATATTCTGAGTGACAGCAGCAAAATAATCAGTAACAAAAACATAAGCAACAGGGCATAATAAGTTCACGCTTGTGATCGAGTGCTGTAGAGGAAAGTGTTGGTGGAGACACGTATTTTGTGAAAATCCCAAAAACGTTGGGCTGCAAGTGTGATGCCGCCGCCACGAAGCCGTTCGGCAGGCGCCCCATCCCCGACCTCGCCACCACCAAGCAACAGAGCCAACCCCTTGTCCCCCTCACCTCACCTCACATGAACCTACCCGCACGCATTCCCCCCCATAGAGCTGGAAGGGGAGGACACCTGATCGACCGGTTTTTATCCGAGAAACCCTTATCGGGATTAACTCTCACGGTTTCCGGCGATCAGGGAATTGGATGACCTCCCCCGACGCTACGTTGCACCGCGGCGCTGCAACCGGCCTTAATATGGTGTGGCCGCGGCGAAGGGCATTCGGCCACCACGGTTGAAACGCATCCCCCACACACACCCCCCCCCCCCTACGCGTCGACGAGGCCAGCAGGGGAAGGACGGGACAGCATGAGTAGCAGGACCGCAGGGGCTCTTGCGCATAGTCACGGAAGGTTGGGATAGTTGCGCTTGAGCGCGCAGGCACAATTGTTGGGGAGGGTAAATGATTGAGCTGAAGGTATGAATAGATCGGGAGAGGGGAGGCGCGCGGGGAGCCCGGGCACAGATTCCCACGGCGAGCCTTTGTGACGGACGCCGCCGCATGAACTGCAATAATGGGGGGGCCTGCGTGAGAAAGGGATTGATTGGAATTTGTGCCGCGCAGGTCGCTCATTGATTAGCATCACAAAAGCGCCGTGGAGGTGCCGCGGAGCCGCCGTGCTCGTGCAAGGGGGGCGCGAGCCATTGTTTAGAGTTTACGCCGCGCGGACAGAGGATTAATTAGCACATGCGCCGCTCATGAGCGGAGAGCCTTCGGGAGTACGGGACAGAGGATAAAAGGGATCGCAGCAAGGTAGAGAGACTGACTTCTCTTCAAGAGGCACGCGTGCAAGTCGGCTCCCAGCTCTGCCCTCCGGACGTCCGCGCGACGTGCCCCGACGGCATAGAGGAAAAGCCACAGGACGCCGAATACTTCGACCCGTGAGTAGCAAGGTGACAGGGTATCGTAAGCCGATAAATAGGGAATAGGTCCAGGGGAAGTAGGATAGGCCAGCCTCGTCGACTCATACTGACATAACATTAATTACCAGGTAGCAGATAATAAATCATTAATACGAAGCGTGGTCTCGCGTGATCTCGTTGAGAGGTGTGAACGTGTGTGGTACTGTGTACACAGTGGTTCGCCACGTGAGTGAGCGCTGCGCGGAGCTGCGTGCGTGAGTGCGCGTACGTTCGCTACGTGTCGGATACGGGTGCGCATTGGTCACGCGGTTATTCGACGTGGAGGCGAGTGCCGCACAGGGCTATAGACGGGCACACGCTCGCAGTGTGCGAGAGCTGTACGTAGCGGTGTAAAGAGGGGGAGTGTGCCGTCTGATTGATGATGCTGTGCGCACGTATGCTCGCAGCGTGGGAGCGTGGCGCGAGGCTGTAACAGTAGGGGCGTCGTGTTCGAATGCCGGCGAAACCGTAGCGGGTAAATAGGGAGGTGGGGTAACGTAAACGGAATAGGGGATGCAGGCGGGAGGGACGCCGAGGGCCAACGGCCCCCACACAAGCTTACCAGGTGATTGCAATAGAGCAAGTTGATTTATGAATCGGTATGTGAGACCCAAATGTGAGATTTTCTCCAACTTCTCTTTTTTCCTCCTACATAAAGACTCATAAATGGGCTTGGCCAAACATGCCAATTGAGCAGGACTGACTACACAGCGGTTAGTGCACTGCACTGTGTACCCAGCCGTTAACATGAGTTCGATTCTGGACCACGGGTTGCACCAATGGGGAGTGACATATTAATCTGTCCTGTGCGCCTCCAGTCCCTCTCTCGTTAAACCTGGCCATCAGATGAACCTTTTGTCAGAATGTAAATACATTTCTCCTTTTTTATTCTCTCGCCGGCCCCTCAATGTCCTTACAAAGTTCAATGTGTGTGTGCGTTACAAATTGTATTCATGAACAAATGAACAGCGTGGTGATGGAGTACGGTCAAAGAACGAACATGACCGATATGGCACGGGAACGCCTTGATATCACAGTAGATTGACAAAGGGCTGATTGGCAATGAGAATGATGAGATGCATCTCGATGCTTCATGAAGACACTTTGTGTTGTATTGGCTATAGCTACCCAAAGTCTAGAGGCAAACTGAAGTCGATCTTCAAACAAATAATAGCAGTCGTTTGCCTCTTTTGGTGGCCATGGAATATGTTAATTCCACATTCCAACGTCTCAAGGTGATGACAACTCATGGAAAAGTTATTCTTGTATCAAGCCAGCTGCATGAGAGGTGGACATGGTGACAACACTGTGTGTCTAACTCTAGCATACAGAAACTCATAGACTCACAGAGAGACTCGTTAACTCATATAACCTCATAGTTACCTCGAGATCCAGGAACTCAAATAGATACGAATAGACTTGCAATTCTCAAGCGTGGTCAAGGCAGAAAAACAACAGAAAAACAGCCCAAGACCAAATCAAGACAA
This sequence comes from Lampetra planeri, assembly GCF_965212315.1. Classification (NCBI taxonomy): domain Eukaryota; kingdom Metazoa; phylum Chordata; class Hyperoartia; order Petromyzontiformes; family Petromyzontidae; genus Lampetra; species Lampetra planeri. Next base: position 2,272,894 of record NC_136154.1, on the reverse strand, counting down.
CACAGTACCTAAATATAATTGCACATTGCAATTTAAAGTTACCAGAACATCTGTGGTTATGTCCAGCACTAATCTTCTGCTTGAGAATGTTTTGAAGAAAGCTTTACGATGCTAATGGAGGTAAACAACGTTGTTCCAAAACGTTGGTGCTGCAATGGAATAGGCTTAATTTATAGGGCATCCATGTTGGTTCGGTTATTTACGGATGTCCATGTTGATAATGTTTTTTAGCCAATGAGGCGGTGGCGTCCTCATCCTACCAGGTCCCCTTCCCACCTGCTCGGCTATTTTGTTCCTTGTCTAGTGCAATAGCGCTGGCTGCTGTCTACAAAGTGCAACTACAAGGTATGGCAGTACACACGTCGAGAGACGACGGTACGGTATATACGAGGGATAAAATATCTTGGCAAAACTCATGCAGGGGGCTATCTGGAAGCCCCGGGGACCTGTTAGTAGGTTCCAGTTGGGGGGGTATGGTGAGGGCGGATCAAGGCCACGCTGGGAGCATAAGAGCGAGAGTGGATCCCCTCGCCGTGCTGCTGTTCGTCACCACCATCGCCGCCGTCTTCACCATCACTGGGGCATCGCTAGCTAGACCGCCTGCCAACTGTTTCGCTAGATAGTGCCGCCGACAATAGACGGTTGTGTGTGCACCCACGTAGGGTGCCTCCAAGTATTAGTCTCCGATATGCGTCACTACACATGTAATGTAGTTGTGCATTTGTCCACAAGACTGCATCACGTGAATTGTGCACATATATCCTTGAGCCCTGACCCTAATATGTAATTAACAATTAGCCACCTCAACCATATAGCCCTAATCCCTAACTCTAAACCCTAACTCCCTAAAAGTAATCTTAACTAATAAACCCTAACCCTATTCCTAACCACTAAACCTTACCCAAAACAAAACCCTAACCCCAATCCTTTCAACCAATCGGAGGCGGTAGCGGATTTGGTGTGGATTGCAGTGACACCACCAGAATGTGCATGGATGGAAAATTAATGTCTTATGGCTTGGACTTGAACACACGTATTAAAGCCAATGGGTAAATCAATAACGTCAAAGGGTAATGATAATTCATATGTAAAAATCAAATTATAATTTGATGTTTACATATTAATTCAGTAGATTTAACTGTTGGATTCCTGGAAGTGACCAAGTGAAATAATACAGGTTTTGATGATACTAGTGAAAAAGTTTATATTCTTGCAGTTTCATAAAACGTAATTTACCCTCTTCAAAATCTTCTGCAGATATTTTGCAGTGATACCTAGGGTCATTTTGTGAATGTAAGACTGTTGAGTTTAAAGTCTTCCTTGTGAGTTCTGCTTGGATGGTGTTTAGAAGAATCTAAGAGTCAGTGGATGGTATTGAGATTTCTTCCAATATTCTTCTCCAGGCACTTGACTCGTGTTCCAGAAAGTTCACTTGAGGATGACATCTATTTTTTCGATTTATCCACTTGTTGGTATGGCAGTTTGTTTATTGGGGCTCTGTTTTGTTTAAGGTGCTAAGTGTTACCATATTCTCAAGGTTCTAACAGGATTGTGCTGTCTTGTTCTAGGGATTGTCTATTGTGGTGTTTTTGTCGGATTGTCACTTTAGTAATTTAAGACAGACTGTTTCAAAATGTTGATCTCCTGCTAATTTTGTACGTTTGCCCACTGACAAAGAAATGATCAGTCTATAATTTTAATGGTAGGTTCATTTGAACAGTGAGAGAAAGAATAACAACAACAAAATCCAGAAAAACGCATGTCAAAAATGTTATAAATTGATTTGCATTTTAATGAGGGAAATAAGTATTTGACCCCTCTGCAAAACATGACTTAGTACTTGGTGGCAAAACGCTTGTTGGCAATCACAGAGGTCAGACGTTTCTTGTAGTTGGCCACCAGGTTTGCACAAATCTCAGGAGGGATTTTGTCCCACTCCTCTTTGCAGATCCTCTCCAAGTCATTAAGGTTTCGAGGCTGACGTTTGGCAACTCGAACCTTCAGCTTCCTCCACAGATTTTCTATGGGAATAAGGTCTGGAGACTGGCTAGGCCACTCCAGGACCTTAATGTGCTTCTTCTTGAGCCACTCCTTTGTTGCCTTGGCCGTGTGTTTTTTGGTCATTGACATGCTGGAATACCCATCCACGACCCATTTTCAATGCCCTGGCTGGGGGAAGGAGGTTCTCACCCAAGATTTGACGGTACACGGCCCCGTCCATCGTCCCTTTGATGCGGTTAAGTTGTCCTGTCCTCTTAGCAGATAAACACCCCCAAAGCATAATGTTTCCGCCTCCATGTTTGATGGTGGGGATGGTGTTCTTGGGGTCATAGGCAGCATTCCTCCTCCAAACACGGCGAGTTGAGTTGATGCCAAAGAGCTCCAATTTGGTCTCATCTGACCACAACACTTTCACCCAGTTGTCCTCTGAATCATTCAGATGTTCATTGGCAAACTTCAGACGGGCATGTATATGTGCTTTTTTGAGCAGGGGGACCTTGCGGGCGCTGCAGGATTGCAGTTTTTCACGGCGTAGTGTGTTACCAACTGTTTTCTTGGTGACTATGGTCCCAGCTGCCTTGAGATCATTGGCAAGATCCTCCTGTGTAGTTCTGGGCTGATTCCTCACCGTTCCCATGATCATTGCAACTCCACGAGGTGAGATCTTGCATGGAGTCCCAGGCCGAGGGAGATTGACAGTTATTTTGTGTTTCTTCCATTTGCGAATAATCGCACCAACTGTTGTCACCTTCTCACCAAGCTGCTTGGCGATGGTCTTGTAGCCCATTCCAGCCTTGTGTAGGTCTACAATCTTGTCCCTGACATCCTTGGAGAGCTCTTTGGTCTTGGCCATGGTGAAGAGTTTGGAATCTGATTGATTGATTGCTTCTGTGAACAGGTGTCTTTTATACAGGTGTAGGGGTTATTACGGGGAGAAGGGCGGACAGAAAACACAAGGGTGTCTGCATCCACACACGGGTGTCTACATCCACGTCCGCATCCGTTAACCACTGGGGGGCCATGGGGGCTCTGTGATCCCCCATAACCCCGCCCCTCGGAGGGAATCCCTATAAAAGGTGGTGAGCCAGAGAGCTCGGGGCCAGTGTGGAAGAAGCTTACCAGTGAAGTCTGAAGACCGGCAGAATAGGCCCTGGGACTCCCCTGTCTCGCTGCCCTTGTCAGGGCCGAGCTGGGCAAGCCAGCGGCGCGGGCCCAAGAGCTTCCGGACCTCTGCTCTTGTAAGAGCAAGGCCAGCTTAGCTGGGTGCTGGGATCCGTGCTTACCAGGGCTGGATCAGACAGCCTCCTGTAGCACTATTAGAGGAGGACTGGGAACAGGACAGGGGAATTAGTGCTAGGGGTGGTTTCCCATCTAGTACGTGTAAAGGGGCCGTTACCCCTTCAAGTATTGTACTGTCCTTGAGTTTAATAAAAGAGTGTGCCTCGACTCCGTCGTCAGTCTCTCTGGAACTCACTACACAGGTAACGAGCTGAGATTAGGAGCACTCCCTTTAAGAGTGTGCTCCTAATCTCAGCTCGTTACCTGTATAAAAGACACCTGGGAGCCAGACATCTTTCTGATTGAGAGGGGGTCAAATACTTATTTCCCTCATTAAAATGCAAATCAATTTATACCATTTTTGACATGCGTTTTTTTGGATTTTGTTGTTGTTATTCTGTCTCTCACTGTTCAAATAAACCTACCATTAAGATTATAGACTGATCATTTCTTTGTCAGTGGGCAAACGTACAAAATCAGCAGGGGATCAAATACTTTTTTCCCTCACTGTATCTGGATTGCTTCATGAACGAATCTTTGCTGATAGCCAGTGAGTTTGCAGAGTGCCTTCGTCTTGGAAAAATCAATTTCGCGTGTGCCCATAGCATTAACACAATGATCAGCCACGGCCAAGGTATTGGTCCTACCGTGTTTCAGATCTGCCTTATGTTCACGAACACGGTCCAAGACATGTCGCTTAGTTTCCCCAATGTAACTGCAGCCGCCTACACAGCTTAGTTTGTAGGTGCCGGAGTATTGCATGTCAGGGATCACATCCTTCACAGAAGGCATCAGATCACGAATTGTATGTACTGTGTTGAATCGAACCTGGGTCTTGTGTTTGCTTATGATTTTGGAAATCTTTTTGGTGACCCCTGCTATGTATGGTAAGGTGATGGTTTTGATTGGGTGCTCAGATGGTTCTTTCCCAACGGTTGGGGTGATAGCTTTATGGATTGTGTAGTCTGAATATCCATTTATCTTGAGGGCCTGGTGTACGTGTTCCAGTTCACTGGCTAGGTGGTGATGGTTGGAAATACATCGAGCTCTATGGTGTAGAGTTTTGATGAGGGAATTTTTCTGGGATGGATGGTAGTGGGAGTCAGGTTTTAGGTAGACATCCATTTGGGTGGCTTTCCCATTGAGCCATCTGGTCTCTTTTCGATTAAAACATCCAAGAATGGCAACTTGCCATCCTTTTCCACCTCCATGGTGAATTTGATGGCTGGGTGTATGGAATTGATGTGGTTGAGAAATTGGTTCAGAGCTGGTAGGCCATGTGGCCAGATGACGAACGTGTCATCTACGTACCTCTTCCACAAGGACGGACGTAAAGTGGATGCCTGGATGGCATCTGTCTCAACATTTTCCATGAAAACATTGGCTACAACTGGAAATAAGGCAGAACCCATTGGGGTACCTTCAACTTGTTTGTAGACTGTTTCATTCCAGGTGAAGTAAGTGTTGGTGTGGCAGTGTCTAACCAGGGCCGGTACATCAGCATTCATTCCTTGTTGGACCAAATTTTCAATGAATAACAGGTTAAATGTCTCACACTAACACAGCCGCCATTGCTCGTGTCCTCGTCGTGGAGGTAGCTCTCCGATCTTACATTTACATGCACATTTCTCAATTTCACATGACTAGCCCCGCCCACTTCGTTTATGACCCTTGGGCTATACCCATTTCAAACCTTTAAAACAGCCTGCCTCAGCAGCTTTCCCCCTCTTTTTTCTCCTGATGGCGATTGCTTGTGTTGCGATCGAAACGTCATGATATTTTCATAGTTTTTATTATTTTGTATTCACTTTACTTTCATTTTTATTATTTTATTGTTATATTTTTATTATCTACGTGACTTTACCGAAAGACCCAAATAACATAAACATTAAAACGATTGAATAATAATACATTTGAATCATGATTTGAAGCTTTCGTGACTGCAGGAATCCATACTCTTTGGTTCTTTCGGTAAAGTCACGTAGGTATAAAATAAAATAAATCTCGACGTCATCACAAGCAAGCTTGTGTTACGCCCGAAACGTCGTGATTTATTTTATTTTATGCCTACGTGACTTTACCGAAAGAACCAAAAAGTAATGAATTTGAAATTAACCTAGCCTCATTTTCACCACCTACAACCATGCTAATTAGTTATATCAATAAATGACGAGGTTTATCTTAATTAGAACACAATATTTTCAGAGGTCACTGACAACAGCCTCACCTAGTGGCAATGTCACGAGCCGCCACAAGTAAAATAAAATCTGCTTCTCTCATAGCCACCGTACCACGCTCGTGCCGGTAATGCGCGTGAGCGGTTTGCGCGTAGCGCTACGAACCCGGCGACCCGACACCAGTGACAATTAACTGAACCGGTCCTGGACCTCCCCTCGGTCGACTCATCCTCATATGAGTAGCTAGTGCGGTGTGAAGTAAACATTGCCACTAGGAGAGACAACGGCGGTAGGGCGTGGTGTTGGCCACCCACCCCTCTTCCTTTTTCCACAGTGCCAGCTTTCATAGGTGCTGCTCGCAAACAGCACTTGTCACAACAGTCTGTTGAATACTCTTTGGTTCTTTCGGTAAAGTCACGTAGGTGAAAAAATCAAAAATAAGAATAAAAATCAAAAATAGAAATAACAAAATTAAATCACGACGTTTTGGAAGCAACACAAGCTTCTGTCATCAGATGGGACAACCACAGTAAAGAGAGCTGTTTGTGATAAGCGATTATATAAGGTAAGAGGGGAGGAGAAGCCAGGGAGGAGAGATGCAGGGGGCGGGGGGTGTGGAGTAGGGGGGGTAAGAAAACTGTCGTGGTGCTGCAGCGCCGAAGCAATTAGGATATTACCATGTTAATAACATCCTTCTAGTGGAATGTGGGGTAGACACGGCTGGTGAGACAACCTGCCGGAGCTGGGCAATGAGCGGGCCTGGGGGGGGGAGCGTGCTGCAGAAACTGAGAATGCGGGTATGGAAGCAAGCTATAAAAAGCAATTAAGATTTCACCTGCTTTATAACATCCTTCCAATGATTGCTCAATTTGAATCCATCCTCTCAGTTGAAGTTATGTCTGTGTTTGTATATCTGGATGGCTTCATGAACAAACATTTGATAGTAGCCTGACGGTTTGCAGAGTACCTTGGTCTCGGGAAAAAGCAATATCATGAGAGCCCACAGCGTTGTAGCAGTGATCAGCAACTGCGGAAGAGCCAGTTCTACCATGTTTCAAATCCGCCTTTTGATCGCGACTGCGGTCCGATACATGTCGTTTCGTTTCCCCAATGTAACAATCACCACAAATGCAACTGAGTTTGTAGACTCCAGGGTATTGCATGTCAGGAACGGCATCTTTACGGATGGGATTAGATCACGGATCTTGTGTACTGTACTGAATCGGACCTGGATATTGTGTTTGTTTAAGATTTTGGAAATCTTTTTGTTAATGCCTGCTATGTATGGTAACGTTATGGTTTTGATCGATGTCTCATAGGGTTGTTTCTCTATGGTTGGAGAAACAGCTTTGCGGATAACATCGTCCGAATATCCATTCATCTTTAGGGCCTGGCGTACGTGTTCCAATTCACTGGCTAGGTGGTGTTGGTCAGATATGCAGTGGGCCCTATGGTGTAATGTTTTGATGAGGGAAGTCAGGTTTCAGATAGGAATCTGTGTGGGTGGCTTTCCTGTAGACAGAGTGCCCCAAACAGCCACCCGGTTTCTTCTCAAACAAAACATCCAGGAATGGTAGCTTACCATCCTTCTCCACTTCCATGGTGAATTTGATGGATGGGTGTATGGAGTTAATGTGGTCGAGAAATTGGTTCAAAACTGGCAAGCCATGTGGCCAAATGATGAAAGTGTCATCCACATATCTCTTCCACAGGGAAGGACGTAGGGTGGATGTCTGGATGGCGTTTGTTTCAAATTTCTCCATGAAAACATTGGCTATCACTGGTGACAAGGGGGAACCCATGGGGGTACCCTCATTGTGTTTGTAGAAAGTACCATTCCAGATGAAGTAAGTGTTGGTATGGTAGTGCCTAACCAGCGCAGGGATATCAGGGTTCAGTCCATGTTGGACTAAGTCTTCAATTATTGCTATGGTGTCAGGCACTGGAACCTTGGTGAATAGAGAAACCACATCAAAGCTGACGAGGAAATCATCAGGGGACAGTGAAATGTCCTTGATTAGAGAGACCAAGTGAGCTGAGTTAAGTACTGCTAAAGTAGTCTTGCCAGTGAAAGGAAGCAAGGTATCAGACAGAAAACGGGCTAGTTTGTAGGTAGGTGGACACGATGAGCCGCAGTGGGGTGCCTTCTTTATGGATCTTTGGAAGACCATAGAATCTGGGTGGTCTAGCAGCCGAAGGTTTTAGGGAGAGCCTTTTGACTGGTTCGATTAGATAAGTCGAACTGGTAATGATATTGTTGGTTTTTGTAGTTAGGCTGTTAGTTGGATCTTTATTGATTTTGGAGTAGCTACCATCATTGAGCAGGTCCTGGATTTTCTTGTTGTATGTGGTTTTATCCATGATGACAGTGGCATTGCTCTTGTCGGGCGAGAGGATGACTATTTCATCCCTCTTTTTCAAATTTGCGAGTTCAGAGCGCTCGTCTTTGCTGATGTTGCTAATGGGTTTCTTAGCATTTTTGAGGATAGTGGCAATTTCAGCTCTAACAACGTCTGTTTGGATGTGTTCCAAGCCTTTGAGGGCAACATCGACCTGGGAGATTATATCATCCACTGGGATATGTTTAGGGGTAACTGCGAAATACAGTCCTCTAGCTAGTACCGATTTTAGATTGTCAGAAATTTGGATGCTACACTGATTGATAACAATCTTGTTAACATCTAACTTTTTAATGTGTGGGTCTGGCTTCTTTTTTGACAGGTTGAATTTAGCGATCAAGTTAGCTTTACATTTGGTTGACAATGAATTAGCAGAGGAGACTGTCATGTTGTCAACACGGTCCCAATCCGAAAGGGACATTTTTTCTGTTAATATTAAGTGTGATTATAAGAGAATCTTGTCTAAATTATCGAGTTCAAATCGGAGCAATCTTGTTCTCTCTGAGATTAGTGATAGGCTACCCTTAAACAAAATCCGCTTCGCGTTCGGTGAAGTGACAGCAGCAGATGTGAGTGTGAATGCGATGGGTATTACCGTATTGTCGCGGCATCTCTTGAGGAAGGTTAGCGACTCGATTAGCTGTGATTTCTGTTGTCTACCGCACATTCCACTAGAAGGATGTTATTAACATGGTAATATCCTAATTACTTCCCCCTCTTACCTTATATAATCGCTTATCACAAACAGCTCTCCTTGCCCACTACAGTAATTTAGTTTCTTACTGTGGTTGTCCCACCTGATGACGGAAGCTGCGCATGAGACAAGGGGGAGATTGGCGGCAGGAGGATAAAGGGGGTGGGGCATAGAAAGATCTCACCCTTGTCGCACGCGCCGCCCCTCTCTCACCTGATGAGGGTTGCGTGTGTTGCGATCGCAACGTCGTGATCTATTAATTATTTATCTACCTACGTGGATTCCTGCAGTCACGAAAGCTTCAAATAATCTTTGTCAATGTTGCGCTCCCCTGTCCATGCTCCACTGCTGCTCCATTGTTTGCCGCATCAGAGGGCAGCTCTCAGTTCCATTCTAAAGCGGTGGGGTTCACCGCACAACAGACACTTCAATGGTGTTGGGTTGTGATTCGCACTACTATTGCTCATACCATCATCAATAAGAGGCGCCGCATTTCTATCTCGCTCCGGTTTTTTCCTCCACATTTAGAATCAGCATCAGTGGGCCTTATCTGGTAAAAGAAAATAATTGATATTTTTGTTGAGTTGTACACGCAAAAAAACTTTTCTCGCGTCGTTGTTGTACACAGATTGACCACGAGAGGGCGCCATTACCCCAGGAGCTGATTTGGTGGTGGTGGTTGGAGTGGTGGTGTAGCGGTTAGCGCGTTGTTCTACGAACCCGGCGACCCTACACCAGTGTTGATAATTATCTTAACTGGTCCTGGGCCTCCCCTAGGTCGAACATGGACACCCGGGTTCGATTTTGCTCACGGCCAACACCAGTGACGATTATCTGAACGCTAGGTCTACTCAGCTTCAAATTCAGTACTTGGTGCGGTGTATAGTAAACATCGCCTCGTGTGCTGTTCCGGCCTTCATATGTGCTCGCTAACATCACCTGCTCCTAAAGTGTGCTATATGGGGATTTTTGTGTTTGTTTGGTGGTGGTCTGTGCTGCCACGACTGCGGAGCAACTCCGCAAGTGCCGCGATACCCTCCTGGCCCCTGCACTAAAACACACACCCGCATGCAGCGCACCCACGTAGTGTCCTGGCAGGGGATTGCGAGGCAAATCGGGTTTTAATCCGAAGGGCCTCCAGAGGGAAAGTCCCACGGTTTCCCAGTGCCAGGAGATTGTCCGACCCTCACAGGGCAGGCTACATAGCAATGCCCCTAAAATTGGTTTATAATTGTATGGGTGCACAAAGAAAAAGTTCCCTGGGCTAATTGCAATGCCGCGACTCTAAGGCGCTCCTCCTCGCTACACCTATATAAGCTCCTAGCTTGATAATGTTCTCATTCTTCGCCTGAGGACGGCTGCTTGCGTTGTGGCCGAAACGTCGTGAGAATTGTTTTATTATGTTTTATTTTTATTATTTTATTACTTCCCTTCTACGTGACTTTACCGAAAGAACCAAGAAGATGAATCCCTGCAGTCACGAAAGCTTTAAATCGAAATTTGCAATGATGTACAACTCGGGTCGGGGGGGAGGAGAACGGAGGACGAAACCCTGAGCAAGAAGGGCGCAAGACAAAGGGACAATGGGTGGCTGCCGCCGCCCGCCGGTCACAGGGAGAGGGACGGTCGCGCGGGTAAGCGCATGATTGGCCGCGTGGTACAATGACACCCTGGGCCTTGAAGTGAGGGGATTAGGCCACAGTAGAGATGGTGGAAAGGGACGACGGTGCGGGTAAGCGCATTATTAGCTACGCTGTACAATGGCACCCCGGGCCTTTGAAGTTAAGGATATAAAAAGAGTAGCCCAGGACGATTTTGGTCAATTGTCTTCAACCTCCGGGCCATCAAGACCCACTCCCTGCCGTCCTGCCTCCTCGAGCCGCTCGCAGCATCCATGTGATGCCAGCGAGTGCTGCTACGAGGCAGTGATAGGTGAAGTTTTCGCTCGTCCTTCTCCCTCCGACTCTCACAGCATCTGTGCGACACCATGTACAGCTACGGGGTACATGGTAGGACGTTTAAGTGACTGGGTTCGTAGGCAGAGGTAGGCTAAGCTCTTCCTGCAAAATCTTCCCCCTCCAGGTAGAGTGTATTTTCACCGTTAATAAACTTAATTACAGAGTATCGGTGCAGTGTGATCTCTGTGTGTACGAGTAGAACCTCGGCGTGGTGTCTGCGATTTGTTGTGTGGTGCGACTGCGCGGGGAGACGGTGTGTGCGAGAGAGCGAGCGCAGGGCTGCAGCATCGGTAACCCCAGGCGGTGGTGAGCCAGCTAATTAGTGAGGGCACTGGCGCTGGGGGGCTGATCCCTCGATCGGCGGGGGCCCGGCCAGAGGTGGCCGACGAGGAGAAGGGGGGAGTGGAGGGGGTGGACGTCGCGCCCCGCCAGATCACAGGGATCGGGGAGGCGGGCGTCGGCCCTCACAGAATGGTGTCAGAGGTGGTACGACTCCCCACACCCCCAAGGGAGAGAGGCGCCCCACCCCAAGCGAAGTTAAGATACGTATTCACCGGACAAGGGATTCCGTCATGGAAATCGTTTGCCCGGAACCTCACATATGCTAAAGATATTAACGGCTGGACGGACGCGCAAGCGTTACAACAGCTGAATATGCATTTAGATGGGCAGGCAGCCGACTTTGTAGAAGCATCACCCGCAAGCACACAAGCGCATTGGGGAGAGGTAATGCCCCACCTCGGCCAACGCTTCTGTGTGTATGACCTTGAGGCAAAGGCAGCATTAAATGCGTGCCACTGCCAGCCCGGCGAGAACCTCCACAGCTACGCCGAGGACGTGCGCTCGCCGACGCTCGTGCGTGTTTACGCAGCAACAATAGCATTAACGGCGAGGCGCACGGGCAAATTCGCGCAGCCCTTTAGCACTAGCCTTAGTGTGCAGCAGATTAGGGCGTGTGTGCGAAATAGGCGCCTGTAGCGGCGCGCGTGGTTATGCGCGTGTGTGAAATACGCGCCTGCAGGGGTGCACGTGTGCATGCTACCGCATTCGCTTATGTGGTGGTGTACATGGGCGTGTGCGAGGTAACCCCGGGCGGTGGTGAGCCAGCTGATTAGTTATGTCCCTCAGAGAGGGCGCTGGCGTGGGGGTCCAATCACCCGATCGTCGGGGGCCTGGCGAGAGGCGGCCGACGAGGAGGGGGGAGTGGAGGGGGTGGACGTCGCGCCCCGCCCACTCACAGGGAGCGGGGAGGCAGGCGTCGGCCCCCACAGGTCCAATGATGAAAACTGACTTGCAAAATGTGCCCTCCAAAAACTCACCCACGTTGAGAGGGTTGATCGACGCGATAAAGAGAGGGCACCAGCTACAGAACACGACGTGTGCGTGTGTGTGCGTGCGAAGGGATGTGGATTTGAAGGCCTGGTGGGTCGTTTTAAAACGAATGCACCTGAAACTGGCGAAGGTTTGTGAGATTTTACCGATGATGTTCTATCAACGTGTACTATACATACTAGTGTATGGGGTGAGTACATACTATTGTATGGGGTGAGTACATACTAGTGTATGGGGTGAGTACATCCTAGTGTATGGGATGAGTACATACCAGTATACATACTCGTGTCAAATAATTAGTCGATCCAATTAGTCGAATGCCAATGAATTACGATTAACTCGGTATTTTTCATGTCTGATTTTTATATTCGTATGCCCATTTCTATATAAACGAGGAGCATTGGCTTATGGTGTCCATTTTCATCTTACACTTGATTCACTGAGTGCACACAAATCAGTGCTATTCTTACTTCCGAATGTCTATTAATATTGATTGTGAGTGCATACAAAACAATTTGCTGAGTGGTGGTTGGTTTACTCCCTCGCTCTCCATAACTTACATAGTCTTTATTTATATGCATTTGTTTCGAACAAAGGCCTTTGTCGATCTACTATTGGATGAAGGCCACCCCAAGCCATCACTAAATAGAAGCGGTCGGGCGTGGTGCCGGCCAACCACCCTCTCGTGTGCCGTGCCAGCCTTCATAGGTGCTGCTACGCGCTAAGAGCACTTTCCCCAACAGACTGTTACAGGCTATGGGGCTGATCGTTGATCTTTGCATGCATGTGTAGTGTGTTAATTTAAATATTGACTTAAAGCTTTCGTGACTGCAGGAATTCATATGTTTTCCTGCCTCAGCAGCTCTCCCGCTATATTTTTTCACCTGATGACGGTTGCTTGTGTTGCGATCAAAACATCGTGATATTTGTATTACTTTATATCTACGTGGCTTTAACGAAAGACCCAAAGAATACGTGTTAATTTAGGTGCACACTTGAACTTGGAGGCAATACGTTTATTTAACACAACAGGTAACTCTAACAGGATAACAACATAGGGCGGTGACCACCACGGATAACTTAATTAACACTCGGAGGGATAACGACATAGTCAGACCAGGACAGCTAACAGGCTGTCTGGTCCACGCGTGAAGACCGGAGACCGAGGATCGAGGAAGCGACTTTATTCCTAGAGTTGAACCACCGAGATCCCTCTCGGAACCCTGCTGATACCTGTTTCGGTGTGGCCAGGCTCTGCCCTGGGTCACGCACCATTACAGAACCCTCGTGGGGACTCTGGGTCCCCGTCGCGTGATCCTCTCACCCCCAATTGGGGGTCCCCCTGCCCCCCTCGTCCGGTCACGTGCCCTCTCGCGTTCACCTGCGACCTCTTTCTCTCAGTGACACCCGGGCTCCGCCCTGACAGTACCACTCCTCGCTCGGCACTGTCGCTACACCATGGTGACACCCTCGAGGCCATTTCACCATGTGTACGTGTACAGCTATTCTGACCGTTTAACTTTGCAGGTTCTGTTCATGCCATGCGTTCCATACACACGGCGCATTGAGCCCTACGGTTGCGCCACCTTACAAATGTAAATAATTCTTGTTATTAATCATCCAAACTTATCCACCCTAATCAGTGGGCATCAGTGAACGCGGGGAGCGTAGATGTTGAAGCGTGTATGGTACAGTACAACAGTGGCGTCTCTGTTGACCATCAGGTAGCCCAGCAGCAGCCTATAGCACCTGTTTACGCAACGTTCACTGACGCAGAGCCATTGTTGGCGCCGGCTCAACCGTCTGGCAGCCTTCTAGCGATTGTGAGAAGCAATTTACGTCATCGATTTACACAACAGTAATATTTGCATTGCTTTAGGTTATTAAACTAAATGTGTGGTTTGCTCGCTGTTCAGAGTATGCGGTGCGTATCGTTCACACAAAGTCAAACAAATAACCCTTAGCACAGATTCCGTCTCATCGGACAGTCCCCGACTTACGAACTGAGTTAAGTTTCGGAGACTCTAGATTTGAAGCTTTCGTGACTGCAAGGAATCATATTTTTAGGTTTTTTCAGTAAAGTCACGTAGGTAAAACATCAAAATTAATGCAAATAAAATAAAATAAAACAAAAATCACGACGTTTCGGAGGCAACACAAATCTCCGTCATCAGGTGGGACCGTCACAGCCAGATTAGCTGCATCAGCTTAGCTGCATCAGCTAATCTGGCTGTGACGGTCCCACCTGATGACGGAGACTTGTGTTGCCTCCGAAACGTCGTGATTTTTGTTTTATTTTATTTTATTTTCATTAATTTTGATGTTTTACCTACGTGACTTTACTGAAAAAACCTAAAAATATGATTTCGGTGACTCGTTTGTAAGTCGGAACACAACAATGTACTGTATTTAAATGCCCATACGGCCAGTGTTATAGAATGTGTTTCTGCTCAACAAAAGGAGGCATTGTTTAACTCGTAAATAATAATTATTGTACATTTCCATGTAATGGGGGTGATAACTACTGTATCGTAAATTAAACATTAAATAAAGCAACGTGAAGCTTGTTCATAAAAGTCGAGGCCTGCCCGGACTTACTGCTTCTTGTGTGTTTGTAGGTCTGCAGGTTTAGCGTGAGGAGCATTGGAAAAGTAGTTTACGCTCAGAACTACAATGCCAGCGAACTAAACTCGAGTCCACTCGCGACGAAGGCAAACAGTGGTGAGTTGTCATTGGAGAGGCACGTGACAGTCACGTCCCTCTCAAATGGAAACTCAAATCAGGTCTGGTTTGACAAGAAATTAACATTGGCGCGGCTTGATCATCGATGATTTGCAGCGTCAGAGGAAGCTTCCAGTGGATAGTCATGAAAGGAATCCTGTATTCATTGCACTGCAAGCAATGTTTGTTTTCACCTGTGGAGTGATGATACAGCGTATTATATTCGCCAACTATTTTACCACCGACGTTGAGCAAGTTCCTGCTAGTCTACGTTATTGCAGGTGTACAAACGGTGTGAGTTCAACCTGTTGCTCATCGTATGCCTGTGTGGTTTGTGCTCCTGTGCGTGTGTATGTATGTGAGAGCGTCTTTGATGCTGCATTAAGTGTTACTGAGTGTACAGGCATTAGTTGTACAGACCCCAAGGCAAGTCACTGTCCAGTCTGGCGAGACCGCATTCCTGAACTGCCAGTATATATGCAACACGGTCGATGTGACATACACCGTGGTACCATGTTTGAGAGATTCTGGATCAGTGTTTAGAAGGTGAGATCGATCGATTGTGCATCAGGATGGCACGTTGGAGCAAGGCTTATCACACTACACTATTACAACTATTTATTTTCTATTTTACGAGGTAAGGCCCACTTAGTTGCTCTTTTTCAGAAGCGACCTGGCGATCACAAATGATAGCTCAAAGAAGTGGCTTATCATCATGTAGAAATATATAGTTGCAGCACAATACTCTAGACGCTAAATGTGGAGGGGAAAAGCGGACGGCACAGAGAAAATGTTGTGCCACCACAGGAGAACAATGTCCAAATATATGAATAACCCAACCGGTACTGGATATCCATTATAATGCATATGCATACATTAACGCCATCCACCCCTCTGGTCTTCGCACCCTGATTGGCCCACAAGTGACGACATCACATTTAGGAGGATTTCTCCACAAATATGGCTGTCGCCTGATGATGCTAGTTGTAATTACTGGCAAAACGTCATGCTCGAATCGTAAATGTTGTGCGTTTAATCTCCAACACACCGGTGTGCTTTACTAGTAACGAATTGGCATGTTTTGTTAATATAAAATCTTATTAATTAGCTGTGTCGGTTGGCGGCGGGTTTAGCGACGCATTTATAATTTTTTTATCTAACCAAAAAACATCTATTATGAATTTCCAAATATACATGTGACAGGGTTAAGATCGAACCCATGACCTCCTGTGTACCAGGCAAGGGGGATGACATCTCGCCCGCCACCACGGCAAGATGTTAAGGCAATTAAAGTCAGTTAAGGGAGTTAGGTGACTTAAAGAGCAGATGCAAAGGGGCAGAATGGCAGTTAGAGTTGTCAATGCTGGAGAGGAAGAGAGAGAGAGCAGCTGGGTTGTGAGAACTCTCCATGAAGTAGACACGCTACCTACCGATCGTTTCACACACTAAGCGCTACACTACCGCTCCGCATAACATCGACATGAACACACCCACACATATCTATCTACACACAAACGTACTGATCAACCCTCCACATACAAAATCAGGAGACAAGTGGTGTGGTATTCGATTAGCCGGTTGGCTACGTACCATGTGAAAGAAGTTCAACATACATTTCTCCGTGTGGTCTCGGGTCCTAGTGATCCCACTCACAAATAGCAACGATTTTGATGAAGCGAACATTGTGAATATTTACATTTTAAAAATATTTTCTTATTTTCAACAAATCTCAAGTGTTAGTTGTGAAGTAGTGGAAAATAAAATCAACCTTCATGTCGACGATACTCTCATCATGTCACAGACCCGGAAATTTCAATCCCAGCCATTTTAACGCTAGTGAGGACATGCGGGGTAGCATCAGGATACAAGCCAAATGCCACTGAATCGATGGTGATGCCACGATCTCCCAACTTTCCAAAACACCCTGAGGATTTGTTGCCCTTTAAGTCGTGCCCAACTCACATCAAATACCTGGGTGTGATTATCCCATCCTCTTTACTGGACAATCGCCTCCGCCCCTACTCCAGGAGACTGTTACCTCACTGCAGCAAACCTTTAACATCACTGCTAGGAAGGCTATCTTGGCGAATAGAAAAGGCCATGAACCCCCCTCATGAAAGTAGTGGCATAACACGCCACTAGCCCTTGCTGAAACAACATTCAAGCCACAACGCTTAAGGGCAGGGAGAGCGAGAGTTCGAAGCCAGATAGTCCCCGTTTCTGCTGAGCCTAGCGTGAGGTGAGCAGGAGGAGGGTTGCAGGCGTGTTAATTACTTACATTTTGACTTAAACCCTTCGTGACTGTAGGAATTAATATTAACACGTAGGCTTTCGCAACCAATATCATCCATAATAGAGGTTTTTGGGTTAGATCGTGTAAATATATATATGTGTCGTTAAAACCCACCACCACCCGACACAGCCAACTAGTAAGGGTTGTCACATAAACAGAACATGCCAATTCGCTACTAGTACAGCACACCGGTGTGTTGGAGAGCCAAGCCACATCATTTACAAATTGAGTACAACGTTTCGCCAGTAATCACAACTAGCTCCATCAGGCGACATCCAGATTTGTGGAGAAGTCTACCTGCTTCGTTCCTTATATAGAGGTGTAGATGTGTTGACCACCCTTCTGCGCTCTTGCACAATGATGGGGGGTGGGGGCGGGATTACTTAGGCAACGTACATTATGCATGTGCACTATGCGAGCCCTTTGAACTTGTCCTTCCTGTCTATTGTGTTTATTAAAATAGCCCTACCAACGGTAATCCCTATTGAAGTACGTAGCCCTTTGTTGGCATGCATTAAATAATGTATTATTTGATGATTCGCTTTCATGCAGTACTAAGATGTTAGCTATCCGAACGTTAAAAGTTATTTTGATTTGTTTCAATTTCGATAAATTTTCTAATTAGTCTTGGCCAATAGTAGCTATTTTTGCACAAAACGTCAACATCAAAATTAATCAAGATTTGAAGTTATGTAGATGACACTTTCGTCATTTGGCCACATGGCCTGCCAGCATTGAACCAATTTCTGAACCACATTAATTCCATACACCCATCCATCAAATTCACCATGGAAGTGGAGAAGGATGGTAAGCTACCATTCCTGGATGTTTTGTTTGAGAAGAGACCTGATGGCTCGTTGGGACATTCTGTCTACAGGAAAGCCACCCACACAGATTCGTATCTGTAACCCGATTCCCACCACCATCCGGCACAGAAGAATTCCCTCATTAAAACACTACACCATAGGGCCCACTGCATTTCTGACCAACACCACCTAGCCAGTGAAATGGAACACGTACACCAGTCCCTCAAGATGAATGGGTACTCGGACCGTATTATCCGCAAAGCTGTTTCTCCAACCATGGAGAAACAACCCCTGAGACGCCGATCAAAACCATCACGTTACCATACATAGCAGGCGTTACCAAAAAGATTTCCAAAATCTTAAACAAACACAAGATCCAGGTCCGATTTAGTACAGTACACAAAATCCGTGATCTAATCCCATCTGTTCAGGATGTCATTCCTGACATGCAATATCCTGGAGTCTACAAACTAAGTTGCACCTGTGGTGGGTGTTACATTGGGGAAACGAAACGACATATCTCGGACCGTGTTCGCGAGCACAAGTCAGATCTGAAACACGGCAGAACTAATACCTCCACCGTGGCTGACCATTGCTATAACGCTGTGGGCTCCCATGATATTGTTTTCTCCGAGACCAAGGTACTCTGCAAGCCATCTGGCTACCATCAAAGATTTGTTCATGAAGCCATCCAGATATATAAACATAGACATAACTTCGACCGATAGGACGGATATAAATTGAGCAATCATTGGAAAGATGTTATTAACCAAGTAAAATGTAACGGTTCATAGTTGTTCCATTTTAATTACCGGGTACTAGTCTATTTACCGAGTTAATTGCATCCTCAGCGTTTAGCAGTGCGGCTATTTTGCTTTGGGCGCCATCATATATCTTGGCAGCAATCATGTTTCTCTTTTGCTCTCAGCGTTCCTGCAGCGCTTACCCTCCTCTCCCCATTCGCCCCCCACCCTCCCCTATCTAAATAATTAGAAATATGTTATTAACAGGGGCGGTTTCTTCATTAGGGCGATTGGGCGACGCACCACCAATGTCATTCAACCACAGAGTCACGCTAGCCGTCACTGTGCCTCTGGATATAGTCCAATCAGCGTCATGTCACGTTCTGTGGAGTACCGCCTCTTTTTGGGCGATTTCACTCCGGCTGAGAATCGCCCCGAGTGGCCCCATAGACTTACATTCAAAGATGTTTTTTTTCGAACGGGGGGCGCTCTAATGCATTCTCTATGGCTTCCGGGAGGGCTCGCACTAACGTGCTTACGTCATCATACGTAAGCACGTTTCATCCAACAATATAATTTGTCGCCACCTAGTGGAATCTTTAATAAAAGAAACTTGAGTGGATTGTATTAATAGTGAGTATAGAAACAAACAAGATGTATTGTAAGAGTCACTTTATTTTTCATTAATATTAAAGAAGTGAAGTTGCCTTTACATGCTTAAGCTGTTAATTTATCCATTGCATGGGTGGACCTTATCCTTATCAATCATCCAGACATTTGCCCCCACTGAGAGATTTTGCAGAAGCCGCCACTGGTTATTAACCAAGTAAAATTTAACTGTTCATAGTTCCATCTTATTTACCGGGTATTAGTCTATTTTACCGAGTTAATTGCATCCTCAGCGTTTAGCAGTGCGGCTATTTTGCTTTGGAAGCCATCTATCTTGGCAGTAAACATGTTGCCTCTTTGCTCTCAGCGTCTGTGCAGCGCTTGCAGCGCTCGCACTCCTCTCCCCATTCGCCCCCCACCCTCCCCCTCTCTGACTTATTTAACTGCCCTAATCCTGGTTTCTCTCCCACTTCAGTAAAAAATTCCTTGCTGTGGTTGTCACACCTGATGATGATTGCTTGTGTTGCAATCGAAACGTCGTTATTTATTTTATTTTATTTTTTCACCTACGTGACTTTACCGAAAGAACCAAAGAGTACGAGTTGTAGTTACTGGCGAAACGTCGTACTCAGTTTGTAAATGTTGTAGCTTGACTCTCCAACACACCGGTGTGCTGTACTAGTGACGAATTGGCATGTTCTGTTACGTGACAACCCTTACTAGTTGGCTGTTTCGGGTGGTGGCGGGTTTTAACGACACATTTATATATTTACGCGATCTAACCCAAAAACCTCTATTAAGGAATTCATATTCTTTGGTTGTTTTGGTAAAGTAACGTAGATAGAAAAAATATAAAAAAATCAAGTGAATAAAAATAAAATAATAAACAAACAAAAAAACACTAATGTAGACTGTAGCCTGGTTCTTAATCGGAGTGAGTGTACTGGCAGTCTATAATGTAGACTGTAGCCTGGTGCTTAATCGGAGTGAGTGTACTGGCAGTCTATAATGTAGACTGTAGCCTGGTGCTTAATCGGAGTGAGTGTACTGGCAGTCTATAATGTAGACTGTAGCAATGGTTATTAAGCTGGGTGAGTGTACTGGCAGTCTATTATGTAGACTGTAGCAATGGCTATTAAGCTGGGTGAGTGTACTGGCAGTCTATAATGTAGACTGTAGCCTGTTTTTAAGCTGGTGAGCGTATTGGCAGTCTATAGTGTAGACTGTAGCAATGGTTATTCAACTGAGTGAGCGTACTGGCAGTCTTTAATGTAGACTGTAGCAATGGTTATTAAGCTGGGTGAGTGTACTGTCAGTCTATAGTGTAGACTGTAGCAATGGTTATTCAACTGAGTGAGCGTACTGGCAGTCTATAATGTAGACATATTATTGGTTCTTTCGGTAATACAATTTAAATAAAAAAACAAAAACCATGAAGTTTCGATCACTACATACGCGATCGTCTCCTGAAACGTCGTAGTTTAGAACTTTCGCTCCCTGCCCTTAAGCTTTGCGGCTTGACGTTTCAATCAGTTCATAAGCAATCGTCTTCTTCACAAGCAATCGTCTTCAGGAGACGATCGCTTGTGTTGTGATCGAAAAGTCGTAGTTTTAGTGTTTTTTATTTTATTTTTATTTTATTACCGAAAGAACCAAGAATACGTCTACATTATAGACTTCCAGTACGCTCACTCAGATTAAGAACCAGGTTACAGTCTACATTATAGACTGCCAGTACGCTCACTCAGTTGAAAAACCATTGCTAGAGTCTACACTATAGACTGCCAATACGCTCATCAGCTTAAAACCAGGCTACAGGCTACATTATAGACTGCCAGTATGCTCACCGAGGTTAAGAACCAGGCTAAAGTCTACATTATAGACTGCCAGTACACTCACCGAGATTAAGAACGAGTCTACAGTCGACATTTTAGACTGCCAGTACGCTCACTCCGATTAAGAACCAGGCTATACAGTCTATATTAGTGTTTTTTTGTTTTTTATTACTTTATTTTTCTAATGTTTAATTCACTTAATTTACTATTATTATCATTATTTTTCTATCTACGTAACTTTACCAAAATAACCAAATAATGTGTTAATCACTTCTCTGCGGGACTTGTACTGACGTTAAACTCACCTGACGCGTGTAGCTTATTTTGTTGTGGTGGATTTTGTTACGTCTGCTCCCCTCCCCCACTCCTTTTCCTTTTATTTTGTTCCTGTTCCCCTTGCCTTCCATCCCCCATATAAAAACTCTCCGCTTCCCGCTCGTGGTCCCTGTGTGAGCGGAGCAGAGAGGATCTCCCCCTCCCAGAACCCAGGAGCACTGAGTTTGGGCTGCGGTCCGCAACATTTCTGTACCCCCAACACTTTGTTACGGTTCGTGCCTTTTACCGGGCTTTTGTCAAATTATATATTTTTAAATGTGTTCTTCATTTACCACTATGCAAGTGTAATGTAGTAACTCGGCGGGAGACGACTTCACGGGTAGCACACTTGTTTATTTCATCAAACTCTTCCACAAAGTTACTAACACCTATTCAGCTACGCGGGTGACCAACACCCACTCCGCTACTCGGCTATCCACTCGGGCGACTAACGCCACTTAGCCACTCGGGCGACCAACGCCCACTGAGTTACTCGGGTGACTAACACCCAATCCACTCATCTACTCTGGCGACTAACGCCACTGAGCTACTCGGGTGACTAACACCCAATCCGCTCATCTATTCTGGCGACTAACGCCACTGAGCTACTCGGGTGACTAACACCCCATCCGCTCATCTATCCTGGCGACTAACGCCACTGAGCTACTCGGGTGACTAACACCCAATCCGCTCATCTATTCTGGCGACTAACGCCACTAACTAAGTCTTCAACTCCGTCTTCGGTCTTCAGCTGGAACTCTGCCACGAGTGCTCTCGCGCGTCCCCCTTTATACCCCACCTGCGGACGTCGCTGCGAGCCCTCATCCTATTCGACCAATCCCTGGGCGCTGGCTACGATCCTGTTTTCCCACATCTCAGCGCCCCTCACCACCCACGCCGCGCCGCCTCGTCATCTGTCACTCCCGGCGCGCGTGTCCATACCACGCCCCCAACGCGTGCCCAACCCCGCACGCTGTGCCGCCACGTGAACCATCACAGTCACAGTCGGCGCACGTCAACACCGCCACTACATCACCCCCTACCACATAGCTCGCAGCCGACCCGGCTGCTATAAAAATATACAAACCCCCCCTCTCCCCTGTGTGCCCCGTAACACAACAACAACAACAAGAACAACACAACACAACGCGAACACTACCATCCGCAACCAACAACCAATGCCACCGCGACAACAGAACAATATATACAATCCGGCGAGTGACAATAACAATGTGTATGCAGAGAAAAAAATATTTTTTTTTTTTTTCAACTCGTGCAGCGTCCCATTCTTTCCGAGCGTCCCTAGAACGGGACATTACCCCGGCAGAGGGGAACACCGGGCGAGCTCGGTGTCGAAAAAAACGTCTTCATGAAAATTGTTTCACCCTAGCCCGAGTCCGCGTTGCCGGCCCGTCGTACGGCACCAGACGCGGTTGACCATCCGGTGGTGCCAGCAGTTCAGGAAGACAACGGCCAGGCATCGAGGACCCGCGCGTGCCGCGGGGTTCCGGTTGTTGTATCCTAACCCTTCTTCCAAACTTGATATTTTTATATATTATCATCATTGATATATAATGAATGAAAACACTAAAGCGCAGCAAACTGCAAAACACCAGGTGTTGTAGTAATGAACGGGAGGAGGGCTAAGATGGCAGAATTGCAACCTTGCTTCAGGGATAGATAAGGCCTGATAAACGGGAATGTCACCCGTGCAAGGGCAGAGACGGTGGGAGAGTCAGCCAGACAGTTAAAGCAAAAAGCCCAACCATCTATGACCTCAGCACATGGGCAAATAATTGGGCAATGAAAGGAGCAGAGGCGCCTTTGTCTGGATCACGGCCACAGAAGGCCGGGGGGGTCATCACTGATTGTGTGTTAGGGATTTCGAGCTAATTGGAACACGTGCACACAGGGAGGAGGAATACGCCTTGTTCTGCTGCAGCTGGAAAAGCCAAGATAAGCCCAGCTCAAGGTTGTGTATACAGGAGAGGGGGCTGATTAACAACCACTGCACGTCTGAACGTGAGGGGGCCTTGTCCTGAAAGTAATCACACTCCCAGAGCAGAAGGTTGGATGACCACAGTGAGACGAAAATAAGGGTGTTGCTCTCTATCTCTCAAGGCTGCAGGCTCAGCTGAACAGCGAGGCTGCGGGGGGGGTTACCAAAAGTTCGTGTTTGCCTAGTTAAGTCGAAAAGCTCAATTATTCTGTATTGCTATTAAAATAACGTTAAAGTCGGAGTTTAACAACAGGGTAGGCTAAAGTTATTGATACAACTCGACCCGAAGCATAACGGGATAAATCACCACCAGGTCGAAATAAAATACCTAATAAAAGAGCGATGTTAAATCCAGGGTCGGAGAGAAAGGGAGATCCCGGCCGTCTTTGTATCCCCGCAGCGCGGGATATGAGTGTGTACACGCTCGGGGAAACACCTCCACTTGAGTCAAGCACCACGATGGGAAATGACAGACCTTAGGTTACACATAGAATCATAACTGGGAAATGGTAAGGGACAAATGTTAAAACTTTTAATCATTTCTTCATGCGTCAGCGAGGGTCGGGGGGAGTGTGCCCCTCCCTCCAGGTGGTGCAACACGGACAAAGACGCCTATGAGACGATTTGTAACGTCTGTGTTTTGGTTCATGAAGAAGGCCAAACAAGGGATGAATCGCACCCAGACAGAGAGACGACCTCGAGGCAATTTGTAACACCTGATTGTTTGCTCGTGGATTTTATGGAGGGAATATGACCACGGGATATATCGTGGGTGATGCACACAAGGACACACGGACGTACGGACACACACATGAACACACCTACACACGGACAGATCCTGACACAGTAAATCAAAAGAAACCCCGCCTTGTGGGCAGGACCCAAAGGGATTTTTCGGCATAAAAGAAAGGACTCTGAGCATTGGAAACCAGTTGGACCAGGAGAGTCAACTCATCACGAGGGCGACCAACGGGTCGACTCATGAGCGAGCTCGACCGGAAGGGTCGGCTCGACTCATCAGCCGAGTTGGACCAGAGGAGTCAACTCATCACGAGGGTGACCAACGGGTCGACTCATGAGCGAGCTCGACCGGAAGGGTCGGCTCGACTCATCAGCCGAGTTCGACCAAGAGGGTCGAACTCACCAGCCGAGCTGCGACTAACGGGTCGGCTCGACTCTTCAGCTTCTGGGACTCAGCCGAGTTCAGCTGGCTCTCGGGGCTCGACTCAAGCAGCTCCCCGTCGCCTCTGCAGGCGGGCAAGACCCGCTTGACAGTTCAACCTGCCGCGTCAGAAGCCCCTGCTGGCAGCCAGGGTCGCGGTCTGGTGACGAGAGGACGACGGTGCGCTGCGAGCGAGCTGCGGGCGCCACCTACCGACCGGGTTCCGAACTACGACAGCGTATCAACAGGCATCCAACCAATTCCCCACGGCGACAGAGGAGCGACTAATACGTATGACGCGCACCGCCCCCTCACCACACGACCCCCAGGCATCTGTTTGACATAAAGAACCGACTCCGAACACTGACTATTGAAGACAACTCTTACCACTCAAACCCACTCGAACCCATAAGCCATCCGTGGCTGTGAAGAAAAACTCGAGACCGAGTGATGGCCATCCGTCATTTGTAAGAGTATTATCTTTAATATTTAGTGGACTGTACTCTTAATCGCATAAATTCCCAACAGATCCATCAATACGAATTGATTCTTGGCACCTCCTTCCGCCGAGCCACTCTGTTGTCAGATAACCTGCGATGTATCTGTTGAGATTGGTGCCTTTAAGAATAATAACTGTTTTGATTGTGTTTTATCGCCGTATAATCTTTCAAGCATCTTTCATTCATTAACGTTAAGGTTTTCTTAGCATAGTATTTGCATGTTTTAACGACTCTCTCTCTCACTAACAACCATCGCGTTACGCGGGATCCATGTGCCGTTGTCAAGTGAAATCAGACAATCATTGATGATACTGTATTGATGCCGTGTTGACGTTCCGGGATTGAGAGTTCGCATACTATATCATAGTCGAAGTTGAATTAGTAATAAATTGATTAATACAGAAGTGGTTGTGTGATTCTTTCCTGAAGTCTATGCATAAGATCTGCTTCTGCGTTGAGATCTGAACTTGGTGACCTTAATAAACACACTAACACATACTCAGTAAATGTTAAAGCGATAACGGGGCGAACCGGGGACCTAAATAAGCGAGAATGAGACGAACCTAGACAACGAGGCCGAGTTAATCTAAGTTAATCTTGTATACTTACACCACCCCTGCATAACTGCATACGATTAATTGCCTTATTCCGATCGATAACCCACCCTCGTCACCGAGGCGGGGTCTGGTTATCATAACGACTTGCATTATCATAATTACACCCACTCGCATAATTACTACAATTACCTCTCGAATTGGCATAATTAAATGTGCGTAATTACATGGATTAAAGTATTTCCGGATAATTACACCTTTGGCCAAATTTCGATTGATTATTATTATTTTCACTGAATATTCATAACCCACATATACAACATAATAATTTCACCCACGCACGCATACAACACATCAAAATTTTCACACCCAACATATACAACACGGTTCCCGACGGTCACTCGCCGTCAAGCCCGAGGCACCTGGGGGTGGGTCAGGTGGAGACACGTGAGGATCAGCCTGCGACACATCCCCCCCCAAGTCGACGGACACATCACACGCCCGGTCGTTACGGCACAGAACGGGGTCACACGGTGCCGCATAGGGTTTCAGTCGGGAGGGGTGCACGTACCAACGGCGTTTTTCCCATTTAATCTGTATACTCTGGGGTCGTGCAACCCGCACAATTTCCACCGGTCCCCTCCAAGGTCTCAACAATTTGGGGGACGTAGCCAACGGTGCGTGTGGACAATGCAGCCAGGCCTTATCGCCTGGTTTCCAATCGTGCGTATGCACCCTCCGCCCATGCAATCTCTCGTTCGCGATCTGCCGAGACCGCGAATTCAACCTCGCCGCCTCCCGCGCTTCAGCCAATTTGGCGATATTAAATTTGATGTGGTCTGCCAATTTTGATTTCGCACGTGGCTGTGAAATCCCCAGTTGGACGTCCATGGCCGGATCGGCCTCCCGCCCATACATGAGAAAAAATGGGGAAAACCCCGTCGCCGCATGAGGGGCCATTCGATAGGCCGCGAGTACCCCCCGGCACCTGTAAGTCCCAATCAACCTGATCGTCGCAGACCTGTTGGCACAGCATAGACGTAATCGTCCTGTTCAGACGCTCAACCATCCCGTCCGTCTGCGGGTGGTAGGGGGAAGTACGCACCTTCTTTGTACCCAACAGGTCGCACACCTCTCGCAACAAAACGCTCGAAAAATTCTTTCCTTGATCCGTCAGCAAGCGTTCGGGGGCGCCCTTGTCCAAAACATAACCCTGGACGAAGGCGTCCGCCACCGCTGCAGCCAACTGGTTGGCGAGTGGCCATGCCATGGGCCATCGGGTGAAGTATTCCACGCCAACCAGCAGGAACCTATTTCCCCTCGGTGTAGCAGGAAAGGGCCCCAAGATGTCCAACGCAACCAATTCGTTTGTGCGTGAAACCTGAATGGATTGCAGCGGTGGATTGGCTGCCAATGGTGGCGGTTTTCTTTTGGCACACCCTACGCATCCCTTAAGAATGTTCGCCACGTCGTTACCCATCCCCGGCCAATAATAGTCTCGCTGGATTAGGGCGAGCGTTTTGTGAAACCCCAGATGCATGAGCCGTTCATGAGCTGCCAGAACGACCCTACCCCGCATAGCAACAGGCACAACAAGCGCGTGACGCCGGGACATGTAGTCCCACTTCATCAAAAGGCCCTGTCTGCACACCCACGAACCGACCCGCGCATTCCCTACCTCGGGAGCGCCCACCTTTCGACGCAGCGTAAGTAGGGAGCTGTCGGACATTTGGAGACGGCCCCACTCAATGAGGGGCAAGGACAACAGCGAATCGCTCCCCGTGGGAGCGCCGACTCCCGGGGTGTCAGTGGCCGCGAGCGCAACTCCTGGGGTGTCAGCGACCGGGAGTCTGCACCGCGCCGAACCCAGCAAACATGCGCAGTCCGTGCGCGGTGGCAACCGCGACAAGGCGTCCGCATTTGAGTGTCGTAATCCCTTACGGTAAATCGTCGTGAATTGGTAGTCCTGAAGGACCTCCAACCATCGGGACAATTGGCCCGATGGCTGTGCCACGCGCATAGCGTATTGTAGAGCCGCATGGTCCGTACGGACCGTAAAATGACGTCCGTAAAGATACGGCCTGAATTGCTGTGTAAAAAACACAATCGCTAACAATTCACGGCGAGTCACGCAATAGCGTTGTTCGGCAGGGGAAAGAACTCTACTACCGTAGGCGACCACCCGTTCAACCCCCCCGACCACCTGAGAGAGCACCCCGCCGATACCCGTGTTGCTGGCATCCGTGTCAAGCAAAAATGGTTGTGTGAAATCGGGGTAACACAAGGGGGGAGCCTGCACCAAGGCATCACGAAGGGAGCAGAAGGCGGCCTCCTCTTCCGCCCCCCAGTGAAACCGCACACCCTTAGCCGTCAAAGCGTGCAGGGGCCTGGCTATGGTGGCAAACTGCTTGACAAAACGACGGTAATAGGAGGCGAACCCAATAAAACTGCGAACCTCCGTGACCGAGGTTGGTGTTGGCCATGAGCTGACGCATTGCGTCTTAGCAGGGTCTGTGGAGATCCCTGTGCGACTGACGATATGGCCCAAATATCTGACCGATTCCCGAAGCAGAAAACATTTAGCCGGTTTAAATTTAAGCTTAGCGGAACGCATCCTGAGGAACACCGCTCTCAGTCGCTGGAGGTGCTCTTCAAAAGTCCGACTGAAAACGATGATATCGTCGAGATAAATCAAACAGGTGTCCCACTGAAGGCCCGACAAAACCAATTCCATGAGTCTCTGGAACGTGGCGGGAGCGGAGTGTAAGCCCATGGGCAAACGATTGAATTCAAATAGGCCACCAGGTGTGCGGAATGCGGTTTTAGGTTTAGAATCGTTATCAAGTGGTAATTGCCAAAACCCGGAAAGCAGATCAAGTGTGGAAAAAAACTGTGCTCCCACCAAGGCATCCAGCGACTCATCCATCCTGGGGAGTGGATACGCATCCGCCATCGAGATTTTGTTTAAGCGGCGGAAATCCACACAAAACCGCAAGGACCCGTCCTGTTTCTTAACTAGGACAATAGGAGCATCCCACGGACTGGAAGAGGGCGAAATGATATCGGCCGCCAACATATCATTAACCGCTGATTGCACATGCTCCTTCTCGGCTGGGCTGAGCCGGAAGGGATTTTGTCGAATAGGGGCCGCGTCCCCTGTTTCTATGTGGTGGCGCAACAGGTCCGTGCAGCCGATATCGTACTTGTGTTTGCTGAACACGTCAGCGAACTCGAGAAGCAAACCCCTCAATGCTCCCAATTGCAATTCGGACAGGTTAGCTGAACCCGCACACAACGAGTCCAACCACTCCGTCCCCTCCTCACTCGGAGGACGCGGCTCGACAGTGAAATCGGCTTGAGCCACGAGCCGTTCCTCAACGGGTAGCGGCGCGGCGTGAGCCAGCACCGTTCCCTGCGCGATTACGGCCGGCCGCGACCCCGTATTCAAGACCATCACGAACGGTTCACCGTCCCCTCTCACCACGGTTTGAGCAACTGCCAAGTCGAGGCCCCTTTTGGCCCTGTTAGACGGCCCCAACAGCACTCCCTGTGCCTCCGCACCCACCCCGAGTGGTTTCCTCAGCCGAAGGGGTACCAACATTTGCGATCCCGGGGGCACCCTTACAGTCTGAGTTGCCAGCGCCTGCACCGTCGCACAAACCGTGCGTATTTTGGTAGGGCTCGTTAAGAACGCAACCCGCCGACCCGACGGAAGCTCAATGCAGGCCTGATCTATGAGAATTTTGATGGGCATTTTGGACAAAAAGTCCGTACCTAGCAAACAGGGAACGGCCAGCGATGATGATACAAAAATAGGGCCCGCCAATTTGATGTCACCAATGCAAATAGTCGCCCGAATCTGGCCGATGATCCCCAGGGATCCCCCATTCGCCGCATAAAATGGCACGTCCACAGGCAGAAGGGGTCTACTCTGTACGGGAAGAATGTTATAAATAAGGTCCGAAATGATAGTGGCCGACGCACCCGTGTCCACAAGCACCCGGACCTCAACCCCGTCAATAAACCCCGTTACTACGGACGACCCGGCCGAGGCGGCCACTATCCTGTGGGCCAATTCGGACCACTCGACCGCTTGTGGGCCGTGTACGGACCCCCCTCGCCGAAGTGAACCCCCGGCACCCAGCCGCGAACCCCCCACCCCCAAGCGGTGACCCGAACGTGCCGTGTATGTGGACCGGGTGTGTGAGGTGCCGCGACTTGCCGGGTTTTGTTGGGATGACTTGTGGCCCTGGTCGTCGTCCCGACGTGGACCCGTGGCGCGCTGACGCGGGGCCCGGCACCCAGCTGCGACGTGACCCCGTAGGCCGCAGTTGTAGCAGACGACGGGGGACGTCGTAGGTTTCGGTTGCTCCAGCTTGCGGGATGAACGTGTGGGCGAACGACCTCCCGTTCTCCACTCCCCCGGGCGCGATGCAGCAAAGAGCTGCTCCCGATCCGCAGCTGGCTGAGGCTCTGCGATCGTGGCGGCCGGCGCCGCGTTCCCCGCCAATTTGCAGACGACCGTCGGCTTGCGCTTGAGGACCTCATACGCGTGAATGCTCGTGGCGATCGCCAGGGAGCAGATATCCATTTCGTCCCCTACATTGATGGGGACCCCCAACTCGTGGGCCAACGCCAGCAGCTGCTCCGTCACCATGGCGTCCTTCCCCTCCTTATCCATGCGGGGAAAAGCTGCGTCCGCCAAGGCGAGCAGCGCCGTTCGATAGGCGAGCGTCGTTTCTCCAGCCACCTTTCGCCGATCGTAGAACTGGTGGCGACAGGTGGAGGGCGGCCCGAATACCTTCGCCATCAGGTGTAGTGCGGCCTGGAGCGTAGAGCGAGACGACCTTGCAGCAGATGTGAAGGCTGCAAGCGCGTCGTCGTCGAGCATCGCTGGCAACGCACGCAGGGCAGTGTTGTCGGACCACCCCGACATTTCCTGATGAGCGAGGAACCTTCGTTGGAAGGCTCCCCAGTCGCCCCCATCCGCCTTGAACGCCGATAGCGCGGGCAATCTTTGCTGTAGGACCCGATCGTCGTCGACGTCGGAGAGATTTTCCCGCGCTCCGCTGTAGTTGTGTAAAATGTCGGCTCGGTCGTCAGGCGCAAAATGGAGAGCTCCGGCGCGCGCCGATGACGTGGGCTGCGCTGAGCGGAGGTCTCCGGCCACGTGGTATCCAAGTTTCCCGCCAAATGATGGCGGCCCCTCCAAAACGGCGGGAACTTCTAGACTTTTGGCGCGAAGCGCCTTTTGGCGGGATCCCGCCAGCCTCGCTCCTTCCTCCAACCCCGCAGCCGTTTTCTCGCCCCCTGGAACGGAGATCTCCGCCAAGATTGCAGCGGCGGCGAGCAGCAACTCCGCCAACCGGGAGTGTGCGTCCTGCAGGCTGGTGTCGGAGGCGAGCGGAGCGTCGGCCATCTCTGCGATGGGCGGCATCGGCGGCAACTCCTCGTCCTCTCCTCCCGCGGTTGGTGTCCCCGGTACGCCGTCGTCTTCCCGACCTCGCTCGTGGGTACGGGTAGTCTTCCTCCTGTCCATTCTTCTTGAAGACAAGTTTACTTCTGACGCCAGTTGTAATGTAGTAACTCGGCGGGAGACGACTTCACGGGTAGCACACTTGTTTATTTCATCAAACTCTTCCACAGGTGACTAACACCTATTCAGCTACGCGGGTGACCAACACCCACTCCGCTACTCGGCTATCCACTTGGGCGACTAACGCCACTTAGCCACTCGGGCGACCAACGCCCACTGAGTTACTCGGGTGACTAACACCCAATCCACTCATCTACTCTGGCGACTAACGCCACTGAGCTACTCGGGTGACTAACACCCAATCCGCTCATCTATTCTGGCGACTAACGCCACTGAGCTACTCGGGTGACTAACACCCCATCCGCTCATCTATCCTGGCGACTAACGCCACTGAGCTACTCGGGTGACTAACACCCAATCCGCTCATCTATTCTGGCGACTAACGCCACTAACTAAGTCTTCATCTCCGTCTTCGGTCTTCAGCTGGAACTCTGCCACGAGTGCTCTCGCGCGTCCCCCTTTATACCCCACCTGCGGACGTCGCTGCGAGCCCTCATCCTATTCGACCAATCCCTGGGCGCTGGCTACGATCCTGTTTTCCCACATCTCAGCGCCCCTCACCACCCACGCCGCGCCGCCCCGTCATCTGTCACTCCCGGCGCGCGTGTCCATACCACGCCCCCAACGCGTGCCCAACCCCGCACGCTGTGCCGCCACGTGAACCATCACAGTCACAGTCGGCGCACGTCAACACCGCCACTACACAAGTAACGAGGGTTAATGGTTAACCACAGTTGATTGATCGGTACACATCACCTGGGCACTTCCATCGCATCCAGCAGTGGATAAGGGCCGTGCAATTCGCGTGACGAACACCGATTCTCGCGCTGCCTCAGGTGCTGGGGAATGACGCCTCGATTCGGCGCTACAACCCAAGGGCCGAGTGGCAGGGCAGCACTGAGAGCTGCAAGGCGTCCATCACAATGGCCAGCGTCAAAAACGTCGGATGCCGGCTCGTACAAGTGCGATGTGCTACTGCTGCCCATGTATGACGGTGGTCAAAGCTCGCCACTTTGGGTGTCGAATCGCCCAGGTAAGTTGGACATGGAACTTTAAACGATTGGCCGTACCCTAGGGACAGCCCTGCTATAACTTGCTCACGGCATTGCTCTCGAAAACGTCCAGCACTTCCCATTAGCAGGGTTGGCTGTGTACGGTGCGAAAGAAGTTCAACATACATACGCTTGAGGTACATTTTGGCTTGCGCACCTGGAAGAATAGTGAGGAATTAACCCACATTTTATCCGACCACATGTGACATGGTGATTGACCAAAATCTAGATGATGTATTACAGATTTACTTTAACTTTGTAAACATAACCACTCAGCAGGTAGAGTATACAGGTGGCACAATCACACCACGCTTTTTATTTTTTATTGACATATCTCCATAAAAGTGTATACCTTTTGGACGTAAGGATCCAGTTCAGCTAAATAGTGTATGTAGGCTTACTGTTAAACATTAAACGACCGTCCTGGTAACCAGCAGAGTTAGTGGTGTGTTTACAAGACCCGGACCTCAGGTGTATCACTTCGATTTCGGACAGAGACACGATGAACATCATGACAACTACACTCTTTGTCATAATCTGCCTTCCAAATACGACTCAGGGGCACGAGGAAGACCCAGAGACACAAGCGGGAAGGCTGCGGCAGCAGCCATGTGATGTCTGCATGTGTGTTGAACATCGTTCGCACCGTACGTATCCAACTGTGCTAATTGGAGGTGCGGGGCAAGAACAAACTTCAACGCAAAAAGCAGTTTCCCTATGGAGCCGGCACTACCAACAATTTCCCGACCTCTGCGATCCTCTACATATGAAGATGTTGTCGGCCAATTATTGAGTATTCACATGTTTGAGGAAACTAGAGCGCTTGGAGAAACCCCACGCATGTGTGCAAGGAAGAGGAAAAACGCTCCATTCCTGTACAAAAGAGAACAGGTGGAGTCTACATTTGCTCACAGCCAGGTTGCCGCTCCTCCTCAACGCCCACAGGAATGAAATTTGGCGAAATTTGTATGCAATTTACGAATATCCACCACTGCCCGGACTGAAAGCAGTGGAGACGCGAAAGTGGCCGTCTATGTAGCTCGTGATGTCATTCCCTCCCGAGTCGGACGGACTCTGAAAGGCGCTCACTTACAACGCACGCCCCTATGGTCTGCTAGGCTACGTTGAGGGTCATTGGGGCACCGTGGTGGCGAGATGTTATCTATCTCCATTGCATCCTATTGCATCCTATGTTGTTTAGGTCCTGACCTAGATGCCTGCCATATATATGTTTGGAATTTTTTTTCTCTCTCTCCCCGTAGTGGCGTGGATTTTTCTCAGAGTCCTCCGTTTTTTCCTTCCACATATTTATAATCAACATCACCACGCGTTCAGAGGATTTGGCTGCTGCTATAAATTTCTGATTCATAAGCCACTCCATTGAGCTATCATTTGTGGTCCGGGCACATCCGTGTGACGCCAGCGAGTACCGGTACGAGGCAGTGATCGGCAAAGTTTTGTTTTCGTCCTCTTCCCTCCGACTCTCACAGCGTCCGTGCGATTCCATGAGTACAGCTGTGAGGTACGTGGTAGGGCGTTTGAGTAACTGGGGACTTAGGCAGCAGTAGGCTAGGCCCCCGGGTAGTGCGGGGTTTGCGCCGAGAATAAAAGTTAGCACAGAGCATAGGTGTGGTGTCTGTGATTTCTGTGTTGAGCGACTGCGTGGGGGAATGCGCGGCGGGAGTGAACGTGGGGCCGTGGCGTGCGCGCGCGTCAAGAGGTAATCGCTCGCAGGTGCAAGTGCGTTCGTGACCCCTATGTTAGTGATAGCTGCGGTGTGCATGGGTGTGTGGTCTATCTCAATGTGGCTACGAGCCAGCAGCACAAGTATGTCCCTCAGAGGGCGCTAGCGCGGGGGACCCCATCACTCGGTTGGCGGGGGCCAGGCGGGAGCCAACCGACGCGGTGGAGGAGGGAGCGGAACAGGCGGACGTCGCGCTCCACCTGCCTAGCGAGGGCGGGGGGTGGACGTCGGGCCCCACAGTTGAACGTATAATTATTTCTGACATAAACGATGCCATGCCAATCACAGTGGTATTCGGAGCTTCAGAAACGCGAGTACCCTCAGCACTGCACTGGACGAGTCGCGTGCCGCATAGGAACAACATTCGCACGGGCTGTGTCAGATAATCGTGTGTGCAATAAACGAGGAACTCCTGATTATCGTACCAGTGAAAGAGCGAACCGGTGGCATTGATGGCATTTGTTGCAAAAAAAGCAACCAACCTTCACAACATAAACTTACGGCAGTTGCAACGGATGTGGGGGGCTCCATCTATGCTCGGGTCTGTAACGTGGATCTGTTTGGGGGATATGCATCAGGCTGATGACAGCTTCCCTCAATTCTGGATGTTCCACTGCCGCCATTCATCGGCAACAACCGGTGTCGAAAATGCTGCAATTTAGACCACTTCATTTTAAACCCGTGCTGGAGGTTAAACGAAACTTTTTTTTATTGTACCAGGTAAAGTGTAGCTATACCTGGTAAAGGTACCAGTTGGAGCTTTACCAGGTAAAGCTCCACTGAGCGACGTCTTTCTTTTTCAGAAGCGCACCTGGCTATCACAAATGATAGTTCAACTAAGTGGTTTATTGCGTGGAAATTATAGACGCATAGAGACGCACAGAGACCCATAGACTCAATTTAAACTAAATATATTTTAAAATTTTACCAGGTAAGGCCCACTGAGCTGTATAGCTCTATTTCAGCAGCGCACCTGCCCACATGATAGCTCAAGGAAGTGGCTTATCACACTGGATGTAATTACCGGCAAAATGTCACCGGATACTCGAAATGTAGTGGGTTTACTCTACAACACACAACCGGTTAGTGCTGAACTCGTAACTAATTAGCACGTTTTGTTTACGTTACAAACCTTACTGATTGGCTGTGTCGGCTGGTGGTGGGTTTAACGACACATTTATACTTACGTGATCTCACCAAAAAACCCTCTATTATGGAGATATATTCTTGTAAACTGAACTATGATAGCCATTCAAGTTATATGAGGATATTAAAAACTATTTACCTTTTTGGCTCTCAGTCTGTTACAGGTTGACCACCCCCCCCCCTGTATAAGACAGTGTGGGGAGTGGTGGCGCAGTGGCTGGCGCTGAATCCGACAACCCAAGTTCGATTCCCGCTCGCGGCCATTCACACTGACAGCGAATATCTGAACCAGTAATTGGACTTCCTCGAGGTCGAGTCAGCCTCAAATGAGTACCGGGTGGGGTGTGTAAAGTTCAGTTACGGGGGAGACAAAGGCGGATGGTTGTGGTGCTGTTCGCTCACCCTCCTCGTGTGCCGTGCCAGCCTTCAAAGCACCTCGTTAACAGCACTTGCCCCAACAGTCTGCATTGGTTATATGGGGAACCTTCGTATGTGCGTGTGGAGCCGTGACGCAGTGGTCAGCGCACTGTGCTACGAACCGAGTTTGATATCGATCAGCAGCGGGGAGTGGGTAACCGCATCCTGGATACCACAACGAGTCTGGGGGTTGCCCCTAGGTCGACTCCGACTTAAACGTGTGTGTGTGGCGTGTGTAAACATCCGCCATTGGGGGGATACAAAGGCGTCCGGGCGTTGTGCGATTCACACCGCTCGACTCAGAGGTGTTCGCTAACAGCACTTGCCCCATCAGTCTGTTTAAGGCTTTCACGGGGGACCTGTGTCTTTAGGAACGTTCACACTTGTGGATGTTGCTGAGTGATGCGCTGTGCTGAAACCGGCGATTCGAGTTCGATTCCCGCTGACGGCCCCCATCAGTGTCAGGGGCTATCTGGACTGGAACTCGGGCCTCTCCGATGTCGATGCAACCTGGAAATGATTGCCTGGTGCAGCGTTTAAACATCAGCACTTGGGAGAGACAAAGGCGGCCGAGCGCGTGTTTGGTCTGCACTCACTTCCTCACCAAGTGAGTCGATCTCCAATCGCTCTTTTATCGCTATTGCCATAGTGGCTGGTCCCGTGAACTCCACTCTCATCGAGTCCTCTACTCACGCTGAGGTCTACAGACGTCCACCACACTGCGTTCCACCACCACCAACACCAGCACACTGCAGGTCACCACAACTCCCCCACTCACTCATTTACACACACACTCACATTCATTCACTCATTTACACACACAATCACTTACCCACTCATTCACACACACACTCACCCACTCATTTACACACACTCACCCATTCACCGCAGGTCACCACACCTTACCCACTCACTCATTTACACACACTCGCCGACTCACTCATTTGCACACACACTCACCACCACTCACTCACCCACTAATCCAACCACTCACACAATCTCCAATTCACTCATTTACAAACTCACCCACCAACTAGTCCACTCTCTCACTCACTCACACACTCAGTCACTCTATTATTTATCAGCTCGTCGACCCGTGGGGGTGTGTGTGGGGGGAATGCGCCTCAACCGCGGTGGCCGAATGCCCCACGCCGCGACCATACCATATTAAGGCCGGTCGCAGCGCCGCGGCGCAACGTAGCGTCGGGGGAGGTCGTCCAATTCCCTGATCGCCGGAAACCGTGAGAGTTAATCCCGATAAGGGTTTCTCGGATAAAAACCGGTCGATCAGGTGATCTCCCCTTCCAGCTCTATGGGTGGGGGGAAAATGCGTGCGGGTGTGTTCATGTGAGGTGAGGTGAGGGGGACGATGGGTTGGCTCCGTTGCTTGGTGGTGGCGAAGTCGGGGATGGGGCGCCTGCCGAACGGCTTCGTGGCGGCGGCATCACACATGCAATGCATGCAGGAGCAGACGGGTGTCAGCTTCTTCATGCGTGGAGTGCAGCTCTGCTACATCTTCACACTCATCTTCTGTCAACTTGTAGCAGGTTTACTCACAGGTCATGGACAGCACCTTGCCATGCAGCATCTCTTTGTATCGTGGGAGTTTCCACTCTTCCACCAGAAACTTGATGAGACTGGTCTTTTTGGAGGGACTGCACAGGAATGTTCTCCTCTGCTGGACGTGGTATCCCCCTGCAAGGTTCTTGTACTGGAGAGTGGTGTCTGCACCCCGGTTCAGTCGTTCAGCATCTTTGATCGAAGTCTGTCGGTAGACATCAAAAACAACATCAATCCTTTCACTCTGCCCCCTCGTGGAGGACCTGGGTCAATGCTGACTCTGCCACCTATGCAAAGGTTTTGTTGTTGCCATTCATTTCTTTAGACCAAGCTCATCACATCAATGATGGAAGTAGATGGGGTTGGGATGTCTTCTGCAGGAGACACATTCTTTTCAAGCTCTCTGGCAAGTGCAGCCTTGTTGGTTTTTCTTAGGGACCCGTCAGCATTTGCCAGTGCCCATGGCAGTGGGTCCAATGGGTGGGCAAGGATATCCTTCAAATTCACCTTTCTGCTTTCAACTACCAGGATCATGTGGCTGAACAGGTTTGTATCTGCTTTCAGAACCACATTCTGTGCTTTCTTTCCTCGTGCTGTTTTTGTGCTGATATTGGAGAATGTCTTCAGACTTTAATTCTAGATTTGAAGCTTTCGTGACTGCAAGGATTCATATTCTTAGGTTTTTTCGGTAAAGTCACGTAGGTCTTCAGACTTTGCTTGGTCATCTTGTCGTGGAATTTCTCAGATGGTGGGCCCTCAGCTAACCTTGTTTGCTTCAATACCTGGTAGGCCTCCTCTCTTATCCCCGGTCACATCAGGTGGAGCCATGGTGCCATTGGAGAGGCTCTCTCAATTTAATGGCTGCTTTGGCTATAACATCTTGAGCACCGATACTTTTCAGGGTCTGCAGCTCCCTTTTGAGAGACTGATTTTCTTTGGCAAGTTCCCTCATGAACAGGTTATCTGGATAGAGGAGGAGTTTTTTTCCCATCAGGGAAGATGTGCAAGACTCCAGCAAACGCACTCTCCAGCGTTCGCCTTATGTGCTTCTTGGTTGAGTTATTGGCTTGGACAATGCCTAGGGAGTTCATTGAAGCAACCAGTCTAGAAGTGAGATCAGTCATTGTCATCACTTGATGATTGCCAAAAAGCTCCATCCTGATGAAGAGGAGCAGCTCATTGTATGACTAATTCACAGCAGCTTCGTACTGTGCTGCAGCATCATTATCTTCATTGCTAGTGTAGTAGGTTCGAATTAGGTGCACACACACGCAGCTTGGAGGCAATACTATTTATTAAACGGTAAGTAATATAACACTGTACATGAGGTGTTGACCACCTCCCTCAACTCTGGAACGCGACACAGACTGGACCAAGCAGGCAACGGCCTGCCTGGCCCAGGACGACGACTCGGGACTTGACGACCGATGATGTCTTCACTTCGGAGTAGAGTACAACAGCCTCGCTCTGCGTTCACACCACGCTTATATCTGCTTTGGCGTGGCCGGCTCCGCCCAGGCGTGGCTGGCTCTCTCCAGGCCACGCCTCCCTTCCCAGGACACGCCTCACTTCCCCCACCTCTGGGAAGGTCCGGATCCCTCCACCACGTGACCCCCCAGGCACCCCGTACGGGCCGACACAGTAGTGACCGTTCTATGTCACTACACTAGCAACCTCTTCTTTGGAAACCTCCTCTTTGACGTACAGTCGAGAGCATGGCCTGTGGTCATGCCCTTCAGCTGCTACAAGGTCTCTATTCACAATGGCAATGATTCTGCTGTCCGTTTTATTTGTGACTGCACTCCTGATCTTTGCATCAGTTTGCAGTTCTCGACACTGTGTAGTGAGTTCAACTGAAAATTAGTGAGTGGGCGAGTGGGTGAGTGTGTGTGTGTGTGTAAATGAGTGAGTGGGTGAGGTGTGGTGACCTGCAGTGAATGGGTGAATGTGTGTGTGTGAGTGGGTGAGCGAGTTATTGTGTGTGTAAATGAGTGAATGAGTGTAAGTGGGTGAGTTGTGGTGACCTGCAGTGTGCTGGTGCTGGTGGTGGTTGAACGCAGTGTGGTGGATGTCTGTAGACCTCAGCGTGAGTAGAAGACTCGAGGAGAGTGGAGTTCACGGGACCAGCCACTATGGCAGTAGCGATAAAAGAGCGATTGGAGATTTACTCACTTGGTGAGGAAGTGAGTGCAGACCAAACACGCGCCCGGCCGCCTTTATCTCTCCCATGTGCTGATGCTTAAACGCTGCACTAGGCAATCATTTCCAGGTTGCGTCGACCTAGGGGAGGTCCGAGACCAGTCCAGATAGCCCCTGACACTGATTGGGCCGTCAGCGGGAATCGAAGTTGGATCACCGGGTTCAGCACAGCGCATCACTCAGCAACATCCACAAGTGTGAACGTTCCTAAAGACACATGTCCCCCGTGAAAGCCTTAAACAAACTGGTGGGGCAAGTGCTGTTAGCGAACACCTCTTAGTCGAGCGGTGTGAATCGCACAACGCCCGGACGCCTTTGTATCCCCCCAATGGCGGATGTTTACACACGCCACACACACACGTTTAAGTCGGAGTCGACCTAGGGGCAACCCCCTGACTCGTTGTGGTGTCACAGATGCGGTTACCCACTCCCCGCTGCTGATCGATATCAAACTCGGTTCGTAGCACAGTGCGCTGACCACTGCGTCACGGCTCCACACGCACATACGAAGGTTTTCCATGTAACCAATGCAAACTGTTGGGGCAAGTGCTGTTAGCGAGGTGCTTTGAAGGCTGGCACAGCACACGAGGAGGGTGAGCAAATAGCACCACAACCATCCGCCTTTGTCTCCCCAGAAACTGATGTTTACACACCCCATCCGGTACTCATTTGAGGCTGAGTCGACCTAGGGGAGGTCAAATTACTGGTTCAGATATTCGCTGTCAGTGTGAATGGCCGCGAGCGGGAATCGAACTTGGGTTGTCGGATTCAGCGCCAGTCACTGCGCCACCACTCCCCGCACTCACCGAGTGTTTATACAGGGGCGGTGGTCAACCTGGAACAGACTGAGAGCCAAAAAGGTACCCGTGAGTTTTGCAAAGAGCTAAATGTGTCTATAATATAATATCCTACAGCTTTAATGGGGTATAGTTTTTAATATCATTATATAACTTTAATGGCTATCATAGTTAAAAGTTTTCAAGAATATAACTCCATAATACAGGAGTTTTTTTGCTTAGAATTCGAGTATCCGGTGACGGATACTCGAATTGTCCCCTAGAGGGACCGGCATTATTGTTCATCCTGAAGAAACCTTCGTCTACGTCCTACCGAGTCTCCAACACGTGGACCTGAACCCGAGCTGTGGTCCCGGTCCATAGTACCTAGTTACGTTGTAATTAGTGTAGTTAGCCTGGTGGTCACCACCGGAGGTTGTTATTCTGTTAAGGGGCAGTGACCCCGGGGTGTTGGTGTTAAGTAAATGTGTTGCCTCCAAGTGTACGTCTGCGACTCAGTTGAACTCACTACACAGAGGTCGTGGGCGTGGTTAAACAGCGAGCAGAGTCAGATGGGACATGGACGGAGAAATTGTGTAGAGAAAACCCAGATTTGCCCCATGCGCAGCGGACCGAACTGCGGTCGTTGTTGAGTGAATTCTCCGACGTTATCAGCCAAAGGAAATATGATATTGGGCACACTAACTTGTTGCAACATCAAATTGATATGGGCGACGCAGCTCCAATTCTTCAGAACTCATATCGGCTGAGTCCTGTTGAAAAAAAACATGTACACCAGGCGTTGGGGGAAATGTTGGCCGCAGACATAATTTCACCTTCAAACAGCCCTTGGGGAGCCCCTGTGGTGTTGGTTAAGAAGTAGGATGGCAGCTTGTGCTTTTGCGTTGACTTCTGCATATTGAATAAGGTCTCGGTGGCAGACGCTTACCCGCTGCCATGTAAGGACGACTCCCTGGACATGTTGGCGGGCACTCTTTTTTCCACTCTGGACCTACTTTCGGGATTTTGGAAACTTTCCTTAGACGAATCTTCCAAGCCAAAAACGGCATTCCGCACGCCCCAGGGACTTCCAGTTTAATTGCCTCCCAATGGGATTGCATTCAGCCCCGGTCACTTTCCAATGCCTTATGGAATTGGTGCTGGCAGGACTACAGTGGGACTCCTGTCTAATTTACTTGGGCGACATCATCGTCTTTGGCTGAACATTTGACGAGCATTTGCAGTGGTTACAGACTGTGCTCTCTTGGATACAGTCAGAAAACCTTAAATGAAAACCTGCCAAGTACCATTTGTTACAGACCTCCGTGCGGTACTTGGGCCACTTTGTTGGATCTGGACAAGACTGCGTGCGTGCGTGAATGGCCAACCCCCAAGTCGGTGGGCGAGGTGCGCAGTTTTGTTGGGTTTGTGTCATAATACCGGAGGTTTGTTCCACAGTTTGCGATGGTTGCAAAACCCTTACATGCCCTGATGGGTAAGAATCAGAAATTTAAATGGGGCCAAGATGAGGAGGCCACGTTCGCTGTGTTGCGCGATCGCTTTTCCAATGCGCCTCCTCTTGACTATCCAGACTTTTCCCTGCCATTCGTACTAGACACGGACGCTAGTGACATGGGCATAGGGGCTGTCTTGTCCGAGATTAAGAACATGGTGGAACGGGTGATTGCATAGCGGAGTCGCATCCTGTCACCCGCTGAACAGTGATATTGTGTCACCCGCAGGGAATTGTTGGCCAGGGTGTACTTTATCCAACAGCACAGGCCATATCTCTACGGCAGATATTTTGTTGTCCGCATGAACCATGCGGCCCTCTAGTTCTCTCTGAGAGTGGACCAGCCATCCGGCCAGCTCTCTCGATGGTTAGAAATACTCCAGGAGTATTCCTTCCAAGTGGTTTACCGCCGGGGTGTGAGGCACTGCAATGCCGATGCATTATCGCGCTTGCCATTGAACGATCGCTGTGCATGCTCGTCAGGTGCAGGCCAGTGTAGATTGCCTGCGCGTGGGTCACCTGGGGTCATAGTGGCCTCAGGTGACCTGTCGCCCCCCCTGGCGGGCGCACATAGGGATGACATGCTGGGCCTCACGCAGGCAGAATGGGGAAAGTTGCAGATGGAGGATGTCTCCCTCTTGAACTTGCGACGCTGCGCGGATTCTGACCACAAAAACCCTGGCTATAAGGGGATCTCTTGGTTCGTCCTTCGGGAAGGGTTGCTAAAGTGGTGGCAGGAGGTTTCTGGGCGGTTGTCTATCGTGGTTTCCACAGGCCTGCGAGGCAGGTTATCGTGGGCAGTGCATGCCGACAAGCTGATGCACCTTGGCCATCGGAAAACCTTGCTTATAGTGCAAAGAGATTTCTATTGGCCGTGGATGTCTACAAATGTCTTCCATTTCATCAAAGGTTGCACTGATTGTGCGTTCAACCCCCTTTACAATCTATCACGGTGTCTCGTGTTAATGAATTGGTCACGCTGGACATCCTGGGGCCTTTCCTGACTACGCAAAATGGAAATACATTTCTCCTTGTCAGGGTTGAGGATTTTTCCTGGTGGCCAATGGCCTGGCCATTCATTGCCCGACCAAACAGCTGCGTCCATAGCCAATGCATCTTTGCACGGGTATGTGATGGATAAGGGGGCTCCCGAGCAGCTTCTGGTTAGAATTTCTCCTCCAAGCTGCTTCGGGAAGTGTATGATGTACTGGGCACAAAGAAAATCAGAACGTCACCATACCATCCCCAAACAGATGGTATGGTGGAATGCCTGCACCGGACCCTGACATCAATGTTGTGTCAGGCAGTTAATGAGGCACAAACGGATTGGAATTTGCACGTCCCGGGAACAGGGTGGCCCCACATGCCTCTACGTGATTCTCCCCATTTTGTTCTCATGTACAGCCGGGAGAACGAGGCCGCTATTGATGTACAATTGGGATTGGCCTCAGGGAGAAAGGGGGCGGCCGTGCCCACCACCTTGCAGGTCACACTGTGTTGTGTCTCTGAAGCCCACGAAGCAGCCAGACAAAACCCTGCAAAGACGGAAACCACTAACGAAAAGAACATGGAGCGGTACAAGCATATGGTTAAATGGGCGTTAGGGGACAGGGCATGATTATACTACCTTCAGGTACCACTGGGTACGTCCCCCATGGCAGGGTCTTGTCGAGGTGGTGAAAGTCAGGAGGCCCCAGTGTGCGAAAATTCGCTGGTTTGGTCACCCGTCATGCCTGAAACCATACGTTCGGCTCCCTGTTGACAGCTCACCACCAAGCCCGGTGCGGCCGATGTCTGGGGTGCTTTACGAGCCGAGGCAATCGGACAAGGAATTTGTGTTTCAGGGGAAGTGCGTTATTCCACCCACAGTTCCCAAGTCCCTGATGCCAGGGAAAACCGCAAGAAGCTGCCGCACGCGATGGACTGTTGGCTGGAGCCCGGTCAACTTCCTCGGAGGAGTCCAGAGATAAACCCGACCCTTCAGGGCCTTTGTGCAAGCCCCCGTTGTCCGCAGAGGCGCAGAAATCCACTACAACTGATGGACTGGCGTCGAGAACCTGATCTAAATGTGTCCGGTTCCGCTGATCGGGTCTCCCATGCTTATGGCGGATTGTATTTTTGTGTGCAGTGTCCCGCCCTATTGTCGTCGGTTGTTGTGAGTCAAGATGAGATTGGGGGGGGGGGGGTGATGTTGAGACAGTGTGGAGAGAGAGACAGGGTGTGTGTGGAGACAGTACGTGGAGAGGAGACAGTGCGGGTGCAGGGACAGTGCGTGGCCAAGTGGTCACGAGGGATAATTACAGGAGGGAACCATCGGGGAAGATTGGGATCGGTTGAGGCAATTCCAGAAAGGAGACGTGGCCGGGGGCAGAGCGAGGCCACGCCAGAGAGAAATATTAGGCCGTGGGTGTGATTGGGGTCGTCTGTCTCCACGCCTTCGCTGTCTTCAGGCCATCACTGTCTTCACGTCGCCGCTACTCATGTGTTATCCTCGCCCAAATATATGTATGGTATCCTATCCCAAGTATCTGTATACTAGCCAAATATCTGTATGTTACTCCTAGCCCAAGTATCTGTAGGACACGAGATTAGGTTATCTGCACGACGCGCCTTAATAAATGAATAAAGAATACTACAGAGGTTGTCCGAGAGTCATTAGACAAGTACGGCCGGAACTGCTTCCATGTGAAGACTACGGAAATACAATTCCTGCCGGGCCAAACAGTAATTCAGCTCGGCCCCTGTCAGGGTCCGGCTGGCATATGCAATGACATGCTCCATGTGACAGAATGGCT
This sequence comes from Lampetra planeri, assembly GCF_965212315.1. Taxonomy (NCBI): domain Eukaryota; kingdom Metazoa; phylum Chordata; class Hyperoartia; order Petromyzontiformes; family Petromyzontidae; genus Lampetra; species Lampetra planeri. The sequence goes on along the minus strand of NC_136154.1, from coordinate 2,228,720 downwards.
CCCAACATACTGCTGCAGGCACTGGTGTCCAAAATAACACCTGCGGAAAAGTCAGGAATGAGGTCATCCTTGAGCATGGTGATGGCCACTTGGCAGGCCTCCGTCCAACTGTAGACGTCCTTGGGGGGAAGTAAGTTTGGTTAGTGGGCGTGCAATCTTACTGAATCCCTTCACAACCCAATAATAATAAGGGGCCAGACCCAGGAATCACCTGATCTCTGTCACATGTCTGACCTCGGCCACTCCACCAGGGAGCATACCTTTTCTGGGTCGGTTCGCAGCCCTGCTTCACTCACGCGGTCCCTGAGGTTCCCACCTCGTGCTGCGTGATACATCACTTACGCGGCTTGAGTTTGAGGTGAGCCACTTGCAGTCATTGCAACACCTCCCGCAACCTGGACAAGTGTTCAGGCAGGGATTTACTGAACCCTATCATGCCATCCAGATAAATCAAACAGTGGCGGGGTGGTTGTTGGGGCGTGGTTTGCGCAAGGAGTAGCTTCAATGCTGTGGCATCACACATGCTTTAACAGATTTTGTTCCACTGGAAAGAGGGGGTTAAACGGGCGCGGTAAGGGCTAGAGAGAAGATGGAGTGATCTGTTACAAAAGGGTGTGGACATGAGTGGACTTGCCGATGACTGGTACCAGCTGTGTCAAGATCGGCCTATGTGGAGGAGGCTCGTGAAGGACGCTACTGGGTAGTTGGAGGTAGCCGCCCTCCAGCAACAACAGAGGACAGAGGAGCGATTCTCACAACAACGAGCGGAGTGCCAGGTGGCTAAAAGTCAGCAAGTTAGTACAGCAGGGAGCACAGGTTGTGCATTGGCCAATCATCTCAGTCAGTCAACCCAGGGTACCAGGATCTGTTATATTACCTGTCAACGGGCATTCGACACTTCACGTGGCCTTAACGTGCACATAGCCTGGCACAATTGCCGTGGTGACGCTACCGCTACTTAGTGGTAAATGGCGGTAGTTGTTGTTGGTGAGAGGAGGCTAATGGGGTGATTGGAGATGAGCGGTGGTGTGTGGAGTGAGTGGTGGTGGGTGGGGTGAAAGGTGGTGAGTGGGGTGAGTGGTGGTGTGTGGGTTGAGTTGCGTCAATGATGGTGAGTGGAGGTGAATCCGGTCAGTGGAATGAGTGGGGGTGAGTGGAGGTCAGTGGTGCTGTGTGGGCTAAATGGGGTGAGTGGAGGTGAGTGGGGTGAGTGGGGTGAGTGGAGGTGAGTGGGGTGAGTCGAGGTGAGTGGAGGTGAGTGGCGTGAGTGGAGGTCAGTGGTGGTGTGTGGGCTAAATGGGGTGAGTGGAGGTGAGTGGGGTGAGTGGGGTGAGTGGAGGTGAGTGGGGTTAGTGGAGGTGAGTTGGGTAAGTAGGGGTGAGTGGGGTGAGTGGGGTGAGTGGAGTGAGTGGGCCTTATCTGGTTAAAATAGAAGTAGTTTTTAGTTGAAAAGCGGAAGGAAGTCATGGCGACGTCTCCTAGCGTTGTGCAGGTGAACAGTGAACCAGAACAGCACGCGCTTTAGTCGTGAGCTTGCATTTTCCACTGCAAGTCTGGACTGAGATTATTTTTTGGTATTTTAAACTAGCCTCCTTATCGCTTTCGTGCAGCCTTTAGTCGGCTGTGGTATGGGTCGCCTGCTCCTTGCCTACAGATTGGATCACTCACTGGTTGGAAATCCGCCTCCATAATGGTAACAACGCAATGAGTCCCAACTGATAAAATTTTAAACCAGGGACGTGATTCCATACCTGATGGCTTTGGGGGAGGCCGTCATCATCCAGCAGTTGATTAACCAAGGCTACTACTGCTGATGACTATGTAGACGCTGCCCTTCCATTTGTATCTGAACGCTCTAAATGACCCTTGTGAGTTGTTGACCCCAATGTGTCCCCTTGTGCCTCGCTTTGGTCAATCGGGACTGCAGGCTGGCTGAGTATGTTACCGACACACACAGAGAGAGAGAACGCAGTCAGCCCAATAAGCTGACTCGAACTGTGAGCGAGGAGTTCAATAATAATAACGATAAGCACAGTTTATACAACCGACAGCACGATTTATAATCGATTTATTTGGGGTCAGATGGCCGTGTAAGTTAAACGTTGTGTCATACACCCCTCCTCCACCCGACACGAACACAATACACTTGTCACGTAGTGAGCAAAAATTTAGAATTACTTCTTCACCAGCAGCTCACCACTGGTAAAGTTGGAGAGCGATGCACAAAGACTAATATCCCTGCAGAGCCTTTCACAGACTGTTGGGGCAAGTGTTGTTAGCGAGCACCAATGAAAGCTGGCAAGGCACGCGAGGGGTGGGTGGCCTTTGTCTCCCTAGTGGCGATGTTGACACACCGCACCAGGTACTCATTTAAGGCTCAGTCGACCTAGGGGAGGCCCAGGACCGGTCCAGATAATCGTCACTGATTTTGGCCGTGAGCGGGAATCGAATTCGGATCGCCAGGTTTGTAGCGCAGCGCCCTAACCGCTACATTACCGCTCCCCACTACACTACACACAGACACACATAAACACAAAGACAGACACAAAGACAGACACACACACACACGCGTTCATAGTTGTGTACGGTTGTTCTGGTCGAAAGTTACAGCCTACAGGGTCAGGGCAAGTTGCCCAGAGTCTTGAAGAGGCCCTCCAGTCCCACTGTGGCCTCCCCACCCCCAAAGCAGTGGGGCCCGGGGCGGTCTCCCCGATTCACCGTACCCTGGGGGAGGACTCCGTCTCAGGAGGTGGCAGGCAGTGATAGGCGAAGTTTTACGTGTTCACAAGTAAAATATTTGTTAGATTATACAAATAAATTTTGAAAAAAACGTCGCAATATATTTTAATGTGAGGTCACATACATTTACGTGGTCACGCAGGTTATTCGTATTAAATTAGTTATACGAAACCAATTGGTAATGTTATCGAGGCATGTGCATACCCTCTCTATTGTGGTTGTTAATGTTTTTTTTCCTGGTCCTGATACCAGATCCAAAAGATATCCCTCGCTGGCAGCGTGTGACTCATGGTTACAGAAGGATTATATTATCACGGATGTACAAAACATACACACACACAGAACGTGGTTATCCCAATCTCCGGTAAAACACAGAAGGACGGCGTGGCTTAGCGGAATAAATATTCATTGGTTATTTCGGTAAAGTCACGTAGATAGAAAATTACTATAAAGTGAATAAAAAACAAAATAAAAAAAATAACATAAATGTAGACTGTAGCCTGGTTCTTAATCGGAGTGAGTGTACTGGTAGTCTATAATGTAGACTGTAGCCTGGTTATTAAGCTGGGTTAGTGTACTGGCAGTCTATAATGTAGATTGTAGCCTGGTTCTTAACCTCAGCGAGCATACTGGCAGTCTATAATGTAGACTGTAGCCTGGTTTGTAAGCTTGGTGAGCGTATTGGCATTCTAAAATGTAGAGCATAGCAATGGTTACTTAAACTGAGTAAGTGTACTGGCAGTCTATAATGTAGACTGTAGCCTGGTTCTTAACCTGAGTGAGCATACTGGCAGTCTAGAATGTAGACCTATTCTTGGTTCTTTCAGTAATAAAAAATAAGAATAAAATAAATATAGATAACAAAAATATAAAAACAAAAACCACGACGTTTCGATCACAAGACAAGCGATCGTCTTCAGGAGGAAAGAGGGAGATGGTCACCTAAGGCAACCGTTTATAAAGATTTCAAAATGGGCGTGGCAGAAGAGCAAAAGATCCTGTGGCGCAACGAAGTGGGCGGGGCATATGTGCCCTGGGGCAAGACAACAAGAAAACGACACAAATCAAGTCATGGCTTGACCTGTGCTCCCCCGACAAGAGAACACAAATCAAGTACCGACCCAAAGTGGTTGATGACATCTTTACAATGATTGCTGATTTTATAACCATCCTCTCGGTTGAAATTGCGTCTGTGTTTGTATATATGGATGGCTTCATGATCGAAACTTTTATGATAGCCACTGGATTTGCAAAGTACCATCGTCTTAGAGAAATCAATTTCCTGTAAGCCAGCCGCATTAAAATAATGATCAGCCATGGCAGAAGTATTGGTCCTACCATGTTTCAAATCTGCCTTATGCTCACGAACACGGTCCGAGACATGTCGCTAAGGTTCCCCAAAGTAACTGCTGCTGCAGATTTAACTTAGTTTGTAGATGCTGGGATATTGCATGTCAGGAATCTTGTCCTTTACAGATGGATCAGATCACGAATTTTATGTAATGTGTTAAATCGGACCTGGATCTTGTGTTTGTTCATTATTTTGGAAATATTTTTAGCTACCCCTGCTATGTATGGCAGGGTGATGGTTTTGATTTGATCCTCAGATGGCTCCTTCCTCACGTACTCCTTCCTCACGGTTGTGGTGATTGCTTTGCGGATTGTATAGTCAGAATATCCATTCGCCTTGAGAGCCTGGTGTACTTGTTTGAGTTCACTAGTTAGGTGTTCATGGTTAGAGATACATTGAGCTCTATGGTGTAGCGTTTTGGTGAGGGAATTCTTCTGGGATGGATGGTGGTAGGAATCAGGCTTTAGGTCGGCGTCAGTATGGGATACTTTCCTGTAGACAGAATGGCTCATTGAGCCATCTGGTCTCTTTTTGATTAGGACATCCAGGAAAGGTAGCATGCCATCCTCTTCTACCTCCATGGTGAATTTCATGGCTGATTGTATGGAATTGATGTCGTTGAGGAATTGGTTCATAGCCGGTCGGCCATGTGGCCAGATGACAAACGTGTCATCCACGTACCTCTTCCACAAGGATGGGTGTAGAGTGGATGCCTGGATGGCGTCTGTCTCAAAATTTTCCGTGAAAATATTGGCTACAACCAGAGATAAGGGAGAACCCATTCGGGTGCCTTCAGTTTGTTTGTAGCATATTCCATTCCAGGTGAAGTATGTGTTGGTGAGGCAGTGTCTCACCAGGGCTGGTACATCAGCATTCAATCCTTGTTGGACCAAATCACTTTCGTCATCTGGCCACATAGCCTCCCAGCATTGAACCACTTCTTGGACCACATCAATTCCAGACACCCATCCATCAGATTCACTATGGAAGTGGAGAAAAATGGTAAACTACCATTCTTGGATATTCTGTTTGAGAGGAGACCTGACGGATCCTTGGGACATTCTGTCTACAAGAAAGCCACCCACACAGATTCCTACTTGAAACCGGATTCCCACCACCACCCATCTCAAAAGAATTCTCTCATCAAAACGCTATACCACAGAGCCCATGGCATTTCTGACCAACACCACCTGGCCGGTGAATTAAGACATGTACATCGGGCCCTCAGGATGAACCGATACTCTGACTGCACCATCCGCCATGCTGTTTCTCCCACCATACATAAACAGCCACATGAAACTCCGACCAAAACTATCACGTTACCATACATAGCAGGCGTGACCAAAAAGATCTCCAAAATTCTAAACAAACATAAGATCCAAGTCCGATTCAGTACAGTGCATAAAATCCGTGATCTGATTCCATCTGTGAAGGATGTCGTTCCCGACTTACAGCAGAGGTGTGGACTCGAGTCATGTGACTTGGACTCGAGTCAGACTCGAGTCATGAATTTGATGACTTGCGACTCGACTTGGACTTGCATAACAATGACTTTGTCCCACCTATGAGATGTGGACTCGAGTCATGTGACTTGGACTCGAGTCAGACTCGAGTCATGAATTTGATGACGTGCGACTCGACTTGGACTTGCATAACAATGACTGTGTCCCACCTCTGACTTACAGTATCCTGGAGTCTACAAACTGAGTTGCAGTTGTGGTGATTGCTACATTGGAGAAACGAAACGTCATGTTTCTGATCGTGTCCGCGAGCACAAGTCAGATCTGAAACACGGCAGAACTGATTCTTCGGCCGTTGCCGATCATTGCTACAACTCTGTGGGCTCTCATGAAATTGTCTTTTCCGAGACCAAGGTGCTCTGCAAACCGCCTGGCTACCATCAAAGGTTTGTACACAAAGCCATACGAAGATACAAACACAGACATAATTTCAACCGTGATGATGGTTACAAACTGAGTAATCATTGGAAAGATGTGATTAACCATGCAAAAAAGATTTAATTACACTTATTTGGACCGTCTTATTTGACAGACAACTATTACAGGTTACTGATAGACAGCCAGTTTTGTTTAACCAGGTTTAGTTTTTCTTTTTTCACACTTTTGTTATGTAGGCTAGGCGTAGTCACAAACCGCACCTCTCCATAACAAAGGCTCAGTCTTTTGTTATGCAGTCTATTCTTAGTCTTAAGCCTCACCTTACCATATTAATGAAAAGTGTGCTGTTCCTGGCCCTTCCCCCCTTCAATCATTATATATACGGAGTGGTATCTCTTGTAATCTCTCATTTACTTGATACAGCTTTCGTAGCTGTGACGGTTCCACCTGAAGACGGAAGCTTGTGTTGCCTCCGAAACGTCGTGATTTTTTATTTTTATTCTATTTTACTTTTATTAATTTTCATTTTAATTTTTTACCCACTTGACTTTACCGAAAAAACCTAAGAATATGAATCCTTGCAGTCACGAAAGCTTCAAATCTAGAAAAGAAACAACTCTGATAATGATAATGATATGCACTGTCCTTGAAGTTGATTGGTCCACACCTATCGTGCGCTGTTTTTGAGTTGTCCGCCTTTTGGCGTCATCTGATCCAACACCAATGGAGACTAGGCTCTAAGAAAAGCTGTCTCGGGTGTGAACCAATCAACTCCAAGGCCAGTGCATATCATTATCATTATCAGAGTTGTTTCTTTTTGTTTGCATTTTGACTGCTTGTGTTGTGGTTATTGCAAATATGATCCCTTGTATAGAGGTGTCAGTTTTTGTACCAGTTGAAAGGGTAAAAACCTATGACTATATTTTGCCACTGGTAAAAGAGGTCTCATAGTGTAAATGCTTACCCCGAGCTCTCAATACTCTGATAGTGCGCTGTAGACTAGGCTCTAAGAAAAGCTGTCTCGGATGTGGACCAATCAACTTCAAGGACTGTGCATATCATTATCATTATCAAAGTTGTTTCTTTTTGTTTGCATTTTGACTGCTTGTGTTGTGGTTATTACAAATATGGTCCCTTGTATAAAGGTGTTCAATTTTTGTACCAGTTGAAAGGGTGAAAACCTATTATTATAGCAGAGGTAACCAAAAATATTTCCAAAATCATGAACAAACACAAGATCCAGGTCTGATTTAACACATTACATAAAATTCGTGATCTGATCCCATCTGTGAAGGACAAGATTCCTGACATGCAATATCCCGGCGTCTACAAACTAAGCTGTATCTGTGGCAGCAGTTACATTGGGGAAACTAAGCGACATGTCTCAAACCGTGTTCGAGAGCATGAGGCAGATTTGACACACGGTAGGACCAATACCTCTACTGTGGCTGATCATAATTTTAATGTGGCTAGCTCACACGAAATTGATTTCTATAAGACGATGGTACTTTGCAAGCCCATTGGCTATCAACAAAGTTTCGATCATGAAGCCATCCATATATACAAACACAGACGTAATTTCAACCGAGAGGATGGTTATAAAATCAGCAATCGTTGGAAAGATGTCATTAACCACTTTGGGTCGTGACTTGATTTGTGTTTTCTTGTCGGAGTAGCACAGGTCAAGTCATGACTTGATTTGTGTCGTTTTCTTGTTGTATTGCCCCAGGGCACATGTGCCCCGCCCACTTCGTTCTGACACCGAGACGAGCCGTGGCACTGCATGTTCTGTGCTTCACATTGGTGCTCTCTGACCCCAGGGCACATATGCCCCGCCCACTTCGTTGCACCGCAGGAGCTTTTTCTCTTGTGCCACGACCATTTTGAAACCTTTATAAACGACTACCTTAGGTGACGATCTCCTTCTTCCCTCCTGAAGACGATCGCCTGTGTTGTGATCTAAACGTCGTGGTTTTTGTTGTTTATTTTTTTTCCTCTTTTTTTCTCTTTTTTTACTGAAAGAACCAAGAATAAGTCTACATTATAGACTGCCAGTACGCTCACTCAGTTTAATAACAGTCTACAGTCTACATTATAGAATTCCAATACGCTCACCAAGCTTAAAAACCAGTCTACATTCTAGACTACCAGTACACTCACCGAGGTTAAGAACCAGGCTACAGTCTACATTCTAGAATGTCAGTACACTCACCCAGCTTAATAACCATTACTACAGTCTGCACTATAGACTGCCAGTACACTCACCAAACGTAATAACCAAGCTATAGTCTACATTATAGACTGCCATTACACTCACTCCGATTAAAAACCAGGCTACAGTCTACATTCATGTTTTTTTTAGCATTTTTATTTTCATTCAGTTTATTTAAATGTTTATAACTACGTGACTTTACCGAAAGAACCAAAGAACATGAATTCCTCTAGTCACGAACGTTTTAAGTGAAAATATAGCAGAAGAAAGTCTGAGATAGGAGGCACGGGGAGCTGGGAGGGACGCAGGGAGCGTTGAGTGCGACTCTGTGGGGGCCGTTGGCCCCCGAGATCCCTCCCTCCATCATCCCCTATTCCGTTTGTTACCCCACCTCCCTAATACCCGCTAGGGTTTCGCCGGCCTTCGAACGCGACGCCCTTACCCATACGGCTTCACGCAGCGCTCCCACGCTGCAAGCATACGTGCGCACGGCATCATCAATCATACGCCATACTCCCCCTCTTTACGCCGCTACATACAGCTCTCGCACGCTGCGAGCGTGCGCCCGTCTACAGCCCTGGGCGGCACTCGCCTCCACGTCGAATACCCACGTTACCAATGCGCACCCGTATCCGACACGTAACGACTGTATGCGCACTCACGCACACCGCTCCCCGCGGCACTCACTCACCACTGAATACTCGCGTTATGATCGCGCACCTGTATCGCACACGGAGCGAACGCACGCGCACACACGCAGCTCTACACGCGACACCCACTCTCGCGCCGCTCAGCGCAGCGCTCCCCCGAGGCGAGCCGCAGCGCTTCACGCGTTCACACCTCTCCACGAGATCACACGAGCACACGCAAGCGGGGCACACGCCGACACAACGACTCAAGTTGCCGCCGCCGTGCGCGCGAGATAAACCGTACAACAATGCGCAGCCGATTACGCGCTCGAGCCGCGGGGTTGGGGGTCAGGGGTCCACCACCGCGCCGCACTTTACGCAAGTAACGAGCACATGCAAGCTTGCACAAAGCTAACAGCTTCACTGTGCACCGCGGTTTCGCACACGCGAGCGGGGCGCACGCCGACACGACGACTCGTCCCCTCCCGCACTCGCGCGTGCACGTCAACACAAGTATCGTACAAGGACGATTCTCCTCTCACACGGCTGCGCAAGCACGCCAACACACAAAAGTGCTCTCCCCGGGCGTTAACACCCACACCTCCGTACCCGCACAATCGTACAGAGACCACGGCCTTTACGCATACAACGACCACACACCCGCGAATGCAGTGCACGCTAATACCACGTTCAAAAACACCCAACAACACGGTTCCGTTGCTACGCTCGAGATTTTATTAGCCCTTGTTAACTCACCGAGCCACCCGTGTGTGTGTGCGGGCCAGCAAGGCGCTCCCAACCCACTCTTTGGTGGCGTGCAGCCCTACTCTATGCCGCGCTCTCTGCTAAACCGCTTTCCTACCCGTCCTTACCCCGAGCTAACCCTCTCCCACGGATCCTACTCTCCGCTCTGAGGTGTTGTAAGGCGCGCAACACGATACCGTCTGTAGTCCCTGGTGACCTTGCGGCGCTCAGATCGTCCTGCAGACAATCTAGCGGCTCGCCCGATGACTCCTTCGTCGCCGACTCCGTGTCCAAACTCCAGAAGAAGAGACTTCCCTACTGCCCCTGCGTTTTCTTTTAAGCTATCCACATCAAAGGCTAGGCGCCCCCGTCCCGACCGCCTTGGTCTCTCGACCAATCCTGAGCCTAGGATTTCCCGCTCTTTTGCGATCCCGCCGGCCTTTGACCTTTCGACCAATCAGTCGTCCCGGGTCCTGATCCCAGCTATCTGCCCTGCTGACCCGTGTTTGTGTTTGTATGCGTTTCTAACTGCGGGGCTCTCTGAGCTCGCCGTGGTCGTGCGATCTCAAATCCGCCCACGGCGCCGCAGTGTTACTTGGCCTGGGAAGGGTCCTGTCCAATTCCCTGGCCCTGAGAAACCGTGGGGTAACCCCCCTTGGGGGCCCTCGGGTGAAAACTCAGGCTAGGTGACCCGACCACGAGGCCCTACGTGGGTGCGGGTGCGTGTTTATGTGGGGGGGGTGATGGGGGGCAGTGCGGCGGTGGAAGCAGGGCGGCTCCCTGGCTCGGCAGAGCGGCCCCGTCGCTGTGGCACCACATAGCCCCCCGGGGTGCCAGTCCCCGTCCCGGGTTGACTGGAGCACCTCGCCTGGGTTGCCCCCACGAGGTATCGCCGCGGGGTCCGCAGGATTCGTCCAGCCCTTGTGGCTGGCCTCGGGGGTGGCGGCTCCGTCTCCTGGGGCTCCGGCGGTGGTCTCCTCCTCCATTCCAACGGCTCCCCTCGGTCTCTGGCACCTGCGGGCTGGGGAACAAACTCAGAGGCGGTGGGGTTTAAGGGTCGCCGTCCTCGTCGCCCCCGGCCCCGCCCGGGGCCCCTCGGAGCCCGGGGCTCCGTGGGGCCCATATACTGCGCGAGGCCCCCGGGCACGGGGGGTGGGGGGACCCCGGGGTTTCGGGGTACTTGGACGGCGGGGCTCCCCCCCTCGGGGGCTGCTCGCCACGGCTTCAGTCGGCGGATGTTGACCACCATCTCCCGGCCCCTCTCTCCTCCCTGAATCAGCACCGTCCATGGTGAGATCTGCCGTCTCACAATCCAGGGTCCTCGCCAGTAGGTGGTCAGCTTCCCCACCTGTCCGGCACCGACGCGGGGAGTGTACAGCCACACCTCGGAGCCCGCAGTGTAGAAGGGGGGCTCCATACGGGGTCGGGCGCCCTGCTCTTGCCGCTGGTGCGCGGCCTCTCCGTGCGGGTAGGCTCGGCCCCTGGCCCCTCGCAGGGTCTCCAGCAAGTGCTCCACGGGGTGGCTCCCTTCCTCCCGTTGCGGCGGAGGGACACCGAACAGCAGATCTGCGGGCAGGCGAGACTCGCGACCAAACATCATTAGGAACGGGGTCTGTCCTGTAGATGTGTGAGCGGCGGTGGTGTAGGCGAACAGGGCATAGGGGAGGTGTTCGTCCCAGTCCTGTTGATTCGCGGCCGCCATGCGTTTAAGCTTCCCGGCCAGAGTCTGGTTCATCCTCTCTACCATCCCGTTCGCCTGGGGGTGATACGCCGTGGTTCGGTCCTTCTGGATCCCGAACTCTCGGCACAGTGCCTGGAATAGTTCGGCCTCGAATTCACTACCCTGGTCGGTAATGACTCGTTCGGGGATCCCGCACTTAAGTACGTAGTTTTCCACGAAGGCCCGGGCCACTACGAGGGCTGTTTTATCCGGGATAGCCACCGCCACGGGGTAGCGGGTGAAGTACTCCACCGCTACGAGAATATATCGGTTGCCCCGGTGGGATCGTGGAAAGGGCCCCTGCAGGTCGATTCCGACCAACTGATTCGTCCGACTGACTCGGAACGGCCTCAGGGGTACCTGGTACCTCGCCGGCTTTTGCCCACACTGCTGACAGGCCCGGCAGCCCTGCACCCAGGCGGCCACATCTTGCGCCAATTTAGGCCAGAGATACTGGCGACGCAGAGTCTCCCGGGTGCGCCGTTCCCCATCATGGCCCCCGAGCGGGTGGTCGTGTACCAGTCGTAGTAGTTGGGGTCGCACATGGGCGGGAACGCAGATGCACCCCGGCTGCCCAGCGTCGGCCAGTTCCCTCACCACCCCGTTTTCTACACACAACCGGGCATACAAACCGCTCCAGGGCCCTGGTAGTGCATCCTTCTTCTCTCGCAGTGCCGCCTCCACCGCCGCCAGATCCGGATCCCGCTGCTGGGTTTGTCGCAGCTGCTCGTCGTCCAAGCCCGGGAAGGCGCAGCCGACATCCTCTTGGATCCGCCCGGTTGGGGTGGGATGATCCTTCTGTCCCTGGGCGCCTTCTGCAGGGGTTCCTGCGGCGCACACCGCACTCTCTCTCGGGGGGGGGAGTTTAGTTTCCGCGCGCTCCTTGGGTTCTGCTGCCTGGCGGCAGCGTCCCCCCGTGAAGCACGGGCAGGCGTCTCCCTCCCTCGTCTCAGCGCGCACCGCGGGCCGTCTTGACAAGGCGTCCGCGTTCGCGTGTGTCCGCCCCGCTCGGTACTCGATTTGCAGGTTGTACTCCTGCAACTGCGCCAACCACCGGGCCATCTGCCCCCGCGGCTCCTTGAATGTAAGAAGAAACTGCAGAGCATAATGGTCAGTGCGTACGCGACATCTCCTGCCGTACAAATACGGCCGGAACTGTTTGCATGCGAAAATCACGGCGTACAACTCTTGGCGTGTCACGCAATAGTTCAGCTCGGCCCCGCTCAGGGTCCGACTGGCGTACGCGATGACCCGCTCCGTCCCACCCTGCACTTGCGACAGCACCGCGCCCAGCCCACTGCTGCAGGCGTCAGTGTCCAAAATAAAATCGGTGGTGAAATCTGGGAAAGCCAAGGTGGGGGTGTGGGTGAGGTGGTCTTTGAGTGTGGTGAAAGCCGTCTGACAGGCCTCCGACCACTGATAGGGGTTCTTAGGGGAGGTGAGTTGGGTGAGGGGGCGTGCAATCTCACTGAATCCCTTTACAAATCGACGGTAATAAGTGGCGAGTCCCAAGAATGACCTGATCTCCGTCAGGTTCCTCGGCCGCGGCCAATCCACTACGGCACGCACCTTCTCGGGATCGGTGCTCACCCCTGCCTCGCTGACTCGGTGTCCGAGGTACCCCACCTCGCGCTGCGCAATGTAACACTTACGCGGCTTGAGCTTGAGATGGGCAGCTCGCAGTCGCTGGAATACTTCCCGCAGCCTGGACCAGTGTTCGGACAGCGACCTACTGAACACTATTACGTCGTCCAGGTAAATCAGGCACTGTTCCCACTGCAAGCCCCGCATCACCAACTCCATCAACCGCTGGAACGTCGCGGGCGCGTTAGTGAGTCCGAACGGCAACACTCGAAACTCAAACAGGCCCATCGGGGTGGTGAATGCTGTTTTTGGCCGATCCTCCTCCGTCATCTCCACCTGCCAGTAACCGGACGCCAGATCGAGGGTGGAAAAATACCGCGCTCCTGCGAGACTGTCGAAGGTGTCGTCGATGCGGGGTATGGGGAAGGCATCGCCGAGCGTGACTGTATTTAGTTTACGGTAATCGACGCAGAACCGGGTTGACCCATCCTTTTTCGTTACTAGTACCACTGGGGCTGACCAGGGGCTCGCCGAGGGCTGAATTATGTTATCGCGTAGCATATCCGTGACTGCCTCTTTGATCTGGGTCCGTTCAGGCGCGCCCACTCGGTATGCGGGGAGTTTGATGGGTCGGGCTGCACCTGTGTCAATTTGGTGCTTGACCAGGTCGGTCCGGCCCACGTCCGAATCGTGCTCACTGAACACGTCGGCGTACTCCCGCAATAACCCGCGCAGCTGATCGGCCTCCCCCTTAGGTAAGGCTGCCCAAGGCACATGTAACGCATCCTGCAGGGGAACATTCTCGGCTCGGGGGGTCGGGCCGACCCGCCAGGACAGATCCTGGCTGTCCTCGGGGTGGCCAGGGTCCTCCGCCCAGAGTGCGAACACCGAGTCGTTTGAGTGGCGAGCGTGCAGGGGGTGTACGGTGGCTACCGGGGTGCGTCGTCGTATCATTACCGGGGTACTGTGTGGGTTAAACACACGTATAAACAGCCGGCCCCCATCTGCGTTTACCAGTGTGGCTGACCCTACCACCCCGTATCGCGATGCCAACTCCGGGTGAGGAGTCAGCATTACCTCGCCCGAGGGTCGATGGGTTGGGTCGGTGGAGAGGGTTGCCACTGGCACCAGCATCTCGGCGAGAGGCCCGATGGTGACGGCCGACACCAGCGTAGCGGCCACGGGTGTGAAGCGTGGGCGATTCGGCTCCTGTCCTAGGAACGGAATCCGCTCCCCGCTGCCCTCCACCGTAGCGCATCGTTGCCGGGGCTGTACGTTAAGTCCCAACTTTTCCAGGAGGTCCGTTCCTGCAATGCACTCGTGGCACAACACACTCGAAACGTAGAATTCCTGTGTGCACACCTGGTTTCCTAGACGGACCTCGAGGGAGACCTTCCCCAGCAACCCCATCCCGGCTCCGCTTGCCGTGTGCAGCGCGCGATCCGGGGCCTGCAGGCAGCCCACGTCCACCCCGAGCATGCTGCAGTGCGCGGCGCTCATGAGAGAGGCCACGGCGCCCGTGTCCAGCAGGATCCGGGTGCGCTGCCCGTTCACCTGGCCTTCCACCAGCGACGTGGCCCCCGTTATCCCTGCCACCAGCTCCCGCAGCCAATCGCCCGAGGTCCCTGCGCCTTTGGGTGTTGTCGTTGTAACCTGTTTATGGATCACTCGCTCGCCATTATTATTACAGCTGGTTTGGGTCGGGTCTACGTCGATTTCATCCCCCGGTGGTCCCCTCTCTAGGGGGCCCTTAGTGTTTGACCTATGCATCTGCCTCGCGCGGGCGAGCTGAGGGCAGTCCCTCATTCGGTGTCCCCGTTGGTCGCATATATGGCATGGAGGGGGAAGGTTGGCGGCTCTGTGGCGAACTTTCTGCCCACTCCCTCCTCCCCCCGTGCGCTGTTGCTCATACTCTGCCTCTAGTCGCGCCACTCTCCCAGTTAATCCTCCTACCTCGGCTTGGACCGTCTCTACCATTGTCTCCAGCGTAGTCATGTGTGCCCGTACTTGGGTTACCTTGTTGTCTACTTGGGTTACCCTGTCACCTACCTGGGTTACCCTGTCGCCTACCTGGGTTACCTTGTTGTCTATCTGGGTTACCTGGCCGGAGACATCCTTTATACCCGTTTGTATACCGGCAACCCATCCCGGGGTTGTCTCGCGGGACACTGTAGGCTCTCTTTCCCGGTCCCTTACCGTCCTCGCGAGCTCCTGTTCCTCCTCCTCGTCTTCCGAGAGCAGGCTCGCAATGGCGCGCTCTCGTCCAGCCCCCGGAGCTGCGCGCGTTCGCTGTGAATTTTTTCACACTTACGCGCGCGCTCGACAAGGGCGTTAAAGGGAAGACGTGGGCAGTTCATGTCTGGCTGCCACCACGCCGTGCGAGACAGGTACCGCTGGATTTTCTCGGCGGCCAGTTCCTCAATAACATCAGTTGCGTACCCCGGGCGTGCGATCTTTGTTAACTCGCGCACATCCTCGGCGTAATCACGTAGATCTTCGCCAGGTTGGCGACGGCGCGCCTCTAAGGCCGATTTTGCTTCCTCCTCGTCACGCGTGCCAAAACGCTGATCGAGTCGGCGCATCAGCTCCTCTAGCTGTGTCTGTGCGCTCGCGGGTAACGCTTCTACAAAATCGGCTGCCCGCCCATCAAGATTCATATTAAGTTGACGTACTGCCTGCGCGTCCGTCCATCCATTTATTTCCTTGGCCCCTAAGAGATTGCGGGCGAATGCCTTCCACGAAGGGGCCCCCCGGCCGGTAAATATTAGTCTTATTTTAGCGTGAGGTAACGCGGGGGTCCATCCCACTTCTGACACCAATTTGTGGGGGCCGTTGGCCCCCGAGATCCCTCCCTCCATCATCCCCTATTCCGTTTGTTACCCCACCTCCCTAATACCCGCTAGGGTTTCGCCGGCCTTCGAACGCGACGCCCTTACCCATACGGCTTCACGCAGCGCTCCCACGCTGCAAGCATACGTGCGCACGGCATCATCAATCATACGCCATACTCCCCCTCTTTACGCCGCTACATACAGCTCTCGCACGCTGCGAGCGTGCGCCCGTCTACAGCCCTGGGCGGCACTCGCCTCCACGTCGAATACCCACGTTACCAATGCGCACCCGTATCCGACACGTAACGACGGTATGCGCACTCACGCACACCGCTCCCCGCGGCACTCACTCACCACTGAATACTCGCGTTATGATCGCGCACCTGTATCGCACACGGAGCGAACGCACGCGCACACACGCAGCTCTACACGCGACACCCACTCTCGCGCCGCTCGGCGCAGCGCTCCCCCGAGGCGAGCCGCAGCGCTTCACGCGTTCACACCTCTCCACGAGATCACACGAGCACACGCAAGCGGGGCACACGCCGACACAACGACTCAAGTTGCCGCCGCCGTGCGCGCGAGATAAACCGTACAACAATGCGCAGCCGATTACGCGCTCGAGCCGCGGGGTTGGGGGTCAGGGGTCCACCACCGCGCCGCACTTTACGCAAGTAACGAGCACACGCAAGCTTGCACAAAGCTAACAGCTTCACTGTGCACCGCGGTTTCGCACACGCGAGCGGGGCGCACGCCGACACGACGACTCGTCCCCTCCCGCACTCGCGCGTGCACGTCAACACAAGTATCGTACAAGGACGATTCTCCTCTCACACGGCTGCGCAAGCACGCCAACACACAAAAGTGCTCTCCCCGGGCGTTAACACCCACACCTCCGTACCCGCACAATCGTACAGAGACCACGGCCTTTACGCATACAACGACCACACACCCGCGAATGCAGTGCACGCTAATACCACGTTCAAAAACACCCAACAACACGGTTCCGTTGCTACGCTCGAGATTTTATTAGCCCTTGTTAACTCACCGAGCCACCCGTGTGTGTGTGCGGGCCAGCAAGGCGCTCCCAACCCACTCTTTGGTGGCGTGCAGCCCTACTCTATGCCGCGCTCTCTGCTAAACCGCTTTCCTACCCGTCCTTACCCCGAGCTAACCCTCTCCCACGGATCCTACTCTCCGCTCTGAGGTGTTGTAAGGCGCGCAACACGATACCGTCTGTAGTCCCTGGTGACCTTGCGGCGCTCAGATCGTCCTGCAGACAATCTAGCGGCTCGCCCGATGACTCCTTCGTCGCCGACTCCGTGTCCAAACTCCAGAAGAAGAGACTTCCCTACTGCCCCTGCGTTTTCTTTTAAGCTATCCACATCAAAGGCTAGGCGCCCCCGTCCCGACCGCCTTGGTCTCTCGACCAATCCTGAGCCTAGGATTTCCCGCTCTTTTGCGATCCCGCCGGCCTTTGACCTTTCGACCAATCAGTCGTCCCGGGTCCTGATCCCAGCTATCTGCCCTGCTGACCCGTGTTTGTGTTTGTATGCGTTTCTAACTGCGGGGCTCTCTGAGCTCGCCGTGGTCGTGCGATCTCAAATCCGCCCACGGCGCCGCAGTGTTACTTGGCCTGGGAAGGGTCCTGTCCAATTCCCTGGCCCTGAGAAACCGTGGGGTAACCCCCCTTGGGGGCCCTCGGGTGAAAACTCAGGCTAGGTGACCCGACCACGAGGCCCTACGTGGGTGCGGGTGCGTGTTTATGTGGGGGGGGTGATGGGGGGCAGTGCGGCGGTGGAAGCAGGGCGGCTCCCTGGCTCGGCAGAGCGGCCCCGTCGCTGTGGCACCACAACTCCACTCTGTAACTCGACAGGCCACTCTACGGGTTGACATTGCGGCTACGCTTACGGGATATTTTGGTTCTTTTTTTAATTCATACTGTTTTCGTACCAGGTTATTAGTTGATTAGAAGTTAAGCCTCTTAATTTTTGCATCCACTATAGAAAAAAAAGTGTTTTTGTTCGGAGTTAAATCGCGTAAATATAAATGTGTTGCTAACCCACTACCACCACCCGACACGGCCAATCACATAAGATTTGTCATGTAAACAAAACGTGGCATGTACGTGGAGTAAGAATTGGCATGTTTTGTTTACGTGACAAACCTTACTTAATTGGCTGTCGGGTGGTGGTAGGTTTAACGACACATTCATATTTATGCAATCTAACCAAACAAAAAGCTCTCTTATGGATAAATCCACAACAATTACAAATTGAGTAACGCGACGTTTCGCTGGTAATTCAATTCCAGCTTCATCGGGTGATTATTTGTTGTTGCCAGAATTAATTACACTCTTCTTGCCTTTATAGGCGGCTACAAGAAAGCAACACTTCAGTTATCAAAGACTAACACTTCTGGAAACATTCCCTTCCCAAAATGCCACGTGCATTGATAATGGGTGACATTGTTAAGCGTATTTCATCGACATTTAGAAATAATGCGAGTTTGGATTTAAGAATGGTTGTTTTTTTCTCCAATTCGACCAACACAATCAAATGATTCGATCAACTCTAATATCGCTTGTCATCTATCTTTTGTTTTAGAAGCTTTTTGTTCTTTCTTAGGTACGATAGAAGGTACGAATTTTCGGTACGATATATATTTTCCGAGTACGAAATACAAAAATGTAATCGTTCCATACCTAGCCACCGCGAGCGCTGCGGTGGCTATGAGATATTAACTACATCGCCTGGTATGCAGGAGGTCGAGGGTTCGATCCTGACCCCGACGATGCATGCTGCATATTTCGAGTTTAGGTGTCTCTCTCTCATCATCACGGTCTTGAGATGTTAACTGCCTCGCCTGGTATACAGCAGGTCGTAGGGTCAATCTCGACCCTGACGCCGGCTGTATATTTGGAGTTTGTTGTCCGTGGTTGCGTGGATTTTTCTCCGAGTCCTCCGGTTTTCCTTCCATATTTAGAGCCGACGTCACGCGTTTAGAGTATTTGTCTGCTATACATTTCCACATGATGATAAGCCACTTTGTTGAGCTATAATTTGTGATGACCAGGTCGCTTCTGAAAGAGAGCTATATAGCTCAGTGGGCCTTACCTGGTTAAATAAAAAAAAATTGCATAGTTATAGTTTAGAGACGGCATAAACGCAAACGTCGCGACGTTATAATGGAACACTTTCTCTATTGTTCTGGCGATGGTATAATGAAACAGCATTTATCGAATCGACGTTAAGCGGGGACTCTCTGTGCCCGCGGCGTTATGGGAACAGCATCAGCACTGGGGAGACAAAGTCAGCTGGCCTTGGTGCTGTGTGGGCCTTCATAGGTGCTGCTTCTGTTAGAGGTTACACAGGGAATTTTTGTCTCTCTCTGTACGTGTATGTGTGCTTTATACATTTACACTAACATCACTTGCCCTAACAGGCTGTGTGGGCTATACGGGGATCTTTGTCGTAGCAAATTTACTCGGAAACAAACAGGTGGCGTTTCCATTCTCTCAGCCACCAAATAAACTTTTTGTCACAATCAGCCATGCTCAATCCACTGCTGGATAAATATCAATGTGATGATGTCTCTACCCTGTGCGTGTTCTCTAATCTACGTATTCCGTTCTCTCTGTCTCTCAGTGTAATCACCATCGCCATGCTCTATCTTTGGCTGGATTGAGACAAATGTGATGATGATGTCTCTACCCTGCATGTGTTCTCTAATCCACGTGTTCATCTATCTATATCTCAATATGAACACCATCAACCATGCTTAATCCACTGCTGGATGAAGATCAGTGTGATGATGATGTCTCAACCCTGCGTGCGTTCTCTAATGCATGTGTTCCTCTCTTTCTCTGCCTCCCAGTGTAATTCCACGCATGTATCTTTCTCTTGCAAACCTGTAAGATTTTGTTTCCTTTTCTGTGTCGATGTTCGTCTTTCTGAACGCGCGTTACAGCACGTGGAGCACACGGATCCAAACCTCTCTCGAGCCAGCTTTTATTGTCAAAGTAGCAGAGAGAAGGCTGAGTGGCGGGTTTGACAGAGAGTGTTGAGGGGAGAGGTAGGAGAGTGCGTGGAGGGGAGTGGAGTGAGATGAGATGGGTGAGGGGAGTAGTGAGATGAGAGGGGAGAAGCAAGAGAGTGAGATGAGAGGGAAGAGGCAGGAGAGTGCGTCGAGGGGAGTGGAGTGAGATGAGAGAGGCAGGAGAGTGCGTGGAGAGGATTGGAATGAGATGAGAGAGGTAGGAAGGTGCGTCGAGGGGAGTGGAGTGAGATGAGAGAGGCACGAGAGTGCGTGGAGGGGAGTGGAACGAGATGATAGGGGAGAGGTAGAAGAGTGTGGAGGGGAGGAGAGTGAGATGAAAGGGGTGAGGCAGGAGCATGCATGGAGGGGAGTATGGTGAGATGAGAAGGGAGAGACAGGAGAGTATGGCGATAAGGGAGAGTTAGTAGAGTGAGATGAGAGGGGAGAGTCAATCTGTGAGTGCGATCACGAAATTAATCCTGGAGCAGGAGTCAGAAGAGAGACAGGGGGTTAATGATCGTCTCTGACACGGACATTATGAACCTGATCGAGAGACAAGCACACACACGCAGCTCTGCTCGCGCCTGCGTGAACAGCATCAACGCCGCCGCAATTTCCCCGAAAGGAAATCGAACTTCTCACCGAGCGAGCAACGTCATTGCGAGGAGCTCCAGCACGGAGCGGGAGACGCGAGCAGCGGGAGATCGAGGCCGAGTCGACCTAGGGGAGGCCCACGACCGCTATCGAGCACCGGTGTTGGGTGGCCGTGAGCGGGAATCGAACTCGCGTCGCCGTGGCCTGCGGCGCAGTAGTACGCTAACCGCTGCGCCACCGCTCCCCCGCGCCTGTGCGTCACACGGGTGAGAGACACGCACCCCATACCCCAGCAGTCTGTTGGAGACCACAGGTGTATCTTTTGTCTTAGTCTGTGCAGTGCGCTCAAGGCAGACTCGCGAGTACCGCTTTCCACCACGTGTATCCGTAGCGGATAGCGCGCAGCGCTACGAACCCAGCAGAGACCCGAGTTCGATTCTCGGAAGCGTGTTGTTTTCACTTTAAATCAGACGGCAGTTTCATAAAACAAGATCAATGCATTCTTTACTACAAGTTTTTGTTTTATTCATTAACAAACTCAATTTTCTTAACTTAAACATAATTTATACCGAAATTGGTGTTTTTTGGCATAGAGATCCGTTGAAAATTGATATATTTTAATTATGTTATCCGCAGCCATCCTCCCAGTCATTATCGCGGATAATTGAGAGTCTACTCTATTTGCCACTGCTATAAATGTCCATTCGGTGATTAGCCACTTCGTTGAGTTATCATTTGTGATGGCCAGGTCACTTCTGAAAAAGAGCTACACAGCTCAGTGGGTTTTACCTGGTAAAATAAAAGCAGTTTATAGTTGAAGGCGGCAGGAAGTCGTGGTGACGTCTCCTCGCGCTGTGCAGGTGAACAGTGAACCACAGAGCAGCACGCGCTTTAGTCGTGATAAAATGATATTTTTTACTTTAAACGAGTCCCCTTATCGCTTGCATGCAGCCTTTATTTGGCTCCAGTGTGTATCGCCTGCTCCTTACCTACAGATTGAATGACTCACTGGTTGGAAATCCGCCTCTACATTGGTATCAACGCAATGAGTCCCCACTGATTGAATGTTACACCAAGGACGTGAGACGTTGCCTGATGGCTTTGAGGGAGGCAGTCACCATCCAGCAGTTAATTGACCAAGGCTGCTGCTGCAGCATACTGAACCACTGTACTGCTCAGCCGCGCAGCTCAAGAAAATCGTTCAACGTCGACCACTCAGGAGCCGCGTTATAACGGGGGGGGGGGGCGCATTTCGCGTTATAACGGGGGGCACATTACACGTTATAAAGGGGGGCGCATTCCGCGTTATAATGGGGGGCGCATTCCGCGTTATGCTAATGCATTCTGGAATGGAAGAAGCACATTATTACATACCAAATAATGTCGACTATAACTATTTGATTTACACCGTGCCTTGGGTTTAGATGAACGCAGTTCGCACAGTGAAAGTATTCATAAAAACAATCAATTGAAAGATTACGGCTACTCACAATTAAGTTATCCTGCGTCTTTCATGCCGGGTCCATGAGTCTTGGATTTCCTCAAAGGGGTGTGGATCGCGCAACTTGATGCTGCTGCTCTATTGATTCGATAGCCAGATGCGTTAATGATCAGGCTTGGTCCAAGGTAGACCGCAGGTAGTTTATTTTTAATGAATGAAAAAATGTAACTCATTGTATCTTCATATTTAGTTTTACTTGTTTATCTGTTGATTAGGGGGCTCCTATACTCGGCATAACGCTGCCACGTCCACCCAGCACCTGGAGTTTAACCAGTTGCCCTTTCGCGCCCTTTATGCTCCTCTTCGACTATTCTCGAAGTGGAATCACGGGGGAGTGCTGCAGTCGTGTACTTGCGCAGTACAGCAGCGGACTGTGAGGCCCCTCTGTTGCCATCCAACATCCTGAAACTTTTCACCTTCGTCGCCTTTTGTACTATTTTTGCCTTCTCTGTGTTTAAAAAAAATATATACAGGATTTGTCGATTGCAGGGGGTCTAACCACCACCTAGTTGAGTGGAGGAAGTGAGCACCAAACGGTAGAACGTTGATTGGTTGAGCTCATTAAGGCAGAGTCGTAGGGCAGACTCCGCTCGTGGTGGTGGTGGGTTTGCTGTTGTCTGCCATGGCATAGTAGACGAGCCAACAGCAAGCAGCAGCAGAAGTCAGGGTCATAGAGAAACACGAGCAGGCACTTGGGGGAAAGTGTGGCTGGAAGTGGACCGATGATCGCCAACTAGTATCATTCATAATATAGGTTTTTGGGTCAGATCGCGTTATTTATAAATGTGTCGCAACCCTCCACCGCCCGACACGGCCAAACAGTAAAAAATGTGTCACGTTTTCGAAGGAAAAATTAATTGACTTCTTTAGCCCACCGGTGTGCTGAAGAGAGAATCAACAGCTTTTTAAAATTTGAGTACGACGTTTCGCTGATAATTACAATCAGCTTCATCGGGCAAGAATGGTGAAGCTCTCATGTTGCTTTCGGTCTTAAATAGAGCAGCATCAGGGTGACGTAATCAATTAATTTAATTCAATCTGGTGCAGTGATTCGCGGCAAGGAGGGTATTGTAATTATATAGATTGGTAATCATTCAATTGTTATTAATTGGTATTTGTTTCCCCTATAAGGAATAGTAATTGTATTTATTTGATAATACGCTTCCAGGCCGCACTAAGCCTGTAGCTGTCAGAGCGATTGAAGTTATTTCTGTTTCTCTCAATTTCAATGGATTCTCTAATTAGTCTTGGCCAGTAATAATTAGTTTTACACAACACTTCAACGTTATCAAAATCAATTGAGTGTCCTTGTTGACAAGCATGCTCTGCCACTGCCGACAGTTGTGTTTGGGGTAATTTAATGTTTCTTTGGTGTTCTTTTAGTCTTACATTGATGTTGCGTCCCGTCTGTCCAATATAGCATCTGCCACATAAACAATAAATCCGATATACACCTTCTGTTGATAATTTAGGCAATTCGTCTTTAGTGCCAGATACTAAAAACGAACAATTTAAAAACAAAACCGTAATGAACTTATCTTACACTGTTTTAACCAGTGACATGATTTCTGTCTTTTCTAAAGGCCTTAACTTAGCCGTTACTCCACGCACAACTCCAGTGGATGAGATAATTGCTGAGGTAGAATCAGCAGTAAGACTACTTCCACATAATGAGGCAGAGATGACTAGACACGAGGTTGCCAAAATAATTGAGAATAGTAAAGTACCAAAATTAAATATTAGCTTGAACGAAGCAAAAGCCTTAAGAGAGCTCCGATTAAATAGAGATATTCAAATCCTGGCAGCTGATAAAGGCCGCACTACTGTAGTGATGTCACGAGCTGATTATGATGATACAATTAAAGATTTACTAGATGAAAGTACCTACATTAAAATTAAACGAGATCCAACCAATACTTTAGAACGTAAGACTACTGCAATCATTGCAAATTCATTAATTCCTAAGAATGAGCAATACCGAATTAAGCCAAGGGCTTCAAAACCACCGCGATTGAATGGGCTACCAAAGGTTCATAAAATCGGCATCCCATTACGACCCATAGTCAATACAATTGGCTCTGCCACATAAAAATTAGCAAAATATATAACTAAACAAATACAGCCCTACATCGGTAGGACATCTTCATTCATTAAAAATTCAGAACATCTTGTGAATGTGATTAAAGATTTCAAACTTAACCCTAATGATATTCTGGTGAGTTGTGATGTGATTTCTCTATTCACTAAGGTTCCAGTGAACGATTCGCTTAAATTACTTGATACACTGGTAAAGAATACAGGTTTACCAAAAGATGTTCCAGAAACTAGCTGATCATTGTTTAAATAACACTTACTTCTTATGGAGAGGCGATTTCTTTAAACAAAGGGAAGGAGCCGCAATGGGCTCTCCTTTATATCCTGCTATAGCCAATCTGTACATGGAGAATTTTGAAACAAGAGCATTTGCCTCGAGTACATTAAAACCATCCTTTTGGTTTAGATATGTTAATGACACTTTGGTTGTCTGGCCACATGGTAAAAATGCACTTAATGATTTCCTAAATCATCTCAATGCACAAAACCCGGCTATCCAGTTCACCATGGAAATGGAGGTATATAACAAACTCCCGTTCCTAGATATTTTGCTGGGACATGGTCTTAATGGCAAAATAACACACAGCGTTTACCAAAAGCAAACGCACACTGATGCCTATCTGAATGCAGATTCACATCATCACCCAGCTCAGAAATCGTCTCTTATCAAAACACTCATACATCGGGCAAAAACAGTGTCAGATGGTGAGAGTCTAGTGAGAGAGATGAAACATGTTAAAGAAGCACTAAGGCAGAATGGCTACAATAATGCTCAAATTAACAGAGCACTGAAGGCCAAATCACGAACGCAAAGCAACACTGCTGAAAGCGATAAGATTGTTCAAACAATCAAAATTCCATACATCTCAGGAGTAACTGACAAATTAGCCCGGGTTTTGCAAAAGCAAAACATTAAAGTAATATTTGGTACAGTGCACAAAATTCAAAAACTGGTATCTGGCACTAAAGACGAATTGCCTAAATTATCAACAGAAGGTGTATATCGGATTAATTGTTTATGTGGCAGATGCTATATTGGACAGACGGGACGCAACATCAGTGTAAGACTAAAAGAACACCAAAGAAACATTAAATGATCTCAAACACAACTGTCGGCAGTGGAAGAGCATGCTTGTCAACAAGGACACTCAATTGATTTTGATAACGTTGAAGTGTTGTGTAAAACTAATTATTACTCGCCAAGACTAATTAGAGCATCCTTTGAAATTGAGAGAAACAGAAATAACTTCAATCGCTCTGACAGCTACAGGCTTAGTGCGGCCTGGAAGCGTATTATCAAATAAATACAATTACAATTCCTTATAAGGGAAACAAATACCAATGAATAACAATTGAATGATTACCAATCTATATAATTATAATATCCTCCTCCTCCTTGCCTCGAATCACTGCACCAGATTGAATTGAATTAAATGATGACGTCACCCTGATGCTGCTCTTTTTAAGACCGGAAGCAACATGAGAGTTTCACCATTCTTGCCCGATGAAGCTGATTGTAATTATCAGCGAAACGTCGTACTCAAATTTTAAAATGCTGTTGATTCTATCTTCAGCACACCGGTGGGCTAAAGAAGTCAATTAATTTGTCCTTTGAAAACGTGACACATTTTTTACTGTTTGGCCGTGTCGGGTGGTGGAGGGTTACGACACATTTATAAATAACGCGATCTGACCCAAAAACCTATATTATGAATAATATTGGTCGCGAAAGTCTACGTGTTAAACTAGTATCATCATCACACGCCCACCATCATAATCGTCATCATTCAAGGTAAATACAACTTCTAAATGTGTTGATGTGTTTTGCCTCGTGTTAGTGTCTATTTCTATTACCGCACAATTTAAACCAAGCGTAAGGATATTATTTGTTAGCACAGTTCATCTAACGTTGTTGAGACGTTTTCACTTTCTCGGTGAGACCACATGGCTCACGTAGCGCCCCCATCGCTCAATGTGACAGACATGAGGAGTTCTCTCGGACGTGTCACTCATAGCCACCATCAGGCGTCTATCGAATTGATGCATTTGTATGAGTACAAACTCATAAGTGAACTGCACCTCATGGATTCCGTCCAGTTACAGACAGGTCTAATAATATAATCAGAGCGGTCACTCCTATCCGCTACAGATTAAACGATACAGATTTTCGGTTTCTATGAACGCATTTGCGATTCGAATAATCTTGAGTTGAGAGTGGTGATGCAGTGGTTAGCGTGCTGCGATAAGCACCCGACGACCCGAGTTCGATTCCCGCTCACGGCCAACACCAGTGACGATTATTGGAACCGGTCTTGGGCTTCCCCTCGATGTCCATTCACCCATTCTCACTGACCGGCGGTGGTGAAGTATGGTCGACCAATCCCCATAACTAGTTTTTCCTGTGATGTCGTCTTGTAAACCAAACCCAGATGGCGGAACACTGTCGAGGCTTTTGAAGTCAGCTGTCGGCTGTGAATCAGTTGCTGGATCTGACATTGGGACGTGACTGGTGGTGGCATCAGATGCATTAGCACCACGGTGGCGAGATGTTAACTAGATCGCCTGGTCGTGGGTTGGATGCCGACCATAAGGCTTGCATATTTGGAGTTTGCATGTATGCGTGTAGAATTTATTTCGCGCCGTATGTAGCCAACTGCGCTCATCAGAGGTGCGGGGTAAGGACAACAATCTAACACAAAAAGCAGTTTTAAAGAAATTAGTTTTCAATATATATTTAAAGTGCATAGCTCCAGTGACTTCATAATCTCCCCGTGGATTTTTTTTCCGGGTCCTCTGGTTTTTCCCTCCACATTAAGAATCAACATCGCGCGTGTAAAGCATTTGACTGCTTGTATACATTTCCACGCGATGATGATACGCCACTTCGTTGAGCTACCATTTGTGGCTCAGTCACTTTTGAAAAAGAGCTACATGGCTCAGTGTGCCTTAGCTGGTGAAATAAAAATAGTTGTTAACATAGTTTATTGGCTGTGACGACCTCCTGCAACCACGCGTGCCCTTTTCAAAACGTTGAATCGTTCCCCACGTTTTACCCCGATTGTGCTATCGACATATCGCGAGATATGCAACCTCAGAGCTACATCTGAAATCCCTTCCAATGACACTCCCCCACCTGCACTGCCACCCGAGAGTGATGTTCGTCGATTTACAGTCAAACCGCTATGTATTACAGTACTTCCCACAGCTGGGGTTTTCATAATGAGTCTGTGTGGAGAGAGACGGTGTGTGGTTGATACCCACGCATTAACAACGTTCAATGCTGGTCCCTGCATTCGTTTTGCACATTTTCCTTGTACAGAAAATGGCCCCATTGAGCACTTGGGTGCCACCGTGCCTAGGATAAGTTAACTACCTCGCCTGGTATGCAGGAGGTCGTGGGTTCAATCCCGACCATGACGATGCCTCTATGTTTGGAGTTTGCGTATTCTCCCCGTGGTCACGTGGATTTTCTCCGGGACTCCGGTTTTCTCTCGACATTTAAAAACAAGAGTTTGGCTGTTATACATTTCCAAATGATACGTCACTTCGTTGAAAAATCATGTGGTCAGGTCCCTTCTGCAAATATATATATATATATAGCTCTGTGGACCTTAATTGTAAAAATAAAATACAAATTTTAGTTTGAGTTTACATGACGGCTATTGATGGCGAGGAGTGTGTTCCTTAACTGGCACAGCTTTGAGTATTGCAATTTATCTCAGACACGTGTGTTATATCAGTTTGGGGATCATTAAGTGAACACAATGTACTTATTTATTGCTATACTCAGTGTGCATTGTCAGTCATGCAGAATGTACTGTAATATTGCTGAAGACATCGTGAGTGGTTCCATTTGTAGTGACTGGGAATGTCACTGTGTGCCGGCCTGCGAGGCCATGGCGGGATGTATACTGTTGTGTGTACACCCCGGACACGGGGTGTAGTACCAGCCCTAGTGGGGGCTTGGGTGAGCGCTGGTTAAGCGCGGTGGCACCACGCACAGCATGCGGTGCGGGCTCCCGTTGAGAGAGCGAGGGAGTGTCAGCCAGCTAGGGTTACATTGGGGGCATGATACTCTGGCTGACCTGGGGACATGTGACCGACCTGGGGACATGTGACCGGATGATACTGTAGGGGGGCCACCAGTGGAGGGGGTCAATGGGTGGTCACGTGGTCCGAGAAGAACTCTCGAGAGCCTTCGGGCAAGGGCGAGAGAGATCGAGAAGGTGGGTGGGGCAAGAGGCGGAGCCAACCCCAGCCCGGCCCGATATAAGGGGGGCCCTGAGAGGGGCTCAGGGTTCTTACTGTTGGAGAGGCAGGAGGTCCACGTCAAGCTTGAAGAAGCTTCCAGCCACGCGGTCCGGGACCCAGCTTGTGGTCCGGACCGGAATAGTGGAACCATATCTAGTTCCACCGTAGCGTGGTGAGTTGGGTGGTCACCACCCGAGGGTATATTGTGTTAATAGCTCTGGAGTATGTTGTGCAAATAGTTAATAATCGTGTTGCTCCTAAGACATCGTCTGCGACTCAGTTAGACTCACTACATATTCAGAGGCAGCCTTTGTCAGTCCTATCGTCGATAGGACTGACAATCATCATCAGAGATCCGTCGTCATCAGAGATCCGTCTGTTTGAAATTTTTATACGAACTCTGTTGCTCCTCAACAGCAGGAGTAGCAGGTAGCACGCGCATCGATCATTAGTATTCATTCTCGATCGAAAGTGTAACAATGAAAATCGTAATTTGTGCTTCATTTTGAGTGATTTATTCAATCATTTATTTTGTGAGTTTTAATTTACTAAACTGTGCGATGTCAGAGAAACCGAAGCGTGTTGTTTTAACTTTGCTTTAAGGAAAAGAGAGCCGCGGAAAATGGATATTTTTGGATTACCTGCGGTTTTTAATTATCCGCGGCCATCCTCCCCGTGATTAGCGCGGATAATCAAGAGTCTACTGTAAAGCCGTATACCACCCGCGTTTAAAGCAGAGGAATGCAGAGCGTGTGTTTCGCATCTATATTCGCTAGGATTCACCATTGCTATGCACTGTTTGCAGGACGGACTCAACAGCTTTAACACATTATATTAAAAAAAGAATAGGTTTTTACCCTTTCTGGCAATAACACAGTTGTGTTAAGATGTTCAAACGCCAAATAGATATGCCTTTTTGCAAGGAATCAAGTCTACATTAGCCACACAAACTTGTGGTGAACATTCACACAGACACTCTCTCATGTATGCATTGTCTTTGAAACTGATTGCCCTACAGCAGACAGCCTTCTTTATGGCCTTGTCTCACCACCAGTGTTAGACGAGAGAACGCCAAAAGGCAAACAGTAGCTCGAGTCGAGCAGCTATATCATGGGATACTTTTTTGCCAGTAGTGTAGGCGAATTCAGTTGCATGTTTATTTATGCCAATTTCACAGAGTAAAATAATTGAAAAACCAAAAAAAAGACAAAATCGAAAATATATGTATTACAAGAATGGGCAACAATAAGCTATTTTCAATAACAATGTAGTGATGATATGGATGAAATGTTTTTTTTTATCTAGCGGAACATAACTTTGCATCTGAGGTTTTGAATGGTTCAATCTAAATATGACACTAGAATTATATTTTTTCAGATCATATTTGGAGAATGTGATACCACTTACGAGTGTATCAGGGCCGTGTTATCCAATAGGCCGCAGTAAACACTGTGCCTAGGGCCTACGAAAACTAAAGGACCTACGACAAACATTGGACCATTTTAATATTTGTGTAGTGACTCACTCGTAGACAGGGTTCTTAAGGCACCTTCTTTTATTCTACATGTCAGGGAACAACAGACACCCTACGTACTTATACGCTGGTCACACATCCGTCTCTTTTGAAGGCACTACCTAGCTAGTACAGTTGACAGGCTGTCTAGCTAGAGGCGTCTGAAGGTGGTCAAGACGGCAGCGACGATGGTGACGAACAGCGACACCGCGAGGGGATCCACTTCCAGCAACAGCCCCGAGTTCTCGACCCGGACCCCCTTTTATTCTCCCGGCGTGGCCTCGCTCCGCCCTTGCCACGCCCTCTTTCTGGAATCGACTAGTAGGTTCCCGGGCTTCCAGATGGACCCCTTCCTGGGCTTTTCCTTAAATCTCCTCACCCCTGTATATACTCCCTCTGCTGACGTGTACTGCCCCCTGTTGCCAGTACCACTGTAATAAAGGACTCCGTCATACGATGTTGATCTCCGTTGGTCCTTTATTTGTGTTCGCCTTCCACTCACCCCGCTGGCCTCCTCCTCGGCCCAGCGTCGTCTCTCCTTGCGCCCCGCGCACTCTGCAGCTACCCTGCTGCTCCGCTCTGCAGCCACACTGCTGCTCCGCTAGCCCTGCAGCTATTCTGCTGCCTGTGCAACCTCGCACCCTCTGCTAGCCTCCGCTAGCTCTGCAGCTACTCTGCTGCTTGTGCAACCTCGCACCCTCTGCTAGCCTCCGCTAGCTCTGCAGCTACTCTGCTGCTCCGTGCAACCTCGCACGCCCTGTGCTAGCCTCCGCTAGCTCTGCAGCTACACTGCTGCTCCGTGCAACCTCACATGCCCTGTGCTAGCCTCCGCTAGCTCTGCAGCTACTCTGCTGCTCCGTGCAACCCCGCACGCCCTGTGCGCCCCGCACACTCTCCCTCTGCTCTCTCCGCACCCAGCTGGCTGGCGTCGTCCGGTGAGGATAAAAGGGGGGGCAAAGGAGAGATCGGGCTCTCTTACTCCAGCGCCAGGCGACAAGACGCAGCTCCAGCCCAGCGACCCGGACGTCCGTGAGACGCACCGAGGTACGCTGCGAGCAGGGGATCAACGGACCGCCGTGAGCACCTAACAGTGAGTAAGGAGGTGAATTAGAATCATAGCAGATAAATCGGGAATAGGCATAAAGGTATCAGCGTAGGCCAGCCTCGTCGACTCACTGATTTAACACCTAGTTCCAGGTAGCGGACAATAAATCATTAATAGCGAAGCGTGGCCTCGTGTGATCTCGTGAGCGGTGCGAACGCGTGTAGTGCTGCGGCTCGCCTCGTGGGAGCGCTGCGCAGAATGGCGCGAGAGTGGGTGTCGCGTGTAGAGCTGCGTGTGTGCGCGTGCGTTCGCTCCGCGTAGGATACAGGTGCGCGATCATAACGTGAGTAGTCAGTGTGGAGTTGGAGTGCACGGAGCTGTGTGTGTGTGCGTACGTTCGATCCGTGTGGGTTGCAGGTACGCGATTAGGAAAGGGAGGTATCATGGTAGCGTAAAGGGGGCATAATACTACTCGGTATCTAACCATGCCTACTACGCGGACCCGCGGTGGAGGGGAATCCTCGAGCGACGGCTCCCACACCATGGGTGAGGAACCGAGCAGCGGTTCGCTTAGCAGCGGGGGGGGGGCGAGGGATGATGTTAGCCCGGCCGTTAGCATTACCGAGGGAGGGATCTCGGGGGCCAGCGACCCCCACACTTCCACGTGCCCCTGACTCCTCCCTCTCGGATCGTCACATCCGGCCTGCCCATTTACGCTCGCATTACACCACCTCCCCCCCGTAAACAAAAATCCAGCCGTCCTCGGCTAAAACAGGACAAAATAATGCGAGCGAAGGCATCACAATCAGTAGTCCCCCAGACACAACAGAGATTATAACAACAACAACACAAGTAACGAAAGGGGAGGGATCAGGATCCGGAACAGAACACCGGCCCGTCCTCCGCGCAACAACAACAAGAATAAGAATGGAACAATGCACAACAACGGCAACCGACACGCAAGAATGGCCGACGCGCATAACCCAGGAATGTGGTGTCTTAGAGCGTGTCCATGTTGCTGTTCCATCCGCTAGGCTCAAGTCCAACGTCAAAGAGCAATTGGTAGAGCAGGAATGATGAACGGGCGCCCAATTTCTCCTTTAAGTCCTCATCCAGTTAGCACACCAGGTAACACCCAGTGTGTCAGGCGCCGAAGATCTGTGACGAGAAGGAGAATCCAACCCCCTGAGGCACAGCACAACAACGCACATCCGCATGTCGTACACGACAGCCACCCAAACCCAGGGTAGTGGAGATGATGTAAATCCGGCCCGCTTAAGAAAACCCCAATAAATACCCAAAATAGACGCCCCAGTATTTACATTTTAACAACAATATTATTTACACGTGACTACAACAACAACAAAAATTCCTGCTCTTGCCCACTAGCAGTCCTCTCTTGAGGACCAGCACAGACATCTCACGTACACAGCATGTACCCACTGTCACTCTCAATAAAGCCCCCAGTCGCACACCCTCGCGTGGAGAGAGCCACGCTCCCCAGCGGTAACGTTTAACTCGCCATAACCCTCACCTTGGTCGTCAAACCACAGCATACTCTCGGCTAGTGCAATTTCGGGGATGAGCAGCAACTCGGCCATGCTCCTCCCTTATTATCCCATCAGCGATGGACACACACCAGCATCTTATAGTCTGACGCTTTATAGCCAAGGGAAGATTCATCCCTCGGCAAGGCCAGACACCATCGACCCCCCCCCCCCCCCCACGGGGCAATGTTCCCTTATACATTCAACAACACCCTAACCCAGAGCGGAACAAGTCCGCGGCCCTTCCCGCTGGAGGACCCGCATAGAGAATCCCTGCTCCATGCCAGCCAGGTTACCCCGTTCGCTGGCACGTAACAAAACCTCCACTCCAGAATCCCGTGAGCCCCCGGCACACCAGGTTCAGTCTGCCACCGCACAACTGAACCACGACTCCCCGAGCCATATGAGCACACGGACCATTAATTCGAGACATACCACGGAGTGTCTTGCCTCCGGGCTGTCAGGTCAGCCATCAGCCATAGGCCGATGTGAGCACAACTCGGGCATCACCCACTCAACAATGGCAGGCATATACAGATGAAATATTTGCCCCACCGAGGGTTTCCCCGCGCGCTCAAAATGGCGGCCCCCTGCACAAAGCGCATCGTCGCAATTTCTGGAGCGCACTCAAAATGGCGGGCCAACGTGCGAACACGTCGCCAGATTTCCCCGTGCGTGCACCCCAGCTGCCCTTTGCTGGGGGCACAACACACATTCCCCGTCACGTTTTAACAACCCCCCAATGATAGGACGCACAGCCGCAGCTCGCTGCGCACAGCAGTCGTATCGGGGGATTTTTTACCCATATTTGACCAAACACATTTCTTACACACACCGACTCGCAAAACAACCCCTGGCCGCATGCAATCAACAGAATGAGCGACGCCACTTGGCGGCAATTTACGGCCCCTTCACCCTTAACAGCAGAGTCACCAACAACAGCATCATTGCGCACTCTCATCGCGCGCCCTCTCTCTCAACAAGCGCAATTACCCATGAATACACACGCAATCTCGTGTGCATAAACACCCATACAACCACATTTTTGGGTCCCCCCCGAATTTTTACCAATTTCCAAACAGGTACGCACAATTAATGACAATCCCGAACCCAAAGGTCAAGCAATGCACCGCACTCCGTATATCCATACAAAACAGTGTAAACAGCACATGCTGTTTACACAAGCGTACATTTAAGCACAATAGCAAGCAGATCTGCAGGCAACCATAACACCATTAACTCTGTCGCACCTTGCAGCAACAACAAAAATATTCTCTCTTTTGCAATCAACCACATCGCACACGGAACCTTGCAGCAACAACACACCAAAAAAATTTTTTTTTTTCAATTTAGCACGTCGCACACGGCAACCCACGAGATGGTAGCAACGCGGGATTCACTACGCAACCGAGTTAATAATTAACTTCGCCATGAAGATAACATCTCCTTGCCACAACGCACACACACTAATTGACACCGAGCAAACAAGCAGATAGCGCGTCCATTGTCAACACACACACACAGCCCGAACCGCGCTCTGCACGCTCGAGACATGACAACAATCGCACCCCGGCACACGCTAGATGGGTGAGGTGTGTGTTAGGGCCGGGTGCGTATCGTTACGACTCGCCCGGGGCAGCAGCAAGCAGAGGACGGCAGGGTGGTAACTTGAGACGCCTCGCAGAACTCGTTCGGTGACTTGACTGCTCCGGTGTCTCGCACACGAGCCAGGACGGAAGAGCTCCCGCCCCAGCTGCAGCAGCGTCGGCGTCCTCTCCTTGCGGCTCCTCCTCGCAAAACAGCAGCTCAGCAACAGGCTGCACACCACGCGGCGCCTCCAGATGGCAGCGCACGGCCGCCTCTCCGCCGCGATGTTGAAGATGGCGGCGTCTTCCCGCCGCGGCGACGACAAGATGGCGGCTTCCCGCCGTTTCTCCCCGACCACACCCAAGATGGCGGCGCCCTGCCACGTGTTGGAGAGGCGGGAAGCGTGGGCCAGGCCCCAATGGCGGACGGCTCAGCCCCACTCGGAGGCTCACCGCTTCCAGGCCCGTCGCGTGGCCGATCCGGCCTCGTCGCCGGCGCCACCAGGGTGACAAAATCCAGCAGACTGGCCCGCAGCGATGCAAGTTGGACCCCCACGTGGCCGCTGGAGGACGTGTGCCGACGGCCGTTTTTTCGTCGTCAGAAGACGTAACAAGTGGGTTATGCTTTTTCAAGTGCTCGGCCCTCTTCCTCGATGTTATTTTGCCTTGAAAAAGTCCACTCTGACACCAATGTAATAAAGGACTCCGCCACACGATGTTGATCTCCGTTGGTCCTTTATTTGTGTTCGTCTTCCGCTCACCCCGCTGGCCTCCTCCTCGGCCCAGCGTCGTCTCTCCTTGCGCCCCGCGCACTCTGCAGCTACCCTGCTGCTCCGCTCTGCAGCCACACTGCTGCTACGCTAGCCCTGCAGCTACTCTGCTGCCTGTGCAACCTCGCACCCTCTGCTAGCCTCCGCTAGCTCTGTAGCTACTCTGCTGCTCCGTGCAACCCCGCACGCTCTGTGTGCCCCGCACACTCTCCCTCTGCTCTCTCCGCACCCCGCTGGCTGGCGCCGTCCGGTGAGCCCCCTCAGCCTCCAGGCTGAGGGCACGGCGGCCACCCAATGTGGTCTCCCTCTTCACTCCCTCGACTCTTCAGATGTCTTCCTGTCTCCTTCCTATAACCTCACCCCCACGTGACCCTGACTCCACCCTCTTTCACGTGACCCTGACTCCTCCCTCTCGGATCGTCACATCCGGCCTGCCCATTTACGCTCGCATTACACCACTTTGCCGTCAGCAGCCCGTGTTATTACATTACATTTTGTGATAAAAAATTGAACCAAGATATATTTTTGAATGCATATATTTTTTATGGCTGCTCGTTGCAATTAATTTGCAGTGGTAACAAGTCGTTGACTCGTTGTAAGTGAGGCATATTACTCCTAAAATAACAGTCAATTTTAAAGCAACATGGCGCTTACCATGCGGTCGTCCTGTCAGAACATTTAATTTGTTTTCGATGAATATGAATGGCATCCTTTTAAAGCTGTGTAATCCGATATGATCATCGTAGTAAAAACATTGTTGACATTTTAGCTCATAATATTTTTAGGCTTACCTTGTTTTTTTCCAATAATTTCAAATTAATTCTGCTTATCTGCAGCACATAGTCGAATGAGGGCACCGTAACGACATCCATCCAGCGGCTGGACGAAGTTCTGCGTTAAAAAAGCGGAGTGACAGTGGCGGTAGTAAGATGGGCAGCAGAACCAGCTGTAGGAAGTTATCACTGAAGGCCTATGAAACAAGTACCTCGGGCCACCTAGACGAACCTTCATCCGGCCCTGGTATGTATAAACACATTCTAATGTGCATCTATTAAGACAAATTGCTAAACATGCAATGTATCTTTTTCCACAGGTTATATATTGTCAAATTCAATATATCACATTCCTGCCAGCCATTTTTCTTATGCCATGTGATGGTTTTTCCTCTGGCAACCTTCGCAATGGGAATGTCTTCATCAAAGATTTAAGTCCCAGCAATCACGAGTGGCATCACTAGGATACAAAAAGTGGCTGTCGCTCTGCAGATGGCTCACAACTTGAGGGTGCATTCTACAGGTAATTCCACAAAGCTTGAGATGTAATGAAACGCCTAAACTGTACACACACATACTTATGCCTTCACATCAATGCTTCATTCAATGGCATTAAACTACACAATGTATGGATGCATCTGCACAATTATAACGGTGCATCCATTAATGCATCTTGAAGTCACAAAACATGCATCCTATGGCATGTGTAAGGATTCGATGATTCTATACTTGCATGTTGCTCTTATGTGTTCAGCTCACATTGCCCTCCCCGTAGCCACCAGAAGCCACTCCATTCACCACAATGTACGGATGATTGATTGTTGAATCAAATCGCGACAATGAATACCTTGTACCCCGGATTGCTCTCAACGAGAGAAAAACACGTGAAGAAAAATCATGTGCACGTATGGGTAATGTAAAGATTTATGAAAAATAAGAATGGGTTTTTACCCTGTCTGGCAATGAAACGGGAGTTCTTTCAAGGTTTTCAAACACCACGTAGATGTGTTTTGCAAGGCATCAAGTCTGCATTAAACACATGTACTTGTGGCAAAACATGCAAACAAACATAATGTATGTGTAATAAAGGTCGCGGAGGCAACTTCTGGAATCAGGCTTGTTTAGTAACTTTCTTCCACAGCTCTCATCGTACGGGCTCCTCTGCTATCTGACTCCTTCACGCTGTTGGCAGACAGCGTGAGAGGGAGGGATAGAGAGTCAGAGAGATGACCGTCACGGCCACATGGCAGGCTCTGGACCTGCGCTCCCGCGTGGCTTCTCCCTTCGTTCGTTCCAGTTCTGACCACGTGTTGCCCGTCTCCACCCCTTTTAATCCCTGGATCACGTGGTGCCTCTCAGCCAGTCCTGGGTAACCTCCCTGGAATCTTCCAGATACCATCCTCCGGTCCCAGGACCACGCCCCTAACTCGTCCCCCCATTGGCTGTGGCTGAAGCCAGCAGGGCCAATCATCTCCTTCCAGGTGTCACCTTCACATTACGTCAGGGCCACGCCTCTACTCCTCTCCCCATTGGTTATGGGCCTGGACCGGTAGAGTCAATCATTATCAATAAGGTGTGACCACTTAATCACCCAGGTGTACCCTCACATTACATATGCATTGCCTTGGTAACTGATCGGCCTACACCAGAGACAGCCTTTTATATGGCCTTGTCTCACCACCAGTGTTAGATCAGAGAATGCCAGTACAAGACAATGCAAATATCACTACATTATACAGTTACATTTATGGGACCCACAAGTACATGTGGTTTATGCAGACTCGATGCCTTGCAATATATATCTATTTGGTGTTTGAAAATCTTAACACAACTCATGTTTTATTGCCAGAAAGGGTAAAATCCATTATTTTTCATAATTTTGGATACTGGCAAAGAGGTCCCCACAGATATATGTAAAGCTTACTAACATGCGTTTATCCTCGACAGTAATGAATTAGGATTACATAAACTGACAGGCAGCTATCAGGACAAAAACGCAAATGAATGTTGTGAAATCATTACTTTTGGTTCTTGCATGGATTGCGTCCGAACATTTTTTTTACTGTGGCTTGATTTTTTTTTTTACTGTGGCTTGATTTTTTTTATTACTGTGGCTTTGTTTTTGTCTTCAGTTCAGTAAGCCCCCCCCCCCCCAATCGCAACACAACCTCACGGCCGAGCCTTTGCTCACAGAGGATAACACGTGGCAGGGTTATCCTGGTCCCATGTTTACACACAGACGACACATGCGTGGTGCATGGTCACTTTTAACCTCGGTTGGAGAAAACCGTTTACCAGCAGTGTCCTCTTCTCCCACAGGCACCGCTGCTGCTGCCACCCAGGTCATAGCATCGGCAGGGACATCAACAACTCAACCGTATCTTACCCTTGCCGTAACGGTGTGGACTCTGGTCTTCCTTCTGTTGCTGCTGGTGCTTCTGTACTCGTGCCATCGCCACTGCTGCCACAACAGTGATTGGTGCTGTTGGAGGAGACTCAGAAGTATTTGTAGCCGCAGCGGTGAAGGTGGTGGTAGAAGGAGTATCAGAGAGGGTCACCCTACGGCACAGGGGAAGGAAGGCTCGGACGAGACGCTGCACCCTGCTGCTGGAGAAACGCGCCCCGTGGAGCTGGAGATGAGTGAGGTTTGTGAAATCCTTATCCTTAAATCGATCTCAATCTCCATGTTTGTAGATATTTAGCTGGGTGGTGGAGTTGGTGGCCACCGTGGCGCCCATGGAAGAGGTGGGAGTACCCAAACTTTGCCCCACCACCACAGGCGACCTGCTGATCGACTGCCTCTGGGGGAAGGGGGGGGGTATGGAGGGATTTAATCAAATTTCTAGAGTGCAGGTCACCTTGGGTTGTGCTGCTCATCAATGAAACCACGGCAGCATCTTTGCATCACAGTGGAGCCGCGTGGTTTGCGTTGCTGCCCTTTGCTGCCCGCCGCCACGGCATGGTGGGATAACTCCACCATACAAGCGCGTTGGCCACAACCTACCCTCTCGGTGTGCCGTGTCGATCTTCGTAGGTGCTACCAGCCACGGTGGCTAGGATATGTTAACTACCTTGCATGAAATACAGGAGGTCGTGTGTTCGATTCCGACCCTGACGCCTGCTGTATACTGTATTTGGATTTTGTGGTGTCTCTCTCTCTGCCCATGGTGAGATTTTAACTACCTCGCCTGGTATACAGGAGTCCGTGGGTTTGATCCCGACCCTGATGCCTGCTGTGTATTTGGAGTCTGCGTGTATCTCTCCCCGTGGAGCAAATTGGCAAAGTAGGGGGCACAGGTGGTGCATCGGCCAGTGATCTCAGTCGGCCAACCGATGGAACCTGGGTCTGCCCGTGACCTCCTCCTGCACCTAGCCTAGCACGGCAGTCAACCAATAGTACCTGGGTCTATCCCGTCACCTCCTCCTGCACCTAGCCTGGCATAGCAGTCAGCCCATGACCTGTTAGTAGAGAGCCTTAATATACTGCAAGGGGCTTCCGAGTGCACCTGGCCTGGCATAGGCGTCGTGATGACCTCATCACTTATACGTGGCGGTATTGGTATTGGTGTTCATGTGTGAATTTGTGTGCGTGAATGTCGACAGATCGTGTATGCAAGCCTTCAAACGGAGCCTCTCCCTCCTGGCACGCAGGCTCACGGAGCTCCCGTAGAGGACGTGACAACGGTATATGCGACTATCGTGGCATTCGGTGGGGAGAACGAACTTCCAGACTGAAGAAATGAACCGGCGTGCATCACTAAGTGGCGGAGACGTCACCACGTGCGCTTGTGCTAGGCTAGGTGCACTTTGAGGCCATCACGTGAAGTGTTGAAGTCCCGATGGCAGGGGGTCACGCGACAGACCCAGCAGGTACCATGGGTTTGACTGACTGAAACGACTGGCAGATGCACCAACTGTGCTCCCCACTGTGCCAGGCTAGGTGCAGGAGGTTATGAAACAGACCCAGGTGCCATGGGTTTACTGTTGTGCCAGGCTAGGCGCAGGAGGTCGCGGAACAGATCCTGGTGCCATCGATTTTACTGAGTTGGCTGGCAGATGCACCACTGTACCAACTCGGTGCATTTTATTCGCCCGGCGCTCCGCTCGTTGTGAGCGATATTCATTTGCCGTCTGTAGTTGCTGGAGGGCGATCCCTCACCTAGCCAGTGTCAAGCCATTGTCACGCCGCAGTTGAAGAAGGCTGGAGCAGACACTTCTGACGTGAAAACTACAGGGCGAAGCTATTATAAATCTTGTGGCTATTCTTGGGCGTGAAAAAAATCTCATCCCGAGTCTGCAGTCAGCGTGCCAGCTAGGTCACTGAAGAGACATCACTCCTGAAGTTTAACCACGACACTTGCATGGCAGCCGCCTACACATGGCCGGATTGAGGTTCTTGTATGCCCTCGGTACTTCTGTTTCGTAGGCCTTCGGCGATAACTTTCTACAGCTGGTACTGCTGCTCATGTTACTACCTCCGCTGCAACTCCGCTTGTTTCATGCGATACTTCAAATTGTGAAAGGGAGCCTTCTTTTTCGAAGCTAAAGCTGATTAAAAAATATCTCTACAACCAACCGTAGGACAAAAACGCTTGTCTTCCCTTTGCACTGCTCTCTATTGAGAATGAGATTGTGCTAAAACACCATTATAAGATGTTATTTGCAAATTTAGCAATTCATCTCGAAAAGTTCATCTCCAGTGTTAAGTTCTCACCTTATTCAAAAACCGACTGACACGACTGCCTCTTTGTATATACATTATTCCTATCCTTGCTATATAAATATATTTGTTCAAGAAGATACCTTGGTAAAAATTGTTATCATACAAACAACAAAGCAACATGGTCAACATTTTTATTCGTAGACCCTTTATTTTTCGTAGGCCCCAGGCACTTTGCCTACTGTGGCCTATTTGATAATACGGCCCTGTACCCACAGTAAAGCCGTCTTACCGGATCTGTGTGATTCGGTTTGACATGGACGAGCTTGACACCTCGGGTGATCGCCTGCAGAGCACATCCGGACTTATGGGTGCCGTGACCTCACGGACTGAAGTCTTCACTGCGAGTCGGCCACATGCGGTGTGACATTTGCTCGAGGCCAGTCAATGAGACTACAGGTGTCACGCGATTCCCCGCAAGGAAGTTGATTCAGTCCAGTGTGCTTCACCACCAGATGTCACGGTATCAAACTAAACTAGTTTTATTTTTCTCTCCGCCTAAAGACGACCGCTTGTGTTGTAATCAAAATGTCGTCGTTTTTTATTTTATTTTTTATAAATTTGAATCTATCTACGTGACTTTACCGAAAGACCCAAAGAATAGGTAAAGCCCACTGAGCTTCCTAGCTCTTGGCCACACGTGATAGCTCGATCAAAGTGGCCTATCATTACGTTCAAATGGAAAGAAGCCAAATACTCTAAACGCGTGATTGTTGATCGTAAATGTGGAGGGGAAAAAAATTGGAGGACCCGGATAAAAATCCATGTGAGCACGGGGAGAGACACTGCAAACTCCAAGTGTACGGCAGGCGTCAGGGTCGGGATCTAACCCACAACCTACTGTATACCAGGCGAGGGAGTTAATATCTAGTAACAGCTTGCTGTCGTACGCCGGACACACAACTCTATCTGCATTTGTATGGCTCGCATATTCCACGCCTGATATCAGAATATGTATTTATCTTGTAGATACCCAGATGAGCTACTGAGGATCGTTTTCATGTCCAGTTGGGGTACGGGGTCAGAGAGTTAAAACAAAAAACAATACAAATAAAATAAAAGATACGAGAGCAAAGCATCGAAAAGGAAAGCAAATCACAAAAAATACTTAAAATAGATAAACGTAAAGCACGTGTGTATGTCCGTTGAACTTCGTTCGCACCAACCACTGCACAACGATGGATGGATCAAAGTTATCAGAATTCATAGAATCACCACCTAACGTGAGTTGCTGAATGTCAGCTCAACGTTGACAAGGACGCCGATACACATTTACGCTCGTAAACATAAAAAATTTAATAAGTAAAAACCCACATGAAGCTGTCCAAACACAGCTTACAACGCGAACGGCTCTGCTTCCAAGTCGCCTTGTCGGAGAGTGATTGCAGACTCACGTATTTTGCTGCGATACAGCGGACATTTATTAAATTCCCTTTCGTAACAACCCGTTTTGGGAATAAGGGATTGCACAAAAATCCGTGGCCTATGCAAGAAATAACCTCAGTTATTTGGCTGTCTAATGGAGGCGGGCCTACGATACGATTATTGGATCGGTTATAATCAATTATGTTCGAGGGCACCGATAACCTCTCTGAAATAACCTCAGTGAGGACAGCTTGCACATAGTCTCAGTGAGGACAGCCTGTACACAGAGACTCAGTGAGGTCAGCTTGTGTAATGTGAGGTTACACCTGGATGATAATGATAGGCTCTGCCGGCCTCAGCCCGCAACCAATGGGGAGTCGAGCCAGGGGCGTGGCCCTGGAGCTGGACAGTATCTTCGGGAAAGTTCCAGGAGTGTGGCTGAGGATTGGCTGCGTGGTATCACGTGGGCCAGGGATTATAAGGGGTGGAGAAAGACAGCACG
Source organism: Lampetra planeri (assembly GCF_965212315.1). Classification (NCBI taxonomy): domain Eukaryota; kingdom Metazoa; phylum Chordata; class Hyperoartia; order Petromyzontiformes; family Petromyzontidae; genus Lampetra; species Lampetra planeri. Next base: position 2,186,713 of record NC_136154.1, on the reverse strand, counting down.
TGGTCAGTGTGTGTAGGAACGAAGGGGGAAGCCACGCTGGTGCCGTGGTCCCGAGCCAGCCACGTGGCGGGCCGCGGCAGTCTCTCTCTCACCCTGTCAGCCAGCAGCGGGAAGGAGCAAGGGAACCGAGTGTACGAATGCGGTGGAAGGATGTGAACGGAAAACGAATAAACAACTCAATTTCGGAGCTTTCGTGACTGCAGGAATTATTCTGCCCCCTCCCTCTCTCCACCCCGCCCCCTCTCTATATTTAAGGCCTCGTCACAGAAACGACCTCTCTCTTTGTGCTGATACGTGTTCTCTCTCTCTGTGTGTGTCTTTGTGATGTCTGTCTGCTTGTATGTCTGTCTATAGTTTTCTGGTTAGATTTTTGTTGCTATTTCTTTTATACCTGATGAAGATTGCTTGTGTTGCAATCGAAACGTCGTAGTATGCTATTATTTAATTTATTATTTTATCTTTATACGTGTCTGAACGGGATTTATTACACTTGTACACAGAGACTCAATCGAGTCACCCCCTAGTATTGTCTGTGAGCTCACCTCTATATCGAGAGCTTCCATGCTGATTAAATTCTGTAGTTGCTTGACCGGACTCAATGTGTTGTATGTTACGCAAAACTAAACGCTACATGATGAGGTATTCAAAAGTTGGCTCCGCCGATCAACATGTGTAGGGAATCTCCACTGGCATGGGGTGGGGGGGGGGGGTCTGTGATGAATGGGCTGTGTGCATGTGTAGTGAGTCCAACTGAGTCGCAGCCGTTATCTTGGGAGCAACACTATTTCGCATTAACACGTAACACAACACGATCTACACTCGGGTCTCGAATGCCCATCTAACCACGCTATGGCAGAACTAGACACGGTTCGCTATCCCAGTCCGGACCACAAGCTGGGTTCCGGACCGCGTGGCTAGAGGCTTCCTTCTCCCCATCGTGGATCTTCGTAACACCAGCACACGAAGAACCCTGAGCTACTCACAGGGCCCTTGTTATATGCCCCCAGGCTGGGGCTGGCTCCGCCCTTCGTCCCGCCCACCTTCCAGGCCTTTCCAGCTCCTTCTCGAAGGTTCCCGAGAGCTCCTTTGGACCACGTGACCACCCCTCGGCCCCCGTCCACCGGTGGCCCCCCTCCAATATTGTCCGGTCACGTGACAGCAGGTCAACCAGTGTATCATGCCCCAAGGTAACCCTGGCTGGCTAATGCTCCCTCTCGCTCCCTCACAGGGAGCCCGCACTGCACACTGCTCACGTTGCCTCCGAGCTAATCCGCGCTCACCCAAGCCCCGCTAGGGCTGGTACTACATCCCTTAACCAGGGTTGCCCGTAATGACAACACATTACCGGCCGTGGCTTCGTAAGAAAGAGTGACGAGCAACGGCAAGCAATCAACCTGGAGGAAGGGCGGAAAAGCACCAAGCATCGAACAAGCCAGCATCGCAGAGGACCAGCTGCAAGCGCAATCGTGCACCGCCAGAGAGCACGGAGCAGGAGAGAGTGCGCAGCCAGCGCCACCAGCTCCACCGAGCAAGGGTGGCTGCCACCAGCGAACGAGCTACGAGCACATCTTGCATCGCCAAAGAGTACGAGCAGGAGGAAGGGTGTCAGCTGCTAGCGGACGAGCTGCGAGCGCGATCGAGCACCTTCAAAGACAAGCGTCGTGCTGACTCAGCTCATCCAGCAGTGAAAGGAGCCTGCAGCTGCCGCCGAGCGAGAGAGAGCGAGGAAGCCGTGTGTATGATACACCCACACTCACACCACTCATCGCAACAAGGAATGCCCAACCTCGACGTCTGCTTAACGCAAAGAGTTGAGCAAGGAGACAATCCACCCACACACACATAACGCGCATATTGGGACTAATGAGAGTACTCCAAAGTTATCTCTGTGTTTCAAAAATGGTGGCCATCCTAAGGTGGTGCATCAACTATTAGCTGATCATGAAAAGCATTGCTGCCCATTGAGTTACGTGGGATATGGTCGTTTAGAAGTATTTTTGTCATTCTTTTTGTTAATTGCATAACTGTACCAATGAATTAATTGATGAAACTAAACATTTAGAAACTTATGTTACGAATCTACACACTCACAGGGAGACTTGTGTTGAAATCTTTTTTTTGATGACAGAATCTTGCCCGCAAATTTATTGAAGCCTTAACCAATTGATAAGCATTTGCTAGACAAGCAGGCACACTGCCGCACACCATTGTTCCAAGACATTTCGTTAATTGCATAATATTACCAATGAATCCATTGAAGTCTACTTTTGCTTTCAGAACATGTTTCTTTATTGCTGTTCGTATGAATATTGTTACATTCATTTTTAAGAACTTTTTCCTATCGCCGTATATGCTTGCTTTACTCTGAGGAATTAATCGATTGCTCTGTTATCCAGTTTAACAAACGTAATCATTGAGGGTTAAATGTACGGATCAATGAGGAGAACATCTCCAGGAGTACTGTGTTGACAATTCCAAGCAAAAGAGTTCGTATATTCGAGTGTTATGTTTTTTTTGTTTAGAGATTAAAGTTGTTTAACACAGAAGTGTCTGAGTAGTGCCTTCCTAAGTTCATGCATAATAATCTTGATTATAAGAACTGTATCCTGCGAAGAGATTCGAATTTTGAGACCTGACATAAAAATACTAAAACATAATCAGTAAAGTTAAAGTGAAATTCATTGTATTATCCCGATTGATAATACAACCCTAGACAACGAAGCCGAGCTTAATCAGCATACTAACATCACACTTGCATAACTTCATACCATTAATTGTATTATCCGGATTGATAATGCAACCCAAGACAACGAGGCAGAACCCAATTATCATAATTGAATACATTATCATAATTGCATACACTTGCATATCATAATACAATCACAACTCTCTAATTAGTATACATTACGTGCATAATTGTATAAATTAACATAGCTTTGGAAAATTATACGTTTTTCCATTTTGACTACATTTTTCTTATTTTAGTCATTTTTCAAGACCCGATATATGCAACACGGAGACGCACAAACACGTCGGTGAATCCACTTATTTTGCAATAAAATAATGTGTCATAGGACGCCATTCCACGAATGATTAATTATCGAAGTTTCTGTGGACCCTGCTGTTCCCGTGGATTAAAACGTCGCCCATGACAGTTCATCTGGCAGCAAGACAGCTCTGCCTCCTTTGCATGTTTGTTCCTCGACATTTGTTTAGGCTGCAGCTTGGAAGTGACCATTAATAACCAACTCAAGGCAAGCCTGAAGGTTCTTGTAGGCCATAGGCACTTCTGATAATTATCATATTTTGCTACTGGCAAAGGAGGTTCCAATGGTGTAAATGCTTACCCGAGCTCTCATACTCTGATGGTGCATTGTCTTTGAGTTGTGCGCCTTTTGGCGTTATCTGGTCCAACACCATGTGAGACTAGGCTATAAGAAAAGCTGTCTCGGTTGTGGACCAATCAATTTCAAGAACAGTGCATACATTATCAGAGTTGTGTTTTTTGTTTGCATTCTGACCGCAGGTATTGTGGTCAATGCAAATTTGACTCCTAATAAAAACAGGTGTCAGTTTTGTTACCAGATTAAAGGACAAAAAGCCAATTATCATATTTTGCTACTGGCAAAGGAGGTTCCAATGGCATAGGCACTTCTGTTAGTAGGCCGTCAGTGATAACTTTCTACAGTTGGCACTGCTGCCCACTCGCTTGGTTGTGCGAAAAACACAAAAGGTGTTATTGATAATTTTGCAATAAAAACATCTCGAAAAGTCCACCTACAATGTTAATTTCTCGAAACTTATGAAAAAAAACGATTGAAATTACTCTGCCTTTTTGTTGATACACTGTGCCTATCCTTGCTATATAAATATATTTATTCAAGAAGATATCTTGGTAACATTTTTTATCGTACAAACAACAACAAAACATTGTAACATTTTTGTTTTCGTCAGCCCTAGGCACAGTGCCTACTTTGGCCTATTGGATAACACGGCCGTGACCCAGAGAGAGAGATGTCTCGTCGAGCTTGAGAACACGGTGGCTAAGAGATGTTCACTACCTTGCCTAGTACACAGGAAGTCGTGGCTTTGATCCCGACCTGGACGATACCTGTTGTATATTGGGATTGTGCGGTGTCTCTCTCTCTCATTCTCCATGATAGCATAGATTTTTCTCCGGATCCTCCGTTTTTTTCCTCTACATTTAAAATCTACGTCATGCGTTCAGGGTATTTGTATGCTGCTAAAAATGTCCACGTGACAATAAGCCACTTCGTTGAGCAATCATTTGTGGCAAGATCACTTCTGAAAAAAGAGCTGCATAGAGCAGTGGGGCCTTGCCTTTCCCACACCTCCGATCTGCATGGTTGGCTGCGCACGGTGTAAAAGAAGTTCTAAATAAATACCTGGAAAAAGAAAAATAAAATAGATGACTTCTATGTTTAAATGGCATTGAGGGGAACTTCTTGCTCAGTCGATCTATGAAGGAACAAGAGAGACAAAACAATGAGCTTCAGTTTTGAGAGTAATAACAATAGATGAGTTTGGTGGATTCCATTTACGATATATTAATTATTTGGATGGGAATGGTGGGTGTATAACACATACTTGTGGCTGAGAGACGGGAGTCATAATAATAATGATTGTCAGTTTAACAGGTAGGAGGCTTTCACAAACCAATATTATTCATAATAGATGTTTTTTTGGGTTAGATCGTTTAAGACCGAAACAGGGGAAGGATTTCTCCCCAACTCTGGCTGTTGCCTGATGAGGCTGAATTGTAATTATCGGCGAAACGTCACAAGGGTACTGGAATTGTAAATGTAGTTGTGGGTTACTCTCCAACACACAACCGGGAACTAATAACTAATTTAATAGTAGGTTTTTACCCTTTTAACTGGTACAAAACTGACACCTTTATTCAAGGCATCATGTTTGCAATGACCACAACACAAGTAGTCAAAAAAGCAAACAAAAAGAAGCAACTCTGATAAGGATGATAATATGCACTGTCCTTGAAGTTGATTGGCCCACACCCGAGACGGCTTTCTTTAGAGCCTAGTCCCCATTGGTGTAGGGCCAGATGACACCAGAAGGCGTACAACTCAAACACAGTGCAATATCAGAGTATTGAGAGCTCGGGGTAAGCATTTACACTATGAGATCTCTTTTACCAGTGGCAAAATATAATAGTAGGTTTTTACCCTTTTAACTGGTACAAAACTGACACCTTTATTCAAGGCATCATGTTTGCAATGACCACAACACAAGTAGTCAAAAAAGCAAACAAAAAGAAGCAACTCTGATAAGGATGATAATATGCACTGTCCTTGAAGTTGATTGGCCCACACCCGAGACGGCTTTCTTTAGAGCCTAGTCCCCATTGGTGTAGGGCCAGATGACACCAGAAGGCGTACAACCAAAACACAGTGCAATATCAGAGTATTGAGAGCTCGGGGTAAGCATTTACACTATGAGATCTCTTTTACCAGTGGCAAAATATAATAGTAGGTTTTTACCCTTTTAACTGGTACAAAACTGACACCTTTATTCAAGGCATCATGTTTGCAATGACCACAACACAAGTAGTCAAAAAAGCAAACAAAAAGAAGCAACTCTGATAAGGATGATAATATGCACTGTCCTTGAAGTTGATTGGCCCACACCAGTTAAAAGGGTAAAAACCTACTATTATATTTTGCCACTGGTAAAAGAGATCTCATAATTTCGATTTAAAGCTTTCGTGACTGCAGGGATTCATCTTCTTGGTTCTTTCGGTAAAGTCACGTAGAAGGGAAGTAATAAAATAATAAAAATAAAACATAATAAAACAATTCTCACGACGTTTCGGCCACAACGCAAGCAGCCATCCTCAGGCGAAGAATGAAACACCCCAAGCTTGGAGCGTATATTTAAGCTGGGTTAGAGGGGGGGGAGGTGGGAAGAAGAGCGCCTAAACAAAATAATTTGCATATCAAGAGGAATTCAGCATATGGAAAATGCGTAGGAGGTGGGCGGGGGGGGTTCCAAATCAATACTATGCCCGTGCATTATGCAGGATTAGCAGCATCAAAGGGGGGGGGGGAAGGGGGGGAGCATTAACAAAGGAAAGGAATGTTAATAGTATGTAGCTGTAGTTACTAAACAACCACGTAAAAAACTACAGTATAAACTGCATGACAAACTAAAGTATAAACTACATAGCATCATCAGTAAACTAACTATACTCTACAATAAGCTGAGTTACTAACAGTAAGTAATACATGAAAAATTCTACGTTGTAAAAAATTATATAATATGCTTCCATCTAAACTTTATTCTCTTACATCACACGCGTCTATACCGTACTATATACTTCCATAGGCAAAACCAACATTAAATTACATACTGTATTGCTATAAACCACCCTATACCTTATACATTTTTAATATAACACTATGTATTATTCTACCCACCCTAATGTGTATCAAAATGGTTTATTACGTCCTTCCAGTGATTGCTAAGCCAGAATCCATCTTCTCGGTTAAAATTGTCTCTGTGTTTGATATGCAAATTATTTTGTTTAGGCGCTCTTCTTCCCACCTCCCCCCCCTCTAACCCAGCTTAAATATACGCTCCAAGCTTGGGGTGTTTCATTCTTCGCCTGAGGATGGCTGCTTGCGTTGTGGCCGAAACGTCGTGAGAATTGTTTTATTATGTTTTATTTTTATTATTTTATTACTTCCCTTCTACGTGACTTTACCGAAAGAACCAAGAAGAAGATCTCATAATGTAAATGCTTACCCCGAGCTCTCAATACTCTGATATTGCACTGTGTTTGAGTTGTACGCCTTCTGGTGTCATCTGGCCCTACACCAATGGGGACTAGGCTCTAAAGAAAGCCGTCTCGGGTGTGGGCCAATCAACTTCAAGGACAGTGCATATTATCATCCTTATCAGAGTTGCTTCTTTTTGTTTGCTTTTTTGACTACTTGTGTTGTGGTCATTGCAAACATGATGCCTTGAATAAAGGTGTCAGTTTTGTACCAGTTAAAAGGGTAAAAACCTACTATTATATTTTGCCACTGGTAAAAGAGATCTCATAGTGTAAATGCTTACCCCGAGCTCTCAATACTCTGATATTGCACTGTGTTTGAGTTGTACGCCTTCTGGTGTCATCTGGCCCTACATCAATGGGGACTAGGCTCTAAAGAAAGCCGTCTCGGGTGTGGGCCAATCAACTTCAAGGACAGTGCATATTATCATCCTTATCAGAGTTGCTTCTTTTTGTTTGCTTTTTTGACTACTTGTGTTGTGGTCATTGCAAACATGATGCCTTGAATAAAGGTGTCAGTTTTGTACCAGTTAAAAGGGTAAAAACCTACTATTATATTTTGCCACTGGTAAAAGAGATCTCATAGTGTAAATGCTTACCCCGAGCTCTCAATACTCTGATATTGCACTGTGTTTGAGTTGTACGCCTTCTGGTGTCATCTGGCCCTACACCAATGGGGACTAGGCTCTAAAAAAAGCCGTCTCGGGTGTGGGCCAATCAACTTCAAGGACAGTGCATATTATCATCCTTATCAGAGTTGCTTCTTTTTGTTTGCTTTTTTGACTACTTGTGTTGTGGTCATTGCAAACATGATGCCTTGAATAAAGGTGTCAGTTTTGTACCAGTTAAAAGGGTAAAAACCTACTATTATATTTTGCCACTGGTAAAAGAGATCTCATAGTGTAATAACTAATTAGCACGTTTTGTTTACGTGGCAAACCTTACTGATTGGCTGTCGGGTGGTGGCGACGGGTTTAACAACACATTTACACTTACACAATCTAACTCAACAAAACTTCTTATTGTGAATAATAATAATAATTTCGATTAACAAAACGTGCATTTCGAAACGCTGGGAATTGGGAAGCATGCATTTTTTTACGTAAAAAAGTGATTTATTTTATTTTATTCTTGCATTCATAGCAATATGTTCATGAGCTGACCGCCAATGTTGAAGTCTGATAGCCACCAAAAAAATTGCCTCAGGCCAGAGATTTTGTGCAGTTTTGCCATTTCTCTAGTACAAGAGCGCAGACTACGGTGGCTTATGATATGATCCATAGGTTGGCTTGCATGACAAACTATCGCATTTCTGTGGCTTATCTTGAATGCATCTCCGTGAGTTCAGAAACGCAGTCTGAAAGCTTGCTGAAACAAACTAATTTGTTGCAGCGTATTAAGGCAGACTAAACACCAGTATTTTCAGGACATCCTTGGATTCACAAGGTGATCCCAAACGTATCTGTTAGACCCTGAAGGAAGGCCCTTGAAGGTAAAAGGTCTGAGACTGCGAGTTGCAGTCGCCTTCCTGATCAAGTTGGGTAACTCCGGCATGGATCTGCCAGTCCAGTGGTATGATTTTCGATCCACCAATTGACCAATCACACCCCACCACGAAACATTAATTTAAAATCCTACATATTTCAGACATTGAAGTATTAACCTCTATATATATCACTTCTATATATGACAAAACAACTTCCTCTGGTGATGGTGCCGATGGCCCTTCCCAACTTTGCACTTCATTGATGGGGCAAACCCTCATTGCAAAACGCCCAAGGCCAGGGAGTCGGAAACAACAATAACAAGAAGAGGAATTTTGATAAACTGGACTACCATGGTAAACTGGACTGCCATGGTAAACTGGACTCCCATGGTAACCTATTGTTTTGATGCCTTGCACCAAGCTTGCATTTCGTGGTAAAATATCAGCAAAAATGTATGTACCCTATGCAATTATAATTTTTGGTTAATTGTGTAGTGACATAAAATCGGTCAAGTAGCAGCTGGCAGGGAAGGGGATCTACAGCTTACAGCAGCCTTGACTGACAGCAGGCCACGTGATAGACCAGAGAGGGATCTAGGGGAAAGGTTACGGAAAGGGCACATCGAGAACCTGCTAGTAGGTTCCAGAAGGGGGCGTGGTCGGGGCCGGAGACAGGCCATGCTGACAATATAAGAGGGGCCCCGGGAGGGGACCTCAGGGCTGTCGTTTTGAGTGGGATCCCATCGTGCTGCTGGAGTCTTCTCCTCGCCTTCGTCTTCCTCTGCCCTGCTGACCTCTGCTTCCTCGGGCCCACAGGCAAGTCGTGATGCATCAAACACCCGGCCACCACAGTCACTTCACGCATCTCCCTGTTCGAGCGCGTCGGGTTCGCACACTGCTATCCCTCATCATGTCACGGCGCGCGAACGTCGGATTTCGGCATGTAATGGGTGGCCGCAGGGCGTGGGGCAATGGACTGCATTGGCACAATGTGTTGTGGCAGCGGCGGTGGGATCGTCCACTGTTGTCGGGTTCGTGCAGGGTGTCGAGCTAAGGGTGCTCATTGATATGGGAGTGTCGGCTAGTATAATTTCAGAACTTATTTATAAGTCTTTGCCGCCGAGGTCATATTGTCTTAATCCGGTGAATAGTGCATGTGTTGCCGCTAATGGCAGGAATTTGGGTATTATCGGACAGATATTGGCGACAGTACGCATTGGGGACATTTAATTGGCGGGGCCAGTGTTGGTTTCTCAACATTGGCCAATCCCTGTCTGTTGGGCACCGATTTCCTCAGAAGGATGCCCCTTTAGATCCTCGTGGATAAAGGGTGTATTGAACTGGTCTCAGGGCGGCGGTTGGCATTTTTGAAGTCCCCAACTTGATTGAAGAGGCCCGACGCCACGGTTCAGGCCCTAGTGAAGGAGACCGTCATGGTTCCTCCAGGCGCTCAGATGTTGGTGCCTTTGTGGCTGCAGAAGCAGCTTGATCACGCAGACACCATTGGAGGGGTCCTTTTAACCCCTTCAAACAGAGTGATTCGGGGTCTCGCGTTGGTGGGGGCCCAAACGATAGTATGGGGGGACCAGGATCCCTTTCTGCAAGTGTTGAACGTCGGGCTTGGGCACCGTGGTGGTGCAGGCGGTTACGGTCTTGGCCCACATGACGATTGCGTGTTGTGAGGAGGCCAGCGATATAGCCGCAGAGGTCGTTGCCATGGTGGAGCGGGGAGGCAAGTCAGATGAGGCTTGGATGGATGTGCTGTGTAAAGAAACTTCTAAGTTGTCCGGTGAGCAGCGGGGCGAGTTGCGTGCATTGCTCCGGGAATTTGCTGATATTTTTAGTCAGGAGAAATATGATATTGGCTGCACGTCACTATTGCAGCACCATATTTATTGATATGCATAACACCGCTCCTATACGTCAAAATTCGTATAGGCCAAGTCCCAAGGAAAAGGACCATGTTCGCCAGGCGGTCGACGAAATGTTGGCTGCCGACATTATCTCTCCTTCCACCAGTCCGTGGGAGGCTCCCATTGGTTTAAAAGCGGGATGGGAGTTGGCATTTTTTTTGTAAATTAAGTCTCCGTGGTGAACGCATACCCGTTCCCACGGATGGATGACTCCTTGAAGGCCCTGTCGGGTGCGCAGTTTTTCTCCACCCTCGACCTGCTGTCAGGGTTTTGGCAGTTGCCTTTTGATGTAGGTTCCAAACCTAAAACCGCATTCCGAACACCCCAGGGATTGTTCTAATTTAACTGTCTTCCGATGGGTCTTCACTCCGCTCTGGCCACATTTCAGCGATTTATGGAGCAAGTCTTCAATGGGACTCGTGCCTCATTTATTTGGATGACGTAATTGTGTTCGGACGCACGTTGCAGGAACACTTGCAGCAGTTGCAGTCGGTGTTTGTCAGGGTGCGGGCGGCCAACCTTAAATTCAAGTCGCAAAAGTGTCATTTTTTGCAGACATCGGTTTGCTATTTGGGCCACATTGTCAGCGAGTCTGGGATAGCTACAGATCCCGATAAAACTGCGTGTGTGTGCACATGGCCGACCCCCCACATCAATGGGTGAAGTCCGCAGTTTTGCTGGGTTCGCGTCATACTACCGCCGGTTCCGACCCAAGTTTTCGACTATCACTAAACCGCTCCACGGGCCAGAGATGTCAATGGGAGGAGGAGGAGGCCGCGTTTGTCGCACTGCGTGATGGCCTCGCCAACGTACCTCCCCTTGGATACCCCAATTTCTCTCTGCCGTTTGTGTTGGATACAGATGCCAGCGACACCGGAATCGGCACTGTACTGTTGCAGGTGAACGTTGTGGAGAGGGTTTTCGCTTATGGAAACCGTGTGCTGTCCCCCGCAGAGCAGCATTATTGTGTTGACGCACCGTGAATTGTTGGCCATTGTGCATTTTGTACAGCAGTACAGGCCGTACCTTTGCGGAAGGCAATTTATCATGCACACGGATCATGCGGCCCTTCAATATGCTTTGCGGGTTGACCAGCCGTCAGGCCAACTTTCCCGCTGGTTAGAAACTTTGCAGGACTACTCTCTCACGGTCACCTACAGGAGGGGTGCACGCCACTGCAACGTGGACGCGTTGTCGCGGTTACCGCCGAGGGACCGCTGTGCATGTTTGATGGGTGTCGGCCGATGTAAACCTGCAGCTGCAGGATATCCGTGCACTGTTGTAGCGTCGGTTGATGTTCCACCACCCGCGGCAACCGCTCCCTGTGACAACATGATTGGTCTCATGCACACTGAATGTGGCTGCCTTCAGGTTGAGAATGCATCCTTATTAAAATTACGGTGTCACGTTGGAACGAGAGGTAGTAAAAAGGTACCAGCAGGAATGTCTCTCATAGCCCTTCGTGATGGGCTGTTTGATGGGGTGGGATGAGAAATTGCAGTGTTATTGCACGGGTTGTCCACATAAAGTTAATGCGCCTTGGGGTGCGGAAAACATTGTTTACCTTGAAGCGTGACTTCTTTTGGCCCGGAATGTCGAAGGATGTGTACCACATGGTCAGCCACCGTTGTAATCCATTGTGATGTCTCGTATTAACGAGCTCATTGCCCTCGACATCCTCGGCCTGTTTCCCGCCGCTCAGAGGGGAAACAAATTCCTTCTTGTCGGGGTGGAATATCTGTCCCGGTGGCCGTTGGATCAGTCGGCCGCGTCCATCACGGACACATGGGTACGTTTTGGAGAAAGGGGCCCTGGACCACCTCCTTACAGACCAGGGTCGAAATTTTTCATCAGATTTGTTAAAGGAGGTGTGCGACTCCCTGGGCACTAAAAAGATCCGGACATCGTCCTACTACCCCCAGACTGAGGGGATGGTAGAGCACTTGCACAGGACTTTTACGTCCATGCTGTGCCAACAGGTTAACGAGGCACAATCTAAATCTTGACTTAAATCTTTCGTGACTGCAGGAATTCATATTCTTGGGTATTTCGGTAAAGTCACATAGATAGGTTCAAAGAAAATAACAAAAAAATTCACAAAAACTACGACGTTTCGATCACAACAAACTGAAGATGCCCGCTTGTGTTGCGATCGAAATGTCGTAGTTTTTTGTTATTTTGGGTTTTATTTTTTTAACCTATCTACGTGACTTTACCGAAAAACTCAAGAATATGAGACAGTCTGACTGGGATTTGCACATTCCGCATGTTCTTGCCGCGTATAGAATGGCCCCCCATGCCTCAACATGGTTCTCCCCCTTTGTCCTCATGTATGGGACGGGATGTGACTCCCCATGGAGGCTCAGTTAGGCATGGACCTGGGTGAAAAGAAGGTCGCTGAGCCCATGCCCATGAAGCTTATGATCAGGCGGCTGACGGAAGCGCAGGAGGCATGTCAGGGAAATTCTGCCAAACAGCAGGCCGCCAATGAGAAGCTTGTAGGACTCTGTGAATCCGGAAACCCATGGACCCCTAGGGACAAGGCATGGATACATTGCCCCCAGGTACCCCTGGGCACATCCCCTAAATAGCACCTGCCATGGCACAGCCCGTTGAGGTGATTGAGGTCAGAAGGCCGCATTGTGTGCGTATCCAGGTCGGTCGCAAGCGCCTGAGTGCCGGGTGTCTGATGTGTCCAGCGAGCCAGGGCGAGCAGGCTTGGAGGGTGCGCCTCAGCAGGATTCCATACAGATGGACTGGGGGCGACAGAACTGCTGTCATCTTCTTCTTATCCCTCATCTTCTTCTCGGGAGGGGGCCGCGCCCATGAGGCCATTTATGCATCGTCCCCAGGGAGTCCATTCTTGTCCCACCTGAGGGCCCAACAATGAGAACCCGCTCCAAAAGTGTTAGATTTCGATAACCCACCTCTCTTTATAATCCCTGGGATATGGGTTCAATACTGTGGGTTCTCGCCATAAATTGATAATTCTCCCTGTTGGTTTTCTATTGTTCTTGAAGCTTCCTGCTATGCGGGTGAGTGATGTCAGCCGAGATGGCTTAATTTTTTTGTTTTTACGGGGGGGGGGGGGGGGGGGGTGTGATGTAGTGACATATAATCGGTCAAGTAGCAGCATAGGGCTGGCTGCTGGCAGGGAAGGGGATCTGCAGCTTGCAGCAGCCCTGACTGACAGCAGGCCACATCATAGACTAGAGAGGGATCTAGGGGGTTACGGAAGGGGCACATCAAGAACCTGCTAGTAGGTTCCAGAAGGGGGCATGGCCGGGAGCAGAGCCAGGCTACGCTGACAGTATAAGAGGGGCCCCGGGAGGGGACCTCGGGGCTGTCGTTTGGAGTGGGATCCCCGTCGTGCTGCTGGAGTCTTCACCATCGTCTCCGTCTTCACCATCTCGGCGTCGCCAGTCAGGCAGTCTACCAGCTGTCCTAACTGGAAACCATAGTTACCAAGTGTAAACTGTTAGGCCGTGTTAATATAAATAATTTCCATTGTTTAAGCACCAGTTTTGCCTACAACTCTTAACGTGTTATACATTCCATTGTTGCATTCATCCTCCGTTTGGGTCACTTTGATGCTGTTGTCTTTCTAGGCTTATGCATCGCAGACCCCCTTGAAAACTAATAGGGGGACTGGCTAAAACGCGACTTTGCGTGTAACAAATTAAAGTCTATTGATATCATTTTTGTCAGCAGAAAAATATAGCTTGTATTGCGATCGAAAAAATTGGTTTTTATTCCATTTTAATTTTTTATTCATTTCATTATTTTATCTTATTATTTGCTATGTGACTTTACCAAAAGAACCAAAGAATACAGAAAAATATATCCGAATAAGTGTGAGCTACATAATCATGGAACCCGTAAGACATGCAACTTTCTCGTACCTCTGCGTGATATCTTGTTGTGTAGATTCAGATTTCCACTTTTTACAGACATAGTATCCGAAGGCACCACTTAGAAGACAAACAAGGACTGCCACTGAAGCTATACTTATACGGATGTAAGGTGACTGAGGCACCGATTCTGGAAACAGACAGACAACAGCGAACGTTACGTTGCAAATTAGTAGCTGATTCTCCACTGCAATTCAGAGCAAACCTAATCTATGAACAAAACCATTTATATTGTTCCAGGTAAGGCCTACTGAGCTGGATAGCTTTTTTTTAACCGACCAGGCCACAAATGATAGCTCATTGAAGTGGCTTACCATGTGGACATTTGAACCTTATTGGGTCCCATAAGCTCTCACATAAACATTATAATATAATGTAAACAAAAACTTTGCTCTTTTTTACCAACGGGTTTGAAGGATGTTGGCAAGTGTTGTCTTGTTAAACTATGCCTTTAAAACTGAAAACTACTTACCTGCAGTACCTCTATTTAAATACACTATCGAAAACATAATTTCCCCCCCCCCCTCTGTCAATCATCGTGTTTCTCAGTGTGGATTTGTGAACATACTTTGTAAACAATACATAAAATTGTACCCGTTTATAATGTGCTGTTCATATTGTAACAAGCATTTATACCAATGTTACTATACATAGGAGTCGGTCGCCACTCCTCTTATCCACATTGGTACGAGTGGTATGTGGAAACTATGGCTTGACCGCAAAAAAAAACTATCTGCACAAATGCATACGGACAAAAGAAGTATTATCAAACAGGAGGAAGTAACGGTGCAATGCATTTCATCTGTAAAGTATCTGCAGGTAATAGGATTGTCATTGATTGATCTTGGCTGCAGACATTGGTAGGTCACAAATAAACACATTTCTGCGAAGGGAGCTGGTAGGAACGTTGGGTTGCTCGGTCAATGGCCAGGGTCAATGGCGGCGTGGTGTATTTCGCAAATATGCCCGACTGTGAGGGCGGGCACAAGCCGGCGTGAGTAGGTTAAACGTTGAGTTTTATAAGGGCACCACAGGGTGATCAGCCCCTCCCCACCCAGCCCCACCCCTCCCACCCCCCACCCAGTCCCACCCAGCCCCTTCCCACCCTCCCCACCCAGCCCCTCCCCACCCTCCCCACCCAGCCCCTTCCCACCCTCTCCTCCCCACCCAGCCCACTCAGTCCCTCCCCACCCTCCCCTCCCCATCCAGCCCCTCCCTCCCCACCCAGCCCCTCCCTCCCCACCCAGCCCCTTCCTCCCCACCCAGCCCCTTCCTCCCCACCCAGCCCCTCTCTGCATGACGGACACAATAATCCCCTGTTGGCTGGTGTAACCAGGAGGTTCCTAACAGTATAATGAAGATAATAGAGCAGTTTCACTGTATTATGCATACCGTTATGACAAATAAAGGACTAAAGTCGTGTAGGCAGTTTGAGCAGCTTTGGATAAAACTTATGATCCTGCCCATACCCGAGCATGGAGTGCATTCGCTTGTTCAGCTCTTCTGCGCATTCGTCCTCGCTGTTGTGCTTGGATGAAATGACAACAGAATGATCCACGCCAGGTGGGTCGCGGCGTTTACGTGTGTGGTGGGACGGAGTGGCCAAAAATAAATACATTAAGTACGATTTTGACTTCCGTTTATTCTGGACCACGGGGTCCCGCCATAAGGTTCAACTGTATTTGGGCTGCTGCTATAAACGTCCACGTGAAAGAACGCCACTTCATTGGCCAGGTCGCGTCTGAGAAAAATATATGCAACTCAAAGGGCCTTTTCGGGTAAAATATACAAAATAGTCTGGTTTCTAGAGCTTAAAAGGCATCGACTCTGAGCAAATTAAACAGTGAGCTTTTAGCAAGCGAAAATAAAACATGACCCGACTTGACAGTATTTTCTGATCGTTTCATCTTCATCAACCAAAAAATGTCGAGGGAAAAACCGGAGGACTCGGATAAAAATTCATGCCACCAACACGAGAAGAGAAAACTTGTGGACTCCAAATATATAACAGGCATCATCAGGGCCTGGTACAGAACCCAAGACCTCCTGACTAACAGGCAAGGGAGATAGCATAGACGTGGTGCCCCACACTCACCGTGTCCCCCGTCCCTTGCGGCCACCACCTCCAGGATGAGCGATGTATGACCCTCATTGAAGGAGGGCAGCAGCAGCACTTGGCACAGGTAGGATCCTGAGTCGGAGGGCCGCACGTCACGTATAGCGATGGAGGCGTTGCACAAGTCGGTGGTGCCAAGCCAGTGAGCTCGCTCCAAGAAGGTAACCTCTCCCTTGCTGTTCTTCGAGAAGATCTGCAACGTCCAGAGATAAAGTAAAGGGTGAATTGATAAATCGTCATCACACCGACAACCAAATACAAATTCCCCTTGTATAGCCTTAACAGACTGTTGAGGGCCAATGCTGTTAGCGAGCAGCACCTATGAAGGCTGACACGGCACATGAGAGGGTGGGTGGCCAGCACCACGCCTGGCCGCCTTTGTCTCCCGAGTGGCAATGTTTTAAACATTGCACCAGGTACTCATTTGAGGCTGAGTCGATCTAGCGCAGTCCCAGGACCGGTTCAGATGATCGTCACTAGTGTTCGCCATGAGTGGGAATCGGCCTTAGGTCACCACGTTCGGGCTGATGGTAAGGCCAGACATCTTTGTAGCACGCTCCTCTTCTAGCAGCAGCGCCTCCAACTCCTCTGAATGAGCAGCAATCACCAGATCATCAGCATACATAACGTGGTTAACCAATAGGGAATGTGGGGGTCGCTAGCCCCCGAGATCCCTCCCTCGACAATGCTAACGGCCGGGCTAACATCATCAATCGCCCCCCCGCTGCTAAGCGAACCGCCGCTAGGCTCCTCACCCATGGTGTGGGAGCCGTCGCCCGAGGATTCCCCTCCACCGCGGGTCCGCGTAGCAGGCATGGTTAACCACGTACGCGCACACCCCCACACAGCTCTGCACGGCACTCACTCAACACTGACCACTCACGTTAGGATCGCGCACCTGTATTACACCCGTCGCGAACGTGCGCGCACACACGTACAGCTCCACACGCGATACCCACTCTTGCGCCGCTCTGCGCCGCGCTGGCCGCTCACGTTACGATCGCGCACCTGGGGTACGCCGATTTCGCACGCCGAGAGCTTACGCAAGTAACGAGCACACGCAAGCGGGGCACACGCTCGAGCGAGAGCACGTAAAACCCCCCTCTTGCGCGGCCGCGCGTTTATACAAATACACTGTGCGATCCCCGGGCGTTAACACCCACACCTCCGTACCCGCACAATCGTACAGAGACCACGGCCTTTACGCATACAACGACCACACACCCGCGAATGCAGTGCACGCTAATACCACGTTCCAAAAACACCCAACAACACGGTTTTGTTACTACGCTCGAGATTTTATTAGCGCTTGCTAACCAACCGAGCCACCCGTGTGTGTGTGCGGGCCAGCAAGGCGCTTCTAACCCACACTCTGGTGCCGTGTAGCCCTATTCTATGCTGCGCTCTCTGCTAAACCGCTTTCCTACTCGTCCTTACCCCGAACTAACCCTCTCCTACGGATCCTACTCTCCGCTCTGAGGTGTTGTAAGGCGCGCAACACGATACCGTCTGTAGTCC
The DNA here is from genome assembly GCF_965212315.1 of Lampetra planeri. NCBI lineage: Eukaryota > Metazoa > Chordata > Hyperoartia > Petromyzontiformes > Petromyzontidae > Lampetra > Lampetra planeri. The sequence continues at coordinate 2,168,955 of NC_136154.1, read as the reverse complement.
TTGGTGACCTTGCGGCGCTCAGATCGTCCTGCAGACAATCTAGCGGCTCGCCCGATGACTCCTTCGTCGCTGACCCCGTGTCCAAACTCCAGAAGAAGAGACCTCCCTACTGCCCCTGCGTTTTCTTTTAAACTATTCGCATCAAAGGCTAGGCGCCCCCGTCCCGACCGCCTTGGTCTCTCGACCAATCCTGAGCCTAGGATTTCCCGCTCTTTTGCGATCCCGCCGGCCTTTGACCTTTCGACCAATCAGTCGTCCCGGGTTCTGATCCCAGCTATCTGCCCTGCTGACCCGTGTTTGTGTTTGTATGCGTTTCTAACTGCGGGGCTCTCTGAGCTCGCCGTGGTCGTGCGATCTCAAATCCGCCCACGGCGCCGCAGTGTTACTTGGCCTGGGAAGGGTCCTGTCCAATTTCCTGGCCCTGAGAAACCGTGGGGTAACCCCCCTAGGGGGCCCTCGGGTGAAAACTCAGGGTAGGCGACCCGACCACGAGGCCCTACGTGGGTGCGGGTGCGTGTTTATGTGGGGGTGGTGATGGGGGGCAATGCGGCGGTGGAAGCCGGGCGGCTCCCTGGCTCGGCAGAGCGGCCCCGTCGCTGTGGCACCACAGGAACCATCCATCGACCGCACCCGCGGAACGATTGGACAGAGAGAGAACACGTGGTCTCCAAATATACAACAGGCATCGTCAGGGTCTGGGATCGAACCCAAGAACTCCTGCATACCAGACGAGGGAAATAACATGTCGCCACCATGGCACCCAGACTCAGAAGCACTAGGAGTAGGAACCACACTATGGGCGGGAAGGCAGCAGCAGTTACGCAGTGAACCGGGGCTACCAACAATTGCCCCAAGCTTTGCCGGCCCTCTGCATATGCAGGTGTTGTGTTGGAGAAAATCTGAGCAGCCAGAGAAAACCCACGCGTGCGTGCGAGGGGGAAACACTCAATCCCATCGTACAGACAGGTGGAGTCGGCACGCACTCTGCTGCTGTACCACCTTCTCCTGACAGAGCCAGGGGTATGGCTCCTCCTCGATGCCCACCCATGGGTATAAGGAATGGGTATAAGGAACAGATATAGATTAGTCCACACACTTTACTGTACCTGTGGTGCCACAGCAAAGGAGCAACTCTGCCAGCGCTGCTATCCCCTCGCACCCCCCCCCCCACACGAACGCACGCACACCCCCACTAAACACACACATGCACCCACGTAGGGTCTCGTGGGGGATCACCTGGTACCCTGGGTTTTTACCCAAGGGGCCCCTCGTGGGGACGTCCCACGGTTTCCCAGTGCCAGGAGATTGGCCGACCCCCCCCCCCCCCCAGGCCGAATTGCATTGCGGCCCCGTGAATTAGCTTAAAATTGTATGGGCACAACGAGCTCACCAAGCAAACCGCAGTGAGAACGCACCCAGCACAGGGGAATAGGGCCTTGGGGGAGCAAAACACCCAGCGAGCAATGCACGAGAGGAGGTGGGAGGGAAATTCCTGAGCTGACTAAAGCTAAACCTTAACAGAATGGCCACCCCGATGAAACCAGTTGAGTCCGGGGGAGAGGACGGGTGCGCAAACAATGGGTGAAGGTACGCCGGCGGCGCCGCGCCAGGTAGGGGCGGGGCATCGTTTTAAAATCGAAAGGTAGGCGCCCGAATGGTCGGCGGGGTAACACCACGTGACCCTGGATTTTTGGATTCGGAGGAGACAAAGAGAAGGAAGCAAAAAACGTTAGTCAGTTCTCCTCGAGTGGTTCAGCTACCTCAGGGGTCCTCAAACTACGGCCCGCGGGCCACATGCGGCCCGCTGAGGACATTTATCCGGCCCATGGTCACTAATTGGGCTGCGCTTGTGAGCACTAATTGGACTGCGCTGGTGAGCACTAATTGGGCTGCGCTGGTGAGCACTCATTGAGCTGCGGCGGTGGGCACTGATTGAGCTGCGGCGGTGGGCACTCATTGTGCCCACCGCACTGCGATCTGTGAACAAAACTGCAGGTGTAATTAACTTTTTAATGGCACCCGCACACCAGTGTTAGCCTGGGGTAAAAGCGGAGTTCCCCCAATCAGACTGCATTGATGGGCAGTGCAGTCTGTATGTCTCTGTGTGGGCAAAGTTATTGCTGGTATATTGTTTTTGTAGCGTTGTATATATATATTGGTATTTTACTAATAGCAATTTTGACTCCCTAGGAAACAATGATGTCAAGAAAGAGAAAAATTGACTCGGAGTGTAGGATATTCAAATAACAGTGGACTTATGATTACTTTTTCATGCAGTACAAGGAAAGAGCTGTGTGTCTGATATGCCAGAATATAGTGTCTGTGTTCAAAGAATACAATTTACGTCGACACTATGAAACTCAACATAAAGATGATTGTTTGGTCGGAGAAGTGAGAAAAGATAAAATATTAAAACTGAAAAATACATCTTCTTGGTTCTTTCGGTAAAGTCACGTAGAAGGGAAGTAATAAAATAATAAAAATAAAACATAATTTTATTATTTTATTACTTCCCTTCTACGTGACTTTACCGAAAGAACCAAGAAGATGAATCCCTGCAGTCACGAAAGCTTTAAACCGAAACTGAAAAATACATTAACAACTCAGCAAAATACTTTTGTGAAGCAGAAGCAGCTAAATATTTCATCACTGCGAGCAAGTTTTCAAGTTGCCAAGCTAATGGCGTGCACTGGCAGACCATTCGTGGAGGGAGAATTTGTTAAAGAATGCCTTCTTTCTGTTTCCAAAGAGATGTGTCCAGAGAAGGCCGATTTATTTAGTACAGTGAGTCTTTCAGGACCTACAATTACACGGAGGATTGAAGAAATGGGAGACAATTTGCATCAGCATTTGCGAAACTCCACAAAAAAACTTTCCTATTTTTCCTTGGCACTCGACGAAAGCAATGATGTTCGTGATTCTGCACAACTTCTAATTTTTATTCGTGGGACGAATGACTATTTCAAAGTCATAGAAGAGCTTGCTGCACTGCAAAGCATCAAAGGAACAACTACAGGAGAGGATATCTATGAAAAGGTTTGCCAAACTGTGAATGGTTTGGAGCTGAACTGGGCTAAACTAGCCAGCGTGACAACTGATGGTGCTCCTAGCATGGTGGGGTCTAAGAAAGGAGTAATTGCTCGCATTAACCAAGAGATGGACAAACATAACCATTCTCATCCAATAGCCATACACTGCCTCATCCACCAACAAGCGCTGTGTGGTAAATCACTGAAGTGGGACTCTGTTATGAAAGTTGTGGTATCTTGTGTTAACTTCATTAGAGCTCATGCACTAAACCACAGACAATTTCAGGAATTTCTGTCTGAGCTAAATGTTGACTATGAAGATGTTCTGTACCACACAGAAGTCCGTTGGCTGAGTCGAGGGAGAGTTTTGAAACGTTTCTATGACTTACTTCCACAGATTACAGCTTTTCTGCTTTCAAAAAACAAAAAAGTACCAGAGCTCAATGATGCAGAATGGAAATGGCACCTTGCCTTTCTGACAGATGTAACAGAGCTACTCAACAGTTTCAATGTGCAACTTCAAGGAAAGGGGAAGCTCATCTGTGATATGCAATCACATGTCAAAGCATTTGAAGTAAAATTAGGCCTCCTCATCAAACAAGTGAAGGAGGAAAACTTCTGCCATCTCCCCACAACTCAAAATCTATTAGCGGAAAAACCATTGGTTGCATTCCCAAACAAAACATGTGTGGATTCACTGGAAAAATTGCAAAAGGAGTTCCAATTTAGATTTAAAAAGCTTCATCTCCATGAACAGGACATACAGCTTTTCCGTAACCCATTTTCTATTGACATTGAAAATGTGGATACAATTTACCAAGTGAAACTGGCTGAACTGCAGAATTGTGACTCTCTGAAAGACGCATTCAAGTCAAGCAGCCTTCATAATTTCTATGCATCTCTCCCCTCTGAGACATATCCTCATCTCAGGAACCATGCACTCAATATGGCAACCACCTTTGGCAGCACTTATGTCTGTGAACAGACTTTTTCCAGAATGAAACATTTGAAATCTCCAACCAGATCTAGACTAACGGATGCACACTTGCATCACTTGTTACGACTAGCAGTGACAAATATGTAACCGAACATTGGCCATCTCATTAGCCAAAAGCAGGCCCATAGTTCCCATTGAAATACTGGCAAGTTTGTTGATTTAACTTTACTTGTTCTTCATTTTAAATATTGTATTTTTCCCGTTTTGTTTCTTCACTTCAAAATAAGATATATGCAGTGTGCATAGGAATTTGTTCATAGTTTTTTTTTAACTATAGTCCGGCCCTCCAACGGTCTGAGGGACAGTGAAGTGGCCCCCTGTTTAAAAAGTTTGAGGACCCCTGAGCTACCTGGTCGGACTCCCAGCCACTCGCAGCGTCCGAGCGACGCGGGTGAGTGCTGCTACGACTCGACCCCAGGCAGAGACCTCTCGGTCCCTCGTCCCTCCGACTCCCACCGCATCCGTGTGACACCGTGAGTACATCCGCGGGGTGAGAAGTAGCGTAAGGGTCCACCTAGGGTTTGACTAGGAATAGATTTGGCGCTGCTCGCTGAGAATTTTTCTCCGGGCCATGCAGGGTTTTTCTTCAGGCGCACCAATAATAAACTTTAGTACAGAACACCGACACCGCGTGATTTCTGTATGTGTGGGAAGAGCGTAGGTGTGGTGTGAGTACGTGCATACGTGTGAAGCGCGCGTGTATTCAATCAAACGATCGCTGACGTTCGCGTGCGTGTTTACATAGCGTGTTTTAGGCAGTGTGTTCTTGTAGCGACCATAGCACTCAGCGGTGGAACGCGCGAATATTATCGTCAACCCGGCCGTCGTTTTTGCCCTTGTGCCCGTGCCCGCGTGCGTGTTCGCACTGCGGATTGAGGCCGACCCAACGGGAGGTGGGGAGAGACGCGTGCATATTCATACGGCTATTTTTAGCGCGAGCCGTGGTGAGCAACCTGCGCAGGCACGCGCGAGCACGCAGCCATCTCCGGACATTTGGGGGTAGTGTACGTGGGGAGTGTGTAGGATAACTCCAGACGTGGTGAGCAGCGTGCACCTGCACAGGCACGCGCATGCAAGTAGCCACCTCGGCATTAGTGGTGGTGCACGTGGGGAGTGTGTGGGATAACCCCAGGCGGTGGGGAGCCAGCCACTAGCCATGTCCCTCAGAGATGGACGCTGGTGCGGGGAGACCAATCACCCGATCGGCAGCAGCCCGGCGAGAAGGGGCGGAGAAGGAGGGGGGAGAGGAGGAGGGGGGCCTCAGCCTCCACATAATGGTGTCAGAAGTGGTACGACCCCCCACACCTCAAAGAGAGAGAGTCGCCCCACCCCAAGCTAAGGTAAGATGGGTATTCACCAGGCAAGGGATTCCTTCATGGAAGTCGTTTGCCCACAACCTCACATACGCAAAATATATTAATGGCTGGACGGACGCGCAAGCGTTACAACAGCTAAACATGCATTTGGATGGGCGGGCAGCCGACTTTGTAGAAGCGCTACCCGCAAGCGCGCAAGCGCAGTGGGGTGAACTAATACACCGACTCGACCAACGCTTCGGCACGCGCAATGAGGAGGAGGCAAAGGCGGCACTAGATGCGCGCCGCTGCCAGCCTGCCGAGGACCTCCGCAACTACACCGAGGACGTGCGCTCGCTAACGCAGAGCGCAGGCCCGGGGTACGCTGCGGAAATAATTGAGGACCTCGCCGCTGAGAAGGTCCAGCAATATCTGGCTGGCACCTCGTGGTGGCAGCCCGATGTAAGCTGCACGCGCCTTCCATTTAACACCCTTGCTGAGTGCGCACGTGCATGCGAGAGACTCGCCAGTGAGCACGCAGTTCCGAGGGCTGGGACGGGAGCGCACCATTGCGAGCCTTCTTGCAGAGCAGGAAGAGGAGGAGGAGCTCGCCAGGATGGTAAGGGGGGAGCGAGGGAGCCTCCGGGACCCCACGAGACAGCCCCAAGATGGATGGCAGGGCTACAGACTGGCATAGGGGATATAGCCGGTCAAGTGACCCATGTACGCGAAGAGGCGAACCGAAATATGACCAAGCTGCATTCTACAGTTGAGACAATCCAATCCGAGATGGGAGAGCTATGCTCCACGGTAGGGGGGCTGACCGGGCAGGTGTCTCAGAGTCAGAGTTCGGGCAGATGCGGAGAGGGAGAGGAAGTGGGCAGGTGGCCTCCTACGGAGTCGCCACCCTCCCCCGGGCGTGTTATTTATGCGACCGTCAGGGGCATCTCGTGAGAGACTGTCCCCAGATCACCTGCGCTAGACACACGCCAGGGTTAAACACCAACGCCCCCTAGAGAGTGGACCAACTAGGGGTCCAATCGACATGGTCCCAATACAGATAGACGATAATAATAATAATGGTGAGCAATAATAATAATGACCTCCACGCAGATGCCGACAACAACACCCAAGGACACGGTGACTGCAGGCGACTGGCTGCGGGAGCTGGTGGTGGGAATCACGAGGGCCACGTCGCTGGTGGAAGGACAGGTAAATGGGTGGCGTACCCGGATTCTGTTGGACACGGGGGCGGTAGCCTCGCTCGTGAGCCTGGCACACTGCAACGTGGTCGGGGTGACGTGGGCCGCCTACAGGCCCCGGACCACGCGCTGCACATGGCGAGTGGAGCCGGGATGGGACTGCTGGGGAGGGTCACCCTGGAGGTCCATCTCGGACGCCAGGTGTGTGACCAAGTATTCTACGTGTCGAGCGTGTATTGGAAAAGTTGGGGCTCAATGTACAGCCCCACCAGCGATGCGCCACCGTGGAAAGCAGCAGGGAGCAGATTCCATTCCTGGGACAGGAGCCGGATCGCCCCCGCTTCACAACCGTGGCCGCTACCCTGGTGTCGGCCGTCACCATCAGGCCGCTCGCAGAGATGCTGGTGCCGGTGGAAACACCCTCCACCGACCCCGCACACCGAACCATCGGGTGAGGTAATGCTGACTCCTCACCCGGAGTTGGTGGCATGGGGTTGTGGGGTCAGCCACGCTAGTAAACGCGGATGGGGGCCGACTGTTTATGCGAGTATTTAACCCCCACGGTACCCCGGTAATGCTGCGACGGCGCACCACGGTAGCCACAGTAGACCCCCTGCACGTACGCCACTCTAACAACTCAGTGTTTGCTCTCTGGGCTGAGGACCCCTGCCGCCCCGAGGACAACCAGGACATGGCCTGGCGAGTCGGCCCGACTTCCAGAGACGAGGTCGTCCCGCTGCTTGACGCGCTATATGTACCCTGGGCAGATTTACCCAAGGGGGAGGCAGATCAGCTGCGTGGGTTATTGCGGGAGTACGCCGACATGTTCAGTGCGCACGATTCGGATGTGGGCCGGACAGACCTCGTCAAGCATCAAATTGACACAGGTGCCACCCAACCCATTAAACTCCCCGCATACCGAGTGGTTGCACCTGAACGGGCCCACATTAAAGAGGCAGTCATGGATATGCTCCACGATAACATAATCCAGCCCTCAGCGAGCGCCTGGTCTGCCCCGGTTGTACTGGTGACAAAAAAGAATGGGTCGACCCGGTTTTGCTTGCCTAATCGAAAGTTGAATGCAGGTACCCTCGGCGATGCCTTCTCCATCCCTCACATCGATGACACGTTTGAAAGCCTTGCAGGGGCTCGATCTAGCGTCCGGATACTGGCAGGTGGAGATGGCGGAGGAGGATCAGCCAAAGACCGCCTTAACCACCCCGATGGGACTGTTCGAGTTCCGAGTACTCCCGTTCGGACTTACTAACGCGCCAGCGACATTCCAGCAGTTGATGGAGTTGGTGATGCAGGGCTTGCAATGGGAACAGTGCCTAATTTACCTGGATAACGTGATAGTGTTCAGTAGGTCCCTGTCTGAGCACTGGTCCAGGTTATGGGAGGTGTTCCAACGACTGCGAGCAGCTCATCTCAAGCTCAAGCCGCGTAAGTGTCATATTGTGTAGCGCGAGGTTGGGTACCTTTGACACCGCGTCAGCGAGGCAAGGGTGCGCACCAACCCGGAAAAGGTACGCGCCATAGTGGAATGGCCACGGCCGAGGAACCTGACGGAGATCAGGTCATTTGTGGGGCTAGCCACTTACTATCGTCGATTTGTGAAGGGATTCAGCGAGATTGCACGCCCCCTCACCCAACTCACTTCCCCTAAGAACCCCTATCAGTGGACGGAGGCCTGCCAGACGGCCTTCACCACCCTCAAGGACCACCTCAACCATACCACCACCCTGGCTTTTCCTGACTTTTCCACCAATTTATTTTGGACACCGATGCCTGCAGCAGTGGGCTGGGCGCGATCTTGTCACAGGTGCAGGATGGGACGGAGCGGGTCATCGCATACGCCAGCCGGACCCTGAGCGGGGCCGAACTGAATTATTGCGTGACCCGTCAGGAACTGTATACCGTGATTTTCGCATGTAAGCAGTTCCGGCCGTATTTGTACGGCAGGAAATGTCGCGTGTGCACTGACCATTATGCTCTGCAGTTCCTCCTCACATTAAAGGAACCACGGGGGCAGATGGCCCGGTGGCTGACGCAGTTGCAGGAGTATAACCTGCAAATCGAGTATAAGGCTGGGCGGACGCACGCAAATGCGGACACCTTGTCAAGGCGACCCGCGGTGTGCGCCGAGACAAGGGCGGAGGAGGCCTGCCCGTGCTTCACGGGGGGACGCTGCCGACAGGCAATGGCCCCCTGGAGCGCCTTGAGACTAACCCCCCCCCAATTGAGAGAAAGTGCCGTGTGTGCCACAGAGGTCCCTACAGGAAGAGCCAGGGACCCAGTGGACCGCCCGGCTGGCACAAGGCCCACACCCTGGGGCTCGACGGGCAGCTCAGCCCCGCCCGGTCGGATCCAAGAGGACGTCAGCTGTGCGTTCCTGGGCCTGGATGACAAGCAGCTGAGACAGGCCCAGCAGTGGGACCCGGACCTGGCGGCGGTGGTGGCGGCCCTGCGGGATGAAAAGGTCGTCCTGCAGGGACCCTGGAGTGGTTTGTATGCCCGGTTGTATGTAAAGAACGGGGTGGTGCGAGAACTAACCGAAGCCGGGCAGCCGGGGTGCATCTGTGTTCCCGCCCAGGTGCTGCCCCAGCTGCTACGATTGGTGCACGACCACCCGATCAGGGGCCCTGATGGGGAACGGCGCACTCGGGAGACCCTGCGTCGCCAGTATCTCTGGCCCAAATTGGCGCAAGACGTGGCCGCCTGGGTACAGGGCTGCCGCTCTTGTCAGCAATGTGGGCAGAAACCGGCGCGGTATCAGATGCCCCTGAGGCCGTTCCGCGTCAGCCGGGCGAACCAGCTAGTTGGGATCGACCTACAGGGGCCATTTCCACGATCCCACCGAGGCAACCGGTATATCCTCAGGGCGATGGAGTATTTCACCCAATCGGCGGCATCCCGGCGAGAAGGGGCGGAGAAGGGGGAGAGGAGGAGGGGGCGTCAGCCCCCACATACCACCTTCTCCTGGCAGTGCCAGGGTACGGCTCCTCATTGATGCCTTAAATGTGTACCTGGCACAGTGTGTGATAAATATCAGCACTGGGAATACAAAGGCGACTCTGCGTGGTGTTATTGTTTTACCACCCATCCCCCTGTGCGTCAAGCTGGCCTTTATTAGGTGCTCGCCAACGGCACTTGCCTCAATAGGGTGTTGAAGGTAACAAGGGGGATATGTGTGCTTTTGTCCCTGTATTTCCATGACGCTATGTGTTTCTTTAGTGTTTTGGAAATCCCCATTCACTCCCTGGATCGAATTACCCTTTGTAGGGGAAGATGAAACGATCAGAAAATACTGTCAAGTCGGGTCATGTTTTATTTTCGCTCGCTAAAAGCTCTCTGTTTAATTTGCTCAGGGTCGCTGCCTCTTAAGCTCAACTATAAACCAAACTATTTTGTTTATTTTACCCGGTAATGCCCACTAAGCTGCCTAGATTTTGCTTGGATGCGACCTGGCTAATGAAGTAGCATCCTTTCACGTGGACATTTATAGCAGCAGTCAAAATCGTACTTAATTTATTTATTTTTGGCGACTCCGTCCCACCACGCACATAAACGCCACAACCCACCTGGCGCGGATCATTCTGTTGTCATGTCGCCCAAGCAGCAACGACGAATGCGCAGAAGAGCTGAACAAGCGAATGCACTCCATGCTCGGGTATGGGCAGGATAATAAGTCTTATCCAAAGCTGATCAAACTGCCTACACGATTAAAGTCCTTTATTTGTCATAACGGTATGCATAATACAGTGAAACTGCTGTATTATCTTCATTATTATTTGTGACCTACCAATGTCTGCAGCCAGGATCAATCGATGACAATCCTAGTACCTGCAGATATTTAACAGATAAAATGCGTTGCACCGTTAATCCCTCCTGTTTGATAATACTTCTCTTGTCCGTATGCATCTGTGCAGATAGGTTTTTTTGCGGTCAAGCCATAGTGCCCACATACCGCTCATACAATGTGGATGAGAGGAGTGGCGACCCACTCCTATGTAGAGTAACATTGGTATAAACGCTTGTTACAATATGAATAGCACATTGAAAACGCGTACTATTGTATGTACTGTTTACAAAGTGTGTTCACAAATCCGCACTGAGAAACACGATGATTGACAGAGCGGTGTGAATTATTATTTCGAAAGTGTATTTAAAAATGCAAGTAAGTAGTTTTCAATTTGGGACCTCCTTTGCCAGTACCAAAATATACCAATAGGGTTTTCCCCTTTTTTTCTGGCAACAAAACTGACACCTTTTGCAAGGAATCATGTCTACATTAACCGCAATACTTGCAGTCAAATGCAAACAAAAAACAATACTCTGGTAATTTATGCATTGTCTTTAAAACTGATTGGTCCACACCAGAGACAGCTTTCTTTGGAGCCTCGTCTCATATGGTGTTCGACCAGATGACGCCAAAAGGCGCACAGTTCAAGACAACGCACAACCAGAGTAATAAGGACTCGGGGTAAGCAGCTACAATTTGGGACCTCCTTTGCCAGTACCAAAATATACCAATAGGGTTTTCCCCTTTTTTCTGGCAACAAAACTGACACCTTTTGCAAGGAATCATGTCTACATTAACCGCAATACTTGCAGTCAAATGCAAACAAAAAACAATACTCTGGTAATTTATGCATTGTCTTTGAAACTGATTGGTCCACACCAGAGACAGCTTTCTTTGGAGCCTCGTCTCATATGGTGTTCGACCAGATGACGCCAAAAGGCGCACAGTTCAAGACAACGCACAACCAGAGTAATAAGGACTCGGGGTAAGCAGCTACAATTTGGGACCTCCTTTGCCAGTACCAAAATATACCAATAGGGGTTTTCCCCTTTTTTCTGGCAACAAAACTGACACCTTTTGAAAGGAATCATGTCTACATTAACCGCAATACTTGCAGTCAAATGCAAAAAAAAACAATACTCTGGTAATTTATGCATTGTCTTTGAAACTGATTGGTCCACACCAGAGACAGCTTTCTTTGGAGCCTCGTCTCATATGGTGTTCGACCAGATGACGCCAAAAGGCGCACAGTTCAAGACAACGCACAACCAGAGTAATAAGGACTCGGGGTAAGCAGCTACAATTTGGGACCTCCTTTGCCAGTACCAAAATATACCAATAGGGGTTTTCCCTTTTTTCTGGCAACAAAACTGACACCTTTTGCAAGGAATCATGTCTACATTAACCGCAATACTTGCAGTCAAATGCAAACAAAAAAAATGCATAAATTACCAGAGTATTGTTTTTTGTTTGCATTTGAGGCTTATATTTGGGGCTTATATCCAGCTATTTCCAACATTTTCTGGCGGTCTCGGGCCGATCGGGTGAAAAAGGAAAAAGACACCGTCAGCCTTTTAAGAAAAATAGCTACGCTTGAATTCAGCGGACCGAAGCACGAGGATGTAATTATCAATCCGTTCATCAGCAGTGTTACTGAGGAGGTGTGGTGAGTTGCTGACACGCCAAAGCTTTCTGGAACTTTGCGGCGTTCAGAAGCCTTTTTGGACCGGCCCAGATCTTCTGGAGTTCATTTCACCATCAGAATCAGAATATTTATTTCTACTGGAGGAAACCGATGAGCTATAAAGCTCTTTTTTAGATGTCGAGTAGGGGCACGGGGTAAGAACGTAACAACAAACAAAACACAAATATAATAGCAGTGCAAAGCACAAGAAAGGTAAACAAATCACCCACATATACAAATAAAACTCACCCATAAATGGTAGGCTTCCATTGACAGACTATATCGCCTTGCAGTCAGTACATGCAAAAGGAGATAAATTTACATCATTGACTGACACAGAGTTTGACCCTGGTTGCGAGTTGAGACTTAGATGTACTGGGTAAACCCCATGGAACCCAGAATTATCCAGCAGATCTGATGCGAAACCGTCTGAGGGGTCATCAATCGAAGCGTTAAAGTCCCCCAGCGCAATAGTGCGGGGGATTTCCAGCACCAAAGGTGAGTCTACATCAGAGAGGTCCGGGATATAATTTGCCCGGTCTCCGGCTGGCCTGCATACCAGGGTGAAGTACAGAATTTGATCTCCACCGAGGGCGCAGAAAACTGTCAATAACATGGTGACTTTTAAAAGAAAGCATGCAATAGATCAGAGGCGTCCCTGGGGTACGGTGTATATGGGCGACCGCCCCGGGCCCCGTCACCTTTGACTACTCATTGGCTATTAACAGACTGTTGGGGCACGTGTTGTTACCGAGCACCTATGAAGGCCAGCACAGTACACGAGGGGGTGAGTTGCCAGCAGCACGCCCGGCCGCCTTGTCTCCCCAGTGGCAATGTTCACACATCGCACCAGATACTCATTTGAGGCTGAGTTGACCTAAGGGAGACTCAGAACCCGTTCAGATAATCGTCGCTGGTGTTGACCATGAGCGGGACTTGAACCCGGGTCGCCAGATTCGCATAGCAGCGCGCTGACCACTCAGTCACCACTCCCCCGCACACAAACACTGATTACATGTCACGTAGGATCGCTCCTCTGAATAAAATAGTTCCGCAGCTCAGTTTGTAAGTGCGAGTTGGCGTTTTAAATTGATGTAAACAAAATAATACAGCATATATAATGGAAGCTTTCGTAAGTGCAGATATTAGTAAGTCGGGTATTTGTAAGTCAAGGACTGTCTGTACTTGTGGTGAACCATAGGTATAACTGCTCTCATAACCTGCATATTTGATTAACCGGCACAATCCGTTCCCCATAGATGCCGAATAATAGAGCGTTTGCAATTCTATGAATTGTTAGAGCTAGGATTTAGCCAAACTAATTGAAGAACCAAATGAAATGTCATTGGTAACTGGGTTGAGCCCATCACCTCATTGCAATCCAGAAACCACATTAATCACAGGCAAAGGCTGATACCTGGAATTGAAACCAGGATCTCAGCTGTAGTTTCACAGCGCTGACCTCCCACCCGACTACTTTATTATTAGTCTATGAGCACTGTTAATCTATGGGAACTGTAAGTCTATGGAAAATGTTAGTCTATGGGAAATGTTACTAAATTGAGAATCAAATTAAATGTATATAGTATATGGGCAATGTTAGTCTATGGGAAATGTTACTAAATTGAGAATAAAATTAAATGTATATAGTATATGGGAAATGTTAACCTATGGGACATGTTAGTACAGTAGACTCTCGATTTTCCACGCTAATGACGGGGAGGACTATCATGGACAATTCAAAATAGCAGATAATAAAAAAATATTCATTTTCCGCGGATCTCTATGCCAAAAACCACATGATATTTCAGTAAAAAAAATGTATTTGCTAATGAACAATACAAAAACTTGTAGTAAAGAATGCATTGAACTTGTTGTTTTATATAACTTCCATCTGATTCAAAGTGAAAACAACACGTTTCCGTTTATATATCAATCGCACAGTTTCGTAAATAAAAATAAATCCAATAAATTACTCAAAATGAAGCACAACTGACGATTTTGATTGTTACTCTTTCGATTGAGAACGAATACTATCGACCCATCGATGATGCGCTTGCTCAGTGATAACACTTTCCTGCTCCTGCCCAGCACAAGACTTTGCCCACTAAGTGTACAGCAGAGCGACGCCAATCGACATCAATCAAACTCCGGCGCTGTTGTAAAGAAGATTATTAAATTGGATTTAAGGGAAAATCCATGAGTTATTAATTTATGTCAAAATCTCAGGTGCTCAGGTAATCGAGAGTCTGTTGTGTGTGTTTATATACAGAGAGAATGTACCATGAAACGGCACAATTGAACAGTGCCACACAATGGGGCGCCAGGTGCAAGTTTTACAATGGCAACCATCGCAACTGTGCACACAAAGCTAAATAAAGTCCTGTCAACAATGTGAACGATTGGGTGCAACCGGCGGAACATTACATGCACAGTAGATACCGTGAGCAGAGCTAAACTAAAATTCTAAATTACAGTTTACGCATTGGGATCCTAGGATGTAATGCGCATAATTAATTTGAATTATTAGTAGGAGTTGATAATCGATTATCCGGCTTCCAACATTATCCAGCGGTCCCGGGCCAATCCGGAGAAACCGGCAAAGCCGCTCCAAAGGCTGTGAACCAGTCTGGCGATCGGCACCGTGCGCCTGACAAAGTAGCTACGCTTGATTTCAGTGTTAAATAGTCTATACAGAACATTATACACTACATACAACACAATGAAAATACTGCTCGTATATGTTTGATGACTAATAACGACAGTAATACAAACAGAATATAAAGTGCAATCTGACGAAAATAGTAGCCTTCGCATCAGTCCGGCGATCGTCAAAACACAAGTTGTTGAAACAAGAGCTTAGTAGTAATAGCACGTTCATCACCCCATGATGCTGAGTCTTCGAGCTTGGAGTGGCAAGTATGGTACAGTAAATACAGAAACTTTTTACAGTAGGATATTATTTTTGTCTCCATGCATGTTTATTTATGACACTTTCACGTAGTAAACACATTTTAAACAAGACAAAAAGCATTTACATACATAAAAACATGTTTTACAAAAAGGTGCAAAAATAAGCTATTTAAATCCGGCGCCCCCACTCCTCCGAAGCCGGAGGATAATTAGTCGATAATTGACTAATTTTCATGTTGTCAGGAAAAGCGCACTGAGCTACTACTACTCGCTCTTTTATCAGAAGCCACCTTGCTATCACACAATGTCTCAAGGAAGAGTGGTTTATTATCGCCTTGTGGAAATGTATAGCGGTAGCCAACGACTATAAATGCGCGATGTTGATTCTAAATCACCATTTATTGACGCGCTGCTAGGGCTGGCTCCGCTTTGCTGTTGCCAGTCACCCCACGCAGGCTGTCTGCCGCTGTTTACCGTTTAAACAGCGGTCTCTTATCACAAAGCGGCCAGGTGCGTTCACATCCTGGTTGGTTGGGTGCTGGGATGAAATACAGGTGGGGCGGTTAACTCAGCCAAGTGTCGTCCCTCCCGGGGCAGGTCGATAAAATAACAACCACTTTGTGAGAAAAACATCAGCGGTGGTTTGTCTTTTTATCTTATCTCATTTTAATTTATACAGCAGCCTAACTAAAGAGCTTAACGTATATTTACTCAATTGTACAGCAGCATGCTGTTATTAGATGAGTTTATGAGAAGGATGGTAAGTGCGTGAATATGATGATAATCATGACAGTAACAATGAGTGGTTAATGATGAGCGAGTGTGATGGATGGGTAGGGGGTGGGTTTTGCTCAGCGAGGGAACATCAGTGAGTGTGTTTTAAGGCACGAACCGAAAAATAGACGCTTATGTCGATTGTTTGACGTATAGGAGCAGCTTGTTTCAGTCTCAGGTACTGGAATTGTAAATCCTGTTGTAGGTTTGTAGTGATTTAAACTGAGTCGCAGACATAATCTTGGAGGCCACACATTTATTTAACACCAACACACGGGGTAACTGCCCCTTAACAGAATAACAACCTATGGTGGTGTACCACCAGGCTAATTACAACGTAACCAGCTACAACGGACCAGGACCAACAGCTCGGGTCCAGGTCCACATGTTGTAAACTTGTAGAACGTAGGACGTCGACGAAGGTTTCTTCAGGAAAGACAACAGCGCTGGCCCCTCTGGGGTAACCGGCTTATATTCTCTGCAGCGTGGCTGGCTCCGCCCTTGGCCACGACCACCTTCCAGAATCCTCGAGCAGGATCTGGACACTGACCATGTGACCACCCCGAGCCCCCACTTGGGGCCCCTTTATAGACATTAAAATTGTCACGTGTCCTCTCAGGTCAACTAGAGTGCCACGACCTTTAGTAACCCCATTTCAATGGCCGGCCCTCCCACACCCTATCCTGTAGGGGCCGGCACTGCACGCCAAGCGTGGTGCCATCCAGCACTATCGATCGGCGCTCACCGAGCCCTTCTACAGCCTGTACTGCACCCACATCCTAGTGGTGTCCGCGATGTCAATACAGGTTCACTCTCCAACACACAACTGGTAAGTGCTGAACTAGTAAACTAGTTGCAATGTTTTCTTTACGTGACAAACCCTTACTGATTGGCTGTGTCAGGTGGTGGGTTTACATTTATGCGATCTGACTCAAAAAAACCTCCATTGTGGAAAATAACATCATAATAAAATAACATACACACCTGCCATGATTGTTAATCTGTCGGATCAGTAGCTACGTGATGCCGATCCCTCTGAGTGGCAGTGTTAGGAGTGCATCCATACCCCCCCCCCGGCCGCTGGGTTCAGTAGGAACAGGGGGACCATCTTGATCACAGCTTCTTAACAACGTAGAGGACCGCAGCGCTTGGGTCAATGGCGAAATGTTAACTACCTCGCCTGGTATACAGGAGGTCGTGCGTTCCATCCCGACCCTAACGCCTGTTGTATATTTGGAGTTTGCGGTGTCTCTCTCCCCGTTATGGCATGGATTTTTTTCCTGGGCCTCCAGTTTTTTCTGCACATTTCGAATCAAGAGTATTTGGTTGCTGCTATATATTTTCACATTTTAAGCCACTTATCATGTAAAAGCAGGGGCCAAATTCGATTCCTATTTGCACCCACCAACACAGGTGATAATTATCTGAACCGGTTCCTGAGCCTCATGAAGGTCGACTCAGCCTCAAAACGAGTTAGTGGTCCAGTGTGTAAACATCGCTGCTATGGAGACAAAGGTGGGTGGGCGTCGTGATGGCCACCCACCCCCTCGTCTCTTGCCGGCCTTCATAGGTGCTACTCGCACAGCACCTGGGCGAATAGTTTGTAAACACTCCAGGGGGGATCTTTGTCTTGTTTGTTTATATGTCCTGCAGCTTGGTGGGTCTGAGAGCAGGTGTGTTGATGGTCTGGCAAAAACGACCCCCTACCTCCTCGATGGTGCCGGACGGCAACGCTGTGGTGGGCAGTGCTGTGGAGGAGGGCCTATTTAGATTGGCCATTCCCCTCATGGCAATTGTAACCACCACAGCGGCCAAATGGGGGCTCAGGATGGGTGCGAGGGGCGGGTAACTCCTCCACCTTTAATTAATTACCACAAAACCACGACTGAAAAATGTAATTAATAAGCTTGTGCCGGAGGCCCCGGGGGGGGGGGGGGGGGGGGGGCAGTCGTCTATGACGTCTCAGGGCCAAACCCCATTTGGCAGAGCCAGGAGACTGAATCCTTACCCTCGGAGCTCCTCCAGAAATAACAAAAAACCAATGCCACGTGGAATGTTTGAATGCTCACTGCGGAGTAGAGGCTGCCACTCCTCTGTTGGGAGCTGGACCGGTATCGCCTGGATCTCTGTGATATTCAGGAGGTCCGGTGGACTGGCTCTGGCTCCTGCCACCATGAGGGGTGGACAGTCCTCTACTTGGGCAGGAGACTGCCAAACAACAGGGAGTGGCTCTTCTTCTGAACAAAATAATTAAGGGGGCATGGGAGCCCATGGGCTTGTAATTACCAACACGGCATCAGCGCATCCACACAACATCATGGATGCATGCCGGATCCAAGCAAAAACATCTGCTGGACTACATAATGATGGAACAGTGGATGCCGGCCCATGTCCTTGACACCAGGACCTACCGTGGAGCTGATCTGCCCACTGACCCATCGACTTGCCATCTGTAAGATGTGCCAGACATTCTTCCACTCCGGTGGTGAGTGTACACCCAGGACCCCATTCAAACCCAAAGTAGCATGGTCTCAACAAGCTGATGAAAGTTAGAAGTGAGCATTTGCGGCTGGGGTTGTCATCGTCCTCCACTCCTCCGGATGTCGAGGGGAAATGGGCGAGATTTAGGACTGTGGCTAATGCAGCTGCAATGATTGCTTTGGCTACATGGTCTAGACTTCCCCGGAGACCCTGTGTGACAGAGGAGGTGTTCAGGCTGGCTGATAAAAAGCGACAGGCCCACTCTCATCGGCGACAGCATCCCACATCGGAGAATGAGGAGGCTTACCCGCAGCCTTCGCTCAGAGGTTCAGAGAGCCGTGAGGTGCTGCAAGGATGGGTGGTGATCACGGGTTGATGAGGAGATGGAGTCTGCCTCAATGGCCCATGATAACAAATCGCTCTTTAACTCCATCAAAAGAGTAACACTTCCTACCATCATTAGGGGAAAAACGGTGATCCAATCTCCAACCCCCAGGAACAGGTTAGCAGATTTGCTGAGCATTTCTGTGAGGTCCTGGGGAAGGGGAAATCCCTCAGCCTGGAAAACAACATGGCACAAAGTGGGGATGACCCTGCTGAGGCTGCGGTGCCTCAAATATTGGAAGAAGAAGTCACCTCCTGTAAGTGGCTGACTGAGGTGCCATCTGTTGAGGAAATACTGACGGCATTCCGGAGTTTGAGACCAGGAAAGGCACCGGGCAGAGATGCTCTCCCAAGCGAAATGCTGAGGGAGGGTGGCGTTTGTGCACAGACTGCCCTACATGACATCATAACAACAGTCTGGATGACTGGACGGGTTCCGCAGGATTGGAAGGATGTCATGGTGGTCCACCCCCTTTAAGAAGGGGGACCACACTGACTGTAACAACTACAGGGGCATCTCACTCCTCAGTGTGCCGTGAAAGGTGCTGGCAAGGATTATTCAACATCGCCTTGCTAGGCACGCTGAGGAGAGGATTGCAGAGCCCCAATGCGGTTTCAGGAAAGGGCAGTCCTGCACAGATGCCATATTTTCTGTCCCTCTGCTACAGCAGCGGTGTAGGGATTTCCAACAAGACTTACTCTCTGCTTTATTGACCTGGTCAAGGCCTATGATACCATCAGTAGGCCTGGGCTCTGGGTTGTTCTTCGTGCTTTGGAAGTCCCTGACTCTCTGCTCACGATCATTAATGACCATCATGATGGTGAGCGGGCCCGGGTAAAATTACGTGGCCAGGAGTCGGAGCCAATCCTTGTACACCTTGGGGTGCGACAGGGATGTCCTCTAGCTCCCACATTATTTAACATCTATTTTGACCACGTAGTTTGTGAAGCCTTCAATAGCTGTACTGGAGGAATTTCCATCTGGTACAGATACAATGGGAGGCTGATCGATGCCCAGGTACGGTCAAGGGATGGCTCCCTATTTCTCAACCATGTTATGCATGCCGATAATCTGGTAATTGCTGCTCACTCAGAGGAGGAGTTGGAGGCACTGCTGCTGAACCTGGAGCTTGCCATTAAGAGGTGGGGCCTTACCATCAGCCCCACCAAAACTAAGCAAATACCTGGGTATTTTTGTGCCATCAGACACTCCACCCCCACAACTCCCAATTGATGATGGGGCAGTTGTGGAGAGAGTGGAGAGTTTCCCATACCTGGACAGTGTGCTCATGACCGGCTCCGGTTTGACAGCAGAGGTCTTAGTCCGAATCAGTCGAGCGGCATTATCTTTTCATCTGTTGCGTAACGCTGCTGTGTGGAAGCTATCTGCTCTGTCGCTCTGCATGAAGCTTCAGGTCTTCTCGGCCACACTCATTCTCTTCCTTCTGTACATTTGCGAAACGTGGACCCCTCTGGTGGAACATCTGCGCCGGTTAGAAACATTTAAGGTGGCCTGCCTATGATCCATCTTGGGTTTAACCAGGCTGAATTGTGTGAGTAGCTCACATATCCTTGAAAGGTCTGGACAAAGTCCCATCCGGCAGGTAAGGCTGCATTGGCTGGATCATTTAGCCTACATGCCCAGCCACGGCATGCCTAAACAGCTTTTGTTCGGCCGGATCGCGGGGGCTAAATGGGTGCGGCATGGGCGCGAGAAGAGATGGACTAATGTGGTACAGGAGGATGTGGAGCTGAGTGGACTTTCCGATGATTGGTACCAGCGGTGTCAAGATTGGCCTCTGTGGAGGAGGCTCGTGAAGGACGCTACTGGGCAGTTGGAGGCATTCGCCCTCCAACAACAACAGGGGGCAGAGGAGTGACACTCACAACAACGAGCGGAGCGCCAGGTGTCTAAAGCACAGCAAGTTGACACAGTAGGGGGCACAGGTGGTGCATCAGCCAGTCATCTCAGTCAGTCAACCCTTGGAACCTGGGTGTGCCCCGTGAGCTCGTGCCAGCGGGCGTTCGATTCTTCACGTGGCCTCAACATGCACATCGCCTGGCACAAGCGTCATGGTGATGTCACCGCCACTTAGTGGAGAATGGCATTTGTTGTTGTTACGACCTGCATTAGAATCAACACACTTGTGCCTGCTGCTATACATTTCCACAAATAGTGATAATCTACTTCTTTGAGCTATTGTGATGGCCAGGTCGCTTCTGAAAAATAGCTACATAGCTCAGTGGGCCTTACTTGGTAAAATAACAAAAACGTATAAAAGATACAGTATACAGTGAGGGAAGAAAGTATTTGATCCCCTGCTGATTTTGTACGTTTGCCCACTGACAAAGAAATGATCAGTCTATAATTTCAATGGTAGGTTTATTTGAACAGTCAGAGACAGAATAACAACAAAACGCATGTCAAAAATGTTATAAATTGATTTGCATTTTAATGAGGGAAATAAGTATTTGACCCCTGTGCAAAACATGACTTAGAACTTGGTGGCAAAACCCTTGTTGGCAATCACAGAGGTCAGACATTTCTTGTAGTTGGCCACCAGGTTTGCACACATCTCAGGAGGGATTTTGTCCCACTCCTCTTTGCAGATTTTCTCTAAGTCATTAAGGTTTCGAGGCTGACGTTTGGCAACTCGAACCTTCAGCTCCCTCCACAGATTTTCTATGGGATTAAGGTCTGGAGACTGGCTAGGCCACTCCAGGACCTTAATGTGCTTCTTCTTGAGCCACCCCTTTGTTGCCTTGGCCGTGTGTTTTGGGTCATTGTCATGCTGGGATACCCATCCACGACCCATTTTCAATGCCCTGGCTGAGGGAAGGAGGTTCTCACCCAAGATTTGACGGTAAATGGCCCCATCCATCGTCCCTTTGATGCGATGAAGTTGTCCTGTCCCCTTAGCAGAACCCCCCCCCCAAAGCATAATGTTTCCACCTTCATGATTGACGGTGGGGATGGTGTTCTTGGGGTCATAGGCAGCATTCCTCCTCCTCCAAACACGGCGAGTTGAGCTGATGCCAAAGAGCTCCATTTTGGTCTCATCTGACCACAACACTTTCACCCAGTTGTCCTCTGAATCATTCAGATGTTCATTGGCAAACTTCAGACGGGCATGTATATGTGCTTGCTTGAGCAGGGGGACCTTGCGGGCGCTGCAGGATTTCAGTCCTTCACGGCATAGTGTGTTACCAACTGTGTTCTTGGTGACTATGGTCCCAGCTGCCTTGAGATCATTGACAAGATCCTCCCGTGTAGTTCTGGGCTGATTCCTCACCGTTCTCATGATCATTACAACTCCACGAGGTGAGATCTTGCATGGAGCCCCGGGCCGAGGGAGATTGACAGTTCTTTTGTGTTTCTTCCATTTGAGAATAATTGCACCAACTGTTGTCACCTTCTCACCAAGCTGCTTGGTGATTATCTTGTAGCCCATTCCAGCCTTGTGTTGGTCTACAATCTTGTCCCTGACATCCTTGGAGAGCTCTTTGGTCTTGGCCATGGTGGAGAGTTTGGAATCTGATTGATTGATTGCTTCTGTGAACAGGTGTCTTTTTACAGGTAACAAGCTGAGATTAGGAGCACTCCCTTTAAGAGTGTGCTCCTAATCTCAGCTCGTTACCTGTATAAAAGACACCTGGGAGCCAGAAATCTTTCTGATTGAGAGGGGGTCAAATACTTATTTCCCTCATTAAAATGCAAATCAATTTAAAACATTTTTGACATGCGTTTTTCTGGATTTTGTTGTTGTTATTCTGTCTCTCACTGTTCAAATAAACCTACCATTAAAATTATAGACCGATAATTTCTTTGTCAGTGGGCAAACTTTTTTCCCTCACTGTATATACTATGTATATTATAAGATAACATAATGTTTTGGTAGTGCCGGATCATTGAGACGGTGACGAGCGAATGCTGTCCAATGGTCGCACTGCAGAGTTTCAAGTTGACATCGTTGCTATGATTTTTTTTCATTAAACCCTGACTTGATGACCCACTCGAGCAGGGAAAGACCCACTCGGAGTGTTTGATAATGCACAGCAAGAGCGGAGCACACGTTTACGGCTGAGCGGACCTAGGGGGCAGTGATGGTGGCCACCTAATTGATGAATTTGTATACGTTATTTATTTTATATTCAGTGACTTTCTTAACCTTTCCTATACTTTGCACTGCTATCGTTGTTTAAGTTTAACATGTAGGCTTCACGATCGATATTATCCATAATAAGTTTTTGGGTTAGATTGCATGAAAATAAATGTGTCATTAAACAACTCTGGTTGTTGCCTGATGAGGCTGGTTGTTGTAATTACTGGCGAAATGTAAGAGTACTCGAATTGTAAATGTTGTAGTGGGTTTATTCTCAAACATACTGGTTTGTGCTGTACTAGTAGCGAATTGGGACATTATATTTACATGGCAAACCTTACTGATTGGCTGTGTCGGGTGGTGGCGGCTTTAACAACACATTTATATTCACGCGATCTAACCAAAAAACCTCTATTATGGATATCGTTTTTTTGTGTATTGTGTTTGTTTACTGTCGTTACTTTCTGACTCCCCCGCTGTCCACCGTGCAAACTTTTCCTGGACATTCGTGGAAAATAAAAAATACAGAGCCTTATCATAGCCCATGG
This sequence comes from Lampetra planeri, assembly GCF_965212315.1. NCBI lineage: Eukaryota > Metazoa > Chordata > Hyperoartia > Petromyzontiformes > Petromyzontidae > Lampetra > Lampetra planeri. The sequence goes on along the minus strand of NC_136154.1, from coordinate 2,145,743 downwards.
GGTTTATCCAAGCTCACCTTCTCTTTGCTGCTATTCAATATTCGTAGCCAGTGAAACTCGAAGTGCTCACTGTTCTGATTGCACGTGTAGTTGCATGGCAGGATGGCGGACTCCCCAGTGGCAGCGCTCACCCACTGCTGCACCCACACCTCGAAGAGCCCCTCACAGCGGGCGCCTGCAAGAGAAGACACGTTGGCCAAGTGATGGTAAGAGGCATCGTGGTGTCCGGCAAAAACCCCCTACCTCCTCGTGGTGCCAGACGGCAATGCTATGGTGGGCAGTGCCATGGGGGGAAGGCCAACTTAAATGGGCCATTCCCCTCATGGCATCTGTAACCACCACAGCGGCCAAATGGGGGCTCTGGACGGGTGCGAAGGGCTGGTAACCCCTCCACCTTCAATTAATTACCACAAAACCACGACTGAAAAATGTAATTAATAAGCTTGTGCCAGAGGCCCTGGGGGTAGAGGCGTCTATGTCGTCTCCTGGCCAAACCCCATTTGGCGGAGCCAGGAGACTGAATCCTTACCCTCGGGGCTCCTTCAGAAACAACAAAAACCACTGCGGGTGGCCACGTGGAATGTTCGAACGCTCACTGCGGAGAAGAGGCTGCCACTCCTCTGTCGGGAGCTGGACCCGTACTGCTTGGATCTCTGTGGTATTCAGGTGGTCCGGTAGACTGGCTCTAGCTCCTGCCGCCATGAGGAGTGGATAGTTTGTCTACCCTTGGCAGGAGACTGCCAAACAACAGGGAGTAGCTCTTCTTCTGAACAAAAGAATGAAGGGGGCGTGGGAGCATGACGGTGAGGTGTGGGAAGCTGTAAGCCCCAGGCTACTATGGGCTCGCCTTCCCATAAACCAGAGGCGAGGAGTGGTGGTGGTGGTTACTTATGCCTCCACTGAAGATAAACATCTGTGGAGGGATGCAGGCAAGGCCGATGAGTCAGATGCCTTTTATGTTCTCCTGTCACAGGTGCTAGCTAAAGTGGCCCCTCAGGATAGAGTCATCTTGTTGGGTGACTTCAATGCCTGAGTTGGTCATGATGCTAGCACCTGGTCAGAAGTGATTGGAAGGCATGGGCCAGATCAGCTCAATAACAACGGTAGGAGGCTGCTAGATTTTTGTAAGCCCATAAGCTTGTACTTACCAACACGGCAATGCCGCATCCACACAACATCATGGATGTATGCCGGATCCAAGCAAGAACATCTGCTGGACTACATAGTGACGAAACAGCGGATGCAGGCCCATGTCCTTGACACCAGGACCTACCGTGGAGCTGATCTGCCCACTGACCATCGACTTGTCATCTGTAAGATGTGCCTGCCATTCTTCCACTCCGGTGGTGAGTGTACACCCAGGACCCCATTCAAACCCATAGTGGCATGGTCTCAGCTAGCTGATGAAAGTTGTGAGAATTTCAGCATCACTTACGGCTGGGGTTGGCATCGTCCCCGACTCCTCCTGATGTCTAGAGAAAATGGGTAAGGTTTAGGACTGTGGCTCATACAGCTGCAATTGCTGCTTTGGGTACACGGTCCAGACCTCCCCAGAGACCCTGGCTGACAGAGGAGGTGTTCAGGCTGGCTGAGAAAAAGGGACAGGCCCATTCTCATCGGCTACAGCATCCCAGGTCGGAGAATGAGGAGGCTTACCGCAGCCTTCGCTCGGAGGTTCAGAGAGCAGTGAGGCGCTGCAAGGATGGCTGGTGGTCGCGGGTATCTGAGGAGATGGCGATCCAAAATCACTCTTTAATTCTATCAAAAAAATAACCTGCAACGCCACACCTATTATGATAAATAGGGGAAAGAATGGTGATCAAATCTCCGACCCCCAGGAACAGGTTCGCAGATTTGCTGCGCATTTCTGTGAGGTCCTGGGAGAGGGGAAATCCCTCAGCTTGGAAAACAACGTGGCACAAAGTGGGGATGACCCTGCCGAGGCTGTGGTGTCTCAAATATTGGAAGAAAAAGTCACCCCCTATGAGTGGCTGGCTGAGATGCCATCTGTTGAGCACACCCGAGACAGCTTTCAGTTGGACCAGATGACGCCAAAAGGCGCACAACTCAAAGAAAATGCACCATCAGAGTATAAGAGATGGTGCATTGTCTTTGAGTTGTGCGCCTTTTGGCGTCATTTGGTCCAACCCATGTGAGACTAGGCTCTAAGGAAAGCTGTCTCGGGTGTGGACCAATCAACTTCAAGGACAGTGCATACATTATCAGAGTTATGTTTTTTGTTTGCATTATGACTGCAGGTATTGTGGTCTTTGCAAACATGACTCCTCGTAAAAAAGGTGTAAGTTTTGTTGCCAGATAAAGGGTAAAAAAACAATTATCAAATTTTTTTACTGGCAAATGAGGTACCAATGGTGTAAATGCTTAACCCCGAGCTCTCATACTCTGATGGTACATTGTCTTTGAGTTGTGCGCCTTTTGGCGTCATCTGGTCCAACCCATGTGAGACTAGGCTCTAAGGAAAGCTGTCTCGGATGTGGACCAATCAACTTCAAGGACAGTGCATACATTATCAGAGTTATGTTTTTTGTTTGCATTATGACTGCAGGTATTGTGGTCTATGCAAACATGACTCCTCGTAAAAAAGGTGTCAGTTTTGTTGCCAGATAAAGGGTAAAAAAATAATTATCATGTTATTTACATATCAGCCACGGAGACATAGCAAGGTATAAATCACGTTGTTAAGTTTGATTTTATTTAGTGCAAGTGTAGGGCAGATAAGAGGCACATCCGATTCGCATGGTTGGCTATGTACAGTGCGAAAGAAGATCAACACACACATAGATATATTACCGAGCCCACTCTTATCAAATATCAGAGGGAGGTGCCAGGCAAGAGGAATCGATGGACTCATGCAATTTGTACTCGTATATATTATTTAGTTGTATTTAATGATCTTCTTAGCTTTCCTATACTATGCACTCAATGTTTGTGTATTGTTTGTTGTAACTTTCTGACCCTATGCCCTTACTGGACATCTATGAAAAAGACCTTCATAGCTCATCCGATTCTTCCAGGATGAATAAAGATTTGGATTTTCATTCTGCCTGGGTGGCCTCCCGTCTAGACTGGAAACTAGAATGCTTTTATACAAGGCGTGGTGATGTGGTCAACATGCATTTGGCTGCGATACATTTCCATGTAACGATAAGCCACTTCATTCAACTATCATTTGTGATAGCCAGGCCGCTTTTGAAAGATAATTTTATATATATATTTCAGTGAGCCTAACCTGGTGAAATAAAAGTAGCTTTTATATTTCAAAAAAAAAGTGTTGACGTGATGAACAGATGTATAGGCAAATTAATTACTGCTGCTTAAGAATAATTCACACATTCTCAAACAGATCTGTTTGGTAAGATTGAGATGAGACGGAAAAAGAAATTGAACTAAGAAAATGTAATCTAGCTGACAGCTCGGGCCCAGTAAACAATGCAACGTTGGGTCAACGTCCGGCGAAAGGGACCAACATTGCATTTGGTGTGATGCAAGCACTTACACACGAGAAAGTAGAGGTAGATCAGAGTTTGGCATCTCCTGACAGAAGCTTCTGTAACACAATCAAATGGCATTGATTGATTACATAACGGTTTACAGACTCAGAATATTTATTTCGACTCCAGCAGGTGGAATCCGATGAGCTATAACGCTATTTTTCACACAGGTGTCCAGTAGGTCAGAAAGTTACAACGATGAATACAATACAAAAACGCTGATAGGAGTGCAAAATATAGGGAAGGTAAGCAATTCACTAAATATAATAAACATATGAGTACAAATTGCATAAGTACATCAATTTCTGCCGCTGTTTTAACACCAAATGGAATATTGAGCAAGTCAGCAAAACAACAACAGCAACAGTCCCAGACCACACAAAGACAACAACACAGTCCCTCAATACAATGGCACATTAAGACTGAATTATCGATACAAGGGGTAAGGATCAAAGTTTATAAATCACATTTGCAAATGTCGTTGTGTCCAGCACTAATCTCCCTTTTAAGAATATTTTTTATAAGGAAGCTTTACGATCAGAGGCGTAGCGAGGGGGGGGCAGGGGGGTACATATGTCCCCGGGCGCCAAGGTAAAGGGGCGCCAAAATGAGGCTTACAACGTTACATAACTTATTGCGGCGGGCGCGGCAGCCTGAAACTGCTGCACAAATCTACACCTCAACCTAAAAGTTTATATATCCCGCCACACACAGCCTACATGTCATGTAATTACATTTTGGTACGCGCGCCTATTAAGAACTTACATGGAAAAACGTCCCAAACAACAGACAGGCGCAGTCTTTCAGCCTTAGTCACTGGTCTGTTTTTTGGTGGCAGTAACTACGACGGCCTATTTTTAGTTCTTATTAGTGACACCACGCTCCAGGCGGCTGCAGCAGCCAGAGCAGCCCACGCACGTTCAATTACATCAGCATGGTTTAAACGCCGACTAACGAACGGAGAGGAAGTGAATCGTTCGTGGCTATTATATTCACCAATCAATAAAGCTGCTTACTGTTTTTGTTGTCTATTATTTACATCATCGAGTTCAAACTCACGAGCTTCGTTTGAGTTAACAAACGGTTTCAACAAGTGGAGAAAGCCAGAAAAACGAAATTCTCATGAAAACAATCCTAGCCACCGCACAGCTTTTACTGCATGGAAGGAAGCCGAACGAAGGATAATTGATGGTACTGGAATTGACGCAGTGGTTCAAGCTCAGATTCATTTGGAAAAACAACGTTGGCGAGATATATTGCAAAGAATACTCACCTGTATTAAGTTTCTGGTTTCACAAAATTTGGCACTACGTGGCCATGAGGAAAATTTGAATGCGGATGAGAATTAAAATGTTGGAAAAATTATCGCGCTGATAAAACTCGTTGCGCAGTATGACCCATTGTTAGCAAAACACGTACAGCACGCAGGAGAAAATCCGGGATCAGTTTCTTATTTGTCACCGGAAATCCAGAATGAATTCATCCACATACTTGCATCGCCTGTAAAGAACCAATTGTTGAGTGATATCACGAAAAACAAGTACTACGGTATCTTACTTGACTCAACTCCTGATCTAAGACATCGGGAACAGCTTTCTCAGGTCATAAGATTTGTGGATGTGGATTTTGAAACTAAAAAAGTAACTATCAAATAATTTTTTTTAGGTTATATCGATATACATGCAAAAGATGCAGCAAGCCTAGAAAGAGTCATCGTCGAAAGACTTAAATCTGACAACATACCTCAAGCCGACTGTCGGGCACAATGTTATGACAATGCTGCTGTGATGACTCGGCATATATCCGGCCTTCAACAACGAATATGTGACAAAATCACAGAGCATTGTCAACTGTGACAAGCACTGCTTAAACTTAGCAGGAGTACACTCAGCTAAACAGAATCCACATTTCGTCACATTTTTTGGAACAGTTGAAAGTATATATTTGTTTTTCTCTCGTTCAACAATTCGTTGGGAAGAGTTAAAAAAGCTGTGCCCATCACAGTAAAGTGGGAGTCTGAAACATGCTGGAGTGCACGATCAGAAGCTGTTAAAGCTATCTATGAAGGACTGGATGAACTAGTAGGGCTGCTAGACAAATTATCGGAGGACATAACTATAACACCTGAAACCAGAAGCGATGCAGAACAGTTACAGGCATGCGTATTCAATTTTAACTTCATAGTTTTATTACATTTCTAGAATGTCATTCTTGGAAAAATATATCGTGTTCAGAAGCGCTTACAGGGATTTTTGGAAAACGGGGCATAGATACAACAGGATCCTACTATGAACTTCAAGGAAGCAGCAACTGATCTTGAATCTTTGGAGCATGAATTTGTCAAGCTTCGTGATGATTTGAGCCAAGTTGCTGTAGAAAACGCCAAAACAAGATGCACAGCCTGGGGGATAGATGTGGACAGAAGAAGATGCCAGGAGAACTGGCAAGAGATGCAGGACTTTCAGCAGAAGAAGAAATTGCGCGCGTTATGAAGAGCGTACTTTATCGACTTCAACAGGAGATGTCAACACGGTTTTTACGACTAAAAGACCTGAAGACAAAATATGGATTTCTGCTGGACGTCAAAACTCTTCTAACCGACACAGATGTCGATGCAATTCGTCTAAATTGCACATATTTTGGAAATTTCTATGACACCGACATCAATGGCCACGAACTTTTCACAGAAATTGGAGATTGCTAAATGCTGCTCAGTAACCGGAATGAAGTTCTACCAGAAACTCCTTTGGATCTTCTTAGTTTTATTGTGTTTTATGGAGACGACATATTTCCGAATTTGCGAATTTCACTGCAAATTTTATTAACAATAGCAGTTTCAATTGCAAGCTGTGAGCGGTCATTCAGCAAATTGAAACTTATTTTGTCGTATTTGCGTGCTTCAATGGGACAAGATCGTCTCAGCGATCTTGCTCTTCTTAGCGTTGAAAGAGAAACATTGCAAAAAACAGATTTTGATTACATGATTGACCAGTTTGCGACAGTGAAATCAAGAAAAATTAATCTTTTGTAGACTATGTCAACCAGTCTACGACAGTGACTGAGTAAGCCATGTAATATAATTTCTATAAATTTGCTTCTTTAAATACAATGTTTCATTAAAATTTAAATTGTTATTCCTTATTCGATGTAATAGGAAAATGTGATTAAACGGGGGGGGGGGGGGGGGGCGCCAATTTTATAGTTCGTCCCCGGGCGCAAAATATCCTAGCTACGCCTCTGTTTACGATACTAAGGTAGGAAACAAGGCTGTCCAAAACGATGGTGCTGCAATATCAACAGCAATACCCCGGTTTACGTGTTCCTGAAAGGTGCGAGGACGAACATCGAAACAACGCCAATCGCTGCCATTTAAATACAGAGAACGGTGGGTACGCTGTTAATGTGCGCATCTTCATGTATGGATTTCTATGAGTCTCTATGCGTCTTTATGGGTCTCTATGGGTCTCTATGGGGTTCTATGGGTCTCTATGTGCTCGTAATGTCCACACGATAGCCACTTCATTGAGCTATCATGTCGTGTGCTCAAGGTCACTTATGAAAAGGAGCTACATAGCTCAGTGGGCTGCATGGCACCACCACACAATGACGTTTGACTGCGCAAAACAAGACAAAAACTCCCCCTTTGTCACCTGCAAGCTGTTCCCACCGATATTGATTACACCGACAAATATCCTTCCCATGTAGTCTTGAACAGGCTGTTGGGAAAAGTACCAATTGAATTGCTTAAACGGTCTGCGAATATACGATCGCAAATATACAGTCTAATCTCCACCACAACGGGTGAGTGCTGAACTAGTCACCAATTGGCATGTTTTGTTTACGTGACAAACCTTACTCATTGACTGTGACAGGTGGTCGGTTTAACGACACATTTATACTTAAGCGATCTAACCCAAAAAAACCTCTTATGGATATTTGTCGCGAAAGCCTACTCCGTGTAAACTAAATAGACAGCATATTACACAAAGACACGTACAATATTAATTTATTATTTGAAATGAACGCGATGCTGAAAAAGGCACGACATCATGTGCATTTATTCAATGTTCCGGCTGCTCAGTTTTAATGCAGTTAAAGAGATATCCATCCACCCATCCCTCCATAGCTCTTTCCGGTAAATAATCAGCGAGCATGCTCCTGGCCTCTTACCCGGACGTGCAGTGAGCATCAAAGACAAAGATCCCCCGTGTAGTCTTAACAGATTGTTGGGGAAAGTGGTGTTAGTACGCAGCAGCACCACCTTTGAAGGCCAGCACAGCACACGAGGGGGTGGGTGGCTATGTTGTATATGTAGTGGGTTTAACGCGCGCAGGGGTTTGCAAACAGTGCGCACGCGTGTGTGAGCTGGGGATAGTGATGTCACGTTAGGGCGAACAGGTGCAGACAAGGAGAGCAACAAGAAAGACAACCAATTAAGATGCATAGCGGTGATTGGCTGGCTGCAAATGCAGATACGGGGTAGGCGCCTCGCAGGCGGCTGATGGAGGCAATAAGCGTGGCGGAGACACCTCGTGAGCGACAGCTCAACGAGGGCCACCTGAGGTCTCTTAATGAGTTAGAGGATATAAGCTGATGTGCGGAGAAACGCAGTTGACTCTTTGGGTCTCTGTGTGTTTATGTTCTGTCTCTCTCCGTGTCTGTTTTTTGTCTCTCTCTCAAATTTAGTGCTACCTGATGACGGTTGCTTGTGCTATTATTTAATTTATTTTCTTTCTACGCGACTTCACCGAAAGAACCAAAGAGTAATTCCTGCAGTCACGAAAGCTTTAAATAAATTTTAAACGCAGTTGAGTTTGTTAGAGTAAAGACGAGAGAATTCAAGAGAAGTCCGGGACCTCGCCCTCCACACCTCGTCCTCTCCAGCGGTGTTGGCTGATCCCCGGCTGGAGGCAAGGGCGAGGTTGGAGGAGTGAGGGTAGACATGCTAGCAGTAGAGAGGCTAACGGAATCCTAAGTGTGAATGTGTGAAGGTTAGCAGTAGAGAGGCTAGCGGAATCCTAAGTGTGAGTGTGATGTGGCTAGCAGTAGGGAAGCTAGCAGAGTGTATAGTAATAGGCTAGTAGTGGAGAAGCTAGCAGAGCGTATAGTAATAGGCTGTCAGTGGAGAGGCTAGCTAGCAAAGTGAGAGAGTGAGCGGAGCGTAGCGTAGCAGGCGAGCAGCGCAAGGGGAAGAGTTGCTACGGAGATACATGGCGTTGAACGCGAGGAGTTCTGTTCGAATAAAGTGACGCAGGAGAAAAATAAGTTTCCCGTGTGAAATAAAAACACTACATCTCTATCTTTTTTTTCTAAAAGGGAAATTTGTGAATATGCGTGTCTGTTCAAAATGATTAGCGTACTTCCCGACATGCAACAAACTTGAAATTTGCCATGTGAGTACTTTCCAGACTGTACACCATGCAAGAATTATGAAAATACACTTTTGCATATACCCGTGTGCGGAAGCGTAACAGCGGAGTGTACCTGCTGATCACGGCTAAAGTGAAATACAAATGTGTTGCAGGTCTAAGGCTTTCTTATCGCAGAATTGGTTTATTATTTGAGTCGTTTACTGTGCGTATGTGTGTGCCTATGGACGCGCGCGTTTGTGTGTGGGGGGAGCGGTAGTGTAGTGGTTAGCGCGCTGCACTACGAACCCGGTGACCCGAGTTCGATTCCCGCTCACGGCCACCACCGGTGACGATTATTAGAACTGGTCCTGGGCCTCCCCTAGGTCGACTCAGACTCAAACGAGTAACTGGTGTGGTGTGTGAACATCGGCACTGGGGAGAAAAAGGCGGCTGGGCGTGGTGAATCCAAGTCCCGGGCGAAGCCGGGTAGTAAAGCTAGTATATTATCACATTTGTTAATTATTTTAGTATTTTATCATTTTATTTTTTTATTTTTTAAAATCACAATATCTGCAACATTCAGCACCACGCCCGACCACATTTGTATCCCTAATGGCGATGTTTGTGCACTGGAACCAAGGTACTCATTTTAGGCTGAGTCGACCTAGGGCAGGAGGCCCAAGACCGTGCGGATAATCGTCACTGATGTTGGTGGCTGTGAGCGGGAATCAGACTCGGCTCGCTGGGTTCATACTGTGCCACCTCCTCGGTCCCTCCGTCCCATACAACGGATGGCATTGTCCACAAGGATCTTATTACAGTACTAGCAGAAGTACTCGGCGTTGCTCGGGTGATTCCAAAGAACACAGGATGAGATGTTACTATCCTTTGTGCAAGCACTTCCAAGAGTTCATGAACAGTGAGCCTGGTGAAATTTGGGGAGCGCATCATCAGTAGTGACCCTTTGGTTCCTAGGGTGTTTCGGCCTTTCATACTATACACCCTCCCCAAAGGCGGCCAGCGACAGGGTGATAGCTTTCTGCCCCGTACTCATAGATGATGTCCCCCATCCTCTCCAACTTCTTCTCCACTGTGCCTCGAAGTTTCTCGAGGGTCAAGGTAAGGTCAGTATTCACTGTTTCCCACAACTTCTTGTCACTCGCGCCAGGCCAATTCACATACGGTCTGTGCCCTGGTAGTCTCCTCTCGATTGCAGGTCTCGGAGGCTGGGTGAGTTCCACTCCTGTTGTTGGTTCCACCTCAGTTGTTACTTCGGTGCTTGAGTTTACGTCCTCCATGACAGTGGTACTGATGCACTGCAAACTATGGTTTGCGTCCAGTTGCTGTGCTTCATTCGACTGATTTGATCGCTTTCGCAGAAAGTAATCAATGCGAGGCCTCTGTCTCTCTTTACCCAAACACCCCTTCTTCCCCTGGTGGATCCTCAACCCATGGTGTGATGTAACTTTCCTCCAACCACAGACACATACCTGCATCTGTTTGTGGCCTGCTGTTGCAGCGGAACTTGTGACAGTTGCTGTGGTGTTCTCTTGTGCTGTGCTCTCATTACTCGTAGTCGTTTCCGGTCCAGTCGTTACCATGTTGTCAGTCGATGAGTCATCTTCCGCCCCCGCTCTCGCAGACTCTAGGGGTATTCTCGTATGTTGACTTTCTGTAGCTAAATCGGGTGTTTCCAACATACTGCGAAGCATGGGAAACAACAGAAATGGGAAGCTAACCCATGACTGTCCCAGTAGGGTCTATTCCCTCCTGTCAGCCGTCTCTCCGTGCCGCCACAAGGACTTTCCCCTGTTGTCAGCTGATCTTTCTCAGCAGTCACTGGACAAGTCCAGATATTCAGATTCCAAAGAACACAGGATGAGATGTTACTATCCTTTGTGCAAGCACTTCCAAGAGTTCATGAACAGTGAGCCTGGTGAAATTTGGGGAGCGCATCATCAGTAGTGACCCTTTGGTTCCTAGGGTGTTTCGGCCTTTCATACTATACACCCTCCCCAAAGGCGGCCAGCGACAGGGTGATAGCTTTCTGCCCCGTACTCATAGATGATGTCCCCCATCCTCTCCAACTTCTTCTCCACTGTGCCTCGAAGTTTCTCGAGGGTCAAGGTAAGGTCAGTATTCACTGTTTCCCACAACTTCTTGTCACTCGCGCCAGGCCACTTCACATACGGTCTGTGCCCTGGTAGTCTCCTCTCGATTGCAGGTCTCGGAGGCTGGGTGAGTTCCACTCCTGTTGTTGGTTCCACCTCAGTCGCTGGGTTCATACTGTGCCACCTCCTCGGTCCCTCCGTCCCATACAACGGATGGCATTGTCCACAAGGATCTTATTACAGTACTAGCAGAAGTACCCGGCGTTGCTCGGGTGAAAAATATATTTCTTAATAACCTTACATATATACACAGATGAAATAAATAAATAACGTTGAATAACACTAAATCGATCATTAAACCACTTTAAAGGTGACGGATAAAAAAACTGACATGCCTATTCCCATCGCGGGGCACGGGACGTGCCTCCCGGCAAATCCCTCGCAAGCGAGCGTACACAGACGGACAGACAATTTTTGAGTACGACGTTTCGCTGGTAATTGCATCCAGCATCAGCAAAACGTCGTACTCTGAAATGGTAATTGTTGTGGTTTCACGCTTCAACACACCGGTGGGCTAAAGCAGTGAACTATTAGTCTTTTATGAACGTGACACTTTTTTACTGATTGGCCGTGTCGGGTGGTGGAGGGTTACAACACATTAATAAAAAAGGCGATGTAAACCCAATAACGTTGTTTATGAATAATGGTCGCAAAAGCCTACGTGTTACAAATTGACTAACTTTACTTAATAAGCAGGCTACAGTCTACATTATAGACTGCCAGTACACCCACCCAGCTTAATAACCAGGCTACAGTCTACATTATAGACTGCCAGTACGCTCACCCAGCTTAATGACTATTTGTACAGTCAACATTTAAAAAATCGATTATTGGCGCGTCCGGTTTAAAAGTAATTACACAGTTGTTTTTTCATCAGAAATGGTAATTCTTGTGGTTTAACGCTTGAACACACCGGTGGGCTAAAGCAGTGAACTATTAGTCTTTTATGAACGTGACACTTTTTTACTGATTGGCCGTGTCGGGTGGTGGAGGGTTAGAACACATTAATAAATAAGGCGATCTAAACCCAATAACGTTGTTTATGAATAATGGTCGCGAAAGCCTACGTGTTACAAATTGACTAACTTTACTTAATAAGCAGGCTACAGTCTACATTATAGACTGCCAGTACACCCACCCAGCTTAATAAGCAGGCTACAGTCTACATTATAGACTGGCAGTACGCTGACCCAGCTTAATAACCAGGCTACAGTCTACATTATAGACTGGCAGTACACTCACCCAATTTAATAAGCAGGCTACAGTCTACATTATAGACTGGCAGTACGCTCACCCAGCTTAATGACTATTTGTACAGTCAACATTTAAAGAATCGATTCTTGGCGCGTCGGGTTGAAAAGTAATTAGACAGTTGTTTTTTCATTTGTATGTAATGTTTGAAGGTTTTCATAAGATTTTAAATGTATTTTCCCCCCAGGCAACGCTGGGTATATCGAGTTTATACCACAAAGTCGTCGCTTGACACGGGTGGGGTGTCGAGGCCTAGTACCGTGCAGAGCCTCCGGCCTCGCCTAGATTGCCCACCCGGCTGAGGCTGGGTACCGGGGCCGTTACCCCCCCCCCCCCCCGCGCTACAATAATACTGTGTAATCGCTATAATTTTATTATCTACCGACCCTATAATAGTAATTGCACACATTGTGGTGGGGGGGGAGTGAAGAGGACATGAAACTTTGATGAATTTACCTCAGAGTCGCGTGGTGGGTGTCGAGGCCTAGTACCGTGCAGAGCCTCCGGCCTCGCCTAAATTGCCCACCCGGCTGAGGCTGGGTACGGGTGCCGTTCCCCCCCCCCCCCCCCGCGCTACATTAATACTGTGTAATCGCTATAATTTTCTTATCTACCGACCCTATAATAGTAATTGCACACATTGGGGTGGGAGGGGAGTGAAGACGACGTGAAACTTTGATGAATTTACCTCAGAGTCGCGTGTTAATGCGTGCGCATATTTTTTACGGGAATTAAAAATGGCGTCCACCCCGCAGCGAATGCGTCGCTACCCGTTGCCAGGGGCAACCGCCGTCCAATGAAACTGCATATGGTCTGGCGACACACAGACACACACACAGACAGACAGACAGATTTGCGATTTTATATATATAGATAGACAATACAGTTACAAGAGTAACAAAACCCCTATGTAGAGACGCGACTGCAAAAGCTGCCAATCAACAAAGGCCTATTGAAGTAAATACACTGAGAGATTACAGCGCACAGACATGAGTGTTGAATTGAGCCGAGTTGTTGAGATCAAATTTCGATTTAAAGCTTTCGTAACTGCAGGGATTCTTCTTCGTTCTTTCGGTAAAGTCACGTAGAAGGGAAATAATAAAATAATAAAAATAAAACATAATAAAATCAAATTATCACGACGTTTCGGTCATAACACAAGCAGCCATTCTCAGGTGAAGACAGCTGTCTGAAAGACAGCGCTCCAATGAACACTGCTATGCTTCTAGATTTGAAGCTTTCGTGACTGCAAGGATTCACACTCTTAGGTTTTTTCGGTAAAGTCACGTCGGTAAAAATAAATAATATAAATAATAATAGAAATAAATTATAATTTTACCCCGGGGTACCGCCGTAAGGCTCAATTGCACGACTGGATTGTCTTTAGTGCATCTCTATAATGCTATCTGCCTCTATCAGTGGAAAAGTGGAGTCATGGACACGACCTCCTGGCTCTGACATTCCTGCATAAGGTCATCAACAGCAGCTGGCCGATGCTGCACTGCATCGCCTGCGAGGATGGGAAATTAAAGACAGCCAGTGCTGTGCGATTAGGGCCATGCAACCCAAGCTATGGACCGCACAGTAAAATCATATAGACACAGATTACTTAGAGACTTATAGACACAAAGAGACACAGAGACTCATGGATACAGGGAGACACAGATACATAGAGACTCAAAGACATGGGGAGACAGGTAGACACAGGGAGACAGATACACAGACTCACAACGACACAGATACTCATAACGACACATACACTGAGACTCATAGACATAGGTAGACATAGATAAAAAAAAAAACTCATCGAGACACAGAGACTCATCGACAAAGAGACACGGCACACGAAGGGTGGATGGCCAGCACCGTGCCCGGGCCCCTTTGTCTCCATAGTGGCGATGTTTACACACCACACCAGGTACTAGTTTTGAGTCGACCTAGATGAGACCCAGGATTCGGTTCAGATAATTGTCACCAGTGTTGGTGGGTGCGAGCAGAAATCGAACTCGGCTCCTGCGTCGTTCACAATCTCCATTGTCCCTCACTATGCCCCCCCCACCTCCCTGTGCTCAGACAGGTTTCCGCTCTTTTTCCCTACTGGCTACCCTCCTTTGGAATAAACTCCCACTCCGCATAAAACAAGCAGCTTCACGAACCATGTATTGTTCCCCCCTTGAGATTGGTCTATTTTCAATATCGTACCCCTCTCCTACTTCCCTCCGTTTTATCACCAATCCTTGTCATCCCTTCCCATCCCCCTTTTCCATAAGCCAATACTAATGTAAAGTGATTTGACAAAATCGCTAAATACAATCCTGGATAAGATAATGCAGCCGTGCTACCCGCTGCGCTACCGCTGCCTGGGTGTAGGCTACACACACACAGACACGCACCTGCTGCTGTTGGTGTCTTCATGTCGATGCCTCACGGTAAACTGCGCTACGTCCCATTGTTTCGCAACTCTCTCCCGCCTCCCAGCCCGCGCTCATAATGGGCGTGTCTTAGACCCTTGGATAGGATTTTAAATAAATACATTTGATCATCAATTATCCGGCACGCGATTATATCTGTAAAAAAAACAATTAAATGACTGCACTATATACATCACCCCATGCAGTCTTCGAGATTGGAGTGGTAATTATGCTACAACAAAAACAGTAACTTTTAATAAAAAAAAAATTGTCTATTTGTATGTTTATTTTTGCCAATGTCATACGGTAAAAAAAAATGTAAACGCAAAAAAAAAACATATACACAATGCCTAAAACATGTTACGCAAGAATTTTAAAAGTTAGATATTTTAAATAATAATGATGATTTGTGATTTTCCGGCGTTTTTTTAAATCAGACACCCCCTTCCTCCTTAAGCCGCTAGTTGATCATCGAATATAATCGATTATAATCGGACGCGGGTGCGGGGAGGCCGATCACCCGATCAGCAGCAGCCCGGCGGGAAGGAGAGGAGGAGGAAGGGGGAGAGGAGGGGTGGAGCATCAGCCCCGACAGAACAGTGTCTCGCACCTCGCCAGCTCCCCCCCTGCACTGCTGACACGGCCCCAAAAGCACCTATGGCTGCGCGCTGATGTGCCGCCTCCTGAGCCGCTTTTGTTACTATGCGGCCACATCCCGTTCGTTCTCTCATCACTTATACTGGTTGGGACCCCCGCCTAATCATCTGTGTCCGGACCAAACGCTGCTCGCCCCCAGTTGGTCCACTCACTGGGGGGTGCAGGAGTTTAATACCGCCGCCTTCACGGCACCCCTGTTTGGGCATTCCCTTTTGAAATGGCCCGGCTGGTTTCCCTGAAAACATACCAGATCACCCTAAGGCACTCAGCGCCCAGTGTACCAGGGGCCCTGGCGGCCCACCAGGGCCCACTCTTGGTCCAGACGTACCTCTATCTCACTGACACGGCGTTGGAGAAGCCGTGCATCATGCTGAACGCCCCCACGTCCCGTCTGAGCACCCCTACATCCCATCCAAAGGTCCCTACATCCTGGTGTAGAGTTTCCTGCTCCTGCTGGATGTTAGTCACCCCCTCCTGAATACCACACACCCAGGCGGGGCGTGGTCTCAGTTGCGGCCGCTACCCGAGCCGAGTTCTGCCAAGCCGGGGTTTGTCCTCCTCTGAGTCATCCTCTACCTGAAGGGTCGCAACAGCCCGTCCAGAGTTTGCGCGATGTCTGCACGTGGGCTAGGAAGATATTCTCGCACTAATGCACTCGGTCCATCAGTGCAGTCATGCCAAGTGTATGGGCATGCCCACCTCGTCCTTCCACCACTCAGTGGCCCAGATGTAGCGCAGAAATCGAGCCCGCACGATGCCCCATACTGACCTCACGTCGTAGTCTGGGTGCGCCAGCTGCGCCAAGTCCAGGAGGTCCTCTGCAAAAGTGCGGATGTCCTCACCATGGTTGCGGATCCGGGTCTCCAGGCAGGTCTCAGCGACATAGTGCTCCACCGGCTCAAAACCGCTGGTGGAGGGCTTCCCGCAACTGACTGAAATTGTTACTTACCCCATGCAGGAGGACCCGGGCAATATGCAAGGAGACACTTTAAGGGACTATGTACTGAAATTGACGGCAACAACATGGAAACAGTTTAAGTCAAAGATCGCCCACTAACGACCATACAGGAGAACATTTCATCGACAACAGGAGAGGATGGAAAACCCCACAGCACAGAATTTGAGCTCTACAATGACCTCTTGATAAAATGGGACTCAACGAACAAGTGCCGTCGATTGGTTGTGCCAACATCACTGCGGGAGACACTCATTAACATGGTCCACACAGACAGACCTAGGGGTTATCAAAACAGTGGAAACCATAGAATGCCACTACTTTTGGCCAGGGATGGTGCAAGACATACACGCATACATACAATAATTATATTAGTGCAGATACAGGTGGGACAAAATAGGTGGTTTGTTCACCCCTCTCGGATGAAATTCTGCCTTTCTGAGTCAACCAACCTGACATACACACAAAACTCACCACAACCACCAGAAGGCAGCAACGTCCCATCAGGCTCCGATCTGTCTGTACCGCTGCCGCCTGTGCACCCGTCTTTATCCAACCAGACGTTGATCTTTCCAGGAACGACGATAGCGCCTGAACCCCAAGATCTGCGGCAACAAAAAAGCAAAACAGATTGACCGTATGGGTGATTGTTTATTACAGGGCAAATTCGCATATGCTCCACACCAAAATACACCAGTTTCCAGAAACCATGAGACAATGGGCTTCCATCACACCTGCTATACACACACAGACACACAAACACGCGATTGTCCACGTCTCATTACACACGCACCTCATCATACACAAAACAATCACACGCACTCAATCCAAACCAACCACGTCTTGGCTCATCTTCTTCACACAACTGTGTTGGTGCACCTCGCCGCCGCCAGGTGTCACCTATATGTTGTAAAGTTAGACAGACGACACCTGTTACCTTAGTGCGTCCCATGCAATCCGCAAAATACATTATTCTGATTATTGGTACTTAGAATAGACATGAGATGTGTTCCTTCCCAAATTACGTTGTTATTACTGTTCTGCATTACTGTTGTTACAAATCGAAATTCCTTGGACATCAAAGGGTTTAAATTTCGATTAAAGCTTTCGTGACTGCAGGGATTCATATTCTTGGTTCTTTCGGTAAAGTCACGTTGGCGCAGTCCAGTGCAGTCGGCGTCATCTCCTCTTCGTGAATTGTCTCCACGAGTCGTACAAACCTCCACTTAGTCACCAACCACTCTTTGTTGTTACGCGTTCGTTCTTAAACGACGGTGCATCTTCACATCTCTATTTAAACGGATCCACTGCTGCTATCACCACTCAGCTTCTCACCTCCTGAGGGCTCCTCTGTAGCTTATTGCGATGGTTCTTAACGTTTACTGCAGTCTTGCACCTCTTTGGTTCTCAATCTTTAAAAATGTATAATGTTAATAAATGCATAGGTGTGTATGTGTGTGTTTGTGTGTCTCTGTGTTGTCTCTCTCTGCCTGTGTGTCTATCTGTGTGTCTCCGTGTCTGTGTTTTGTCTCTCTCTCAAATTTATCAATCTTTGAAAGAACGTAATCAACCAGGTAGGGTGTTGACTGTTGTGTTATCCGACTCTCTGTGTTATATTGCATTGTATTTCTAAGTTTACTAGGTTTGTTTTCTACCTGATGACGATTGCTTGTGTTGCAAACGAAACGTCGTATTCTATTATTTAATTTATTTAATTTCTACGTGACTTTACCGAAAGAACCAAAGAGTGCATAGGTTTGATCAAACAAAGTAGGTGGACTTTGTTTCGATGATTTACCTTCTAAAAAACTCTGGCATGTATTGCACCCCCACAAAGGGCATCTCGCACCCCCAGGGGGTGCGTGATGCACCCCAGGTTAAGAACCACTGGCTTTTTGCTATCAACCTATCACAGCTGTGTTAGAGCTTCTCCTCTGCTGCTTCTCCGCTGCCTCCCACTACACGTTAAGTGGTGGCTCTCCGTCTTGCTGGTCGGGGTCTCGTGATGATGGGGGCGTCTCTCCAAGGGCCCGATGTGAACCACGCACGCAGCGCCCACGCCACTGGCGATCTGCCCACAGTCCAGTGGTGGCGAGCGTGGATTTACTAGCATCGTGCATTGACCAATGTATACTTATTAATTATTTCATTTCTTATCCGATTTTTCCCATGAGAAAGATACGTGCTGTCTATCTCTGTTTAGTGTGAGGCAATGGACAGCTTGACAACTTATTTGGACCTCCATAGCTTCCCCATCAATCTGTGCTCCTGTGTCGGTTAAAAAGGTAGTTCACGTGCATTTGGCCTCGTGTTTCACTCCGGGTACGGCAAAGCTGATCGGTATCACGAGCACCTGGAGTATGGGATGATGTCTCTGACACGTTTTTAGCCAACCTCAAAGCCTTTCCACAGGGTTCTCATTGTCACTTGTCTCTCAAATCAAGTTGCGATAAATTTTAAATTAAACACCACGACACTTTAATGACGTCTCAATGCCCAAGGCAGGTAACGTCACGCGGCGAGGGAGTGTTCGTCTCTTACATTGCGAGTCCTTTATGAGTGTGACTGCAAAGTGTACTCCACTTATTGACCTGCGGTGCGAAAGAAGCTCAACATAGATACGTACATACTCTGACACCCGAGAGGTACCTCCAGCGAATGTCAGACGTTTATTACTGTACTCGATATAAACCCATTGAGTTGTACAGCTCGGATTCAAGAGCGACTTGGCCAATAAAAGCAACCACCTCTCTGTAAGTAGCAGCAATACACCACCGCTCAGCAGTTACCGCAGTATCATGTTCCACGATACCATCTTCATACAGTCACCATCATCCATAGTCAGCTGGATGTTATAATACACCTTGAAATTGCACGTGAACTGATTTCATCGCTCCATCTCCTCTGTAGGCGTTCTGTCAGAAGCGTTCCTATCCTTGGCTGCTAAGCTGTTATTATTTCGTGACAATCGTCCATCCCTTCGTGCCATATGTCCAGCCCAACCTCATTCACTTTTGTTAATAGTTTGGATGATATCATGACCCTTTGTATCTTCTACAGCGCGTGAGTTTATTTCTCTCTGTCTCTCAGTGTAATTCCGCGTAGGCATCGCTTCATGTTTATTTGTGCAAAGTTGGCGTTCTATATTATTCGTCATTGTTTGTCAGCGGCCGTGCTTCAAACTTCAAAGGAACGTTGCCCGCTGGACAGAACGAGTCACAGTGTGACCTGCTCGTGTCTATGGTTCTATCGGTGCTGGCTCTCACCCTCTGTGGATACGAGGAATGGCAATCACCCATCCGATGTCCATGGGTGTGAACTTTGTACTCGCAGTTCATCACTGTGCTTTACTGCACTTTATGGTTGTGCTTTATTGCACATTTTTCTGTGCTTTACTGTACTTCCAGTACG
Organism: Lampetra planeri; assembly: GCF_965212315.1. Lineage (NCBI taxonomy): Eukaryota > Metazoa > Chordata > Hyperoartia > Petromyzontiformes > Petromyzontidae > Lampetra > Lampetra planeri. The sequence goes on along the minus strand of NC_136154.1, from coordinate 2,126,024 downwards.
AAAACAATGACTTAACATTGCTTATTGGGGATGCTGCCATGGTGATGTGGCAGGTGTTAGTGGCATGGACCGATGGTTACCAGACTTGACAGGCACACTCTGCGCTGGAGTAGCATAGGGCGAATGCTGAGGTATTGATTGTGGCTAGATGTGCTGTCTACAGATCTCTATGTGAGTCTTTGAGTCTCTGTGAGTCTGTGGGTATCGATGTAAGTTTGTGGGTCTATATGTGAGTCTGTGGATCTCTATGTGAGTATGTGTGTCTCTATGTGAGTCTGTGGGTCTCTATGTGAGTCTGTCGGTCTCAATGCGAGTCTTTAAATATCCATGTGCGTTTGTGAGTCTGTGTTTCTATGTGCATCTGTGGGTCTCTATGCGAGTCTGTGGGTCTCTATAAGTAGATGCGCCTCTATCTGAATCTGAGGACCTCTATGAGTCTATATGTTGCGTTGTGGGTTTATTTATGTCTGCTCTATTGCTGAAATGATGAGATAAGTAATTGCTTGCAATGATTGCTGTATTTTCTCTCTGTCTCTCTTAGGAGATAGGATATTGAGTGGAGGAAGATGTCTGCATACACTTTTGGTACCAACCTCAGGCATTACCTTGATAAGCGTTGGCGATCACCGTCTCGGTTGGCAATGTGCTCAACATTAATAGGTGTGATGGTGTATCTAAGCATTCTCTATTGGGTAGGTATTAATTATTATTATTTTAAATCATATTTATATTTATATAACCTTACTTGTGCTGGTCACATTAATTATCATTGGTCATTGGATTTCCATAGTCCTCAGGCAAGAGGTGCTGTTTACTTTCACTGGCTGTGATTGACTGACTTACAGAGAGATCCGTAGAATCAGACAGAGACATACAGACCCACTCACCCACATCGTGACTCAGACATTCATGTACAGACCCAACAATTGACTGCAGCAGTGCGGTTGTGTAGAGACCCATATGTGCTCAAATCAATTGTATCGTTTTAGTTTCCCAGGCACAGTGACTCCAGACTGGCACCGCTTTACCACCAACAACAAGGCAACAGTAGCATCAGCTCTCGTGTATCTCTCAAAGACGCGTCGCCCGTGTTCACCCACAAACACCGCCTTGGCTGTACCCTGCTGCGATGGCCTCTGCCATTGACCATCGAGCCGCTCCACTTCTCTTCGGCCATGAAGACGGCGGTGCGGGTCGTTAACGAGAGGCGGAGCGTCGCTGTGGGCGACTCAGTGACGCTCCACGTGGAGATGATGGACGAGAGCGGCCGAAGCAAGGGCTACGGCTGCGACTTCCTCCTGGCTCGTGTCTACAACATGGCGCTCGGCAACGCGGCCACTGGACAGGTGATCCTTCTCCTGGCAGCAGCAGCAGCCAGCCACCATGTTACCACTTTCGACGAAACCAGACCTGTTACGCATCATCAATTTCCGTCTAATTTCAAATCTCCAATATATACCTGAGCGTGCAATGGGCCGTCCATAAATTACATCACGCACCTAGGGGTGAGAGGGGGGTCAGACATTTGTGACGATGTGTGACGAGGGGGGGGGGGGGGGGGTGAGAAATGTGACGTCACATCAAAATGCACAACTTTAAATTAATATAAACAACACGTTCTACTTAATTAAATATAATTGTTATAACAACACTCATTTTGATTAATTTTCGTTATTAACTTTTTGATTATTTAAATGTATTAAGGTCACCTTTTATTTATAGTATACATTATATTATGATGTTAAACATAAGAACGGAAATCAAACTACGTCACAATTTTATAGAGAATAATACTTCGTCAGGAAGAGGAAATGCAAATACAATTTTAATGCAATCGTTATATTAAAAACGCTTGATAGTTTCGAATAATAATTTTTAAAACGTAAGTACTATTATTCCTGTCATATCAATCGAGATAATTTTAAATCACACACATTTGTTAATTCAATATTAATTTTTTATATCGGTATTGAATTTGTATACTATTATTATGTTATGATAACATTTATAATAATATAGAGAGAAAAGTTTTTGGATACAAAGATATTAATCTAGAGTTGAATTTTTCGTGACTGCAGGGATCCATACTCTTTGGTTCTTTCGATAAATTCATGTAGGTATAAAATAAAATAAATTAAATCACGACGTTTCGGGCGCAACACAGGCGTCCGTCATAAGGTGGGACAACCACAGCAATAAAAACATTGCTGAAGTGGGCAAAAGGGCTGCTGTAACAAGAGGCTATATAGGTAAGAGAGGGGGGAGGAGCCAGGGAGGAGCGATAGAGAGTGGGGGTGTGGAATAGGGGGAATGGAGTGCTGCAAGTTAGAGGGATTAAGGGCGAACAAGGCACGAGCATGACAAAATGCCGGGGAGGGGGGGGGGGGAGTTGAAATGTTAGCTATTTTTACCCAGAAAATGGCGTCATGCATTTGTTTCGCCATTGTCCTACTGATGTAGAGGTGTATTGGTACGGATGGCAAACAAACACAAGGGGCGTGGTTATGGCCGTACGCTGAGAAGGTGCTTACATCGACGTCCGCACCTGCCATCCCCCACGGCCCCCCCCCGGGGGGGGGGGGGGCGATTGCTTTATAAGGTGGTGAGCCGGAGGGCTCGGGGTCGAGTGTTAGCTTTAACCAGCAAAGATTGAAGACCAGCTAGAGTAGGCCCTGGAACTCCCCTGGCTCGCTGTCCTTGTCAGGACCGACAAGGGAAAGCCGGTGGCGTGGCCCCGAGAGCCTAGACCGATGTTCTTATAAGAGCCGGTCTGGAGACTCAGGGTGCCATAAATCCCAGCTTGACCAGGGCTGGGATAGATAGCCTCCCTTAGCTCTGTAGTGGAGGACCTGGGAGTAGGCTAGCCGGGTTAGACGTTGGGTCTCCCTGTTAGATGGGTGAAGGGGCCGATACCCCTTCAAGTGTTGTGTATCCCCGTCTCTGTAAATACGTTGGTGTTAATAAATAAGTGTGCCTCCAACTACGTCATCCAAGCCTCCTGCAACTTACTACATCTGGTGTCGGAAGTGGTCTTTCAACGATGGACACACGAGGGACGACTCGTACCAGGGAGCTGGAGATGGAGGACACCTCGGCCGACTCGGCGCCCGAGATGGCCAAAGTCGGATCCGAGCAGCCGGGGTCGAGTACACCCACTCCGCAACGCCAGGAAGGGTGGGGAGCGTCGGCTGAGGGACTTCGGCTGGCTCACTCCCGCCTGGCGGAGCTGCTCTACGCTGCGGCCGCCACGTTGGAGGAGATCACGTGGCTGGGGGCTGGAGAAGCTGCACGGGGCGACGGCGGCCGACACGCAGCGCCGCTTCCCGCCATCTCAATGCGGCCCGCAGTCAAATTTCCCGCCATCGCTACAGTGGGAGCAGAGGGCGGGGCCGGTCTACGTCAGGTGACCGCCGATTGCCAAGCAGAAGCCGCAACGTCATCAACACCGGCCAGCGCGTCACCAACGGAGCGACCGGCGATGCCATACGCTCTGCCCACCCACACTGTACCGAGTGCCGGGAACGATGGGGCGCGATCCACGACCACGGACGTCGCATTACAGCAGCGACTACCGCCCCTCAAAGAGTTCGTGGGCGAGGACGGGGACTGGGGAGGCTTCAGAAGACGGTTCCCTGCTCACCAGGAAATGGCGAATTGGACGGACGACGAAGCACTACGCGCGCTGCCAGCGATACTCGACAATGACGCTCTGGCAACCCTCACCTCGGCGCCAAAGGAAAAGCGCGCCACACTGCAGTTGGCGCTGCAGCTTCTGTCCGCTGTCTACGGGCCGCCTTCGGACTGCAGGCAGTTGTTCCACGATCGCCATCGGGGCGCCAAGGAATCGCCCCTGACTTTCCGAACAGCTCTCCTGGCCCTGGCGAAGGCAGCTTTTCCGCGGATGGACGAGGAAGGAGTGGACGCCATGGTGACTGAAAAGCTGTTGCTGCTGGCGGACGAGTTGGACGTTGCCGTCTTGGCATAAGACATGTGTTCCTTGCTGGTCGCGCGCCACATTCACACAAGTTTGCGGTCCCTGCGTCGCAAGGCCAGCAAGGCGGTGGCCGGGTATGCCATGGCGGCAACCACCCTCCCATCGGAGGAGGTCTGCGCGGTGGAGCGGCCGGTGGAGTGGAGATCCGCGGGACCACAGGCTCGGAACGGACCGAGCCGCCAGGATCAGCCCAGGCCGTCTGGGGCGCTCACACGCTGCTACAACTGTGGCCTTCAGGGCCACGTGGCTTCAGGATGCCGGGCTCCTCGACGGCGCGGAGCGACGCCTCGTCCGGACGCCGCGCCGCCTCTACCCAAGCTCCAGCAGCAGAATACGGCGAGTCGTGGCACCTCACATGTTTGGCCTACGCACACACCTGTCACACACTCACTCACTGCAATGAACAGGGGTCGCAAATCGCCAGGTGTTGCGTCGGAGTGTTCCGAAATGCGGCGGGCGCTCCAACCGGGGCAGTGGTCGGAGCTCGCCCATCGTGTTGTTGCCGCGTCGGCGGGGTCGTCGGTCGTGGTCGGGCACATTGATGGGGTTGAGGTGCGGGTTTTAATTGATACAGGAGCATCGGCGACTATTATATCCGATTTAATTTATAACATCCTTCCCGTTCAAAGCCGTCCTTTGCTCCCTGTTGAAGTTCCATGCTATGCTGCTAACGGGGGCTCGCTGGGCATCATTGGGCAGATCCGCGCGCAAATTTGTATTGGGGACATCAAATTATCCGGGCCGGTATTGGTCTCCTCCTCGCTAGCGGTTCCGTGCCTGTTGGGGACGTATTTCTTGGCCAAAATGCCTATCCGTATATTGATCGACCAGGGTTGCATCGAACTCCCGTCCGGCCGACGTATAATGTTTTTGTCCTCCCCCGCTACTGAGCGTCGGGCATTTGCGACGGTGCAGGCGCTCATGGCGAGGACTGTACGCGTACCACCGGGAGCTCAGATGCTCGTGCCTCTTAGGTTGCGTCGGCCGTTTGCTAAGGGAGTTGCGGATCGGGGGGTCCTGTTGGGACCATCTAGAGCCGGGGTCAATGGACCTGATTTGCTAGCGGCTCAGACCATGGTGAAAGGGGACGGGGACCCCTTCATTGCCGTCCTTAATGTGGGATCGCGAACGGCCGTGGTTCCTCAAGGGACCGTGCTTGCACATGCAATGCCGGCGCCCTGTGAGGAACCGGTCGTGGGTCAGGTGAGCACCGATCCTCCATCGCGACCGCATTCGGACCGTGATGAGTGATGGCTGGATGCGCTTTGCGCGGGATCAGTGGACCTGTCCGACTCACAGCGTGGGAGGCTTCGAGTTCTCCTGCGCGAGTTTTCCGACGTTTTTAGTCAACACAAATTTGATATTGGTTGTACTAAATTGCTGCGACACCATATTGACATGGGTGACAGCGCGCCAATCCGCCAAAATCCTTTTCGGTTGAGTCCCGCCGAAAAGGATCATGTCAAATCGGCCGTAGACGACATGCTAGCCGCGGATATTATATCCCCTTCTACCAGCCCTTGGGGTGCACCGATCGTTTTAGTGAAAAAACACGACGGCTCACTGCGGTTTTGTGTCGATTTTCGTTGGTTGAACAAGATTTCCATAGCCGACGCATACCCGCTTCCTCGGATGGATGAATCGCTTGATGCCCTAGCGGGGGCGCGGTTCTTTTCCACGTTGGATTTGCTTTCTGGATTCTGGCAGCTCCCTCTGGATGACGAATCTAAACCTAAGACTGCTTTCTGTATGCCGCACGGCCTTTTTCAATTTAACCGCTTGCCGATGGGGCTACATTCTGCGCCGGCAACTTTTCAGCGGTTAATGGAATTGGTCTTGGCGGGGTTGCAATGGGATTCATGTTTAATTTACTTAGACGATGTCATCGTCTTTAGTAAAACATTCGATGACCACCTCCAGAGGTTGCGTGCTGTTTTCCTCAAAATGCGGGCTGCCAATTTGAAATTCAAACCGCAGAAATGTCATTTGCTCCGCGAATCAGTGCGGTATTTGGGTCACATTGTCGGACGCTCGGGGATTGCCACGGATCCCGCCAAAACGAAATGTGTCAGCTCCTGGCTGACTCCCACCTCGGTGGGGGAGGTCAGGAGTTTCATTGGGTTCGCGTCGTATTACCGACGGTTTGTAGCTGACTTCACTACAATTGCGAAGCCCTTGCATGCCTTGACGTCCAAGGGAGTCAAGTTTCATTGGGGACCGGAGGAGGAGGCTGCTTTTCTCTCCCTCCGGGATGCCCTGGTGGGGGCTCCGCCATTGAGTTATCCAGATTTTTCACAACCCTTCTTGCTCGATACAGACGCAAGCAACACGGGCATTGGGGGCGGGCTTTCGCAGCTCATTGGGGGTGTAGAGCATGTGGTAGCTTACGGTAGTCGGGTGTTGTCTCCGGCGGAACAACGGTACTGTGTTACCCGTCGTGAACTATTGGCGATCGTTTATTTCATTCAGCAGTACCGCCCATATCTGTACGGTCGACGTTTCACCGTCCGTACAGATCATGCGGCGCTGCAGTACGCCTTGCGGATTCAACAACCATCGGGACAGTTGTCTCGATGGTTGGAGATTCTCCAAGATTTCGATTTTGTGACCACAAATCGTAAGGGCGTTCGCCACACGAACGCTGACGCTCTGTCGCGTTTGCCACCCACCTCCGAGTGCGCTTGCCTCTTGGGTTCGGGGCGTTGTAGACCTCTGAATGTGATCACTGATTCGGTCCTTGCGGCCGCCGCCGATGCGCCTTCGACTTCGGGTCCTATCGAGCAAGAAGGGAGGGATTCCTTGCTGGGGTTGTCCGTGGCGGAGTGGGGACGCCTCCAAATGGAGGACACCTCCCTCCTCGCTTTGCGCCATCGCATCGGAGGGGTTGGTCAGGGGGCGGCAAAAGTTGACTCGTGGGGGTTGTTCCAGGGGCTTTTAATGCACTGGGACGGGAGATCCCGCCGCCACCGGCTGGTGGTGCCTTCCGCATTGAGGGGTAGAGTGGTGTGGGCTGCGCATGAGCGGCTCCTTCACCTGGGGACTCACAAGACCCTTGCCATGCTCCAGCTCGATTTTTCCTGGGCGGGCATGGCAAAGGACGTGGGTGATCTCTTGGGGTCGTGCACTCAATGCGCGCAGCGGAAACCACCGGCGAGGGGGTCCAACCCTCCGCTGCAGTCGATAAAAGTTTCCCGGATTAACGAGCTCGTTGCACTGGATATTCTCGGGCCATTTCCCGCTACACCTAGGGGAAATAGGTACTTATTGACAGGGGTTGAATATTTCACGAGATGGCCTATGGCCTGGCCCCTAGCTAACCAGTCGGCAGCAGCCATCGCGGAGGCCTTTGTCCAGGGCTACGTCCTCGACAAAGGTGCTCCGGAGCGCCTGCTGACCGACCAGGGTAAAAAACTTTTTTCAGGGAAACTCCTCCGCGAAGTGTGCGAGCTCCTGGATATGGAGAAAATTCGGACCTCCCCATATCACCCGCAAACTGACAGGATGGTGGAACGGCTACATCGGACTATCACGTCCATGCTGTCCCAACAGGTCTCTGAATCCCAGACCGATTGGGACCTTCACATTGCGGGGGTTTTGGCAGCCTACAAAATGGCTCCTCATGCGGCCACCGGATTTTCGCCTTTCTTCCTGATGTATGGCCGCGAGGCTAACCCGCCTGTTGCGACTCAGCTAAAGCTCTCGACGCCGCATGCAAACTCTAAATTGTCCGACCACGTCAAATTTAACATCGATAAATTAACAGAGGCGCGGGAGGCGGCCATACAGAATTCGGAACTCCGCCAGAGGGCGAATGAGAGGCTTAGGCTGGGTCGGGCACATGTGCTCCAATGGAAACCGGGGGACAAGGCGTGGTTGCACTGTCCCCAGGTACCACTGGCGACCTCGTCTAAGCTGGTACGGCCGTGGCGGGGGCCCGTGGAAGTCGTGCAGGTCTTGCGGCCACAATGTGTACGCATCCGATGGGGAAAGCGTCGGTGGTACGTGCACCCCTCCAGGTTGAAACCGTTCATTGCGCCCCATGTTCCTCACACACACACGCGTGGCCAAACGTGTGAGGGGTCCACCGACTCCCCGAATTCGCTGCTTTCGACTGACTTGTCACCGACTGTTCCACCTCCAGGTGCACCGGGATTGATGTGCCCACGTCCTGCGACCCCACCCGGGGGGGTCGGGGGTCGCTCATTGGACATACCGGACGCTCCCACACCCGAACTATTGACACCCACCACTGGTCCAACCGGGGCTGCCCCTTATGACGGCCCCGCTGCAAGAACGCGCGCCAAAACGCGCAGACTTTTATGAGGGCGGCCGCTGGGGGGGACCTTGCGGGGGGCGTCCTGGGCGCTTGTATATATGTTGTGTGGTTATGGGATGGGGTATTTATTCGGGGGGGGGGTGCGTCGGGTCGGGTTTTTTTTGTTTTTTTTCCCGCTGTTGGTTGCTGGTTATTGTTGTTGTTGTTAACGTTACGTGAGGCACACGCGAATTCGGGGGGGGGAGGCATCTTGTTGGGATTTTGTTGCAGCCGGGGACGGCTGCGGGCTGTACAGAGGGGGGGTGATGTAGAGGTGTATTGGTACGGATGGCAAACAAACACAAGGGGCGTGGTTATGGCCATACGCTGAGAAGGTGCTTACATCGACGTCCGCACCTGCCATCCCCCACGGCCCCCCCCCCGAGGGGGGGCGATTGCTATATAAGGTGGTGAGCCGGAGGGCTCGGGGTCGAGTGTTAGCTTTAACCAGCGAAGATTGAAGACCAGCTAGAGTAGGCCCTGGAACTCCCCTGGCTCGCTGTCCTTGTCAGGACCGACCAGGGAAAACCGGTGGCGTGGCCCCGAGAGCCCAGACCGATGTTCTTATAAGAGCCGGTCTGGAGACTCAGGGTGCAGTAAATCCCAGCTTGACCAGGGCTGGGATAGATAGCCTCCCTTAGCTCTGTAGTGGGGGACCTGGGAGTAGGCTAGCCGGGTTAGACGTTGGGTCTCCCTGTTAGACGGGTGAAGGGGCCGATACCCCTTCAAGTGTTGTGTATCCCCGTCTCTGTAAATACGTTGGTGTTAATAAATAAGTGTGCCTCCAACTACGTCGTCCAAGCCTCCTGCAACTTACTACACTATGAACCATGAGTGACTGAATTTAACCATTTAGGATCTTTGATTTAACTACGGAGTTCCCTTATAGAAATGAAAAAAAAATATTAACCGCTCACGATTCAGTATATCGTGTGCACGATTTAGTATTTTAAGCGCAAAAAATAATAAATTGTGCGCAAGAACTAATCATTCTACTCTTTGGTTCTTTCGGTAAAGTCATGTAGAAAGAAAATAAATTAAACAATAATAGAATACGACGTTTCGATTGCAACATAAGCAACCATCATCACGTATGAATGAATGAGAAAAAAAAACATAGTAAACTTAGAAATATAATGCAATACAACTCAGAGAGTCGGCTAACATAACAGTCAATACCCCACCTGGTTGATTACGTTCTTCCAAAGATTAATACATTTGAGAGAAGGACAAAACACAGACACGGAGACACAAAGACAGACACAAGCAGAGAGAGAACATACACAGAGACACAGAGAGAGAAACACAAAGACACAGAAAGACAACACATCTGTGTCGAGGCCTTAAATAGAGAGAGGGGGGTCAGATGGTGGGGCGGGTAGAGAACAATGAGAGAGTTGTGTGGAATTCCTGCCCATAGCAGGTGGATGACCCTGGAAAATAGACTTACAAACAAGCGCAGAGAAAGCTAATTTAGTAAAATTAGGAAGTGTAATGCAATGCAACAACAGAGAGTCGGTTTACACACAGTTAACGCATAGCCTGGTTGAATACGTTCTGCCAAAGATGGCTAAATTAGTAGTTAAGTGTGAAACAAACACGGCAAATCCTCCCCGTAGAGGTGGTTCAAACTAGATTCGAAGCTTTCGTGACTGCAGGAATTACTCTTTGGTTCTTTCGGTAAAGTCACGTAGAAAGAAAACGTCGTATTCTATAATTATTATTTAATTTATTTTCTTTCTACGTGACTTTACCGAAAGAACCAAAGAGTAATTCCTGCAGTCACGAAAGATTCGAAACTAATCATTCGCACAAATAAAAAAAATTGCGCATATAATTTAAATTTAGTTTTTTTACATGTTTCTATGAAGGTGCTCCATACTAGCTAATTTTTTTTTTAAATACTTCGTATCAGTTTCAGTTTGAGTTAATTGAGTAATCATAGTAATCAAATAACCATAGAAGAGCTAATCAAATAATTCATCAATTTAACGCCATCTATATAAAAAAAATATTCAGGCTGGTCATTACTTTCAACTCAAATCATAGTTAAAATATACAATATTTATAATAAAAAATGATAATTTAAGTTTATATTACACCAATAAAATAAAAAAATAAAAATTTTGTACCGAATTGACCGCTACGATGCATAAAATAAAATGTACCAATGTCTTTTTTAAATCCTTTATATTAAGTTCGCTTGCTTGCTTGCTTACGACCGTGTAAATCTTGCGGTCGTTTTTTAACCCACTTCCTGTGATCCAATCGAGCTGACATTTTCCACACAGACTCGTTGTGCGTGACAATTAATGTTCGTGAAAAAATTTTTTCCAAAATTTTACACTTTTTAGGCAAAAACAAATTATTTTACATTTATTCAAATAGAACTCATTCATGGCTTTGGCTGAACGTCACAGTGTAGGAGCCCAGAGCGTGACACCTCCACAGGCCCTGACGGAGTAGCGCAGTTGGTAGCGCCCTCGCTTCCCATGCCAAAGGTCGTGGGATCGATCCCCGCGTCCTCCAAAGGCGAATATATTTTTTTACATTTATTCAAATATAACTTATTCATGGCTTTGGCTGAACGTCACAGTGTAGTAGCCCAGAGCGTGACACCTCCACAGGTCCTGGTGGAGTAGCGCAGTTGGTAGCGCCCTCGCTTACCATGCCAAAGGTCGCGGGATCGATCCCCGCGTCCTCCACAGGCGAATATATTATTAAATCCTTTATATTAAGTTCACTTGCTTGCTTGCGCGCTTACGACCGTGCACATTTTTTGGTCGTTTTTTAACCCACTTCCCGTGATCCAATCGAGCTGACATTTTGCACACAGACTCGTTGTGCGTGACAATTAATGTTCGTGAAATTTTTTTTCCAAAATTTTACACTTTTTAGGACAAAAATATTTTATTTAATTACCAATTGCTTAATGGTGGCATGCAATCATCTGACCCATAGGTGGCAGCCATCTCAAGCCAGAGAACGAGAGTGCTCTAGCCGCCACACATATAAAGGATTTATAGTGAAAATCTTTGTTTTTACTGGTTATACTTGTTATGCATATGTGCTGGCATATCCTACAAAGAGCAGAAAGATTTGCCAAGACGAACTGGTTGAAAAGTGAAATGAAATAAAAAAAAATTATCCAGATTTGCCAGTTAAAGTTGATCATTGGTTGCAAGAATTAAAGGCGATTTCCACCGCAAAAAAAGGAGCACTTCTTACGTTTTGGGCAAAAAAACATCATCTGCCAATAAAAAAATACCCAAAATGTGCCTGTCGAAATACCGCAGAATTCTGTATCGCAGTCTGAAGGACAAGTGACCGATGCTCAGGCTGATGATTCAGCGCTTAGTACGAGTAATTCAGCAACATCAAGAATACCATTGGAACCTCCTTTGCCAGTAGCAAAATATGATAATTGTTTTTTTACCCTTTTATCTGGCAACAAAACTGACACCCTTTTTTTACAAGGAGTCATGTTTGCACTGACCACAATACCTGCGGTCAGAATGCAAAAAAACACAACTTTGATAATGTATGCACTGTCCTTGAAATTGATATGTCCACACCCGAGACAGCTTTTCTTAGAGCCGAGTCGCACATGGTGTTGGACTAGATGACGCCAAAAGGTGCACTAGTGCGTCATCTGGTCCAACACCATGTGAGACTAGGCTCTAAAAAAAGCTGTCTCTGGTATGGACCAATCAATTTCAAAGACAGTGCATACATTATCAGAGTTGTGTTTTTTGTTTGCATTCTGACCGCAGGTATTGTGGTCAATGCAAACATGACTCCTTGTAAAAAGAAGTGTCAATTTTGTTGCCAGATAAAAGGGTAAAAAAAACAATTAACATCAAGAATTGCTACAGCCCAGCTGCATTTGCAGTCACAGATTGACATTCTGAATTCTGATCTGGTCGGCTTGTACGAACGCCAAAAAAGTGGAATGCTTACACAGCAGCAGGATGTGGAACTGACAGAGAAGAAGAAGAAAACACTGAATTGGAAAACCAGTTGAAGAAGAAAAAGGGTGATCAAAAAAGAGCACAGAAAGCAAGAGATGAGAAGAAAAGAAAATTAAATGCACTAACTAGATGTATATTTAAATGCTCTGTTTGAAGATAATCCCTACCTACGCACATCTCTGAATGTCAGGGCCAAGTCTGGTAGGCCTAAAATGGAGGAATTGCTATGCATGGATCGGCATCGCATGAAAGAAGGCAGAGCGATGTGTACAGAAGCATAAAAACATTAGATCAGCTGGCTGAACAGTTGAAGATGGATGGCTTTACAATCAGTAGAAGTGGACTCTACCTTCGTCTTTTGCCGAAGCGCAGTTCATCTCTTGAAGGGCAGCGTCATGTGTCAATGGTCCCTGTGAAACTCAGAGCACAGAACGATCACCATGCCAAACATATCGACGGTTTGTTTTGTACGGCAACGATAAGGTACTTGGAAGAGTTGGCGTCCATGCTAGGCCCGAACGATGTGTGCTTTGTGAGTCAAGACGACAAAGCTCATGTTCCAATAGGGTTGACCGCTGCTAACAAGCAAGTTCATTGCTGATGCACGTCGAGTACATGTGGGGGCCGTTGGCCCCCGGGGTCCCTTCCGCCAGCATCCCCTATTACGTTTACGTTACCCCACCTCCCTATTACCCGCTACGGTTTCGCCGGCATTCGAACCCTACTGTTACAGCCTCGCGCCGCGCTCCCACGCTGCGAGCATACGTGCACACAGCATCATCAATCAATCGCCACACTCCCCCTCTTTACACCACTACGTACAGCGCTCGCACACTGCGAGCGTGTGCCCGTCTATAGCCCTGTGCGGCACTCGCCTCCACGTCGAATAACCACGTTACCAGTGCGCATCCGTATCCAACACGTGACGAACGTATGCGCACTCACGCACACAGCTCCCCGCGGCACTCACTCACCACTGAATACTCGCGTTATGATCGTGCACCTGTATCACACACGGAGTGAACACACGCGACACCCACTCTCGCACCGCTCTGCGCAGCGCTCCCCCGAGGCGAGCCGCAGCACTACAGAACCACTGCGTACACACGCTCACCTACGCGCTCAGCTCCGCGCAGCGCTCACTCACGTGGCGAACCACTGTGTGCACCCGCGTACCCACACGCTCACGCTGCACGGCAAGATCACGCGAGACCACGCTTCGCTATTAATGATTTATTATCCGCTACCTGGAACTAGATGTTAAATCAGTGAGTCGACGAGGCTGGCCTACGCTGATACCTCTATACCTATTCCCGATTTATCTGCTATGATTCTAATTCACCTTCTTACTCACTGTTAAGTGTCCACGGCGGTCCGCTGATCCTTGTGCTAACAGCGTACCTCGGTGCGTCGCACGGACGTCCGGGTCGCTGGCTGGAGCTGTGTCTCGTCGCCTTGCGCTGGAGTAAGAGAGCTATTTCCCCTTTTTGCCCCACTATTTATCCTCCCTACATCAAAGGGAGGCTGCGCTGAACAATGGGCTCGTGCACCTCGAGCCCGCGCACGGCGGTTCCGGCGCTTTTGATATGCTAATCAGTGAGCGGCGTTGGCGGCGTACATCCTAATTACTCCCTTACCCTTCCTAACAATGGGGCCTGTGCGCTCAAGCATAATGTTCCCAACCCTCCATGACTATGCGCAAGAGTCCATGCGGTCCCGCTATTCATGCTGTCCCCTCCCTCCTCCGCCTGTCTCGTCGACCCGTGGGGGTGTGTGTGGGGGGAAAATGCGCCTCCACCGCGGTGGCCGAATGCCCCATGCCGCGACCCCACCATATTAAGGCTGGTCGCAGCGCCGCGGCGCCACGTAGCACGGGGGAGGTCGTCCAATTCCCTGATCGCCGGAAACCGTGAAAGTTTAATCCCGATAAGGGCTTCTCGGATAAAAACCGGTCGGCCAGGTGACCTCCCCACGGAGCTCTATGGGGGGGGGGGGGGGGGAAATGCGTGCGGGTGTGGTCATGTGAGGTGAGGTGAGGGGGACGCGGGGTCGGCTCCGTCGCTTGGTGGTGGCGAGGTCGTAGGTGGGGCGCCTGCTGAACGACTTCGTGGCGGCGGCATGACATAGCCCCCCGAGGTGCTGGTCCCCGTCCCGGGTTGACTGGAGCACCTTGCTTGAGCCGCGCCCATGAGGAAACGCTGCGGGGTCCGGGGGGTCCGTCCGGACCTTGTGGCTGGTCTCGGGGCGGGTGGCTCCGTCCTCTGCAGCTCCTGCGGCGGCCTCCTCCTCCACTCCAGCGGCTCTCCCCGTCCTCCGGCACCTGTGGGCTGGGGCACAAACTCAGAAGCGGAGGGGTTTAGGGGCCGTCGTCCGCGCCGCCCCCTTGCGGGGTCGGGGCGTCTCGGGGGCCCGGCGGGGCCCATGTAGTGTGCGAGGCCCCCCAACACGAGGGGTGCGGGTACTCCGGGATTTCGGGGCCTTCGGGTGACGGGGTCCTCTCTCGCCGGGGCCGCTTTCCATGGTTTTAAGCGGCGGACATTGACCACCGTCTCTCGACACCTCTCCCCGCCATAAATTAGTACCGTCCAGGGGGATATCTGCCGCACCACGGTCCAGGGTCCCCGCCAGTAGGTCGTCAGTTTCCCCACCTGCCCGGCCCCGACGCGAGGGGTGTGTAGCCACACCTTAGCGCCTGTCAGGAATAAGGGGGGTTCCATGCGGGGTCGGGTGCCCTGTTCCTGCCGCCGATGCGCGGCTTCCCCTTGCGGGTATGCTCGGCCTCGGGCTTCTCGCAGGGTCTCCAACAGGTGTTCCACGGGGCGGCTTCTCTCCTCCGGCTGGGGGGAAGGGACGCCGAATAGCAGATCTGCGGGTAAACGAGACTCACGGCCGAACATCATTAAAAACGGGGTTTGTCCCGTCGACGTGTGTACGGTGGTGGCGTAGGCGAAAAGGGCGTAGGGGAGGTGTTCGTCCCAATCCCGTTGATTTGCAGCCGCCATACGTTTGAGTTTCCCCGCTAGGGTCTGATTCATGCGTTCTACCATACCATTCGCCTGGGGGTGGTACGCTGTGGTTCGGTCCTTCTGGATTCCGAATTCTCGGCACAGTGCCTGGAACAGCTCGGCCTCGAACTCGCTACCCTGGTCGGTGAGGACTCGTTCTGGGATCCCGTGCTTGAGTACGTAATGTTCCACGAATGCCCGGGCCACCACCAAGGCCGTTTTATCAGGGATGGCCACTGCCACGGGGTAGCGGGTGAAATACTCTACTGCGACTAGAATATACCGGTTGCCTCGATGGGATCGTGGGAATGGCCCCTGTAGATCGATCCCGACCAGCTGATTCGTGCGGCTGACGCGGAACGGCCTTAGGGGTACCTGGTATCGTGCCGGTTTCGGCCCGCACTGCTGACAGGCGCGGCAGCCCTGTACCCAGGCCGCCACGTCTTGTGCCAATTTGGGCCAGAGATATTGGCGACGCAGGGTCTCTCGCGTGCGTCGTTCCCCATCGTGGCCCCCGAGTGGGTGGTCATGCACCAGCCGTAGCAGCTGGGGTCGCACCTGGGCAGGAACACAGATGCACCCCGGCTGGCCGGCCTCGGTTAACTCCCGTACCACTCGGTTCTGCACACACAACCGGGCATACAAACCGCTCCAGGGTCCTGGTAGGGCGCTCTTTTCCTCCCGCAGGGCCGCCTCCACTGCCGCCAGATCGGGATCTCGCTGCTGGGTCTGTCTCAGCTGCTCGTCGTTCAGGCCCGGGAAGGCGCAGCCGACGTCCTCCTGGATCCGTCCGATCGGGTCCCGAGCCGCGGGTCCCGCGCTTGCCGGGCGGTCGACGGGATCCTCGGTGCCACCTGTGAGGGTCTCTGTGGCGCACACTGCACTCTCTCTCGCTAGGGGGGGGGGGTCAGTGGCCGCGGCCGCTCGGGGGTCCGTTGCCTGCCGGCAGCGCCCCCCCGTGAAACACGGGCAGGCCTCCTCCGCCCTTGTCTCGGCGTACACCGTGGGTCGCCTCGACAAGGCGTCCGCGTTTGCATGCGTCCGGCCAGCCCGATACTCGATTTGCAGGTTGTACTCCTGCAACTGCGCCAACCACCGGGCCATCTGCCCCCGCGGCTCCTTGAATGTAAGAAGGAACTGCAAAGCATAATGGTCGGTGCGTACGCGACATCTCCTGCCGTACAAATACGGCCGGAACTGTTTGCATGCGAAAATCACGGCGTACAACTCTTGGCGGGTCACACAATAGTTCAGCTCGGCCCCACTCAAGGTCCGACTGGCGTACGCGATGACACGTTCTGTCCCATCCTGTACCTGTGACAACACCGCACCCAGCCCGCTGCTGCAGGCGTCGGTGTCCAAAATAAAATCGGTGGTAAAATCGGGGAAAGCGAGGGTGGGGGCGTGGGTGAGGTGGTCTTTGAGAGTGGTGAAGGCCGTCTGGCAGGCCCCCGTCCACTGATAGGGGTGCTTAGGGGAGGTGAGTTGGGTGAGGGGGCGTGCAATCTCGCTGAATCCCTTTACAAATCGACGATAATAGGTGGCGAGCCCCAAAAATGATCTGATCTCCGTCAGATTCCTTGGCCGTGGCCACTCCACTACGGCGCGTACCTTCTCTGGATCGGTACGCACGCCTGCCTCGCTGACGCGATGCCCGAGGTACCCCACCTCGCGTTGTGCGATGTAACACTTACGTGGCTTGAGCTTGAGATGAGCCGCTCGCAGTCGCTGGAACACCTCTCGTAGCCTGGACCAATGCTCAGACAAAGATCTACTGAACACGATCACATCGTCCAAGTAAATCAGGCACTGTTCCCATTGCAAACCCCGCATCACCAACTCCATCAGCCGCTGGAACGTCGCGGGTGCATTGGTGAGTCCGAACGGGAGTACTCGAAACTCGAATAGTCCCATCGGGGTGGTGAATGCGGTTTTTGGCCGATCCTCCTCCGCCATCTCCACCTGCCAGTACCCGGACGCGAGATCGAGGGTGGAAAAGTATCGCGCTCCGGCGAGGCTGTCAAAAGTGTCGTCGATGCGAGGTATGGGGAAGGCGTCGCCGAGCGTGACTGCGTTCAATTTACGGTAATCGACGCAGAACCGGGTTGACCCATCCTTTTTCGTTACTAGTACCACCGGGGCTGACCAGGGGCTCGCCGAGGGCTGAATTATGTTATCGCGTAGCATGTCCCTAACCGCCTCTTTGATCTGGGTGCGTTCGGGTGCGCCCACTCGGTACGCAGGGAGTTTGATGGGTCGGGCTGCACCGGTGTCAATTTGGTGCTTAACAAGGTCGGTCCGACCCACGTCCGAGTCGTGTTCGCTGAACACGTCGGCATACTCCCGCAGTAACTCGCGCAGCCGATCGGCCTCTCCCCTAGGTAAATCCGCCCATGGTACATGTAACGCGTCGAGCAGGGGAATGACCTCGGCTCGGGGAGTCGGGCCGACTCGCCAGGCCAGGTCCTGCTCACCCTCAGGACGACCGGGGTCCTCAGCCCAGAGTGCGAACACCGAGTCGTTAGAGTGGCGTGCGTGCAGGGGGTGTACTGTGGCTATCGGGGTGCGCCGTCGCAGTATCGCTGGGGTATTGTGGGGGTTAAACATCCGCATAAACAATCGGTCCCCATCTGCGTTTACCAACGTGGCGGATCCCACAACCCCATACCGTTTTGCCAACTCCGGGTGAGGAGTTAGCATTACCTCCCCTGATGGTCGGAGCGCGGGGTCGGTGGGGGATGTTGCCACCGGCACCAGCATTTCGGTGAGCGGGCCGATGGTGACTGCCGTCGCCAGAATAGCGGTCACAGGTGCAAAGCGGAGGCGCGTTGGTTCTCGTCCCAGGAACGGTATCCGCTCGCCGTTGCTCTCCATGGTGGCGCATCGCTGGCGGGGTTGCACGTTGAGTCCCAACCGTTCTAGGAGGTCGGTACCTGCGATACACTCGTGACACAACGCACTCGACACGTAGAACTCCTGGGTGCACACCTGGCTGCCTATGCGGACCTCTAGGGTGGCTCTCCCCAGCAGCCCCATTCCGGCTCCGCTCGCAGTGTGCAGCGCGCGGTCCGGTGCCTGCAGGTGACGCACGTCGACCCCGATCGCGCTGCAGTGCGCTGCGCTCACGAGCGAGGCCACCGCACCCGTGTCCAGCAGGATTCGGGTACGCACTCCGTTTACCTCTCCTTCCACCAGCGACGTGGCCCCCGTGATCCCCGCCACCAGCTCCCGTAGCCAGTCGCCAGGAGTCACCGTTTCTGTGGGCGTTGTTGCTGGAACCTGTGTGGAGATCACTCGCTCGCCATTATTCTCACAGCTTGTTTGTGTCGGGGCTACGTCGATTTCACCCCCCGGTGGTCCCCTCTCTAGGGGGGCCTTAGTGTTTGACCTTAGCTCTTGTCTAGCTCGGGCGACCTGAGGACAGTCCCTCCTGAGATGCCCTCGCCGATCGCACACATAACACGCCCGGGAAGGGGTGGCGGCTCCGTAGTGGGCTCTCTGCCCACTCCCTCCTCCCCCAGTGCGCTGCTGCTCATATTCTGCTTCTAGAAGCGCTATCCTTCCAGTTAGCCCTCCTACCGTGGAGTCTAGTTCCCCCATCTCGGATCGGATGGTCTCAACGGAGGATTGCAGTTTGGTCATATTCTCACCTACATGGGTTATCTTACCGTCCATTTGGTCTACCCGGCCAGCAATATCTCCCATGCCGGTCTGTAACCCGGCTACCCACCCTGGGGTGGTCTCGCTGGGTCTCTGGGGCTCACTTGCCCGTCCCCTTACTGCGATGGCGATCTCTTCCTCCTCGTCGGAGAGTAGGCTCGCTACGGCGCACTCTCGTCCCCTCCCTCGAGGCTGCGCGCGCTCACCCGATAGTTTCTCGCATTTGCGCGCGCGCTCGACGAGGGTGTTAAAGGAGAGGCGTGCACCGTCTACATTTGGCTGCCACCACGGGGTGCGTGCCAAATATCGTTGGATTTTACCGGCGGCGAGGCCCTCAATTATTTTGGCCTCGTACTCTGGGTACGCGAGCTGGGTCAACATGCGTACATCCTCGGCGTAATCTCGCAGATCCTCGCCGGGCTGGCGGCGGCGTGCCTCTAAGGCCGCCTGCGCATCCTCCTCGTCATAGGCGCCGAAGCGCCGTTCGAGTTCGCACATTAATTTTTCCCACTGAGTTTGTGCACTTGCGGGCAAAGCTTCCACAAAGTCAGCTGCCCGTCCATCTAAATGTATCTCTAACTGCTGCAACGCCTCCTCATCCGACCACCCATTAATCTTTTTAGCCCCCCTGATGCTGCGGGCAAACGATTTCCATGATGGAATTCCTTTGCCCGTAAATGTGCATTTGATTTTAACCTGGGTTGGGGGGCCTCTTTCCCTTGGGGGTGCGGGGGATCGTCCCGTTTCTGACACCAATATGTGGGGGCCGTTGGCCCCCGGGGTCCCTTCCGCCAGCATCCCCTATTACGTTTACGTTACCTCACCTCCCTATTACCCGCTACGGTTTCGCCGGCATTCGAACCCTACTGTTACAGCCTCGCGCCGCGCTCCCACGCTGCGAGCATACGTGCACACAGCATCATCAATCAATCGCCACACTCCCCCTCTTTACACCACTACGTACAGCGCTCGCACACTGCGAGCGTGTGCCCGTCTATAGCCCTGTGCGGCACTCGCCTCCACGTCGAATAACCACGTTACCAGTGCGCATCCGTATCCAACACGTGACGAACGTATGCGCACTCACGCACACAGCTCCCCGCGGCACTCACTCACCACTGAATACTCGCGTTATGATCGTGCACCTGTATCACACACGGAGTGAACACACGCGACACCCACTCTCGCACCGCTCTGCGCAGCGCTCCCCCGAGGCGAGCCGCAGCACTACAGAACCACTGCGTACACACGCTCACCCACGCGCTCAGCTCCGCGCAGCGCTCACTCACGTGGCGAACCACTGTGTGCACCCGCGTACCCACACGCTCACGCTGCACGGCAAGATCACGCGAGACCACGCTTCGCTATTAATGATTTATTATCCGCTACCTGGAACTAGATGTTAAATCAGTGAGTCGACGAGGCTGGCCTACGCTGATACCTCTATACCTATTCCCGATTTATCTGCTATGATTCTAATTCACCTTCTTACTCACTGTTAAGTGTCCACGGCGGTCCGCTGATCCTTGTGCTAACAGCGTACCTCGGTGCGTCGCACGGACGTCCGGGTCGCTGGCTGGAGCTGTGTCTCGTCGCCTTGCGCTGGAGTAAGAGAGCTATTTCCCCTTTTTGCCCCACTATTTATCCTCCCTACATCAAAGGGAGGCTGCGCTGAACAATGGGCTCGTGCACCTCGAGCCCGCGCACGGCGGTTCCGGCGCTTTTGATATGCTAATCAGTGAGCGGCGTTGGCGGCGTACATCCTAATTACTCCCTTACCCTTCCTAACAATGGGGCCTGTGCGCTCAAGCATAATGTTCCCAACCCTCCATGACTATGCGCAAGAGTCCATGCGGTCCCGCTATTCATGCTGTCCCCTCCCTCCTCCGCCTGTCTCGTCGACCCGTGGGGGTGTGTGTGGGGGGAAAATGCGCCTCCACCGCGGTGGCCGAATGCCCCATGCCGCGACCCCACCATATTAAGGCTGGTCGCAGCGCCGCGGCGCCACGTAGCACGGGGGAGGTCGTCCAATTCCCTGATCGCCGGAAACCGTGAAAGTTTAATCCCGTTAAGGG
Source organism: Lampetra planeri (assembly GCF_965212315.1). Taxonomy (NCBI): domain Eukaryota; kingdom Metazoa; phylum Chordata; class Hyperoartia; order Petromyzontiformes; family Petromyzontidae; genus Lampetra; species Lampetra planeri. Next base: position 2,105,004 of record NC_136154.1, on the reverse strand, counting down.
CTTCTCGGATAAAAACCGGTCGGCCAGGTGACCTCCCCACGGAGCTCTATGGGGGGGGGGGGGGGAAATGCGTGCGGGTGTGGTCATGTGAGGTGAGGTGAGGGGGACGCGGGGTCGGCTCCGTCGCTTGGTGGTGGCGAGGTCGTAGGTGGGGCGCCTGCTGAACGACTTCGTGGCGGCGGCATGACATACAGTTAGTCTGCCTGACCATGACTGGGTTGTGGCCGCAGAACACAGCTAATTCCTTCGGTCTATGCCGGAATCCAAAATCATTTTAATGGTCTAGGAAACCGAGAAGCTGTTGGTTATTTGGGACCGACCTACATAGCAATCAGATCTGGAAAACCCTCGTCATCAACAGCATTCAGCCATGGATTTGATTTCCAAAAATTACTTACTATTGAGGAGTTTGACGTCATTACAAGGAGTGGTATTGATCAATTGGTCAAACCAATTTTAGTGTCGACAGTTGATGGTGGCCCGGACGAGAACCCGAGATACCAAAAAGTGATTAAGGTTGCAGTCCACCATATTCTTCAGCACGATTTCGACGCTTTATTCCTCGCTACCAACGCTCCAGGAAGAAGCGCATTTAATATGATCGAGAGAAAAATGGCGCCACTCAGTAAGGAACTTACTTGATTGATATTACCACATGACCACTGCGGGAGTCATTTGATCGAAAGAGGTATTACCATCGACGCTGATTTAGAGAAGAATAATTTTAAGTTTGCAGGAAACACTCGAGCCGAAATTTGGTCACAGTTGATTGTCGATCATTTTCCGACAGTGGCTGAATACATCGAGCCAACAGAGTCTGAGCTCCAGGAACAAAACCTCTTGTCCAGAGATCAGAAATGGTACGACGTCCACGTACGATCAAGCAAATACTTGACACAGATTGTAAAATGCACCGACAAGTGCTGTTTGAAACCAAGAAGCTCCTATTTTAGTGTGGTAACAGACAGATTTCTTGCTCCTCCTTTACCAGTTGTTGAAACAAGCGAAGGTCTTAAATTTCCAGAACAGACAACAGACGGAGCATCTCATAAATTTCCATCTCTGTTTGCAGCACAAAGTTTGAAAGTGGATGACATCCTTCCTCGCTCTTCAAATCATTATCGGTCGATTCCATATGACTTGTACTGTCCGTCAATACAATCCGTGCTTAGCGATAAAATTTGCAAGAAATGTCACACATACTTCGCGTTGTTAGTCATGCTGCGCATCCACTGTAACACACAAGCAGGAATCAATTATTATTCCACCCAAACGCATCAGGCCACAGAGAGTCGCTGCACGTCGGCAACGTAAACTAATGGTTGTAATCGCGAACGAAGAAAATGGAGAGAGTGCAGATTGGATAGACGATGAAGAGCTTGATCTGAATGAAATATCCATTCCACAGTATGAAGAGATCCATGTGTTCCCTATTTATTCCATGAAGGAGCATTTTGCCTCTCCATGGGAGAATGGAGAAGCTTACATTTTGTATTTGTTTTTAATGATTGTTATTAAACATTTGATTCTAATGATTCTACCAGGGCTTTTCATTCTGTGGAATGAATATGTGACTGTTATAATTGTACTCTCCATTTTGCTTCGTTCTACTACAAAGTTTCAAGTATGTTTTTATAGTTACAATTACTTTTAATATTTGATAATTATAAGAGAATTTCAATATAAGATTCTGAACATCTGCAGTTTTAGTTAGACGATGAATATATTCAAGTGAATTTTATGCAAAATTTCAGCTTTCCAACACCTCCATTTTCAACGGTTTTACTTAACTTGACTCCTATGTTTGTCGTGGTCAAATCTTGTAAGCGACATTTTGTCTACTTCCTGTTGTGCAATGAATTCCAAATTCTGCACACGTACTCAGATCCGGTGACAATGCATACCTGTATCAAAATCGACATCAATGAATCAATTAATTGGCTATTTTAAAGAAATTAACATTTTGTATGGACGGCTCATTAATTAAATATTTTGATTTGAAGCTTTCGTGACTGCGGGAATCCATACTCTCTGGTTCTTTCAGTAAAGTCACGTAGATAGAAACAAATAATAAAAGAAAGCACGACGTTTCGGTCGCAACACAATCGTCCGGCTTCAGATGAGAAAAATTATCTGCTATTGTGGCTTTATATAGGCACGGGAGGAGGAGTTTGGCTGTAGGAGTTCGGCACGGGAGGAGGGGGAAGGAGGAGTTTGGCTGTAGGAGTTAGGCACGGGGGGAGGAGGAGTTTGGCTGTAGGGGTTAGGCACGGGGGGGAAGGAGGAGTTTGGCTGAAGGGGTTCACAGGGGAGAGGGGGGAGGGTTTGTGGCGTGCATGGACGGGTGGGGCTGGAGAAATGAGCAAGTAAATGGACTTGTAGTATTCGGACAACAAGACACAGGGGTGGGTGAGTGAAAATCATAGCAATTAAAACTTAGCACGGTTTATCACATCCTTCCAATGATTGCTCAATCTGAATCCATCTTCTCGATAAAAATTTGTCTGTGTTTGTATATCTGGATGGCTTCGTGAACAAATCTCTGATGGTGGCCCGAGGGTTTGCAGAGCTCCTTGGTCTCGGAGAAAACAATGTCATGTGTGCCCACAGCGTTGAAACAATGATCCACCACCGCCGAGGTGTTGATTCTGCCGTGTGTCAAATCTGCTTTGTGTTCGCGAACCCGGTCTAAGACACGTCGCTTCGTTTAACCAATGTAACTGCTGCCGCAGCCACAACTCAGCTTATAGACACCAGGACATTGCATGTCCGGAATTGCATCCTTCACCGATGGGATCAAATCACGGATTTTGTGTACTGTATTGAACCGAACTTGGATCTTGTGTTTTTTAAGATTTTGGCAATCCTTTTGGTAGCCCCTGCTATGTATGGTGAGCGTTTAGAGCTGGCGAGCAAGCTTGATGGGCGTTGTCGTATGCATGCGGGGCAGGTGACGGACTACAACAACGAGACGTACAGCGTCCACTTCAAGTTCTTGTGGCCCATCAACAACTTACTTGATCTATTACAGTGAGCGTTTCGAGCTGGCTAGAAGGCTTGACGGACGTTGTCGTTGTATGTATACGGGACAGGTGACGGACCACGACAATGGGACATTCAGCGTCCACTTCAAGTTCCTGTGGCCGGGCGAAAACCGCCTCGAGATCAGAGTGGTGCACCACAGTGAGGCGGTGGGCGTGCTGGAGAGGGTGAGGGAATTCGAGACGGACAAGGTCGGCTTCAGTGGCACGTTCGTGTCCGGGCAGGTCAAGAAGACCACTCGGTGTCACTTTCGGCTAGACACCACTCAAGAGGTGTGCAACTTCACCGACGAGCTGCTGGGTGAGAGATGGGCGTGCGAGAAGCCGGACAACATGTCCTGCCACTCGTGGCAAGGCCACTCGTCGTTCTACAAAAGACAGCGGATATTTGCCGATGAGAAAAGCGGACTCTTTCCGGGGTAAATGGCTTCGCACCGAATGTAAAATTCACGTTCGTTTTGTATATTTTTTATTAGCCTCGAATCACAAATGTGGACGTCTCTCCCAACAGTTGCGAGAAGTTGTGCAACCTGTTTCTATGCCCGCTTGTATGTTACAATCCTTACTAAGCTGTTTAATTTTCTGATGCGAAACAGTGGTATCTTTTTTTACCTCTAAATGTCATTGTTTATCTGTGTGTGTGCGGCCCAAACTTTTGTGAAGGATTTGGCTCCCAAACTGTGGGGTTTTGCGTTTAAAAAAAGTAGCCAGGTACCACGCCGTAAGCCCCGTGGTGAGCCAGCGCTATTTAGTTTTCCCGTCCGTCAACCTTAAAGTAGTTGAATTAGCGATTTAGTGCTGTTTTCGTTAAATTATTTATTATTAGCGCGCGCTCGACCATACCAACTCACACGCCTTTGGTGGGGGGGACTGCCCCTACCAAGTCACACGCGTTCGGTGGGGGTGAGGGGCCATTTCTCTTTCGTGCGGACACTGAGCGAGGTAATACACAAGAATTTAGAACTCCCTTCAAACATACATCTATCTTATTTTTCTCATTTCTATTACTGTTTTTTTTCATAATACAGCGTAAACATTAACCAATGTTTTATGACAGTAAATCTACACGATGTAACACGCTTATTCCCCTGGCTTCTAGCAGTAGCATTTAATTTCCTTAAGACAAAAAAGTCCAACCAGTGTGTCTTTCTTGCTCACAAACTTTCCTGTTGTGAGCACGACTCTAAGTCACAAACTATTATTACTTTGTTTTAAAAAAATGTCACTTTCGATCGCCGCTAATTGTTCAAACAAGATGTTTAATTCCCCTGCATACAAACTGCTCTATTTCAGGTCGCGAGGACAACAAAGTACAGCCATTGTCTCTGTTGCCTCACAAACTTTCCATTATCTGCAGGGTCGTGAGCCTCCCCTAGTTCGGCTCAGCATCAAATGATAACCTGCTGCGATGTGAAGTAAACATCGCCACCGGGGACTCAAATTTATTTATTCTTTACACTGTTTATTAACGCTTCTGTAAATGTTATTGCAATGCATCACTGTTAATTAAATAACTATCTCCATTTCGCATTCGCTGGTCATATTACAAACCAACATGCCAGCAACAACGTCGTGAACGTACTTTAATAATGCACCTTTTTTACGCATTTATTTAACTTCTTATTTCTAACTTTCCCTAACGTCACGCACATTGCTTCTTTCGTTACTGTCACGTACATAGACCAATTGCCATACAATATTTAATGTTACTACTAAATAAATTAATACTATTACACTTTTAAAGTACAACACTTCCACTTATCTACACTGCAGCCTGCTTCTTGATCGCTCTCAGAGTGCTGGGCAGTATGTAATGTGGCCTGTTGCCTGCTTATTAATTAAAAGTCAGTCCACTGGCAGTCTATTATCTACACGCTAAATGTTGCTATTAGGCACGGTGAGTGTATGCCAGTCTAGAATGTGGACTGTTGCCTGCCTTTTTTACCTCGGTCAGTGTACTGCCAGTCTTTCATGTAGACTGTAGCCTGCTTTTTAAGCTGCTGACTCTATTGCCAGCTTACTATGTCGACTGCAGCAAGGCTCATGTAATTGAGTCAGCGTACTGGCAGTCTATAAACTAGACTGTAGCCTGCTTCTTAATTTAAGTGTGTGTACTTCTGCTCTATAATGTAGACTTATTCTAGCTTCTTTCTGCAATGTATTTCAATTGTTTCGTTTGCTCACGTCATGCTATTTACTGATATGTAGTACTGCGATGCTGATTTCTATATTATATTGCTAAATACGTTGGACTTTCTTTGCTACAGCTGCTTACATTTCGTCTATCGTTTTGTTACATTGTTGGGAAATGCAACCATTTTCAATTTGGCGTACTGCACCTTTTCTTTCCACCCAAGCGGGGAGCACGCAGGGAGGTTCAATGCCCCAACTTGTGTTGAGGTTCCTGTTCTTACGGTGGGTGAGGAACATTGTAAGAGCGACATTGTGGATTTGAAGTTAAAGATTTTGGCAAAATCTTAAACAAACACAAGATCCAGGTCCGATTCAACACATTACATAAAATCCGTGATCTGGTTCCGTCTATAAAATATGTGATTCTGGACATACAGTACCCTGGCGCCTACAAACTGAGTTGCCTCTGTGGTAGTCGTTACATTGGAGAAACCAAACGACATGTCTCGGACCGCACCCGTGAGCACAAAGCAGACCTAAAACACGGTAGGACCAACACCTCGGCCGTGGCAGATCATTGCTATAATTCAGTGGGCTTACATGGCATTGACTTCTCCAAGACAGAGATTCTCTGCAAGCCATCTGGCTACCATGAGAGATTCGTTCATGAGGCTATCCACATATACAAACACAGAGACAATTTCAACGGAGAAGATGGATTCTGGCTTAGCAATCATTGGAAGGATTTGATCAGCCATTTCGGGTCTTAATTGATTGTGTTCACGCTTACGGTGACTTTCAGACCGCATTCCATTATCTTCTTCTCCCCCCTCCTCTTTTCCGAACATATATGGACTCGTCCATCTGACCAACTGCCAAATCGCTGTCCGTGGTGCTGACGTTAAGAAAAAAAACGCCACTTTTTTCAAATGTTCTTTCTGTGGATTTCACACCTGATGATTGCTTGTGTTGCAGTCGAAATGTTGTGACAATTTAATTGTTTTATATTTTTTATTATTTAATTTTTTCCCTTCTCCGTGACTTTACCGAAAGAAGCAAGAATATAGTGGAAGGAGTTGTCTGTCACACATACAGGGAAGCTTGCAATGTTCGTGGAATTGTTGAGGATGATCAGCATCTTGATAAAGCTATGACAGATGCTTCTGTTGTACAGTCCCCTTCTCAGCTGAGATTGTTCTTCTGCATAATTCTTCAAGTTTGCAGCCCATCTAACCCCATTGGACTCTGGCACAACTGATTGCTCAGATGCCAATGTTTGTGAGATGTGTGAGTGCATTAACTGAGAACTGAAAATCTTACGTTTCTCATTGCAGTGAAAGGCTGTTGCCAATTAACATTTCCTATCGCGTGAACGAGGCACCAAGAGATGGTAAGGTCGCTCGTCTACTTCACCATATTCTGATAATGCATTGTCTTTTGTAGTGTACTTATAAGCTCTCTTCTCTATGCACCCACCACTACCATCATCATCAACACCACAACCACGATCATCACCACCACTACCATTATCATGACCACCAGAATCATAATCAGCACCATCACTACCATCATCATGAATACTACAATCCTCATCATCAGGAGCAACAATAACACGACAATTCAGCGATCGTGTGAATCGTGTCTGGTAACGTTGATCTCATGTCGTCCACAATTCAGCGTCGTCGTCATTACCTCCATCATCAAAGCGCTGCGTGCCCGGTCTTGGCAATCCGCGTCCAAGTGGATACTACATCGAGAATGCGTGGCAGTCTTCCTTTTGCGATGTCACGCACTTTGACACTGCCGAGCAGATAGCGCCGTGTCTACGGCACAAGGACATCTATCTGCTCGGGGACTCTACCATGAGACAGTGGTGGGATTATCTGCAAACGTTTGTTAACGGTAAGATATCATACCTTTTTTTTAAACATGTAGGGCTAAAACTCCCAAAGCGGTCAGCAACAAAGAGCACTCGAATATCTTTTTTACTCAAATGTGAGGCGGTGCATATCTTATGGAGAGTCAGTGGTGGAAATTCACCATACCGTGTTTATAACAGACAACCTTGTTGTCTTCCCCACACAATTTACTAATTTAATCAACCTCTCAGAGTGATGATGACGATGGTAATAATAATGCAACTAGTAATGCACACAAATTTTCGATCAGACTGATGTTTGAGCAAAACTGGATGGTGTGGAGCGCAGTTCAGAGCTACCTGAAGGTTATCTAAGACATCAAGAACAGCCTTGTAGAGCAAATGATAATATTCAGTCACACACTCCGTGATTTCAGGATGATTATTGAGTGACATCCCATGCAGGATGGTGAGGGGTTTTATATTAATGACGCCACGTGTGAGAGAAGACATGCACAGAGGGTGAGATGACAGAGAAGAGCGACTTTGCACTTGAGCTGGGCAGAGATGCGGGTAGCCAAGAGCGTTTTTTCATTGCATTGGAGGGGTCCGTGTGACTGCCAGTACTGAAGACAGCATATGACAAATAGTTTAAGCAGTCGTAGAAGTTTTTTGACGTTTATTGCTATAGCCCAAACCATGATGATGATGAGAACCAATAATTCAGCAGGAAATTATTGTTAGCCACAGTGGTCGGAGATTATTCGCAATATGTGCCAGAGAGCTTTTATCCACGTCGTGTGACATTATCACGTCACATATTTATTACAACTTTGATCACGCAGGAAGAGAGAGGAATATGATATTACGAGATTAACCTCGTGTATGTATGTTCAATTTCTTTATGCAGCTAACTATTGTATATTTTGTGATTACATTTGTTCAATAAAATATGAAGTAATAAAATAATTTGTTAATTTATTTATTTAAGTGTAATTAATCTAAAATGTGTGTGTTAAGTGTAATTAATAATGTGTATGTAAAAAAATAATGATTAATACATGTGTGTGTGTGTATGATTATGTGTGTGTGATTATATTTATTGGCTCTCTTGTTGTCTCGGGGTATGTATCACGAATCGTGATAAAAACCAATGATTATCGCTGTAACATCTACTGATCTTCTTGGTTCTTTCGGTAAAGTCACGTAGAAGGGAAATAATAAAAATAAAACATAATAAAATAATTCTCACGACGTTTCGGCCACAACGCAAGCAGCTGTCCTCAGGTGAAGAACAGGTCTGTCGGAAAGACAGCGTCTGAATGGGCACCACCAGGCTTGGCAGCGTATATTTAAGCTGGCTTGGAGGGGGGAAGGGGCGCCTTGACAAAGGAATCTGCATATCAAGAGGAATTTAGCATATTTATGGGAAATGCAGATATGGGATTAGTCACTATTTGTGGAATGCGTAGGAGGTGGGGGGGGGGGTTTCAAAGTCATATTATGCCCGTGCATTATGCAGTATGCAGGATTAGCAGCATCAAAGGGAGTAGGGTTAGCAGTAATAGAGGGAAGGAATTTTAATAGTAAGGGGCTGCAGCAACTAAACCACCACGTAAAAAAAGAAAACTAAAATATAAACTACATCAGTATCATCAATATACTAAATATACTCTCCAATAAGTTGAGCTACTAACAGTAAATCATATATTACAATTCTATGTCGCAAAAATATAATATGCTTCCAGCTAAACTTTTTTCTCTTACATCACACGGGTCTACCCCGTAGTATATACTGCCATAGACAAACCCAACATTAAATTATATACTGCATTACTATACACCACCCTATACCTTAGACTATACATTGCAATATTACACTATGTATTATTCTACCCACCCTACTGTATACCGCACTGGTGTATATTCACTATACAATTACGATACTATATATTACCTTATACATTATATTAAACATTACACTTTTATACTATTTATTATTACACAATCTGCTATACACTCTACCATTGACCGTCGCGTGAAAGGTACTAAGAGGAAGCAACAAAATATGTCAATGGGAGAGTGGTGGTAGGAGACTTGCAGCGGAGCAAAGAATCCATTCCCTGCAGAGAATAAAATATATATATTCAATGCCAGACTGTGGTCTGAAAGTCACCGTAAAAGTGAACACAATCAGTTAAGATCCGAAATGGTTTATTACGTCCTTCCAATGATTGCTGAGCCAGAATCCATCTTCTCGGTTGAAATTGTCTCTGTGTTTGTATATGTGGATCGCCTCATGAACGAATCTCTCATGGTAGCCAGATGGCTTGCAGAGAACCTCTGTCTTGGAGAAGTCAATGTCATGTGAGCCCACTGAATTGTAACAGTGATCTGCTACGGCTGAGGTGTTTGTCCTACCGTGTTTCAAGTCTGCTTTATGTTCAAGGATGCGGTCCGAGACATGTCGTTTGGTTCTCCAATGTAACTGCTACCACAGAGGCAACTTAGTTTGTAGACGCCAGGGTACTGTATGTCTGGAACCACATCTTTTACAGACGGGACCAGATCACGCATTTTATGTACTGCGTTGATTCGGACCTGGATCTTGTGTGACCCCAGCAATGTAGGGTAAGGTGATGATTTTGAAAGGCTCCTCAACAGGATCCTTCTTGATGGTTGGAGTGATGGCTTTGCGGATTGTGTAGTCGGAGTAACCATTAGCCTTAAGAGCTTGGCGTACGTGCTTGAGTTCACTGGCAATGTGTTCCTGGTCGGAGATGCATTGGGCACTATGGTGTAGAGTCTTGATGAGGGAATTCTTCTGGGATGGATGGTGGTGGGAATCCGGTTTTAGGTAAGCGTCCGTATGGGTGGCTTTCCTGTAGACAGAGTGTCTCATTGAACCATCATGTCTCCTTTTAATTAGGACATCCAAAAAGGGTAGCTTGCCATCTTTTTCGACTTCCATGGTGAATCTGATGGCTGGGTGTATGGAATTGATGTGGTCGAGGAATTGGTCTAGAGTAGGCCGGCCATGTGGCCAGATGACAAAAGTGTCATCTACGTACTTCTTTCATAAGGTCGGGCGTAGAGTGGCAGTCTGGATGGCGTCAGTCTCAAATGTCTCCATGAAAACGTTGGCTACAACCGGAGATAGGGGGGAGCCCTTTGGGGTGCTCTCAGTTTTTTGTAGAAAGTACCATTCCAGGTGAAGTATGTATTGGTTAAGCAGTGTCCCACCAGGGGGAGTTCCTCAGCATTCAGTCCTTGATGAACCAAGTCTTCAATGATTGCGATGGTGTCAGGTATAGGAACTTTGGTGAATAAGGAACCACATCAGAACTGACAAGCAGGTTGTCCCGGGTCACGTAGTATGTTTCCGCCAATCCTCGTTAGCCTCCATGGAATATTCCAGGCTCCCTCGTAAGCTCCCGGGACCACGCGCCTGACTCATCTCCCCATTGGCTGTGGCCAAAGCCAGCAGAACCAATCCTTACATCTGTCACCTTTCCATTATGTCAGGGCCATGCCCCTAGGCTTCCCCCGATTGGCTGTAAACCAGGACTGGCAGAGCCAATCATCATGACGAGTTGTGATACGTCAGTGAGCCGGATATATCCTCACATTACATTACCCCCCCCCCCCCCCCGGTGTAAAAAGTCAGCCGTCTTGGCTGTTAAAAGGGTGACAAGCCGAATCCCATTTGGATAAATATTAGGGCGTCTAAGACGCATTAACAAGGTAAGGGGGGAGTAGGCGTCTACGCACCGGGGAATTCAAAACCTTTAACAACAGACATACATTAGGGCGCCCCTGTAGCGCAGTAACAACAAGGTGACAGACCGCAAGGCAATCAATACTTGCGAAACGGAAGAGATTTCGACCGCGTACGCGACGCCGGACCCTCTCCGTTGTTCGCGCGTGGTTGCCTCGCCGACTGATCAGCAGGAGGTGGTTACTGTGGAGTAGAAGAGAATGTTCGGTTTCCGTTGCATCTGGGACAGGTCCCGTTGCAGGAGGGACGTCCCGGGTCTCGTCGTCCCTCTAAACCTGTTCATCTGCGGGGGGTATAACACAGCCCCGCTGGGGATCAACGGGTGAGGCAAGTGGCACATTCGGCACGCCAGACCCCGGCAGGTCAGCAAGTGGAGATGAAGAGTCAGCATGCGGGTCAACATAAGGTTTCAGTCGCGACAAATGGACATACCAACGACGTTGGCCGTACTGGATGCGACCACTCTGGGGATTCTGAATGTCCACTAGCCTCACAGGCCCCCGCCAAGGCTTGTGCAGTTTAGGGGACGTGCCCACTGGCACCTGAGGGCAATGGAGCCATGCCAGATCGCCCACCGACCAGGGCATGTCAGTTCGCGATCGACGCGCATACCTCTCGTTCCTTGCCTGCGTATGGGCCGTCGCACATCTGGCGGCCTCTCGCGCCTCCGTAACCCGTTTAAGCGAGTCCCGTACGTGATCAGGCAAGGAAGGGGATGGTTGTTTACCCGCCGCACCCAGTTGCACATCAATCGGGGGTACATTCTCACGGCCATACATCAGGAAAAATGGCGAATATCCTGTGGACGCGTGCGGAACCATGCGGTATGCCGCCAGGACGCCCGGTATGTGCAAGTCCCAATCGGTTTGTTTTTCACTCACCGTGTGACAAAGCATGGCCGAAAGGGTGCGGTTAAACCGTTCCACCATGCCATCCGTTTGCGGATGGTAAGGGGAAGTGCGGATTTTTTTTGTGCCCAGCGCAGCGCATACATCCTTGAGCAATTTGGAGAAGTTACGTCCTTGAACCTTGAGCAGCCCTTCGGGTGCTCCTTTATCCATGACGTAACCATTCAAGAAAGCCTCGATGATGGACGAGGCCGTTTGGTCAGGCAGAGGCCAGGCCATAGGCCAGAAAAAAAAATATTCGACCCCGACCAAAAGGTATTTGTTTTCCCTAGCCGATGGAGGGGACGGGCCCAGGATGTCCAGAGCAACTAGCAATTAATATGGGACAGCGCAATCGAATTTAGTGGTGGAACATAATTTTGACGAGGCAGTTTACTATTTGCACAATCATGGCATGACCAGATAAAGTTAGTGACATCTGCCGTCATGCCGAGCCAAAAGAAATCCTGCTGCATCGCGGCCAACGTTTTCTGCACGCCGAGGTGCATCAGTTTGTCGGCGTGCAGAGCGTGGAGCAGGTCGTGGCGAAGGGATGTCGGCACAACCAGGCGTGAACGGTCAGACAATCCATCCGTACACATCAATAGTCCCGCCTGGCCCCGGAACATCTGCCATTTCCATCCCGCCAAATGAGATCTCGGTTTCCCAATCAGTTTCCGCAGCGGAGCCAGAGTGGCATCGGCCTCCTGCTCGCGTAGCCACACCGAGTGCGGCAAATGCAGCGTATCGTCGGCGCCAAAGGGTACATCCTGGCCTTCCTCGTTCGACATCGCCCCCATAACTGGACAGGGCGAGGTAGGCAGCGCTGCACAGCGGTGCGTACCCGTCAGACAGGCGCAGGGAGGAGTCGGGGGCAACCTGGAGAGAGCGTCCGCGTTGCCATGGCGAGTACCCTTGCGGTACGTGATATCGAAGGAAAATTCCTGTAATGATTCCAACCACCAAGCCAATTGACCCGATGGTTGGTCCAATTTAAACGAAAATTGCAAGGCCGCGTGGTCAGTGCGCACGAGGAATTTCCTTCCATACAGGTACGGCCGGTACTGGTGAACAAAATGTACGATTGCTAACAGTTCCCGTTTGCGTCATGCAATATCGCGTTTCGGCAGGGGACAGAACCCTGCTGCCGTATGCCACCACTTGCTCAACCCCGTCTTTCCGTTGCGACAAAATGGCTCCTATGCCGATATCGCTAACATCCGTGTCAAGGATGAACGGCTGGGAAAAGTCTGGGTAGTCGAGCGTAGGCGCGGTGGCGAGGTGATCTCGAAGAGATTGAAAAGAGCGCTCCTCTTCCAGGCCCCATTTGAATCTCTGATTTTTCCACGTCAGAACATGCAGTGGCTTAGCGAGCGTCGCGAAGTTCTTAACATAATGGCGATAGTAGGATGCGAACCCAATAAACCGCCGTACGTCGCCCACCGAAGTGGGCATGGGCCACTCTCGGACACACGCCGCTTTCTGAGGGTCCATGGACACACCGTCCGAGCTGACGATGTAACCCAAGTATCGGACGGACCGTTGCAAAAGGTGGCATTTCTTCGGTTTAAATTTTAGGTCAGCCGAGCGCATCCTCTGAAAGACAGTCTCCAGGCGTTGGAGGTCTTCTTCGAACATGTGGCTGAATACGATGATATCGTCCAAATATATAAGGCATCTTTCCCACTGCAGCCCCTCTAGCACCAGTTCCATCAAGCGTTGGAACGTCACCGGTGCCGCATTCAAGCCCATAGATAAGCGGTTAAACTCAAAGAGGCCTTGTGGCGTGCGGAACGCCGTTTTTGGTTTGGACGCATCATCGAGGGGAAGTTGCCAAAACCCAGACGACAGGTCGAGGGTGGAGAAAAAATTTGCCACTGACAAAGCGTCCAACGAGTCGTCCATCCATGGCAAGGGGTATGCGTCTGCCACGGATATCTTATTCAATCGGCGGAAATCTACACAAAACCTCGTCCCACCATCCTTTTTCTTAACCAGCACCACCGGCGCGCCCCAAAGACTGTTGGACGGCGAAATTATATCGGCCGCCAACATGTCGTCCACCGCGCCGTGCTCGTGTTCCCTTTCAGCAGGGCTCATGCGATGCGGGTGCATACAAATCAGTCCCGCCGCACCGGTGTCAATATGGTGCGACAAGAGCGAGGTATGGCCCAGATCCAAATCGTTTTTACTGAAAACGTCAGCATACTCCAACAATAATGAATGCAAAGTGCTCCTTTGCGTGGCCGACAAAGATGTATTTTCCCCGCACAAATCTGCGATCCATCGATCATGTGAACGATCGTATCGAGGCCCACCAGCGGCCATTTTAGTGGGTGGTTTACCCTCAAAGCTGGTGAAATCGGTAGTGGCGTGAGCTAATACCGATCCAGCCGGGATGACGACCCGGTTCGGGCCCCCATTTAACACTTGTATGAACGGGGCCTGACCAGGCCGAACGATAGTTTGAGCCGCTACTAGGGAAAAGGATCTAGCCACCGAATTCGACGGGGACAACAGCACACCCGTCGCATCGTCCGCAGCATCCAAAGGCTTTCAGTAACGCAGCGGAACACGCATTTGCGAGCCCGACGGCACCTCCACCGTGGCAGTAACAATCGCGTTAACCGCGTTACCCGGGGGTGAACGGCCCAGCAGGGAAGGCAAGAACGACATCCTATGCCCCCCTGGCATTTCTAAGCAACCTTGGTCTACGAGTATCTTAACTGGCATGCGGCACAAGAAATCGGTGCCCAATAGGCATGGGACGGTCAGTGAACGATAAATCAACACTGGTCCCTCCGCGGTGATATTCCCGATAGCAATGCGCACATCAACTTGCCCCAAAATACCCATGCTACCCCCATTAGCAGCAACGCACGTGTCATTAACCGGTCGGATCCATGACGTAGGAATGGACAGGAGATGAAAAATTACATCGGAAATGATGGTGGCAGACGTGCCTGTGTCCACCAAAATACGAACATCGATCCCATCGATGGTACCCCGTACCGTCGATGAGCCCGACGCGGCTGCTATCACACTACGGGCCAATTTCTTGTGTCACAGAGTGCGGCATCGACACAGGTGTACCACAATTTCCGTCTGGAGCGCAAACATGTGTGCGAGTGGATGGGTGATGTGACAAGACCTGCCAGGTGTCCAATGTGTGCCGACTTGCCCGAGGGTGTCGTGGATTCGCGTCCAGTGGAGGAGATGGAAGCCGGCCCGGCCGGAGCTGAGAAGGCTGAGGTCGGCAGTGGCAATCCTGGGCGAAATGGCCTCGTCGGCCACACTTAAAGCACGTGGCCGTTGTCGCCCGGCGGTCGGTCGTCCCGGGCCCTGCACGTGGTCAACCAGTCCCATCACGCTGGTCGCGCAGCCGGCGTTTCGGGACCCAGCGAGGAACAGCAGCCATCACCTCGTCGTCGCCGGAGTCATCGGAGCCATGGACGACCCGACGTGGAGACCACCCCAACGGTGGACCGTCTATTTCGGGATTCCCCGTCCATGCCGCCATTTGATCCCAGTGCTTCAGGTTGAACTTAGCGTCCAAGCAGCGTGCCGCCTATCGCGACGTAAGCGGTTTGTGGCCGCATACCGGCAATGAGATGTTTAGTTCCTGGGCCAGCTCAATCATTCGGGAAAGGATGAGAGGATCCAGGAGATCAGCTGACGAGTCGGGGTAGGCGGCCATGGCCAGCGCTAACAGCGCCCCCCGGTAGGCCAAGGGCGATTCCTCTGGTCCTCGACGACGTGACATAAATTTCCTGGTAGCCGCCGTCGGCGGTTCGTAAAACTCCGCCATTTCCGTGAAAGCGTCACGAAGCGTCTTCTTCTTGGTCGCCGGGATGGATCGGAAGACCGCCAGGGAGACATCATCTAGCAGCGTGGGCAGTGCCTCCAGTGCCTCCGCCTCCGTCCATCATATGGAACGAAAGGCTGACTCGAAGCGCCACGTGAACACACTCCAATCGCCCCCCGGCGACAAATTCCTTGATTTGAGGAAGGCTGTCTGCGGTGAATGTTCGACGCCTCGAGCGTCTCCATTCCCGCTTCCCGCGTATTTCGCGGCACCGTCAGAATGGCGTCCGGCGGCCCCATGGCGGCAGCCCCGCCCAAGATGGCATGCGGCGGCTTCATCGCAGCAGCCCTGCCCAAGATGGCGTCCGGCGGCCTCGTGGCAGCAGCCCCTCCCATGATGGTGTCCGGCGGCTTCATCGCAGCAGCCAAGATGGAGGCCTCTCCCTGCGCGGCAGGAGCAATGGCGGATGTCGATTCCCACTATAAATCCTGGTCATCGGCACTTGGTTGAAATCCACGTGGCCGACCGAGGGCCGCTGAGGATGCGACCGCCGTCACCAGATTCAGCAAAATCGCACGGAGCGAATCAATTTGCTCCGCCAGTCACCACCATCCCTCGTCCGCAGTCGAGGACGTCGCTTCTCCAGCCTGTCGGCGATGAGCGGCGTCGGGGAGAGCAGCAGCCGGAGGCAGAGGACCTCCCAGCAGCTCGTCCTCGTCTGCTTCAACTTCTTCCTCCGACGGAGGGTCCGGTGGGTTCTTCTTCTTGAGGTGCTTGGACATCTTAAAGGATCGTCCACACGGTCTCAAGAGATACTTCTGACACCAATGTAATAAAGCTCGTTGAGGCGACTTCTGGAATCCGTCTTTTATTTAACTTGTATTACAGCTTTCCTTCACGCTGCTGACAGGCAGCGTGAGAGGGACAGATAGAAAGAGAGACACACTGCCACGTGGCAACCCGGAACCCCGCTCCCACGTAGCCCCCTTCCTCTGTTCGTTCCCGTTCTGACCACGTGCCGTTCATTTCCACCCCTATTTAATACCCGGGTCACATGGTACGTTTCCGCCAATCCTCGTTAGCCTTCATGGAATATTCCAGGCTCCCTCGTAAGCTCCCGGGACTACGCCTCTGACTCATCTCCCCATTGACTGTGGCCAAAGCCAGCAGAACCAATCCTTACAGCTGTCACCTTTCCATTACGTCAGGGCCATGCCCCTAGGCTTCCCCCCATTGGCTGTAAACCAGGACCGGCAGAGCCAATTATCATGACGAGTTGTGATACGTCAGTGAGCCGGATATATCCTCACATTACACAACATATGTAAACATCAATGGGTTCTGGATGATCATAAAAGTGTAATAACGACTTGACACACTTCTCTTGAGATGTCACTTGACATCAGGCTCCACTGCAACAGCCCCGAGTCTCCCGCGCATCTCCCTTATATATCAACCGAGGCCACACCCCCCTTCTCAATAATTCTCACTGACTCTGGACGCTCGCTCCACCTGCAAACTCTATATTGTCCTCTTCCGTCACCTGACCACACTCCCTTCTCGATCATTCCCGTAGCCACCAGTCCCTTTGCACTCACAACTTAAACCCCTGTCATTACCTCCCGTGGCCACTAGTACATTCACACTGCAGCTGACTCCCCTGTCATTACCTCCCATGGCCACTAGTCCACTCACAGCGCATGTAGGCTCTACTGTCATTACAAAAGCATTAATGGTCAAATCGCACGATCATGCAGACCTTGAAAACGGTAATATTTGTACTGAACTCGTGCTCATGAAATGCGTATCAAATGGCTATAAAGCATCAATGATTAGATCTCACGATCACGTGATTAAAATGAAACAATAGGCTTTCTTATGGTTACTCAACAATACACAATTCCATTGTTACGGTGTGCGATGCATGCAAGCTGAGATTCTTCTTGGTCCACAGCCTGTACAAGGTACAGTTAAAAATAGTGAGTGAGTGTAAAGTCAATGTTCTTCCTGCTGTCTTCTTTCTTCCCGAACAATACCACAACGATGTGTAGAACTGCAGGCTTGGTCCACAGCTGCAGTGCACTCTCGGCCACGCTGCTCGCTGCTCCTTCGCAGTGTTGACTCACTCACTTGATTGAGGTGTGGTGTGTGTGTTTGTAGTGATGTTTATTGTGAAACGGCCTTCCTCCCTCTGGGTGTCCACATATCGGTTTATCCCTTCTGCTATTGAGCCTCGTTTTCCGAGTTCGAGCCCCACTCCCAACCAACGAGGAATTTCAAGTTTACGTAATAAATTCCCTAAGGCACATTAAGGCCCGAAGCTTCTCCCATCTTTGGGCACGTGGTACATCCATCGGGTCAGCCTGGCTCCGCAGATATCCTGGCGCCTGATGTCAGAACCCTTATCAACTCTCTCCCTCTGCTGGAGGTCATCCCAAGATTTGCGAGAGCACAGACACACTTAATTGCCCCGAGGTGTGGTGTGTGTGTCTGTAGCCATGTTTATTGTGAAATGACCTTCCTCCCTCTTTCGTTCGACTCATCCTTAAAATTAATTATTGTTGCAGCATGCAATGACAGCCACTGGGAAGACAAAGGCGATCGGGTATATGTACTGTATATGTACTGAATAATAATATTCTTGGTTCTTTCGGTAAAGTCACGGAGATAGAAACATTAATTTAAAATAAATAGATAAAATATTAAATAAAAGCAAAAAACCACGACGTTTCGATCGCAACACAAGCGGTCTTCATCAAGCGGAGAGAAAAGAGCCTCCAAATGCAACTGCTTATAAGGGCTTTCAGAGTGAGCAAAGCTGTACGCCGTAAACAGCATGGGCGGGGCAGCCAGTGCCAATGTAGGAGCAAAGCACCAGAAGTACAAGTAGTACAAGTAAAGTGAGTGCGTTAGACAATGGGGGTGAGGGAGGGGGCAGAGACAGGGGGAAATAGAAGGGGAGAGATAGCGGTGAAGCTAAAGGTGAGGGCGTAGTCCAAGTGTGTTCAATAATGGGGGAGGGGGTAGAGATTGGGGAAAAGAGGGGGGATTAGAGATAGGGGTGGAGCTGAATGCGAGGGCGCAGTCCAAGTGTGTTAGACAATGGTGGGAGGGAGTGGGTAGAGATACAGTGAGGGAAAAAAAGTATTTTATCCCCTGCTGATTTTGTACGTTTGCCCACTGACAAAGAAATGATCAGTCTATAATTTTAATGGTAGGTTTATATGAACAGTGAGAGACAGAATAACAACAACAAAATCCAGAAATACGCATGTCAAAAATGTTACGAATTGATTTGCATTTTAATGAGGGAAATAAGTATTTGACCCCTCTGCAAAACATGACTTAGTACTTGGTGGCAAAACCCTTGTTGGTAATCACAGATGTCAGACTTTTCTTGTAGTTGGCCACCAGGATTGCACACATCTCAGGAGGGATTTTGTCCCACTCCTCTTTGCAGATCTTCTCCAAGTCATTAAGGTTTCGAGGCTGACGGTTGAAAACTCGAACCTTCAGCTCCCTCCACAGATGTTCTATGGGATTAAGGTCTGGAGACTGGCTAGGCCACTCCAGGACCTTAATGTGCTTCTTCTTGAGCCACTCTTTTGTTGCCTTGGTCGTGTGTTTTGGGTCATTGTCATGTTGGAATACCCATCCACGACACATTTTCAATGCCCTGGTTGAGGGAAAGGAGGTTCTCACCCAAGATTTGACAGTACATGGCCCCGTCCATCGTCCCTTTGATGCGGTGAAGTTGTCCTGTCCCCTAATGCAGAAAAACACCACCAAAGCATAATGTTTCACCTCCATGTTTGACGGTGGGGATGGTGTTCTTGGGGTCATATGCAGCATTCCTCCTCCAAACACGGCGAGTTGAGTTGATGCCAAAGAGCTCCATTTTGGTCTCATCTGACCACAACACTTTCACCCAGTTGTCCTCTGAATCATTCAGATGTTCATTGGCAAACTTCAGACGGGCATGTATATGTGCTTTCTTGAGTAGGGGGACCTTGCGGGCGCTGCAGGATTTCAGTCCTTCACGGCGTAGTGTGTTACCAACTGTTTTCTTGGTGACTATGGTCCCAGCTGCCTTGAGATCATTGACAAGATCCCCCCGTGTAGTTCTGGGCTGATTCCTCACCGTTCTCATGATCATTGCAACTCCACGAGGTGAGATCTGGCATGGAGCCCCAGGCCGAGGGAGATTGACAGTTCTTTTGTGTTTCTTCCATTTGCGAAAAATCGCACCAACTGTTGTCACCTTCTCACAAGCTGCTTGGCGATGGTTTTGTAGCCCATTCCAGCCTTGTGTAGGTCTACAATCTTGTCCCTGACATCCTTGGAGAGCTCTTTGGTCTTGGCCATGGTGGAGAGTTTGGAATCTGATTGATTGATTTCTTCTGTGAACAAGTGTCTTTTATACAGGTAACAAGCTGAGATTAGGAGCACTCCCTTTAAGAGTGTGCTCCTAATCTCAGCTCGTTACCTGTATAAAAGACACCTGAGAGCCAGAAATCTTTCTGATTGAGATGGAGTCAAATACTTAGTTCCCTCATTAAAATGCAAATCAATTTATAACATTTTTGACATGCGTTTTTCTGGATTTTTTTGTTGTTATTCTGTCTCTCACTGTTCAAATAAACCTACCATTAAAATTATAGATTGATCATTTCCTTGTCAGTGGGAAAACGTGTAAAATCAGCAGGGGATCAATTACTTTTTTCCCTCACTGTAGGGGTGGAGCTGAAGGCGAGGGCGCAGTCCAAGTGTGTTAGACAATGGGGGGAGGGAGGGGGAAGAGATAGGGACTGCGCCCTCGCCTTCAGCTCCACCTCTATCTCTACCCCCCCCCTCTCTCTCCCCTTATCTCTACACCCTCCCTCACCCCATTGTCTAACACACTTGGACTGCGCCCTCGCCTTCAGCTCTACCCCTATTTCTACTCCTTCACCCCCGTGAACGGCCACGACGAGCCTTCCCCTGATGCATGTAGGCACAATGATGCTGTAGCGTTGTAGCCTGCCGTCCCAACACATATGCAAGCTCCCTTTTAAGGACAATGGGGGCTACCCTTCACCGTCCCGAGCTTTCCCCTAGCACACCAACACGGCAGCGCATTTTTAGGAGGGAAGCGTCCTCACCCTGGAGGCGTGCCACTCAGAGTTGGACAACCCCAAAGCAGCATTACAAGGGATGGGAGCATCGGGGGAAGGCGCCGACACCGAGGCGACAATGGGAGCGGATGACTGCACATCTGGCGACCCACAGCGGAGTGAACCCAATAGGCAGGCGCAATGGCCGCCCGATTAAAGTCACGACAACGCGTCGGCGTTAGTGTGCCGCGTCCCCTTACGATGTGAAACTCGGAATGAATAATCCTGAAGGATTTCCAACCAGTGCAATAGCTGTCCCGGCGGTTGGTCAACGTGCAAAGTGTACTGGAGGGCGGCATGATCGGATCGCCACTCAAATGTTCTGCCATATAGATAGGGCTGGTACTGCTGTACGAAAAAACTATGGCGAGTAGTTCCCGGCGTATAACACAATAATGCTGCTCGGCCGGCGAAAAAAACAGCACGCAGTTGGGCAAGATGTTCCTCAAACGTGCGACCGAACACAATGCCATCGTCTAAATATATCAGGCAGGAGTCCCACTGGAGTCCCGCCAAAACCAACTCCATCAACTTTTGGAAAATAGCCGGGGCCGAGTGTAAGCCCATCGGGAGTCTATTGAACTCGAACAGGCATTGTGGCATTCGGAAAGCCGTCTTAAGCCTGGATCAATTATCAAGAGGCAACTGCCAGATTCCCGAAAGCAGATCAAGTGCTGAAAAGAATCGCGCCCCCGCCAATGCGTCCAGTGAATCATCCATATGGGGCAGGGGATATGCGCCCACCACAGAAACTTTATTGAGTTTGTGGAAGTCTACGCAAAGGCGCAGACTCCCATCGTGCTTCTTCACAAGCACTCCATGGACTCATGGACGGGGATATGACGTCGGCAGCCAACATTTCGTCGACAGTGACCCGTACATGTTCTTTCTCAGCCAGGCTCAGCCGGTAAGGGTTTTTCCGGATAGGGGGAGAGTCATCGCTATCAGTATGGTGGCTCAAAGGGTGGTGCGACCCAAATCAAATTTGCCCTGGCTGAAATCATCCCCGAATTCAACTCGCATTGCCCGCAATGTGGACCTCTGACTGTGGGACAAATCCCGATTCTCCACACAAAGAGCATCAGCCCACTTAGTATCGCCATATCGCACACGCACGTCATCACGTGAACCATCCATGGCTCCACCGTACCCGCCAGAATAACTGACGTGGCAGGACCAACATTTAACATCTGAATAAAGGGCTGGCGATCCCATGACACCAGCGTCTGCGCCCCCACAAGCGCTATCGCTCAGGCTGCTCTATTAGACGGAGCCAACATGATACCCCCTCGGTGTCCTCACGATCAAGCGGCTTACACAACCGCAGAAGGACGAGCATCTGCCCCCCTGGGGGAATCGTGACTGTATCCATAATGAGCGCCTGTACCGACGCACAGACCTTGTCCGAATCAGCGGGCGACGATAAGAACGCAATCCGCCGCCCCAAAGGCAACTCCAAACACCCGCGATCCATGAGGATTTTTGGGGCATCTTCCCAAGGATGTCCATCCCCAACAAACACGGCACCACCAGGGATTCAAAGACCAGGATGGAGCCTTGCAAAGTCATGCCCCCGATGGGTCCCTCCGCCACTATCTGACCCAAAATTCCCAGCGAACCCCCATTAGCTGCGAAATAGAGAACGGAATTGGGACGCAACAACCGGCAATGGGCCGGAAAAAATTTGAAAATCAATTCAGAAATCATGGTGGTGCAAGCGCCAGTGTCATCCAGGATCCACACTTGAATGCCCTGAATGGTACCAACAACTGTGGATGACCCGGCGGCCACGGCCACGACTCGACGGGCCAACTGCGACCACTGGTCATGCCCGAGAGGCCAACTCTCACCCGACGCCACGGACCCTTCGCGCGGCGCAACCTGATGAGGAGGAGTAACAACTGTATGTGGGTCAACGTGATCGAAAGATGCGTGAGGTGAGAATGAGGGCCAAATGTTTGTTGCACTGCGACTCACCTGGGGACCCTTGGCAGTCATTGGCAGACGAAGAGACGTATATGGCGGCCCAAAGCGTCCCCGGCGCGGCACCCGGCACTCCACGGTGACGTGTCCTGGCTGCCCACAATGGAAGCAGACACCACGAGTAGAACCCCGAAGGGGAAGGTAAGGTGGAGGACGGTCGCATCTCCATTGGCGATCAGCAGCTTGCCTCCGACCTCTGCCGCTGGCCACGGCGGCACAAACTGGGGCAGACTCATCCTCCTCCAAAGGCTCGTGCCCGTCCGCAGGTGCAGCATATGCCACGAGGTCCGAGCATTTCTTCATCCCGAGGTGAGACTGAATACATCGTGCAATCACGAGGGACGCTGGATCGTCCTCCTCCGAAGCAGGCAGGGCGACATTCAACTCCTCTGCCAGCCCCAACAGTCTGTCCATCACCAGGGAATCGATGCCCGCCGCCTCCATCTTCGGAAACACTGCCTGAGTCAGCGACAAAAAGGCGCTTGTGAAGACGAGGGGCATCTCGTCGTTCCACGAACCTGTTATGAACACAGGATTACGGGTCGTAGACGGCGGCCATCTCCTTCAAGGCCAACGCCAGCGTGGAGCGCCGTGCAGGCGGAATGGCACAAAATTCCGCCAACGCGTCGTCGAGAGAGGTGGGGAGCGCCTTCAAAGCCTCTTCCTCTGTCCACCCCACCAAGGTGCAGCTCGTGGAGAAGCGGCGTTTAAATGCCTCCCAATCCCCGCCAGCCGCCGTGAATTTGCGCACGAACAGGAGTCAGCGATGCAGCGCAAAATGACTGCCGCTCGATCCGGCGGCGTGGCGGGAAATTTATGCGCCCGGACGGCGGCAGCAACAGCGCCATCGCCACGTGGTCCCAGCCCAAGCTCCTCCATTGATGGCTTCCCAACGTTGAGCTTGCCGACCAAGTCTGCCGTGGCGCCCAGCAGATCAGCAAGGCGAGCGCTGGCCACCCGACGCTCCTGCGACGGCGACGGGTCCGCCGTCCGGATCGCGCAGTGCTGTTCCGCCGCTGGCGAAGCGTTGGCGGGACTCTCCGGGGCTGCCATCCCCGGGGCTGTCAGCGGGACGAGGTTTCCGTCGTTGTCCTCTTCTCCCGATGAGTGCCTTGTAGGATGCTTATGGTGTGTGAGCATCTTGCCTCACTCTCGGTAAGTGTAAATCTAGTGATTGCCACTTCCGACACCAAATGAGATGGTTTGATAGAGGCGCACACCCTGAATTAGGGAGGCAACACTATTTATTTACTCAACATGTGATAACACTGCAAATAAGGTGGTGACCACCGACCTATCCTCACTAACATCCGCTAACACTCGCTAAGACCGACACTCTGATACAACGTGACTTTACCGAAAGAACCAAGAAGATGAATCCCTGCAGTCACGAAAGCTTTAAATCGAAACTCTGATACAACTCGCGTGACCAAGCCAGGAGGGCTACTGCTTGGCCACGCTGACTTGAGGCTTGACTCTTCTCTTCATGAGGCCGTCTTCACGAGGCGTCTTCATCCCGGACCCGAGCAGCCCCGCACCAGGTGCGGAGCCCGCTTATATGCGCCTCACAGTGGCGAGGCCACACCCCGGCAATGCCCACCTTCGAGAACTCTCGAGAAGGCTCTTCTGTCCACGTGGCCCCCAAGGTGCCCCCAGGGCCCCCGGCCCCCACCTTGATCCGGTCACGTGTCCAGTCGGGTTCAGCCAAAGTGCCACGGCCTCACACAACCCCGGCGGTACTGACCCATGTCCGCCAGACCCCCCGACCCGGCCATGACGTCATTCCCGCATGCACCCATAGTGACGTCATGTGTGTGTATACCCGCACGGTAGTGACGTTCCCCCCACGTATTGACGTCATGCGTGTGTGTAGGCCCACATTGTAGAAACGTTACAAGCCACTAGACTTGTACTACTTGTACTTCTGGTGCTTTGCTTCTACATTTGCGCTGGTTGCCCCGTCCATGCTGTTTATGCCACACAGCTTTGCTCACTCTGAAAGCCCTTATAAGAAGTTGCATTTGGAGGCTTGCCCCCTCTTTTCTTCTGCCTGATGAAGACCGCTTGTTTTGCTATCGAAACCTCATGTTTTTGTGCTTTTATTTTAAATTTCTATTTTTATTTTAATAAAAAAAAGTTTTTATTTTCTATTTACGTGACTTTACCGAAAGAACCAAGAATATGAATTCCTGCAGTCACGAAAGTTTTAAGTCAATATTGAATAATCCTTTGGTTTAATACTTCAATACAAAACTTCCATAATTCGTTATGAAGTTGATTTGCTTTACCCAGACCTAATGGCACTTATGTATGTGTAGTATTGTGAATGACGGCGGGAGACCACTTGACGGGTAGCACACTTTATTAACACTTGTCTTGCCACAATAACACGTGTGGTCACTACAGCTCACGCTACATGTTCCACCCGACACGTGTGGTTACTACAGCTCACGCTACACGTTCCACCCGACACGTGTGGTTACTACAGCTCACGCTACACGTTCCACCCGGCTACACACACACGGGCATTCCAGCCCCATAGCATCCGGGGGAACCTACAGACCCACCCCAGCTTGGGTATGGGTCACGACCTCTGGGTCCCGCGGACCGGCCCTCACACGGACGTCCGGCCCCGGGTCCCAAGGTCCCGCCTCTGAGCCACACAGGGTCCCGGTCCCTACAAGGACAGCGGGACTAGGTGTCTCAGGGCCCTATCTCTTCCTCCTCCGTCTTCTGTCTTCACTGGTCACCAACTCCCCGAGCGCCCACGCGCACCGCCTTATATATCCCTCCGCTCCGAGGAGATGGAGCCTATGCGGACTGCGATGTGAGCACCCACCTTAGTCGACCAATCACCACGCGCTGCCACACGATCCCTTCACTGTCAGCGCGCGTCACCAACACACAGCCAATCACCACCACATAACCCATGACCCCGCGCTGACCTACGATCCCTCACTGTCAGCGCGCGTCACCAACACACACAGCCAATCACCACGCGCTGACACACGATCCCTACTGCCAGCGCGTATCACCACTACATCACCCCCTCCCACATAGCTCGCAGCCGGCCCGGCTGCTAAGCAACAACAACAACAAAAAACCCCACTCCCCAAGTGTGCCCCGTAACACAACAACAACGCAACACAACGACACAACACAACACAACAACAACCTATGTACAAACCGACACGCAACACAATAAAAGTTATTCCGAAAAAAACAGACGTGTCCAGTGTCTCCTTGACTACCGATCCCCCTTCCGCTCGCTCCTTGACCGGGGTGATAGAGCGGTCGAACGGACGGGGAACGTAGTGACGAGACGATCCGGCCGCGTCGTCCCGCACCCCCACCTCATTTATTTGGTCAAGAAAAGTTGCGCGACCTAGCGCGAGTCTGCCTGGCCGGTCCGTCGTATGGGACGGGACGCTGTCGACCGTCCGGTGGCTCCGGCAGCCCAGGAAGGCACGGTTCGGGCCTGGAAGAACCGGCCGTGCCGCGGGGATCCGGTCGCCGGTGGTCGGCAGCCGTCAATTCCAAGACACCTGGGAGCGGATCAGGCGAAAACATGTGAGGATCAGGCGGAGACATTTCCCTCCCCGGGTCATCGGTCACATCACATGCTCGGTCCTCACGACACAAAGGAAGGCCATATGGAGGCGAGAACGGTTTCAGCCGGGAGGGGTGAACGTACCAACGGCGCTTTCCCCATTTTATCTGAACACACTGGGGGCGTGCAACCCGCACGACCTCCACGGGTCCCCGCCAAGGCCTCAACAATTTAGGCGACGTAGCCAAAGGTGCATGAGGGCAGTGCAGCCAGGCCCTATCGCCCGATTTCCAATTGTGCACGGACACCTTCCGTGCACGCAAGCGCTCGTTGGCAATTTGCCGAGACCTCGAATTAAGCCGTGCGGCCTCCCGTGCCTCGGCCAGTTTTGCAATGTTAAATTTAATATGATCGGCCAATTTGGAATTAGGCCGTGGCACGGAAAGTCCCAGCTGAGTCTCCATGGGCGGATCGGCCTCCCGACCGTACATCAGATAAAATGGGGAAAACCCCGTAGCTGCATGGGGGGCCATTCTATACGCGGCGAGGACCCCCGGGACCTGCAAGTCTCAGTCAACCTGTGCCTCGCACACCTGCTGGCACAACATGGAAGTTAAAGTCCTGTGGAGTCGCTCCACCATCCCATCAGTCTGTGGGTGGTACGGGGAGGTACGCACCTTTTTAGTACCCAAAAGGTCGCAAACCTCCTGCAGCAATTTACTCGAAAAATTCTTTCCCTGGTCGGTCAGCAAGCGTTCGGGAGCCCCCTTGTCCAGGACGTAGCCCTGGACAAAGGCGTCCGCCACGGCCGCCGCCGACTGGTTGGCGAGTGGCCACGCCATAGGCCATCGGGTAAAGTATTCCACACCAACCAACATGTACTTGTTACCCCTAGGCATGACAGGAAAAGGCCCCAAAATATCCAGTGCAACGAGCTCGTTAGTGCGCGAGACCTGAATAGACTGCAGCGGTGGATTTGACGCAACGGGCGGTGGTTTCCGTTTGGGGCAATCCACACACCCCTTCAGTATATTGACCACATCGCTCCCCATCCCGGGCCAATAATAGTCACGCTGGAGCAGAGCAAGCGTTTTGTTTACCCCCAGATGCAAGAGGCGTTCGTGTGCGGCCAGGACAACTTTGCCCCGCATAGCGGAAGGCACGACGAGTGCGTGCCGCCGGGACATATTGTCCCATCTCATTAGCAGGCCCTGCTTGAGCAGCCAGGAGCCAGCTCGCTTTCGACCCTCCTCGGGACCCCCCGCCCTGCGACGCAATGCGAGCAGGGAGCTGTCAGCCATCTGGAGTCAGCCCCACTCAACAAGAGACAGTGAGAGTAGCGAGTCCCCTCCCGCAGAGGTAGCGGGAACGTCAACCATCGGCGCATTCGCGGCCGCGACCAACTCACTCTCGGGAACAGCACCTGGCGATTTACAGCGCGCCGACCCCATCAAGCATGCACATTCGGGACGAGGCGACAACCGCGACAGGGCATCCGCGTTGGTGTGGCGCAACCCCTTACGGTAAGTGGTCGTAAATTGATAGTCCTGGAGGACTTCCAACCACCGTGACAGTTTGTCGACAATGTGGCCCAAGTACCTCACGGATTTTCGAAGAAGGTGGCATTTAGCCGGTTTAAACTTCAATTTAGCCGATTGCATCCGCAAGAACACCCCTCTTAATCGCTGGAGGTGTTCCTCAAAAGTTTTACTGAAAACAATGACATTGTCTAGGTAAATTAAGCAAGTATCCCATTGCAGACCCGACAAAACCAATTCCATAAGGCGCTGAAATGTCGCAGGAGCGGAGTGGAGTCCCATGGGCAACCGATTAAACTGGAACAGGCCCCCTGGGGTCCGGAATGCTGTCTTAGGTTTAGACTCGTCGTCGAGTGGCAGCTGCCAGAATCCCGACAGTAAGTCAAGTGTAGAAAAATACCGCGCCCCGGACAATGCGTCCAGGGACTCATCCATTCTGGGGAGCGGATACGCGTCAGCCACGGAGATTTTATTCAGGCGACGGAAATCTACACAAAAACGCAAGGACCCGTCTTGCTTTTTAACCAGAACGATAGGTGCTCCCCACGGACTGGATGAGGGCGAAATGATGTCGGCCGTCAGCATGTCATTGACGGCCGATTGAATGTGTTTCTTCTCGGCAGGACTCAGCCGGAAGGGATTCTGCCGGACTGGTGCCGCATCGCCTGTTTCAATGTGGTGGCGTAACAGGTCCGTGCACCCAATATCATATTTGTGCTTGCTGAACACATCGGAGAATTCGATCAGCAGAGCGCGCAGCGCACCCAATTGCACCCTTGACAAATCACTGGAGTCCGCACACAGCGAATCGACCCATTCAAGGTCATCACCCGATAGAATTTTCTGCGCCGGGACGGGATCAACATGCGCAATAAGGCGCTCTTCCGCAGGGACCCGTGCCGCGTGAGCAAGCACGGTGCCCTGCGGAATAACGGCCGGCCGCGAACCAGCGTTTAGAACCATAACGAACGGGTCCCCGTCAGCCCGAACCAACGTTTGAGCCACCGCCAAATCCAGACCCCCGACAGCTCTATTCGATGGACCCAAAAGCACGCCTTGTCCCGCAGTCTCCCCACCCAATGGCTTCCGCAACCGGAGGGGTATCAACATCTGCGAACCCGGAGGCACGTGCACCGTCTGTGTCGCTAGCGCTTGGATCGTAGCGCACGCCGTCCGTATTTCAATAGGGTTAGATAAAAATGAAATACGGCGACCCGATGGCAGCTCAATACAACGTTGATCCACGAGAATTTTAATGGGCATCTTAGCCAAAAAATCTGTGCCCAACAGACAAGGAACCGGTAGGGAAGAGGAGACGAAAACAGGTCCCGCCAATTTAATATCCCCTATGCAAATGGTCGCCCGAATCTGACCGATAATACCCAACGAGCCCCCATTTGCCGCGTAAAATGGCACGTCCACCGGAAGCAGAGGTCGACATTGGACGGGGAGAATGTTATAAATGAGGTCGGAAATTATAGTCGCCGACGCTCCCGTGTCCACCAACACCCTGACCCCGTCTATGAATCCCGTAACGACCGACGAACCGGCCGACGCAGCCACTATTCTGTGGCCCAACTCGGACCATTTAATGTCCCCCCGGTCCCGTACAAACCCCCCTCTCCAAACCGAATCCCCGACCCCCAATCGCACATCCTCCACCGCAAAGCGACGGCCCATGTGTGTCGTGTATGTAGGCCGAGCATGTGAAGTGCCGCGACTTGCCGGGGGTAGTTGGGACGACTTGGGGCCTTGGTCGTCGTCCAGCCGAGGTCCCGTGGCGCGCTGACGTGGAGCGCGGCACCCGGACGCCACGTGGTCCCGGAGGCCGCAGTTGTAGCACGTGATGAAGGACGTCGGAGGTCTCGGTTGCTCCAGCTTGCGGGTCGATCGTAGAGGCGAACGACCCCCCGACCTCCAATCCCCCGGTCGTACTGCAGCGAACGCCTCCTCCCGTGGGCGAACGACTTGGGGCTCGGTGACCACCGGGCCCGGAGCTGAGACCGCGGCAGCAGTGTAGACGACCACCTGTTTCCGCTTCAGGACCTCGTGCGCCTGGATACTCGTTGCAACATGCAACGAACATATGTCCACTTCGTCGGCCGTGTTGATGGGGACCCCCAGGTCCTGCGCCAACTTTAGCAGTTGTTCCAAAACCATAGCGTCCTGCCCCTCTTCGTCCATACGAGGGAACGCGGCGTCGGCGAGAGCCAACAACGCCGTGCGGTAGGCGAGCACGGTCTCCGTGTCCGCCTTCCGTCGCTCGTAAAATTGGTGGCGGCAGGCCGAAGGTGGTCCGTACACTTTGGCCATGAGGCCCAGCGCAGCCTTGAGCGTGGAGCGGTCCGATCTCGGTGCGGACCTAAAGGCCGCGAGCGCGTCGTCGTCCAACATGGCAGGCAGTGCCCGCAGCGCCGTAGCGTCGGACCAGGCCGACATCTCTTGATGTGCGAGAAATCTTCGTTGGAATGCGCCCCAGTCCCCGCCTTCCGCCTTGAAGGCTGTCAACGCGGGAAGACGCTGCTGGAAAATGATGTCGTCCTCTGCCCCGTGACTCTCCCGCTTTGCACCGTCGATCTGCGAAATGGCGGCCCCTCTGGCGGGTGGCTGATGGCGGCCCGTAGCAAGCGCTGATGACGTAAGCGGCAGCGATTGGAGGACTCCCGCCACGTGTTGCTCGCAATTCCCGCCAATAGATGGCCGCTCAGCAGAAATGGCGGGAATTTCAAAGTCATTTTGGCGGGAATCTGCGAGGCGAGCCCTTTCAATGTCCGTCGACGTTCTCGCTCCTCCAGACGTGGTGATTTCCGCCAGGATGGACGCCGCGGCGAGTAGCAGCTCTGCCAGGCGGGAGTGCGCGTCGCGGAGTCCGGCATCAGCCCCAGCCGCTCGTTGGGCGCCCATGAGGGGTCCTGTGGCGCCGGCATCTCCTCCTCTTCTCCCCCTGAAGCCTGCTGGCCCGAGTCGTCGTGGTTTTCCTCCCGGTCACGCTCGTGAGTCCGATGAGTCTTCCTGGTATCCATGGCTGGAAGACTGTTTCACTCCTGACGCCAGTTGTAGTATTGTGAATGACGGCGGGAGACCACTTGACGGGTAGCACACTTTATTAACACTTGTCTTGCCACAATAACACGTGTGGTCACTACAGCTCACGCTACACGTTCCACCAGACACGTGTGGTTACTACAGCTCACGCTACACGTTCCACCCGACACGTGTGGTTACTACAGCTCACGCTACACGTTCCACCCGGCTACACACACACGGGCATTCCAGCCCCGTAGCATCCGGGGGAACCTACAGACCCACCCCAGCTTGGGTATGGGTCACGACCTCTGGGTCCCGCGGCCCGGCCCTCACACGGACGTCCGGCCCCGGGTCCCAAGGTCCCGCCTCTGAGCCACACAGGGTCCCGGTCCCTACAAGGACAGCGGGACTAGGTGTCTCAGGGCCCTATCTTTTCCTCCTCCGTCTTCTGTCTTCACTGGTCACCAACTCTCCGAGCGCCCGCGCGCACCGCCTTATATAGCCCTCCGCTCCGAGGAGACGGAGCCCATGTGGACCGCGATGTGAGCACCCACCTTAGTCGACCAATCACCACGCGCTGCCACACGATCCCTTCACTGTCAGCGCGCGTCACCAACACACAGCCAATCACCACCACATAACCCATGACCCCGCGCTGACCTACGATCCCTCACTGTCTGCGCGCGTAACCAACACACGCAACCAATCACCACGCGCTGACACACGATCCCTACTGCCAGCGCGTATCACCACTACATATGTGTAATAAAAGACTCGACCACGATATCTGGCTTGTCCTTTATTTGGTTCGGTTTCTGTTTCCCACACGGCAGTCCTTTATTTGGTTCTTTCCACACGGTGCCGACTCCGCTGTCGCTCCCGTCACCGCCAACAGCCCCGCTGTTGGTCTCCGTCGCTCCCGTAGCTCCTTAGCAGCCCCGCTGGTGTCACCCTCACGCAGCCCCTCCGGCTGTACTCGCTGCAGCCTCCTCTCTGGGTCACTCCCGTAGACTCTGACAGCCTCGTTGCTGTCTCTCTCTGTCGCTCCCGTAGCTCCTGGCAGCCTCACCGCTGCCTCCCTTACACAGCCTCCCTGGCTGTACTCGCTGCAGCTTCACTCCCTCCAGTAGCCCACTACTGTCTCCGGGGTTGGCCACCGCTGGCCGACGGTGCCACCCCTCCTTGGTTTGCACGGCGTGGCCTCACCCTTTTCCAGTCTCCCACCAACTCCCTTCTCCTTCCGGTTTCACCGCTTAAGGACCCGAACCTTCCTCCCACGTCACATGACTCCACCTCCCCGTGACGTCACATCCGGAAGGTCGCTTACGCCCGCATTACACCACCCTCCCCCGTAGAGAAAAACCCAGCCGACCTCGGCTGAACAATACCAAACCATAATGCGGCGAACCGACCTTCCACACCAAAGGACACAAAGCATGCAATATAACAGTAAGAACAAC
Organism: Lampetra planeri; assembly: GCF_965212315.1. Classification (NCBI taxonomy): domain Eukaryota; kingdom Metazoa; phylum Chordata; class Hyperoartia; order Petromyzontiformes; family Petromyzontidae; genus Lampetra; species Lampetra planeri. The sequence continues at coordinate 2,072,791 of NC_136154.1, read as the reverse complement.
AACACAACATAACAATCAACGAAACGTAAGAGATTTAGAACGTGTGCGGGTCGCCGGCCCGTCCCGGACGGTCGGCGGCCCACCCGCAGAACGGGAACTTGATGGAGTTTGAGGAGTGACAGGGCGTAATCCTCCTGTCGCTGTTGGAAGTCCACCAACGTCCCGTGTCCCTGAAGGATTAGTCTCGGGCGTGTCCCGCGAATGTGCTTGCAGCGGGGTCGGAAGGGCTGCAGGGCTCGAAGTTCCCGCAGACCTGGCAGGCGCCCTCCGAGCAGGGCCCCTCGTCACCCGCGGTGTCACGGCTGGTCTGCCTGGAACAGGTACGACAGGCGCTCTAGCAAGATCAATGGACGCAGGCAGGGGAGAGTCGGCAGCAACAGACCCCGGCAAGGCAACATTGGGAGATGACGCATCATGTAGGGGAGCAACATATGGTTTCAAGCGCGACGTATGAACAAACCAGCGGCGAGATCCAATCTGAACACGCGCTGACTGTGGGTTGGGAACCTCGATGAGGCGGACGGGCCCTCGCCAAGGTTTGTGCAATTTAGGAGAGGTTCCCGGCCGTACCTGCGGACAATGGAGCCAGGCCAGGTCCCCAACCTTCCAGGGGCACTCCCCCTTGGAACGTCGAGCATACCGCTCGTTCCTGGCCTGGGCTTTGGCCGTAGCCACGCGGGCATTCTCCCGCGCCTCCGTGACCCGGCGAACCGTGTCATGAATGTACTCAGGGAGTGGTTTACGAGGTCCTCTCACCCCGGTTCCCAATTGCACATCCATCGGCGGCACGTTTTTCCGACCATACATAAGGTAAAACGGCGAATAACCTGTAGCCACATGAGGCGTCATCCCGTACGCCGAAAGCACCCCAGGGATGTGCAGATCCCAATCTGATTGTTGTTCACTCACAGTATGGCAAAGCATGGCAGACAATGTCCTGTTTAGCCGCTCAACCATACCATCCATCTGCGGATGGTATGGGGATGTCCGTACTTTCTTAGTCCCAAGGCCCGCGCACACTTCCGCCAATAATTTAGAAGAGAAATTTCGGCCCTGGTCCGTGAGGAGTCTCTCAGGCGCCCCCTTGTCCATAATGTACCCAAACAAAAAGGCGTCGGTAATGGCCGCGGCCAACTGGTCGGGCAACGGCCAGGCCATCGGCCAACGGGAGAGGTACTCAACCCCAACCAGCAAATATGTATTACCCCTCGCCGATGGTGGGAAAGGTCCCAATATGTCCAGTGCCACCAATTCATTAACCCGAGACACCTGAATTGACTGGATAGGCGGCACGTAATGATGTTTAGGCGGCTTACGTCGGGCGCAATCAGGGCATGCGCGCACGTGCCCTACGACATCTGTCGCCATGCCGTGCCAAAAATAATGACGTTGCAACGTCAACAAGGTCTTCTGCACACCTAGATGTAAGAGAGTGTCACAATGGAGAGTTCTAATCAACTCGTATCGCAGGGACGTTGGTACCACCAGACGCCAGCGTTCCTGGAACCCTTCCCTCCACATAAGCAGACCATCTCGGAGAGCGGTTTCCGGCCCCACAGCCGTACTCGAACTCCCATTATCCCCCGCAGACCGCTTCCGCAAGGACAACAACGACTCATCCATCATCTGTTCCCGAATCCACACAGACCGCGGCAGATTCAAAACCCCGTCAGTCGGTCCCGGTTCCATCGGAGCATCCGACTTCTCGACGGCCAACGCAAGCGGCTGAGGGGGGGGTAGAATCGGCGAACACCTATGCGTCCCCGACGCACATTTGCAAGGGGCAAGCCGCGGCAATCTGGAAAGTGCGTCTGCGTTCGCATGGCGCACCCCCTTCCGATGGTGAATTTGGAAGGAAAATTCCTGCAGCGTGTCCAACCAACGCGCCAACTGGCCGGATGGCTGGTCCATTTTAAGTGCATATTGCAAGGCCGCATGATCCGTACGCACAATAAAGGAACGACCGTAAAGGTACGGTCGAAATTGCCGTAGGAAAAAAACAACAGCCAGAAGTTCTCTGCGAGTGACACAGTAGCGGGTTTCCGCGGGAGGCAAGACCCGGCTACCATACGGCACGACGCGCTCTACACCCCCTTTAGACTGAGATAATACCGCACCAATACCTGTGTCACTCGCGACCGTATCAAGAATGAATGGGTGATCGAAATCGGGATAATCCAATGTTGGGGCCGTAGCCAATAGATCGCGCAGACTCCGAAAGGCCGCCTCTTCCGGCTGTCCCCAAGCAAATTTTCGTCCTTTACCCATAAGGAGATGCAAGGGCCTCGCGATTGTCGCAAAATTCGGCACAAATCTTCGATAATACGAGGCAAATCCCAAAAACCGGCGAACATCCCCCACGGTGGCCGGAGTTGGCCAATCCCGGACGCACGCCGTCTTTTCTGGATCCGTGGACACCGCCTCAGCACTCACAATGTGCCCCAAATAATGGACGGACCGTTGCAGTAGGTGGCATTTCTTTGGTTTGAATTTCAAATTCGCAGAGCGCATCCTCATGAACACTGTCTCCAGCCGCTTTAAATGTTCATCAAATGTGCGGCTGAAGACAATAATATCGTCCAAATATATAAGACATGTCTCCCACTGCAACCCCGTCAAAACGAGCTCCATCAACCTTTGAAATGTAGCAGGGGCCGCATTCAATCCCATCGGAAGGCAGTTAAATTGAAATAACCCTTGCGGCGTACGGAATGCGGTTTTCTCCCGTGAGGACTCTTCAAGGGGAAGCTGCCAAAATCCCGAAGAGAGGTCCAGTGTAGAAAAGAACTTAGCCCCCGACAATGCATCAAGGGAGTCGTCCATACGCGGCAGGGGGTACGCATCCGCCACCGATATCTTATTCAATTTCCGGAAATCAACACAAAATCGCAATTTGCCATCCTTTTTCTTAACCAAAACTACAGGAGCGCCCCATGGGCTGTTAGATGGCGATATAATGTCTGCAGCCAACATGTCTTCCACTGCCCCCCGAACGTGTTCTCGCTCAGCAGGACTCATCCGATGCGAATTCAATCGAATAGGGGCAGCGTCGCCCGTATCAATAAGATGGTAAAGCAACGAGGTGCGCCCCAAATCCAAATCATCGGAGCTGAACACATCCGAATACGTCAATAACAATTTACGAACCGCACCACGTTGATCCATGGACAGGGAAGAATTTCCGTCACATAAGTCAGCAATCCATCGATTATCTGAACCCCTTGGCTCGGAAACACCAGCAACCACTCCCTGGCTATGCAGACAATCCTGAGTCGCAAATGCCGTAGTGACATGTGCCACAACCGTACCAGCCGGAACACGGACGTTTTCCACACCCGCATTAAGCACCTGTAAAAACGGTAATTGATCCGGCCAGACGATGGTCTGTGCCCCAACTAACGCCAACCCGGTTGTTATCGTGGCGGACGGTGACAACAAGACCCCAACTGCTCCTAGCCGATCAGGCAGGGGCTTCCGATACCGCAAGGGAATAAGCATCTGTGAGCCAGGTGGGATGTCCACAGATGCGACGGACAGCGCCTGCACTTGTGCGGCCGAAGCAGGTCGCCCCCAGGGCGACGGCAGAAACGAGATTTGACGGCCACCCGGCAATTCAATACAATTCTCATTAATTTTGATCAAAATGGGCATCTTAGCCAAAAAATCGGTGCCTAATAAACAAGGAACCGCCAAAGATCTTGAGATTAACACAATGCCCGAGGCGACACATCCCCGATAGATATTTTAGCGTCCACCTGGCCCACGATACCCATGCTACCCCCGTTCGCAGCGACGCACGACCCGTAAACCGGACGCACGGCCCCCGGTGGGATGCCCAACAGATGGAAAATGACATTTGATATAATAGTCGCGGACGCTCCGGAGTCGACCAAAATGCGCACGTCCACCCCTTGTATAGACCCCGGTACAGTGGACGAACCCGTAGCGGCCGCGACGACTCTCCGTGCCAATTTGCGCCACTGCGTCACCGAGCGACAAGGCCCTGTCGATGGCCTTTCTTTAACAACAACATTAGGATCGCACAACGAAGGTGATGGGTGAGGTGCAAAGCCTTGCCGGGTGTCTGGTGCGTGCCGACTTGCCTGTTTCGGAGGTTCTTTGGTCGGCTTGTCTGTTGATGAGGCCTCCTGCTGCGGCGGACCCGGGACGCGGGCCCAGCAGTCCTTGGCGTAGTGGCCCCTACGCCCGCAGCGGAAGCAGTAGACATCGTTGCGCCGAAGCGCAGGCCTTGCATCCCGACGGCCCCGTACCGGTAGTGTAGCGCGCGGGCCCGGCCCACCGCGTCCCGACCATGGAGCAGAGGCGGCCGTCAGCTCCTGAGGGCCCCTCTCATCCGGCACGTAGACCGCCTTTGTAGGGTCCCAACCCAGAGCGCCACCCTCTGCGACGGGCCCCCCCGTCCACGCCGCAACTTGCTTCCACCGACGGAGGTTAAACTGCGCATCCAGACATTTAGCTGCCGCCCGGGAAGTGAGCTTCTCATGCCCACACACAGGCATGGGGATCCCCAGATCCCGAGACAGCTCCAGCATTTTACCTAAGATGAGAGGCTCGAGCAGGTCCGGTGGCGTCTCTGGATATGCTGCCATGGCCAGCTCCAGCACCGCACCCCTGAATGCCACGGGCGATTCCTCGGGTGCTCGTTGTCGTTGAGCAAATCGCCGATGCGCATCGTCAGGTGGCTCGTAAGCGTCGGCCATTTCTTCAAAAACTCCACGTAAAGTCTTCTTCTTTTCGGCCGTTATGGAACGGAAAAATCGAACTGATTCGTCATCCAGTAGAGTCGGCAACACTTCTAAGGCCTCAGCATCGGTCCATCTTGCAGAACGTACCGCCGCCAAGAATCTGCAGGCGAAAGCGCTCCAATCGCCCCCGATGGAGAATTCTTTAACTGTGGTAAGATGGCGACTCCGACTCCTCTTCACGCCGTCCTCCAACGATGGTTCCTCTGGTGGTAAATTCAAAATGGCGTCGGCCCGCGGCGTGGCCAAGATGGCGGTTTGGCGCCGCGGAGCGCGCAAGATGGCGGCATCGTGCCGCGTGGCTAATGGCGGCGGCAGGGCAGACAACGTGGCGGCCCGTGGACCACCTTCTGCTTCCTCCGTCGTCGTCCTTGGCGTGACGAGATGACACAGCTGCGCCAGGACGTCCTTGAGTGCCTCCAGTTGCTCCGCCATCTGCTGCCATCGTGGATCAGCGTCCGATGATGTTGGCGGGCCCGCTCCCGCGGCGACATCTTCAACTCCAGTCCCCGTGCTCGCTTCAGCAGGGCTCTCCTCCACCACCCCAGCAGAATCCATGGTTGGAGGGAGGTCGTCGTCGTCGGACGAAGAAGCCGATGCTGGCGCCGGAATAATTTTCTTTCTTACTTGCTTCGACATGCCGTTGCACTTCTGACACCAGTGTAATAAAAGACTCGACCACGATATCTGGCTTGGTGTCCTTTATTTGGTTCGGTTTCTGTTTCCCACACGGCTGTCCTTTATTTGGTTCTTTCCACATGGTGCCGACTCCGCTGTCGCTCCCGTCACCGCCAACAGCCCCGCTGTTGGTCTCCGTTGCTCCCGTAGCTCCTTAGCAGCCCCGCTGCTGTCACCCTCACGCAGCCCCTCCGGCTGTACTCGCTGCAGCCTCCTCTCTGGGTCACTCCCATAGACTCTGACAGCCTCGTTGCTGTCTCTCTCTGTCGCTCCCGTAGCTCCTGGCAGCCTCACCGCTGCCTCCCTTACACAGCCTCCCTGGCTGTACTCGCTGCAGCTTCACTCCCTCCAGTAGCCCACTACTGTCTCCGGGGTTGGCCACCGCTGGCCGACGGTGCCACCCCTCCTTGGTTCGCCCGGCGTGGCCTCACCCTTTTCCAGTCTCCCACCAACTCCCTTCTCCTTCCGGTTTCACCGCTTAAGGACCCGAACCTTCCTCCCACGTCACATGACTCCACCTCCCCGTGACGTCACATCCGGAAGGTCGCTTACGCCCGCATTACATATGGATAAATGGATGTTTATTAAACATGCAACTAGTCGTAGTCAAAACCTAACTATATGCTGTATTGTCATGTAACAATATATCCTACCCCCAAAGTTAACATTTAATACCATGATGTTTAAGATTATCCATATGCATGAGGTTCAAAAGCATTTGAACGTTTCAACTTTCCAGATGCCAGGGTTTGTTAATTCAAAAAGAGAAGGCAAGGTACATTATTGTCTTTTTGCATTGTATTTGCCCTAGGTTAGGCAGCGAGTTTATAGTGTTTTGCAATGGGTCCTCCCTTGTGTAAAATTTATCTCTCAGAAATTAACGTGGGTCACTCCTTGCCTCTGCAAGAGTTATTCCTTCATGGCCTGTCATGAAAGTGTTCCTCCTTTACCACATGAGATAGGTTAATTCCCGGGAAGCAAAATATACTATGGCTTCAAGGCCCTCCTCAGCTCTGGTTATTTTCATCCTGCCTGTTTGATCGATGTCTTTTGTATTCTGTTTCGCGGCTTCTCATTCTCGTGATGTTTTGGCTTTGTCATCTGGTTTTCCCGACTTTCAGCATGCAGGGGACGCATATTTGTCTCCAAGGAGCTATGCCATTAAAATAGATAATATCACACTTACTCTTTTTTTGGAAAAGGCATATATACAACACAACCATACTAATCGGAGGTGTGGGGAAAAGACAACAAACACGTAAACAACTGTTCTCAAGAAATGAGTTTTCAATATAGATATGAAAGTGCATGGCTCCAGTGACTTCCTAATGTTGAATGTGTAGTGGGCTCAAACTGACTCGCAGACGTACTCTTTGGAGACAACACATTTATTAACACCAACACACTAACACAAAGGGGTAACTACCCCTTAACACTATAACAACCTATGGTGGTGGACCACCAGGCTAACTGCACTAATTACACCGTAACTAGCTACAACGGACCGGACCCCAGCTCAGGTTCGGGTCCACGTGTTGGAGATTCTGTAGAACGTAGAACGTGGAGTCTTCAGAATGAACGACAACAGCCGGTCCCACTGGGGGACCAGGCTTATATCCCCAGTGGCGGGGTTCGCTCCGCCCATAGCCACGACCACCTTCTCGAATCCTCGAGGAGGATCTTGACCTGGACACGTGATCATCCCTAGCCCGCCTTTGGGGGTTCACGTGTATCCACCACCGGTCACGTGTCCTCCGGGGTCAACCAGAGTGCCATGGCCCCTTGTAACCCCATTCCGTGCCCCGCACTCTCGTACCCTTATACTGTCGGGGCTGGCACTGCACGCAGAGCGTGGTGCCATCAATCACTGTCAGTCAGCTCACCGAGCCCCGCTAGGGCCGGTACTGCATCCACATTCCAGTGGTATCTGTGATGTCAATTCATCGCACGCCGTGCCTCTCCCAGGCCAGCTTCACACAGTGACATCCAACGATGTCACTACAAACAGGTGAGCGTTCCAGATGGCCGAAGAAACATCTGAAAGTACACAATGCGGTGACCATCTTTGTTTGATGGTTAGCCAAAAACTGCTGTGAGGATGATGGAAATTCGCGTGATGATGATTTATGCTCATTGAGGAGATCAGCAGGGTATTGTGGTTCATTTATTGCAAGCACTTTGTGTGTATACTGAGTGCGACCTCATAATATATTCGTTCGTTAACCGGAAGCCAATGCAGCTCGACGAGCACTGGACGGACATGGCAACTCGTCTGAGGAGCTCTGCATCTGGAATCTCAGGAGCTTAACCTCGTCATCACTTTGAGTGATCCTGCATGAGAACCCTAAATTCAGAGATTAGGACTTTTTGACTAGGACCTTGGGGTTTCCATCTCTTATGATTTGACTTGAGTGTTAAAATGAAAGAGTGCTATCTCTTTGCCGAGAGTCGTGAATTTCAAATTTGAGTGCTAGACTTTTACCTTGACCTATATTTCTTGAACAGTGTTGCAATATAGTAAACAAATAGTGTGACGATAATGACCAGATGTATATGAAAATTTGGGTGAAGGTTTTTATTGAGTTATAGAGAGCGAGTATTGAGTGTGTATAAATAAATAGTTTAAATTCAAAAAGCAAAAGCTTAACTGGAACTATTCTCACGTGCGATTGCTGACTGGCCGGGTTGTCTGCACTCTACAGCTACTCAGGAGACCCGCAGGCCCACTCTCACGTGCGTAGAGGTCATGCCTGGGCATGCTGAGGGTTAGGTGGGGGAACACAGGGGGGAGGGGGGACCACATCCGAGGTGATTGTAGGGGTCACGCGTGGATGCCGCGACCGCACCCAAGGGGAATTATTGAAAAAAGGCGATAGGGGAGATTGGGGGGGGGGGGGGGCAAGAGGGAAATTTTGTGGGAAAAGGGGAGGGGCCTGGAGACACTGGTGGAAAGTCCCAGAAATAAAAAAGGGAGAGAGGCTACATGAGGAATTTGTTGGTCTGGAGCTCATGGCTGGGTTGAAGGAGTGCGTGCCGCGTCACCTGCCCTGCAGAGGGTTCGTGCTGCGTTGCTAGGAACAATGACGTTGCCTTAACCGGACGAGTCGTGTGGACGCCTCTGGTCGAGAACAGAAACTGCACGTGGATCCAGAAACATGATTCACGATATGATTGGCAGATACAAGCCCCACTGGTCTAGATTCGAAAGAAAACTGTCTTCGGTGTGGACCAATCCGTTTCAAAGACAATGCATATGCTATCAGAGTATGATAATAGGTTTTTCCCCTTTCTTCTGGCAACAAAAACAGGTTAAGATGTTTAAACACCAAACTGAAACTTTTTACAAGGAATCAGGTCTACATTAACCACAATGCTTGTGGTCAGAATGCAAAAAAACCATACTATGATCATATATGCATAGCCAAAAGGCTGTACGCCTTGTGGCGTCCTCTTGTCTAACACCGTTTGAGACGAGGCTCAAAAGAAAGCTGTCTCTGGTGTGAATCAATCGTTTCAAGGACTATGCATATAAAATCAGAGTATGTTTTTTGGTTGCATCCTGACCACAAGCATTGTGGTTAATGCAGACATGATTCCTTGTAAAATGTTTCAGTTTGGTGTTTTTACATCTTAACACCTGTTTTGTTGCCAGAAAAAGAGGGGAAACCCTATTCTCATATTTTGGTACTGGTGTAGTGTTATAAGGACGGACTTCTAAACTTCTTTATGGCACACACTGTTTATTATCTTAATAGACAGTCCCTATCACACTAAGGGGTATATGGTCCCCTCACCCGTTATCCTCAGAAGGTACAAGCCTCCGGACCTTGCAGGCTATCTAATCTCCCTGCTCTCCCAGCATCCTCTGGCGGGACCTAGGGCATCTCTCCCCGACCACTGGTTACTCTGAGCCCTAGCCCTGATAAGGGCTGGAGGGATTGGTCCAGGGTCCTAGACGTTTTCGGCCGACTTGGGTCTTCGTGTAGCAGAACTCCCCTGAGCTCTCAGCGCTCTGGTTTTTATACCTGTTCGTGGCCGGGTTGTCCAATCCCCGGCCACCTTGTGGAACCCTGCAATTGGTCCTTCCCAATCTGGCATTGGATCCTATCTCACCCCATTTGACCCTGATCGTTTGGTTGAGCGGGAAAACCTTGTTTACGATCTGCTCTCACAGTTTGCGAGACCCTGACCGTTTGATTGAGCGGGAAAACCTTGTTTACGATCTGCTCTCACAGTTTGCGAACAGCGAGTAGTTAACACCACTACATCGGCAAAGGAGGTCCCATGATGGTCTAGCATTGTTATGATGTCTTTATAGATAGCGTGTTCTTCTCGTATATGTGTTATTCCAGAGTGTATATGTATTTTTTTCACTACGAGTTGCTGATTAGCATTGCATTTTTCATATGTAAAATGCGTACAATAAGCAGATAACTAATGAAAGTAGGTAAAGTCACGTAGAAGGGAAGTAATAAAATAATAAAAATAAAACATAATAAAACAATTCTCACGACGTTTCGGCCACAACGCAAGCAGCCGTCCTCAGGCGAAGAATGAGAACATTATCAAGCTAGGAGCTTATATAGGTGTAGCGAGGAGGAGCGCCTTAACAAAAGAATGTGCATATGAAGAGGAATTTAGCATACCAATGGGCAATGCATAGGAGGTGGGCGGAGGGGTTTCAAAGATCATTATGCCCATGCATTATGCAGGATCAAACAGCACCACGGGGGGGCGCAAGGAACAGCGTTAATAAAGGAAAGGAATGTTAGTGATATGTAGCTGCATTTGCCAAACAACCACGTAGAAACCAAAGTAAAAACTACATAAAAACTAAAATATAAACTGATACTTACTATACTCTACAATAAGCTGAGTTACTAACAACAAATAATAAATTACAATTCTACGTCGTAAGAAGTATATAATATACTTCCATCTAAACTTTATTCTCTTAGCATATACAGTACTATATACTGCCATAGATAAACCCAACATTAAATTATATACTGTATTGCTGTAAACCACCCTATACTTTATACATTTTAATATAACACTATGTATTATTCAACTCACCCTAATGTGTATCGAAGTGGTTTATTACGTCCTTCCAATGATTGCTAAGCCTGAATCCATCTTCTCGGTTAAAATTGTCTCTGTGTTTGTATATGTGGATCGCCTCATGAACGAATCTCTCATGATAGCCAGATGGCTTGCAGAGAACCTCCGTCTTGGAGAAGTCAATGTCATGTGAGCCCACTGAGTTGTAACAGTGGTCTGCCACGGCTGAGGTGTTTGTCCTACCGTGTTTTAGATCAGCTTTATGTTCACGAATGCGGTCTGAGACGTGTCGTTTGGTTTCCCCAATGTAACTGCTACCACAGAGGCAACTTAGTTTGTAGACGCCAGGGTACTGTATGTCTGGAATCACATCTTTTACAGACGGTACCAGATCACGGATTTTATGTACTGTGTTGAATCGGACCTGGATCTTGTGTTTAATCAGGATTTTGGAGATCTTTTTTGTGACCCCAGCAATGTAGGGTAAGGTGATGGTCTTGACAGGCTCCTCAACAGGATCTTTCTTGATGGTTGGAGTGATGGCTTTGCGGATTGTGTAGTCGGAGTAACCATTAGCTTTAAGAGCTTGGCGTACGTGTTTGAGTTCACTGGAAATGTGTTCATGGTCGGAGATGCATTGGGCTCTATGATATAGAGTCTTGATGAGGGAATTCTTCTGGGATGGATGGTGGTGGGAATCCGGTTTTAGATAAGCATCCGTGTGGGTGGCTTTCCTGTAGACAGAGTGGCTCATTGAACCATCAGGTCTCCTTTTGATTAGGACATCCAAAAAGGGTAGCTTGCCATCATTTTCGACTTCCATGGTGAATCTGATGGCTGGGTGTATGGAATTGATGTGGTCGAGAAATTGGTCTAGAGCAGGCCGGCCATGTGGCCAGATGACAAAAGTGTCGTCTACGTACCTCTTCCATAAGGTCGGGCGTAGAGTGGCAGTCTGGATGGCGTCCGTCTCAAATTTCTCCATGAAAATGTTGGCTACAACCGGAGATAGGGGGGAGCCCATTGGGGTGCCCTCAATTTGCTTGTAGAAGGTTCCATTCCAGGTGAAGTATGTATTGGTTAAGCAGTGTCTCACCAGGGGGGGTACCCCAGCATTTAGTCCTTGATGAACCAAGTCTTCAATGATTGCGATGGTGTCAGGCACAGGCACCTTGGTGAACAAGGAAACCACATCAAAACTGACAAGCAGGTCGTCTGGGGACAGGGCAATCCCCTTAAGCAGTGTCTCACCAGGGGGGTACCCCCCCTGGTGAGACACTGCTTAACCAATACATACTTCACCTGGAATGGAACCTTCTACAAGCAAATTGAGGGCACCCCAATGGGCTCCCCCCTATCTCCGGTTGTAGCCAACATCTTCATGGAGAAATTTGAGACGGACGCCATCCAGACTGCCACTCTACGCCCGACCTTATGGAAGAGGTACGTAGACGACACTTTTGTCATCTGGCCACATGGCCGGCCTGCTCTAGACCAATTTCTCGACCACATCAATTCCATACACCCAGCCATCAGATTCACCATGGAAGTCGAAAATGATGGCAAGCTACCCTTTTTGGATGTCCTAATCAAAAGGAGACCTGATGGTTCAATGAGCCACTCTGTCTACAGGAAAGCCACCCACACGGATGCTTATCTAAAACCGGATTCCCACCACCATCCATCCCAGAAGAATTCCCTCATCAAGACTCTATATCATAGAGCCCATTGCATCTCCGACCATGAACACATTTCCAGTGAACTCAAACACGTACGCCAAGCTCTTAAAGCTAATGGTTACTCCGACTACACAATCCGCAAAGCCATCACTCCAACCATCAAGAAAGATCCTGTTGAGGAGCCTGTCAAGACCATCACCTTACCCTACATTGCTGGGGTCACAAAAAAGATCTCCAAAATCCTGATTAAACACAAGATCCAGGTCCGATTCAACACAGTACATAAAATCCGTGATCTGGTACCGTCTGTAAAAGATGTGATTCCAGACATACAGTACCCTGGCGTCTACAAACTAAGTTGCCTCTGTGGTAGCAGTTACATTGGGGAAACCAAACGACACGTCTCAGACCGCATTCGTGAACATAAAGCTGATCTAAAACACGGTAGGACAAACACCTCAGCCGTGGCAGACCACTGTTACAACTCAGTGGGCTCACATGACATTGACTTCTCCAAGACGGAGGTTCTCTGCAAGCCATCTGGCTATCATGAGAGATTCGTTCATGAGGCGATCCACATATACAAACACAGAGACAATTTTAACCGAGAAGATGGATTCAGGCTTAGCAATCATTGGAAGGACGTAATAAACCACTTCGATACACATTAGGGTGAGTTGAATAATACATAGTGTTATATTAAAATGTATAAAGTATAGGGTGGTTTACAGCAATACAGTATATAATTTAATGTTGGGTTTATCTATGGCAGTATATAGTACTGTATATGCTAAGAGAATAAAGTTTAGATGGAAGTATATTATATACTTCTTACGACGTAGAATTGTAATTTATTATTTGTTGTTAGTAACTCAGCTTATTGTAGAGTATAGTAAGTATCAGTTTATATTTTAGTTTTTTATGTAGTTTTTACTTTGGTTTCTACGTGGTTGTTTGGCAAATGCAGCTACATATCACTAACATTTCTTTCCTTTATTAACGCTGTTCCTTGCGCCCCCCCCCGTGGTGCTGTTTGATCCTGCATAATGCATGGGCATAATGGGACTTTGAAACCCCTCCGCCCACCTCCTATGCATTGCCCATTGGTATGCTAAATTCCTCTTCATATGCACATTCTTTTGTTAAGGCGCTCCTCCTCGCTACACCTATATAAGCTCCTAGCTTGATAATGTTCTCATTCTTCGCCTGAGGACGGCTGCTTGCGTTGTGGCCGAAACGTCGTGAAAATTGTTTTATTATGTTTTATTTTTATTATTTTATTACTTCCCTTCTACGTGACTTTACCGAAAGAACCAAGAAGATGAATCCCTGCAGTCACGAAAGCTTTAAATCGAAATTTAATGAAAGTAGGTTGCTGATTACATTGCAACGTTTCTTATCATCATCGCAACAAGACAGATATGGAGGTTAAAAAGGAAGTTATTTGTAGGCAATTCGATTCACTGTATTCGGCACGCATTGCAGTCCAGCTCATAGTTTTATTTTCAGAAGGAAGCAAGCCAGAAAGTTGTCATCTTGATAAATAGCTGAGCTTCTTTGCTGTAATTGGAGGAAGCAAGCACTGTCGTAGGTTAATGGATATCAGGCCTCAGTCATTAACCTCTCCTGCTGAATAAAGGCATTATATGAATCTAGAAATGACGAGATAAGAGCTACAAACAGGAGTTGAATAATGCCTCAATGTTTCACTCGATGATTGCATTGTGCGTGCATTCATACAGATGTGGACAAGTCATCGGGCCTCAATCGTGGGAAGAACCAGCCAAGATATGCTTTTGACAACAACACAAACACCACACTCCGGTGGTACTGCCACGGGTACCCGGTGATCACGCCCTACACGTTCACAAGGGACATCGAATATGTCTCGAAGCGCATAGACGCTATCGGCGGGGGAGACAGCATCGTCATTGCGATCAGCCTGGGTGCTCATTTCACCGCCTTCCCACTGATCTTGTTCCAGCGAAGGCTTCTGAACATCAGGGCGGCGGTGGAGCGGCTGCATGCGCGATGGAGTCCCCGGGCCAGGGTGGTGGTGAAACTGGCCAACACTCGCAACACGGGCGACAACATCGAGGTGTTCAACAACTGGAACACATTTCAGTTCAACAGCGTGATGCTGGAGGCATTCAGGGGTCTCGAGGTGGCGTTTGTCGATGCCTGGGAGATGACTGCGTCGATCAGCATGCGGATGATCCACCCCAGCGACTGGGTCGTCAAGAATCAGATTGACCTCTTTCTATCTTACATCTGTTGAGTCTACAAATGCAATATGCACCGCAAATGATGAGAAAACCTCATGTCACCGAGTAAATTCTTCGTGCAGGGTGGATGGAGTTGGTGGTCTAGACAAGGCTAAGAGCATTCTGCATGCAATCCAGTGGTCAGGATTGTAGCTGTGCCTTGCTGATATTTCTGGGAACACCTTTCAATGTTGCTTAATTTAATGTCTGATTGATCCACATTCTTCACCAGTCACCAATGATGCACACAGAGGCCTATGGACTGATATAGATTGATCTGTGATTTAACAGGAATCTCAAGAACAGGTCTAGTGAGTTGATTGCCTTGGCCCGGTCACTAATAACTGTAGAAAATATTTTAAAATAATCCTTATGCTTAATTTGATAAATTTTGACCTTGAGAATGAACATTGGTTTGATTGTGATGCGATTAACATTACCCGCATGCACAGATCTGGTGGTAAGTGCTGACCTTTGCAGTGCAAGAAACAGTGGTCACTGAAGGGAACCTAAAAGCAGTTACGCGATATCCACTTCTGTGGGCCGCTCCAAATGGATTATTTGACTAATGACAGGTCGCCCACAGCATAGTCAGTACAACATTTAGGATCTAAGAAAAGAAACCGCGATGTCTGGAACGATACGATGGAGGGCGACTTCATCGACTAAACATTTAACTATCCTAGCAACTGACTTTTAAAATACCAGCTCGACTTGCTTTTTTGTTATTTTACTTCAAGTATTTCATGTATTTTCGTGACCAATTACTCGTACACTTTGGAATGAGTGTATTGCATTAGTTGTTTGAGTACTGACATTATTTTCACATGCAAAAATCCCACTGTGTAGGTTGTCCTAGTTATGCTGTGTTGTATCTCTCCAAGTTATTTCGGGGTTGTAACCTCATCATGAGATTGAACACGATGTAACACGATGTAACCCATCTACAGCCACAATTGTACTGCACTGGAAAAAAGCGTGCATTAGCAGTTTGTTAACGTATAGCATCACCATAGAGTGGTGGTTCCAAACGCTGTGTTACAAATGATGTAAATTCGTGGCCAAATCTGTACATAACATACTTAAAAATAACAAACAGTTCCCGCGTTTATGACACTGGGTTCCTGGAAACCCGTCGTAAAATGGATCGTTGTAAATCTGACCCTATTTTCCCAAAGACAATCGAAACAGGAGAAACATCACTTGCCCAATGTGTTTTTTTCCCTTTATATCAGCCGTATTTAACAGGATGTACTGGGTTGGAATCTTCAAAAACAGTCAAGAATAATCAAATCTATACCACAAGTCACATTAGAAACCAGCCTGACTCTGTTCAAATGTGTTCGCAGTCATGTTAGATAATGCGTCGTAAATCAAGTTTGTGTCCTAAATCTAGGTTCTGCGATCCATTGTGGCATTATTTAAACGTCGTAAATGTGGGTAGTCGAAAATGGAACCGTCATAAACTCGAGACAGCCTGCATAGAGGCCACTCAGGGCGATATATTTTTTCATTGCCAATGATTTCTCACCAGCGATGTTGAATGCAGTTTCATTCAGTGTGTAATGACAACAGCACTCCTCCAAATACCCCGTAGCCATGGTTAACGGAAAAAAATCCATCATCTCCCTTCCCACTTTCCACGCTACATTTTTAGTTTGTGACTCCTTCAGTGGTGTACATGTTTGTGCAAATGTAGCAGTATGAGTTTCACAATTTTTTTCCCGGCATAGCCTGTTCTAAACCTGTTTCTTGAAAAATATTAGCAGGGGTTAATCATATGGATTGTTGTCTTCAATCTGGTACCTTGAAGCATAAGTCTTGCAAGATACACGATATGAAAGCAGGCTTTCGTGACTGCAGGAATTCATATTCTTTGGGTTTTTTGTTGTTGTTTTAGTTGTTTGTTTTATATTTTGTGTTGTTTGTTGTTTTTTGTTATTTTATTTTAACCTTTGTACGTTACTTTACCGAAAGACCCAAAGAATACTGCAAATGATATTGGCACCGTGGTGGCGAGATGTTAACTTCCTCGCCTGGTATACAGAAGGGCGAGGGTTTGATCCCGACCCTGATACCTGTTATATATTTGGAGTGTGCATGTCTCTCCCTGTGGTCACGTGAATTTTTCTCGGCGTTTATAGCATTTGACTGCTGCTGTAAATTTCCACACGGTCATAAGCCACTTAGTTGAACTACCATTTGTGGCCAGGTACGCTTCTGAAAAAGAGCTACATAGCTCAGTGGGTATTAACTGGTAAAATAAAATATTTTATGTATAGTTTCAATTGTTTAATAATATCTGCCCGTGTCCAAGCAACTAGCATTCACCGTGAACAACTTTCTGTGAAGAAGAAGAAGCCCGCTGGGCTTGAGCCAGTTCTGGACGAGCCTGTTACAAATCATACATTTGTATTAAAGGACGACCTTTTAACCGCTCGCAATTTGACAGCCCTGTGTGAAGATATAGGGAGCGAACACAAAATCTATTGTACACACTGAAGTTCCTTGGTTGTGACGGGGGGAAAGTACTCTCCCGCCTTGTTTAACTGCGCGAAGAGGTAAAATCTATTGGCACGACAGTTCATAATAGTAGTTTTTTTGGTGAGATCACGTAAGCATAAATGTGTCGTTAACCCACCACCACCAAACACAGCCAATAACTTAGGTTTGTTACGTTAACATAAACGTGCCAATTAGTTGCACTTCTTAGTCGTGTATCGAAGGATAAACCCACAACATTTGCAATTTGAGTACCATAACGGTCGGTCGTGTGTTAAAGGGTAAACCCACAACATTTGTAATTTGAGGACCATAACGCTTTGCTGGTAATTACAACAACCAGCTTTATCGAGCGAATTGTGCCGGAATTGAACGTTTGTTATTAATAGCATTGGTCGTGAAAGCATGCGTGTTAAACTGAACGACAGTTGCTGTCAAGTCTTCGATCTCTCGGACCGAGTGCAGTAATTTTTCATGGCTTGCTCAATTGGTATAACCAGCTAATATTTTCAGCGTTCTGAATGGGCTTAATCTTGCTTTGCATGGAAAATCTGTCCCCATCTTTCATGTCCGGGACAAAGTAAAAGCTGTTTAAGTGAAGACGGAGATGTGGTTTTCCAGCCTCCATCGCCCAGAATGTTTTTACATTTTTACAACTCTTGCTGATTTCCTTCTTACGTCCGTGGAATAAATAGCTGGGCACATTGTTGAAGACGAGCGCACCTAACTAGGCCTTCACGAGCAATTCGGAACGAATTTCCAAGAACCAGACACAGGATCAGAAATCCATTTGGAAACGAGGACCACAATGAATAGATCAGTGGCAAGCTTCTACCAAAAGAGATGGACTATATTGTGGGATGCTGAAGCTCATTGTCAGCGAGAAAAGTTTGACGGACTTTGGTCTTCAGGTGAAAGTCAGAGTATCCTGGGCTCGCCCACACAGTTCTGAAGCACCAATTGCCTGTTTATCTAAACATACAACTGCGGAATTAGATTTTCAGCACTTATAGGGTTGAAAACAAGACAGAGAAACCTGCCAAATGTGGAGACCGAAATCTTTTCTTAACATAATTTATATAGCACTTTAACCGAGGTGATTCACAGAGAATTAAGAACGGTACAGCGTGTGTGAATGTATGGGTGGAGATAAGGTGAATAAAATATATGAGAGGAAGCAATTGGGGCGAATCTGTGATGCGTGAATTCGGTGAAAGCGAAATTGATTAAAGTAAAACGATGTTGAATAGATTGAATGAATTGGGTTAATAAGTGATAGCTATATCATAAGAATATCGGACTCAAGCTCTCCAGCCTGAAGCGAGGCATCCCCTCACTGGCGTCTCGTCAAAAGCAGCATCATTCTTTCCATTAGAATGGCAAATGGAATTGGACGAGGTAAGTCCAGTGGTGGGTTTAGGGGTTATATGTTAAGGTGGTAACATATCTATATACGCCCCACCCACCAAAAAACACCTTATAGCTGTGTATAAAAGTGTTTTTATGTTTCGTTAAGATTAATCATTTTTAATTCGTAATATTTAGAGAAGCGAATGCGGTTTTTTCACTAGGGGTTGTGTGCTGAGGAGTGGTGGTGCACTACGAAACTGGCTATCTGGGTTCGATTCCCACTCATGGCTACCAACACTATTGGCGATTATTGAACCGGTTCTAGGCCTCCCCTAGGTAGACTCAGTCTCAAATGAGTATCTGGTGTGGTGTGTAAACATCGCCACTGGGGAGACAAATGCGGTCGGGCGTGGTGCTGGCCACCCACCCCATGGTGCTCCGTTCATGCTTTCATAGGTGTTCGCTAACAGAAGTTGCCCCAACAGTCTGTTAAGGCTATACGGGGGATCTTTGTGTTTGGGGCTGGGTGTTCTGCGGAAATGTTTGCATTGACTGAGTGGTTCTGGGAGCCAAACAAGTTTGAGAAACACTGCCGTAGAGGAAACTACGTGTCTTATTTGCTTATCACTTTCTCTGCTAACCTGAGTTCTACTGGATCAACAGCCCCCCGTACTGTGCATTGAATGAACAAGGAGGCTGCCTCTAGCGCCACCTTGTGGTGGGAACGAGCCGGTGGCCACACAAGTCAATCATCTGCTGTTGTCTTCCCACTATCTATAATGTTGATATTATACAGATGAGTGTTATAATTGTAAATGGCTGAGAAGTGGTATGTAATGTATGTTGAACTTCTAACACAGACCGTACGTAGCCAACCATGCTATTCGGAGGTGCGAGGTGGCAATTTGTGATTGCTGTGTTTTGCCTCTCAAGACTAAGTAAGTTGTGGTGAGGCTCCATGCTCAAATAAACCAGCCAGAAAATAAAGCGGTGATAGGTTGGTGTACAGCACACTCCATTGGAGACTGCTGGAGTTTCCACGGTGCCGAGATGTTAACTCCCTCGCCTGGTATACAGGAGGTCATGGGTCGATCCAAACCCTGACGCCTGTATATTTGGAGTTTGCCGTGTCCATCCCTGTGCTCGCATGGATTTTCATTCGGGTCCTCCGGTCCCCCCCCCCCCCCCCCCCCCGATTTAGAAGCAGCATCACGGGTTTGGAGTATTTGGTTGCTGCTATAAATTTCCATGCAATATGCCACTTTGTTGAGCTATTATTTGTGGGCATGTTCCTTTTGAAAAATAGCTATAGGGCTCAGTGGGTCTTACCTGGTAAAATAAAAAAATAGTTAAGTGATTAGTCCCCTTTAAAGGACCATTTTGGAAGTAATTGATTCAGAATATACATTTATACTGTGCTCTTCTTCACACATATCCAGTAGTTTCATAGATGCCCAGTGATGGCGAGGAGGGCCATCTACCGGAGGGAAGAGGTGACAAATTCGCTCTACACAAAGTGTAAATAATTTGGTGTTAGGGGGGTGTTGGAACAAAATGGGGTTGGAAACACTGAGTCGTCACAACAATCCCCATAATCCCGAGGAAGAATCTGGATACGATTCTAGATTTGAATCTTTCGTGACTGCAAGGATTCATATTCTTAGGTTTTTTCGGTAAAGTCACGTAGGTAAAAAATTTAAATTAATAAAAGTAAAATAAAATAAAAATCAGGACGTTTCGGAGGCAACACAAGCTTCCGTCTTCAGGTGGAACCGTCACAGCACGCTTGCTGTATCAAGTAAATGAGAATTCCAAAAGATACTACCCCGTATATATACTGGTTGAGGGGGGGATGAGCCAGGACAGGCCCCCTTTTTATTATTATGGTAAGGTTGGTGCGGCTTGAAACTACGGCTAGTCTACATAACAAAGGACTGAGCCTTTGTTATGTAGACTGGCTGAGAGGGGGGGGGGGGGGTGCCAGAGTTGTTAAAGTGCAACTGCTGCTAATGGGACCGAGCCTCTGCCATATAGATGGTAAAAGCAAAAAAGCAGGTCAGGAAGAAACAGCCTCCTGCTATGTTGCTTGGTGGGTAAAACTTATAGCAGGAAACCAGCGTGTGAAAAAACAAAACAAAACTGGCTGTCTTTGTGACGGTTCCACCTGAAGACGGAAGCTTGTGTTGCCTCCGAAACGTCCTGATTTTAATTTTATTTTTATTTTATTTTACTTTTATTAATTTTAATTGTTTACCTACGTGACTTACCGAAAAAACCTAAGAATATGAATCGGGATACGAGTAAAACTCGCTGAAGTGTGAAATCCTGTGTGATTGGCCAAACTCCCTATATTCGGAAGGATGAGCACAATATCTGTAATGCCCAGTCGTGGCTAAGGTTGCCTTATCTAGGAGTGTGTGTCTGTGTGTTTGGGACCGTGCTAGGACATAGCCGGGAGTGTGTGTTCGAGTTTTTATGTTGTACTATAATTTGAGTGTGACTTGCTGTTTACGAGCTACCATATGCAAACGTGTAGGGTGGCTTGCCTACAAACAAACAACGGCAGACCAAATTTCGGTTTAAAGCTGTCGTGACTGCAAAGATTCATCTTCTTGGTTCTTTCGGTAAAGTCACGTAGAAGGGAAATAATAAAATAATTAAAATACAACATAATATTAAAGTAATTCTCACAAAGAAATGTATTTAATAATGTTTAACTTTTATTATTTTATTATTTACCTTTTACGTGACTTTACCGAAAGAACCAAGAAAACGGCAGACCACCCTCTTTATGTCACAATACACGCACGAGTGACTTGGCTAACCAAACATATTATAGGGATGCCTGCAGAGGTTTATGACTATTGTACACTTATTGCAATATTGCAATAGGCATGCTCCTTAAATGGAGGAATAGCGAAACTATACAAACTCTCTGTTTAAGCCCTCTCGACATTGGAATCATACTGTATCGCTATGCACAGGAATAACAGGTCCCTGCGGGGTGGGCTGGTAGGAACGAATAACCAAAGAATATAAACATAATGTATTATTACACCTGTTTAGCCAGGAAAGCCTCACTGAGTGTAAAGGTTTTACTGGTAGGAACGAAGTGAACCAGCCTACAATAGATTATATCGTCCGTCCGATGTCCGATTAGGTGTAGCAACATCGCCCCCTACTGCAAACACTTGGCAGGACCCTACAAAAACCTTTAGACTCAGTGACGCTTTCCTGGCTTAACAAGTGTAACATTCCCTTATAATTCCCTGAGATAGCTTTTAATTAAAACATTTAAATTTAAAATTAATTCCCTGAGATAGCTTTTAATTAAAACATTTAAATTAAAAATTAACTCACAGCGGCCTAAAGCCTACAGCTAGGCCTAAAGCCTAGAACTAGGCCTCAAACTCTCCCTTCGTATTGTACCCCCGCGTGTGTGAAAGGGAGTTAATGTTTAACAATGTTACATTCCCTGATGTTTTTAAATAGAAACATTTACATTTAAAGCTTTTACATTAATAATTAGAACATTTAAATTAAATATTAACTCACAACGGCATAAAGCCTACAGCTAGGCCTAAAGGCTAGAACTAGGCCTCAAACTCTCCCTTCGTATCGTCTGATTAGGTGTAGCAACATCGCCCCCTACTGCAAACACTTGGCAGGACCCTACAAAAACCTTTACACTCAGTGAGGCTTTCCTGGCTAAACAAGTGTAATGATACATTATGTTTATATTCTTTGGTTATTCGTTCCTACCAGCCCACCCCGCAGGGACCTGTTTGTAGGGTCCTGCCAAGTGTTTGCAGTAGGGGGCGATGTTGCTACGCCTAATCGGACAATACGAAGGGAGAGTTTTAGGCCTAGTTCTAGGCTTTAGGCCTAGCTGTAGGCTTTAGGCCGCTGTGAGTTAATTTTTTATTTAAATGTTTTAATTATTAATGTAAAAGCTATAAATGTAAATGTTTCTATTTAAAAACATCAGGGAATGTAACATTGTTAAACATTAACTCCCTTTGACACACGCGGGGGTACGATACGAAGGGAGAATTTGAGGCCTAGTTCTAGGCTTTAGGCCTAGCTGTAGGCTTTAGGCCGCTGTGAGTTAATTTTTAATTTGAATGTTTTAATTAAAAGCTATCTCAGGGAATTATAAGGGAATGTTACACTTGTTTAGCCAGGAAAGCGTCACTGAGTCTAAAGGTTTTTGTAGGGTCCTGCCAAGTGTTTGCAGTAGGGGGCGATGTTGCTACACCTAATCGGACGGACGGGCAGACGGACGATATAATCTATTGTAGGCTGGTTCACTTCGTTCCTACCAGTATAATGATCAGCTACCACCCTCTGCTGTTGACACTGTGGCAATGCCATCAGCAGCCCAGTAACAGGCACCGTTGGTTCCTCTTCCATTGGAGACAATGGACTGGACTCCACATCCCAGCTTATGATTAATGTAAGAGCATAATTCTGGTGCATGGAGCAGTAGTGCAATGCCGGTTGTGCTGGGCTATGAGCCCGAGCCAACATGGGTTTGATTAACGGTCGTGGCGAGTGATACACTCGTGAGGGCCTTTCTCGTGTACTCTGTGAACGCCACAAACACATGCGGTTGCGTCGCTTCACAAATGCAATTGGTTTCCCTCCCATCACAACTCGATGCTAAAATGTGAATTCTGAATGATAATTTAAATCGCACTTGCAAGTGACATGCATCTGTGTCAATTGCACATCGAAATCCAATAATAACAATAAGAGGCAAAGCGGGAGGGAGTAGCAAAATCAGACGCATTGTCGCAGTCAGTGAACAGCACAGAGCCACCCATCCAATCAACAGCCTAGGGCCACCCATCCAATCAACAACTCAGGGCCACCCATCCAATCAACAGCCCGGGGCCGCCCATCCAATCAACAACTCAGGGCTACCCATCCAATCAACAGCCCAGGGCCACCCTTCCCATTGATGGGATACAATCATCCACCACCGTGAGGGATTTGCCAAATAAGAAGAAGATCAAGATACACAGTGGCGCGAAGCTCTATATTTTATTACCGTGGCTTTAATAATGAGAATGAACAATGACATACGACCTCTAAACATCTGTATACACATCTAAAATAACATCCACTATGCTTTGACTTCATGAAATATAGATATAAAGTAAGAATGTCACTGTGCAAATTGACTATGCATCATTCTTGAACAGCTCTTAAAATAATTCCCCACAAACAATAGTATACTGTACATTAAGGGGGAGCAGGGAAGGGGCATGATGAGATTAGGAAGTCTTGTGAGAGTTACAATTGGATTGAAGCAGTCGTATTTAGTTGCTTTATATGGCATGCATTATGTGTTAAATTTGTCTGAATGGGTAGAGCATTGGTTTGCACTTGAAGGAATCAGAACATTGCAAGTTAAAAAATATCATCCAGAAGTCAACATAACCCATAATTCCCCGGGGTTTAATGCAATCAATTCCACTTTCTGGGAAGCCGATAGCGTTTTAGGATAAGGATGTTCAATTGGGTTGCATACAATTTGTGTATATGAAAATTTGGGTGAAGGTTTTTATTGAGTTATAGAGAGCGAGTATTGCGTGTGTATAAATAAATAGTTTAAATTCAAAAAGCAAAAGCTTAACTGGAACTATTCTCACGTGCGATTGCTGACTGGCCGGGTTGTATGCACTCTACAGCTACTCAGGAGACCCGCAGGCCCACTCTCACGTGCGTAGAGGTCATGCCTGGGCATGCTGAGGGTTAGGTGGGGGAACACAGGGGGGAGGGGGGACCACATCCGAGGTGATTGTAGGGGTCACGCGTGGATGCCGCGACCGCACCCAAGGGGAATTATTGAAAAAAGGCGATAGGGGAGATTGGGGGGGGGGGGCAAGAGGGAAATTTTGTGGGAAAAGGGGAGGGGCCTGGAGACACTGGTGGAAAGTCCCAGAAATAAAAAAGGGAGAGAGGCTACATGAGGAATTTGTTGGTCTGGAGCTCATGGCTGGGTTGAAGGAGTGCGTGCCGCGTCACCTGCCCTGCAGAGGGTTCGTGCTGCGTTGCTAGGAACAATGACGTTGCCTTAACCGGACGAGTCGTGTGGACGCCTCTGGTCGAGAACAGAAACTGCACGTGGATCCAGAAACATGATTCACGATATGATTGGCAGATACAAGCCCCACTGGTCTAGATTCGAAAGAAAACTGTCTTCGGTGTGGACCAATCCGTTTCAAAGACAATGCATATGCTATCAGAGTATGATAATAGGTTTTTCCCCTTTCTTCTGGCAACAAAAACAGGTTAAGATGTTTAAACACCAAACTGAAACTTTTTACAAGGAATCAGGTCTACATTAACCACAATGCTTGTGGTCAGAATGCAAAAAAACCATACTATGATCATATATGCATAGTCCTTGAAACGGATTGATCCACACCAGAGACAACTTTCTTTTGAGCCTCGTCTCAAACGGTGTAAGACCAGAGGACGCCAAAAGGCTGTACGCCTTGTGGCGTCCTCTTGTCTAACACCGTTTGAGACGAGGCTCAAAAGAAAGCTGTCTCTGGTGTGAATCAATCGTTTCAAGGACTATGCATATAAAATCAGAGTATGTTTTTTGGTTGCATCCTGACCACAAGCATTGTGGTTAATGCAGACATGATTCCTTGTAAAATGTTTCAGTTTGGTGTTTTTACATCTTAACACCTGTTTTGTTGCCAGAAAAAGAGGGGAAACCCTATTCTCATATTTTGGTACTGGTGTAGTGTTATAAGGACGGACTTCTAAACTTCTTTATGGCACACACTGTTTATTATCTTAATAGACAGTCCCTATCACACTAAGGGGTATATGGTCCCCTCACCCGTTATCCTCAGAAGGTACAAGCCTCCGGACCTTGCAGGCTATCTAATCTCCCTGCTCTCCCAGCATCCTCTGGCGGGACCTAGGGCATCTCTCCCCGACCACTGGTTACTCTGAGCCCTAGCCCTGATAAGGGCTGGAGGGATTGGTCCAGGGTCCTAGACGTTTTCGGCCGACTTGGGTCTTCGTGTAGCAGAACTCCCCTGAGCTCTCAGCGCTCTGGTTTTTATACCTGTTCGTGGCCGGGTTGTCCAATCCCCGGCCACCTTGTGGAACCCTGCGATTGGTCCTTCCCAATCTGGCATTTGGATCCTATCTCACCCCATTTGACCCTGATCGTTTGGTTGAGCGGGAAAACCTTGTTTACGATCTGCTCTCACAGTTTGCGAGACCCTGACCGTTTGATTGAGCGGGAAAACCTTGTTTACGATCTGCTCTCACAGTTTGCGAACAGCGAGTAGTTAACACCACTACATCGGCAAAGGAGGTCCCATGATGGTCTAGCATTGTTATGATGTCTTTACAGATAGCGTGTTCTTCTCGTATATGTGTTATTCCAGAGTGTATATGTATTTTTTTCACTACGAGTTGCTGATTAGCATTGCATTTTTCATATGTAAAATGCGTACAATAAGCAGATAACTAATGAAAGTAGGTTGCTGATTACATTGCAACGTTTCTTATCATCATCGCAACAAGACAGATATGGAGGTTAAAAAGGAAGTTATTTGTAGGCAATTCGATTCACTGTATTCGGCACGCATTGCAGTCCAGCTCATAGTTTTATTTTCAGAAGGAAGCAAGCCAGAAAGTTGTCATCTTGATAAATAGCTGAGCTTCTTTGCTGTTATTGGAGGAAGCAAGCACTGTCGTAGGTTAATGGATATCAGGCCTCAGTCATTAACCTCTCCTGCTGAATAAAGGCATTATATGAATCTAGAAATGACGAGATAAGAGCTACAAACAGGAGTTGAATAATGCCTCAATGTTTCACTCGATGATTGCATTGTGCGTGCATTCATACAGATGTGGACAAGTCATCGGGCCTCAATCGTGGGAAGAACCAGCCAAGATATGCTTTTGACAACAACACAAACACCACACTCCGGTGGTACTGCCACGGGTACCCGGTGATCACGCCCTACACGTTCACAAGGGACATCGAATATGTCTCGAAGCGCATAGACGCTATCGGCGGGGGAGACAGCATCGTCATTGCGATCAGCCTGGGTGCTCATTTCACCGCCTTCCCACTGATCTTGTTCCAGCGAAGGCTTCTGAACATCAGGGCGGCGGTGGAGCGGCTGCATGCGCGATGGAGTCCCCGGGCCAGGGTGGTGGTGAAACTGGCCAACACTCGCAACACGGGCGACAACATCGAGGTGTTCAACAACTGGAACACATTTCAGTTCAACAGCGTGATGCTGGAGGCATTCAGGGGTCTCGAGGTGGCGTTTGTCGATGCCTGGGAGATGACTGCGTCGATCAGCATGCGGATGATCCACCCCAGCGACTGGGTCGTCAAGAATCAGATTGACCTCTTTCTATCTTACATCTGTTGAGTCTACAAATGCAATATGCACCGCAAATGATGAGAAAACCTCATGTCACCGAGTAAATTCTTTGTGCAGGGTGGATGGAGTTGGTGGTCTAGACAGGGCTAAGAGCATTCTGCATGCAATCCAGTGGTCAGGATTGTAGCTGTGCCTTGCTGATATTTCTGGGAACACCTTTCAATGTTGCTTAATTTAATGTCTGATTGATCCACATTCTTCACCAGTCACCAATGATGCACACAGAGGCCTATGGACTGATATAGATTGATCTGTGATTTAACAGGAATCTCAAGAACAGGTCTAGTGAGTTGATTGCCTTGGCCCGGTCACTAATAACTGTAGAAAATATTTTAAAATAATCATTATGCTTAATTTGATAAATTTTGACCTTGAGAATGAACATTGGTTTGATTGTGATGCGATTAACATTACCCGCATGCACAGATCTGGTGGTAAGTGCTGACCTTTGCAGTGCAAGAAACAGTGGTCACTGAAGGGAACCTAAAAGCAGTTACGCGATATCCACTTCTGTGGGCCGCTCCAAATGGATTATTTGACTAATGACAGGTCGCCCACAGCATAGTCAGTACAACATTTAGGATCTAAGAAAAGAAACCGCGATGTCTGGAACGATACGATGGAGGGCGACTTCATCGACTAAACATTTAACTATCCTAGCAACTGACTTTTAAAATACCAGCTCGACTTGCTTTTTTGTTATTTTACTTCAAGTATTTCATGTATTTTCGTGACCAATTACTCGTACACTTTGGAATGAGTGTATTGCATTAGTTGTTTGAGTACTGACATTATTTTCACATGCAAAAATCCCACTGTGTAGGTTGTCCTAGTTATGCTGTAGTGTATCTCTCCAAGTTATTTCGGGGTTGTAACCTCATCATGAGATTGAACACGATGTAACACGATGTAACCCATCTACAGCCACAATTGTACTGCACTGGAAAAAAGCGTGCATTAGCAGTTTGTTAACGTATAGCATCACCATAGAGTGGTGGTTCCAAACGCTGTGTTACAAACGATGTAAATTCGTGGCCAAATCTGTACATAACATACTTAAAAATAACAAACAGTTCCCGCGTTTATGACACTGGGTTCCTGGAAACCCGTCGTAAAATGGATCGTTGTAAATCTGACCCTATTTTCCCAAAGACAATCGAAACAGGAGAAACATCACTTGCCCAATGTGTTTTTTTCCCTTTATATCAGCCGTATTTAACAGGATGTACTGGGTTGGAATCTTCAAAAACAGTCAAGAATAATCAAATCTATACCACAAGTCACATTAGAAACCAGCCTGACTCTGTTCAAATGTGTTCGCAGTCATGTTAGATAATGCGTCGTAAATCAAGTTTGTGTCCTAAATCTAGGTTCTGCGATCCATTGTGGCATTATTTAAACGTCGTAAATGTGGGTAGTCGAAAATGGAACCGTCATAAACTCGAGACAGCCTGCATAGAGGCCACTCAGGGCGATATATTTTTTCATTGCCAATGATTTCTCACCAGCGATGTTGAATGCAGTTTCATTCAGTGTGTAATGACAACAGCACTCCTCCAAATACCCCGTAGCCATGGTTAACGGAAAAAAATCCATCATCTCCCTTCCCACTTTCCACGCTACATTTTTAGTTTGTGACTCCTTCAGTGGTGTACATGTTTGTGCAAATGTAGCAGTATGAGTTTCACAATTTTTTTCCCGGCATAGCCTGTTCTAAACCTCTTTCTTGAAAAATATTAGCAGGGGTTAATCATATGGATTGTTGTCTTCAATCTGGTACCTTGAAGCATAAGTCTTGCAAGATACACGATATGAAAGCAGGCTTTCGTGACTGCAGGAATTCATATTCTTTGGGTTTTTTGTTGTTGTTTTAGTTGTTTGTTTTATATTTTGTGTTGTTTGTTGTTTTTTGTTATTTTCTTTGAACCTTTGTACGTTACTTTACCGAAAGACCCAAAGAATACTGCAAATGATATTGGCACCGTGGTGGCGAGATGTTAACTTCCTCGCCTGGTATACAGAAGGGCGAGGGTTTGATCCCGACCCTGATACCTGTTATATATTTGGAGTGTGCATGTCTCTCCCTGTGGTCACGTGAATTTTTCTCGGCGTTTATAGCATTTGACTGCTGCTGTAAATTTCCACACGGTCATAAGCCACTTAGTTGAACTACCATTTGTGGCCAGGTACGCTTCTGAAAAAGAGCTACATAGCTCAGTGGGTATTAACTGGTAAAATAAAATATTTTATGTATAGTTTCAATTGTTTAATAATATCTGCCCGTGTCCAAGCAACTAGCATTCACCGTGAACAACTTTCTGTGAAGAAGAAGAAGCCCGCTGGGCTTGAGCCAGTTCTGGACGAGCCTGTTACAAATCATACATTTGTATCAAAGGAAGACCTTTTAACCGCTCGCAATTTGACAGCCCTGTGTGAAGATATAGGGAGCGAACACAAAATCTATTGTACACACTGAAGTTCCTTGGTTGTGACGGGGGGAAAGTACTCTCCCGCCTTGTTTAACTGCGCGAAGAGGTAAAATCTATTGGCACGACAGTTCATAATAGTAGTTTTTTTGGTGAGATCACGTAAGCATAAATGTGTCGTTAACCCACCACCACCAAACACAGCCAATAACTTAGGTTTGTTACGTTAACATAAACGTGCCAATTAGTTGCACTTCTTAGTCGTGTATCGAAGGATAAACCCACAACATTTGCAATTTGAGTACCATAACGGTCGGTCGTGTGTTAAAGGGTAAACCCACAACATTTGTAATTTGAGGACCATAACGCTTTGCTGGTAATTACAACAACCAGCTTTATCGAGCGAATTGTGCCGGAATTGAACGTTTGTTATTAATAGCATTGGTCGTGAAAGCATGCGTGTTAAACTGAACGACAGTTGCTGTCAAGTCTTCGATCTCTCGGACCGAGTGCAGTAATTTTTCATGGCTTGCTCAATTGGTATAACCAGCTAATATTTTCAGCGTTCTGAATGGGCTTAATCTTGCTTTGCATGGAAAATCTGTCCCCATCTTTCATGTCCGGGACAAAGTAAAAGCTGTTTAAGTGAAGACGGAGATGTGGTTTTCCAGCCTCCATCGCCCAGAATGTTTTTACATTTTTACAACTCTTGCTGATTTCCTTCTTACGTCCGTGGAATAAATAGCTGGGCACATTGTTGAAGACGAGCGCACCTAACTAGGCCTTCACGAGCAATTCGGAACGAATTTCCAAGAACCAGACACAGGATCAGAAATCCATTTGGAAACGAGGACCACAATGAATAGATCAGTGGCAAGCTTCTACCAAAAGAGATGGACTATATTGTGGGATGCTGAAGCTCATTGTCAGCGAGAAAAGTTTGACGGACTTTGGTCTTCAGGTGAAAGTCAGAGTATCCTGGGCTCGCCCACACAGTTCTGAAGCACCAATTGCCTGTTTATCTAAACATACATCTGCGGAATTAGATTTTCAGCACTTATAGGGTTGAAAACAAGACAGAAAAACCTGCCAAATGTGGAGACCGAAATCTTTTCTTAACATAATTTATATAGCACTTTAACCGAGGTGATTCACAGAGAATTAAGAACGGTACAGCGTGTGTGAATGTAACGGTGGAGATAAGGTGAATAAAATATATGAGAGGAAGCAATTGGGGCGAATCTGTGATGCGTGAATTCGGTGAAAGCGAAATTGATTAAAGTAAAACGATGTTGAATAGATTGAATGAATTGGGTTAATAAGTGATAGCTATATCATAAGAATATCGGACTCAAGCTCTCCAGCCTGAAGCGAGGCATCCCCTCACTGGCGTCTCGTCAAAAGCAGCATCATTCTTTCCATTAGAATGGCAAATGGAATTGGACGAGGTAAGTCCAGTGGTGGGTTTAGGGGTTATATGTTAATGTGGTAACATATCTATATACGCCCCACCCACCAAAAAACACCTTATAGCTGTGTATAAAAGTGTTTTTATGTTTCGTTAAAATTAATCATTTTTAATTCGTAGTATTTAGAGAAGCGAATGCGGTTTTTTCACTAGGGGTTGTGTGCTGGGGAGTGGTGGTGCACTACGAAACTGGCGATCTGGGTTCGATTCCCACTCATGGCTACCAACACTATTGGCGATTATTGAACCGGTTCTAGGCCTCCCCTAGGTAGACTCAGTCTCAAATGAGTATCTGGTGTGGTGTGTAAACATCGCCACTGGGGAGACAAATGCGGTCGGGCGTGGTGCTGGCCACCCACCCCATGGTGCTCCGTTCATGCTTTCATAGGTGTTCGCTAACAGAAGTTGCCCCAACAGTCTGTTAAGGCTATACGGGGGATCTTTGTGTTTGGGGCTGGGTGTTCTGCGGAAATGTTTGCATTGACTGAGTGGTTCTGGGAGCCAAACAAGTTTGAGAAACACTGCCGTAGAGGAAACTACGTGTCTTATTTGCTTATCACTTTCTCTGCTAACCTGAGTTCTACTGGATCAACAGCCCCCCGTACTGTGCATTGAATGAACAAGGAGGCTGCCTCTAGCGCCACCTTGTGGTGGGAACGAGCCGGTGGCCACACAAGTCAATCATCTGCTGTTGTCTTCCCACTATCTATAATGTTGATATTATACAGATGAGTGTTATAATTGTAAATGGCTGAGAAGTGGTATGTAATGTATGTTGAACTTCTAACACAGACCGTACGTAGCCAACCATGCTATTCGGAGGTGCGAGGTGGCAATTTGTGATTGCTGTGTTTTGCCTCTCAAGACTAAGTAAGTTGTGGTGAGGCTCCATGCTCAAATAAACCAGCCAGAAAATAAAGCGGTGATAGGTTGGTGTACAGCACACTCCATTGGAGACTGCTGGAGTTTCCACGGTGCCGAGATGTTAACTCCCTCGCCTGGTATACAGGAGGTCATGGGTCGATCCAAACCCTGACGCCTGTATATTTGGAGTTTGCCGTGTCCATCCCTGTGCTCGCATGGATTTTCATTCGGGTCCTCCGGTCCCCCCCCCCCCGATTTAGAAGCAGCATCACGGGTTTGGAGTATTTGGTTGCTGCTATAAATTTCCATGCAATATGCCACTTTGTTGAGCTATTATTTGTGGGCATGTTCCTTTTGAAAAATAGCTATAGGGCTCAGTGGGTCTTACCTGGTAAAATAAAAAAATAGTTAAGTGATTAGTCCCCTTTAAAGGACCATTTTGGAAGTAATTGATTCAGAATACACATTTATACTGTGCTCTTCTTCACACATATCCAGTAGTTTCATAGATGCCCAGTGATGGCGAGGAGGGCCATCTACCGGAGGGAAGAGGTGACAAATTCGCTCTACACAAAGTGTAAATAATTTGGTGTTAGGGGGGTGTTGGAACAAAATGGGGTTGGAAACACTGAGTCGTCACAACAATCCCCATAATCCCGAGGAAGAATCTGGATACGATTCTAGATTTGAATCTTTCGTGACTGCAAGGATTCATATTCTTAGGTTTTTTCGGTAAAGTCACGTAGGTAAAAAATTTAAATTAATAAAAGTAAAATAAAATAAAAGTCAGGACGTTTCGGAGGCAACACAAGCTTCCGTCTTCAGGTGGAACCGTCACAGCACGCTTGCTGTATCAAGTAAATGAGAATTCCAAAAGATACTACCCCGTATATATACTGGTTGAGGGGGGGATGAGCCAGGACAGGCCCCCTTTTTATTATTATGGTAAGGTTGGTGCGGCTTGAAACTACGGCTAGTCTACATAACAAAGGACTGAGCCTTTGTTATGTAGACTGGCTGAGAGGGGGGGGGGGGTGCCAGAGTTGTTAAAGTGCAACTGCTGCTAATGGGACCGAGCCTCTGCCATATAGATGGTAAAAGCAAAAAAGCAGGTCAGGAAGAAACAGCCTCCTGCTATGTTGCTTGGTGGGTAAAACTTATAGCAGGAAACCAGCGTGTGAAAAAACAAAACAAAACTGGCTGTCTTTGTGACGGTTCCACCTGAAGACGGAAGCTTGTGTTGCCTCCGAAACGTCCTGATTTTAATTTTATTTTTATTTTATTTTACTTTTATTAATTTTAATTGTTTACCTACGTGACTTACCGAAAAAACCTAAGAATATGAATCGGGATACGAGTAAAACTCGCTGAAGTGTGAAATCCTGTGTGATTGGCCAAACTCCCTATATTCGGAAGGATGAGCACAATATCTGTAATGCCCAGTCGTGGCTAAGGTTGCCTTATCTAGGAGTGTGTGTCTGTGTGTTTGGGACCGTGCTAGGACATAGCCGTGAGTGTGTGTTCGAGTTTTTATGTTGTACTATAATTTGAGTGTGACTTGCTGTTTACGAGCTACCATATGCAAACGTGTAGGGTGGCTTGCCTACAAACAAACAACGGCAGACCAAATTTCGGTTTAAAGCTTTCGTGACTGCAAAGATTCATCTTCTTGGTTCTTTCGGTAAAGTCACGTAGAAGGGAAATAATAAAATAATTAAAATACAACATAATATTAAAGTAATTCTCACAAAGAAATGTATTTAATAATGTTTAACTTTTATTATTTTATTATTTACCTTTTACGTGACTTTACCGAAAGAACCAAGAAAACGGCAGACCACCCTCTTTATGTCACAATACACGCACGAGTGACTTGGCTAACCAAACATATTATAGGGATGCCTGCAGAGGTTTATGACTATTGTACACTTATTGCAATATTGCAATAGGCATGCTCCTTAAATGGAGGAATAGCGAAACTATACAAACTCTCTGTTTAAGCCCTCTCGACATTGGAATCATACTGTATCGCTATGCACAGGAATAACAGGTCCCTGCGGGGTGGGCTGGTAGGAACGAATAACCAAAGAATATAAACATAATGTATTATTACACCTGTTTAGCCAGGAAAGCCTCACTGAGTGTAAAGGTTTTACTGGTAGGAACGAAGTGAACCAGCCTACAATAGATTATATCGTCCGTCCGATGTCCGATTAGGTGTAGCAACATCGCCCCCTACTGCAAACACTTGGCAGGACCCTACAAAAACCTTTAGACTCAGTGACGCTTTCCTGGCATAACAAGTGTAACATTCCCTTATAATTCCCTGAGATAGCTTTTAATTAAAACATTTAAATTTAAAATTAATTCCCTGAGATAGCTTTTAATTAAAACATTTAAATTAAAAATTAACTCACAGCGGCCTAAAGCCTACAGCTAGGCCTAAAGCCTAGAACTAGGCCTTTTGTAGGGTCCTGCCAAGTGTTTGCAGTAGGGGGCGATGTTGCTACACCTAATCGGACGGACGGGCAGACGGACGATATAATCTATTGTAGGCTGGTTCACTTCGTTCCTACCAGTATAATGATCAGCTACCACCCTCTGCTGTTGACACTGTGGCAATGCCATCAGCAGCCCAGTAACAGGCACCGTTAGTTCCTCTTCCATTGGAGACAATGGACTGGACTCCACATCCCAGCTTATGATTAATGTAAGAGCATAATTCTGGTGCATGGAGCAGTAGTGCAATGCCGGTTGTGCTGGGCTATGAGCCCGAGCCAACATGGGTTTGATTAACGGTCGTGGCGAGTGATACACTCGTGAGGGCCTTTCTCGTGTACTCTGTGAACGCCACAAACACATGCGGTTGCGTCGCTTCACAAATGCAATTGGTTGCCCTCCCATCACAACTCGATGCTAAAATGTGAATTCTGAATGATAATTTAAATCGCACTTGC
Source organism: Lampetra planeri (assembly GCF_965212315.1). Taxonomy (NCBI): domain Eukaryota; kingdom Metazoa; phylum Chordata; class Hyperoartia; order Petromyzontiformes; family Petromyzontidae; genus Lampetra; species Lampetra planeri. The sequence continues at coordinate 2,038,344 of NC_136154.1, read as the reverse complement.
AAGTGACATGCATCTGTGTCAATTGCACATCGAAATCCAATAATAACAATAAGAGGCAAAGCGGCAGGGAGTAGCAAAATAAGACGCATTGTCGCAGTCAGTGAACAGCACAGAGCCACCCATCCAATCAACAGCCCAGGGCCACCCATCCAATCAACAACTCAGGGCCACCCATCCAATCAACAGCCCGGGGCCGCCCATCCAATCAACAACTCAGGGCTACCCATCCAATCAACAGCCCAGGGCCACCCTTCCCATTGATGGGATACAATCATCCACCACCGTGAGGGATTTGCCAAATAAGAAGAAGATCAAGATACACAGTGGTGCGAAGCTCTATATTTTATTACCGTGGCTTTAATAATGAGAATGAACAATGACATACGACCTCTAAACATCTGTATACACATCTAAAATAACATCCACTATGCTTTGACTTCATGAAATATAGATATAAAGTAAGAATGTCACTGTGCAAATTGACTATGCATCATTCTTGAACAGCTCTTAAAATAATTCCCCACAAACAATAGTATACTGTACATTAAGGGGGAGCAGGGAAGGGGCATGATGAGATTAGGAAGTCTTGTGAGAGTTACAATTGGATTGAAGCAGTCGTATTTAGTTGCTTTATATGGCATGCATTATGTGTTAAATTTGTCTGAATGGGTAGAGCATTGGTTTGCACTTGAAGGAATCAGAACATTGCAAGTTAAAAAATATCACCCAGAAGTCAACATAACCCATAATTCCCCGGGGTTTAATGCAATCAATTCCACTTTCTGGGAAGCCGATAGCGTTTTAGGATAAGGATGTTCAATTGGGTTGTATAGAATTTGTGTAATAAAGACATCTGCTACTAGACGTCTCCCGATACTGCATTGGAGTGGTTGAGATATGACGTTGGGTACTTCGAGTAGCTGCAGCATTTAAGCGAGTGCCCTGCAAATGCAAATTATTATCGACAGGCAAATTCTATATTGATAGAAAATATCGATTGCCGTATTCGTACCCTGTTGGACTAGCCACGACCACGAGTTCTAATTGGACTACATCGTTTTCTCCCCGCAGTCCCCTGCGAGTTCTCCTGTTTCCCATCGCCATCGCAAGAGGCATACGCCCCCAAGCAGCACAGACACCACGCCCATCGTCAGCACGGCCAGCGAGAGCCACAGGCAACACGGCGGCTTGGAGGAAGAGGGGGAACTTGGAGTGACTGAGGACGAGGAGATGGGTGAGTCTGCAGAGAAGGAAGAGAGTCAAGATCGGTGGTTAGAGCGTTATGGTGCGCATGTGCTGTTATCTCCTGTGTTATATACAATCGCATGCCCATGTAATGCCCCTCGTAACAATCGGGGACAACTCAAATACTTCTATAACCACAATAACATTTGATACTTGAAAAAAAGTCCCGTAGATATAACTGCTGGACCTGAGATATACGTGTTCTGATACTTGCATTGTCTTTGTACTTTTCGTCTTTTGGCGTTCTCTGGTCCAACACTCGTGGTGAGACAAGGCGATAAAGAAGGCTGTCTCTGGTGTAGGCCAATCAGTTTCAAACAATGCATACATTATCAGATCATGTTTGTGTTCACGTATGTTTTGCCACAAGTATGTGTGGTTAATGCAGACTTGATGCCTTGCAAAAGATATCTACGTGGTGTTTGAACATCTTAACACAACTCATGTTTTATTGCCAGAAAGAGTGAAACCTATTATTTTTAATCAAGAATATTACAGTTAATTATTACCTTGATGCGTAACACTGAATATGTAACTCCACAATAACTATCACTAGGGCCGACTATCTCCTCCATCCACATGGCCACTCAGCCATGATACCTGCTGTATATTTGCAGTTTGCATGTTCTCTCTCCCCGTGGTCGCGTGGATTTTTTCCGTCACACGTTTAGAGCAGGGGCGGTTTCTTCATTAGGGCGATTGGGCGACGCACCACCAATGTCATTCAACCACAGAGCTATGCTAGCCGTTACTGTGCCTTTGGATATAGTCCAATCAGCGTCATGTCACGTTCTGTGGAGTACTGCCTCTTTTTGGGCGATTTCACTCCGGCTGAGAATCGCCCAGAGTGGTCCCATAGACTTACATTCAAAGATGTTTTTTTTCGAACGGGGGGCGCTGCAATGCATTCTCTATGGCTTCCGGGAGGGCTCGCACTAACGTGCTTACGTCATCATACGTAAGCACGTTTCATCCAACAATATTATTTGTCGCCACCTAGTGGAATCTTTAATAAAAGACACTTGAGTGGATTGTATTAATAGTGAGTATAGAAACAGACAAGATGTATTGTAAGAGTCACTTTATTTTTCATTAATATTAAAGAAGTGAAGTTGCCTTTACATGCTTAAGCTGTTAATTTATCCTTTGCATGGGTGGACATTATCCTTATAAATCATCCAGACATTTGCCCCCCCTGAGAGATTTTGCAGGAGCCGCCACTGGTTTAGAGTATTTGGCTGCTGCTATAAATTTCCACATGGTGATAAGCCACTTCACTGGGCTATTATTTGTGGGCTTGTGGCTAGGTTGCTTCTGAAAAGAGCTACAGAGCTTAGTGGGCTTGACCTGGTGAAATAAAATACAAATTGTTTAAGAGTACCTTTTACCCTAGCCCCACCCCATGACATCACCCGTTATCTTCACACCCATTGGGCCATATGACTCAGAGGCTTTCCACCCCTCTCTTCTCTACCGCCTGTCCATCAAGACCGGTGGCCTTGATAACTCCAACCAGTTTCCCCTGGGCCAGAGGGTCGATAACCCAATATAACAAGAAGTTACACTTTAGGTAAAAAATAATCATAATTCAAGAGCTGCAATGCCACGTGAATATGAGACGGTGGTCCTTAATAAATAACATCATAGCCAATACACGTGGTGTCAGGAGGGATAAGCATGGCACACCTAAATGAAGTGGGCTGCCCATGCTAACCCAGTTATGACTGCCAAATGGTGATCAGAGAAGCAATTGAAATGGAGATAGATCTAAACAACTTCAATAATGAGGACCGTTATAAACTAAGTGCTGCTTGACATCACATAAATAACAAGTTAATATTTACACTGCACTATAAACTACACTCAATTACATTTCAACTAAACCAACAAATCTAATATACACATCCAACGAGACAAGCAGTATGATTAGATAACTATGCAACAGCAATACCATACAACAAACTGCAATTTTAGTTAATGGTTCGAATAGTGGAGGAAAATTGTTTCAATTAAGTAACATATGAAAAGTATCCAGGCCCGAATTACAAAGCAAATGAGAATGGTCCATGCTGCCGCAATTGGTGACGTCATCATGGCTGATACTTAGGCACCACGTGGCCTAACCAAAAAACAATTACTGATCAAATTTTAACTGTACAAGTGGCGCAAGTGTACGTGTGGTGCAATGACAGCAGTTACTTCTCTAGGCTTTTACTGTTTCTCTACAAATGTACTTGCGGTACTTGTGGTGCTCAAGATCTCCACGACGGTTTGATGTGTTGTATTCCAGTCGAAGCTGTCACAGCTATAGACACCACTGTCATCGTCGGTGGCTTTCTTGATGGTGATGGAGCCGTCCCCATTCTTCAGGTCTCCAGAAAACTCCACTCGGGGAAACAACGGAGACTCGGGGCAAGGAGGATTTTGTTTCTCAGAGCAGAATAAAATCTGTATGGATAACAGATGCACGATATGAATTAAATGTATAATCACAGCAATAATTTAATTATTGCGTTTGGTGCGTTATATATTTACACTAGGCGTTTCCCTTTGTTTCCAGTCGGAGTAAATGCGTTGAGCAATTTTAATCTCTTTTCTGGACTCGTACAACACGACTGAGCCACTTAATAATGAGTGGTTGAAAGAGACTGTTACACACTTACGGTTTCTCTTTCTTTAAGCTCATCCAAAGTTTTGTATTCCCAACGTAGTGAAGTAAACACACGTGCCACTGTGAAGGTACAGCTCAGCTTCAGATCTTGCCCTTCCATCTGAGTCACACGATGCAACTTTTTGTTCACTGCGGGGGAAACAGTTATCTTAGATTCATACTCTTAGGTTTTTTCGGTAAAGTCACGTAGGTAAAAATAAAGAATAAATAATAATAAAAATAGAAATAAAATAATAAATCACGACGTTTCGGAGGCAGCACAAGTCTCCGTCATCAGGTGGGACCGTCACAGCTAAATTTACTGTATCAAGTGAGGAAAAATCCAAGAGACAAGCTCTTAAATACAAGTTCAGGGGGAGGGGGGAAGGGGCTTATCTGAATGTGGTAGTCAGGGAATGGAACGGTGGGGGGGGGCTAAAAGGGAACACTTGGTGCACCTCAACTTGGGGTTGCGGCCGATGTTGGCTGCCAAATCCCACTGGACGGTGGGGTGGGGGGGCTAGAAGGGAACAATTAGTGCACCTCAGCCCGGGGTTACGGCCGGTGTTAGCTGACAAATCCAAAATACAAAATAGCAGTACTGTTAAACGCTGGTGATGTCAACACTCGGTAAAGTAGAATAGTACCTGTCAAATAAGATGGTACAAATATGTGTAGTTAATTTTTTTTACATGGTTAATAACATGTTTCCAATGATTACTCAGTTTGTACCCATCATCACGGTTGAAGTTATGTCTGTGTTTGTATATCTGGATGGCTTCGTGTACAAACCTTTGATGGTAGCCAGAAGGTTTGCAGAGCACCACTTTCTTTCGTGTAATCTCTGCTTACTAGACTCCTCATCCATAATCTCCCGGATCCCCTCCTCTCTCCCTTCCTTGCCCTCTTTGTCCTCCCTCCACCCAGACGCTGCCTCTGCCATCTTGCATTCTACCATCAACACATCACTTAACCTCCTTGCTCCCCTGTGCCCTCGTTCCCATTCTGCAAACCCCCCCAGCCCTGGCTAACCCCCTACATCCTATCAAGCCGTCGCTCTCTGCACAGATTAGAGCATAAGTGGAGGGCTTATCCCTCCCCTTCTTCCCTCTCTAATTATCTCTCCCTACTACGGCCAATACTATCTTCACTGGAAGTAGCCAAACAGAATTACTTCCACACTCTAATTTTTCCCTTTCCTCTCATCCCCACCTACTCTTCTCTACCCTTAATATCCTTCCCCACCTTACCTCGCTTCCCTCGTCTTGTTTTATGTTCCCTCCCGCCCGCTCCGCTATCAATCTGTCATACTCTTAACCGTTCCATCCTCTCCATGTGCAAAATCCCGCTTCTGCTCATTTTCCTTACTTGCCCTCTTCCACTAGGGCAAACTTCCCCTCCACATTAAGCAAGAACCCTCCCTGTGTAGTTTCTGCTCCACCCTCAAGACCCAGCTCTTCTCCATGGCCCATGCTTCTCTCGATCCCTAGGTACCCCCGTAATTCCCGTAACCCACTAACCTCCCTCTCCATACCCCATCCCTTTTCACCATATCACCTTGAGCTACCGTAATTGCACTACTCATAACCCTTGTAAAGCGCTTTGGATAAAAGTGCAATATACACATAAGATGAGATAAAGTAGAAAATACATTATTGTAACCCCCGAAATTAATAAAATTTGATGTGCTTAATAAAAATGGCTGGCTTTCAAAAAGAAAATTAAACATATCGAAAGGAAGCCACCCACTTTCATTCAGTACGTAACATTTTTTTAATTTCTGGGTTGAAAATCATGTATTTTCTATTATAGAGTGGAAATAAAAGTGTGTGCATTGAAAAAATATTTTTGTACCTATTTTTTACCATAAAAAATAGTTTTACTATTTAACTACTATTTTATTTTACTAGTTAAGGCCCACGAGAGCCATATAGCTGTTTTGCAGAAGCGACCTGGCCATAAATGTGAGGGGGGCAATGAAGTAGCTTATCATGTGGAAATTTATAGCAGCCAAATACTCGAAGGAGATGTTTCTTAATTTTGGAGGGAAAACCCAGAGGGCCCGGAGAAAAATCCCCGCGATCACGGGAATGACATGCAAACTCCAAATATACAGGTCTTAGAGTCAGCATCGAACCCACAACCTCCTGTATACAAGGCTAGATAGTTAACATCTCGCCACTGTTAAGAATAGCATCACTGTAACCCTCAATGCCGATTAACAAATCACCCGGACTTGGAACGTGCCCGATCTGGGCAGACCTCGAAAGCCAAGCAGATGTGACCATGGACAGTGCCTGGATGGATGCCCACCATGCCCAAAAAATGTTGTCATAGGGCTGCGGGGCCACGTTGTGGTTATATAAATTTTAACTGTGCGTATATGTGGTGGCCGCCTTTACCAATCCGCATTGACCATTTGATGTGAAGTATGGTGAAACGACCTCCACAACCAGCAGGGCATGGGGAGGCCCTTATTCAGCAGTGGATTGACCAAAAATTAGAATCTATGCTGCTAAGGGCATTGTGTGGCGGTCATCTTCACTAGTGGAAATGCTACATTCCCAGAGCAGGGACAATTTTAAAAACCACGGACAACTTCGTACAAAGTGCTACCTATTTTATGACCCTGTAGAGATGAAAATGATGGCTTGCCTATGTCAACCCTTAACCATATAACAAAAAATTAAGCATACGCATTGCTATACAACAACAGTCTATATAATGAAAGGTTAATAGCTATTACAATTAAAATAATGATCACCCCGATTGCAAAGTAGTGAAAAAACATTTATAACACGATATGCATGAAATGTGGGATTGTCGTATTTGCAATCATTTAGTACTGTACTGTATGAAAGACGACAAGACATATATGAAGCGACTCGAATGATGAACGACTCGGAGCCTCTTTTATTAGCGCACAGTAACAATACTAGGTCAGAGCTTCGTGTTTGGTCTTGAAGTTCGTGCCTTCCCTCGAACGTCCACTCTCCTTGTGTTCTCCCCATTTATATCTGTCGAGCCCCCTTTCTCGAATGTTCCCTCACTGTTTTTCCCCGAGCCAATCCCTGTCATTCTCCTGTAATGGATGCCAACCAACGCCTCTGGGTTCCACTCTGTTTCCCACCAATGCTCGTTCAAACCCTTTTCCTCCAATCACTTTAAAGTCTGCTTCCCAACCAATCACTGTGGAGGCCTCTTTCCGCTAATCGGAATCCTTGGCCTATTTTAGAATAACCGTTATGCTACACATTGGTTTGGGCTGAGTGTTTGTTAATTTCGGTCATTGCATCACCCCCCCGCCGCGCCCCCCCCCCCCACCCCACTTTGAAAAAAGAGCCATCCCGACTAACTTCAGGGAGGAATTACCAACCTACAGAGCATGGCGAGCCGAGGGGAATTCCAACCCAGAACGTGGTGATACGATATACAACATTACTGTGTCGACAGTGTGGCAATAAACAATTTTAGCAGCGCAGACATTGCACCTCCCATAATTAGGAATAACGACAATAGGATTATGGGATCAAGGGGTGCAACGGTCTGCCGCGCTGATCAGTCTATTGTCAGAACCATCGTATGCATTTTGCGTGGGTTCTTGTCATCGGATCGGCATCCTCTGCAGGGTCCCGCTCCGAGGGGTCCTGGGTCATACTGAGCTCTATGGGAAGCACAGGGTCATGCACTTTTGATGTGGGTGCTGCTGTCGGCCATAGCAGCTTGTCGTACACCCCAGACTGCGGCGAAACAGGGCATGGGGATGAGATGTTCAGGTGATTATGGAAATACGGATTTAGGTGCGATGGGTGAATGTACCAATGGTGATGTCCCGATTACACACGTATACATTGCGGCCACTTGACTTCAATTATTTCAACAGGGCTCTGCCATGGTCGATGCAATTTTGGGGAGGTATGTAGTGGGACCTGTGGACAATGCAGCCATGCCTCATCACCAACTGACCATGTAAGTGTGTGATTGAGTGGCAATTTGTGTCATTCATTTGCGGCCTGGGCATTCAATTTGTTTGCCATTGCCGCTGTCCGTGACCCATGTAGTCGGTCCAGTGTGACCTACAAGGACACCAGCTGACCTGGCACGCCTTTAGGAATGTTACCCAGCTGTGTCTCTATGGAAGGTTCATGCTACCTACCGTACATGAGGTAAAAGGGGGAAAACCCCGTGGAGGCATGTGGCACCAGTCTATATGCTTCCAAGACCCCAGGAATGTAAAGATTTCACTTGGTTTTCGTCTCATTAACGACGTGGCCGAGCATCGCTGTCAGGGTCCTGTTCAGCCGTTCAACCAAACCATCCGTTTGAGGGTGGTATGGGGAAGTATGCATTTTCTTTGTACCCAATGCCTCACTTACTTATTTCATGAGTTTAGACAAAAAATGTCGTTCTTGATCAGTGAGGAGCTGCTCTGCAGGGCCTTTGTCCATCATGTATCCATGAAGGAACGCATCAGTAATTGATTCTTCCATTTTGTCTGGCAGCGGCCATGCCATCGGCCACCTTGTTAGGTATTCTACCCCTACTAGGAGAAATTTATTTTCCCGTTATGAGAAATTCATTGACTCTGGAGACAACGATCGGTTGTAAGGGAGGCTGTGACCTGTGCCCCGGTGGTTCTCGACCAATGCACTCTGTGCACCACACGTCAAAGTCATTTACATCCGCAGACATGCGCAGCCAATAATAATCCCGTTTGAGGGTCAAGAGTCTTTTGTGATACCCAAGGTGCAGCAACTTATTTGCATAGACCTCCCGCATAAACCTGCCTCACATGGATGTGGGTACCTCCAGGCATCGTCGTTGAGTGATCGCATTCCACCGCATTAATCCGTCATGCAACACAAAGTCAGATCATTCTAGGATTTACTTGGTGATGCAATGGTAGCAGGCTCGCGTCATTGGCTTGCAGCTGACTCCATTCCGTATAGGTCAGACCGAACGCGTAGTCCCTGCACGGTTCCTTTGATGGTGGCTCCATGGGCTGAACTGCTGTTATCATCACCAGCATTTCCGGGGTATACATCTGCCCACACCTAATGTACACGCATACGGTTCCTTTTGACGGTATTCAGCACTTTAAAGAAAAGCACTTATATCAACAATCATGGGAAAATTTTGGCAATCATAATAGGGATAGCATTATGCATTTAATCGTAAACCATGACTACGTTTCTCACCGCTCATCCTGAGTATAGGCATGTTTCGCTCAGGGCAGCAGAATGGGCGATAATACTATATTTTAAGATTATAACTTGATTTGAAGCTTTCGTGACTGCAGGAATCCATACTCTTTGGTTCTTTCGGTAAAGTCACGTAGGTAGAAATAAAATAAAATAAAACAAATCACGACGTGTCGATCGCAACACAAGCCATCCTCATCAGGTGGAGATAGCTGTGGTGGCAAGAGGTTATATAGGTAAGAAAGGGGGAGGAGCAAGGGGGGAGAGAGAGAGAGGGGGCGTGTGGGGTGGGGGGCGCGTGAGCGCTAGGAGAAGAGGACGTGAGGCTGGGGGGGGGGGGGGAGTGGGCGGGCCTAGAAGTGGGAAGCTGAGTGTGGGCATGGGGGGGGATACAGAAAAAAAGGTGCTTGTAGACCGGCGGGTACGATGGAAACAACCACAACCAGTTAAGGCATTACCTGGTTAATAGCATCCTTCCAATGATTGTTTAATTTGTATCCATCTTCTCGGTTGAAGTTACGTCTATGTTTATATATCTGGAATCTACAAACTGAGTTGTACCTGCGGTAGCAGTTACATTGAGGAAATGAAACATGTCTCGGACCGTGTCCGCGAACACAAGGCAGATCTGAAACACGGCAAAACCAATACCTCTGCCGTAGCTAACCATTGTTATAACGCTTTGGGCTTGCTTGATATTGTTTTTTTCCGAGACCAAGGTACTCTGCAAACCTTCGGGCTACTATCAAAGGTTTGTTCATGAAGCCATCCAGATATATAAACATAGACATAACTTCAACCGAGAAGATGGATACAAATTGAACAATCATTGGAAGTATGTTATTAACCAGGTAATGCCTTAACTGGTTGGTTGTTTCCATCGTACCCGCCGGTCTACTAGCACCTTTTTTTCTGTTTCCCCCCTGTCCACACTCAGCTTCCCACTTCTAGCCCCGCCCACTTCCCCCCCCAGCCTCACGTCCTCTTCCCCTAGCGCTCACGCGGCCCCTCCCCCTACCCCACACCCCCCCCTCTCTCTCTCCCCCCTTGCTCCTCCTCCATTTCTTACCTATATAACCTTTCCACGGCAGCTCTCTCCACCTGATGAGGATTGCTTGTGTTGCGATCGAAACGTCGTGATTTGTTTTATTTTATTTTATTTCTTCCTACGTGACTTTAACAATAGCAATAGTAGTAATTATTATTGTAATTGTTTGTCCCACACAAAGAAGGAACAACAATAGCCGCTCTTGCGCCTTGATGAGCGGCGATTTCAGCGCTCTTTTCATTGGTCATAGGCTGGCCAGCATCAGCCACACTGTTTGGAGAAGACGTTTGCCCGCGTAGCTGGGCGTGACCATTAATTATTTCAAAAAGGGGGGTAAAATGTAGGCGTACTAACTTTTAAATTAACTAAAAAAAACGAATAGGCCTAGGATCTCTGATGTGCGAAACGACCCACAGCGGCCATCGGACCTACTCTTGCACTCAGAGAGATTTTGCCAGCAACGAGGAGGTACGACTATCCTCCTCTACCACTGGAAGGATGATCCCCAGTTCTCACACTAGTGACAGCAGGCGTTCTGTCACCAGTGAATCCAGCACCAGGCGATCCTGCCACGGGAAGGCTGCTTGGGCTAGAGTGAGCAGCGGGCTGTGGTACGCCAATGGCTACTTCCCCTCCCTCCATCGCCGGCTCTGAAACTTAGTTTGCACTGGAGGGAGTATTGTAGATCTCGGCCATCTCCTGGTATGCAGCCGCCAGTGTGATCTTCCTCTCCTTGGGGATGACATCATAGACTTGTAACACGTCATCGTTGAGTACGGTGGGTAGCGCTTTGAGGGCTTCCTCCTTTGACCAACTCAAAATATTGTACGATGCCTCGAATTGTCGTGGAATGCGCTCCAGTCCCTGCCAGCGACTACGAACTCACGTACTGGGCCCAGTTGCTTCGTTATTCGGCTGGCTCCCCCGGGGTCACCTGGTTCTCTTGAGCCTGGTGACCCACTCTGGCTGGCGGCCTGCTCTCTTCCGTCTCCGCCGTTCTCCGCCTCCTGCTGCTGTTGCTCGACGGATGTCTGGGGTCCGCCTCTGCCAGTTGAGAGCCCAATGTGGGAAAATAGGCCATCAGTGGCCTCGCAGCAGGTGGCACCTTCCCCTGGTTCTGTGCCATGCCGGGTCTCTTTTGCCGCTGGGGTAGGTTTAAGGGCCTGCGATTCTTCTGCACCCCGTTGGAGCAACGTTGTAACTTATTGCAGTAAAGTGAAGACTGCGTTCGTCAGTTGGTACACGTGGCCCTCCAATCGTTCCCATCTCTCGGCCGCCTGTGGATCTGCAGGGTTGAGAGTTTTTCCTGCCAACATTTGGCAATGCAACTCCGGTTCCACACCGTCGTTGTGCAGGCCAGCAGGCCAGCCGGCGCAGCCTCCATTTATCGGGCCATCTCCAGGCTATGCAGTTTCGGGGCATGTGAAAGAGTTGCGGATCCCTATTTGACCTCGTTCATAGTCCCGTTGGGCAGTGTTGTTTCCAAACCAGGCAAGACATCGCTTAGCCGATCCCACTGCTTCGACCACTGAAAGACTGGTTATTTTCTTTCTCTACAAGGTAAGGTCTTTATTTTACAGCACAGGTCCACACCTTCGTTCTCACTTTTTCCTGCAATGCCCCAAACTCCACCTCCCGCTCCATCTTTTAACCCCTTCCTGGCTCCGTCCCTCACCGCACTCCGTCTCTACCAATCATCACATCTTACCCGCACCTGGCCTAACCATCCCATCTGACGCTCTCCCAACCCTCCAGCTCTTTTCCCTTTTTAATGTTCCAGCCAATCCTCTTGCTCCCTGTGCCCTAACCAATAAGAGTGTCGAGTGTTTGCTCCAGCCTCCTTGATTACTCTGTCCCAGGGATCGTGTGGGACAATCATTACAAATAGATATTCTGATTCTGAATAATTATTTGATTAGGTTACATGTGTATTACATCATTACTAATCCACATTCTGTGTACAACATTATCCACATTCAATCCACGTGGATGAAGGCCCCTTTAAGCCACTGCCGTCTCTCAAAATCCTGCAATGTATTCAAATTAACCAAGCACATGCATACGAGATTATATCATCGTTCCATTTCTGACGAGACTGCTGGCAGAAGGGCGTCCACTTTAGAAGGGAGAGCCCCTCTGAAGGGTAGTCTACTTCACTTCAACGATGACCACAAGGATTGGATGAGGGGTGAGATGCCCGAAATTGGACCCACCATACGTGACACGCTGATTCACTGTAGTGTACCTATTAATACACTGATGGGTGGACGATGGATGGGGCATTTCTGAAAGGTGAGAAATAGAACCAGCGAGTTCTGGATTGCAATAGCAGTCTGCTTATACCATTACTCTTCAATATGATCTGCACGTGTAAATGAAGGCACTTAACAGAGTACACGATATGGTGATTGAACTATCACACTGCATGCACAATCATAATCATACGCACCAGCATGAACATGATGCAGAATCAGCAACATCATCACCATAGGCAGTACTCCCATTGTAATGACATCCATTCCTATATTGACCATCTGTACTCACACAGTGTACAAAGACCGAATTTCCCAATGACTTGTAGTGAGTGCTGTTAGCGAGCAACAATTTTTTATTTCGAAAAATATTTTACCAGGTAAGGCCCCCTGAGCGATATAGCTCTTTTTCAGAAGCGACCTGGTCACACATGATAGCTGAAGTAGTTTATCACGTGCAAATTTATAGCAGGCAAATGCACTAAACGCGTGTTTCTGAATGTGGAGGGAAAAACCGGAGAAAAATCCACGCGACCACGGGGAGAACATGCAAATTCCAATTATACAGGCGTCAAGGTCGGGATCGAACCCACGACCTCATGTATACCTTAACAGGTGGCGAGATGTTTACTATCTCGCCACCTGTTAAGGCCAACACAGTTCACGCGAGAGTAGCGTGGTCGGTTTCCATGCCGACTGATGGTTACTCACCTTACCAGGTATCAATTGGAGGCTGAGCCGACCTAGACCAGATCAAGAAGAAGTTGTGACATCGTTCGCCATGTTCTGCTCGCAGTTTAATGCAGGCGAGTTGGTTTGGAGCGCAGTGCGTCAATAAGTGCGTCAGTGGTCCTCTCCAACAACACGCATGCTGCTCACGGTTACGTCACGTAACGGTGGTCTCAATACATGCAGCTGTGAGATTTGGGTTATGTGAAACGTCTTTATCAGATGATCGCCAAAAGTGATTATAATTTGTTTACACAAAGGAATGGAAAACAGAGGTGAGAGTCCGATAAGGTAGGGCAGGAAGTCAGGAAGGGTGCCAGCCCCTCACAGCACTTTGCAAATATCACCATTTTTTCTTAACCAGCTTTTTTAAAGAAATAACCTGGCCATAAATGATAGCTCAACGAAGTGACTCGTCGTTTGGAAGCGTATAGCAGCCAAAGAATCTACGCATGTTTGTAAATGTAGAGGGAAACCCAGAGGACCCGGAGAAAATTTTACACTACACGGGACTGCACCTGCAATATACAGTACAAAAGTAATGACACGCGCATTCATATTGTATGTGGAGGGACCAATTATTAATGTGTAAGAGCAGCTCTAATAATAGATGGATACAGTGAAGAGGGAGGGTTAAATAATAATAATGAGATACACATGTACATACAGATTCCTGGCAAAATAAGAGACTCAAACAATTACATACATGCACTCTCACACTCAATAGGGGCACGCAAAATCACACTCACATTCCTTAAAATACATTTATAACAAATTATGTTTACACATCCCACCAGATACTCATTTGAGGCTGAGTCGAGGCCCAGGACCGATTGAGATAATCATCACTGGTGTTGGGCATGAGCAGAAATCAAACTCGGGTCGCCGGTTTCGTAGGGCAAACACACACTCACCTTGCCAGGTCTTAATTGGAGGCTGAACCGACCTAGAGGTGACTCAGAACAAGTTGTGATATCGTTCGCCGTGTTGTGCTCGCAGTTGAATTTGTTGGGGCCGCTCGCCCCCGCGGTCCCTCCTTACTGCAGGGTTCCGTCGTTTGCCGACCCCTCGCTGGTCTGCGACCAGCTGCTGCCGTCGCTGGGCTCATCGCCCGACGGCTCCCTTCCCTGGTCCGCCCCTCCGCGAGCTCGCGTGAGAAGCATAGCTCGTCGCCCGCTCTCGTTCACCTGTAAACGCTGCGTTGTTTCTCCGCCAAGCACACGCTCTGAATAGGGTCAGGGGTCGGACGACGCTGTCCTCACACCGCGTGAGTCCCCGCGGCGATAGACGGAGCGGGTACCTGCGGACGCACCGACCCCTCCCCCCCACGCTATGAGCGCACACACCTGCACACAGCACCACGTGCTTTCACTCACTCGTAAGACCACTCGAGGCTGCGCTGGGTTTATTAATGGTTTTACCTCGCTTCCCTCGTCTTGTTTTATGTTCCCTCCCGCCCGCTCCGCTATCAATCTGTCATACTCTTAACCGTTCCATCCTCTCCATGTGCAAAATCCCGCTTCTGCTCATTTTCCTTACTTGCCCTCTTCCACTAGGGCAAACTTCCCCTCCACATTAAGCAAGAACCCTCCCTGTGTAGTTTCTGCTCCACCCTCAAGACCCAGCTCTTCTCCATGGCCCATGCTTCTCTCGATCCCTAGGTACCCCCGTAATTCCCGTAACCCACTAACCTCCCTCTCCATACCCCATCCCTTTTCACCATATCACCTTGAGCTACCGTAATTGCACTACTCATAACCCTTGTAAAGCGCTTTGGATAAAAGTGCAATATACACATAAGATGAGATAAAGTAGAAAATACATTATTGTAACCCCCGAAATTAATAAAATTTGATGTGCTTAATAAAAATGGCTGGCTTTCAAAAAGAAAATTAAACATATCGAAAGGAAGCCACCCACTTTCATTCAGTACGTAACATTTTTTTAATTTCTGGGTTGAAAATCATGTATTTTCTATTATAGAGTGGAAATAAAAGTGTGTGCATTGAAAAAATATTTTTGTACCTATTTTTTACCATAAAAAATAGTTTTACTATTTAACTACTATTTTATTTTACTAGTTAAGGCCCACGAGAGCCATATAGCTGTTTTGCAGAAGCGACCTGGCCATAAATGTGAGGGGGGCAATGAAGTAGCTTATCATGTGGAAATTTATAGCAGCCAAATACTCGAAGGAGATGTTTCTTAATTTTGGAGGGAAAACCCAGAGGGCCCGGAGAAAAATCCCCGCGATCACGGGAATGACATGCAAACTCCAAATATACAGGTCTTAGAGTCAGCATCGAACCCACAACCTCCTGTATACAAGGCTAGATAGTTAACATCTCGCCACTGTTAAGAATAGCATCACTGTAACCCTCAATGCCGATTAACAAATCACCCGGACTTGGAACGTGCCCGATCTGGGCAGACCTCGAAAGCCAAGCAGATGTGACCATGGACAGTGCCTGGATGGATGCCCACCATGCCCAAAAAATGTTGTCATAGGGCTGCGGGGCCACGTTGTGGTTATATAAATTTTAACTGTGCGTATATGTGGTGGCCGCCTTTACCAATCCGCATTGACCATTTGATGTGAAGTATGGTGAAACGACCTCCACAACCAGCAGGGCATGGGGAGGCCCTTATTCAGCAGTGGATTGACCAAAAATTAGAATCTATGCTGCTAAGGGCATTGTGTGGCGGTCATCTTCACTAGTGGAAATGCTACATTCCCAGAGCAGGGACAATTTTAAAAACCACGGACAACTTCGTACAAAGTGCTACCTATTTTATGACCCTGTAGAGATGAAAATGATGGCTTGCCTATGTCAACCCTTAACCATATAACAAAAAATTAAGCATACGCATTGCTATACAACAACAGTCTATATAATGAAAGGTTAATAGCTATTACAATTAAAATAATGATCACCCCGATTGCAAAGTAGTGAAAAAACATTTATAACACGATATGCATGAAATGTGGGATTGTCGTATTTGCAATCATTTAGTACTGTACTGTATGAAAGACGACAAGACATATATGAAGCGACTCGAATGATGAACGACTCGGAGCCTCTTTTATTAGCGCACAGTAACAATACTAGGTCAGAGCTTCGTGTTTGGTCTTGAAGTTCGTGCCTTCCCTCGAACGTCCACTCTCCTTGTGTTCTCCCCATTTATATCTGTCGAGCCCCCTTTCTCGAATGTTCCCTCACTGTTTTTCCCCGAGCCAATCCCTGTCATTCTCCTGTAATGGATGCCAACCAACGCCTCTGGGTTCCACTCTGTTTCCCACCAATGCTCGTTCAAACCCTTTTCCTCCAATCACTTTAAAGTCTGCTTCCCAACCAATCACTGTGGAGGCCTCTTTCCGCTAATCGGAATCCTTGGCCTATTTTAGAATAACCGTTATGCTACACATTGGTTTGGGCTGAGTGTTTGTTAATTTCGGTCATTGCATCACCCCCCCGCCGCGCCCCCCCCCCCCACCCCACTTTGAAAAAAGAGCCATCCCGACTAACTTCAGGGAGGAATTACCAACCTACAGAGCATGGCGAGCCGAGGGGAATTCCAACCCAGAACGTGGTGATACGATATACAACATTACTGTGTCGACAGTGTGGCAATAAACAATTTTAGCAGCGCAGACATTGCACCTCCCATAATTAGGAATAACGACAATAGGATTATGGGATCAAGGGGTGCAACGGTCTGCCGCGCTGATCAGTCTATTGTCAGAACCATCGTATGCATTTTGCGTGGGTTCTTGTCATCGGATCGGCATCCTCTGCAGGGTCCCGCTCCGAGGGGTCCTGGGTCATACTGAGCTCTATGGGAAGCACAGGGTCATGCACTTTTGATGTGGGTGCTGCTGTCGGCCATAGCAGCTTGTCGTACACCCCAGACTGCGGCGAAACAGGGCATGGGGATGAGATGTTCAGGTGATTATGGAAATACGGATTTAGGTGCGATGGGTGAATGTACCAATGGTGATGTCCCGATTACACACGTATACATTGCGGCCACTTGACTTCAATTATTTCAACAGGGCTCTGCCATGGTCGATGCAATTTTGGGGAGGTATGTAGTGGGACCTGTGGACAATGCAGCCATGCCTCATCACCAACTGACCATGTAAGTGTGTGATTGAGTGGCAATTTGTGTCATTCATTTGCGGCCTGGGCATTCAATTTGTTTGCCATTGCCGCTGTCCGTGACCCATGTAGTCGGTCCAGTGTGACCTACAAGGACACCAGCTGACCTGGCACGCCTTTAGGAATGTTACCCAGCTGTGTCTCTATGGAAGGTTCATGCTACCTACCGTACATGAGGTAAAAGGGGGAAAACCCCGTGGAGGCATGTGGCACCAGTCTATATGCTTCCAAGACCCCAGGAATGTAAAGATTTCACTTGGTTTTCGTCTCATTAACGACGTGGCCGAGCATCGCTGTCAGGGTCCTGTTCAGCCGTTCAACCAAACCATCCGTTTGAGGGTGGTATGGGGAAGTATGCATTTTCTTTGTACCCAATGCCTCACTTACTTATTTCATGAGTTTAGACAAAAAATGTCGTTCTTGATCAGTGAGGAGCTGCTCTGCAGGGCCTTTGTCCATCATGTATCCATGAAGGAACGCATCAGTAATTGATTCTTCCATTTTGTCTGGCAGCGGCCATGCCATCGGCCACCTTGTTAGGTATTCTACCCCTACTAGGAGAAATTTATTTCCCCGTTATGAGAAATTCATTGACTCTGGAGACAACGATCGGTTGTAAGGGAGGCTGTGACCTGTGCCCCGGTGGTTCTCGACCAATGCACTCTGTGCACCACACGTCTAAGTCATTTACATCCGCAGACATGCGCAGCCAATAATAATCCCGTTTGAGGGTCAAGAGTCTTTTGTGATACCCAAGGTGCAGCAACTTATTTGCATAGACCTCCCGCATAAACCTGCCTCACATGGATGTGGGTACCTCCAGGCATCGTCGTTGAGTGATCGCATTCCACCGCATTAATCCGTCATGCAACACAAAGTCAGATCATTCTAGGATTTACTTGGTGATGCAATGGTAGCAGGCTCGCGTCATTGGCTTGCAGCTGACTCCATTCCGTATAGGTCAGACCGAACGCGTAGTCCCTGCACGGTTCCTTTGATGGTGGCTCCATGGGCTGAACTGCTGTTATCATCACCAGCATTTCCGGGGTATACATCTTCCCACACCTAATGTACACGCATACGGTTCCTTTTGACGGTATTCAGCACTTTAAAGAAAAGCACTTATATCAACAATCATGGGAAAATTTTGGCAATCATAATAGGGATAGCATTATGCATTTAATCGTAAACCATGACTACGTTTCTCACCGCTCATCCTGAGTATAGGCATGTTTCGCTCAGGGCAGCAGAATGGGCGATAATACTATATTTTAAGATTATAACTTGATTTGAAGCTTTCGTGACTGCAGGAATCCATACTCTTTGGTTCTTTCGGTAAAGTCACGTAGGTAGAAATAAAATAAAATAAAACAAATCACGACGTGTCGATCGCAACACAAGCCATCCTCATCAGGTGGAGATAGCTGTGGTGGCAAGAGGTTATATAGGTAAGAAAGGGGGAGGAGCAAGGGGGGAGAGAGAGAGAGGGGGCGTGTGGGGTGGGGGGCGCGTGAGCGCTAGGAGAAGAGGACGTGAGGCTGGGGGGGGGGGGGGAGTGGGCGGGCCTAGAAGTGGGAAGCTGAGTGTGGGCATGGGGGGGGATACAGAAAAAAAGGTGCTTGTAGACCGGCGGGTACGATGGAAACAACCACAACCAGTTAAGGCATTACCTGGTTAATAGCATCCTTCCAATGATTGTTTAATTTGTATCCATCTTCTCGGTTGAAGTTACGTCTATGTTTATATATCTGGAATCTACAAACTGAGTTGTACCTGCGGTAGCAGTTACATTGAGGAAATGAAACATGTCTCGGACCGTGTCCGCGAACACAAGGCAGATCTGAAACACGGCAAAACCAATACCTCTGCCGTAGCTAACCATTGTTATAACGCTTTGGGCTTGCTTGATATTGTTTTTTTCCGAGACCAAGGTACTCTGCAAACCTTCGGGCTACTATCAAAGGTTTGTTCATGAAGCCATCCAGATATATAAACATAGACATAACTTCAACCGAGAAGATGGATACAAATTGAACAATCATTGGAAGTATGTTATTAACCAGGTAATGCCTTAACTGGTTGGTTGTTTCCATCGTACCCGCCGGTCTACTAGCACCTTTTTTTCTGTTTCCCCCCTGTCCACACTCAGCTTCCCACTTCTAGCCCCGCCCACTTCCCCCCCCAGCCTCACGTCCTCTTCCCCTAGCGCTCACGCGGCCCCTCTCCCCCTACCCCACACCCCCCCCCTCTCTCTCTCCCCCCTTGCTCCTCCTCCATTTCTTACCTATATAACCTTTCCACGGCAGCTCTCTCCACCTGATGAGGATTGCTTGTGTTGCGATCGAAACGTCGTGATTTGTTTTATTTTATTTTATTTCTTCCTACGTGACTTTAACAATAGCAATAGTAGTAATTATTATTGTAATTGTTTGTCCCACACAAAGAAGGAACAACAATAGCCGCTCTTGCGCCTTGATGAGCGGCGATTTCAGCGCTCTTTTCATTGGTCATAGGCTGGCCAGCATCATCCACACTGTTTGGAGAAGACGTTTGCCCGCGTAGCTGGGCGTGACCATTAATTATTTCAAAAAGGGGGGTAAAATGTAGGCGTACTAACTTTTAAATTAACTAAAAAAAACGAATAGGCCTAGGATCTCTGATGTGCGAAACGACCCACAGCGGCCATCGGACCTACTCTTGCACTCAGAGAGATTTTGCCAGCAACGAGGAGGTACGACTATCCTCCTCTACCACTGGAAGGATGATCCCCAGTTCTCACACTAGTGACAGCAGGCGTTCTGTCACCAGTGAATCCAGCACCAGGCGATCCTGCCACGGGAAGGCTGCTTGGGCTAGAGTGAGCAGCGGGCTGTGGTACGCCAATGGCTACTTCCCCTCCCTCCATCGCCGGCTCTGAAACTTAGTTTGCACTGGAGGGAGTATTGTAGATCTCGGCCATCTCCTGGTATGCAGCCGCCAGTGTGATCTTCCTCTCCTTGGGGATGACATCATAGACTTGTAACACGTCATCGTTGAGTACGGTGGGTAGCGCTTTGAGGGCTTCCTCCTTTGACCAACTCAAAATATTGTACGATGCCTCGAATTGTCGTGGAATGCGCTCCAGTCCCTGCCAGCGACTACGAACTCACGTACTGGGCCCAGTTGCTTCGTTATTCGGCTGGCTCCCCCGGGGTCACCTGGTTCTCTTGAGCCTGGTGACCCACTCTGGCTGGCGGCCTGCTCTCTTCCGTCTCCGCCGTTCTCCGCCTCCTGCTGCTGTTGCTCGACGGATGTCTGGGGTCCGCCTCTGCCAGTTGAGAGCCCAATGTGGGAAAATAGGCCATCAGTGGCCTCGCAGCAGGTGGCACCTTCCCCTGGTTCTGTGCCATGCCGGGTCTCTTTTGCCGCTGGGGTAGGTTTAAGGGCCTGCGATTCTTCTGCACCCCGTTGGAGCAACGTTGTAACTTATTGCAGTAAAGTGAAGACTGCGTTCGTCAGTTGGTACACGTGGCCCTCCAATCGTTCCCATCTCTCGGCCGCCTGTGGATCTGCAGGGTTGAGAGTTTTTCCTGCCAACATTTGGCAATGCAACTCCGGTTCCACACCGTCGTTGTGCAGGCCAGCAGGCCAGCCGGCGCAGCCTCCATTTATCGGGCCATCTCCAGGCTATGCAGTTTCGGGGCATGTGAAAGAGTTGCGGATCCCTATTTGACCTCGTTCATAGTCCCGTTGGGCAGTGTTGTTTCCAAACCAGGCAAGACATCGCTTAGCCGATCCCACTGCTTCGACCACTGAAAGACTGGTTATTTTCTTTCTCTACAAGGTAAGGTCTTTATTTTACAGCACAGGTCCACACCTTCGTTCTCACTTTTTCCTGCAATGCCCCAAACTCCACCTCCCGCTCCATCTTTTAACCCCTTCCTGGCTCCGTCCCTCACCGCACTCCGTCTCTACCAATCATCACATCTTACCCGCACCTGGCCTAACCATCCCATCTGACGCTCTCCCAACCCTCCAGCTCTTTTCCCTTTTTAATGTTCCAGCCAATCCTCTTGCTCCCTGTGCCCTAACCAATAAGAGTGTCGAGTGTTTGCTCCAGCCTCCTTGATTACTCTGTCCCAGGGATCGTGTGGGACAATCATTACAAATAGATATTCTGATTCTGAATAATTATTTGATTAGGTTACATGTGTATTACATCATTACTAATCCACATTCTGTGTACAACATTATCCACATTCAATCCACGTGGATGAAGGCCCCTTTAAGCCACTGCCGTCTCTCAAAATCCTGCAATGTATTCAAATTAACCAAGCACATGCATACGAGATTATATCATCGTTCCATTTCTGACGAGACTGCTGGCAGAAGGGCGTCCACTTTAGAAGGGAGAGCCCCTCTGAAGGGTAGTCTACTTCACTTCAACGATGACCACAAGGATTGGATGAGGGGTGAGATGCCCGAAATTGGACCCACCATACGTGGACACGCTGATTCACTGTAGTGTACCTATTAATACACTGATGGGTGGACGATGGATGGGGCATTTCTGAAAGGTGAGAAATAGAACCAGCGAGTTCTGGATTGCAATAGCAGTCTGCTTATACCATTACTCTTCAATATGATCTGCACGTGTAAATGAAGGCACTTAACACTGAGTACACGATATGGTGATTGAACTATCACACTGCATGCACAATCATAATCATACGCACCAGCATGAACATGATGCAGAATCAGCAACATCATCACCATAGGCAGTACTCCCATTGTAATGACATCCATTCCTATATTGACCATCTGTACTCACACAGTGTACAAAGACCGAATTTCCCAATGACTTGTAGTGAGTGCTGTTAGCGAGCAACAATTTTTTATTTCGAAAAATATTTTACCAGGTAAGGCCCCCTGAGCGATATAGCTCTTTTTCAGAAGCGACCTGGTCACACATGATAGCTGAAGTAGTTTATCACGTGCAAATTTATAGCAGGCAAATGCACTAAACGCGTGTTTCTGAATGTGGAGGGAAAAACCGGAGAAAAATCCACGCGACCACGGGGAGAACATGCAAATTCCAATTATACAGGCGTCAAGGTCGGGATCGAACCCACGACCTCATGTATACCTTAACAGGTGGCGAGATGTTTACTATCTCGCCACCTGTTAAGGCCAACACAGTTCACGCGAGAGTAGCGTGGTCGGTTTCCATGCCGACTGATGGTTACTCACCTTACCAGGTATCAATTGGAGGCTGAGCCGACCTAGACCAGATCAAGAAGAAGTTGTGACATCGTTCGCCATGTTCTGCTCGCAGTTTAATGCAGGCGAGTTGGTTTGGAGCGCAGTGCGTCAATAAGTGCGTCAGTGGTCCTCTCCAACAACACGCATGCTGCTCACGGTTACGTCACGTAACGGTGGTCTCAATACATGCAGCTGTGAGATTTGGGTTATGTGAAACGTCTTTATCAGATGATCGCCAAAAGTGATTATAATTTGTTTACACAAAGGAATGGAAAACAGAGGTGAGAGTCCGATAAGGTAGGGCAGGAAGTCAGGAAGGGTGCCAGCCCCTCACAGCACTTTGCAAATATCACCATTTTTTCTTAACCAGCTTTTTTAAAGAAATAACCTGGCCATAAATGATAGCTCAACGAAGTGACTCGTCGTTTGGAAGCGTATAGCAGCCAAAGAATCTACGCATGTTTGTAAATGTAGAGGGAAACCCAGAGGACCCGGAGAAAATTTTACACTACACGGGACTGCACCTGCAATATACAGTACAAAAGTAATGACACGCGCATTCATATTGTATGTGGAGGGACCAATTATTAATGTGTAAGAGCAGCTCTAATAATAGATGGATACAGTGAAGAGGGAGGGTTAAATAATAATAATGAGATACACATGTACATACAGATTCCTGGCAAAATAAGAGACTCAAACAATTACATACATGCACTCTCACACTCAATAGGGGCACGCAAAATCACACTCACATTCCTTAAAATACATTTATAACAAATTATGTTTACACATCCCACCAGATACTCATTTGAGGCTGAGTCGAGGCCCAGGACCGATTGAGATAATCATCACTGGTGTTGGGCATGAGCAGAAATCAAACTCGGGTCGCCGGTTTCGTAGGGCAAACACACACTCACCTTGCCAGGTCTTAATTGGAGGCTGAACCGACCTAGAGGTGACTCAGAACAAGTTGTGATATCGTTCGCCGTGTTGTGCTCGCAGTTGAATTTGTTGGGGCCGCTCGCCCCCGCGGTCCCTCCTTACTGCAGGGTTCCGTCGTTTGCCGACCCCTCGCTGGTCTGCGACCAGCTGCTGCCGTCGCTGGGCTCATCGCCCGACGGCTCCCTTCCCTGGTCCGCCCCTCCGCGAGCTCGCGTGAGAAGCATAGCTCGTCGCCCGCTCTCGTTCACCTGTAAACGCTGCGTTGTTTCTCCGCCAAGCACACGCTCTGAATAGGGTCAGGGGTCGGACGACGCTGTCCTCACACCGCGTGAGTCCCCGCGGCGATAGACGGAGCGGGTACCTGCGGACGCACCGACCCCTCCCCCCCACGCTATGAGCGCACACACCTGCACACAGCACCACGTGCTTTCACTCACTCGTAAGACCACTCGGCGTGGCAGGCCTACGTTATCGTCCCTGGGTCTGTACCCGATCTATCGGAGGGATATGTTCTAGGCGGCTCTGGACTCTCTAGTCTCTTTCCCAATACCCTCTTTCCACTTACTCACGATTAGGTGCCCACGGTGTTCCGCTGATCCCGTCCTAATTGCATACCTCGATGCGTCGCACGGACGTCCGAGTCGCTGGGCTGGAGAGCGTCTCGTGGCCTGACTCCGGAGCAAGAGAGCCTCTACCTCGCTACATCCGCTTTTTATCCTATCTCCCCCGCCCCCCCGCCCCCCCGGGCCCTTACGCGCGGCGTGCATTGTAATTATCCTCCTCCATAACAATATTCATGCGCGGCGCTTATTCTAATTATGCTCCTCCATAACAATGCTTTATGCGCGGCGCTTATTCTAATTATGCTCCTCCATGACAATGCTTATGCGCGGTGTGTATTCAAATTAGTCCTATTCTTATGCCCCTCCATAATAATGGGTGGTCGGTCTGACCGCGCCGGAGCACGGCGCCTTTGTCATGCCAATTAGTCGTCTCGCTCCTCCTCTGCCTGCCCCGTCGATACGCGTGTGTGTGGGGTGCGTTTCAACCGCGGTGGCCGAGTGGCCCCTCGCCGCGACCATGCAATCTTAATGCCGGTCACAGCACCGCGGTGCGAATTAGCGTTGGGGGAGGTCGTCCAATTCCCTGGCCGCAGGAAACCGTGAAGATTATCCCGGTAAGGGCTTCTCGGGTGAAAACCGGTCAGCCAGGTGACCTCCCCTCGCAGCTCTATGGGGGGGAAATGCGTGCGGGTGTGTCTATGTGAGGTGAGGTGAGGGGGAAGCGGGGCCGGCTCCGTCGCTTGGTGGTGGCGAGGTCGTAGATGGGGCGCCCGCCGAGCGGCTTCGTGGCGGCGGCATCACAAATGCAGGTGAGTGGGTTTGGAGCGCAGTGCGTCAATAAGTGCGTCAGTGGTCCTCTCCAACAACACGCGTGCTGCTCACGGTCACGTCACGTAACGGTGGTCTCAGTACATGCGGCTGTGAGATTTGGGTTACGTGAAAGTCTTCATCAGATGATGGCGAAAAGTGATTATAATTTGTTTACACAAAGGACTGGAAAGCAGAGGTCAGAGTCTGATAAGGCAGGGCAGGAAGTCAGGAAGGTTGCCAGCCCCTCACAGCACTGTGCAAATATCACCATTTTTAAATCCTTTATATTAAGTTCGCTTGCTTGCTTGCTTGCGTGCTTGCGTGCTTGCATGCTTGCTTGCTTACGACCGTGTAAATATTTTGGTCGTTTTTTAACCCACTTCCCGTGATCCAATCGAGTTGACATTTTCCACACAGACTCGTTGTGCGTGACAATTAATGTTCGTGAAAAAAAAATTCCCAAAATTTTACACTTTTTAGGCAAAAAAAAATTATTTTACATATATTCAAATAGAACTCATTCATGGCTTTGGCTGAACGTCACAGTGTAAGAGCCCAGAGCGTAACCCCTCCACAGGCCGTGGCGGAGTAGCGCAGTTGGTAGCGCCCTCGCTTCCCATGCCAAAGGTCGCGGAATCGATCCCCGCGTCCTCCACAGGCGAATATATTTTTAAATCCTTTATATTAAGTTCGCTGCCACGCATATAAAGGATTTATAGTGAAAAATTTTGTTTTTACGGGTTATACTTATTTTAATTTAACCAGCTCTTTTTAAGAAACGACCTGGCCATAAATGATGGCTCAACGAAGTGATTCATCGCTTGGAAACGTATAGTAGTCAAATAATCTATACGCATGTTTGTAAATGTAGAAGGAAAAACCAGAGGACCCGGAGAAAAATCCACATGACACGGACTGCACCTGCATTATACAGTACAAAAGTAATGACACGCGCATTCATATTGTATGTATATGGACCAATTATTAATGGGTAAGAGTAGTCCTAATAATAAATGGATACAGCGAAGAGGAAGGGTTAAATAAGAATAATGAAATACATGTACACATACAGATTCCCGTCAAAGTAAGACTCAAACAATTACATATATGTACTCTCACACTCAATAAAGGCACGCAAAATCACACTCACATTCCTTTAAAGACATTAACGACAAATTATGTTTACACATCGCACCAGGTGTTGATTTGAGGCAACATCATTAGTAAGTACAGTATTTTTTCAGTATTTAAACTATTTATTATCTAGGAATGTTTTTGCATCGGGTATTTAAATGTTTGTCAATTATTTTGCTTTTAGTTTATTTGTCATACATGACAACTTATTTCAATTGTGTTGTGTCTATTTTTGGCTGGCATGTACCATTATTTAGGTAAGGCTTAAGAATTGAATATCGCGGTTTTGCCTTGCGACGCACTTTCCAAGAAAGTATCTGTGCTTCATTCTCCGTTGCGGCTCTTACGATTTCTGTTTGTTTTGCGATTACTATGAGTCATTTCACTATCTGGGAGTCTAGCGCGAGCTCATCGATGCACTACGCAGCTAGTACTTGGGTTAGTTGTGCCCTCAAAGCCTCTTCGAACCAGCACACAAATATATTCTGGTCTCCCTCCACAGCTACAAATTTTTGCACAGGATCCAATTGCTGATGCTGCCTAGAAGCCCTCATCTCCCGTCTTGTAGGCATCTCCTGTTGCCACTGTTGCTGTTGTTGGTCATGACCCAGAGCCCAAAACAGCAGCTGCGGCAAAAGCTCTTGGGACAGCAGCAGCGACCAGCGGCGGTGACAGTGGCGAGACACGGGATGTCAGCTGGGCCTAAGGAGTCTCCCGCAAGAACAGGCAGCTGTGTGGGCAACCCCAGAAACTAGCTCAGGGCCTGCGGGAGCACCGACGGCATCCTAGACATCTCGGCAATGATCAATGCCAACAGTCAGACAGTGGGAGTGGTAGCAGCTGCTCCTCGCTTTGCACCCCAGGGGATCTTACCTCCCTTCACCAGCCGCTGCAGTGGAAGGGTGACAGCTCTCACACCAGCCAATTCACTAGTTCTTCAAGCAGAAGTAGGCTTTCCCAAGCTGCCCCTGCTGTGGGCACTGGGGTCACGAGGACGTCTTTCAAAGCAGTGGGGGTAGTTGCCAGCATCAGTGCCAGCCTGGCGAAAATGCCAGGGAGGAGAGGGGCCCTCGGGCTTTGCTCGTCCGGCTCCTCCACGTCGTCTCTATGGGCTCTTTGGGCGATTGTATTGTTGGGTGCTGTGCTGTAACATTATAGACAAATCCTGTCACCCCAGGGTGATGCGAGGTGGCCGGGATTACGTGTGATAAGAGGGGGTAAGCGGTTATGAGGGGAAATCCACCAAACCCTCCATCTGATGGAAGCCAAGGCCAACTCGTGCTCCGTCCGTGGCAGACCAGTTGGTGTTGGGTGAGGAGTTAGTAGACAGGGCGGTGCATGATTAGTGGAAATAAAGATCTACAAAGAAGTCAGGGCTTATATAAGAAGTCAGGGCTTATATAATGAGGGTGGGACCAAAAGTTGCGTATTTAAGACAGCGCTTCCCGTGTATGGTGGGGGGGGGGGGGGGTGATCGACGTTCACCGGGGCCAAGGTGCTCTTACAGAAGAGCAGCTGCTGCAAAACGCTGCTTGCAGAGTGGGCAAAAAAATGGGCGTGAATGCTGTTGTACTTCGTCGCTATGAACAGTGTTGAGAGTACCAAGCAAGGCCCGAGACTGCCGCTGTGTGGAGCCATTAAGAGCACTGTTGTGAGTGCAAACCAAGGCTGAGGTGGATTCTACGTTGAAT
Organism: Lampetra planeri; assembly: GCF_965212315.1. NCBI lineage: Eukaryota > Metazoa > Chordata > Hyperoartia > Petromyzontiformes > Petromyzontidae > Lampetra > Lampetra planeri. Next base: position 2,010,675 of record NC_136154.1, on the reverse strand, counting down.
CCTGGGAGTGCTGCACTACAATTGGGACCTGGGGGAATCCTGAGGCTGTAAGTGACCTCGAAAGTGGACTCGCATACCCTGAGCTTCTGCTGCATTGCTTAGTCACCCAGGAGTGGAGTATGCCCCGGGGTTGGTGCGAATTGTCTGCACGGTGGTCTGTGATTTCCCTATCCGTGCTGTGTTCTGTGATCGCTCTCTTTGTCTCCGCGGTGTTCTGTGATTCATTATCGACACGTCAGGTCGCTTTGTTGAGCTGGTGAACTATGGGGTTATGTAAATGTGTGATCTTACTGTTGCCGAGAGTTTTGATGAGTTGGTTGTATTTGGTTGTCAAGAAATTATTAAACGCCACAATTGGTTCGCATCCTGTGTATAGTGTGGCAATAGTGCATAACGAATCAAGGCATAGTTAATTTATCCAAATTTTGTTAAGATGCTTTGTGTTCTGGAAAGAGTTATTTTCCTCCTTTCGGAGGTCGTTAAAGTACGTTTAAATATCAGCATTGGTGTCCTATAAAAAATATTGAGGACATTTCATGGAAGAGAATATGGATCCAAGCTCCTCTCTCTCCGCCATATTAACATACCCCCCAAGGCTGCTACCAGATGAAAATGAGTTCACACGAGGCAATCTTTGGGCTAGGATTTTATTGTAATTCCTCACAATACAAAATGTGCTTACCTGTAGGATGCATCCTCCCCCCTCATTCTGCCCATTTTTCCGGAACCTTCCCATCAGTTTCTATAAATCATCTTCTATTTCATTCCTGCCAAATTTTTATCCTGCAGTCGTTAGCCAATTTGCTACCCCCTTTCTTTCCGACCATGTTATCCTGTCCTTACCTAACCCCAGTGTGTCCCTACATGACCATTATACATGTGTAGCGGGCTCAAACAGAGACTCAGACGTGCTCTTTGGAGGCAACACATTTATTAACACAAAGGGGTAACTGCCCCTTTACCAGATAACAACCTATGGTGGTGGACCACCAGGTTAACTACGCTAATCACACTGGGAATAGCTACGAAGGACAGGACCCCAGCTTGGGTCCAGGTCCTCGTGTTGATGACTCTTTTCTGATCTAGAATGTAGATTCTTCAGGATGACAACAGCAGCCAGTCCCACTGGGGGTCACCGGCTTATATGCTCCGTGGCGGGGCTCGCTCCGCCCCTAGCCATGCCCACCTCCAAACCTCGAGAAGGATCTCCACCTGGACACGTTATCGCCCCAGCCCCCCTTTGGGGGTCCCCAGGTAGATACCTCTGGTCACGTGTCCTCCAGGTTCAACCAGAGTGCCATGCCCCCCTTGTAACCCAGTACCGTGCCCGGCACTCTCGCCCTCTATCCTGTAGTGGCCGGCACTGCGCAGAGCGTGGTGCCATCTGTGACTGTCAGTCAGTGCTCACCCAGCCTCGCTAGGGCCCGTATTGCATCCACATTCAGGTGGTGTCAGCGATGTCAATACATCGCACGCCGTGCCTCTCCCGGGCCGGCTTCACACAGTGACATCCAATAACGTCACTACACATGTGCTCGCCAAGCCCCGCTAGGGCTGGTATTACACACAGCCACCCACACAGTGCTGTCCACGATGTAGGAACATCGAACGGCACGACCCTTCCGGGCCGGCACCATGCAGTGACATCCCTGATGTCACTACATATGTATTGAGCCTGGTGAAATTCCATGAGCTTCAAAGCTATTTTTCACAGATGTCCAGTAGGGGTGGGTCAGAGCATTATAACAACAAACAATACAAAACCACCATAGAAGTACAAAGTACAGGAAAGTAAAACAAAATTACTTCAACAAAATATACAAATAAAAGTAAACTTAATTTTTTGCATCTTACCAGGTAAAGGCTACTGAGCTGTTAGCTTACTTTTCAGAAGGGGACCTGGCCATCACAAATGATAGCTCAAGGAATAGGCTCATCATCAACACCAACCAATACAGAAACTGAAAAAAGTGACCGAATAAAAACTGTAAGCAAATCACTAAAAAATAAATAACCAAATACAAATAAAGTATATACGTTCAAATTGCATAAGTACAATAATTTCCCAGCTTGGACAAGGCAGCAAAACCAAAAAAACAGTCCCAGACACACCGAGCCAACACCACACAATAGTAGCTCCTCAACACAATGGCACATTGACATTAAACGAGAGGTGATACACGGGTAAGGATCGAAGTTACAAACCACATTGCAAATGTGGTTGTATCCAGAACTGATCGTCCACTCCAATATATTTTTGAAAGATTATTTACGATGTTAAGTGAGGAAACAAGGTTGTTCCCAAACTTTGTGCTGCAATGGCAAAGGCTTTGTCACCCATTCCTAGTCTTCTTCTCGGGAAAGTTAAAAGGCAGATGGACGTCTTAGTTTTCTTGGGTTTGACAATGGGTCTTGGAATTGACAATGAGAGGAAGAGGACCACGTGGATCAGGTAACGTAGCGCAGGCTGAAGCCATCGCAAAAAGCCGGTTTACGTAGCCCAATACAATTATCCATTTTAACACGTTCATTGATATCCATTACAATGTATCTGCACACCTTACCCCCCCCCCTCTCCTCTGGCCTTCGTACCTGATTGGCTCGTAAGTGACCACATCTTATTTATCCCTCAATTTAAGACCGAAACAGGAGAATTTCTCTAAAAATCTCGATATCGCCTGATGATGCTAGTTGTAATTACTGACGAAACGTTGTACTCGAATTGTAAATGTTGTGGGTTTACTCTCCAACACACCGGTGTGCTGAACTAGTAACGAATTGGCACGTTTTATTTACTATTTGGCTATGTCGAGTGGTGGTGACGGGTTTAACGACACATTTATATTGACACGATCGAACCCAAAAACGCCTATTATGGGTAATGATCCATATTTTGTGTATGTCGTGCACCCTTCTCCACCTGACACCACCCAACGATGCTTGTTGAATTCAGCCACATTTCCCAATAAGATTTGTAACTTTGATCCATACTTATATATTGATAGTAACAATTGAATGTGAAATTGCATTGAGGGACTGCTACTGCGTGTTCTTCCCTTCGTCTGGTTTGGGACTGCTTTGCCTAAGCTTGCAATTATTACTCTTAGTTCTTTCGGTAAAATCACGTAGGTAAAAATGAAATTAATAAAAATAAAACAATAAAAATCACGATGTTTCGGAGGCAACACAAGCATCCGTCATCAGGTGGGACCGTCACAGCCAGATTTGCTGCATCAAGTGAGGCAAGGATTCAAGATGTAATCCCTTAAATGCAAGTTGAGGGGGGAGGAGAGGGGGGGGGAAGCTCATCAGAATGTGGTAGCCAATGAATGGAACGTATCGGGAGGGAGGGGGGCGGGGCTAAAAGAAGGAACGAAGTGCTACGTAGAACGTATCGGGAGGGGGAGGGGGGCGGGGCCAAAAGAATGCACGAAGTGGTACACGAGAGTCGGCGACGTGGACATGGTTGTGCGCAAGCAACTATTGTTGCACACGCCAACGTATTGGACGGAGAGGGGGAGGGGGGGCCAAAAGAGAGTGTGGGGTGCAAGTGTACATGGACATGTGTATGTACAAGCACCGGTTGATACACATGATAGAAAAGAACGAAAATGCCCATGTTTATACCAGTGCTGGCTGAACAATAAAGAGAGTACTGTTAAACACTGGGGATGTTAACACTCGGTAAAGTAAAGTAAAATAGTGCCTGTCAGATAAGATGGTCCAAAAATGTGTAATTAAGTCTTTTTTGCATGGTTGATAACATCTTTCCAATGATTACTAAGTTTGTACCCATCATCACGGTTGAAATTATGTCTGTGTTTGTATATCTGAATGGCTTCGTGTACAAACCTTTGATGGTAGCCAGAGGGTTTGCAGAGCACCTTAGTCTCGGAGAAAACAATCTCATGAGAGCCCACCGCGTTGTAGCAATGATTGGCAACGGCGGAAGACTCAATTTTTCCGTGTTTCAAATCTGACTTGTGCTCGCGGACACGATCAGAGACATGACGTTTCGTTTCCCCAATGTAACAGTCACCACAGCTGCAACTCAGTTTATAGACTCCAGGGTATTGCAAGTCAGGGATGACATCCTTCACAGATGGAATTAGATCACGGATTTTATGTACTGTACTGAATCGGACTTGGATCTTGTGTTTGTTTAGAATTTTGGAGATCTTTTTGGTCACGCCTGCTATGTATGGTAACGTGACAGTTTTGATCGGAGTTTCAAGTGGCTGTTTCTGTATGGTGGGAGAAACAGCTTGGCGGATGGTGCGTTCAGAGTATCCGTTCATCCTGAGGGCCCGATGTACATGTCTCAATTCACTGGCCAGGTGGTGTTGGTCAGATACTCTACTTCCCTTCACAGGCAAGACCTCTTCGGCAGTACTCAACTCAACCCAACTAGTCTCTTTGGTCAAGGACATGGTATTATCTCCTGATGATATCCTTGTCAGTTTTGATGTAGTATCTCTGTTTACCAAAGTTCCAGTGCCTGACACCCTAACAATAATTGAGGACTTGGTCCAACATGGATTGAATTCGGATGTACCTGCGCTGATTAGGCATTGCCTCACCAACACTTCTACAAACAGAATGAGGGTACCCCTATGGGCTCCCCCTTGTCACCAGTGATAGCCAACATGTTCATGGAAAAGTTTGAATCAGACGCCATCCAGACATCCACCCTGCGTCCTTCCCAGCATTGAACCACTTCTTGGACCACATCAACTCCAGACATCCATCCTTAAGATTCACCATGGAAGTGGAGAAAGATGGCAAACTACGATTCTTAGATATTCTGTTTGAGAGGAGACCTGATGGATCCTTGGGACATTTTGTCTACAGGAAAGCCACCCACACAAATTCCTACTTGAAACCAGATTCCGACCACCACCCATCTCTAAAGAATTCTCTCATCAAAACGCTATACCACAGAGCTCATGGCATTTCTGACCAACACCACCTGGCCAGTGAATTGAGACATGTACATCGGGCCCTCAGGATGAACGGATACTCTGAACGCACCATCCGCCAAGCTGTTTCTCCCACCATACAGAAACAGCCACTTGAAACTCCGATCAAAACTGTCACGTTACCATACATAGCAGGCGTGACCAAAAAGATCTCCAAAATTCTAAACAAACACAAGATCCAAGTCCGATTCAGTACAGTACATAAAATCCGTGATCTAATTCCATCTGTGAAGGATGTCATCCCTGACTTGCAATACCCTGGAGTCTATAAACTGAGTTGCAGCTGTGGTGACTGTTACATTGGGGAAACGAAACGTCATGTCTCTGATCGTGTCCGCGAGCACAAGTCAGATTTGAAACACGGCAAAATTGAGTCTTCCGCCGTTGCCAATCATTGCTACAACGCGGTGGGCTCTCATGAGATTGTTTTCTCCGAGACTAAGGTGCTCTGCAAACCCTCTGGCTACCATCAAAAGTTTGTACACGAAGCCATTCAGATATACAAACACAGACATAATTTCAACCGTGATGATGAGTACAAACTTAGTAATCATTGGAAAGATGTTATCAACCATGCAAAAAATACTTAATTACACATTTTTGGACCATCTTATCTGACAGGCACTATTTTACTTTACTTTACCGAGTGTTAACATCCCCAGTGTTTACCAGTACTCTCTTTATTGTTCAACCAGCACTGGTATAAACATGGGCATTTTAGTTCTTTTCTATCATGTGTATCAACAGGTGCTTGTACATACACATGTCCACGTACACTTGCACCCCACACTCTCTTTTGGCCCCCCCTCCCCCTCTCCGTCCAATACGTTGGCGTGTGCAACAATAGTTTCTTGCGCACAACCACGTCCACGTCGCCGACTCTCGTGTACCACTTCGTGCATTTTTTTGGCCCCGCCCCCCTCCCCCTCCCGATACGTTCTACGTAGCACTTCGTGCCTTCTTTTAGCCCCGACCCCCTCCCTCCCAATACGTTCCATTCATTGGCTACCACATTCTGATGAGCTCCCCCCCCTCTCCTCCCCCCTCAACTTGCATTTAAGGGATTACATCTTGAATCCTTGCCTCACTTGATGCAGCAAATCTGGCTGTGACGGTCCCATCTGATGACGGAGGCTTGTGTTGCCTCCGAAACGTCGTGATTTTTATTCTTTTATTTTTTATTAATTTCATTTTTTACCTACGTGACTTTACCGAAAGAACTAAGAGTATGAATCCTTGTAGTCACGAAAGCTTCAAATCTAGATCTTGCAATTAGTATTGAAAAATCGGAGTTATATATACATATTGTTATGTTTCAATTCATTGTATATATTTAGTGACGTGCTTATTTTGGTTTAGTTTCTTGTGTGTTTTTATTGTGTTGTTGTAACTTGCTGACCTCCCTACTGGACATCTGTGAAAAAAAGCTTTATGGATCATCGGATTCCTACTCCTGGAGTCTAAATAAAATTCTGATTCTGAATAAATATGACACGTGATGAACAATCCCACGTGCCAATGTATGACTGCGTCAGCACGACCACGAGTGATGTTGGAGAGCGAACCACAAACATACACACATTTGACAGTTGTAAGCCGACATTTCGCTGGTAACTACCAGATAATTGTGGGTTATATCTAGCAGTGAAACGTCGGACAACCCAATTGTTACGTGTGTGTAGATTGCTCTTCCACAACACGTTTTACTTGCGCGGCGATAACCTGCACATTGGCGCCCCCAAAACCAGCTGTGGAAACTCAATATTCCTATGGACAGGCCATAAAATTACTCAACTGCACAGAAAGGTGAATACACAGCAACAATGGTGCTTGTGCCAAGATAGGTCACGTGGATTGTCAAAGGCTCTCGCTGGGAGGTGGTCGCATGACAATAAAATGACAAAGATCCCCCGTCTAGCCTTACCAGACTGTTGGGGTAAATTCTGATCACGATTAGCACCTCCGCCGGCACGGCACACGATAGGGTGCGTTGGTCAATGCCATGCCCGTGTTCACACACACCACATCAGGCCCTCAGGAATGGCTCGTTCGAGCTAGGGCATACACCCAGGACCGGTTTAGATTTTAGCTATCTCTGTGATTGATTGTGAGTGGGAATCGAACTTGGGTATTTGCCGGGTTTGTTGCAGAGTGCAGTGCTAACCACTGTGCCACAGCTCCCCACAAAGACAAATAACCCCCGTATATCCTTAACATACTGTTGGGGCAAGTGCTGTTAGCAGGCATCAATGAAGGTCGGCAGGATACAGGAAGGGGGTGGGTGACCAGCACCACGTCCGACCGTCTTTGTCTCCCCAATGACAATTTTTACACATCGTACATAATCACAGATACTAATTTAAGGCTGAGTCGACCTAGGGGAGGCCCCAATACCAGTTCAGATAATCGTCCCTGGTGCTCGCCGTGAGCAGGAATCTAACTCGACGGGTTCGTTGTGCAACGCGCTAACTGCTGCTCCAACGCTCCCCACTCATGCACACCTACAAGTTTGCACTGTGTACAGCAAACACACACGAGGCCACATGCAAGCTACAGAGTCCCCCAAGCGTACAGCCGATAGACAGGAGGGCGACCACCGCAGAGATGGTCGATTGAGGTACGGATATTTGGTGGCATGTGGGAGAGAGATGTGTTCACTCATCAGTGGATTGATCATGGCTGGGGATAAGAGACATGCAACTATACCATCTGATGCGGCAGGTGATGCTGTCGTTGCTGATGACCCTGCTGCTGATGCTGTCGATGATGATAATGACGTTACTGATAATGAGTAATATACACAGTTAATTTAATAACACTCATGTTCGAAGTTTAAATATAAGGCAAAGTGACTTCCTGAGCAATTGAGCAATTACATATTGGCATTCATCTACAGCGTACATTCCCTGCAAATCCAGTGGTGAGAATGTTCACGTTCCTATCTATGGCGGGTCGTTTGTCGATCCAATCCATCGAACAAACGCAGAATCACTTCCACCAGGGGGTCGGCAACCAAAAATAATAAGAGACTTTTTTAAAATTAAATCGGTAATAACCCCCCTTCAATGTTTCAAGAGGCGCAATGCCACTGCGTGGCGAATGCGAGAGAGTGGTGGTGCTTAATAAGTAACGTCACGAAGCGGCCCTTAAAGGGCCACAAGCGGCTCCGGAGCCGCAGGTTGCTGACCCCTGACGCTTTGCACCAAACGGACAATTTAGACCAACCAAGATCGCTCCGTGTGAAGAGCGGATATGCAAAACCCACCAGTACCCACAGGTAACACCATCACGACCATCTGTTGGGGCCGCTGGTCCCCGAAGCCCCTCCCTGCTCCATGCCTATGGCAGGGGCTCCGCCGTTCGCCGACCCCTCGCTACTCTGCGAGCAGCTGCTGCCGTCGTTGGGCTCATCGCCCGACGGCTCCCCTCTCTGATCCGTCCCTCCGCGAGCTCGTGTGAGAGGCATAGCTCGCCGCACGCTCTCGTTCACCTGTAAATGCTGCGTTGTCTCTCCATAAATCACGCGCTCTAAACGGGGGTCAGGGGTCGGAGGGCGAACGACGCTGCCCTCACACCGCGCGAGTCCCTGCGGCGATAGCCGGAGCGGGGACCTGCGGACGCACCGACCCCTTCCCCCACACTACGAGCGCACACACCTGCACACACGCAACACCCACTCTCGCGCCGCTCTGCGCCGCGCTCCCACGAGGCGAGCCGTTGTATACGCAGCACTACAAGCGTTCACACTGCTCGACGAGATCACGCGAGGCCACGATTCGCTATTAATGATTTATTGCTTGCTACCTGCGAATTGATGTTAAATCAGTGAGTCGACGAGGCTGGCCTATTCTGATACCTTTATACCTATTCCCGATTTATCTGCTATGATTCTAATTCACCTTCTTACTCACTGTTAGGTGCCCATGGCGGTCCGTTGATCTCCTGCTCGCAGCGTACCTCGGTGCGTCTCACGGACGTCCGGGTCGCTGGGCTGGAGCTGCGTCTTGTCGCCTGGCGCTGGAGTGAGAGCGACCTCCCCCCTGCGCGCCCCCTTTATCCTCCCTACATCAAAGGGATGCGGCTCTCCGTTTTTTCTTAACAATGGGCTCGCGCCCCCCTAGCACGCGCACGGCGGTTCGCTGCGCCCCTAATATGCTAATAAATGAGCGACCTGTGCGGCGCAAATTCCATTCAATCCCTTTCTCACGCAGGCCCTTATTATTGCAGTTCATGCGGCGGTGTCCATCACAAAGGCTCGCCGTGGGAATCTGTGCACGGGCTCCCCGCGCGCCTCCCCTCTCCCGATCTATTCATACTTTCAGCTCAATCATTTACCCTCCCCAACAATTGTGCCTGCGCGCTCAAGCGCAACTATCCCAACCTTCCGTGACTATGCGCAAGAGCCCCTGCGGTCCTGCTACTCATGCTGTCCCGTCCTTCCCCTGCTTGCCTCGTCGACGCGTGGGGGGGGGGTGTGTGTGGGGGATGCGTTTCAACCGTGGTGGCCGAATGCCCTTTGCCGCGGCCATACCATCTTAAGGCCGGTCGCAGCGCCGCGGTGCAACGTAGCCTTGGGGGAGGTCGTCCAATTCCCTGATCGCCGGAAACCGTGAGAGTTAATCCCGATAAGGGTTTCTCGGATAAAAACCGGTCGATCAGGTGTCCTCCCCTTCCAGCTCTATGGGGGGGTGGATGCGTGCGGGTGTGTTCATGTGAGATGAGGTGAGGGGGACGAGGGGTTGGCTCCGTCGCTTGGTGGTGGCGAGGTCGGGGATGGGGCGCCTGCGGAACGGCTTCGTGGCGGCGGCATCACACATCACCATCATCCCCGCCGTCATCATTATCAAGGCTCACGGTTTCCCTTGGCGCAGCATTCGTGCAAGCGAACGCATGGGGCCCCCACGTGAACGGGAGCCTCGCTGGTGGCAGTCCCTGCGACGTTTTCTACTTGCGTTGAGGTGACGAAAATTAAGGGGTTTGCTTTGGTAGGGAGGCTGCCTTGAACTCACTTCTGGTCGGTCTGGCTCATGGAAACAACAAACTATAAGGGAGGTAACGCGGGGGAGGGTGAGTGGTAGGGGAGGGTTGGGTGGGGGTGCAAGCTGCGCATCGATCGTGGCGACACGAGTTTGATTCCCCCTCATGGCCAACACCAGTGACGATTATCTGAACAGGTCCTGGGCATCTCCTAGGTCGAATTAGCCTCAAATGAGTACCTGGTGCAAGAAGTAAACGTCACCACTGGGGAGACAAAGGCGACCGGGCGTATTGCTAACTGCACCACCCCCCTCGTGTTCCATGTTGGCCTTCATAGGTGCTCGCTAACAGCACTTGCCCCAACAGTCTCTGCAAGGCTATAGTGGAAATATTTGTCTTTGGGAGAGGTCGGGGACGTGAAGGGTAGAGGGAAGGTGACTTGGAAAAAAAATGTTCCCGCAAGCCAAATGTTTCCACGCAAGATGCAAGGTGGCGATAATAATCCCCACATGCCGTGGTGCACGTGTAGACGAGATAAAGGTTGTTAATGCTGATAGCGAGCCGGCTCTCTGCTGCCCAGTCTACAGTGGAGTAAAGTGATGCTCGGGTTAGCAGCGCACCTCTACTCTCGCGATCCCTGGAGGTTGCCTCCTCATTCCAGACCCAAACATAATCTCGCCACCTCCTTGCTCTGACATTCATCTTCCCGGAAGACACGAGGGGAACCATCAACCGCACCAGAACTTCATCATCACCAACACCAGGCCAATGCACACATCTCCGTCATAGACACAAGTCTCAGCAGTGCGATTGTGGTATTCATTTAAACATGGTTCTGGCACGATGATTTTGTGATCGTTCTGCACACCCTGCTACTGTCTCTCTGCATCCACGTGTCTTATGTTACTGTAGTGACATAAATGGAGTGACTAGGGCATGACAGTTTGGGTGACCCCGAGAGGGCATGTGACCGGATGAGGTGGCAAGGGGGGCCCAAAAGGAGGGGGGAGGGACACGTGATGTAGGGGCCAGAGTCTTCGGGAAAGATCTGGAAAAGGTGCGTGGCCAACAGTAGAGCCCGGCCACGCTGCGGCCCATAAAGGCCGAGTCGCGAGCCTTGATCAGGGCTGTTCTATGGAATCAACCCTCAGTGCTATGTCTCTTCGATCTTCGGTCTTCACTCGGCAACGTGGGTCAGTCAGAATGTTACTGACTGACCTGGTTATGTAGTTACCCCGTTGGAGTCTAGTTAACTTGTGTACGTTTAAGTAGTAGCCCTGTTGGGGCCGTGTAATAAACGTGTTGCCTCCAAGTTGAAGTGTGTGCCTCCGTGAAGAACACTACATTACTATTGGTTCAACTCTCTCTTGACTGCCCATTTATTTTGAGGGCTACTCTTACCAATCAATTACTTTTGCCAATTAAGGGCTCCATTTGCCAGGAGATTTCACTGCTGCAGTGTGGAGCCCAACAGCTCTGCCTTACTCTTGGGTAGTTCCAAATCCCTGACAAGGTCTTTTAGTTTACCTTGTGTTATGAGGTGTGGTTGAGAGGAGGATGGGAGAAAATCTGGGTCATGTGACCTTGATGGTTCAGGACCAGAAGTTTAATCCTCTTCCTCGTCTGACTCAAGTGAGAATGATTCTGGTGCATCAGGAACCAGTAGTCCTTCTCTGTGGGTTACTGGGCATATAGCTGATGGAATGCTTGGATAATGCACGGTCCACTTTTTCTTCTTTGACACACCTTTCCCCACTGGAGGAGCCATGTAGAAGTAACAATTGCTGATATGATCTGTTGGCTCTCTCCAAAGAATTGGTACTGCAAAAGGCATATATTTCCTTTTCCTGTTTAACCACTGGCAAAGATTTGTTGCACAAGTGTTACAGCATATGTGTGGGGCCCACATCATGTCGTGATCTCCAATTTTGCAGCCCTAAATAAAGTTGATAGGCTTTTGACTTAAAGCTTTCGTTACTGCAGGAATTGATATTCTTGGGTCTTTCGGTAAAGTCACGTAGACAGGTTCAAAGAAATAACAAAAAACTACGACGTTTTGATCGCAACACAAGCAGTCGTCTTCAGGAAAATGGGGGGGGTAGCTTCCAATCAAACTGTTTATAAGGGTTTGAAATGGGCGTAGTCCCAATGTCAGCAGCCAATTATAATGTAAGTGGTAGGCAGCCAACCCGACGGTGGTTGGGTTTCTACCAATCAAAGGGCTGCCAGGTGAAAATTAGCATGTTAAAGAGAGATTAGCATGTTAATGGAAGATCGCAGAGCCGCAACCAAGGGGTCGGCGCGTGAAGTGACTGTGAAAGCTCAAGTTTGAAATGGGAGTAAAGCACAACTAACATCAGAAGGTGGTAGGATGGGAACACCATAGCCAATTATGACTTAATCTGGTTTATAACGTCCTTCCATTGATTGCTCAGTTTGTACCCATTTCCTCGGTTTAAATTGTGTCTGTGTCTAGAAAATGGATAACTTCATGAAATAATTTTTGTTGATAGCCAATGGGCTTGCAAAGTACCTTCTTCTTCTTCCTAGCGTTGTTCCCGCTGTGGCGCAGGGTCCGCTTTTCGGCATTGTCTTCTCCATTTGGCTCGGTCCAGGGCATCTTCAGGGGATGCGTTGACCGTCTTCATGCATTCCTTTATTCGGTCCATCCATCGCTTCTTCGGACGTCCGCGTGGACGGCGGCCCTCTGGCTCAATACGCAAGGCAGTCTTGGCCACTGATGACTCTTCACTTCGCATCACATGGCCGTACCACCGAAGCCTTGCCTCAAGCATCTTGTCCGCAATGGGGGCCACACCAAGTCGCTTCCGGACGTCTTCGTTCCTGACACGATCCCATCGAGTGAGCCCGAGGCTCCATCTCAGCATCCTCATCTCCATGGTGTGGAGAGCTTGTTCGTGTACAGTTGTGGTTGGCCAGCACTCGGATCCATAGAGTGCCACCGGTCGGACGATGGTCTTGTATATTTTTCCCTTCAGCCTATCCGGCATTTTCCGATCACAGAGGACTCCGGTGACTTGCCTCCATTTCATCCACGCCGCATTGACTCGTGACCTCACATCAGTCGTGATGCTACCATCTGAGCTGATGGTGGAGCCCAGGTACTTAAAGTCCGTCACTTTCTTCAGATCTTCTCCGTCAATACTGATGGTGCCGTCGGTTTGGGGGCCACACTCCATATACTCCGTCTTTTTGATATTGAACCTCATCCCGTTTTCGTCCAAACGTTCCTTCCACAGGCGCGTTTGTCTTTCCACTTCTCCTCTCTCTTCATCTGAGAGGAGGACGTCATCCGCGTAGAGAATTGATCATGGAAGGGGCGTGTGCAGGTCAGCAGTGCAAAGTACCTTTGTCTTAGAGAAATCAATTTCGCGTGAGCCCACCACATTAAAACAATGATCTGCCACGGCCGAGGTATTGGTCCTACCGTCTTTCAGATTTGCGTCATGTTCACGAACACAGTCCGAGTCATGTCGCTTAGTTTCCCAAATGAAACTACTGCTGCATACACAGCTTAGTTTGTAGATGCCGGGGTATTGCTCTGCGATCTCCCATTAACATGCTAATCTCTATTTAAAGCTTTCGTGACTGCAGGGATTCATCTTTTTGGTTCTTTCGGTAAAGTCACGTAGAATGGAAACAATAAAATGATAAAAATAAAACATAATAAAATAATTATCACGACATTTCGGCCACAACGCAAGCAGCCGTCCTCAGGTGGAGAACAGGTCTGTCGAGAAGACAGAGTCTGAATGAAACACCCCAGGCTTGGAGTGACTATTTAAGCTGGGATGGAGGGGGGAAGAGCGCCTTGACAAAATCATTTGCATATCAAGAGGAATTTAGCATATTTATGGGAAATGCAGATATGCGATTAGTACTACTTGTGAAATGTGTAGGAGGTTTGGCGGGGGGTTTAAAGTCATTACGCCCGTGCATTATGCAGGATTAGCAGCATCAAAGGGAAGGGATAGGGGTAACATTAATAAAGGGAAGGAATGTTAATAGTATGTAGCTGCAGTAACTAAATCACCACGTAAACAACTATAGTCGAGAAAAATGGCAAGCTACCCTATTTGGATGTCCTAATTAAAAGGAGGCCTGATGGTTCAATAAGCCACTCTGTCTACAGGAAAGCCACCCATACGGATGCTTACCTAAAACCGGATTCCCAACACCATCCATCCCAGAAGAATTTCCTCATCAAGACTCTATACCATAGAGCCCAATGCATCTCCGACCAGGAACACATTGCCAGTGAACTCAAACACGTACGCCAAGCTCTTAAGGCTAATGGTTACTCCGACTACACAATCCGCAAAGCCATCACTCCAACCATCAAGAAGGATCCTGTTGAGGAGCCTTTCAAAACCATCACCTTACCCTACATTGCTGGGGTCACAAAAAAGATCTCCAAAATCCTGATAAAACACAAGATCCAGGTCCGATTCAACACAGTACATAAAATCCGTGATCTGTAAAATATGTGGTTCCAGACATACAGTACCCGGGCGTCTACAAACTACATGTCTCGGACCGCATCCGTGAACATAAAGCAAACTTGAAACACAGTAGGACAAACACCTCAGCCGTGGCAGATCACTGTTACAATTCAGTGGGCTCACATGATATTGACTTCTCCAAGACAGAGGTTCTCTGCAAGCCATCTGGCTACCATGAGAGATTCGTTCATGAGGCGATCCACATATACAAACACAGAGATAATTTCAACCGAGAAGATGGATTCCGGCTTAGCAATCATTGGAAGGACGTAATAAACCATTTCGGATCTTAAATGATTGTGTCCACGTTTACGGTGACTTTCAGACCGCGTTCCACTCACTGACATTGACTATATATCTTGTACTAGCAGAAGTACCCGGCGTTGCCCGGGTGAAAAATTTATTTCTTAATAACCTTACATATATACACAGATGGGCTGCTACCCCTGCCCCCCCCCCCAGCCACGATCTCCTCGGGCGCTGTGCAGTAATATGTACGGCCTATAGTGTGGTGGGGTGTCGAGGCCTAGTACCGTGCAGAGCCTCCGGCCTCGCCTAAATTGCCCACCCGGCTGAGGCTGGGTACTGGGGCCGTTACCCCCCCCCCCCCCCCCCGCGCTACAACAATACTGTGTAATCGCTATAATTTTATTATCTACCGACCCTATAATAGTAATTGCACACATTGGGGTGGGGGGGGAGTGAAGAGGACGTGAAACTTTGATGAATTTACCTCAGAGTCGCGTGTTAATGCGTGCGCATATTTTTAACGGGAATTAAAAATGGCGTCCACCCCGCAGCGAATGCGTCGCTACCCGTTGCCAGGGGCAACCGCCGTGGAAAACCAAACGGACCAATCGTGTCTCGCAAATCCCTCACATTTCGTCCAATGAAACTGCGTATGGTCCAGCGACACACAGACAGTCAGACAGACAGACACACACACACAGACAGACAGATAGATTTGCGATTTTATATATATAGATTCTCCGCAGGGAATGGATTCTTTGCTCTGCTGCAAGCTTACTTTCACCACTCTCCCATTGACATATTTCGTTGCTTCCTCTTAGTACCTTTCACGCGACGGTCAATGGTATAGTGTATAGCATATTGTATAATAATGAATAGTATTAAAATGTAATGTTTAATACAATGTATAAGGTAATATATAGTATCGTTATTGTATAGTGAATATACAGCAGTGTGGTATACAGTTGGGTGGGTAGAATAATACATAGTGTAATATTACACTATGTATTATTCTAAGACATAGGGTAGTGTATAGTAATACAGTATACAATTTAATGTTGGGTTTGTCTATGGCAGCATATAGTACGGGATAGACCTGTGTGATGTAAGGAAAAAGTTTAAAAAGTTTAGCTGGAAGCATATTACATTTTTTGCGACCTAGAATTGTAATGTATTACTTACGGTTAGTAGCTCACCTTATTGAGAGTATATTCAGCATACTGATGATACTATGTAGTTTATAGCTTTTTACGTGGTTGTTTAGTTACTGCAGCTACATACTATTAACATTCCTTCCCTTTATTAATGCTACCCCTACCCCATCCCTTTGATGTTGCTAATCCTGCATAATGCATGGGCATAATATGACTTTGAAAACACCCCGTCCACCTCCCACGCATTTCACAATTAGCACTATTCGCATTCCTGCATTTCCCATAAATATGCTAAATTCCTATTCATATGCAAATTATTTTGTCAAGGCGCTCTTCCTCCTCCCTCCCAGCTTAAATAGACACTCCAAGCCTAGGACGTGTCATTCAGACTCTGTCTTATCGACAGACATGTTCTTCACCTGAGGACGGCTGCTTGCGTTGTGGCCGAAACGTCGTGAGAATTATTTTATTATGTTTTATTTTTATTACTTCATTACTTCCCTTCTACGTGACTTTACCGAAAGAACCAAGAAGATGAATCCCTGCAGTCACGAAAGCTTTAAATCGAAACATATGACACTCTAATATGCAAAGGCGAAAGCATACGTCAATAAATTCATGGGCAAGATTATGCAATTAACGAAAATGAATGATTAACACACTTCTAACTTATTACGAGTTACATGAATCTAACTTACGAGTTACATGAATCTTATTCATGTAACTCGTAAGGCAGCAACTGTCTTTCACGATCAGTTGATATTGAACGCACCACCTTGAAATGGCAGCCCTTTTCGAAACCCCAAGATAACTTTACGGAACATTTCTTATTCGTCCGATATGCGTGTTGTGTGCGTGTGTATTGTTCCCTTGATAATTATTGTTTTAAGCAGAGGCAGGGCGCTGTGTCGGAGCTTGTGGGGTGGGGGAGGGGTATACAACCAGCGCTTCAGAGAGGTTCCCTCTCGCTCGGGCGTGGCAGCTGCGAGCCCGTAGCCAGCTTTCTCTCTCCGCAGCTAGATTGAGCGGCGTTCGCACGATGCGGTCCTTAAAGAGGCTCGGTCACTTTGCGCTTGATGGCGCCCGGGGCTTGGTGCTGCTCGTGCACTCTCTCTCTCCACTGCTAGATGAGTGGCGTCGGCACGACGCTCGCCGTCGTGGTGCGCGATGATTTTGTCGTCGGATAGCGTGCAGCTCCTCCGCTGCTGAATGTCTCGTCTGTTCTCAGCTGGTGCTGGTCGATGTATGCGTGTATTAAACACACGGCGCATTTGATGGCGCTGTCCTCTTCCTCACGGGCGGCCGATCAGGCTCTTGCCACTGCTCCGTTCTCTCTCGGACACCCGCCCTTACTTCAGGCTGCGTTGACTCAGGCTCTTTCACGAGAGTGAAAGCTGGAATTTCGCAAGCTTCACTCGCACTTAACCACACCTCGTCACTTCGTTCTGCGAGAAGCGACACCGGCCATCGGTGTTTGCTCCCTCGCGACGGCACCGCCAGCCGGAGCACGGCTGAAACCCAGCCTCGATCCAGACTGAACTCAGACTTCTGTGACTCTAACGACCCCTCCTCGTCCCATCTCTCTTGCGAGCCTCCCTCGCAACACTGCGACGCAAGCCGAGTCACAAGACTGAGCGCGACTCGAACCAGACTGAATTGCGTGATGTGCGTTTGTGTTTAAAACCCAAAACGTGAAAAAAACAGACGCCCCAGGAATGCCAGGCCCCAGACCCCCCTCCTCGCGACCCTTTGACCCCCCACTCCCCCTGAGTGGGTCATCCCGAGGCCAGACCCCGCCATACGTATTTATGGTTGGCATGTGTTTGTGCCGAACCGTTGGAAGACAAAGGTGGCTGGGGAGGTCCTGACGTTTGCAGTTTTTAATGGCATTCTACGTTTTTCCAAATGCCCAGTGTAGCCTGTGAGGAGTAGCGGGTTGTTTTCATTATTTAATTAAACAAAAACACATATATATATTGGCCTAATTATTCTTAATATTAATTTTTGGAAAAAGGGGCATAAATACAACAGTCTGCCCTTTTAAAAATTATCAGTGGTCAATTTGGCCACTGGCGATTTTTAAACAAAATAAATGCCCCTTTTTTTTCGTTATGAACCCATCAGCCGCCCTCGTGTTTCGGCTGTTTTTCCTTACAACACGCGCGTACATAACACAAACTTAGCATGGTTACGTTTGAAATTAGAAAAAAAAAAGTGAAACATCAAGGCAACAAGTTGCTTCGGTTCTTATCCATCATAACTACTGTGATTTTTTTATATTTTTTTTTTTATTTAGTTCCTGGGAAACGCTAGGTAGTTGTTTCGAATGCACTTATGCGTTATTTTCCTCATGTTACCTCCTTGCCACATTTTTTCCAAGTTACGAGTGCCTGGTTTACCACTTATCGCTTTGATCATTCGATCACGGTTTGCTGGTTCATTTTTGTAATTTCTCATGTCACTCCCTCGCGTCGTGGGAGTGTGTGGTGTAAAATTGTGCTGCACATAACCAGAATTCGCACACACCACCAACTTTTGCACTCCGTTGTCAGTGGCACTTGCCATCCCCGCGACAACATGCACATTTGCCGAGTCAGTGTGTCGATTCAATTCTGTGCCCCATGGTGTCTCCCCCTCCGTGCCCGTGAGGGTGCTGGATTTCGACACAACTCTCGATACGTCCTGGATATTCACCTCCTCCATTTCAGCACTCCGATTTACATTCATTTTTGTGTCATTGGAATACCCTCCATTCAAATGCTGACGCCTGCACTCCTCAGGGCGTATCTCTGTGCTCCATCTCCCTGCACCCCCATCGCGCGATCCTGTGACATGCTGCGCTGTTTTTCCTGCGTGATCCGGTCCTTCTCTTTGTCTCCGCCGTCCGCCACCCACTGTCCGACCACCCTTCACTGCAGTCATGCTTTTACGTTCGCTCGGTGCGTCAATTACGGGAGCAGTGCTTGCGTTCTTTACCACATTATTCGAATTGGTACTCGACGCATTTAGTTTTTCCTTATTATCTGTCTCTCTATTCCCTCCTGGCACAGTCAGCAGGGGAATCGGTCGGAAATGGGCAAATCGTGTTTGACCTCCCCTGTGCCGTCGCATCGGGTACTGATATGGTTCTGCTCTTGACCCCCACATCCTGCGATTCTCGTAAATATTTGGCCCAGTGCTCCTCCAATATGTGTGCCACCTTTTTTTCTGGATTGTTACCTTGCCATCTGTGTAATTTTGACCTTGCGTGTGTCGGGGCATGGGGTGCTGATATGATTCTGCCCTTGACCTCCACAACCTGCGATTCTCATGAATGTTTGGCTTTGTGCGCCTCCAATTTGTGTGCCAACCTCTCTCTGGGTTATTTTGCCATCTGTGCGTGGGTGTTCGCTCCTCTCGGCATTGTGGGGCTGCTTTGTGATTTTTATTTCTCTCTGAGAGGCTGGGTTCCTAATCCCTCTCCCTGTGTTCTGATCCGAATTATGATTCTTAGCTCTGTATAGCCATGTCATGTACGCCTTGCTCTCTATGCGGTGTAAGGAGGCTGTCTCTGGGTTCAAAACCATTCTCACAATTTCTGTAATCTCTGGACTCAATGATTCAAAAAACATAATTTTGAACATTTTGTCACCCTCGTGATACTGATTCACATCGCCTGCGTAGTACGCTCTTTTAAATTGTAGGAGGTAATCTCGCGGATCCTGGTCCATGCCCTGGGTCATCGATTTTACAGCATAAAACCCCTCAGTGAGTGTTGAATATTCTCCAAACTTCAGAATCACTGCCAGGCTCAGTTGTTGGAAATCATTCCTAACCTTGTATGGTAGCGACTTTACCCATGGTATAGATTGTCCATGTAAACTCCTTTTCAGCAGACTCGCTTTCTCATCCCGTCTCCTCAGACCTCTGATCATTGCCTCCTCTTCTACTGTTGCGATGTGGGTGTGTATATCTCGATTCTTATTGGGTGGGTCAAAATCGGAAATTCTCACGAGAGCTTTGTCCATCAATTTCAGAATTTTACTATCGAACGAGTATTCGGAAAGTTGGTCGTCGTCAGAGGAGTCAGCGTCAGATGAGCTGTTACTTTGATGTGTGCTGTGTCGGGCTTTTTTGGGTGGTGTGCATTTTTTTGGTGAGCTGTCTGGGCTGTGTCGCTCGTGTTGCCAATTTCCTGCAGTTTTTGCCTCTGCCCTTAGTGGAGCATATTCTGGAAACTTTCTTTTAAAATTTTGTCTCCCTCTGACTCCGGGATTGTCATTCTCCCCTGTTGCCTGCTGCATCTGTATTTCCCCATCCCTTCTCTCGCGTTGCGAGGGGGTTTCTTTGTCAAAGTTATTTTGATTGATAACCATGCTTTCTGTGCGATCTGTCCCTAGACTACGTCCACGTACCCAAGAGTGTGGTGTATTGCTATTTTCATATTTGTTCTGTGGATCAACGTCTATGAGTTTCGCTGGTGTCACGAGCCCTGATTCCTCCTCCCTTGCGAGGGTGTGGGGACATTTACCTCGTTGATTAGAGACGGTTTCTCTCCCGTTTCCTTTCCGAATTTTTCCTCATTCCACAATCTCTGTCTGTATGCCTGTGTGAGAAGACATGAGTCCTGTCCTGCTTTTTCTGCAGTTTTTACATCGTGTTCGCCTTCGTCACATTTTATCCAGTCAATTAGTTTCCCTCGATGTGTCTTAGTGTCATCGATACAGCTCCCTTCCCATATGTATCTCTGCCTTGTCTGTTCTGTAGCAGAACTGCCTGTACGTTTTAATACGAGTTCCCAGTATTCCGCAATCCATTCAAAAATTCCTCCTAATCCTAGCATTTCATGTGTGGCAGAGCTACTCTGACATTCCCCTTCAGAGTGCATATAAAAACAATTGTGTCACAGAACGTAGTCAGTTTGACTCGTGTTACTCTGGTATTTTCCACTTCAGAGTGCGTATTTCTAACACAATTTTATCACAGGATGCAATCGGTTCGATATGATATTATCTTAATCCCACTGTCTTTGTTCCAACCTGCCATTCTGGAGTTTCGCCTCAGAGTGCGTTTTTTAAAAGTTTTATGCCCGTTTACAATCACAAGGCAATGTTGGATCACAATACTCTGGTTAACACGTAGTGTTTCGTTCCTATATCCATGCAAAACACTGTCTGCGAGAGATCCTGGACGATGCCACCCATTATGTTGTATATGTCGGGTTATGAAATTTTGATACATATTTTTTTAAAAATTGGAGAAATGCGTAAATCGCGGAAATTATGCTAATGTATGTAATTATATGCATAAATTATGATAATGATGGAAATACTCGTGTTAATTTATGCGAATGCTTGCTATTATGTTAATGTGAATAGTTATGATAATTAGGCTTAGCTTCGTTATCCAAAGTTGTATGAATCGGGATAAAACGATTATCTTTGATTAAACATTTATTGATTATCTTAGTGTGTTTATGTTATGTTAGGTCTCCAAATTAATATCTCAACGCAAGATACAGTTCTTATAAATAAGAGTTTTGCATGGACTTGGAAAGAAACACTCAACCACTTTTGTGTTAAGCAATTTTAATTCTAAACAAACATATGACACTCTAATATGCAAAGGCGAAAGCATACGTCAATAGATTAATGGGCAAGATTATGCAATTAACGAAAATAAATGACTAACACACTTCTAACAATCTTATTCATGTAACTCGTAAGGCAGCAACTGTTTTTCACGATCAGTTGATATTGAACGCACCACCTTGAAATGGCAAGCCTTTTCGAAACACAAAGATAACTTTTTGAAATAGTTTTATTCGATGTGCGTGTTGTGTGTGCGTTGTCCCCTTGGTAAATGAATTAATTAAATTTTCTTTAGAGCCGGGAGTTGTGTGGTGAGCTTGCGGGGTGGAGGAGGGGCATACACACAGCGGCTTCACTCCCTGCTTGCTCGCGCGGGCGTGTCTGCAGCCTTTGGCTCACTCTCTCCACTGCTAGATGACGAGTCGTCGGCACGATACGGTCCTTGAAGAGGCTCGGTCGCTTGACGCTCGGTGGCGCCCGGGTGGTGCTGCTCGTGCACTCTCTCTCTTTCTCCACTGCTAGATGAGTGGCATCGGCACAACGCTCGCCGTCGTGGTGCGCGATGATTCCGTCGTCGGATAGCGCGCAGCTTCTTCGCTGCTGGACGTCTCGTCTGTTCTCAGCTGGTGCTGGTCGATGTGTGCGTGTATTAAACACACATCACATTCGATGGCGCTCTCCTCTTCCTCACGGGCGGCCGATCAGGCTCTTTCCACTGCTCCGTTCTCTCTCCTTGATCGTGCAGCTGCCAACTTCACACGGACACCCGCCCTTACTTCAGGCTGCGTTGGCTCAGGCTCTTTCACGAGAGTGATAGCTGTAATTTCACAAGCTTCACTCGCACTTAACCACACCTCGTCACTTCGTTCTGCGAGAAGCGACACCGGCCAACGGTGTTTGCTCCTTCGCGACGGCACCGCCAGCCGGAGCACGGCTGAAACCCAGCCTCGACCCAGACTGAACTCAGACTTCTGCGACTCTAACGACCCCTCCTCGTCCCATCTCTCTTGCGAGCTTCCCTCGCAACGCTGCGTCGCAAGCCGAGTCACAAGACTGAGCACGACTCAAACCAGACTGAACTGCGTGATGTGCGTTTGTGTTTAAAACCAAAACGTGAAAATAACAGACGCCCCAGGAATGCCAGGCCCCAGACCCCCCCCCTCGCGACACTTTGATCCCCCACTCCCCCTGTGTGGGTCATCCCGAGGCCAGACCCCGCCATACGTATTGATGGCTGGCATGTGTTTGTGCCGAACCGTTGGAAGACAAAGGTGGCTGGGGAGGTCCTGACGTTTGCAGTTTTTAATGGCATTCCACGTTTTTCCAAATGCCTGGTGTGGCCTGTGAGGAGTAGTAGGTTGTTTTCATTATTTAATTAAACAAAAAAATATATACTGTATATTGCCCTAATTATTCTTAATATGAATTTTTGGAAAAAGGGGCATAAATACAACAGGTCCAATACTTGCATTGTCTTTGTACTGTTTGCCTTTTAGGCGTTGTTCCCTGGTCTAGCACTGGTGGTGAGACAAGGCCATAACAAAGGCAGTCTCTGGTGTACGCCAATCGGTTTCAAAAACAGTGCATATATTTCGATTTAAAGCTTTCGTGACTGCAGGGATTCATCTTCTTGGTTCTTTCGGTAAAGTCACGTAGAAGGGAAGTAATAAAATAATAAAAATAAAACATAATAAAACAATTCTCACGACGTTTCGACTACAACGCAAGCAGCCGTCTTCAGGTGAAGAATGAGACACTGCCAAGCTAGGAGCTTATATATAAGCTGAGTTGGAGGTGGAAGAAGAAGAGAGCCTTAACAAAAGAATGTGCATATCAAGAGGAATTTAGCATATTCATGGTAAATGCGTAAGAGGTGGGCGGGGGGGTTTCAAAGTCATATTATGCCCATGCATTATGCAGGATCAGCAGCACCAAAGGGAGGGGGGGTAGCATTAACAAAGGGAGGGCATGTTAATAGTACCCTGGCGTCTACAAACTAAGTTGCCTCTGTGGTAGCAGTTACATTGGAGAAACCAAACGACATGTCTCGGACCGCATCCGTGAACATAAAGCTGACCTGAAACACGGTAGGACAAACACCTCAGCCGTGGCAGATCACTGTTACAATTCAGTGGGTTCACATGACATTGACTTCTCCAAGACAGAGGTTCTCTGCAAGCCATCTGGCTACCATGAGAGATTCGTTCATGAGGCGATCCACATATACAAACACAGAGACAATTTCAACCGAGAAGATGGATTCTGGCTCAGCAATCATTGGAAGGACGTAATAAACCACTTCGGATCTTAACTGATTGTTGTTCACGTTTATGGTGACTTTCAAACCGCAGTCCACTCACTGGCATTAACTGTGTATCTTGTGTTCTCCACAGGGAATGCATTATTTGCTCCGCTGCGGATCTCCTGCCACCGTTTTCCCAGTCACATGTTTCATTGCTTCTACATACTATTAACATGCCCTCCCTTTGTTAATGCTACCCCCCCCCTCCCTTTGGTGCTGCTGATCCTGCATAATGCATGGGCATAATATGACTTTGAAACCCCCCACGCCCACCTCCTACGCATTTACCATGAATATGCTAAATTCCTCTTGATATGCACATTCTTTTGTTAAGGCTCTCTTCTTCTTCCACCTCCAACTCAGCTTATATATAAGCTCCTAGCTTGGCAGTGTCTCATTCTTCACCTGAAGACGGCTGCTTGCGTTGTAGCCGAAACGTCGTGAGAATTGTTTTATTATGTTTTATTTTTATTATTTTATAACTTCCATTCTACGTGACTTTACCGAAAGAACCAAGAACAAGTGCATATATTATTATCAGAGTCTGTTTGTCTGCAATTTTTTGCCACAAGTACGTTTGGCTAATGCAGATTTGATGCCTTTTAAAAGTTATCTACGTGGTGTTTGAACATCTTAACACAACTCTTGCTTTATTACCAGAAAGGGTAAAACCTATTCTTATTTTTCATCAAGAACGCTAAAGTTCATAAAAGACCATGCATGTCACCTCTTCTTACAGTAATGCATCACACTGAATATGTAACTCCACATATTCTGGCCTATCACTGGGCCGACTATCTTCTTCATCCACCTGGCCACTCATCCATTGGAGTATCCAGCTCTCCTCCCCCACAAGTCCTACCCGAATCTATCCAACACTCAGTGGCTTCAATCACCGCTCCCTTCTTGCGCTTCACACCCCCGCCCCCTCTCCACCCTATGACTCTCTCTAGGTGCTTTCTTCCTATTTAACTCCCTCCAAGTGGGATCCCTCCCCTTGGCTCGAGATATTAACTAGCTTGCCTGGTATACAGGAGGTCGTGGGTTCGATCCTGACCCCGAGGCCTACTGTATAGTTGTAGTTTGCGGTGTTTCTCCCTGTGGCCGCGTGGGTTTTTCTCTGGGTCCTCTGGGGTTCCCCTCCACATTTAGAATAAACATCAAACATTTAGAGTGTTTGCCTGCTGCCAAACATATCCAACTGTGGATAAGCCACTTCATTTGTGGCTAGGTTTCTTCTGAAAAAAGAGCTTTATTGCTCAGTGGGCATTACCTGGTAAAATAACCCCATGATATCAACCGTGATCTACACAACCATGGGCCATATGACCCAAAGACTGACTTTCCACCCCTCTCTTCTCCACCACCTGTCCATCAGGACTGATGGCCCTGATAATTCTGGCCAGTTTCCCCTGAGCCAGGTGGTTGACAATCAAAAATGACGAAGAAAAGACACTTTTTCAAATTTGGTGAAAAACCCCACAATATTTCATGAGCCGCAATGCCATGTACGTATGTAGAGGAGAGAAATACGTGGTGCGCACAGTTAAGCGGGTGCAACGGAGGGCAAACAGGTTTGTGCGTTGCAACATGAGGTTTGCACTGACAAACCGACAGTAGTTAAGGGGAGAAGCGGGTGCAACCGAGGCCGAACAGATTAGCGTGTTGCAACACGAGGTTTGCACAGACAAACCGCCAGTAATTAAGGGGAGAAGTGGGTGCAACCGAGGTCGAATAGGTGCTACGCTGTGACTAGAGGTTAGTGCCTAGGAGACTGGAGATGGGGGTTGATGATAAGAGATGAATGGGACAACTGGCGCTGGCCTGGCGGTAGCTTAAGTAGAAGCACGTGAGGACTCGGGATGAGCAGGGGGATATAAGCGAGAGTGTGTGTGAGCGAGAGGAGTTGTTGCTAGGAACCAAGAGTGAAGACATCTCCCCACTGCTGCTCCAGCCATCAACGGGACCTCAACCCTTACGCATCACCGGATGGGTGTTGGTTGAACCCCCCGCCCGGGACAGATGGGTGAGCGGGTCTGAGGGAGCATAGGTGAGGGCAGCGGTGGAGATGCGAAGTTGCTGTGTGCAGAGTCGCTGACTGCAGAGCTGCTGTGTGTAGAGTCGCTGAGTGCGAAGACGCTGTGTGTGAAGATGATGTGTGAGGAGTCGTTGAGTGCGGAGATGCTGTGTGCGGAGTCACTGGGTGTGAAGCTGCTGTGTGCAGAGTTATTGAGAGCAGAGCTGCTGAGTGCAGGATAAGTAAGGTACAGAATAGATAAGAGCGGGAGAAGTTAAGTATATATCACCGTACAGCTAGTTAAAGGAGTGCCTATAACTGGCGCAAGAACAGGTGAATAAAGTGTAAGCAGGTGACTTGTTACAACGTGTCGGTGTGAGTAATTTTTGAAGACACTACATTTGGTGCCAGAAGTGCCAACGAACCTTCGCCGTCATGTCCAAATCGGCAATGAAACGTAAGAACGCACCTGTTGAGTCGTCTGACAACAACGCCGAGCAAGACGTCCCTCCAACAGCTCCGGTTGCCGGAGCTCCGAGCGCCCACTCCGACAACGTGCTTCAGTCGGCTCAAGAATGTGTGGCGAGTCCAGCCCAGCCGCCTCATCCGCAGAGCTGGCTGGACATCGCTGGTCACCTGGGGAGATTGCTGTCAGCCGCCGCTCATCTCTTCGAGCGGATGACTGCTACGACTTACACTGGACGCCAAGACACGCTTCCCACCGCTGTGACTGGGGCACTGGACCTTCCTGCCATTTTGGTGGTTGAAGCCCTGTTCCACTCGTCCTCCATTTCGGGCGATCGGCCCGTGGCTCAGCAGCAACTGCCGACTTCCAAGGTTGAAGGCACTCCCAAGTTCCAACAGCTGCCACCGGTGCATCAGTTCACTGCTGCAGGATGAGATTGGATGGCTTTTTGTCATCCAAACGAGGCCGCCTACATCTCAGTGGGATGGACATCCCGGGAGGCACTTCAAGCTCTTCCCACGGCCCTCGATGACGACACGCTAGCCGTTTTTATCGCCATCCCCTAGTCGGATAGAGTGACCCTCGAGCACGCTTAGACTGAGATGGCCACTATTTTTGATCCCCTGTCTAATGTTCGGAGAAGATTCAGGCTGCGGAGACGGGGTGAGAGCGAGATGCCGCTGGCCTATCACAGTACACTCCTCACCTTGGGGTACGTGGCTTTCCCTCGCATGGACAGAGTCGCCTTGGATTCCCTCGTCTTGGAACAGCTTCTCTCCTTGGCTCAGGGTTTGGGGTCACCCTCGCGGTGGCAGAGGAAGACAACCTGACTTCTCTGCAGGTGGCCCGCGGCATCCAAGCGCACCTCAACCTTAAAGACTTACCGGTGGTGGCGGCCAGTGCAACAGGGCCGGCCGTGGATGAGCATGCATGTGCCTACTTCACCCGGGGAATGGAGGGAAGGAGCGCTGGCCTGCGACCATCAGCACGGGAATGGCGCCCCAGGCTAAGCCAACCAACCCTTTGGCGGTCTTATCGTACCTGCTACAGGTGCGGCTGCCCAGGCCACATCGCCATCGACTGCCACCGTGGGACCGGAGGGTTCTCGCCACATCCATCCTGCAGCTTCAACACCTCCTTTCGCAATACACAGGTCAGTCTGGACGCATCAGACACACGGCCGCTTTTGTCCCATCATCCATCTAGCATAGGTTGCATGCAGACTCATCCTGTGGAATCTCATCCCATCGCAACTCGGAAACAGGGTCCGGGGTTGTTAGCATGTTGGCCGCGCAGTGTCGAGCAGTGGAACACACTGGCTCATCGCGTAGTGGGTGCCGCAGCGGGTTCCCCAACAGTTATAGGGTTAATCCAAGGGATCCAGGTTTGTCTGTTGATAGATACCAAAGCCGTTGCGACTATGGTCTCCGAGGCTGTGTTTCATACATTACCTTCGTCATCCGATCCTCTTACCCCCGTGGAGAGTGCTTGTGTGGCAGCTAACGGGGGAGTCTGGGCATAATGTGTCAGATGTTGGCCTCTGTGCAAATTGGGGAAATCTTTTTGGAAGGGCATATATTGGTTTTACGGACATTGGCCGTGCCCTGTTTGCTGGGTACATATTTTCTATGCAGGATGCCCTTGAAAATTCTCATTGACCAGGAGTGTATTGAATTACCATTGGGACAGCGGTTGCTGTTTCTGAACTCCCCTGGTCGACAACCATCGCAGAACACTGTCATTCATGAGATGGCTAGCCAAACCGTTAGGTGACTCCGGGTTCTCAAATGCTCGTACCACTGCGGTTACCTTCACCAGGCCCGGAGGAGGGGATCCTGCTAACCCCTTCTAACGCCGTGTTGTGATCTCCTTCCCTGACGGGGGGCTATGACTATTGTATCCACTTAGTGGATGCCGTCCCTACAAGTACTTAAGGCGGGGCATGCACGGTTGTGATTCAGGCGGGCACTGTCCTGGCGCACGCCTCGGCGGCCCAGTGTTTTGATAATGCGGAGACAGGTCCTGGGTTCGCGGGAAGCGTTGGTAGACCTCATGAGCCGGATTCCGCATGGTTGGAATCTCTGTGCTCCGAGAACCCTGCAATGATAGAGGTTCAGCGAGCTCAGCTGCGCCGGCTCTTATACGATTCTTTCGATGTCTTTAGCACCAGCAAATTTTATATTGGGCGCACTCCTCTCCTCCACAATCATATCAGTACGGGCGACTCGCCCCCAAGTCGAATTAATTCCCACAGACTTAGCCCCGCAAAGAAAGAACAGGTACTCCAGGCTGTGGATTAGATGCTGGCAGCTGGTATTATTTCCGCGTCCAATAGCCTGTGGGGGGCGCCCATAGTCCTAGTGAAAAAACGTGATAGGAACTTACGATTTTGCGTTGATTTTCACAAGTTAAATAAGATATCGGTGGCGGATGCATATCCCCTCCCTCGCATGGACGACTCGCTAGATGCGTTATTGGGCCCACAGTTTTTTTCGACACTCGATTTACCGTCCAGGTTTTGGCAATTGCCCCTCGATGACGAATCCAAACCAAAAAACGCTTTTTGCACGCCCCAAGGGCTCTCCCACTTCAATTGTCTTCCGATGGGATTGAATTCGGTGCCAACCACCTTTCAGCGATTAATGGAATTGGTCCTAGCAGGTTTGCAATGGGATTATTGCATAATTTATTTGGACGACGTCATTGTTTTTAGCAGTACCTTTGACGAACGTGCAGCTAAGTTTAAATTCAAACCTCAGAAATGTAATTTAAATACTTGGACCATATAGTTAGCGTAGCTGGTGTTGCCACAGATCCGGAGAAAACCGCGTGCGTGCACACGTGGCAGATGCCCAAGTCGGTGGCGGAAGTCTGCAGTTTCATCGGACTTGCTTCATACTACCAGCGTTTTGTCAGGAATTTTGCCACCATTGCTAAACCACTGCACGCCCTCATGGCCAAGGGCCAGAAATTTCGGTGGGATAAGGCTGAGTAGGATTCCTTCCTCGCTCTCTGCTCTGCCCTTGGCGATGCCCCTCCGCTCGCATATCCTGATTTTACCAGGCCCTTCATATTGGATATGGATGCCAGCGATACAGGCATCTGGGCAGTCCTTTCCCAGCTTGTCGAGGGCACAGAGAGGGTAGTGGCTTATGGCAGTCGAGTCCTGTCTCCTGCTGAATAGCGCTATTGCGTCATGCACAGGGAGTTACTGAACATGGTCCATTTCATCCAGCTCTAATATTTGTATGGACGGGACTTTGTTGTCCGCACAGACCATGCAGCCCTCCAGCACTCCCTGCGCATCGACCAGTCATCCGGGCAGTTGTCCCGATGGCTCGAAATCCTCCAGGGATTTTCATTCACAGTGGTACACAGGAAAGGCACTCGGCACGTCAGCGCTGACGCGTTGTCCCGTTTGCTGCCCCATGTCGCGTGCACGTGTGCGTCGGGGGCGTCGAGATGTAAGTCCTCGCAAGAGGGTGAGCCCGCAGTACTTGCTCGGCCAGGACAATGCAGGATGATGGTGCTCAGTCGCCACGCGATTCTGTCTACAATCTAGACCATGATGCGTGGGCTAAGCTACAGGTTGATGACACCTCACTCTTGGCATTGCGCCGTTGTGCTTCTCATGGGCCGGGCCCCGCGGGTCGCCCATCCATTGTTCTGCGTGAAGAACGCCTCATGCGGTGGGAAGGGGAGTCCCAGCGTTATTCCTTGGTCGTACCTACGGTCCTTTGGTGAAAACTTACTAAAGCCATACACGAGAAATTGATACATCTGGGTGTTCACAAAAACGTTGGCGATGCTGAAAAAATGCGTTTACTGGCCCGGCATGGAAAACGATGTACTCCTCCTGATTAGAGGTTGTGCCGATTGTGCGCATCGGACATCTCCTGCCCTGCGACCCCAGATCCTGTTACAGTCCAGTTGTGTCACGGGTGATTGAATTAGTGGCCATTCTCTTTGGTTCTTTCGGTAAAGTCACGTAGATAGAAAAAATAATAGATCACGACGGTGTGATGATAAACTGGCGCCAGCCTGGTGGCAGCTTAAGTGAAAGTACGTGAGGACTCGGGATGAGCAGGGGGATATAAGCGGGAGTGTGTGTGAGCGAGAGGAGTTGTTGCTAGGAACCAAGAGCGAAGACATCTCGCCGCTGCCGCTCCAGCCGTCAATGGGACCTCAACCCTCACGCCGTCGCCGGGCGGTTGGTGGCTAAACCCCCCGCCCAGGACAGACGGGTGAGCGGGTCTGAGGGAGCGTAGGTGAGGGCAGTGGTGGAGATGCAAAGTTGATGTGTGCAGAGTCGCTGAGTGCGGAGCTGCTGTGTGTAAAGTCGCTGAGTGCTAAGACGCTGTGTGCGGAGTCGCTGAGTGCGACGACGCTGTGTGCGGAGTCGCTGAGTGCGACGACGCTGTGTGCGGAGTCGCTAAGTGCGAAGACGCTGTGTGCGAAGTCGCTGAGTGTGAAGACGCTGGGTGCGGAGTCGCTGAGAGCAGAACTGTTGAGTGCAGGATATATGATGTGCAGAATAGATAATATCGGGGAGAAGTTAAGTATATGTGACTGTACAGATAGTTATAGGAGTGCCTATAACAGGCGCAAGAACAGGTGAATAAAGTGTAAGCAGGTGACTTGTTACAACGTGTCCTTTTTAAATAATGACGCGAAGCAGTCCCTTAAAGAGCCGCATACTCCTTTAGGTCATTACTCTACCCTGTGACCTCCCATCAGCAAACACGGTATCTTAATACATGCATAGGCAATACACGCGGTGGCAGGTATACCTCAATGAAGTGGGTTGCCCATTCTAATCCAATTGTAATAAACCACGGTGACGACAATCTGTAACTTGTGTCTTCTCTATTATTTGTTCATTCCTTCACAGCTGGGCAGCTCCGCGCTCTTCGCTCTGACACGGCTACACTCCCGTTCCCGCGCGGTTAGATGTTGTCGCTCGCACCAGCTTGCTCACACTCTCTCCCGCTCCACACACTGACCCTGAGCCATTCCCGACTTTCCCTTATATCCCCTGACCTACGTCACCAAACCCCGCCTACAGCTACGCCCCCTCACGACCCTTCTAGATGGTTACTCCCCAGAGCCTTTAAGCTCCGCCCTTAACTTCGGCTCATCCCTCTGATTGCTTGATGGCCCAGGCGGCGGAGCCTATCCCACTGATCGGCGATCGTCGGTGAACTCTCGTATTACACAATTATGACTGCCAATTGGTGATCAGAGAAAAAATTGAAATGGAGATAAATCTAAACAACTTCAATAGCGAGGACGGCTATAAACCAATTTCGATTTAAAGCTTTCGTGACTGCAGGGATTCATCTTCTTGGTTCTTTCAGTAAAGTCACGTAGAATGGAAGTAATAAAATAATAAAAATAAAACATAATAAAATCATTCTCACGACGTTTCGGCCACAACACAAGCAGCCGTCCTCAGGTGAAGACCAGGTCTGTCGAGGCGACAGCGTCTAAAAGAAAACACCACCACGCTTGGAGCGTCTATTTACGCTGGGTTGGAAGGGGGGGGAAATGTGCATTGGCAAAAGAATCTGCATATCAAGAGGAATTTAGCATATTTATGGGAAATGCAGGAATGCGATTAGTGCTATTTGTGAAATGCTAATCCTGCATAATGCCCATGCATTATGCAGGATTAGCAGCATCAAAGGGAGGGGATAGGGGTAGCATTAATAAAGGGAAGGAATGTTAATAGTATCTAGCTGCAGTAACTAAACAACAACGTAAAAAGCTAAAGTATAAACTACATATTATTAAATTGTATACTGTATTACTATACACTACCCTATTTCTTAGAATAATACATAGTGTAATATTACACTGTATTATTCTACCCACCCAACTGTATACCACACTGCTGTATATTCCCTATACAATTTCGATACTATATATTACCTTATACATTGTATTAAACATTACACTTTAATACTATTTATTATTATACAATATGCTATACACTATACCATTGACCGTCGCGTGAAAGGTACTAAGAGGAAGCAACGAAATATGTCAATGGGAGAGTGGTGAAAGTAAGCTTGCAGTGGAGCAAAGGATCCATTCCCTGCGGAGAACACAAGATATATAGTCAATGTCAATGATTGCTGAGCCAGAATCCATCTTCTCTGTTGAAATTGTCTCTGTGTTTGTATATGTGGATTGCCTCGTGAACGAATCTCTCATGGTAGCCGGATGATTTGCAGAGAACCTCCGTCTTGGAGAAGTCAATATCACGTGAACCCACTGAATTGTAACAGTGATCTGCCACGGCTGATGTGTTTGTCCTACCGTGTTTCAGGTCTGCTTTATGTTCACGGATGCGGTCCGAGACATGTCGTTTGGTTTCTCCAATGTAACTGCTACCACAGAGGCAACTTAGTTTGTAGACGCCCGGGTATTGTATGTCTGGAACCACATCTTTTACAGATCACGGATTTTATGTACTGTGTTGAATCGGACCTGGATCTTGTGTTTTATCAGGATTTTGGAGATCTTTTTTGTGACCCCAGCAATGTAGGGTAAGGTGATGGTTTTGAAAGGCTCCTCAACAGGATCCTTCTTGATGGTTGGAGTGATGGCTTTGCGGATTGTGTAGTCGGAGTAACCATTAGTCTTAAGAGCTTTGCATACGTGTTTGAGTTCACTGGCAATGTGTTCCTGGTCGGAGATGCATTGGGCTCTATGGTATAGAGTCTTGATGAGGGAATTCTTCTGGGATGGATGGTGGTGGGAATCCGGTTTTAGGTAAGCATCCGTATGGGTGGCTTTCCTGTAGACAGAGTGGCTTATTGAACCATCAGGTCTCCTTTTAATTAGGACATCCAAAAAGGGTAGCTTGCCATCTTTCTCGACTATAGTTGTTTACGTGGTGATTTAGTTACTGCAGCTACATACTATTAACATTCCTTCCCTTTATTAATGTTACCCCTATCCCTTCCCTTTGATGCTGCTAATCCTGCATAATGCACGGGCATAATAACTTTAAACCCCCCGCCAAACCTCCTACGCATTTCACAAGTAGTATTAATCGCATATCTGCAATTCCCATAAATATGCTAAATTCCTCTTGATATGCAAATTATTTTGTCAAGGCGCTCTCTCCCCCTCCATCCCAGCTTAAATAGTCGCTCCAAGCCTGGGGTGTTTCATTTAGACTGTCTTCTCGACAGACCTGTTCTCCACCTGAGGACGGCTGCTTGCGTTGTGGCCGAAACGTCGTGATAATTATTTTATTATGTTTTATTTTTATTATTCTATTATTTCCATCCTACGTGACTTTACCGAAAGAACCAAGAAGATGAATCCCTGCAGTCACGAAAGCTTTAAATAGAGATTAGCATGTTAATGGGAGATCGCAGAGCAATACCCCGGCATCTACAAACTAAGCTGTGTATACAGCAGTAGTTTCATTTGGGAAACTAAGCGACATGACTCGGACTGTGTTGGTGAACATGAGGCAGATATGAAAGACGGTAGGACCAATACCTCGGCCGTAGCAGATCATTGTTTTAATGTGGTGGGCTCACGCGAAATTGATTTCTCTAAGACGAAGGTACTTTGCAAGCCCATTGGCTATCAACAAAAAATATTTCATGAAGTTATCCATTTTCTAGACACAGACACAATTTCAACCGCGGAGATGGGTACAAACTGAGCCATCAATGGAAGGACGTTATAAACCAGATTAAGTCATAATTGGCTATGGTGTTCCCATCCTACCACCTTCCGATGTTAGTTGTGCTTTACTCCCATTTCAAACTTGAGCTTTCACAGTCACTTCGCGCGCCGACCCCTTGGTTGCGGCTCTGCGATCTCCATTAACATGCTAATCTCTCTTTAACATGATAATTTTCACCTGGCAGCCCTTTGATTGGTAGAAAACCAACCACCGTCGGGTTGGCTGCCTACCATTTACATTATCATTGGCTGCTGACATTTGGGCTACGCCCATTTCAAACCCTTATAAACAGTTTGCTTGGAAGCTACCCCCCCCCCCATTTTCCTGAAGACGACTGCTTTTGTTGCGATCAAAACGTCGTAGTTTTTTTTTGTTATTTCTTTGAACCTGTCTACGTGACTTTACCGAAAGACCCAAGAATATCAATTCCTGCAGTAACAAAAGCTTTAAGTCAAAAGCCTATCAACTTTATTTAGGGCTGCAAAATTGGAGATCACGACATGATGTGGGCCCCACACATATGCTGTAACACTTGTGCAACAAATCTTTGCCAGTGGTTAAACAGGAAAAGCAAATACTGTATATGCCTTTTGCAGTGCCAATTCTTTGGAGAGAGCCAACAGATCATATCAGCAATTGTTACTTCTACATGGCTCATCCAGTGGGGAAAGGTGTGTCAAAGAAGAAAAAGTGGACCGTGCATTATCCAAGCATTCCATCAGCTATATGCCCAGTAACCCACAGAGAAGGAATACTGGTTCCTGATGCACCAGAATCATTCTCACTTGAGTCAGACGAGGAAGAGGATTAAACTTCTGGTCCTGAACCATCAAGGTCACATGACCCAGATTTTCTCCCATCCTCCTCTGAACCACACCTCATAACACAAGGTAAACTAAAAGACCTTGTCAGGGATTTGGAACTACCCAAGAGTAAGGAAGAGCTGTTGGGCTCCACACTGCAGCAGTGAAATCTCCTGGCAAATGGATCCCTTAATTGGCAAAAGTAATTGATTGGTAAGAGGAGTCCTCAAAATAAATGGGCAGTCAAGAGAGAGTTGAACCAATAGTAATGTGGTGTTCTTCACTGAGGCACACACTTCAACTTGGAGGCAACACGTTTATTACACGGCCCCAACAGGGCTACTACTTAAACGTACACAAGTTAACTAGACTCCAACGGGGTAACTACATAACCGGGTCAGTCAGTAACATTCTGACTGACCCACGTTGCCGAGTGAAGACCGAATATCGAAGAGACATAGCACCGAGGGTTGATTCCAGAGAACAGCCCTGATCAAGGCTCGCGACTCGGCCTTTATGGGCCGCAGCGTGGCCGGGCTCTACTGTTGGCCACGCACCTTTTCCAGATTTTTCCCGAAGACTCTGGCCCCTACATCACGTGTCCCTCCCCCCTCCTTTTGGGCCCCCCTTGCCACCTCATCCGGTCACGTGCCCTCTCGGGGTCACCCAAACTGTCATGCCCTAGTCATTCCATTTATGTCACTACAGCAACATAAGACACGTGGATGCAGTGAGACAGTAGCAGGGTGTGCAGAACGATCACAAAATCATCGTGCCAGAACCATGTTTAAATGAATACCACAATCGCACTGCTGAGACTTGTGTCTATGATGGAGATGTGTGCATTTCCTGGTGTTGGTGATGATGAAGTTCTGGTGCGGTTGATGGTTCCCCTCGTGTCTTCCAGGAAGATGAATGTCAGAGCAAGGAGGTGGCGAGATTATGTTTGGGTCTGGAATGAGGAGGCAACCTCCAGGGATCGCGAGAGTAGAGGTGCGCTGCTAACCCGAGCATCACTTTACTCCACTGTAGACTGGGCAGCAGAGAGCCGGCTCGCTATCAGCATTAACAACCTTTATCTCGTCTACCCGTGCACCACGGCATGTGGGGATTATTATCGCCACCTTGCATCTTGCGTGGAAACATTTGGCTTGCGGGAACATTTTTTTTCCAAGTCACCCTCACTCTACCCTTCACGTCCACGGCCTCTCCCAATGACACATATTTCCACTATAGCCTTGCAGAGACTGTTGGGGCAAGTGCTGTTAGCGAGCACCTATGAAGGCCAACATGGAACACGAGGGAGGTGGTGCAGTTAGCAATACGCCCGGTCGCATTTGTCTCCCCAGTGGTGACGTTTACGTCTTGCACCAGGTACTCATTTGAGGCTGATTCGACCTAGGAGATGCCCAGGACCTGTTCAGATAATCGTCACTGGTGTTGGCCGAGAGGGGGAATCAAACTTGTGTCGCCACGATCGATGCGCAGCTTGCACCCCCCCCCCCTAACCCTCCCCTACCACTCACCCTCCCCCGCGTTACTTCCCTTATAGTTTGTTGTTTCCATGAGCCAGACCGACCAGAAGTGAGTTCACGGCAGCCTCCCTACCAAAGCAAACCCCTTAATTTACGTCACCTCAACGCAAGTAGAAAACGTCGCAGGGACTGCCACCAGCGAGGCTCCCGTTCACGTGGGGGCCCCATGCGTTCGCTTGCACGAATGCCGCGCCAAGGGAAACCGTGAGCCATGATGATGACGGCGGGGATGATGGTGATGGTCGTGATGGTGTTACCTGTGCGTACAGGTGGGTTCTGCATATCCGCTCTTCACACGGAGCGATCTTGGTTGGTCTAAATTGTCCGTTTGGTGCAAAGCGTCAGGGGTCAGCAACCTGCGGCTCCGGAACCGCTTGTGGCCCTTTAAGGGCCGCTTCGTGACGTTACTTATTAAGCACCACCACTCTCTCGTATTCGCCACGCAGTGGCATTGCGCCTCTTGAAACATTGAAGGGGGTTATTACCGATTTAGTTTAAAAAAAGTCTCTCATTATTTTTGGTTGCCGACCCCCTGGTGGAAGTGATTCTGCGTTTGTTCGATGGATTGGATCGACAACCGACCCGCCATAGATAGGAACGTGAACATTCTCACCACTGGATTTGCAGGGAATGTACGCTGTAGATGAATGCCAATATTTAATTGCTCAATTGATCAGGAAGTCACTTTGCCTTATATTTAAACTTCGAACATGAGTGTTATTAAATTAACTGTGTATATTACTCATTATCAGTAACGTCATTATCATCATCGACAGCATCATCAGCAGCAGGGTCATCAGCAACATCAGCAACGACAGCATCACCTGCCGCATCAGATGGTATTGTTGCATCTCTGTTATCCCCAGCCATGATCAATCCACTGATGAGTGAACACATCTCTCTCCCACATGCCACCAAATATCCGTACCTCAATCGACCATCTCTGCGGTGGTCGCCCTCCTGTCTATCGGCTGTACGCTTGGAGGACTTTGTAGCTTGCATGTGGCCTCGTGTGTGTTTGCTGTACACAGTGCAAACTTGTAGGTGTGCATGAGTGGGGAGCGTTGGAGCAGCAGTTAGCGCGTTGCACAACGAACCCGTCGAGTTAGATTCCTGCTCACGGCGAGCACCAGGGACGATTATCTGAACTTGTATTGGGGCCTCTCCTAGGTCGACTCAGCCTTAAATTAGTATCTGTGATTATGTACGATGTGTAAAAATTGCCACTGGGAGACAAAGACGGTCGGACGTGGTGCTGGTCACCCACCCCCTTCCTGTATCCTGCCGATCTTCATTGATGCCTGCTAACAGCACTTGCCCCAACAGACTGTTAAGGATATACGGGAGATATTTGTCTTTGTGGGGAGCGGTGGCACAGTGGTTAGCACTGCACTCTGCACCAAACCCGGCAGATACCCAAGTTCGATTCCCGCTCACAATCAATCACAGAGATAGCTAATATCTAAACCGGTCCTGGGTGTATGCCCTAACACGAACGAGCCATTCCTGAGGGCCTGATGTGGTGTGTGTGAACACGGGCATGGTATTGACCAACGCGCCCTCTCGTGTGCCGGAGGTGGTGCTAATCGTGATCAGAATTTACCCCA
This sequence comes from Lampetra planeri, assembly GCF_965212315.1. NCBI lineage: Eukaryota > Metazoa > Chordata > Hyperoartia > Petromyzontiformes > Petromyzontidae > Lampetra > Lampetra planeri. Next base: position 1,972,782 of record NC_136154.1, on the reverse strand, counting down.
ACAGTCTGTTAAGGCTAGACGGGGGATCTTTGTCATTTTATTGTCATGCGACCACCTCCCAGCGAGAGCCTTTGACAATCCACGTGACCTATCTTGGCACAAGCACCATTGTTGCTGTGTATTCACCTCTCTGTGCAGTTGAGTAATTTTATGGCCTGTCCATAGGAATATGGAGTTTCCACAGTTGGTTTTGGGGGCGCCAATCTGCAGGTTATCGCAGCGCAAGTAAAACGTGTTGTGGAAGAGCAATCTACACACACGTAACAATTGGGTTGTCCGACGTTTCACTGCTAGATATAACCCACCATTATCTGGCAGTTACCAGGGAAATGTCGGCTGACAACTGTCAAATGTGTGTATGTTTGTGGTTCGCTCTCCAACATCATTCATGGTCGTGCTGATGCAGTCATTGGCACGTGGGATTGTTCATCACGTGTCATATTTATTCAGAATCAGAATTTTATTCAGACTCCAGGAGTAGGAATCCGATGAGCCATGAAGCTTTTTTTCACAGATGTCCAGTAGGGAGGTCAGCAAGTTACAACAGCACAATACAAACACACGAGAAACTATACCAAAATAAGCAAGTCACTAAATATATACAATGAATTGAAACATAACAATATGTATATATTACTCCGATTCAGCAACACTAATTGCAAGCTTAGGCAAGGCAGTCCCAGACCACACCAAGGCAAGAACACGCAGTAGCAGTCCCTCAATGCAATGGCACATTCAATTGTTACTATCGATATATAAGTATGGATCAAAGTTACAAATCTTATTGGGAAATGTGACTGAATTCAACAAGCATCGTTGGGTGGGGTCAGGTGGAGAAGGGTGCACGACATACACAAAATATGGATCATTACCCATAATAGGCGTTTTTGGGTTCGATCGTATCAATATAAATGTGTCGTTAAACCCGTCACCACCACTAAACATAGCCAAATAGTAAATAAAACGTGCCAATTCGTTACTAGTTCAGCACACCGGTGTGTTGGAGAGTAAACCCACAACATTTACAATTCGGGTACGACGTTTCATCAGTAATTACAACTAGCATCATCAGGCGATATCGAGATTTTTCGAGAAATTCTCCTGTTTCGGTCTTAAATTGAGGGATAAATACGATGTGGTCACTTGCGAGCCAATCAGGTACGAAGGCCAGAGGAGAGGGGGGGGGTAAGGTGTACAGATACATTGTAATGGATATCAATTAACGTGTTAAAATGGATAATTGTATTGGGCTACGTAAACCGGCTTTTTGCGATGGCTTCAGCCTGCGCTACGTTACCTGATCCACGTGGTCCTCTTCCTCTCATTGTCAATCCCAAGACCCATTGTCAAACCCAAGAAAACTAAGACGTCCATCTGCCTTTTAACTTTCCCAAGAAGACTAGGAATGGGTGACAAAGCCTTTGGCATTGCAGCACCAAAGTTTGGGAACAACCTTGTTTCCTCACCTAACATCGTAAATATTCCTTCAAAAATATATTGGAGTGGAAGATCAGTTCTGGATACAACCACATTTGCAATGTGGTTTGTAACTTCGATCCTTACCCGTGTATCACCTCTCGTTTAGTGTAAATGTGTCATTGTATTGAGGAGCTACTATTGTGTGGTGTTGGCTCGGTGTGTCTGGGACTGTTTTTTTGGTTTTGCTGCCTTGTCCAAGCTGGGAAATTATTGTACTTAGGCAAATTGAACGTATATACTTTATTTGTATTTGGTTAATTTATGTTTTAGTGATTTGCTTACTGTTGCTATACTGTCACTTCTATCATTTGTGATGGCCAGGTCCCCTTCTGAAAAATAAGCTAACAGCTCAGTAGCCATTACCTGGTAAGATGCATAAAATGAAGTTTACTTTTATTTGCATATTTTGTTGAAGTATTTTTTTTTTACCTTCCTGTACTTTGTACTTCTATCGTGGTTTTGTATTGTTTGTTGTTATAATGCTCTGACCCACCCCTACTGGACATCTGTGAAAAATAGCTTTGAAGCTCATGGGATTTCACCAGGATCAATACATATGTAGTGACATCAGGGATGTCACTGCATGGTGCCGGCCCAGGAGGGGTCGTGCCGTTCGATGTTCCTACATCGTGGACAGCACCGTGTGGGTGGCTGTGTGTAATACCAGCCCTAGCGGGGCTTGGCGAGAACTAGGATAGTGCGGATCCCAGGGGCAGAGTTGCCCCGGGCCATGGCATTCTGGTTGATCCCGTAAACACGTAATCCGGAATGTCCATACAGGAGGCCCCAGGTGGGGGGGACTCGGGGGTGATCACGTGTCCGGAGAGAGCTCTTGTGAAGGATCGAGAGGGAACGAGAATGTTTGGGAAGGCGGGCAGGGCCGAGGGCGGGTCCCTGAGTGGGACCGAGGTGTCTCTTCATTCTGCATGCTGAAAGTTACGCGTCTCAAGCTGGAAGCGTTCCGGGCGATGTAAACCGTCCTACGGGGGACCACGTGGTCGGAGACCCGAGCGAGCTTCCTATTTTCCCCTCTTTTGCTTTATGCCTTCAAAGGTTACGTAGCCATGGTCGGGGTTCAATTCACCAGAGACGAGTCGTGGGTCTGGCTCCCATCACCGTGAGGAGTGTTGTTCTCTTCCCATTCCGTAACCATCCGCTCTGGCGTTCCGCAAGACTCTTCTAGTCTTGTTGCCTCCAACATTGTGAACCTCTTCTTGGTTTATTCGGTAAAGTCACGTAAAAGGGAAGTAATAAAATAATACAAATAAAACATAATAAAATAATTCCCACGACGTTTCGGCCACAACGCAAGCAGCCGTCCTCAGGTGAAAACCAGGTCTGTCGAGGCAACAGCGTCTGAATGAAACAGCACCACGCTTGGAGCATATATTTAAGCTGGGTTGAAAGGGGGGGAAAGGGCGCCTTGACAAAATAATTTGCATATCAAGATGAATTTAGCATATTTATGGTAAATGCAGGTATGTGATTAGTACTACTCATGCCCGTGCATTATGCAGGATTAGCAGCATCAAAGGGAGGGGATATGGGAAATGCAGGTATGTGATTAGTACTACTTATGCCCGTGCATTATGCAGGATTAGCAGCATCAAAGGGAGGGGATAAGGGTAGCATTAATGAAGGGAAGGAGTGTTAATAGTATGTTGCTGCAGTAACTAAAACCACCACGTAAACTACTAAAGTATAAACTACATAGTATCATCAGTATACTAAATATACTCTACAATAAGCTGAGTTACTAACAGTAAGTAATACATTACAATTCTATGTCGTAAAAAAATATAATATGCTTCCATCTAAACTTTATTCTCTTACATCACACGAGTCTACACCATACTATATACTGCCATAGACAAACCCAACATTAAATTACATACTGTATTGCTATAAACCACCTTATACATTGTAATATTACACTATGTATTATTCTACCCACCCTAATGTATATCACACTGCTGTATATTCACTATACAATTACGATACTATATATTACTTTGTACATTGTATTAAGCATATACATTTTATACTATTTGTTATTATACATTGTACCATTGACCGTCGTGTGAAAGATACTAAGAGGAAGCAACGAAATATGTTAATGGGAGAGTAGTGATAGGAAACTTGCAGCGGAGCGAAGAATCCATTCCCTGCGGAGAATACAATGCCAGTGAGTGGAACGCGGTCTGAAAGTCACCGTAAACGTGAACACAATCAGTTAAGATCCGAAATGGTTTATTACGTCCTTCCAATGATTGCTAAGCCAGAATCCATCTTCTCGGTTGAAATTGTCTCTGTGTTTATGTGGATCGCCTCATGAACGAATCTCTCATGGTAGCCAGATGGCTTACAGAGAACCTCTGTCTTGGACAGGTCAATATCATGTGAGCCCACTGAATTGTAACAGTGATCTGCCACGGCTGAGGTGTTTGTCCTACCGTGTTTCAAGTCTGCTTTATGTTCACGGATGCGGTCCGAGACATGTCGTTTGGTTTCTCCAATGTAACTGCTACCACAGAGGCAACTTAGTTTGTAGACGCCAGGGTACTGTATGTCTGGAACCACATCTTTTACAGACAGAACCTCCCTTCAACAATGCCTCGATCAGCCTTCTCTCACAATCTCATCCACCTCTTTGCATAGCCAAGAATCATCACGAGCGGTCGTTTTGTAGAATTTAAAAACCAAAATAGATGAGCGGGTAGTCTGCCTCATCTTTCACATATCTGTTTCTCCACATACAACAAACATATAAACGCATTTCTTATACATGCCATCACCCGCACACACTGCCGTTACCCAGTTCATTACTTCAGCAGCATTGATTCAAGACAAGCAAAACTCTGCACCAGTTTTGACACAGTCACTCATCAGCAGGATAATCAGGTTTGCTTAAATTATGTCCTAGCCCATAAGCTCTGCAGTTACACCAGCATTGATTCAAGCAACTTTGACTCTGCTGAAGAGATGCACTATTTCAACGTCGCTCCAGAGTTTTCTTGACTTGAATCAATGCTACTTAACTGATGCACGCCCAGGAGTCTGTGTGTGCGGCTGATATGATGTGTAAAAGTTATTTTTATTCATGTATAGAGAAAGTAGGTTAGTGATGTAAATGCTGATGTTGATAATTAAGTGTAATTTTCCAAATTCTGTTGTACAAATATACACACTAATTGAAATAACAAATCCAACCAAAGACAAACAACGATTACACGCAAACATTTTATAATATTAAAAGAACAAAAATATAATTTTAAGAATCGTAAAATTACTTAAAGGATTATAACCAATTTTTACACAACGTGCATGAAGGAGATATGGTATAGTTTAACATTAATTTATATAACCTTTTCGTAGGCGAGGCATGTATGTAATCCAGCACTGTGATCCTGCACTGTGATTCCTTATCGTGCACGTTACACGTTGAGATTATTATTATGACCAGGAAAAGGTATATTGAGACTAAACATAAGTGACGATGTGTGAACAGATGAACGGTAAATAGAAGAGGATCGAATACAAAATCTTGCAGTTCAACTCTCTGTGTTGTTTATACATTTCAAAGCACAATATTGATTGAATTCGAAACACTCTTTGTCTCTCACCATGAACGCAGAGATGGCTCATCTGACTCTGATGGAAGGACAAGATTTGAGACTGACGTGTCATTTCAGAGTGAACAACACGCTTGGGTCTTCTCTACGTTGGGAATACAAAGCAACGGATATCCTGGGAAAAGAAGAAACTGTGAGTGTGAAAGTCTAGGTCATAGATAAAATCTGCCATTGCATTGATGCAGAACTATGAACTGTGCTTTGTGACGACGAGGATCGGTCCCATTTTAACACATATTGGGAAAATCAATCTCTGACTAAACAACTTCGCATCACCCGTGACTGCAACAACTTGTTCGATAAAACACCTCTGTCTTGAATTATTGCGCCAACGAATGTGCCCAAAGCAGGCATGCATTGGCACAGTCAGTGAAAATTCACAGACTTTAATGCGACCCAACAGAGCTTGGTGGATCGTCGAGGCCATTGTTTTACGTGAAAAAAATGACTTGGGTAGGAATGCAATTCTAGACGTATCGGAACATGTATGTACCTTAATTGGTCCCTATCACTATATCGAAATGCATAATTGTTCATGCCTCACTCAGTGTTTATACACTTGATTGATTTCACACACCTCTTGTCCTTACAGATCGTATTGTGCAACGATGAATTAAATCCTCCCTGTTATGTTCAGCAATCATTTTCACGAGTGGAGTTTTCTGGAGACTTGAAGAGGGGGAACGGCTCCGTCACTATCAAGAGAGTCACCCTCAATGATAGCGGCGTCTATTCATGTACAGTCAATCATGAGAAATATATTCATAAGACAAGGGTGGAGATCTTGTATACCACAAGTACCGCAAGTAAATTGTGAATACAACATTCTGACACCAGTGCCTGCTCTAAATGTGTTTATCCAAGACCATTTACGTTACAGGAAATGTTTTACTTTAATATGGATGCATTTTCGTGCAGTGTTCAAGATTTATCTCTTAACGGAGTTGTTTTTGCTCTAATTTATATTTGTTTCATTGTTGTTACTTTATTTTATTGTGGTTGCAATTTGTTAACACGGGTAACATTTGCTCGTGGTCTCTTGAGTTCTCACCGTGTTAAATTAATTCACTTTATATAACATTCATTCAGCCATGAGCTTACTAGCAGCAATACAATGACAACTGTTCCACTTGTAAACACATTAAGTATTCCTGCTCATAGGAGCTTACAATGAGATAGATACGGGTGTGTGTGGGTGGGGAGGTGTCTGTAATGTCTAGCCAAGTGAGACAGACCGGGTGATTGTGGGTGGAGAAGTGAGGTGAAGTGTCCCTGATTCGAGGCCACTGCGGTTACCCGATCCTTTCCACTGCTAGAGCAGCAGGCGTGTGCTGACACTCTCCTAGTTAACACAACGCCATCTTCATTCGTCACGTGTGGCTTTTGTATAAATCACAAAGGTGGCACAAAAAAGGGCTGTTGGATTCTGCAGATTCGTGCAACTCCCACTGGCCGCAGTGGGCCCGTGAACTCCTCTGCGTAAACTGCCGAGCCGTCTTCCCTCGTAGCCGTGGGTGTTCTCTGTGTATCTCAATTTATTCCTTACTAGCGGAAAGTACCCGGCGTTTCCCGGGTCTTAAAAATATTTCAAAACTACTCTTCAAAATCTAACAGCAGTGCGTACTGACTGTGGTGGTACCTGCTATGATTACAGCAGTGCTTATTGTGGTGGTACCTGCTGTCACTGCAGCAGTGCATACTGTGGTGGCACCTGCTATGATTCCAGCAGTGCATACCGACTGTGGTGGTACCTGCTTTGATTACAGCAGTGCATACTGACTGTGGTGGTACCTGCTATCACTACAGTAGTACATGTTGACTCTTTAGCAGTATTTATCGACTCTACAGCGCAAAGTACTCACCTGACAGAGTGGCGTAGTGAAGCCTAGTCCCGTGCAGAGCCTGCGGCCTCACCTAAATTGTCCAGCCGGCTGAGGTGGCACCGTTGGAGGCTGGAGCTGGTCTGCTACCCCCCCCCCCTCCCCCCCTCTATTATGTATTGTGGACATTTGCCATATCTGATTTACAAAGTGAACACCTCAACGTAATGGTTAATTTGTATCACCTCAAACTAGCGCTATTGACTACGTATGGTGTGAAAGAAGTTCAACATACATTTACATAACACAATTCCAGTAATGTTAATATATTTGCCTATCTCTGGTTTTGCAGGTGCAGTGACAGCTTTCTTGACAACAGTTAATCATAGGGTGACGACCAGAGAAGAAAGCTGTACCCATAGCATATGCAATTATTATATCTTGTTCACCTGCATAGCTGGAATCATCGCCTTCATTTTCTCCATCGTCGCTGTGGTTCTTATTGCCTGGCTGTGCTGGAGGAGAAGGAGGAGGAGTGATGGGGCTCCTACGAACGTGACAGACATCTACGGTGACTCGAGGAACGCTTCCCTTCCTAGCCTACAGGAGATCCCGGGATGGGACACATAGACTGGCGAGCTGCAGCTGGATGACGAGCTGGGTGAGCAGCATCTGTCTGCATTCCCTCTCTTCCACAGCACAGCTGAGATGTGCCAGTGCTGTGCCGAGCCAGCCCGGCGTGTTTCAGGAGGCGCCAGGTTGGGGTTTTTTTTCCACTGCAAAAACCGAGCCATGCCGTCGACCTCACGGTGGGCGCCACAGTGGCGAGATATTAACTACCTTGCCTGGTATAAAGGAGGTATTGGGTTAGATCCCGACACTGACGCCTGCTGTAATTTGGAGTATGCATGTACCCCTGTGGTCGCGTGGATTTTTTTCTGGGTCCTCCCGTATTTTACCTCCACATTTAGAAACATCCATGTGAAGTATTCGGAATGACGGCGGGAAACCACTTGACGGGTAGCACACTTTATTAAATCTTGTCTTTCCACAATAACACGTGTGGTCACTATTTCTCACACTACACACTCCACTTGACACGTGTGGTCACTACAACTCACGCTGCACATTCCACTTGACACGTGTGGTTACTACGGCTCACGCTGCACGCTCACGCTACACGCTCACGGTGCACGCTCACGGCCACTCCAGCCCCGTAGCGTCCGTGGAGCCTACAGACCCACCCCAGCTTGGGCGTGGGTCACGACCTCTGGGTCCCGCGGGCCGGCCCTCACACGGACGTTCGGCCCCGGGTCCCAAGGTCCCGCCTCTGAGCCACACAGGGCCCCGGTCCTCACAAGGACAGCGGGACTAGGTGCCTCAGGGCCCTATCTCTTCCTCCTCCGTCTTCTGTCTTCACTGGTCACCAACCCCCCGTGCGCCTGTGCGCACCGCCTTATATAGCCTCCGCTCCCGGGAGACGGAGCGTATGCGGACTGCGACGTGAGCACCCCCTTAGTTGACCAATCCCCACGCGCTGCCACACGATCCCCTCGCTGTCAGCGCGCGTCACCGATACCCAGCCAATCACCGCCTCATAACCCATGACCCCGCGCTGACCCATGATCCTTCACCGTCAGCGCGCGTCACCAACACACACAGCCAATCACTACGCGCTGGCACACGATCCTTACCCCAGCGCGTATCACCACTACACATGTATAGTAGTTGGCTGCTTTAAATTTCCACGTGATAAGCCACTTTTTTGAGCTTTCATTTGTCGTCAGGTTGCTTCTGAAATAGAGCTATATAGCTCAATGGGCCTTCCCTGGTAAAAATATATATTTTAAAGTGTTGTACGAAATGACGTCATTGTAACCGTTTGGAACACTAGGTGGCTTCTGCAGGATTGGGAGGTCCTCTGGTGGTCTGTAACAACTACTGGGGCTTCTCTTTCCTCAGTGTGGTGGAACAAAAAAAAGGAATAGCTAGGATTATTAAACATCGTTGTGCATGCACATTATGTATGTTGATTACCCTATGAATAACACAACCAAGAATATATATCAATTGTAATTTATATCAATGCATTAACCCTGGTCTGTCCATCTCCTATAGCAAAGGTGTAGTGTTTTCAACAGGAAGTATGTGGGGGTCGCTAGCCCCCGAGATCCCTCCCTCGATAATGCCAACGGCCGGGCTAACATCATCAATCGCCCCCCCGCTGCTAAGCGAACCGCTGCTAGGTTCCTTACCCATGGTGTGGGAGCCGTCGCCCGAGGATTCCCCTCCACCGCGGGTCCGCGTAGCAGGCATGGTTAATTACGTACGCGCACACCCACACACAGCTCCACACGCGATACCCACTCTTGCGCCGCTCTGCGCCGCGCTGGCCGCGCACGTTACGATCGCGCACCTGGGGTACGCCGATTACGCACGCCGAGAGCTTACGCAAGTAACGAGCACACGTAAGCGGGGCACACGCCGACACAACGACTCAAGTTGCGGCCGCCGTGCGCGCGAGACAAACCGTACAACAATGCGCAGCCGATTACGCGCTCGAGCCGCGGGGATGGGGGTCAGGTGCCCACCACCGCGCCGCACTTTACGCACGTAACGAGCACACGCAAGCGGGGCACACGCCGACACAACGACTCAAGCCGCCGCCGCCATGCGCGCGAGACAAACCGTACAACAATGCGCAGCCGATTACGCGCTCGAGCCACGGGGTTGGGGGTCAGGGGCCCACCACCGCGCCGCACTTTACGCAAGTAACGAGCACACGCAAGCGCGCACAAAGCTAACAGCTTCACTGCGCACCGCGGTTTCGCACACGCGAGCGGGGCGCACGCCGACACGACGACTCGTCCCCTCCCGCACTCGCGCGTGCATGTCAACACAAGTATCGTACAAGGACGATTCTCCTCTCACACGGCGGCGTAGGCACGCCAACACACAAAAGTGCTCTCCCCGGGCGTTAACACACACACCTCCGTACCCGCACAATCGTACAGAGACCACGGCCTTTACGCATATGTAGTGGTGGTATTGACGTGCGCCGACTGTGACAGTGATGGATCACGGGGCGGCGCGGGGTGCGGGGTTGGGCACGCGTTGTGGGCGTGGTGTGGACGCGCGCGCCGGGAGTGACAGATGACGGGGCGGCGCAGCGTGGGTGGTGAGGCACGATGAGATGTGGGAAAAGAGGATCGTAGCCAGCGCCCGGCGATTGGTCGAATAAGTGGGTGCTCGCAGCGACGTCCGCAGGTGGGGTATAAAGGGGGACGCGCGAGAGCACTCGGGGAGAGTTACCCAGTTGAAGACCTGAAGACGGAGCTGAAGACCTAGTGCCCGAGACCCCTAGTCCCGCCGTCCTTGTGGGGACCGGGGCCCTGTGTGGCTCGGAGGCGAGGCTGTGGGACCCGGGGCCCGACGCCCCCGTGGGTCGGGCTGGGGACCCACAGTCGAGACGGATACCCCGGGCAGGGAGTGTCCCGAGTAGCTCAGTGGCGTTAGTCGCCGAGTAGCTAAGTGGATGTTGGTCATCCGAGTAGCTCAGTGGCGTTAGTCGCCGAGTAGCTAAGTGGGTGTTTGTCACCCGAAGTACTAAGTGGATGTTGGTCATCCGAGTAGCTCAGTGGGCGTTAGTCGCCAAGTAGCTAAGTGGGTGGTTGTCACCCGAGATACTAAGTGGGTGTTTGTCACCCGAGATACTAAGTGGGTGGTTGTCACCCGAGATACAAAGTAGGTGTTAGTCACCTGTGAACGAGTTGATAAAATAAAGAGTGTGTTACCCGTGAAGTCGTCTCCCGCCGAGTTACTACATTACAACTGGCGTCAGAAGTAAACCTGTCTTCAAGAAGTATGGACACAAGGAAGACTACCCGTACCCACGAGCGAGGTCGGGATGACGACGGCGTACCGGGGACACCGACCTCGGGAGTAGAGGACGAGGAGTTGCCGCCGATGCAGCACTTCGCGGTGATGGCCGACGCTCCGCTTGCCTCCGACACCAGCCTCCAGGACGCGCACTCCCGGTTGGCGGAGTTGCTGCTCGCCGCCGCTGCAATCTTGGCCGAGATCTCCGTTCCAGCGGGCGAGAAAACGGCTGCGGGGTTGGAGGAAGGAGCGAGGCTGGCGGGATCCCGCCAAAAGGCGCTTCGCGCCAAAAGTCTGGAAGTTCCCGCCGTTTTTGAGGGGCCGCCATTGATTGGCGGGAAACACGGACGCCACGTGGCCGGACACCTCCGCGCAGCGCAGCCCACGTCATCAGCGCGCGCCGGAGCTCTCCATTTTGCGCCTGACAACCGAGCCGACATTTTAGACAACTACAGCGGAGCGCGGGAAAATCTCTCCGACGTCGACGACGATCGGGTCCTCCAGCAAAGATTGCCCGCGCTGTCGGCGTTCAAGGCGGATGGGGGCGACTGGGGAGCCTTCCAACGAAGGTTCCTCGCTCATCAGGAGATGTCGGGGTGGTCCGACACCACTGCCCTGCGTGCGTTGCCAGCGATGCTTGACGACGACGCGCTTGCAGCCTTCACATCTGCTGCAAGGTCGTCCCGCTCTACGCTCCAGGCCGCACTACACCTGATGGCGAAGGTGTTCGGGCCGCCCTCCACGTGTCGCCACCAGTTCTACGATCGGCGGAAGGTGGCTGGAGAAACAACGCTCGCCTATCGCACGGCGCTGCTCGCCCTGGCGGACGCAGCTTTTCCCCGCATGGACAAGGAAGGGAAGGACGCCATGGTGACGGAGCAGCTGCTGGCATTGGCCCACGAGTTGGGAGTCCCCATCAATGTGGCGGACGAAATGGATATCTGCTCCCTGGCGATCGCCACGAGTATTCACGCGTACGAGGTCCTCAAGCGCAAGCCGACGGTCGTCTGCAAATTGGCGGGGAACGCGGCACCGGCCGCCACGATCGCCGAGCCTCAGCCAGCTGCGGATCGGGAGCAGGCCTTCGCTGTATTGCGTCCGGGGGAGTGGAGAACGGGAGGTCGTTCACCCACACGTTCATCCCGCAAGCTCGAGCAACCGAAACCTACGACGTCCCTCGTCGTCTGCTACAACTGCGGCCTTCGGGGTCACGTCGCAGCCGGGTGCCGGGCTCCGCGTCAGCGCGCCACGGGACCACGTCGGGACGACGACCAGGCCCACAAGTCATCCCAACTAAACCCGGCAAGTCGCGGCACCTCACACGCTCGGTCCACATACGCGGCACGTTCGGGTCGCCGCTTGGCGGTGGGGGGTCCGCGTCTGGGTGCCGGGGGTTCACTTCGGCGAGGGGGGTCCGTACACGGCCCGAAAGCAGTCGAATGGTCCGAATTGGCCCACAGGATAGTGGCTGCGTCGGCCGGGTCGTCCGTGGTAACGGGGTTTATTGACGGGGTTGAGGTCCGGGTGCTTGTGGACACGGGTGCGTTGGCCACTATCATTTCGGACCTTATTTATAACATTCTTCCCGTCCAAAGTCGACCCCTTCTGCCTGTGGACGTGCCATTTTATGCGGCGAATGGGGGATCCCTGGGGATCATCGGCCAGATTCGGGCGACTATTTGCATTGGTGACATCAAATTGGCGGGCCCTATTTTTGTATCATCATCGCTGGCCGTTCCTTGTTTGCTAGGTACGGACTTTTTGTCCAAAATGCCCATCAAAATTCTCATAGATCAGGCCTGTATTGAGCTTCCGTCGGGACGGCGGGTTGCGTTTTTGACGAGCCCTACCAAAATACGCACGGTTTGTGCGACGGTGCAGGCGCTGGCAACTCAGACTGTACGGGTGCCCCGGGGATCGCAAATGTTGGTACCCCTTCGGTTGAGGAAACCACTCGGGGTGGATGCGGGGGCACAGGGAGTACTGTTGGGGCCGTCTAACAGGGCCAAAAGTGGCCTCGACTTGGCGGTAGCTCAAACCATGGTGAGAGGGGACAGTGAGCCGTTCGTAATGGTCCTGAATACGGGGTCGCGGCCGGCCATAATTACGCAGGGAACGGTGCTGGCTCACGCCGCGCCGCTACCCGTTGAGGAACAGCTCGTTGCTCACGCCGATTTCAGTGTCGAGTCGCATCCTCCAAGTGATGAGGGGACAGAGTGGTTGGACTCGTTGTGTGCCGGGTCTGCTAACTTGTCCAAGGTGCAATTGGGAGCATTGAGGGGTTTGCTACTCGAGTTTGCTGACGTGTTCAGCAGACATAAGTACGATATCGGCTGCACAGACCTGTTGCGCCACCACATAGCTACGGGGGACGCGGCCCCTATTCGACAGAATCCCTTCCGGCTCAGCCCAGCCGAGAAGGAGCATGTGCAGTCGGCGGTTAATGACATGTTGGCGGCCGACATCATTTCGCCCTCTTCTAGTCCGTGGGGTGCTCCTATTGTCCTAGTTAAAAAACAGGACGGGTCTTTGCGGTTCTGTGTCGATTTCCGCCGCTTAAACAAAATCTCGATGGCGGTTGCGTATCCGCTCCCCAGGATGGATGAGTCGCTGGATGCCTTGGCGGGAGCACAGTTTTTTTCCACACTCGATCTGCTTTCCGGATTTTGGCAATTGCCCCTCGATAACGAATCTAAACCTAAAACCGCTTTCCGGACACCTGGTGGCCTATTTGAATTCAACCGTTTGCCCATGGGCTTACATTCCGCTCCCGCCACGTTCCAGAGGCTCATGGAATTGGTTTTGTCGGGCCTCCAATGGGACACCTGTTTGATTTACCTTGACGATATCATCGTTTTCAGCCGGACTTTTGAGGAGCACCTCCAGCGACTGAGAGCGGTGTTCCTCAGGATGCGTTCCGCTAAGCTTAAATTTAAACCGGCTAAATGTTTTCTGCTTCGGGAATCGGTCAGGTATTTGGGCCATATCGTGAGTCGTTCAGGGATCTCGACAGACCCTGCTAAGACGCACTGCGTCAGTTCATGGCCAACGCCAACCTCGGTCACGGAGGTTCGCAGCTTTATTGGATTCGCCTCCTATTACCGTCGTTTTGTCAAGCAGTTTGCCAGCATAGCCAGGCCCCTGCACGCTTTGATGGCTAAGGGTGTGCGGTTTCACTGGGGGCCGGAAGAGGAGGCTGCGTTCTGCTCCCTTCGTGACGCCTTGGTGCAGGCTCCCCCCTTGTGTTACCCCTATTTCACGCAACCGTTTTTGCTTGACACGAATGCCAGCAACACGGGTATCGGGGGAGTGCTCTCACAGGTGGTCGGGGGGGTTGAACGGGTGGTCGCCTACGGTAGTAGAGTTCTTTCCCCCGCCGAACAACGCTATTGCGTGACTCGTCGTGAATTGTTAGCGATTGTGTTTTTTACACAGCAATTCAGGCCGTATCTTTACGGCCGTCATTTTACGGTTCGTACGGACCATGCGGCTCTCCAATACGCTATGCGGGTGGCGCAGCCATCCGGCCAATTGTCCCGATGGTTGGAGGTCCTTCAGGACTACCAATTCACGACGATTTACCGCAAGGGATTGCGACACTCAAATGCGGACGCCTTGTCGCGGTTGCCACCGCGCACGGACTGCGCATGTTTGCTGGGATCGGCGCAGTGTAAACCCCCGGTCGCCGACCCCGCGGGAGTTGCGCTCGCCGCCACTGACACCGCGGGTGTCGACGCTCCCACGTGGAGGGACTCGCTGTTATCGTTGCCCCTCATCGAGTGGGGCCGTCTCCAAATGTCCGACAGCTCCCTACTCACGCTACGTCGGAAAGTTGACGCTCCCGAGGTAGGGGATGCGCGGGTCGGTTCCTGGGTGTGCAGACAGGGCCTCTTGATGAAGTGGGACAACATGTCCCGGCGTCACGTGCTCGTTGTGCCTTTTGCTATGCGGGGTAGGGTCGTTCTGGCTGCTCATGAACGACTCATGCATCTGGGTTTTCACAAAACGCTCGCCCTAATCCAGCGAGACTATTATTGGCCGGGGATGGGTAACGACGTGGCGAACATTCTTAAGGGATGCGTAGGGTGCGCCCAAAGAAAACCGCCACCATTGGCGGCTAATCCACCGCTGCAATCCATTCAAGTTTCGCGCACAAACGAATTGGTTGCGTTAGACATCTTGGGGCCCTTTCCTGCTACACCGAGGGGAAATAGGTTCCTGCTGGTTGACGTAGAGTACTTCACCCGATGGCCCATGGCATGGCCACTCGCCAACCAGTCGGCTGCAGCAGTGGCGGACGCCTTTGTCCAAGGTTATGTTTTGGACAAGGGCGCCCCCGAACGCTTGCTGACGGATCAAGGGAAGAATTTTTCGAGCGTTTTGTTGCGCGAGGTGTGCGACCTGTTGGGTACAAAGAAAGTGCGTACTTCCCCGTACCACCCGCAGACTGACGGGATGGTTGAACGTCTGAACAGGACGATTACGTCTATGCTGTGCCAACAGGTCTGCGACGATCAGGTTGATTGGGACTTACAGGTGCCGGGGGTACTCGCGGCCTATCGAATGGCCCCTCATGCGGCGACGGGGTTTTCCCCATTTTTTCTTATGTATGGGCGGGAGGCCGATCCGGCCATGGACGTCCAACTGGGGATTTCCCAGCCACGTGCAAAATCTAAATTGGCAGACCACATCAAATTTAATATCGCCAAATTGGCTGAAGCGCGGGAGGCGGCGAGATTGAATTCGCGGTCTCGGCAAATCGCGAACGAGAGGTTGCATGGACGGAGGGTGCATACGCACGATTGGAAACCAGGCGATAAGGCCTGGCTGCATTGTCCACATGCACCGTTGGCTACGTCCCCCAAATTGTTGAGACCTTGGAGGGGACCGGTGGAAATTGTGCGGGTTGCACGACCCCAGAGTATACAGATTAAATGGGGAAAACGCCGTTGGTACGTGCACCCCTCCCGACTGAAACCCTATGCGGCACCGTGTGACCCCGTTCTGTGCCGTAACGACCGGGCGTGTGATGTGACCGTCGACTCGGGGAGGGATGTGTCGCAGGCTGATCCTCACGTGTCTCCACCTGACCCACCCCCAGGTGTCTCGGGCCTGACGGCTGCTGACCGTCGGGAACCGGAACCCCGCGGCACGCGCGGATCCCCGATGCCTGGCCCATGTCTTCCTGAACTGCCGGCACCACCGGACGGTCAACTGCGTCTGGTGCCGTACGACGGACCGGCAAGGCGGACTCGGGCTAGGGCACAACACTTTTCATGAAGACATTTTTCAACCCCGAGCTCGCCCAGTGTTCCCCCTCTGCCGGGGTAATGTCCCGTTCTAGGGACGCTCGGAAAGAATGGGACGCTGCACGAGTCGGAAGAAAAAAAAAAAAGAAAAAAAATTTATTTTTCTTTTCTGCATACACATTTGGTATTGTCACTCGCCGGATTGTACATATTGTTCTGTTGTTGTAGTGGCATTGGTTGATGGTTGCGGATGGCAGTGTTCGCGTTGTGTTGTGTTGTTACGTTGGTTGTTGTTCTTGTTGTTGTGTTACGGGGCACACAGGGGGGAGGGGGTGTTGTATATTTTTATAGCAGCCGGGTCGGCTGCGAGCTATGTAGTAGGGGGTGATGTAGTGGTGGTGTTGACGTGCGCCGACAGTGACAGTGATGGATCACGGGGCGGCACGGGGTGCGGGGTTGGGCACGCGTTGTGGGCGTGGTGTGGACGCGCGCGCCGGGAGTGACGGATGACGGGGCGGCGCGGCGTGGGTGGTGAGGCGCGCTGAGATGTGGGAAAACAGGATCGTAGCCAGCGCCCAGTGATTGGTCAAATAGGATGGGTGCTCTCAGCGACGTCCGTAGGTGGGGTATAAAGGGTGACGCGCGAGAGCACTCGTGGTTGTTAACCAGTTGAAGATCGAAGACGGAGTTGAAGACGTAGTGCCCCGAGACCCCTAGTCCCGCTGTCCTTGTAGGGACCGGGGCCCTGTGTGGCTCGGAGGCGAGACTGTGGGACCCGTGGTCCGACGCCCATGTGGGTCAGGACTGTGGGACCCATAGTCGAGACGGACACCCCGGCAGGGTGTGTCCCGAGTAGCTCAGTGGGTGTTAGTCGCCCGAGTAGCTAAGTGGGTGTTGGTCACCCGAGTAGCTCAGTGGGTGTTAGTCACCCGAGTAGCTAAGTGGGTGTTGGTCACCCCGGGCAGCTCAGTGGGTGTTAGTCACCCAAGTAGCTGAGTGGGTGTTGGTCACCCGAGTAACTACGTGGGTGTTAGTCACCCGAGTAACCAAGTGGGTGTTAGTCACCCGAGTAACCAAGTGGGTGTTAGTCACCCGAGTAACCAAGTGGGTGTTAGTCACCCGAGATACTACAGTGGGTGTTAGTCACCTGTGAAACGAAGTTGGTGAAATAAAGAGTGTGCTACCCGTGAAGTCGTCTCCCGCCGAGTTACTACATTACACACACATTAACATAATTAATGCGATTTGTGCATTTTTTGGAAAATTATTAATTTTTATTATTTTTATCAAAATTTCATAACCCAACACATACAACAAGCCACTAGAGGTGCTACCATTGAGATGTATGCCTTTGACATATCAAGGAATCACCAAGATGGCGGGGAAAGGATCATTCCCTAGATAACTCTCTACTTTTTCCACTGCTGGACGAATGGGTGGTTTCATGGTTGCGGTTCGGCTCTTACCATTGGGGCCCGGCACAGGCATTTCCCGGTTCACCTGCGTACGCAGAGTCAAGGAAGGGAGAGTGTAACTGCAGCGGTGATTAACGCAGCCAGATTCTAAAATGCTCACAAGCCTGTGGCTATGCTCTAACCACTATTCCATTCTGTACCCGATGAGAAAACCCCATCATAAATAGAAAACAACAGTGCAGGCAGGAAAAAAAACGTGTTAAGGATGAAACCAGTCGACAGTTGTGTCTGTCTCAATGCTTGCCTATTAGTTGGGTCACATTTTCTCGAATTGATTTAATGGTGATCTAAGACAAGAGGGCCACAATTCCGTTCTTCAGTAACTGTTGATGATGTTTGCACCACGCATACAATACTGGGTGCTGTGTGAAGCTTAAATGGCTGTAATAAGTCATTAATGTAGCCCACTTGGTTGACTGGAACAATCCATCAACGCAAACATAAACACATTCCTGCGGAGGGAGCTGGTAGGAACTTTGGGTTGCTCGGTCAATGGCCAGGGTCAACGGTGGCGTGGTGTATTTTCCCGGCTAATTTCTGATTCAACCGCATTAATTGATCAAACCATTAATTGATCCAACCAAACAGTTCTCGTTGAAAACTTCTGCTGCCAGGCCACCAAGATTATATGGCTTACCAAGGATACATAAAGAAGATACACCCCTTCATCCCTTCGTCTCGACTATCAACTCCCCCGCCTACAAACTGGCTCGTTTTTTGTCTGAAATCCTGCGGCCTTTCACTGGAAAAAGCACCTCTGCGGTACTAAACTTTACTCACCTGGTATCGACAATCAAGGGTATTTCCCTGTCCCCAGACGACCTGCTTTTCAGTTTTTATCTGGTCTCCTTATTCACCAAAGTTCCTGTACCTGACACCATCACAATCATTGAAGATTTGGTTCATCAAAGACTGAACACTGAGGTACCCCCCTGGTGAGACACTGCTTAACCAATACATACCTCACCTGGAATATAACTTTCTACAAACAAACTGAGGGCACCCCAATGGGCTCCCCCCTATCTCCGGTTGTAGCCAACGTTTTCATAGAGAAATTTGAGACTGACGCCATCCAAACTGCCACTCTACGCCCAACCTTATGGAAGAGGTACGTGGATGACACTTTTGTCATCTGGCCACATGGCCGGCCTGCTGTAGACCAAGTTCAATTCCTCGACCACGTAAATTCTATACACCCAGCCATCAGATTTACCATGGAAGTCGAAAAAGATGGCAAGCTACCCTTTCTGGATGTCCTAATAAAAATGAGACTTGATGGTTCAATGAGCCAATCTTGTCTACAGGAAAGCTACCCATACGGATGCTTACCTAAAACCGGATTCCCACCACCATCCATCCCAGAAGAATTCCCTCATCAAAACTCTACACCATAGAGCCCAATGCATCTCCGACCAGGAACACATTTCCAGTGAACTTAAGCACGTACACCAAGCTCTCAAGGCTAATGGTTACTCTGACTACACAATCCGCAAAGCCATCACTCCAACCATGAATAAAGATCATCTTGAGGAGCCATTAAAAACCATCACCTTACCCTACATTGTGGGGGTCACAAAAAAGATCTCCAAAATCCTGAATGAACACAAGATCCAGGTCTGATTCAACACAGTACATAAAATTCGTGATCTCGTCCCGTCAGTAAAAGATGTGGTTCCAGACATACAGTACCCTGGCGTCTACAAACTAAGTTGCCTCTGTGGTAGCAATTACATTGGAGAAACCAAACGGCATGTCTCGGACCGCATCCGTGAACATTAAGCAGACCTGAAACACAGTAGGACGAACACCTCAGCCATGGCAGATCATTTTTATAATTCAGTGGGCTCACATGACATTGACTTCTCCAAGACGGAGGTTATCTGCAAGCCATCCGAGAAGGTAGATTTTTGCTCAGCAATTATTGGAAGGACGTGATAAACCATTTCGGGTCTTGATTGATTTTGTTCACGTTTACGGTGACTTTCAGACCGCAGTCCATTCGCTGGCATTGGACTATATATCTTTAGTATTCTCCTCATGGATCGGAGTCTTTACTCCGCTGCAAGATTCCTGCTACCACTCTCCCATTACATATTTATTTGCTTCCTCTTAGTACCTTTCACACGACGGTCAATGGTATGGTGTATAGCAGATTGTATAATAATAAATAGTATAATAGTGTAATGTTTAATAGAATGTATAAGGTAATATATAGTATATTAATTGTATAGTGAATATACAGTAGTGTGGTATACAGTAGGGTTTGTAAAATAATACATAGTGTAATATTACAATGTATAGTCTAAGGCAGGGGTCGGCAACCTATGGCTCCGGAGCCGCATGCGGCTCTTTACGGGCTGCTTCTTGACGATATGTACGTATGTACAGTATGTACTCAGATGCATTGCGGCTCTTGAAATACTGAATTTTGTACCGAATTGGAAAGAAATGGCTCTTCTTGTTATTTTGGTTGCCGACCCCTGGTCTAAGGTATAGGGTAGTGTATAGTAACGCAGTGTATAATTGAATGTTGGGGTTTGTGTATGGCAGTGTATAGTACGGGGCATAGTCGTGTGATGTAGAAAAAAGTTTAGTTTTTTATGTTTTTTGCGACATAGAAGTGTAATGTATAATTACTTATTGTTAGTAGCTCAGCTTATTGGAGAGTATATTGAGTATATTGAATATATTGATTTAGTTTATATTTTAGTTTTTTATCTGTTCACTATATGGTAGTAATTATATAGTGTAGTGTATACCCAGCTACTTAATGTCAATAGCTCAGTTTATTGGAGAGTACATTGAGTACATTGATTATATTGATGTAGTTTATGCTTAGTTTTTCACATCAGTTTATTGTATGGTAGTCGGGTAGAAGCAGTTCTTTAACGTAAATATGCTAAATTCCTCTGTTGATATGTAAACAAACTCCTTTGTCAAGGCGCTCTGGTCCTCCCACCCAGCTGAAAATACGTTGCCAAGCTTAGCAGTGTTCATTAGGACGCTGTCTTTCCAACAGCTCTGTTCTTCACCTGAGGACGGCTGCTTGTGGTGTGGCCGAAACGTCGTGAGAATTTTATTATGTTTTATTTTTTTATTTTATTATTTCCCTTCTATGTGACTTTACCGAAAGATCGAAGAATATTAATCCCTGCAGTCACGAAAGTTTTAAATCTAAATATAGTAGTATCTTCTGACTACAGTAGTATATACAGACTATATAGTAGTATTTGGTGACTCTATAGTAGTAGCTACTAACTATATGGTAGTATCCACTGACTATTGTAGTGGTTACTAATTCTAAAGTAGTATATGCTGACTCTATAGCAGTATTTGCTGGCTCTATAGCAGAATCTATTGACTCTGCAGCAGTATATACTGACGATAGTGGAATCTAGGAGTATATACTGACTCTACAGTAATAACTACTGACTATCATAGTATCTACTGACTGCAGTACAAGCTCATGACTGCAGTAGTTTCTACTAACTCTATAGCAGTATATACGGACTCTACAGTAGTACCTACCGACTTTATATAGTATCTACGCATTGTACAGTAGGATCTAGCGACTCCATAGTAGTATCTACCGACTCGACAGAAGTATCTACCGACTCCAAGGTGGTATCTCGTATCTCTCTAGTCGTAACTACTGACTCTATAGTAGTATATACAGACTATAGTATTATCTACTGACTCTATAGCAGTATCTACTGATTCTATGGCAGTATTTTTTAACTCGACAGTAGTATCTACTAACTCTAAAGTAGTAACTATGGATTGTACAGTAGTATGTACTGACTCTACAGTAGTACCTGCCGACTCTATATAGTATATATGCATTGTACAGTAGTATCTATGTACTTTGTTGAAACGTAAACCCAACAGTTTGTCAGTTAAAAGTTCCAAGGATAGGCGTGCACAGACAGAGAGATAGACAGACGTACAGACAATAACTGACTTTAGCAGGTAAGATACACAGAGGTCAGAGAGTTAATAAGAGTTGGAGACTGCACTTACTACCTGATGAGCATTATCTTTTCAATTGTGTTTCTATAACCAGTTTTTAAACACGAATAGTTACCAAGGAAAACACTTCCATAATCAGACGTATTACCAAATAAACAAATTATAGAATGTTGCTGTCACAATTCATTGTGGGATTGTTTTTGTGAGGACAGAGGCACAAACCCCTGGCTGTGTGTTGCCAAGATCCATTTCCATTTCACAAAGAAGGAATTTAACTGTCATCTATCTTTGAGGCCGGGAAGTCCAGTAAATAAAATGTGACGTAGAACTACAACAAGAATTCCTGGACCCAATTACAATTTCAAGCCGCTTTCCCTTTTACCCCGAGTTCGACAATGACCTTACAGCGACCAAATAACAACGACGCTGCTGCCAGCCCATATTACCCTGATGTATGTAAATGAATGTATGTTGAACTTATTTCGCACCATACATAGCCAACCGTGCTAATCGGAGGTACACAGGGTGCCCTGCTACCTAAGACTGTCAAACACTTCCTACGGTAAATGCCGTTAAACCCGCCACCGTCTGACATAGCCAATCAGTAAGGTTGTGCACATGAACAGAACGTGCTCATTCGTTAGCAGTTCAGCACACTGGTTGTCGATTGGAAAGTAAACCCACTACAACATTTACAATTTGAGTGACGTGACGTTATGCCGGTAAGTAAAACCAGCCTCATCAGGCGACAGCCAGAATATTAGAGATATTTTCCTCCTGTTTCGGTATTAAATAGGACATTTACCAACTACTTTTGACTAAAAGATACGTAAAGCAAATAACCCAGGCCACCAATAATAGCAGCCTGTGATTGTCCTACTAAGCTAAACTCTAGTTTAGTTACGTAAAGATTTAAACTCTAGTTATTTGGACAAAGTCATATCTCCATTCGTACATGCATTACTGATGTATGTTAAATACACCAATTGTGCTTTTAAATAATCTCAGATTCACAGGTTCCTCGACGTTTAGTTTCCACAATGGACAAACTCTGTGTGCATCGTTGTTGCAAGTTTATTGTGCGAACCATAGCACCGTGGTAGGATCGCCAAGTAAGAAGTAAGGCCCTTCACAATACACATTGTACATCACGACCCAACCATCACACAGTGCATACGCAGTAACAATCATACTCACCAGCATGAACAGCGTGCAGAATCAGCAGCATCATCACCAGAGGCACTGCTCCCATTGTAACGACATTCATCCTCATACTGATGACCATCTGTATTCAAACACTATGTGCAAAGAGAGTTTTCCAGTGAAGCAATATGGACTTGTAGCAAGTGCTGTTAGCGAGCACGGTTCATGCAAAAGTGGTCTGGCTCGTTCCCACGCCGACTGATGGTGACTCACCTTACCAGTATTTTCAATCAAGGCTGAGCCAACCTAGGCGCGACCTAGAACAGGCGGTGATATCAGGTGGTTTTTGGTTATTTTCTGCTCAGAACTCAACGGCAGGTGGCTGGATTTGTAGCGCAGTGCAAGCACTGCGCTACCGCTCTCTCTACTTCACATTCACACTGGCACACTCACACGGACACACTGACACACTCACACTGACACACTCACACTGACACACTCACACTGACATTCAAACTGACACACTGACACACTCACACAGACACTCACACTGACACACTCACACTGTCTGACACACTCACACGTGTGCTATGTGCGCCTCTCGTCGGATACTCCAAGTTGAATCACGCAAACGCCAGGAGCTGTGTCTGTGATCTGCTCACTGTACCCAAGTCGCATTCACGCTTCCAGGTTCACCACAAGTTTGAGATAAAGCAGATTACATCAGGACCTGTGTGCCCGACCCAGATGTGAAAAGTCCTTATCAGGTAAATGGAAAATGCTGGGAGTTCGATAAGGCAGAGTGGAAAGTAATGGAAGGGTCGCTGCTCTTCAATTTGCTTAAAATTAACCCGCACTGCAGCTGCAGAAAATCAACGGATAAGCACGTGCGCGTGTATTGCATGTGTAATGACTAACTCGGAGACAGTAAGACTTGGAGGCAATTCTTTTATTTAACTGGCACCATCGGGATAATACACACCCTACGTGAGTACACACTATTACTGTTGCTAGCCTATACACAACACTAACCATCTAACACTGACGGCGCTGAACGGAGACAGCCAACAACTATCTCGCAGCGCAATATCGAGTGAAGATGGCAGCGACGATGGTGACGAGATGGTAACAACAATCTTGAACAGCAGGATGGGGATCCTACTTCCAGCAACAGCCCCGAGTTCCCCCACAGGAGCCCCTCTTATACTGTCAGCGTGGCCTTGCTCCGCCCCGGCCACGCCTCCTTTCTGGAACCTACTAGCGGGTTCCTGGTGGGCCCCTTCTGTGACCTTTCCCCTAGATCTCCCTCTCGTGTATATCCTGGCCTGCTGACGTCAGGACTGCCGTTCACCACAGATCCCCTTTTTCGCCAGCAGCCAGCGCTATGCTACGACACATGCGTAGCGGCCGATAACACTGGTCTACAACCAAAATGCTTCAGAAATAAATGTAGTCCAACTTGACTAATTGTGGGTCACTGAGTATGGATCAGTATATACGACCCTTGACTTGGGAATGGCGGAGGATAAGTGAGTTATAAAGGGAAGGGATCTCAATTTAAACCAGAAATTACTAAAATACATCTTTGACTGGATCCATGAATACATCTATGACTGTGTTTGCACAGTACTTGTTTTTTGAGCAAAATAATGACTGATGCAATCTGAACTTGGTATTGCATCATACATGATATGAATTGCATCATGTTATTCCTAGAAGTCATGGATGATGCAATCATAACTAGGATTACATCCCTCTGCTGAACAAATTTCCCTATATCAGCTTTAGAAATCATGTAGTGTCATGCTCTCTTATTTGTCAGTGTTTAATTTTGCGAAGAGACACATTCATATTTAGCCAAAGTGAGCAGAGATGCCTTGTACTTGTGTGAACAAAGCAGTTAACTTCTGCTATGTGTGTGGTGAAGTGACTTTTGCATCACAAAAGCGCAGTTTAACCACTATGGTTAAGAAAGCCTATCACATTCTTGGGTCTTTCGGTAAAGTCACGTAAATACATAAAAAAATAACAAAAAAGAATAAATAAAAACTACGACATTTAATTCACAACACAAGCGGTCGTCTTCAGGAAAAGGGGGGATAGCTTGCAAGACAGACTGTTTATAAGAGTTTGAAATGGGCGCAGCCCAAATGTCAGCAGCCAATGATAATGTAAGTGGTGGGCAGCCAACCCGACGGTGGTTGGTTTTCCACCAATCAAAGGGCTGCCAGGTGAAAATTAGCATGTTAAAGAGAGATTAGCATCTTCTTGGTTCTTTCGGTAAAGTCACGTAGAATTTAAATAATAAAATAATAAAAATAAAACATAATAAAATAATTCTCACGACGTTTCAGCCACAACGCAAGCAGCCGTCCTCAGGTGGAGAACAGGTCTGTCGAGAAGACAGAGTCTGAATGACACACCCCAGGCTTGGAGCGACTATTTAAGCTAGGATGGAGGGGGGAAGAGCACCTTGACAAAATAATTTGCATATCAAGAGGAATTTAGCATAGTTCTTGGAAATGCAGATATGCGATTAGTACTACTTGTGAAATGCGTAGGAGGTTTGGCGGGGGGTTTAAAGTCATTATGCCCGTGCATTATGCAGGATTAGCAGCATCAAAGGGAAGGGATAGGGGTAATATTAATAAAGGGAAGGAATGTTAATAGTATGTAGCTGCAGTAACTAAACCACCACGTAAACAACTAAAGTATAAACTACATAATATCATCAGTATACTAAATATACTCTCCAATAAGCTGAGTTACTAACAGTAAGTAATACATTACAATTCTATGTCGCAAAAAATATAATATACTTTCAGCTAAACTTTATTCTCTTACATCACACGAGTCTACACTGTACTATATACTGCCATAGACAAACCCAACATTAAATTACATACTGTATTACTATACACCACCCTATACCTTATACATTGTAATATTACACTATGTATTATTCTACCCACCCTAATGTATATCACACTGCTGTATATTCACTCTCGAGAAACGGTGCCTTAACGCGGCGAGAGAGTTTGTGTACGTCTGAGAAGCTGATCGCTATACCGTCGAGAGCCTAGTGCTCTCAGAAGGGTCACCCAAGGCAGGAAGACTTCAGTGGAGACGTCAGACAAAACCCGTTTCGAAAGGTCCTCACATGACCTTTTCAAATAAATTGTGATCCAAGAAAGCAACGGGAAACTACTTGGATTATTCCTCCCTTGAAAACTTCAATGATGACAAGCAAAATCAACAAAGGCCCTGAGTATCGGCGTCCTTTAAATAGGACAGGGGTGCTAAGAATCTCCGAGCTTGTGTCAAAGAACCCTTTCAAAGTAGCAACTTGGAACGTTAGAAGTTTACTTCAAGCAGGAAAACTAGCCAATGTCATACAAGAAATGGATCGACTTAAAATCAACATAATCGGTCTCAGCGAAACTAAATGGCCTGGAACAAAAAATATTATATCGAGCGAACACCACATCTTCTGCTCCAGAGGAGAAGAAAACACCAAACAAACATACGGTGTCGCCTTCATAGTACACAAGAAATAAGCGAATAAAGTCATCAACTTTACCCCAATATCAGAACGAATAGCACTACTACAATTAGCAGGCAACAAAGTCAACGTGAACATTCTACAGGTTTATGCTCCAACAGCAGACAAACAAGATCATGAAATCGAATCGTTCTATGAGCAACTAACCAACACGCTGAAGCCGCTGAAGAAACAAGACATCACTATAATAATCGGCGACTTCAACGCCAAGGTTGGCCACGGTCGAATGCAGAACATTGTCGGAGAACACGGACTAGGAACAAGGAATGGACGAGGCGACAGACTGGTTCAATTCTGCCAAGAAGAACGTTTCAGTATTGCTAACACGTGGTTCCAATTACCACCTCGACGACTGTACACGTGGACCTCGCCGCAAGACTCCGACAACAACATCGTCAGGAACCAAATCGATTATATCCTAATCAAGATCAGGTTTAAGTCCAGTGTAATTACAGCAAAAACCTACCCTGGAGCCGATATATCGTCAGATCATAACCCAGTAACAGCTACAATAAGACTCAAATTGCGATCAATACAATGTACAAAGACGAGACGAGCAGACTTGGAGAAACTGAAGAACAGCGCCGATAAAAGACAAGTACAGCAACATCTCAACGATAGCATCCACTCAATAACAACAGAAACAGCAGATGTTCAGGAGTACTGGCGCTCGTTCAAACAATGCATCACAGAAACAACAGAAGTCATGCTGGGACACAAGTCACTGAAAAAGAAACAACGATGGATGACACTATATTCTCGATCTAATGAGCAAACGAAGAATGTACAAAAATAACAACTTGGAGAAGTACAAACAAATGCAACAGAAGATCAGAGAAGCAATCCGACAGGCAAAAGAAAAGTGGATGGAAGAACAATGCGCCGAGGTTGAAGAACTAATTTAAAAACATGACAATTTTAATCTGCACAAGAAGCTCAAAGAAGCTGGTAACATCTACAGACCAGCCCCAACAGCTACCTTGTATGCGGACAACAACCAACCAATCCTAAATAAACAAGAAAAAATGGACACCTGGACAAACTATATACACAAGCTCTTTGGCGCCGCGAGAACACCTTCAGAAAAAGACCAACAGAAATCGAAAGACGCTCTACACATTTTAACATCAGAAGTAGAACATGCAATCAAAACAGCTAAGCCAGGCAAAGCGTGCGGGCCCGACACAATCCATGTAGAATTGCTCAAACTATTAGACAGCAACAACATACGACAACTGACTAATTGGTACAATCAAATATACAACGGCAATAAAATTCCATCCGACTGGCTACAATCCATCTTTGTGGCCATACCAAAGAAAGCAACAAGCCAGAAATGTGAAGACTACAGACTGATAAGCTTGATGAGCCACGTGCTGAAAGTCTTCCTGAAGGTGATCCAACAGCGCATACGCTCCACATGCGAAAATGCATTGAAGAACACACAGTTTGGCTTCTGCAAAGGACTAGGCACGAGAAGCAATCTTCTGTCTACAGATACTACTACAGCGATGCTACGAACATCAGAAAGAAGTGTACATCTGCTTCATAGATTACGAGAAAGCCTTTGACTCAGTAGACCACGACCGACTAGCAGCTCTATTAAAACAACTGGGACTAGATAAAAACGACATCGACTTCATCATTGCTCTTTATTGGAAGCAAACAGCCCAACTCCAATATGACAACGAATTGACAGACCTAACACCAATACAAAAAGGTGTACGACAAGGCTGCCCACTGTCACCAATTCTTTTCAACATCTACTCGGAGCAGATTTTTGATCGAACACTAGCAGACAAAAACATTGGTATTAAAGTCAATGGACAATACATCAACAACATCAGGTATGCCGACGACACTGCACTGCTGGCCGATTCGGAACAAGACCTACAACAAATCTTGGACGCGATTGCCGCAGAGAGTCAAATATGGGGCTTACGAATTAACAAAAAGAAAACAAAGGTTATGAAGGTCAGCAGAACTACAAGCGAAACAACAATCAAGCTGGGCAGCGAAAAATTGGAACAAGTACACCGATTTAAATACCTTGGTGTAATCATTGACGATCAGTTGAACCATGAAGTCGAAATCAAGAGCAGAATTGAACAAGCAAGGCAAGCATTTATTAAATGGAAAACACTCCTTGCAGACCGCAACTTGAGTACATCACTGAAACTGCGCACACTGAAATGTTACATCTGGTCAATTTTGCTGTACGGAGTAGAGACGTGGACACTGACAACAACAGCAACAAAAAGGCTCGAAGCTTTCGAAATGTGGCTGTATCGAAGAATGCTGAAAATCCCATGGACAGCCAAAACCACCAATACACAAGTTCTGCAAGATATGGGCACTGACAGGCAACTGTTGAAGACCATCATTAGCAGGAAGTGTTACTACCTAGGCCACATTGCCCGAAACGACCACAAATACCAGCTATTAAAGCAAATCCTGGAAGGAAAAATCGAAGGGAAAAAACGACCAGGACGGCCAAAAACGACATGGCTCAGTAACATCAAAACATGGCTACAATTAACAACAGCACAAACTCTACACGCCGTGCTAGACCGGGACCAATATCATCGTGAAGTCGCACACGCCGTTAGGCAGCACTAAAGAAGAAGAAGTATATTCACTATACAATTACGATACTATATATTACTTTGTACATTGTATTAAACATTACAATGTTATACTATTTATTATTATACAATCCGCTATACACTGTACCATTGACCGTCGCGTGAAAGATACTAAGAGGAAGCAACTAAATATCTCAATGGGAGAGTAGTGATATGAGACTTGCAGCGGAGCAAAGAATCCATTCCCTGCGGAGAATACAAGATATATAGTCAATGCCAGTGGGTGGAACGCGGTCTGAAAGTCACCGTAAACGTGAACACAATCAGTTAAGATCCGAAATGGTTTATTAGGTCCTTCCAATGATTGCTGAGCCAGAATCCATCTTCTCGGTTGAAATTGTCTCTGTGTTTGTATATGTGGATCGCCTCATGAACGAATCTCTCATGGTAGCCAGATGGCTTGCAGAGAACCTCTGTCTTGGAGAAGTCAATATCATGTGAGCCCACTGAATCGTAACAGTGATCTGCCACGGCTGAGGTGTTTGTCCTACCGTGTTTCAAGTCTGCTT
The DNA here is from genome assembly GCF_965212315.1 of Lampetra planeri. NCBI lineage: Eukaryota > Metazoa > Chordata > Hyperoartia > Petromyzontiformes > Petromyzontidae > Lampetra > Lampetra planeri. Next base: position 1,943,420 of record NC_136154.1, on the reverse strand, counting down.
TATGTTCACGGATGCGGTCCGAGACATGTCATTTGGTTTCTCCAATGTAACTGCTACCACAGAGGGAACTTAGTTTGTAGACGCCCGGGTACTGTATGTCTGGAACCACATCTTTTACAGACGGGACCAGATCACGGATTTTATGTACTGTGTTGAATCGGACCTGGATCTTGTGTTTTATCAGGATTTTGGAGATCTTTTTTGTGACCCCAGCAATGTAGGGTAAGGTGATGGTTTTGAAAGGCTCCTCAACAGGATCCTTCTTGATGGTTGGAGTGATGGCTTTGCGGATTGTGTAGTCGGAGTAACCATTAGCCTTAAGAGCTTGGCGTACGTGTTTGAGTTCACTGGCAATGTGTTCCTGGTCGGAGATGCATTGGGCTCTATGGTATTGAGTTTTGATGAGGGAATTCTTCTGGGATGGATGGTGGTGGGAATCCGGTTTTAGGTAAGCATCCGTATGGGTGGCTTTCCTGTAGACAGAGTGGCTCATTGAACCATCAGGTCTCCTATTAATTAGGACATCCAAAAAGGGTAGCTTGCCATCTTTCTCGACTATAGTTGTTTACGTGGTGATTTAGTTACTGCAGCTACATACTATTAACATTCCTTCCCTTTATTAATGTTACCCCTATCCCTTCCCTTTAATGCTGCTAATCCTGCATAATGCACGGGCATAATGAATTTAAACCCCCCGCCAAACCTCCTACGCATTTCACAAGTAGTACTAATCGCATATCTGCATTTCCCATAAATATGCTAAATTCCTCTTGATATGCAAATTATTTTGTCAAGGCGCTCTCCTCCCCTCCATCCCAGCTTAAATAGTTGCTCCAAGCCTGGGGTGTTTCATTCAGACTCTGTCTTCTCGACAGACCTGTTCTCCACCTGAGGACGGCTGCTTGCGTTGTGGCCGAAACGTCGTGATAATTATTTTATAATGTTTTATTTTTATTATTTTATTATTTCCAACCTACGTGACTTTACCGAAAGAACCAAGAAGATGAATCCCTGCAGTCACGAAAGCTTTAAATAGAGATTAGCATGTCAATGGGAGATCGCAGAACAATACCCCGGCATCTACAAACTAAGCTGTGTATACAGCAGTAGTTTCATTTGGGAAACTAAGCGACATGACTCGGACTGTGTTCGTGAACATGAGGCAGATCTGAAAGATGGTAGGACCAATACCTCGGCCGTGGCAGATCATTGTTTTAATGTGGTGGGCTCACGCGAAATTGATTTCTCTAAGACGATGGTACTTTGCAAGGGCATTGGCTATCAACAAAAATTATTTCATGAAGTTATCCATTTTCTAGACACAGACACAATTTCAACCGAGGAGATGGGTACAAACTGAGCCATCAATGGAAGGACGTTATAAACCAGATTAAGTCATAATTGGCTATGGTGTTCCCATCCTACCACCTTCCGATGTTAGTTGTGCTTTACGTCCATTTCAAACTTGAGCTTTCACAGTCACTTCGCGCGCCGACCCCTTGGTTGCGGCTCTGCGATCTCCATTAACATGCTAATCTCTCTTTAACATGATAATTTTCACCTGGCAGCCCTTTGATTGGTAGAAAACCAACCACCGGCGGGTTGGCTGCCTACCACTTACATTATCATTGGCTGCTGACATTTGGGCTACGCCCATTTCAAACCATTATAAACAGTTTGCTTGGAAGCTACCCCCCCCCCCCCCCCATTTTCCTGAAGACGACTGTTTGTGTTGCGATCAAAACGTCGTAGTTTTTTGTTATTTTTTGTTATTTCTTTGAACCTGTCTACGTGACGTTACCGAAAGACCCAAGAATATCAATTCCTGCAGTAACAAAAGCTTTAAGTCAAAAGCCTATCACCTTTATTTAGGGCTGCAAAATTGGAGATCACGACATGATGTGGGCCCCACACATATGCTGTAACACTTGTGCAACAAATATTTGCCAGTGGTTAAACAGGAAAAGGAAATATATGCCTTTTGCAGTACCAATTCTTTGGAAAGAGCCAACAGATCATATCAGCAATTGTTACTTCTACATGGCTCCTCCAGTGGGGAAAGGTGTGTCAAAGAAGAAAAAGTGGACTGTGCATTATCCAAGCATTCCATCAGCTATATGCCCAGTAACCCACAGAGAAGGACTACTGGTTCCTGATGCACCTGAATCATTCTCACTTGAGTCAGACGAGGAAGAGGATTAAACTTCTGATCCTGAACCATCAAGGTCACATGACCCAGATTTTCTCCCATCCTCCTCTGAACCACACCTCATAACACAAGGTAAACTAAAAGACCTTGTCACGGATTTGGAACTACCCAAGAGTAAGGCAGAGCTGTTGGGCTCCACACTGCAGCAGTGAAATCTCCTGGCAAATGGAGCCCTTAATTGGCAAAAGTAATTGATTGGTAAGAGGAGCCCTCAAAATAAATGGGCAGTCAAGAGAGAGTTGAACCAATAGTAATGTAGTGTTCTTCACGGAGGCACACACTTCAACTTGGAGGCAACACGTTTATGACACGGCCTCAACAGGGCTACTACTTAAACGTACACAAGTTAACTAGACCCCAACGGGGTAACTACATAACCGGGTCAGTCAGTAACATTCTGACTGACCCACGTTGCCGAGTGAAGACCGAAGATCGAAGAGACATAGCACCGAGGGTTGATTCCAGAGAACAGCCCTGATCAAGTCTCGCGACTCGGCCTTTATGGGCCGCAGTGTGGCCGGGCGCTACTGTTGGCCACGCACCTTTTCCAGATCTTTCCCGAAGACTTTGGCCCCTACATCACGTGTCCTTCCCCCCTCCTTTTGGGCCCCCCTTGCCACCTCATCCGGTCACGTGCCCTCTCGGGGTCACCCAAACTGTCATGCCATAGTCACTCCATTCATGTCACTACAGTAACATAATACACGTGGATGCAGTGAGACAGTAGCAGGGTGTGCAGAACGATCACAAAATCATCGTGCCAGAACCATGTTTAAATGAATACCACAATCGCACTGCTGAGACTTGTGTCTATGACGGAGATGTGTGCATTGGCCTGGTGTTGGTGATGATGAAGTTCTGGTGCGGTTGATGGTTCCCCTCGTGTCTTCCAGGAAGATGAATGTCAGAGCAAGGAGGTGGCGAGATTATGTTTGGGTCTGGAATGAGGAGGCAACCTCCAGGGATCGCGAGAGTAGAGGTGCGCTGCTAACCCGAGCATCACTTTACTCCACTGTAGACTGGGCAGCAGAGAGCCGGCTCGCTATCAGCATTAACAACCTTTATCTCGTCTACCCGTGCACCACGGCATGTGGGGATTATTATCGCCACCTTGCATCTTGCGTGGAAACATTTGGCTTGCGGGAACATTTTTTTTCCAAGTCACCCTCCCTCTACACTTCACGTCCACGGCCTCTCCCAAAGACAAATATTTCCACTATAGCCTTGCAGAGACTGTTGGGGCAAGTGCTGTTAGCGAGGACCTATGAAGGCCAACATGGAACACGAGGGGGGTGGTGCAGTTAGCAATACGCTCGGTCGCCTTTGTCTCCCCAGTGGTGACGTTTACGTCTTGCACCAGGTACTCATTTGAGGCTGATTCGACCTAGGAGATGCCCAGGACCTGTTCAGATAATCGTCACTGGTGTTGGCCGAGAGGGGGAATCAAACTCGTGTCGCCACGATCGATGCGCAGCTTGCACCACCCCCCCCAACCCTCCCCTACCACTCACCCTCACCCGCGTTACTTCCCTTATAGTTTGTTGTTTCCATGAGCCAGACCGACCAGAAGTGAGTTCACGGCAGCCTCCCTACCAAAGCAAACCCCTTAATTTACGTCACCTCAACGCAAGTAGAAAACGTCGCAGGGACTGCCACCAGCGAGGCTCCCGTTCACGTGGGGGCCCCATGCGTTCGCTTGCACGAATGCCGCGCCAAGGGAAACCGTGAGCCATGATGATGACGGCGGGGATGATGGTGATGGTTGTGATGGTGTTACCTGTGCGTACAGGTGGGTTCTGCATATCCGCTCTTCACACGGAGCGATCTTGGTTGGTCTAAATTGTCCGTTTGGTGCAAAGCGTCAGGGGTCAGCAACCTGCGGCTCCGGAGCCGCTTGTGGCCCTTTAAGGGCCGCTTCGTGACGTTACTTATTAAGCACCACCACTCTCTCGTATTCGCCACGCAGTGGCATTGCGCCTCTTGAAACATTGAAGGGGGGTTATTACCGATTTAATTTAAAAAAGTATCTTATTATTTTTGGTTGCCGACCCCCTGGTGGAAGTGATTCTGCGTTTGTTCGATGGATTGGATCGACAACCGACCCGCCATAGATAGGAACGTGAACATTCTCACCACTGGATTTGCAGGGAATGTACGCTGTAGATGAATGCCAATATTTAATTGCTCAATTGATCAGGAAGTCACTTTGCCTAATATTTAAACTTCGAACATGAGTGTTATTAAATTAACTGTGTATGTTACTCATTATCAGTAACGTCATTATCATCATCGACAGCATCATCAGCAGCAGGGTCATCAGCAACATCAGCAACGACAGCATCACCTGCCGCATCAGATGGTATTGTTGCATCTCTGTTATCCCCAGCCATGATCAATCCACTGATGAGTGAACACATCTCTCTCCCACATGCCACCAAATATCCGTACCTCAATTGACCATCTCTGCGGTGGTCGCCCTCTTCTCTATCGGCTGTACGCTTGGAGGACTCTGTAGCTTGCATGTGGCCTCGTGTGTGTTTGCTGTACACAGTGCAAACTTGTAGGTGTGCATGAGTGGGGAGCGTTGGAGCAGCAGTTAGCGCGTTGCATAACGAACCCGTCGAGTTAGATTCCTGCTCACGGCGAGCACCAGGGACGATTATCTGAACTGGTATTGGGGCCTCCCCTAGGTCGACTCAGCCTTAAATTAGTATCTGTGATTATGTACGATGTGTAAAAATTGCCACTGGGAGACAAAGACGGTCGGACGTGGTGCTGGTCACCCACCCCCTTCCTGTATCCTGCCGATCTTCATTGATGCCTGCTAACAGCACTTGCCCCAACAGACTGTTAAGGATATACGGGGATATTTGTCTTTGTGGGGAGCGGTGGCACAGTGGTTAGCACGGCACTCTGCAACAAACCCGGCAGATACCCAAGTTCGATTCCCGCTCACAATCAATCACAGAGATAGCTAATATCTAAACCGGTCCTGGGTGTATGCCCTAACTCGAACGAGCCATTCCTGAGGGCCTGATGTGGTGTGTGTGAACACGGGCATGGTATTGACCAACGCGCCCTCTCGTGTGCCGGAGGTGGTGCTAATCGTGATCAGAATTTACCCCAACAGTCTGTTAAGGCTAGACGGGGGATCTTTGTCATTTTATTGTCATGCGACCACCTCCCAGCGAGAGCCTTTGACAATCCACGGGACCTATCTTGGCACAAGCACCATTGTTGCTGTGTATTCACCTCTCTGTGCAGTTGAGTAATTTTATGGCCTGCCCATAGGAATATGGAGTTTCCACAGTTGGTTTTGGGGGCGCCAATGTGCAGGTTATCGCCGCGCAAGTAAAACGTGTTGTGGAAGAGCAATCTACACACACGTAACAATTGGGTTGTCCGACGTTTCACTGCTAGATATAACCCACCATTATCTGGCAGTTACCAGGGAAATGTCGGCTGACAACTGTCAAATGTGTGTATGTTTGTGGTTCGCTCTCCAACATCATTCATGGTCGTGCTGATGCAGTCATACATTGGCACGTGGGATTGTTCATCACGTGTCATATTTATTCAGAATCAGAATTTTATTTAGACTCCAGGAGTAGGAATCCGATGAGCCATGAAGCTTTTTTTCACAGATGTCCAGTAGGGAGGTCAGCAAGTTACAACAGCACAATACAAACACACGAGAAACTATACCAAAATAAGCAAGTCACTAATTATATACAATGAATTGAAACATAACAATATGTATATATAACTCCGATTCAGCAACACTAATTGCAAGCTTAGGCAAGGCAGTCCCAGACCACACCAAGGCAAGAACACGCAGTAGCAGTCCCTCAATGCAATGGCACATTCAATTGTTACTATCGATATATAAGTATGGATCAAAGTTACAAATCTTATTGGGAAATGTGACTGAATTCAACAAGCATCGTTGGGTGGGGTCAGGTGGAGAAGGGTGCACGACATACACAAAATATGGATCATTACCCATAATAGGCGTTTTTGGGTTCGATCGTGTCAATATAAATGTGTCGTTAAACCCGTCACCACCACTCGACATAGCCAAATAGTAAATAAAACGTGCCAATTCGTTACTAGTTCAGCACACCGGTGTGTTGGAGAGTAAACCCACAACATTTACAATTCGAGTACGACGTTTCATCAGTAATTACAACTAGCATCATCAGGCGATATCGAGATTTTTCGAGAAATTCTCCTGTTTCGGTCTTAAATTGAGGGATAAATACGATGTGGTCACTTGCGAGCCAATCAGGTACGAAGGCCAGATGAGAGGGGGGGGGGTAAGGTGTACAGATACAATGTAATGGATATCAATTAACGTGTTAAAATGGATCATTGTATTGGGCTACGTAAACCGGCTTTTTGCGATGACTTCAGCCTGCGCTACGTTACCTGATCCACGTGGTCCTCTTCCTCTCATTGTCAATCCCAAGACCCATTGTCAAACCCAGGAAAACTAAGACGTCCATCTGCCTTTTAACTTTCCCAAGAAGACTAGGAATGGGTGACAAAGCCTTTGGCATTGCAGCACCAAAGTTTGGGAACAACCTTGTTTCCTCACTTAACATCGTAAATATTTCTTCAAAAATATGTTGGAGTGGAAGATCAGTTCTGGATACAACCACATTTGCAATGTGGTTTGTAACTTCGATCCTTACCCGTGTATCACCTCTCGTTTAGTGTAAATGTGTCATTGTATTGAGGAGCTACTATTGTGTGGTGTTGGCTCGGTGTGTCTGGGACTGTTTTTTAGGTTTTGCTGCCTTGTCCAAGCTGGGAAATTATTGTACTTAGGCAATTTGAACGTATATACTTTATTTGTATTTGGTTATTTATGTTTTAGTGATTTGCTTACTGTTGCTATACTGTCACTTCTATCATTTGTGATGGCCAGGTCCCCTTCTGAAAAATAAGCTAACAGCTCAGTAGCCATTACCTGGTAAGATGCATAAAATTAAGTTTACTTTTATTTGTATATTTTGTTGAAGTATTTTTTTTTTACTTTCCTGTACTTTGTACTTCTATCGTGGTTTTGTATTGTTTGTTGTTATAATGCTCTGACCCACCCCTACTGGACATCTGTGAAAAATAGCTTTGAAGCTCATGGGATTTCACCAGGATCAATACATATGTAGTGACATCAGGGATGTCACTGCATGGTGCCGACCCAGGAGGGGTCGTGTCGTTCGATGTTCCTACATCGTGGACAGCACCGTGTGGGTGGCTGTGTGTAATACCAGCCCTAGCGGGGCTTGGCGAGCACTAGGATAGTGCGGATCCCAGGGGCAGAGTTGCCCCGGGCCATGGCATTCTGGTTGATCCCGTAAACACGTAATCCGGAATGTCCATACAGGAGGCCCCAGGTGGGGGGGACTCGGGGGTGATCACGTGTCCGGAGAGAGCTCTTGTGAAGGATCGAGAGGGAACGAGAATGTTTGGGAAGGCGGGCAGGGCCGAGGGCGGGTCCCTGAGTGGGACCGAGGTGTCTCTTCATTCTGCATGCTGAAAGTTACGCGTCTCAAGCTGGAAGCGTTCCGGGCGATGTAAACCGTCCTACGGGGGACCACGTGGTCGGAGACCCGAGCGAGCTTCCTATTTTCCCCTCTTTTGCTTTATGCCATCAAAGGTTACGTAGCCATGGTCGGGGTTCAATTCACAAGAGACGAGTCGTGGGTCTGGCTCCCATCACCGTGAGGAGTGTTGTTCTCTTCCCATTCCGTAACCATCCGCTCTGGCGTTCCGCAAGACTCTTCTAGTCTTGTTGCCTCCAACATTGTGAACCTCTTCTTAGTTTTTTCGGTAAAGTCACGTAGAAGGGAAGTAATAAAATAATAAAAATAAATCATAATAAAATAATTCCCACGACGTTTCGGCCACAACGCAAGCAGCCGTCCTCAGGTGAAAACCAGGTCTGTCGAGGCGACAGCGTCTGAATGAAACAGCACCATGCTTGGAGCATATATTTAAGCTGGGTTGAAAGGGAGGGAAAGGGCGCCTTGACAAAATAATTTGCATATCAAGATGAATTTAGCATATTTATGGTAAATGCAGGTATGTGATTAGTACTACTCATGCCCGTGCATTATGCAGGATTAGAAGCATCAAAGGAAGGGGATATGGGAAATGCAGGTATGTGATTAGTACTACTTATGCCCGTGCATTATGCAGGATTAGCAGCATCAAAGGGAGGGGATAGGGGTAGCATTAATAAAGGGAAGGAGTGTTAATAGTATGTAGCTACAGTAACTAAAACCACCACGTAAACTACTAAAGTATAAACTACATAGTATCATCAGTATACTAAATATACTCTACAATAAGCTGAGTTACTAACAGTAAGTAATACATTACAATTCTACGTCGTAAAAAAATATAATATGCTTCCATCTAAACTTTATTCTCTTACATCACACGAGTCTACACCATACTATATACTGCCATAGACAAACCCAACATTAAATTACATACTGTATTGCTATAAACCACCTTATACATTGTAATATTACACTATGTATTATTCTACCCACCCTAATGTATATCACACTGCTGTATATTTACTATACAATTACGATACTATATATTACTTTGTACATTGTATTAAGCATATAAATTTTATACTATTTGTTATTATACATTGTACCATTGACCGTCGTGTGAAAGATACTAAGAGGAAGCAACGAAATATGTCAATGGGAGAGTAGTGGTTGGAAACTTGCAGCGGAGCGAAGAATCCATTCCCTGCAGAGAATACAATGCCAGTGAGTGGAACGCGGTCTGAAAGTCACCGTAAACGTGAACACAATCAGTTAAGATTCGAAATGGTTCATTACGTCCTTCCAATGATTGCTAAGCCAGAATCCATCTTCTCGGTTGAAATTGTCTCTGTGTTTGTTTATGTGGATCGCCTCATGAACGAATCTCTCATGGTAGCCAGATGGCTTACAGAGAACCTCTGTCTTGGACAGGTCAATATCATGTGAGCCCACTGAATTGTAACAGTGATCTGCCACGGCTGAGGTGTTTGTCCTACCGTGTTTCAAGTCTGCTTTATGTTCACGGATGCGGTCCGAGACATGTCGTTTGGTTTCTCCAATGTAACTGCTACCACAGAGGCAACTTAGTTTGTAGACGCCAGGGTACTGTATGTCTGAAACCACATCTTTTACAGACAGAACCTCCCTTCAACAATGACTCGATCATCCTTCTCTCACAATGTCATCCACCTCTTTGCATAGCCAAGAGTCATCACGAGCGGTCGTTTTGGAGAATTTAAAAACCAAAATAGATGAGCGGGTAGTCTGCCTCATCTTTCACATATCTGTTTCTCCACATACAACAAACATATAAACGCATTTCTTATACATGCCATCACCCGCACACACTGCCGTTACCCAGTTCATTACTTCAGCAGCATTGATTCAAGACAAGCAAAACTCTGGACCAGTTTTGACACAGTCACTCATCAGCAGGATAATCAGGTTTGCTTAAATTATGTCCTAGCCCATAAGCTCTGCAGTTACACCAGCATTGATTCAAGCAACTTTGACTCTGCTGAAGAGATGCACTATTTCAACGTCGCTCCAGAGTTTTCTTGACTTGAATCAATGCTACTTAACTGATGCACGCCCAGGAGTCTGTGTGTGCGGCTGATATGATGTGTAAAAGTTATTTTTATTCATGTATAGAGAAAGTAGGTTAGTGATGTAAATGCTGATGTTGATAATTAAGTGTAATTTTCCAAACTCTGTGGTACAAATATATACACTAATTGAAATAACAAATCCAACCAAAGACAAACAACGATTACACGCAAACATTTTATAATATTAAAAGAACAAAAATAAAATTTAAAGAATCGTAAAATTACTTAAAGGATTATAACCCGTTTTTACACAACGTGCATGAAGGAGATATGGTATAGTTTAACATTAATTCATATAACCTTTTCGTAGCCTAGGCATGTATGTAATCCAGCACTGTTATCCTGCACTGTGATTCCTTATCGTGCACATTACACGTTGAGATTATTATTATGACCAGGAAAAGGTATATTGAGACTAAACATAAGTGACGATGTGTTAACAGATGAACGGTAAATAGAAGAGGATCGAATACAAAATCTTGCAGTTCAACTCTCTGTGTTGTATATACATTTCAAAGCACAATATTGATTGAATTCGAAACACACTCTTTGTCTCTCACCATGAACGCAGAGATGGCTCATCTGACTCTGATGGAAGGACAAGATTTGAGACTGACGTGTCATTTCAGAGTGAACAACACGCTTGGGTCTTCTCTACGTTGGGAATACAAAGCAACGGATATCCTGGGAAAAGAAGAAACTGTGAGTGTGAAAGCTTTCATTTGAATCGCTCGTTATTAGGTGGATCAATTTTGCTGTTGAAGTCTAGGTCATAGATAAAATCTGCCATTGCATTGATGCAGAACTATGAACTGTGCTTTGTGACGACGAGGATCGGTCCCATTTTAACACATATTGGGAAAATCAATCTCTGACTAAACAACTTCGCATCACCCGTGACTGCAACAACTTGTTCGATAAAACACCTCTGTCTTGAATTATTGCGCCAACGAATGTGCCCAAAGCAGGCATGCATTGGCACAGTCAGTGAAAATTCACAGACTTTAACGCGACCCAACAGAGCTTGGTGGATCGTCGAGGCCATTGTTTTACGTGAAAAAAATGACTTGGGTAGGAATGCAATTCTAGACGTATCGGAACATGTATGTACCTTAATTGGTCCCTATCACTATATCGAAATGCATAATTGTTCATGCCTCACTCAGTGTTTATACACTTGATTGATTTCACACACCTCTTGTCCTTACAGATCGTATTGTGCAACGATGAATTAAATCCTCCCTGTTATGTTCAGCAATCATTTTCACGAGTGGAGTTTTCTGGAGACTTGAAGAGGGGGAACGGCTCCGTCACTATCAAAAGAGTCACCCTCAATGATAGCGGCATCTATTCATGTACAGTCAATCATGAGAAATATATTCATAAGACAAGGGTGGAGATCTTGTATACCACAAGTACCGCAAGTAAATTGTGAATACAACATTCTGACACCAGTGCCTGCTCTAAATGTGTTTATCCAAGATCATTTACGTTACAGGAAATGTTTTACTTTAATATGGATGTATTTTCGTGCAGTGTTCAAGATTTATCTCTTAACGGAGTTGTTTTTTGCTATATTTGCTTCATTGTTGTTACTTTATTTTATTGTGTTTGCATTTTTGTAACCCGGGTAACATTTGCTTGTGGTCTCTTGAGTTCTCACCTGGTAAAATTAATTCACTTTATATAACATTCATTCAGCCAGGAGCTTACTAGCAGCAATAAAATGACAACTGTTCCACTTGTACAATCATTAACTATTCCTGCTCATTGGAGCTTACAATGAGATAGATCCGGGTGTGTGTGGGTGGGGAGGTGAGGTGTCTGTAATGTCTAGCCAAGTGAGACAGACCCGAGTGATTGTGGGTGAAGAAGTGAGGTGAAGTGTCCCTGATTCGAGGCCACTGCGGTGACCCGATCCTTTCCACTGCTAAAGCAGCAGGCGTGTGCTGACACTCTCCTAGTTAACACAACGCCATCTTCATTCGTCACGTGTGGCTTTTGTATAAATCACAAAGGTGGCACAAAACAATGGCTGTTGGATCCTGCGGCTTCGTGCAACTCCCACTGGCTGCAGTGGGCCCGGGAACTCCTCTGCGTAAACTGCTGAGCTGTCTTCCCTCGTAGCCGTGGGTGTTCTCTGGGTATCCCAATTTATTCCTTACTAGCGGAAAGTTCCCGGCGTTGCCCGGGTCTTAAAAATATTTCTAAACTACTCTTCAAAATCTAACAGCAGTGCGTACTGACTGTGGTGGTACCTGCTATGATTACAGCAGTGCCTATCGTGGTGGTACCTGCTTTCACTGCAGCAGTGCATACTGTGGTGGCACCTGCTATGATTATAGCAGTGCATACCGCCTGTGGTGGTACCTGCTATGATTACAGCAGTGCATACTGACTGTGGTGGTACCTGCTTTGATTACAGCAGTGCATACTGACTGTGGTGGTACCTGCTATCACTACAGTAGTACATGCTGACTCTTTATCAGTATTTATCGACTCTATAGCACAACGTACTCACCTGACAGTGTGGCGTGGTGAGGCCTAGTGCCGTGCAGAGCCTGCGGCATCACCTAGAATGTCCAGTCGGCTGAGGTGGCACCTTGGCAGGCTGGGGCTGGGCTGCTACCCCTGACCCCCCCCCCCCCAGCCACAATCTCCCCGGCCGCTCTGCAGTAATATCTATGGCATATAGTGGTAGCATCTAGCGACTGTATATAGTAGTAACTGCACGCATCGAAATAAAAAAAATATCACACAGTGAAGATTTAAGCTCAGCGTTTAGTGTATTTTTATAGCATTTTTCACGCGAAAGAAAATGTCCCCCTCACTCCCAGCGAAGGCATGCGACTTGGTATGGGCCGTCCCCACCACCAATGGAGCTTGAGTTGGTATGGTCGTGCCCGCGCATAAAATTATCATGTGTAGATGAGTCAAGATAATGTAATTGGCATGTATAATATATATTGGGAAATACTCCCGTTCTATAACCAAGCTCCATCGATAGTAGAATAAGTTGAAATCGAGATATAGGGCAGTGGTTCGTGAACTGATGAGACTCACACGACTGCCAAGCCATAAATTACTGGGGCTAATGTTTAGCAGAGGACTAATTAAGCAGATAAGTGTCATTAATGTAGTACTTTAATTAAATTGATGTATTTATTTTATGACAGCTTATAACTTCGAAGAATTATGTCAGGAACGATAATGATGATATAACGATATTGTGTAGTGAACCTTACACTGCATGGGTGGGAAAGCGCTGCCCTCCACTTTAAGAAAGAACTCAGTGGTAGCTCTGGGATATCTGCTTCCAAAGACGGTGTTCTAAGACGAAGCTTTGCACGGCTCTGTGTGAGTGCATAATGTATTATTCATCTCACGTGAATATATATTATATTCATATATTTTAAGTGGGAATGGCGGAAACAGCAAGCTGCAGTCCGACTTACTAATTTAGTTCCGCCCACCACCACTACTTCTGAACACACGTGTGTGCCCGACCTGCGGCAGAATCTGGCAATCCCAGATCGGTCTCTTCAGCCATCTTAGGACCCACAGATAATCCAAATTTATATGGAAGACAATCATCCTTCATTGCAAGGGATGGTATATAAATATCGATCGTAAAATCAATCAATGGGTTTTGTCGAAGAATAATATTGGCTCGGTCTTTGGGTATATCGATAAATGTGTATATATATGGAAACACCCACTCTCATTATTTGCCACTGATGTTGGCGATGGTCTGGAGTCGAACTGAGGTTGTGAGATGTGTGCTGCAGAGTACTAACCACTAATTGAAACCAATTGCACGTAATTTATAATGTTAAATTTCAACACATTGGCGGGTTTTAACGACACATTTATACTCTTTGGTTCTTTCGGTAAAGTCACGTAGGTGTAGTACCGTCGAATACAGGTCGACACCCGGGGTTGAGGCACACTGAGTTTTATTACAACAACCGTCGTGACATACACACTTGAGGGGGTATCGGCCCCCTCACCCGTCTTTCTGGGGACACACCTCCTAGCTAACCCTAGCCTGCCTCAGAGTCCTCCTCTCGTGGACTAGGGGAGGCTATCTTGGCCCGACACTGGTCAGTCGGGCCCGGTACTCAGAGTCCAGACCAACACTGGCTCTGGCTCTGGCACCACGCCACTGGCTCGAGCCTGCGCGGTCCTGACAAGGACGGCGTAGCAGGGGGAGACCAGGGCTCTATCTGGGACGTCTTCCGTCTTCTCTTCTTAGCTAACCCAACTCTCTCTAGCCCCCCGATACATTCCCCTTTTATACATCCCCCTCCCTGAGGGGTGGGGCCCCGGGGGATCGTAACGTCCGAAGCGCGGACGTCGTAGAGGGCACCTGCCCGTGCACTGACGTAGCCCCGCCCACTGTGCTAGTTTCCCGTTGGATCCCATACATATCAGCTCGACACATATTTCCTCCGTAAGACCCCTACATCACCCCCCCCTGTACAGCTCGCAGCCGTCCCGGCTGCAACATCGACAATAAAAGTTTATTCAGCCCTCGATACCCCAGCGTGTGCCTCATTTTTTTTCAACAATAACGCAACGAGCAGAACAACAGGAAGAAAGAAAAAAAATAACCCGACGAACCCCCCCCGCGAATAAATACGAAAACCGTAGGACGAGCGTATATACACGTGTTTCTTTACCTGGAGTCCCCCTCCAGCCCCCCACAGAAGACGCACAACACACACAACACACACAACACACACAACACACACAACACACACAAAACACACAACACACACCCAATAATCGTACAACGCAGCGCGGCACGTGCCGGGAACACAGCACGGACGCCCCACACCGTGAGCACAACATGCGAATGTACACCGGAAAGAGAAGCCACAAAAGACTCAAAAAAAAAAAAAATTTCTTCTCTCTTTTTTTTCACAAGAGTTTGCGCATTTTTGCGCGCGTCCTCGCCGCAGGCCCGTCACACGGGACAGGCGCGGCCGGCAGGTCGTCGGCCGGCAGGTCGTTGGCCGGCAGGTGTTCATCACAGAGCGAGTCTGTTGCCGACGTCGCAAGACCCTCAGCATCACCTGCGGGGGTCGTCGGGCGTGAGCCCGTCACTCCCGGTGCGCCTGGGGGTGGGACAGCCGGCAGCACGTTAGGCGGGAGCAACGGAGAAGACTCCTCTGAGTCGGACGCCCCCCCACATGCTTGGCCACGCGCGTGTGTAGTGGGATCTCGCACCGCAACGAAGGGTTTTAGCCTGGCAGGGTGTACAAACCACCGGCGCCTCCCCCATTGAATGCGCACGCACTGAGGTCTCAGGACCTCAACCACCTCGACGGGACCCCGCCACGGTCGCAGCAGTTTAGAGGAGGACGCGAGCGGTACCTGGGGACAGTGCAACCATGCCCTGTCCCCCGGCTTCCACTGTATTTCATGCGCGCGACCCATTCTGAGGCGCTCATTAGCCCTCTGCCGCCTGGCAGAATTTTGCATGGCAGCATCCCGAGCCTCCGTTAATTTTTCCAGGTTGAATTTAACGTGTTCGGCCAATTGAGTTTTTCCTTGCGGCGCCGGGATCTGCAGTTGGGCCTGAACAGGTGGCTCCGGTTCGCGGCCATACATAAGGAAAAAGGGGGAAAATCCCGTCGCAGCATGGGGGGCCAACCGGTATGCTGACAGGACCCCCTGAATTTTCAAATCCCAATCCGTCTGTGAGTCAGAAACGTGCTGCGACAGCATCGACGTGATGGTACGATGCAACCGCTCGACCATCCCGTCGGTTTGTGGGTGATATGGAGAGGTGCGAATCTTTTTAGTGCCAAGGATGTCACAGACCTGTTTGAGCAATTTGCTTGAAACATTTTTACCCTGGTCGGTCAGCAGCCTCTCGGGAGCACCTTTGTCAAGGACGTATCCCTGGACAAAGGCCTCCACGATGGCTGCCGCCGACTGGTTGGCCAGGGGCCAGGCCATAGGCCAGCGCGTGAAATATTCAACCCCGGTTAGCAAATACCTATTTCCCCTAGGGGTGGCGGGGAACGGTCCTAGAATGTCCAGCGCGACGAGTTCGTTCACCCGGGAAACCCTGATAGATTGCAGGGGCGGGTTCGACTCCTTCGCTGGTGGTTTGCGCTGCGCACATCTAGGGCACGATGCTAACAGATCCCCGACATCCCTTGTCATGCCCGGCCAAAAGAAATCAAGTTGGAGCAAGGCCAGGGTCTTTTGGGTACCCAGGTGGAGGAGGCGCTCGTGAGCGGCCCACACCACCCTACCCCGTAACCCCGAAGGGACCACCAGCCGGTGGCGATGGGATTTCCCGTCCCAATGCATTAACAACCCACCGAGCATTTCCCATGCGTCGGCATCACCCCTCCCCCGCCCCCGGTCCCTGACGCGGCGGCGCAACGCAAGGAGGGAAGTATCTTCCATTTGCAACCGGCCCCATTCCGTAGCAGGCAACCCCAACAGGGAATCAGAACCCTGTTGTGCGATAGAATTAGTCATTGATGCTGCGTCATCAGCAGCCGCCAAGACCGGGACAGGCAATTCAGCAGGATGCCTGCACCGACCCGACCCCAGGAGGCATGCGCATTCGGGGGTGGTCGGCATGCGTGACAGGGCGTCCGCGTTGGTGTGGCGAACGCCCTTACGGTACGTGGTCTGAAAATCAAAATCCTGGAGAACCTCCAGCCATCGAGACAATTGTCCCGATGGTTGTTGAACTCGCAGGGCGTACTGTAGCGCTGCATGGTCTGTACGGACGGTGAAACACTGTCCGTACAGTTACGGCCGGTACTGCTGGATGAAGTAGACAATTGCCAGCAGTTCCCGTCGCGTGACACAATATCGTTGCTCCGCTGGAGACAACACTCGGCTACCGTACGCGACCACCCGTTCGACGCCCTCGACCACCTGGGACAGCACGCCCCCAATACCTGTGTTGCTCGCGTCAGTATCGAGCACAAAGGGTTTTGAGAAATCTGGATAAACCAGGGGAGGGGCATTAACCAGAGCGTCCCGAAGTGAGCGAAACGCAGCCTCCTCCTCCTGTCCCCAATGGAAACGGACCCCCTTTGACGTCAAAGCGTGCAGGGGTTTAGCAATGGTGGCAAAGTCCGCGACAAAACGTCGGTAGTATGACGCGAAACCCACAAAGCTCCTGACCTCTCCCACCGAGGTGGGAGTCGGCCAGGAGCTGACGCACTGCGTTTTGGCGGGATCGGTAGCAATACCCGAGCGCCCTACGATGTGCCCCAAATAACGTACCGATTCGCGCAACAAATGACACTTTTGGGGTTTAAATTTCAAATTAGCAGCCCGCATTTTGAGGAAAACGGCCCGCAACCTCTGGAGATGCTCGTCGAATGTTCTGCTAAAGACGATAACGTCGTCCAAATAGATTAAACACGAATCCCACTGCAATCCAGCCAAAACCAATTCCATCAATCGCTGGAAAGTCGCCGGCGCCGAGTGTAATCCCATCGGCAACCGGTTAAATTGGAAGAGACCATGTGGCGTACGGAAAGCGGTTTTAGGCTTAGATTCATCATCCAGAGGAAGCTGCCAGAATCCCGAAAGCAAATCCAATGTGGAGAAGAATCGCGCCCCCGCCAAGGCGTCGAGTGATTCATCAATACGGGGAAGCGGGTATGCGTCAGCAACGGAAATTTTGTTGAGGCGGCGAAAATCGACGCAAAACCGCAACGATCCATCCTGTTTCTTAACCCGAACGATCGGTGCTCCCCACGGGCTGGTAGAGGGAGAAATGATATCGGCGGCTAACATGTCATCAACAGCCGATTTGACATGGTCCTTCTCGGCGGGACTCAGCCGGAAGGGATTTTGGCGTATGGGCGCGCTGTCACCAGTATCAATATGGTGACGCAGCAAATGGGTGCAGCCCAGATCGAATTTGTTTTGACTAAACACATCGGCGAATTCGCGCAATAGTGTCCTAAGTTTTTGACGCTCTACATCCGACAGGTCCGTCGATCCCGCACAAAGCGCCTCAAGCCACCCTTCATCGGTGTCCGAATGTGGAGTCGGCAGAGTGGCAGCATGCACGTGATTTGCGACAGACTCCTCACAGGGCACCGGCGTTGCGTGAGCAAGCACGGTCCCCTGGGGAATTACCACGGCCTGCGACCCCACATTGAGGACCGCGATGAAGGGGTCCCCGTCCCCCCTTACAATGGTCTGAGCGGGAATCAAATGCGGCCCGCTAACCCCAGCCCTAGATGGGCCGAGCAGGACACCCTGGTCCCCAACACCCTTAGCGAAGGGCCTACGAAGCTTCAGGGGTACCAACATTTGTGCCCCTGGCGGCACGCGAACCGTCTGAACTACAAACGCGGGTACCGTCGCGAGCGCCGAACGATCCGTAGTAGGGGAAGGCAAAAACGCCATCCGCCGTCCCGACGGGAGTTCAATGCAACCCTAATTAATCATGATCCGAATCGGCATTTTGCCCAAGAAATCCGTCCCCAGCAGGCACGAAACCGCCAGCGAGGAGGACACAAAAATAGGGCCGGACAATTTAATATCACCGATCGAAATTTGCGCGCGAATCTGCCCCATGATACCCAGTGAGCCCCCGTTAGCAGCGTAGAATGGCACATTAACCGGTAGCAAGGGACGACTTTGGACAGGGAGAATGTTGTATATTAGTTCCGAAATGATGGTTGCCGACGCACCTGTATCGACGAGGATACGCACTTCGACCCCGTCAATATACCCTACTACGGCCGACGAGCCCGACGGCGCAGCTAGAACGCAATGGGCCAACACGGACCACTGGGCTGGTTCGAATTTGGTCCCCATAGTGGTTCGTGTTGGCCCCATGGTGTGCAATGTTGGCCCCCCATTCGTTGCGGTGTGTACATGTGTAACGGGTGTGTGCTTTGGCCAAACATGTGGGGTGCCGCGACTCGCCGGGTCATGTCGGTGGAGCTTGGGAGGAGGAGGAGGAGGAGGGCCGGCGTCCCGGCGAGGCGTCGTCCCCCGCTGTCGAGGGGAACGGCACCCCAAGGCGACGTGGCCCCGGACGCCGCAGTTATAGCAGCGCGGGAGCACAGGTGGTGAAGACGGGCGGTCGGGGCGGGTCGGGCCATCCCGGTCCGCCCGCGCTCCCATCCGTTGCTGCTGTCGGAAGTCGGCGGCGTAGACCTCCTCCGTCGGTGAGGTGACGGCAGCCACCGTACGGCCGGCAGCTGCCCTGCTGGCCTTCCTTCGCTGCGACAGGAGGTTGGCGTGGAGGAGCCGCGCCGCTTGGAGGGAACCCATCTCCACGTCCTCCTGCGCGACGATGGCGACGTCCAGGTCGTCCGCCAGCAGAAGGATCTTCTCGGTGACCATGGCGTCGACGCCTTGGTCATCCATACGAGGGAAGGCCGTCTTTGCGAGCGCCAGAAGGCTGGTACGGTAGGCGAGGGGCGACTCCTTCGCACCCCGCTGGCGGTCGTAGAATCGCTGCCTACACTCCGCCGAGGGTCCGTAAACCCCAGCCAGCAATTGCAGCGCCATCTGAAGAGTAGAGCGCTTGTCCCTCGATGCGGACGTAAGAGCGGCGAGGGCGTCGCCGTCAAGGAGCGCCGGTAGTGCGCAGAGGGCTTCGTCGTCTGACCACCCCGCCATCTCTTGATGCGCGAGGAAGCGCCGCTGAAATCCCCCCCAGTCGCCCTCCTCAGCCACGAACTCCTTCAGCGGGGGTAGTCTTTGGTGTAGTGCCGCGACCGCCGTGGAGGGCCGCACTTTGATGTCCCCGCGACTCGGCCGAGCGTCAGCACGAACGGCAGCTGTAATCGCCTGTCGCGCAGATAGTGACGCTCCGTCCGAAGGCGGTGACGCGGCAGCTCCAGCGGAGTCGATATCGGACCCCAAGTTGAGGTTGGCCACGCCCTCGGCAGCTGCTGCGGCGATGGCGGGACTTTCAAAAGTGCCGTCGTTAGAAATGGCGGGAAGGTGCAACGGCCGTCGGCTGTCCTCGCCTCGCGGTGGTCCAGCAGCCCCCAGCCGAGTGATGGTTTCGAGTGTGGCGGCAGCAGCGTATAGCAGCTCCGCCAACCTCGCGTGCGCCAGCCGCAGCCCGTCGGACAGCAACTCCCCTTCCTCCCGATGGCCCGGTAAGGACGCATTCGGTCCCGGCTGCTCGTTGGCCCCATCAGCCGTCTCTGGTACCGCACTTCCCGCGGTGTCTTCCGCCTCCTGCACCCCGGCCCGAGCTGTTCGGCGCGTGTCCATGTTCGTTGTTGTTTACTTCTGACGCCAGATGTAGTACCGTCGAATACAGGTCGACACCCGGGGTTGAGGCACACTGAGTTTTATTACAACAACCGTCGTGACATACACACTTGAGGGGATATCGGCCCCCTCACCCGTCTTTCTGGGGACACACCTCCTAGCTAACCCTAGCCTGCCTCAGAGTCCTCCTCTCGTGGACTAGGGGAGGCTATCTTGGCCCGACACTGGTCAGTCGGGCCCGGTACTCAGAGTCCAGACCAACACTGGCTCTGGCTCTGGCACCACGCCACTGGCTCGAGCCTGCGCGGTCCTGACAAGGACAGCGTAGCAGGGGGAGACCAGGGCTCTATCTGGGACGTCTTCCGTCTTCTCTTCTTAGCTAACCCAACTCTCTCTAGCCCCCCGATACATTCCCCTTTTATACATCCCCCTCCCTGAGGGGTGGGGCCCCGGGGGATCGTAACGTCCGAAGCGCGGACGTCGTAGAGGGCACCTGCCCGTGCACTGACGTAGCCCCGCCCACTGTGCTAGTTTCCCGTTGGATCCCATACATATCAGCTCGACACATATTTCCTCCGTAAGACCCCTACATAGGTATAAAATAAAATAAATAAAATCACGATGTTTCGGGTGGGACAACCACAGCAAGAAACAATTACTTAAGTGGGTAAAAGGGCTGCTGTAACAAGAGGCTATATAGATAAGAGAGGGGGGAGGAGCCAGGGAGGCGAAAGGGATTAAAGGGCGAGCACGGCAAAATGCCGGGGGTGGGGGGGGGAGTGCTATATAGGTAAGAGAGGGGGGGAGGTAAAGAGAGGGGGAGGAGCTCTTCCCCTTCTCTTACCTAAATAGCCTCTTGTTACAGCAGCCCTTTTGCCCACTTCAGCAATTGTTTCTTGCTGTGGTTATCCCACCTGTTGACGAACGCTTGTGTTGCGCCCGAAACTTCGTGATTTAATTTATTTTATTTTATACCTACGTGACTTTACCGAAAGAACCAAAGAGTATCGATCCCTGCAGTCACGAAAACTTCAAATCTAGACACATTTATATATTTGCGCGATCTCACCCAAAAACCTCTTATGTACTGTGGACATTTGCCATGTCGGATTTCCAAGTGAACACCTCAACGTAATGGTTAATTTGTATCACCTCCAACTAGCGCTAGTGACTACGTACGGTGTGAAATAAATTCAACATACACGTACATAACACAACTCCAGTAATGTTAATATATTTGCCTATCTCTGGTTTTGCAGGTGCAGTGACAGCTTTCTTGACAACAGTCAATCATAGGGTGACGACCAGAGAGGAAAGCCATACCCATAGCATATACCATTATAGCTTGTCCACCGGCATAGCTGGAATCATGATCTCCATCGTCGCTGTGGTTCTTATTGCCTGGCTGTGCTGGAGGAGAAGGAGGAGGAGTGATGGGGCTCCTACGAACGTGACAGACATCTACGGTGACTCGAGGGGCGCTTCCCTTCCTAGCCTACACGAGAGCCCAGGATGGGCCACAGAGATTGGCGAGCTGGATGACGAGGTGGGTGAGCGGCATATATCTGCATTCCCTCTTTTCCACAGCACAGCTGAGATGTGCCAGTGCTGTGCCGAGCCAGCCCGGTATGTTTCAGGAGGCGCCAGGTTGGGGTTTTTTTCCACTGCAAAAACCGAGCCATGCCGTCGACCTCACCGTGGGCGCCACAGTGGCGAGATATTAACTACCTAGCCTGGTATAAAGGAGGTATTGGGTTAGATCCCGACACTGACGCCTGCTGTAAATTTGGAGTATACATGTACTCCTGTGGTCGCGTGGATTTTTTTCTGGGTCCTCCCGTATTTTCCCTCCACATTTAGAAACATCCATTTATAGTAGTTGGCTGCTTTAAATTTCCACGTGATAAGCCACTTTTTTTAGCTTTCGTTTGTGGTCAGGTTGCTTCTGAAATAGAGCTATATAGCTCAGTGGGCCTTACCTGGTAAAAATATATTTTTTAAGTGTTGTACGAAATGACGTCATTGTCACCGCTTGGAACGTTAGGTGGCTTCTGCAGGACTGGGAGGTGCTCTGGTGATCTGTAACAACTACTGGGGCTTCTCTTTCCTCAGTGTGGTGGAACAAAAAAAAGGCCTATCTAAGATTATTAAACATCATTGTGCATGCACATTATGTATGTTCATTACCCTATGAATAACACAACCAAGAATATATATCAATTGTAATTTATATAATTGCATTAACCCTGGTCTGTCCATCTCATATACCAAAGGTGTAGTGTTTTCAACAGGAAGTACATCTCTGATATATCAATCTGGCCAAAGAAAACGTTATAGATTTATATTGAAACCGTTCCAGAGTGAGGTTATGTTTAACCGATGTTATTCACAACATGAAGGCCAACAGGCCATACAGGCTGATGGAATGTGTAAAATTCTATTTTTAAAATTTTATGTAGAGAGATACAAATTGGAAAGAAATGTTCATGGCTGGATATGAATTTTGTCTGGGAAAATGCTGGTGAACAGAGTAGCACAGCGCAGACACTAGAATAAACAGCTAATTTGAGACCCAAACATTGCACACCTCACTTTGACATTCCTCCTTGAAGACAGAAGTTTAACCACTAACGGTATCATAAGAACATCAACAGCCTGATGTGCACATCGCCTTTATGAATGCAGCATTTAAAGACAAGCAATTATGCATATGCAACTTTATGGACCATGTCGGAAACCACTGTCGTCTGCGCTTTTTTAATGCTGGAATAGCTAAAATACTCTCTCTCCTGAAGACCTGTTATGGCCAGCAGACCTCGATATTTAGTTTCTGACCATATTGCTATTCACAAGAATAGAATACAATAACATTGATTTTGTTATTATATTCTCCAAAATAATGCAGTTTATTAAACTAATCTATTTTATTTAGCAGGTAAAGCCCACAGCTATTAGCCGTTATTCAGAGGCAACCTAGTCACACGTGGTAATTTACATCTAATCACATGTTTATTAATTTGCAGAGAAAAACTGGAGGATCAGGATAAAATTTCATAAGATCACAGGGAGAGCATTTAAACTCAAAATAAAGACATCAGGGTCGCGGTTGAACGCACAACTTCCTGTATACTAGGCACGGGAAATGACATTTCGCCACTGCGGCACATTTTTATTTTGGCTCATCTATGTGTAGAGATTGTATCACTTCCAACGATACTCACCTGTCGTGGTGGACACCACGTAGAACGGATAATGATTAGGAAGTAAAAACAAGCCCTCTGATTTGAACTTAACGGGTCGGAAAGGAGATTGGTTTGAGGCAGGGAATTGAGGGGATTGGAGGAGAAAAACAAATGGAAAGAGCGGGAAACGGAGGATCATTGAAAGGGAGGACGGTTTAAATCCATTATAACAAGTGGAAGGTGATTAGCTGGAGAGAAAGCAGGTCAAGAAACCTTGGGGAAAGATGCTTGAGGGATATATAAAAGGGAAGCTAGGAAGTTCGGGACGCTTGGAGTGAAGGGACTCCTTGAAGATCGTGTTTCGTGCTGGAAGAAATTAAGACTCCTACTGTTGAAGATTGCTGAGTCGGGTGTCACTACATATTATGTTGAACTTCTTTCGCAATATACGTAGCCAACCATCACATATCAAAACTTAATGAACGAAACTGTGGCATTGCATATTATATCTGTATTTGTGTGTGTGTGCCCAGATCATTTACACGACCGTGCATGACATGGAAAGTGGAACTCAGGAGCTGGACGAACTGATGCTGAACAGCATCACACCTTACGCCACCACCCTCTACCTGGACGGCTGTTCACCTGCATGCAGCATCATCCTCACAGAGGGCTGATTATTGTTTGCATGACTCTGGTGGTCACTCTTCATTTGGCGAGGCTCGGATTTCTATCTGTGGAGGAGATGGGACATGTCGTGGGCAGAGGACTCTGTGTAAAAGCATTGTTTCACGTTCAGCATTATGAATACGCAATTGACAAACATGGGAAGGTTTAATGAAGACTTGCAGGCTTCCCAGAACAGCTACCTTAAAAAGACAATGGTCCCCGGGGAAACCAGTAGAGGTGCCAACCCTAAGGCGAGACAGGCCCCTTCCGTTGGAATGTGGAAATTCCATCAACTAGCTCACAACCGCTAAAAGGAAATGCTTACTCTTTGGTTATTTCGGTAAAGTCACGTAGTTAGAAATAAAATAAAACAAATCACGACGTTTCGATCGCAACACAAGCGGTCGTCATCAGGCAAAGGAAATGCTTATGTGAGTAGAGAGACTATTAAGCCAGGGTCCACACGACATCGCTCTAAAAATTGTGGAACTTAATAACCCGCAACTGATTTGTCCACATATGAGCGAGTAGTTAAGCAACAAAGATGTAGTAGTTTGAAAAACGTGGGCTTGGCCAGCTACGGAGTAAGGCCACGCCGGGGATACAAGGGGGCGAGCGGCGAGGCGAGGGGCTGCCTTGAGATTGGGGTCGACAATCTTCACGCCATCATTGTCTTTGCATCGTCGCTGTTTTTGCATATTTTCTGTCATCGCTGTTTTCGCTTTGTAGCTACTTGCATGCCATCCCTGACCAAGCTATCTGCGTGAAGTGCCCTAATTAACAAATAAAGAAACCCTCTACACTTTGACTTAAAACTTTCATGACTGCAGGAATTAATATTCTATGGTTCTTTTGGTAAAGTCACATAGATAGGAAAATAAATAAGTGAATAAAAATCTCACGATGTTTCAATCGCAACACAAGCAGTCGTCATCAGGCAAAAGAGTCAGCCTCTAAAGGCAAGGTGCTCATAAAGGTTTGGGGATGGACACAATGAGCTCTATGGTGTAGCGTTTTGATGAGGGAATTCTTCTGGGATGGATGGTTGTACGAATCAGGTTTTAGGCAGGCTTCAGTATGCGTTACTTTCCTATAGACAGAATAGCTCATTGAGCCATCTAGTGTCTTTTTATTAGGACATCTGTAATAAAAGACTTGACCACGATCTCTGGCTCAGTGTCCTTTATTTGGTCCGTACTGTATTACCCACACGGCTGTCTCTTCTTATTCTCTCAGTGCTGGTTCCGATGTCACTCCAGTCACCATCAGCAGCCCCGCTGCTGTTCTTTGTCGCTCTTGCAGCCCCCACAGCAGCTCCGCTGCTGTTACTCACTCTCAGCCCCCTTGGCTGTAATCGCTGCTGCTCACTCCGCAGCGCTGACAGCCTCGTGCTGTCTCTCTCTCTCTTCGTCGCTCCTGCGACTCTCTGCAGCCACACTGCTGCCTCTAACACACAGCCTTCCTGGCTGTACTCTCCTCTCTCTTCGTCGCTCCTGCGACTCTCTGCAGCCACACCGCTGCCTCTAACACACAGCCTTCCTGGCTGTACTCTGGGGTCGGCTCCCGCTCGCCGGCGGTGCCCCCCTCCTCTCATTCGCCCTCGTGGCCTCACCCTTTTCCATTCACAACCCGACTGCCTTCTCTTTCCGGTTTACCCACTTAAGGACCCCAACCTTTCACCCACGTCACCTGGCTCCGCCTCCCCGTGACGTCACATCCGGAAGGTCGCTTACGCCCGCATTACACCACCCTCCCCCATAGAAAAAACCCAGCCGACCTCGGCTGAACAATACCAAAGCGTAATGCGGTGAACCGACCTTCCCCCTTAAAGGACACTAAGCATATAATATAACAACAAGAACAACAACAGCACAAAGCACAACAACGCACATCCGCATGTCGTACACGACAGCCACCCGGCCCCAGGGTAGTGGAGATGATGTAATTCCGGGCCGCTTAAGAAAACCCCAATAATTACCCAAATAACCGCGATGGACGCCCCAGTATTTACATTTTAACAGCAATATTATTTACACGTGAAAACAACAACAACAAAAAAAAATTTCTGCTCTTACCCACCAGCAGTCCTCCCTTGAGGACCAGCACAGACCTCAGACGTACACAGCATGTACCCACAGTCACTCTCAACAAACCAACAAAACCCCTAATCGCACACCCTCGCGTGGAGAGAGCCACGCTCCCCAGCGGTAACGTTTAATTCGCCGTAACCCTCACCGTGGTCGTCAACCCACGGCAACATCCATTTACCATACTCTCAGCTAGTGCCATTTCGGGGATGAGCAGCACTCGGCCATGCTCCTCCCTTACTATCCCATCAGCGATGGACACACACCAGCCTTGCCAAAAATAATGACGTTGCAACGTCAACAAAGTCTTCTGCACCCCTAAATGCAATAGTGTGTCACAATGGAGAGTTCTAATCAACTCGAATCGCAAGGACGTTGGTAGCACCACACGCCAGCTTTCCTGGAACCCTTCTCGCCACATAAGCAGACCATCTCGGAGAGCGGTTCGCGGCCCCACAGCCGTACTCGGACTCCCATTGTCCCTCATAGACCGCTTCCGCATGGACAACAACAACTCATCCATCATTTGTTCCCGAATCCAGACAGACCGCGGCAGATTCAAAACCCCGTCAGTCGGTCCCGGTTCCATCGGAGTATCCGACTTCTCGACGGCCAACGTAAGCGGCTGAGGGGGGTTTAGAATCGGCGAACACCTATGCGTCCCCGATGCACATTTACAAGGGGCGCGCCCTGGTAATCTGGAAAGTGCGTCAGCGTTCGCATGGCGCACTCCCTTCCGATGTTGAATTTGGAAGGAAAATGCCTGTAGCGTGTCCAACCAACGTGCCCACTGTCCCGATGGCTGGTCCATTTTAAGTGCATATTGCAAGGCCGCATGATCCGTACCCACAATAAAAGAACGACCGTAAAGGTACGGTCGAAATTGCCGTAGGAAAAACCAACCGCCAAAAGTTCTCTACGAGTGACACAGTAGCGTGTTTCCGCAGGCGACAAGACTCGGCTACCATATGCCACGACGCGCTCTACGCCCCCTTTAGACTGTGATAATACCGCCCCATTATCTGTGTCACTCGCGTCCGTATCAAGAATGAAAGGGCGATCAAAATCGGGATAATCCAATGTCGGAGCCGTAGCCAATAGATCACGCAGACTCCGAAAGGCCGCCTCTTCCGGCTGTCCCCAACAAATTTCCGTCCTTTACCCGTAAGGAGATGCAAGGGCCTCGCAATCGTCGCAAAACCCGGCACAAATCTTCGGTAATACGAGGCAAATCCCAAAACCCGCCGAACATCCCCCACGGTGGCCGGAGTCGGCCAATCCCGGACGCACGCCATCTTTTCCGGATCCGTGGACGCCCCCTCAGCACTCACAATGTGCCCCAGATAACGGACGGACCGTTGCAGTAGGTGGCATTTCTTTGGTTTAAATTTTTAAATCGCAGAGCGCATCCTCGTGAACACTGTCTCCAGCCGTGTTAAATGTTCCTCAAATGTGCGGCTGAAGACAATGATATCGTCCAAATATATAAGACACGTCTGCCACTGCAACCCCGTCAAACGAGCTCCATCAATCTTTGAAATGCGCTTCATAGCCAAGGGAAGATCAATCCCTCGGCAAGGCCAGATATCAACG
The DNA here is from genome assembly GCF_965212315.1 of Lampetra planeri. NCBI lineage: Eukaryota > Metazoa > Chordata > Hyperoartia > Petromyzontiformes > Petromyzontidae > Lampetra > Lampetra planeri. The sequence goes on along the minus strand of NC_136154.1, from coordinate 1,915,766 downwards.
ACCCCCCCCCACGGGGTAATGTTCTCTTATAGAGACAATAACGCCCTAACCCAAAACCCGTGAGCCCCCGGCACACCAGGTTCAGTCTGCCACCGCACAACTGAACCATGACTCCCCGAGCCATATGAGCACACGGCCCATTAGTTTAAGACATACCACGGAGGTTTCGCCTCCGGGCTGTCAGGTCAGCCATCAGCCATAGGCCGACGTGACCACCACTCGTGCATCACCCAATCAACAATGGCAGGCATAACAGATGGAATATTTGCCCCACCGAGGTTTTTCCCGCGCACTCAAAATGGCGGCCTCCTTCGCCCAGCGCGTTCGCGCAATATCTCGCGCGCACTCAAAATGGCGGCCCTTTCCGCAAAAGCGCTTCGACGCCATACCCCGCGTGTGCGCAAAATGGCGGCCCAACGTGCGAACACGTGGCGAGTTTTCTCCATTCGTGCACCCCAGCTTCCCTTTGCTGGGGGTCACAAATTGCTTCCCCCGTCTTATTGTAACAATCCCAACAACGATAGACGCACAGCCCCAGCTTGCTGCGCGCAGCAGTCATATCGGGGAATTTTTAACCAATATTTTACCAACCACATTGGTTACACAACCCAACTCGCAAAGCAACTCGTGGCTGCATGCGACCAACCGAATACGCGACGCAACTTGGCGCCAATTTACGGTCCCATTAGCATTAACCTTTGAGACACCCACAACGGCGTCATCACGCACCCTCAAAGCGCGCTCTCTCTCTCACAAAGCGCCGTTACCCATAATATACGCAAAATCGCGTGTACATAACATCCATACGACCAAATAATAGGGTCCCCCTCGAATTTGTTACCAATTTCCAAACAGGTACGCACAATTAATAACATCCCAACCCCAATAGTCAATCAATGCATCGCACCCCATAACCGTACAGAACGGTGTAACAGCACATAGTCAGCATATCGCGATCACACGCGCACATTTAAGCACAATAGCAAGCCGATCTGCAGGTAACCAACACACCATTAATCCAGTCGTAACATTGCAGCAACAACACAAATATTCTCTCTCTTGCAACAACCACATCGCACATAGCACCTCGCAGCACAATAGACCAAAAAAATATATATATTTTCCAATTAAGCCCATCGCACAAGGTAACCCACGAGATGATACAGCGCAAGATACCCGACGCTCCCGAGTTAATAATTAACTTCGCCATTAATATAACAACTCCACACCGCAGCGCACACACACAATTTAACACTCAGCAAGCACAGCATACTCTCCGTCCATTCTCAACACACGTACACACTTTAATTGACACCGAGCAACAAGCAGATAGCGCGTTCATCGTTATTACACAGACATACCCACAGTCCGAACCGCGCTCCGCACAATCGAGTCATGAGAGAACAAAATCGGCCCCACCCGGCCCTCGAAAGATGGGTGAGGTGTGTGTAAAGGCCGGGTGCGTATCGTTACGACCCGCCCGGGGCTGCAGCAAGAAGAGGACGGCAGGGCGGCAACTTGAGTCGTCTCGCAGAACTCGTTCGGCGACTTGACTGCTCCGTTGTCACGCACCCGAGCCAGGACGGGAGAGCTCCCGCCCCAGCAGCTGTAGCGTCGTCGTCCTCTCCTCGCAGCTCCCCCTCGCAAAACAGTAGCTCACAGCAGGCTGCTCTCCCCACGGCACCTCCAGATGGCAGCGCAAGGCTGCCTCTCCGCCGCGATGTTGAAGATGGCGGCGTCTCCCCGCCGCGGTGAAGACAAGATGGCGTATTCCCGCCGTTTCTCCCCTGCCACGCCCAAGATGGCGTCTTCGTGCCGTGTGGCAGATGGCGCTGGCAGCGCAGGCAAGGCGTCGGCCTGCAGACCACCATCGGCTCTCCCCACTGCCGTCGTCGGCGTGGTGAGCTCACACGGTTTCGCCAGCACGATTTTCCAGGTCTCCAGCTGCGCCATCTGTCTCAATCGTAAGTCGGATGATGTAGCAGATGATGGCACAGGAATATGCTTTCTTCCGAGCCGTCTTGACAAGCCGTTTCACTTCTGACACCAGTGTAATAAAAGACTTGACCACGATCTCTGGCTCAGTGTCCTTTATTTGGTCCGTACTGTATTACCCACACGGCTGTCTCTTCTTATTCTCTCAGTGCTGGTTCCGATGTCACTCCAGTCACCATCAGCAGCCCCGCTGCTGTTCTTTGTCGCTCTTGCAGCCCCCACAGCAGCTCCGCTGCTGTTACTCACTCTCAGCCCCCTTGGCTGTAATCGCTGCTGCTCACTCCGCAGCGCTGACAGCCTCGTGCTGTCTCTCTCTCTCTTCGTCGCTCCTGCGACTCTCTGCAGCCACACTGCTGCCTCTAACACACAGCCTTCCTGGCTGTACTCTCCTCTCTCTTCGTCGCTCCTGCGACTCTCTGCAGCCACACCGCTGCCTCTAACACACAGCCTTCCTGGCTGTACTCTGGGGTCGGCTCCCGCTCGCCGGCGGTGCCCCCCTCCTCTCATTCGCCCTCGTGGCCTCACCCTTTTCCATTCACAACCCGACTGCCTTCTCTTTCCGGTTTACCCACTTAAGGACCCCAACCTTTCACCCACGTCACCTGGCTCCGCCTCCCCGTGACGTCACATCCGGAAGGTCGCTTACGCCCGCATTACACATCCAAGAAAGGTAGCATGCCTTCCTTTTCTGCCTCCATGGTGAATTTGATGGCTGGGTGTATGGAATTGATGTGGTTGAGGAATTGGTTTAGAGCCGGCTGGCCATGTGGCCAGATGACAAACGTGTCATCTACGTAGCTCTTCCACAAGGATGGGCGTAGAGTGGATAAATTCCCTCATCAAAACGCTACACGATAGAGCCCTGTATATCCGACCATGAACACCTATCTAGTGAACTCAAATACGTACACCAAGCTCTCAAGGAAAATTGATATTCAGACTACACAATCCGCAAAGCCATCACCCCAACGGTGAGGAAGGAGCCATCTGAGGATCCAATCAAAACCCTCACCCTGCCATACATAGCAGGGATAACCAAAAAGATTTACAAAATCATGATCAAACACAAGATCCAGGTCCGATTTAACACTACGTAAAATTCGTGATCTGATCACATCTGTGAAGGACAAGATTCCTGACAAGCAATATCCTGGCATATATAAACTCAGCTGTATCTTGCGGCAGCAGTTACATTGGGGAAACTAAGCGACATGTCTCGGACCGTGTCCGTGAACATAAGGTAGATTTGAAACACGGTAGGACCAATACTTCTGCCGTGGCTGATCATTATTTTAATGCGGCTGGCTCACACGAAATTGATTTCTGTAAGACGATGGTATTTTGCAAGCCTCCTGGCTATCAACAAGGATTCGTTCATGAAGCCATCAATATATACAGACACAGAGGCAATTTCAACCGAGAGGAAGGTTACAGACTCAGCAATCATTGTAAGGATGTCATTAACCACTTTGGGTCATGACTTGACTTGTATTTCTTGTCTATCAACCTAAACCGTCAGCAGTGTGGTGTGTGGAGCGAGGTGCAGGGATGTGCTGCTGCATTGGAATTCTGCTGCATTGGCTTTGTTGCTGCATTGGCACTCGTGGACCGCCGATGCTCAGGGTGCTGGTGATAGCTACATTGGCATTGTTGTTGCATTGGCACTCCTGATGCTGTTGATACACTTGGACTACGCCCATCCCCAAACCTTTATAAACAGATTGCCTTTAGAGGCCGACTCCTTTACCTGATGATGACCGCTTGTGTTGCGATCGAAATGTCGTGATATTTTTATTCACTTTATTATTTTATTTTATTTCTACCTACACCACTTTACCCAAAGAATCATAGAATATCAACCCTCTACAGTTCGAGTTGTCTGAGAGTCATTACACAAGTATGTTTGGAACTGCTTGAATGCGAAGACCACGCCATACAATTCCTGCCGGGTCACGCAGTAATTCAGCTCAACCCCACTCAGAGTCTGGCTGGTATAACAGAATAAATCCCAATCCGATGCTGCAGGCATCAGTGTCCAGAATGGAATCTGTGGAAAATTCAGGGAAAGCCAAGGTAGGGGAATGGGTGAGATGGTCCTTGAGGGTGGTGAAGGCCACTTGGCAGGCTTCCATCCAACTGTAGAGGTTCTGGGGGGAAGAGAGTAGGGTTAAGTGGGCGTGCAATCTCACTGAATCTCTTCACAACCCGACGAGAATAAATGGCTAGTCCCAGGAACGACCTGATCTCTGTCACATTCCTTGGCCGCGGCCATTCCACCACGGAGCACACCTTTTCTGGGTTGGTTCGCACCCCTGCTTCGCTGACCTGATACCCGAGGTATCCCACCTCGTGCTGCATGATACATAACTTACGCGGCTTGAGTTTGAGGTGGGCCGCTCGTAGTCATTGAAACACCTCCACAACCTGGACAAGTGTTCGGGCCGGGATTTACTTAACACTATCACATCATCCAGATAAATTAAACACTTTTCCCACTGCAGGCCCCGTATCACTAACTCCATCAACCATTGGAATGTCACGGGTGCATTAATGAGTCTGAACAGGACAACGCAAACCTCGAACAGTCCCATTGTGGTGGTAAAAGCAGTCTTTGGCCGATCCTCCTCTGCCATCTCCACCTGCCTGTACCTGCATTGCCAGATCTAGAGTGGAGAAATACTGCGTCCCCGTGACGCTGTCAAAGGTGTCATCGATGCAGGGAATAGGGAATGCATCGCCGAAGTTCACTGCAGAGACCCATACTTTTTTGTCACCAGCATAACAGGGGTGGACCAGGGGCTCGACGAGGGCTGGATGATATTGTCGCCGAGCATGTTCATGATGGTCTTATTGTATATATATAGGCCTTTTTCCAAAATTTATATTAAGAAAAATTCTGCTAATATATTTTAATAATAATCAATCGGGGTGTAGCATGAGGCACAAAATAAAGGTGTAACAAAACACCCTCACCCCGCTGCCCTCACAAGCCATACAAGAAGGCAGCTGGAGATAAGCTATAAAATGTAATAAAACCCCGGTGCAAGGGGGGGGGGGCATAAAACGCAGACACAGAACCCGGCAAACGGACGTTACAACTGGAGTTTTTTTTTACTTCTGTAGGGGTGTTACGGAGGAGCTGTATGTATGGGATCACACGGGAAACTAGTGTAGGGGTGTTAGAGAGAGAGCCGTTATGCATGGCAGCTTATGGGAAACAAACACAGTGGGCGGGGCTACGTGAGTGCACGGGGGGGGTGCTCTCAACGACGTCCGCACCAGGCAGCCCGGGGCCCCATCCCTCAGCGGGGGTGGAGTATAAAGGGGGATGTGTCAGAGGGCTCGGGGGAGAATGTTTAAGTAAACTCTTGAAGACCGAAGACTGCCTAGCTAGAGCCCTGGACTCCCCTGGGACGCCGCCCTTGTCAGGGCCGCGCAGGACCGAGCCAGCGGCGTGGTCCCGTGAACCAGAGCCAGGACTCTGGGACTCCGGGTACCGTAGCCCGACTGACCAGTGTCGGGCCAGACAGCCTCCCCTAGCCCAGTATTTGGAGGATTAGGAGGCAGGCTAGGGGTAGCTAGCCGTGTGTTCCCAGCTATCCGGGTGAGGGGGCCAATACCCCCTCCAGTACTGTATGTCCCCAGTGACTGTTGTGAAATAAATACGTGTGCCTCTACTCCGGTGTCCACGCGTCCTCAACGGTACTACACTTCCGTAAAAGTTCTAAACTCAGCAACAAGAACAAATCAACATTATAGACTGCAGTCCACATTGGCGGTTTTTTTAATTATTACTTACCTTATTTTACTCTTATTCACCTCATATAGTGTTTCGTATCGTATCTTTCTATCTACGTGACTTTACCAAAATAACCAAAGAGCATGGATTCCTGCAGTCACGAAAGCTTCAAATCTAGATAGGCCAAATAATACTTGGGAAGTATTAGACCGAGGGTCATCTAGAAGAGATACAAGGCGAAATAGGTCAATCACACATGACCAAGATAAAATGTATTCCATAGAGAGAGCCTCCCAACCGCCTTTGTCTTCCAGAAGCACGTGGTAGCAATAAATCACAAGGGCAGAGACGGTGCCCCTCTTTGAGAGAGACAAAAATGTAACACCCCGACTGTAAAGGAAGGAAGGAGCCAGTCCTTGATTAAACAACTTATCACTCCAATAAAATTAAAACAAACATACACACGTACCCAAAACAAATCTCCCCGGACAAGGGGTGACGAGACAGGCAACTGTTTTTTTTAATAGTTTTTTTTTGTTTCTCTTAATACAATGGTAAAAGTTCGGAACTTAGCGACAGGAATAAGTCGACATCATAGACTACCAACACACTCACCCAGATTAAGAACCAGACTGCAGTCCACATTGGTGGCCTTGTATTATTACTTACCTTATTTTACTGTCATTCACCTCACATTGTTTCATATTGTATCTTGCTATCTACGTGACTTTACCAAAAGAACCAAGGAATATGAATTCCAGCAGTCAAGAAAGCATGAGTGAAAACTTAGTATATCTCCAACCTCAGGATATCAAAATATAACTTAAGTATAAACAGCACGGATTCCTGGATACAGACGGGGAAAAAAATGATAATACGACCCGAGACCACGAAGCTAAGCATAATTAACATAACTGCATACATTAGCATACTCGCATACATTTGCATACCTTAATTTGACCAGCTCCCTAATTAACATAATGCATGCACATACTTATATAAATCAGCATAATTTCAGATAATTGTGCATTCCTTTTATTTTCATTTTATTTTTTTATTTTTATTAATTTGTATTACTTTTTCAAGACCCGGCATTTACAACAATCTACATATCTCTTCCACAAAGAAGGACGTAGGGTGGATGTCTGGATGGCATCTGTTTCAAGAAAACATTCGCTATCACTGGTAACAAGGGGGAACCCATGGGGGTACCCTATTTTTGTAGAAAGCACCATTGCAGGTGAAGTAAGTGTTGGTAAGGCAGCGCCAACCAGAGTAGGAACATCAGGGTTCAGTCCATGTTGGACTAAGTCTTCAATGATTGCTATGGTGTCAGGTACTGGAACCTTGGTGAACAGAGAGACCACATCAAAGCTGACGAACAAGTCTTCTGGGGACAGTGAAAAGTCCTTGATTAGAGAGACCAAGTGAGCTGAGTTATGTACTGCTGAGGGAATTTTGCCAGTGAAAGGAAGCAAGGTATCAGACAGAAAACGGGCCAGTTTGTAGGTAGGTGAGTTGATTGTGGACACGATGGGACGAAGTGGAGTGCCTTCTTTATGGATTTTAGGAAGACCATAGAATCTGGGTGGTCGAGCAGCTAAAGGTTTTAGGGAGAGCCGTTTGACTGGTTCGATTAGAGAAGTCGAACTGTTAATGATATTGTTGTTTTTTGTAGTCAGGCTGTTAGTAGGATCTCTAATGATTTTGGAGTAGCTATCATCATTGAGAAGGTCCTGGATTTTGTAGTTGTATGTGGTTTTATCCATGATGACAGTGGCATTGCCCTTGTCGGTCGAGAGGATGACTATGTCATACCTCTTTTTCAAATTTTCGAGTTCAGAACGCTCGTCTTTGCTGATGTTGCTAATGGATTTCTTAGCATTTTTGAGGATAGTGACAATTTCAGCTCTGGCATCGTCTGTCTGGATGTGTCCCAAGCCTTTGAGGGCTACATCGACATGGGAGATTATATCATCCACTGGGATATGTTTAGGGGTAACTGCGAAATTTGACCCTTTAGCTAGTGTAGTACCGTTGAGGACGCGTGCACACCGGAGTAGAGGCACACGTATTTATTTCACAACAGTCACTGGGGACATACAGTACTGGAGGGGGTATCGGCCCCCTCACCCGGATAGCTGGGAACACACGGCTAGCTACCCCTAGCCTGCCTCCTAATCCTCCAATTACTGGGCTAGGGGAGGCTGTCTGGCCCGACACTGGTCAGTCGGGCTACGGTACCCGGAGTCCCAGAGCACTGGCTCTGGTTCACGGGACCACGCCGCTGGCTCGGTCCTGCGCGGCCCTGACAAGGGCGGCGTCCCAGGGGAGTCCAGGGCTCTAGCTAGGCAGTTTTCGGTCTTCAAGAGTTTACTTAAACATTCTCCCCCGAGCCCTCTGACACATCCCCCTTTATACTCCACCCCCACTGAGGGGTGGGGCCCTGGGCTGCATGGTGCGGACGTCGTTGAGAGCACCCCCCCCGTGCACTCACGTAGCCCCGCCCACTGTGTTTGTTTCCCATAAGCTGCCATGCATAACGGCTCTCTCTCTAACACCCCTACATCACCCGCCCCCCCCCCGCATAGCTTGCAGCCGTCCCGGCTGCCAACATACAAAAAAAAACGACAATAAAAGCGCATTTACCCCCTGACCGCGCATGTGCCTCACTATTTTTCAACAATAACGCAACGAGAAGAACAACAGGAAGGGAAAATAACCCGACGCACCCCACCCCCGAATAAATACGAAATCCGTACAACCAACATATATACATTTTTCCAGGAAACCCCCCAGCACACCCACAACACACAGCGAACACAACATTCGTACAATGCAATGTGCCAGGAACACACCACCGACGCCGCACACAGTGAGCATAACATGTGAATGTACACAGGAAAAAAAATATTTAAAAAAAAAATGTTCTTCTTTTTTTTTTTTTTTCCCATTTTCACTCCGTGCAACACAAGAGTCTGCGCATTTTTGCGCGCGTCCTCGCCGCAGGCCCGTCACACGGGATAACCCCGGCCGGCAGACCGTCGGGTGGCAAGTGTTCATCTCCGAGTGAGTCTGTTGTTGACGTCGCAAGACCCTCGGCATCCCCCGTGGGGGTCATCGGGCGTGAGCCCGTCACTCCCGGTGCACCTGGGGGCGGGACAGCCGGCAACACGTCAGGCGAGAGCAGCGGAGACGAACTCTTTGAGTCGGTCGCCCCCCCACATGTTTGGCCACGCGCGTGTGTAGTGGGACCTCGCACCGCAACGAAGGGTTTGAGCCTGGAGGGGTGTACAAACCACCGGCGCTTCCCCCATTTAATGCGTACGCACTGAGGTCTCAGGACCTCAACCACCTCGACGGGGCCCCACCACGGCCGCACCAGTTTTGAAGAGGTCGTGAGCGGTACCTGGGGACAGTGCAGCCATGCCCTGTCCCCCGGCTTCCACTGTAGCACATGCGCGCGACCCAGTCTGAGGCGCTCATTAGCCCTCTGCCGCATGTCAGAATTCTGCATGGCAGCATCCCGCGCCTCTGTCAATTTTTCCAGGTTAAATTTAACATGTTCGGCCAATTGAGTTTTTCCCTGTGGCGCTGGGATCTGCAGCTGGGCCCGAACAGGTGGGTCAGGTTCGCGGCCATACATGAGGAAGAAGGAGGAAAATCCCGTGGCAGCATGGGGGGCCAATCTGTATGCTGCCAGGACCCCCTGAATTTTCAAGTCCCAATCTGTCTGTGAGTCCGAAACCTGCTGTGACAACATCGACGTGATGGTACGATGCAACCGCTCGACCATCCCGTCGGTTTGTGGGTGATATGGAGAGGTACGAATCTTTTTCGTGCCCAGGATCTCACAGACCTGTTGGAGCAATTTGCCAGAAAAATTTTTACCCTGGTCGGTCAGCAGCCGCTCGGGAGCACCTTTGTCAAGGACATATCCCTGGACAAAGGCCTCCACGATGGCTGCTGCCGACTGGTTGGCCAGGGGCCAGGCCATAGGCCAGTGCGTGAAGTACTCCACCCAGGTTAACAAATATCTATTTCCCCTGGGGGTGGCGGGGAACGGTCCCAGAATATCCAGCGCGACAAGTTTGTTGACTCGGGAGACCCTGATAGACTGCAGGGGCGGGTTCGACTCCCTCGCTGGTGGTTTCCGCTGCGCACACCTAGGGCACGACCCTAACAGATCCCCGATATCCCTTGTCATGCCCGGCCAAAAAAAATCAAGTTGGAGCAAGGCCAGGGTCTTTTGGGTTCCCAGGTGGAGGAGGCGCTCGTGAGCGGCCCACACCACCCTACCCCGTAACCCGTAACCCCGAAGGGACCACCAGCCGGTGTCGATGGGATTTCCCGTCCCAATGCATTAACAACCCACCGAGCATTTCCCATGCGTCGGCATCACCCCTCCCCCGCCCCCGGTCCCCGACGCGGCGGCGCAACGCAAGGAGGGAGGTATCTTCCATCTGCAAACGCCCCCATTCCGTGGCAGCCAACCCAACAGGGAATCAGATCCCTGTTGTGCGATGGAATTCGTCATTGACGCTGCGTCGCCAGCAGCCGCCAAGACCGGAACAGGCATTTCACCAGGATGCCTGCACCGACCCGACCCCAGGAGGCATGCGCATTCGGGGGTGGTTGGCATGCGCGACAGAGCGTCCGCGTTGGTGTGGCGAACGCCCTTACGGTACGTGGTCTCAAAATCAAAATCCTGGAGAACCTCCAGCCATCGAGACAATTGTCCCGATGGTTGTTGGACTCGCAGGGCGTACTGTAGCACCGCATGGTCTGTACGGACGGTGAAACGCTGCCCGTACAGATATGGCCGGTACTGCTGGATGAAATAGACAATTGCCAGCAGTTCCCGACGGGTGACACAATATCGTTGCTCCGCTGGAGACAACACTCGACTACCGTACGCGACCACCCGTTCCACGCCCTCAACCACCTGGGAAAGCACGCCCCCAATACCTGTGTTGCTCGCGTCGGTATCGAGCACAAAGGGTTTTTAAAAATCGAGATAAACCAAGGGAGGGGCATTAACCAGAGCGTCCCGAAGGGAGCGGAACGCAGCCTCCTCCTCCTGTCCCCAATGGAAGCGGACCCCCTTTGACGTCAAAGCGTGCAGGGGCTTAGCAATGGTGGCAAAGTCCGCGACAAAGCGTCGGTAATATGACGCGAAACGAACGAAGCTCCTGAACTCTCTCACCGAGGTGGGAGTCGGCCAGGAGCTGACGCACTGCGTTTTGGCGGGATCGGTAGCAATACCCGAGCGCCCTACGATGTGCCCCAAATAACGTACCGATTCGCGCAATAAATGACACTTTTGGGGTTTAAATTTCAAATTAGCAGCCCGCATTTTGAGGAAAACGGCCCGCAACCTCTGGAGATGCTCGTCAAATGTTCTGCTAAAGACGATAACGTCATCCAAATAGATTAAACACGAATCCCACTGCAATCCAGCCAAAACCAATTCCATCAATCGCTGGAAAGTCGCCGGCGCCGAGTGTAATCCCATCGGCAACCGGTTAAATTGGAAGAGACCATGTGGTGTACGGAATGCAGTTTTAGGCTTAGATTCATCGTCCAGAGGAAGCTGCCAGAATCCCGAAAGCAAATCCAATGTGGAGAAGAATCGCGCCCCCGCCAAGGCGTCCAGCGATTCGTCAATACGGGGAAGCGGGTATGCGTCGGCAACGGAAATTTTGTTGAGGCGGCGAAAATCGACGCAAAACCGCAACGATCCATCCTGTTTCTTAACCCGAACGATCGGCGCTCCCCACGGGCTGGTAGAGGGAGAAATGATGTCGGCGGCTAACATGTCATCAACAGCCGATTTGACATGGTCCTTTTCGGCGGGACTCAGCCGGAAGGGGTTTTGGCGTATGGGCGCGCTGTCACCCGTATCAATATGGTGACGCAGCAAATGGATACAGCCTAAATCGAATTTGTTCTGACTGAACACGTCGGCAAATTCGCGCAGGAGTGTCCTAAGTTTTTGACGCTCTACATCCGACAGGTCCGTCGATCCCGCACAAAGCGCCTCAAGCCACCCTTCATCGGTGTCCGAATGTGGAAGCGGCAGAGTGGCAGTGCCAACGTGATTGGCGACAGGTTCCTCGCAGGGCACCGGCGTTGCGTGAGCAAGCACGGTCCCTTGAGGAATTACCACGGCCTGCGACCCCACATTGAGGACCGCGATGAAAGGGTCCCCGTCCCCCCTTACGATGGTCTGGGCGGGAATTAAATGCGGCCCGCTAACCCCGGCCCTAGATGGCCCCAGCAGGACACCCTGGTCCCCAACACCCTTAGCGAAGGGCCTGCGAAGTTTTAGGGGCACCAACATTTGTGCCCCCGGCGGCACGCGAACCGTTTGAACGACAAACGCCGGTACCGTCGCGAACGCCGAGCCGCAGTAGGGGAAGGCAAAAACGCCATCCGTCGTCCTGACGGGAGCTCAATGCAACCTTGATCAATCAAAATCCGAATTGGCATTTTGCCCAAGAAGTCCGTCCCCAGCAGGCACGGAACCGCCAGCGAGGAGGAAACAAAAATCGGGCCGGACAATTTAATATCACCGATCGAAATTTGTGCGCGAATCTGACCCATGATACCCAATGAGCCCCCATTAGCAGCGTAGAATGGGACATTAACCGGTAGCAAAGGACGACTCTGGACAGGGAGAATGTTGTATATGAGTTCCGAAATGATAGTCGCCGACGCTCCTGTATCGACGAGGATACGCACTTCGACCCCGTCAATGTGCCCTACTACGGCCGACGACCCCGACGACGCAGCCACAACGCGATGGGCCAACACGGACCACTGCCTGGGTTCGATTTGGGTCCCCATAGTGGTGCGTGTTGGCCCGACGGTGCGCAATGTTGGCCCCCCGTTCGTTGCGGTGTGCTTGTGTGTAACGGGTGTGTGCTTTGGCCAAACGTGGGGTGCGCGACTCGCCGGGTCATGTTGATGGAGCTTGGAAGGAGGAGGAGAGCCGGCGTCCCGGCGAGGCGTCGTCCCCCGCTGTCGAGGAGAGCGGCACCCCAAGGCGACGTGGCCCCGGATGCCGCAGTTATAGCAGCGCGGGAGCGCAGGCGGTGATGATGGACGGTCGGAGCGGCCCGACCCATCCCGGCCCGCCCGAACTCCCTCGCCCCGCGGCGGTCCAGCAGCCCCCAGCCGAGTGATGCTCTCGAGTGTGGCGGCAGCAGCATACAGCAGCTCCGCCAGCCTAGCGTGCGCCAGCCCAAGTCCGTCGGATGGCGACTCCCCTTCCTCCCGATGCCCCGGTAAGGATGCATTCGGCCCCGGCTGCTCGTTGCCCCCATCAGCCGTCTCTGGCACCGCACTTCCCGCGGTGTCCTCCGCCTCCTGCACCCCGGCCCGAGCTGTTCGGCGCGTGTCCATGTTCGTAGTAGTTCACTTCTGTCACCAGATGTAGTACCGTTGAGGACGCGTGCACACCGGAGTAGAGGCACACGTATTTATTTCACAACAGTCACTGGGGACATACAGTACTGGAGGGGGTATCGGCCCCCTCACCCGGATAGCTGGGAACACACAGCTAGCTACCCCTAGCCTGCCTCCTAATCCTCCAATTACTGGCCTAGGGGAGGCTGTCTGGCCCGACACTGGTCAGTCGGGCTACGGTACCCGGAGTCCCAGAGTCCTGGCTCTGGTTCACGGGACCACGCCGCTGGCTCGGTCCTGCGCGGCCCTGACAAGGGCGGCGTCCCAGGGAAGTCCAGGGCTCTAGCTAGGCAGTCTTCGGACTTCAAGAGTTTACTTAAACATTCTCCCCCGAGCCCTCTGACACATCCCCCTTTATACTCCACCCCCGCTGAGGGGTGGGGCCCCGGGCTGCCTGGTGCGGACGTCGTTGAGAGCACCCCCCCTGTGCACTCACGTAGCCCCGCCCACTGTGTTTGTTTCCCATAAGCTGCCATGCATAACGGCTCTCTCTCTAACACCCCTACACTAGTACCGATTTTAGGCTGTCAGAAATTGGGATGGTACTCTGATTAATGACAATCTTGGTAACATCTAAATGTGTGGATCTGGCTTCATTTTTGACAGGAGGCTGAATTTAGCGATCAAGTTAGCTTTACATTTGGTTGACATTGCATTTGCAGAGGAGACTGTCATGTTATCAACACGGCCCCAATCAGAATGGGACATTTTTTCTGTTAATTTTAGGTGTGATTGCAAGAGAGTCTTGTCTCAATTATCCAGTTCAAATCGGAGCAATCTTATTCTCTCTGAGATCAGAGATAGGCTAGCCTTAAACAATATCCGTTTAGCGTTAGGAGAAGTGACAGCAGCAGAAGTGGGTGTAAATGCGATAGGTATTACCTTGTTGTCGTGGCATCTTTTGAGGAAGGTTAGTGATCAATAAGTTGCGCCTTGTTCTGCCTCACGGCAGGTGTTTTGCTCCACGACAGGAGTGGGGGTGTGTGTAAACAGGAATTTCCTGTTTGGTCACATGACCAGGAAGTTCCAATTTAAGATTCCCTCTCAACCACGCAGGTGTCAGCCATTACACAATATAAAAAGGAGGCACAAATAACGTCTCGGTGACCACCGGTGCATCTGTCCATTGTGGGACTTTAAGAAGCATTGTCTGTAAGTTCGTTTATGTTCTTGTAATACTGGGAACAGGGGCGGTTTCTTCATTAGGGCGATTGGGCGACGCACCACCAATGTGTGAAAGGGACTTTTTCAATCACATTAACAATCTCATTCAACCACAGAGCTATGCTAGCCGTTACTGTGCCTCTGGATATAGTCCAATCAGCGTCATGTCACGTTCTGTGGAGTACCGCCTCTTTTTGGGCGATTTCACTCCGGCTGAGAATCGCCCAGAGTGGTCCCATAGACTTACATTCAAAGATGATTTTTTTCGAAAGGCGGGCGCTGCAATGCATTCTCTATGGCTTCCGGGAGGGCTCGCACTAACGTGCTTACGTCATCATACGTAAGCACGTTTCAGTCAACAATTTTATTTGTCGCCACCTAGTGGAATTTCGATTTAAAGCTTTCGTGACTGCAGGAATTCATCTTCTTGGTTCTTTCGGTAAAGTCACGTAGAAGGGAAGTAATAAAATAATAAAAAATAAAACATAATAAAAAAATTCTCACGACGTTTTGGCCACAACGCAAGTAGCCGCCCTCAGGTGAAAACCAGGTCTGTCGAGGCGACAGCGTCTGAATGAAACAGCACACGTGCTTGGAGCATGTATATAAGCTGGGTTGGAAGGGGGGAAGAAAGGGGGAGCCTTAACAAACGAATATGAAATATCAAGAGGAATTTAGCATATTTATGGGAAATGCAGGTATGTGACTAGTACTGCATATGCCCGTGCATTATGCAGGATTAGCAGCACCAAAGGGAGGGGATAAGGGTAGCATCAATGAAGGGAAGGAGTGTTAATAGTATGTAGCTGCAGTAACTAAAACCACCACGTAAACAACTAAAGTATAAACTACATAGTATCATCAGTATACTAAATATACTCTACAATAAGCTGAGTTACTAACAGTAAGTAATACATTACAATTCTACGTCGTAAAAAAATATAATATGCTTCCATCTAAACTTTATTCTCTTACATCACACGAGTCTACACCCTACTATATACTGCCATAGATAAACCCAACATTAAATTATATACTGTATTGCACACCAAAGAAAGGTTCTCCTTTTCCGACCACCTTGTAAGTGCCACGCTGCTACAAGGAGAGATGTTTCAACAGCATGGCCATATGAGGCTCTGAACATCACTGTCAGGGCATACCCTATGTTAAATAAGGCGAAGCTGAAGACTGAACTGTCTGTCATTTATGAGAGTCCAGAATTCAAGGGCTGCTGTGGTGCACTAGCGCTGTACCAGGTTTTGCTGAAGTACAACCTCCAGGATACTTTTTCAGAGACTGTTGCTCTGTTGAACATCCTCATAACCACTCCCATGACAACTGCTGAAGCTGAGAGGTGTTTCTCAACCTTAAAGAGAATCAAGACATTCCTGAGAAATGTAATGGGACAGGAACGTCTGAATGCAATGGCTATGCTTTCCATGGAGAGGGAACTAGTCAGGAACATGCCTGCTTTCAATGAGAGAGTAATTGATCACTTTGCTACTTTGAAAGAGAGAAGAGCAAAATTTAAGTATAAGTAAGCAGTGTATTAAGCGAGTAATGTGATGTAAGTAGTGTAATAATAGTGAGTATAGAAAGAAACAAGGAGATGTATTGTAAGAGTCACTTTATTTTTCATTAATATTAAAGTAGTGAAGTTGCCTTTACATGCTTAAGCTGTTAATTTATCCATTGCATGGGTGGACCTTATCCTTATCAATCATCCAAACATTTGCCCCCCCTGAGAGATTTTGCAGGAGCCGCCACTGACTGGGAATGCTGTTATAATGTTAGAATTACCGTTAAAATGCTGTAAATGCCTTTATAATGCTTTTACATTGTTATGATAAATATGAGGCCGAGTTAACAACGAAGCCTGCCACTTGCCTTATTGTGAATGTTACTTGTAATTGAATAAGTTGAGTCAGACTCGTACCCATGTAACCTTATTGCGATCTTGAGAGCAAGGATGACGAAATATCTTATCCACAGTATTGTGTAGTGCTGTACATTTAGGCTGCAGCATGGTGAGCACACGATGTGCCCTTACTTAACACAGTAGCTTATTCTCTTGTATAGCTATTCAGTACTAATGTAGGTGCCTGATCCATCCAGGATCTATTGTTGAGTTTCATGTCATCTAAGACAATGTTATGCTGTAGTGTTCATTAATTGTGTAATGCGAGCGTAAGCGGGGTTTCGTTGCTCGGCTCTGGGCCAATCATACGGCCCAGGGTATTGGGGGCAGGGCCCAGTATGGGGGCGTATGTGAAGGTCTGCCGCTCACCTCCGGTCCAATCAAATGCGAGGAGAGCAGGGGCGGAACCTAAGGGCGGAGCCAGCAAGGCGCTATGCGGAGGTCGGGATCTGGAAGGTTCGGTGAAGGGCGTGATGAGAGGGAGGAGACAGGATCACGTGGTGAAGGGAATATAGGAGGGGATCCAGGAAGGGCTCCTGGTCAGTTGGTGGAGTCACGAAGCTGGGCCACGTTGGGTGGCCGGAGGGTACCCGCGCCCATCAGCCACGTGGCTGGAGAAGCTTCGAGCACACCGTCGGCCAACGGTGTGCGGGAGCGGGGAGCGGTGCGACTGACGGAAGGGCGCGTGCGGGGCGTGCACGAGGAGCAGCCGGTCCGCTGTCGGGACCAGCGGAGTGCGAGCGTCAACGAGAATAAAGAGAGACGGAGACCCAGCAGTGTGTCGGCGAAGTCGTTTATTACAATTGTATTGATATTTCCAAGTATTAACAGATGCTGTATTTGTGCTGTTTTTCCATCAGTTTTACCCTGTTCAATTCATTAAATATGTTTGGAGTCGGATGTTCACCCTGGCTCTGAAGGTTTATTGGATGCGAGGTTATCTACTCGGATAGTGGTGCAACGCAGCGCACAGCGAGGCCGAGACACGCCTTCTTATCCCGCTGTCTTTTAAAAGCTCTAACAGAAGTGTGGAAACCCTCCCCGGACTGTATTATCCGCAAAGCTGTTTCTCCAACCATGGAGAAACAACCCATTGAGACTCCTATCAAAACCATCACGTTACCATACATAACAGGCGTTATCAAAAAGATTTCCAAACTCTTAAACAAACACAAGACCCAGGTCCGATTCAGTACAGTACACAAAATCCGTGATCTAATCCCATCCGTAAAGGATGTTATTTCTGAAATGCAATACCCTGGAGTCTACAAACTGAGTTGCTTTTGTGGTGATTCTTACATTGGAGAAATGAAACGACATATATCGGACCGTATTCGCGAACACAAGGCAGATCTGAAACACGGCAGGACTAACTCTTCCGCCGTGGCTGATCATTGCTACAAAGCTGTGGGCTCTCATGATATTGTCTTTTCCGAGACCAAGGTACTTTGCAAGCCGTCGGGTGTCTCTCAGAGGTTTGTCCATGAAGCCATCCAGATATATAAACACAGACATAACTGCAACTGATAAGATGGATTTAAATTGTGTAATCATTGGAAGGATGTTATTAACCAAGTAAAATCTTAATTACTTTACAATTTGCTTTCATATCCACATTTCCAGTTTTCTTCAGCTCATTCCCTAGCTCCGGCATTGTTCGCATTAGCAGCATTAATCTGCTCTTGCGGGATGCCGCTACTCCCACCCCACACCCCCCACCCTCTCCATCTCTCCTCCCTGGCTCCTCCCCCCCTCTCATCTTATAGAATCTCTTGTCATAAGCAACTCTTTGGCCCACTACAGCAAGTTTGTTGCTGCTGTGTTGTTCCCACCTGATGACGGACACTTGTGTTGCTTCCGAAACGTCGTGATGTAATTTTTTATTATTTTTATTTATTTTATTTTTATACCTACGTGACTTTACCGAAAGAACCAGAGAGTATGCATTCAAATGTGGTTGCCCACAAACAGTATTTGACAGCGCTATTCGGCCCTCAGTAATGAAAATTATCGGCACCTCTGCTCAAACGCAAACTCTGACTTCCTGACCTCCGATCGCCGTGCGGTCGTTGTCGTGGCGACTGCAGAAGAACGAGCGAGAGCATGAGCTGCTGCAACTGCGCCGCGTTCACCAGCAGCAGCAGGCGGCGATGCACAAGTGTCAGGAGCGAGCGGCACGGGCTAAGCGCCTGGAGGAGACTATACGGTGTTGATTCTCGTGTTTGTTGTATACGTAGTGCTTTTTAGTGTCTGATAAATCCTGCAGAATTTGTTTAAAAAGCCTGACTGCTGATAAGACTCAGATCCAAAGTTTGGTTGCTGAAACAGATGCTGCTTGATAATATTGGTCTGGAAGGCCAACAGGCTGATGGACTGAAACATTTTTGTATGTTGAGAGACAGATTGGAGGTCTCTTTAGAGCAGGGAGTGCGTTGCAAAGACAGGGCTGCCAACACCACCCCTCCCCGATGGGTCAAGCGGTGGTTAGTTCACTCGATGCAGTGTTATCCACTTTTCGATGAACGCTTCCCCAAAAAAGCACATTCATATTCCAGGTCAGAGGTTGACTCAACCACCATCCATTTTGCATGACATCGGCAGGAGCTGTCCTTTGGATAGACTGGTGCCTGCCAAAGGAATTTAGAATTTCCACCACGGGCTGCCAGTGGAAATGAGTCACCAATGCATGCTCGTTTGAAAAGGGAGACGGCACTGTCTTGAGCAGATGAACCCCCCAAGGTACAGAGTCCTCCGATTCACCCGGCGGCGGTGCACGTGTGTGCCCATCCTCTGGCCCCGCCGCCACCGGTGCTCAGGACGCATTCTCAGTTGCCGAGATGTCGCTGCTTGCCAAGGTAGAGAGGGCAGAGGGTCGCGTCCGACAGCTAGAATAAGAGGTAAGTCCGTCCACCTCGACCGCCTCCTCACTCGCTTCTGTCCTGCCCTTCGACCCCGCTGTGTTTGTTCAGCACATCAAAACCAGTTTGGCGCATGCTCCAATTCAGTGGCTCCCCAACACTACACCATTTCCAGCGAACAACCATGCACCGATGAAATCTTTCAAAGTGATCATTACTCTAGATCCTAGTATCTCAAGTTTAATTTATACTGGTAGGAACGAAGTGGACCAGCCTACAATAGATTATTTCGTCCGTCTGTCCGTCCGTCCGTCATATCCGGCAGCATGACACTCCCAGTGTATGATGTGTGAGTGAGTCAGTGGTAGTGTGAGTGAGTGTATGATGAGTGAATGGGTCAGTGGTTATGTGAGTGTATGATGTGTGAGTGAGTCAGTGTAAGATGAGTGAGTGTATCACGTGTCTGGCAGTGAGTCAGTGTAAGATGAGGGAGTGTATCACGGCATCCTCCCCGCCATCACGGCTACCAATGTCTATTGCCTGCATCTGTCTCAGCCTGCCTGCAATGTTCCGTCCTGCCCAATGCCTTACGTCCTGTATGTAACTGGTCTGTACTAACTGTCTGCAACCTGTCTGGCGGTGACAGCTTTGCGTGTTCTCCACTTGTTGAACGGTTCGAACCCAGCGGCAGCCATGATTGTTACTGTGATTTTTATAATCATGACAATATTACGCTACGTCTGCTTCACGGTGGGCGTTAAAGATCCCTCCTGTTAGGACATTATTTGCCACTGTCCGGGGTCCAAGATTGCCAAATACAAAAATGACACCGCAAATTTCTAAAGTGGGATTATACAGAGCATCAATCATCGCTCCCTCCAGGCACACTGATGCCCCGGCTCACTTACAATTGAGACTTTGCTGGTCTCTGGAGTTCGCACCTGGTTAAACTAAATAAACCGTTGTCTGCTCATATACAGGGTGTTTAAAAAGATGGACCCAATTTCAAAGCAGTATATTTCACAATGGCAACATGTTACAAATACACAAAAAGTTACAAACGGTTTAATGAGCTATCAAGTTTTACTAACCATTTTATAAATGCTCTGTGCCCTCCACCTGCTGTACGAACAACATCGAGATAGTTAAATTCGTCCCAAACGCCTCTCAGTGTCTTCTTCCACTGAAGTCACCACTGCCGTGATTCTGTTTTTGAGGTCATCCAGATTAGTCGCTAATGGTGGCACAAAAACAGTCTTTGACGTATCCCCACAAGAAAAAGTCGCAGGGTGTGATGTCTGGGGATCTTGGGGGCCAGGAGTGTAGTGCCAAGTCTTGGGGTCCAGTGCGACCTATCCAACGTTGAGGCAGTGTGTCATTTAGAAAACGTCAAACGTGCAGGTGCCAATGTGGCAGTGATCCATCTTGCTGAAAAATGAAGTCATCGGAATCTTCATCAAGTTGTGGAAAGAGCCATTTCTACAGCATTTCGAGATATGCTTGCCCCGTAATTGTGTTTCCCTCGAAAAAAAAGGGCCATAAACCTTTCTTTGAGAAACAGCACAAAACACGTTCACTTTCGGGGAATTACGCTCATGCTCTACAGTTTCGTGTGGATTCTCTAATCCCCATATGCGCACATTGTGACGGTTAACTTTACCGCTTAGATGAAACGTTGCTTCAGCACTAAAAATCAAACGCGATAAGAAGCTGTCGCCCCTCCATGTTCTGTAACACCGCATAACAAAATTCTACATGCTTTCCTTTGTCACCTGCACGAAGAGCCTGTACCATTTGCAACCGGTATGGCCTCATGATTTAACGTCGCATTAACACATGCCAGACAGTCGTATGAGGAATCGCAAGTTCTCGGCTAGCACGACGAGTGGACTTCTGCGAACTACGCAGAAAACTCACTTGAATTCTGCTCACGTTTTCCTGAGGTGCATGGTCGCCCTGTACTCTTCCCCTTACATAAACAGCCTGTTTCCTCAAATTGTCGGTACCAACGACGAATGCTCTTTGACATTGGCGGATCAATGCCAAAACACCGTTGAAACGCATGCTGCACCACAATTATGGATTCAGTCTTGCTGAACTGCAGAACGCAAAACGCCTTGTGTTGTGGGGTCGCCATCTTGCGAATGACTGAGGCTAGGGGCTGTTTGTGCGCTGGTAGAGACATCTAGCGGTAATCATTTGAAACTCTATGCCCCACCCTTTCAAGTGGTAAGAGTTTCATTTATTGGCGGTTCGTGGTTGCAGAGTCATAACGATTTCAAATTGGGTTCATCTTTTTAAAACACCCTGTATTGTCTGCCTAATTAGGTCTCCGATGCACCTCTGGAAAGAGTGTTTATTATTAGTATAAATACGCGTATCAAGACTTTTTCAGGAGGGTCCTACGTTGTTGCAGTAGGGGGCGTAAATTCCAATTGAGTAATGTTTAGGTGGTTTTTCAATATTGGGATGCTTGGAAAATACCAGTGTACATTGTGTGGGTTTTTGGGTCTTTATTTGCTATGGGCAAAAAATCTTGAGAACCCGATGGAAACCCATGCAGAACAGGGGGAGAACTTTCAAACGCTAGTGTCGCGTGAGTCTGCAACCTGCGTTGTCGAGGCTGTGCCTCTCCTATGCGGCACCTTCACCTGGACCGCACCGCCCTGGTTGTGTCCTCCCACGCGGCACGTGTAGCTAAAGGTGAAAGTCAAGAAGCGGGGGCGTGAGCGGCAGGACAATGTGATGCGTTTGACAGAACGCTCACACGGCTTCACGAGGACGTCCACCGACATCCTGCATGGCTTTCCCGTCGTGAGTGCGCTCCCTCCCCCACCCCTGCCTCCGGCCCCCCACCCCCCCACCCTCCACTTCTCAATGCCGAATCGACGCAAAAACGTGAGAAATGCAGCAATGGCAGGTCAAAATATTCCCCTCCAGTGCCCGATTAGTGCGGCGAAGATGCTCGCAAGAGACGGATAAGTATCATTTGCGGGCTGTTTTAAGCCGGTCGGCCTTGTATGGCTGCAGGCCATAGGAAATCAAGTTATGGGCCGCATTCTGCCCAACGGCTGTAGGTTTTCCAATCTTATCTTGAATGTAACATTTGCACATGAGCATGTCGTTTTTCATACATTGTAAATAATCGATTCTTAAATGCATAATTCTGGTCCTGTATTGTGAGCGCACGCGTCATCTTCTTGTTGGACACGTGATGGGCGTTGACACGGCTCGTGTCTCCCGGCACAGGCGGGATCTTTGCTGTGGCAGGAGATGGGCCGGCGTTACAGACAGCTGGAGCCACTGGTGTGATGCTGGCGAGATGCTGATGAGACGCCTATGTGGCGTTGGTATGACACCAGTGAGACGTCAGTGTGATGCAGTGATGCCATTGAGACACAGGTGAGGTGCTGGTATCACGCTGGTCTGACGCTGTATAGACGCTGGTGTGACAACTGTGATGCTGGCAAGACGCTAGTGTAATGCTGAGTGACGCGGCACCGCGATTGAAATACCCCGTCGCAACACATCAGTAACGGGGGAGGGGGGGCGAATTTCACACCTTTGCAGAACTTTCGTTATTGCTGGTGTTTTTGCGCTATTCACGTGCATTGTAATTATCATTTATAGCCCTCGTAAACCCACTGCTGGACGAAGGCCTCCACATGCCATGTCTGTCATGAGGGCCATTTGCTCATTTCACCAGGCTGGTCATTCAGGGTGAATGAGGGCCCTAACCAGTTCAGATTTCACGCACCACTGATGTTAACCATGGCTAGGACTCAAACTCAGGTGCCTCTTGAATATATTTCACGGCAAGATGGAGGCCACATGTGCCAAGTTAAACATTGTATTTATTATCGCATGATTTTTCTCGCAATCGTATGGTTTGTTTGAGTGCCATGCACAGGTATCTACAATAATGGCTGTTTTTTTTAAACATCATCACTTGATCACTAATGCTCTGCTGTGACTGAATTTTTGGTTTGTAAAATGGAACAGATGAACAGATTATTTGGCAGTCTATTACAATGTTATTTGATCGATATGAAAATAATCATGGCACATATTTGTTTTGGGTTGTTGTGTGTGGCTCATTTGGAAAATACAATTTTATAATGCAATGCTTTGCGATTGCTTTTTATTAAATAGAAATGTCACGAATATTTTTTTTTACATTTGACGCTTGACATGATTTTGTAATCGAACTTCAGGATACTGTACATACAACTGTATTTAAGGATATAAAATAAATGAGGACTTTTTTCTTCACAATTAGACATTTTCACAAACGCGATAGCCAGTTTGGTATTTTAGAGTAATAATTACATTTCCTGTGTTAATTACCTCAGTTGAATTAGTCTGTGCACTTTGCTTTAAGTTGCATTAATACGGAGGTTAATTACACTCATCTGTCAATCACAGCAACTCCAACGCTTTGGTCTGTTATGGACACAACTTAAATAAAACGAGCGGCTATTGGGCAATAGGCTGCACATCCTTGGCTTTGAGACACGACTTTGAAACTTAATGGCACTGTGATATCACGAGCATAACACGCACTATGACGGCATGCCTTACTAATTTTAAAACTTGTGTCAAACAGAATCTATGACATACAAGCCCTGGTGTATGTATCTGTGCAAGAGGAGCTTTTGAATGTTGTGGCTTGTGTCTTCCTATAACATCTGCGGGTCCACTCTTGAGGAGACGGGGAATTTTGACGTTCTGTTGAACCAATGAGAAGGAACAGGAATGCCAACACGGAGGAGGATCCCGCCATGTGTAGAGGCTCGAGCAGCAGCAGCAGAGGCACTCAGCCAATGCTGTTACCTCAATCGCGTCGATTTTTCCCTCCACATTTAGAAGCACACGTTTCAATTATTTGCTGCTGTGAACTTCCACGTGATAAGCCACTTCTTTGAGCTATAAATTGTGGCCAGGTCGCTTCTGAAAAATAAGCTAATGGCTCCGTGAGATTAAAATAAGTTTAGTTTTTTTGTATATATTTTTAAGTTATTTGTTTACTTTGCCTATAATTTGCACTACTATCATGTTTTTGTATTATGTTGTTGTAACATTCTGACCTGCCCCCACTGGACATCTGTGGAAAAGAGCTTTATAGCTCATCAGATTGCTCGAGTATAAAAAAAAATATCTTCTGATTCTGATTAGCACCGATGCTCTCCTGACAAAACAACTTCTCCTTTGTGATACACATTTGGTAGTGATGCCCGTGTTACTTCTGGCAGTGCAGTGGTAACACTAGTGCCACGCAGCCAGAGGTGCCTGCGTTCCATTCCCAAGTCAGGTGCCTTTCCTTTTGTGGCGTTTGCATTCTCTCCCTCCTGTTCTGCATGGGGTTTTCCCAGTTTCTCTGGTTTCCTCCCACAGCTAAAAATTCGTAGGGCGTGTGAGAAAATGCACCACATATCATGGGTAAAAGACAACTGAAGCGACCTCAGAAGTAGCTCTGCGGGTATCATCTTTCAGATATTGTTCTTCAAAGTGGGGTGATGTTACAGCAGTGTTCTGTGAGCATTCCAATTTGAGGGTTGTCTCGAAAACACTCGATAACCCACATGCAGTAAGTCCTTGTTTAATGCGGTAGATGCGTTCCCCTTGAAGTTCCGTATTCAACAAAAACGCCTTAAGTGAAAACAAGTTCCCCATACATAATGTCATGATACATTGTGGCGAGATACGATGTATGCACACAGTGAGATGGCGGGACAAATAACGAAGGGTGCATGGCAGCATTACTGTATCACACCGCTCAGCTGCACAGATCAAGAGAGAAGCTTGTTGTTGACCAATCAGAAATTTCGTTATAACGGCACGCATTCCCTGTCAGAATGGGCTCACTTCCACATTGTGCAAAAACTGTTCCTCAATGGTAGAACCGTGCTCTTCTAATGCATTAGTGTGAACACGCAATAAGCGATGACTTGCGAGTTTCATCAGAACACTTTACAGTCCAACTTTGATAATTATTTGTTCTATCATCTTCGCACAGATGGCCACACGTTAATTGTGCTAACTCACTCCATCGTCCATTTAATCTGCCTCTGGACAAAAGTACACTTTCTGAACAATGAGTTTGTGTTTTTTTGACAATCCACAACATTCATGCCACATTTAGAAGACAAGCACATACAACAACAGGAGGTGATATGACAATGAGGGGATATGAAAGGTAATGTGACGATGTGGCTTGACAATGGGGTGGCATGAGTGACGATGAGGTGCATGGGGAGACCTGCGATTAGGGCTGCTCGTCGTCGGGGTCGCACTTGATCATGACTTTGATGCCCTCCCCTCGCCGTGTTACCTCGAACGCCTCGAGCGCCGAGGAGAGCGGGAAGCGGTGCGTGACGAGCGGCTGCACATCCACGTGCCGCGACGCCAACATGGCGATCGCCGTCGGCCACCTGCAACGCCGCACCAGAGACGAAGTCGTTTCAGGGGTCTCACCTGTGCCCATCTTGCTCGATTTTCACCCGGGCTGCGTTTACTGGGTTCGCACCCGTGTTGTGTTTACTGGTCTAACCTGTGCTGTGGTTATAAGTCTCACACCAATTTTTATTTTTATTTTACCAGGTAAGGCCCATTGAGCTATAAAGCTATTTTTCATAAGCGACCTGGCTATCACAAATGATAGCTCAACGAAGTGGCTAATCATGTGGATATTTATTGCAGCCAAATACTTTAAATACTCTAAACACCCTATGATCACAGCACACATGTGCTGTGGTTATAGGTCTCACACCTGTTCTGTAGTTCTTGCAATCATACATGTAGCTATCAGAATTGCAGCTGTTCTATGGCTATCGTTCTCACACCTGCGCTGGGATGACTTCCCCAAACTCCACTAAATTATCATCATTTTACTGCCACCCCCTGGAACGAAATTCTATCATTTGACACTGTTGGTGTTGCTCCCACTTGTTAACTAGCGGACGAGTCAGCAGAGGAATGACGCTGCCAACGAGAACGAATCAGGGTTCAGGGCTCTGGTGAGCAGCGACACACCGGCACCGCCGTCTCCGCCACCGCTGCGGGCTCACGTGTTGCAGTAGCGGAAGACGCCACGGATGTCGACCTCCCGCACGGCGGCGTTGAGGATGGGCAGGGTGATGGACGTGGGGCCCATACCCACCAGCACCAGGACTCCCCCGGAGCGCGTTGCCTGGCGTGGCACGCGCACACACATACATACGCATACATGCACACACACATACGCGTACATGCACACACAAAACAAAGATACCTCAACAGCCTTAACAAGTACTGTTAGGGAGCACCTATGAAGGCTGGCATGGTACACAAGGAGATGGGTGGCCAGCACCATGCCCGGCCGCCTTTGTCTCCCCAGTTGCGATGTTTACACACTGCACCAGGTACTCATTTGAGCCTGAGTCGGCCTAGGGGAGGCTCAGAAACGGCTCAGATAATCATCACTTCTTGGGCATGAGCAGGAATCGAACTCATGTCAATAGGTTTGTAACACAGCATGCCAAGCACTGCATTACTGCTCCCCACACTTGCATACATGCACACAAAGTACAATAACTGTCGTTAACCACTAAGTGGTGGTGATATCACCACGGGACTTGTGCCATGCTAGGTACACACATACACATGTATTGGAAAAGCATTCTTTGAAACAAATCTGTTGAGAATGGGGAAGGATGCCGCTGGGTTGTATGTTCACGTGTCAGCATGCCGGAGGGGAGAGGACGCTGGATCATGGGTTATGGAGTGACTTTCCCAGAAATTCCGGTTAATATATTGTTATGACCACATTTTACTCCACCGTTTCATTACTCATTAAATTAGATACCAATCAAACATCTAATAGTTGATGCATTCAACTACCGTATTCATGAAGCACTTTTTAAAAGAATTGGCAAAAAAGTTTTGCATCAAAGCTTTTGTTCATGTATGTACAGTATACAATATAATTAGATCATATATGCTTTGTAGATTTCACGTCAATTGGTCAACCATATATGTAAAATCATTCTGTCAATGGAAAGAAATCGGTATTATAATTGTCTACTATAATAATGGCAAGACTAAGACCAAATCTCCCAGAATGCACACAATCTTATCAGATCTTGGGAGCTAAGCAGGGTTGAGCCTAGATAGTTTGGATGGGCGACCACCATGCAAACCGGGATGTTATGTAGGCGGCTACGGGGCTACGTGGTTGTCAGCCAAGTGCCGAGAAGAGACGTCCAGACACGAGTAAGACAGGGAAGTTGTGAATTCGGTTGTGCCTATCAGTCGGTCACATTCACTCTTTGCTTTTGATGGTGACCATAGACCAGGCTTTTTAATTGAAGTGGCTGAAAACATCTTAGTCCTTTCCCGTTCCGAGACATCTGAAAGTTGCAGGGTGGGTATCCCGCTTACCACTGCATCTCGGAACACGCAAGCGGTTAGCATTAATTTTACTTAGAGAGGCGTAGTGCCGCTCTTTTTAAATGCATTGTACTCTATTCAATGCAGACAACTGCAGAGACAACAACGGCGCCAAACTGTGTCACACGCCCTCACGCATGGCCTTTTACTTCCTATTCTGTTCCGAATCCATTCCGTTTCGAATCCATTCCGTTCCGATGACGTAAACGTACGTAACCGGAACGGAAATTGGAAGAAAAATTGATGATATACACATACATTCGTCATCAGAATAGGAAAGGGTTAATATATATGCACCTCCATGTTCGCGGGTTGCACATCATTGTTAGATGCAGTTACAAGTTTAAGTTTGTGTTGTTTAACCAAATCATTAAATTACAGCAACAAAATATAAATCGGAAGAAAAAAACAACAATACTACCATGTGAGCAATCAAAAATATTCTGAATATAACTCGTAGTTAAATAAAAATTATATATTAAATTCCCTGCAGTGTTAATAGGCTCGTACAGGTTACCTCCCGGTTGATCACAGCGGACGTGCGGGCGAACTCACGTAGATGCTGGCCTGCACGCACGCCTCAGCGCCCGTGCACTCGATGGAGATCTCAGGTGGCGCACCGCCTAGGCACTCGGCGACGCGACGCGCCATGTCCTGCGGGCCGCCCAAGCAGGCCTCGCTGCCCGCCCCCGAATGGAGGACGAAGTCGGCTCCCAGCTCCCGCGCCTTCGCCAGACGCTCGCTCGACAGGTCTGCAAAAACGAAGTGCGGTTACCCACATACGTGCCGAAGAATTTCAACATACGTACGCACGAACCTCTCAACGCAGCGGATCGCAAACTGCGGTAAAGCCCTTTAGGGGAGGCCACGGGCTGCCGTGTGGGTCGTTACATAATACCTGTGGTGGTGACGACGGTAGTCGTAGTGATAATTGATGACTCAATGATGGTGATTGCTATGATGGTAAGAAGTGATGACAATGATAGTGATGAAGATGACAATTATGACAGTGGAAAGTATGATGATGGTTAAAGTGATGATGGTGGCTATTACGATTATGATGATGAAGCCATGTACCTGTGATGACCACCTTTGCCGCCCCCATCGCTTTGGCCACGAGGAGGCACACGAGCCCGATGGGACCTGAAGAATGTGGATCAAAGAGGTGACATCACTCCCCACGTCTCCACAATGTTTCGAATAAATAATACTGATTCCACAGTACCCTCATTCAGACTGCGTGAGGTGAGTTCGTGCAAGGTCAGGTGAGGTGTGATAAGGTTAGGTCAGTAACCAGATGAGGTGTGGTCAGGTAAGGTGAGAAACCAGGTGAGTAGTAACCAGATGAGACCAGGGGAAGTTATTGTCCAGATGAGGCAGGGTCAGATGAGCAACCAGTCACCAGGTGAGTAGTAAGCAGGTGAGGTGATACCAGGTGAAGTGCGGTCAGGTGGTAAGGGGTAGCCCACCTGCCCCACAGATGAAGACGTAGCTGCCCAGTGAGACGCCGGCGCGGCGGCACGCGTGGATGCCCACGGAGAGCGGCTCAATGAGGGCCCCCTCCTCATAGCTCACGTTGTCAGGAAGCCTGCACCGGACCAGCACCGCCGTCGCCATGGTTACTGGTGAACGCCCCGACACCCCTCCGCCAACCACCCTCCTCCGTAATCTAGTCCAGGCACAGGACTTCTCTCTCCTTCTGTCTCCGTCTCTCTACGAGGTGCATTCATTCTCAAGCCTCCTCATGCAATGTCACAATTAGACGCTCTGCAGTGTCGCAATGTGCTGTGATATAAGCTCAAAGAAACAGTGACACATAACAGTCCCACCCAGCACAAGACAATTCAAAGTGTTCCCTTGTTGTAAGCAGCATGGGGAAATGCTCTGCTTTTCCAGTTGAGCCAGTGGTGGATATTCCACATGACTCCAGCACAAAAGGTTTGAGGTGACCTAAGTGGAAGAGAAGTTGGCATCGCACATGGTAAGATGAACGATAGGCACATATGGATCCATATATTGATTACAATATATATTAACCCTCGCCACTGCAAAGCAAATTGTGCAGGCTGCATTGAATCATTCAAGGTTCATTCAAATTAATCATTGATATTATGAACCGATGTAGAATGTAGTCCCAACGCATTGAACAAAATCAGTACAAACGAGACGGTCAAAAGGACAGCAGAAAAAAAGGCTGTACATCTCAGATCCAACCACTGGCCCAAATTATAACAATCATTGGAGCCACTGGGAAGGCGGGGGGGGGGGCGTGGGGGTGAACGACTCCGACTCTGCTGAACACTGGGGGCGCTCACTTGTAGCAGAAGCTGGCACTGTGCGTGTAGTAGCGACACAGGCTGCCGTGGTCGGGAGGCGTCGCGCAGAAGAAGATGCTCGGGGAGAGGTTGTAGCGGCCGTTCTTGCAGAATTCATCGTTCTCGCGCGGCACGCCAGGCTCAATGGCCACCCGGTCCCCTGGGCACAAGCGTGACAAAGGCAACAATCCCCTGTATAGCCTTAACAGACTTTTTGGGGCAAGTGCTATGAGCGAGCACCTATGAAGGCCAGCACGGCACTCGAGGGGGTGGGTGGCCAGCACCACGCCCGTCCGCCTTTGTCTCCCGAGTGACGATGTTTACACATCGCACCAGGTACTCAATTGAAGCCGAGTCAACTTAGGGGAGGCCCAGGACCAGTTCAAATAATCCTCACTGATGTTTGCCATGAAGGAGAATCGAACTCGGGTTGCCGGGTTCGTAACATGCTAACAACTACACTACCGCTCCCATGAAGGGGTGGCCAGTACCACGCACAGCCGTTTTTGCCTCCCGAGTGTTGATGTTTACATACCACACCAGGCACCCATTTAAAGCTCCGTTGACTTCGGGGAAGCTCAAGACTAGTGCAGATATTCAACACTGATGTTGGCCATAAGCGGTAATCAAACTCAGGTGGCCAGGTTTGTAGCGCCGTACGCTAACGACCGCAATCCTGCTCTCCATGGACACACGCACACGTGCACATAGACATGCGCACACGGATGGACACGTGGACAAATGACGTTCAGAGCAGGCGATGGATGATGCAGGGTCAAGTCACACAGCAACTCCTAGCCTAACTATGATTCCCGACAATGATTCATTACAATTGTGGCAACCTTGTTACGAATGCATCTTGTGTCACGTGCGCTGGGCCCATTGTGAGCATTTTGTAAGAATGTCTCTGAACCGTTGGCGTGTTTTGTGCGTGTTTTGCGTGTATTTTTGCGTGTTGTGCATTCGAGCTCCATAAATGTCACGAGCTGTGAGCACGTTGTGTGCGGCGAGTGCGTCGCCCGTTTTTTTCACCCACACCGCGAGTCTTGTGGGCATCTTGAGCATGTCTTGAGCATTTCATTTACTCTCTGTATGACTCCTGCATGTTATGTATATTGTAAACATGACGAATGCATGTTGAACTTCTTTTGTACTGTATGTGGCCAACCATGCTTATGCAAGGTGCATGGGAAGGACAACAACTAATGCACAAAAAGTAGTTCAAAGATTTAAAAGGTCATAGCTCCAGTGGCTTCCTAATATCGGAAGCGTTCAAGATGGCCGCAGAATCGGATATGAAAACGTGCGATGCAGTGACCGTCTTCGTTCAATGGTTAGCCAAAAGCCGCTGCAGGAATAATATAAGCATAACGTAAGCGTATCCATATGTTGGGCGCGCATCGCGTGTTTTCCTCAAGGTGTGCCGCGAATCTCGTGCTTGTCACGTCGTCACACATTTGCCGCTATACTTTTGCATCTCGCGCAAGTTGCGTGGGCCAGGCAAATGTTCCCATCATGTGTCGCGTTCACATAACACGCTCCGCGAACGTTCTATCACAAGGAGTCTCGCGCGCGTCACGATCGTGCTGATAGTGCGCTGTGCGCGGTGTGGGCGCGTCCGTGCCGCAGACCAGGAACGAGATGGGTGACGCTGGCCCCCACGGCGCACACGGTGCCAGCCGCCTCGTGGCCCAGCACCATTGGCTCTCGAAGCACAAAGTCTCCAATGCGGCCGTGCTGCCAGTAGTGCACGTCCGAGCCGCAGATGCC
Organism: Lampetra planeri; assembly: GCF_965212315.1. Taxonomy (NCBI): domain Eukaryota; kingdom Metazoa; phylum Chordata; class Hyperoartia; order Petromyzontiformes; family Petromyzontidae; genus Lampetra; species Lampetra planeri. The sequence goes on along the minus strand of NC_136154.1, from coordinate 1,884,110 downwards.
CACCGAGTGCATCTTGAGCAACACCTCTGTTGGGGGGTCACATGGCACAAAGGTGCAGACACACCCACACCTTCACCTTTACTATCACCAACACCACAAAGACAAAGATCCCCCTGTAATTCTAGATTTGAAGCTTTCGTGACTACAAGGATTCATATTCTTAGGTTTTTTCGGTAAAATCACGTAGGTAAAAAATTAAAATAAAAAATTAATAAAAGTAAAATTTTAATTAAATAAAAATCACGTTTCGGAGGCAACACAAGATGGCGCTACCATTCAGATGTATGCCTTTGACATATCAAGGAATCACCGAGATGGCGGGGAAAGGATCATTCCCTAGATACCTCTCTACTTTTTCCACTGCTGGACGAATGGGTGGTTTCATGGTTGCGGTTCGGCTCTTACCGTTGGGGCCCGGCACAGGCATTTCCCGGTTCACCTGCGTACGCAGAGTCAAGGAAGGGAGAGTGTAACTGCAGCGGTGATGAACGCAGCCAGATTGTAAAATGCTCACACGCCTGTGGCTATGCTCTAACCACTATTCAATTCTGTACCCGATGAGAAAACCCCATCATAAATAGAAAACAACAGTGCAGGGAGGAAAAAAAACGTTTTAAATCATGCATGCCGACTCTTGCACTGATTAGTCCTGTTAAGGATGAAACCAGTCGACAGTTGTCTCTGTCTCAATGCTTACCTATTAGTTGGGTCACATTTTCTCGAATTGAATTCATGGTGATCTAAGACAAGAGGGCCACAATTCTGTTATTCAGTAACTGTTAATGATGTTTGCACCACGCATAAAATACTGGGTGCTGTGTAAAGCTTAAATGGTTGTAATAAGTCATTAATCTAGCCCACTCGGTTGACTGGAACAATCCATCAACGCAAACATAAACACATTCCTGCTGAGGGAGCTGGTAGGAACGTTGGGTTGCTCGGTCAATGGCCAGGGTTAACGGCGGCGTGGTGTATTCCGCAAATATGCCCGACTGTGAGGGCAGGCACAAGCTGGCGTGAGTAGGTTAAAAGTTGAGTTTTATAAGGGCACCACGGGGTGACCAGCCCCTCCCCACCCAGCCCCACCCTCCCACCCCCCCACCCAGCCCCACCCTCCTCACCCAGCCCTCAAGCCCCTCCCTACCCTCTCCACCCAGCCCCTCCCCACCCTCCCCTCCCCACCCAGCCCCACCCTCCCCACCCAGCCCCTCCCACCCCCTCCCTGCACGACGGACGGACACAATAATCCCCTGTGGGGGATTCTACCAGTATGACTACTCCTGGTCTGTGCCAACTCAAACTCGGCTACATTCACCCCGGTTCTGTCTATTGAGTACTTTGTTGAGCAATGATGAGTATTATATCACTATGTAACACCATTTTTTGTTCCTGGGTACTAAGTGTTATTTTTATTTATTGCTTATGCCTAAAAAGTATAGAAAGTGGCTATTATTCCCCACACACTTTGCTTTTGGAAATAACACTACCACTAACATTTTTTTTGTGTTACACAGTGTTATGTGTACTTGAATGTGCATACTCATTCACCAGTGGTCATTCACCTCCTTAACACTCTTCTTCCTCTTCTATCATTGTTACGGTTTCTCATGAAAGTCACTCCTTGATTCCTCCACCCCGCATGTTGAGGACACAGTCTACACCGTGCTGACACAGTGGCTGACACAGGTCATGGAGTTCAACCCCGACCCGAACGCCTGCTGTATATTTGGAGTTTGCGTGTCTCTCTCCCCATGGTTACGTGGATATTTATCCGGGTCCTCTGGTTTTTCCATCCACATTTAGAATCAACATCACGCGTTTGGAGTATTCGGCTGCTCGAAATTTACACGTGATAAGCCATCTTCGTTGAGCTATCACTTTGGCCTTACCTGGTAACAAATAAAGTTTAGTTTAGACTGATTGGACTTATCCATGCCATGTTCAACCACCAGACCCATCATTCATTATTTTTCCTCTTCATATTCTCATATGGCTTTTACTCATTCCCCATTCATTCAATTCATTCATCATCAAACTTAATTTGGAGCTTTCGTGACTGCAGGAATTATTATTTGGTTCTTTCGGTAAAGTCACGTATAAAGATAAAATAATAAATTAAATTAAATACTAGCATACGACGTTTCGATTGCAACACAAGCAATCATCATCAGGTATAAATTAAATAGGAACACAAATCTAGTATACTTAGAAATGCAATGTAATACAACAGAGAGTCGGATAACATAACAGATTACGTTCTTCCTGAGAATGCTAAATTTGAGAGAGAGATTAAAGACAGAACCAGAAACATAGACAGACATATAAGCAGACAGATATCACAGAGATATGTCTGTCTATGTTTCTGGTTCTGTGTTTAATCTCTCTCTCAAATTTAGCATTCTCAGGAAGAACGTAATCAACCAGATAGGATGTTGACTGTTATGTTATCCGACTCTCTGTTGTATTACATTACATTTCTAAGTATACTAGATTTGTGTTCCTATTTAATTTATACCTGATGATGATTGCTTGTGTTGCAATCGAAACGTCGTATGCTAGTATTTAATTTAATTTATTATTTTATCTTTATACGTGACTTTATCGAAAGAACCAAAGAATCATTCATCATCATTTACTGCCATCAATTTAACTTTTACCGAATTCACGCATCACAGATTTACCCCCATTGCTTCCTCGCATTTCTTGCATTCACCTCATCTCGACCATTATATTCATATGTACCATTATTAATTCCTTGGTTAAAGCGCTATACAAATCCCTTTAAGATGCACTCACCCACTCAACCATTCACCGACTCACTCACCCACTAATCACACTGCAGGTCACAAACACGTTTCTCTCTCTCTGCTTGTTCCCTCACACTGCTCCACTCTGGAATTCCCCCCCATCATTTATTTCTCCCAAGCTTTGCTCACAGAGACGTGTCAACGCTTGCATATTATTACTCGTGCTGTTTGTTGCTGGCCGCTTGACATTTTTGGCCCGTGCTCCGAAACTGTGACAACAAATACTGCCGCCCTGCATACTCAGTACATAATACTCAGTAGGGCGTCCCGAGGGACAGTCGCGGAAGACGCGAGGAGAAACAAGAGACTGTGAGCGGGAGACACTGAGACGATGCGAGTGAAACACAGATACGTGTAGACAAGACGGATATATGGGGAGAGAGAGTGAGACGCAGATAGACGGGAGACATGGAGAGAGAAACGAGATTACTCTATATGAAGAGAGACACGGAGACAGATACGAGTAAGAGAGACATACACAGAAAATATATATACAGTATACAGTACAGAGATAGAGAAACACACGGTGACCAAGACAGACAAGCAATGGGAGCGACTCGCACAAAGAGAATCAGTCCAGTTGACATTTACATAAACTGTTGGGGTATCCCTGTGCACGCATCTTTCGTGGGATTAGAATGCACTGAGTGACAGTACTTACAGTCTACAGACGCATCGTTTACATCAGCTGATCGCATGAACGTGCAACGCGGCAATACACAGAGCTCAAAAACACAACTCACCCCGCACGGCCCAGCCTACGCAGCCGTGGTTCAGCATCAACCAAACTTACACCACCGCTGCCCATCAACTTCAAACCCCCCGGGACCTCCCTCCCCGGGCCGGCCTGGCTCACTCTACCGGTGCAGGCGGCGCGAAACCGGCAGGGCGAGCAGCCTCAGCAAGCCGGCGGGGGATCTGAGAGTCTCCCCGTGCTCGAGTTTCTTACCAACCCTCGCTACGGCCAGTTACTCACCAGCCGGAGGTCTTTGGCCGCGTACACGACGACCGAGGTGTTGTTGAGAGCAGCCATCTCGTGGATGGTTGGAAATGGAGACGGTGTTGTTGGCAAGGGGAGCGTGAGTGTCCGTGGTGTTGATGCTGCTGCTATCCTGCAGGGGACACGAGTTTGGGAAATGCAGTTTTGTGGGTTCCCTATAGGGAGTGCTTGAAAGATCCTCCCTTCCTCTTTCCCCATCCCCCGTGGCAAAGGTCGTTTTGTCAACAAGCCCCTTAGTTTTAACTTGTGTCAGCGTTTATGAGTTTGTCATTAAACCGTGTTTACTTACACCGTGCCAGCCTCCCGTTACACAACATCCGACTGGACGTCTGTGAAAAAGAGCTTCAATATACATAAGTTCACTGGATGATGCATTCACCAATTACAACTGGGATGTTCCACGTTTGAAGCTCGATTTTCGTTCGACATTTGCAATATCATCCAAAAGACTTAAGGGGCCGTCCATAAATGACACACGGCGTCACAAAAAGTCAGACCCCCCCCTCAAATATGACGTTACAAAGCTGTGCCCCCCCACCCCCAAAAAGAAAACATGCTTCGAATCGCTTTAAACTATTGTCATTGTCGTGCGTATTTAATGTGGCGCTGCACTCTGATGTTGTAGGAGAAAACATTTATTAAAACGTATATTTAATTAAGTAGAATGTGTTGTTTACATTTATTTAAAGTTGCGCATTTTGATGTGACGTCAATTCTTTCACGCTACAATTACTTTTACTGTAAATCACATTATAAAAAAATGTGGGGGCCGACGCCCGCCTCCCCGCTCCCTGTGAGCGGGCGGGGCGCGACGTCCACCCCCTCCACTCCTCCCCATTCCTCCTCGTCGGCCGCCTCTCGCCGGGCCCCCGCCAATCGAGTGATCGCCCCCCCCCCCGCGCCAACGCCCTCTCAGAGGGACAGAGCTTATTGGCTGGCTCACCACCACCCAGGGTTATCTCGCACACGTCCACGTACACCACCACAAAAGCGAACGCAGTGGCGTGCACGCGCGCGCCTCTGCAGGCACGTATTTCCCACGCACGCGCGAAATCACGCGCGCCGCTACAGGCCCTCGTTTTACACAAAGGCTAGCGCTAATGAAAACGGCGGTATGAATATGCGCGCAAACCTCTGGGTGGTTAAGCCCTAAACCGCTTGCACACAAAGGCTAGCGCTAAAGGACTGCGCGAATTTGCGCACGCGCCTCGCCGTTAATGCTATTGCTGCTGCGTAAACGCGCGAGCGTTGGCGAGCGAGTTTAACACACCCCGCCCCCACCCTAATACTCGCGCAGCACGGCTGCTCGGACGCGGGCGCGTCAGCGGCCATCTATGTTTTAATACGCGCGCGCGCCTCGCAAACACACTCAAATTACCAACACCACGCTGAGGTTCCACCCACACACACAAATCACACTGCACCGATACTCTATTCTAAAGTTTATTAACGGCGCGTTTAAAGAAAAACCCTATATGGCCCGGAGCAAATATTGTACGAGCAGTGCCTAACCTATTACTACCCAATCCCTTATGTGTACCCCCACTCCATTACTCACCTCACAGACGCACTCACGGTGTCGCACGGACGCGGTAGGAGTCGGATAGACGGCGATCAGAGAGGGCTCTGCATTAGGGTCAACTCGTAGCGGCACTTGTTAGCGTCTCACGGATGTTGCGAGCAGCTGGGAGTCGGTCCAGATGGCTGAATGGCTGTAGAAGAAGTTCCTTTATCCTTCGGTATAGTCACGTAGGTAAATAAAATAATAAATAAAATAAAAGATACATATGAATAAAATGTTATTCATCTTTTATATTATGTATCATTTATTATTTATTATTTTATTGACCTACATGACTTTACCGAAAGAACCAAGAGTATGGATCCTTGCAGTCACGAAAACTTCAAATCTAGAAAGTTCCTTTATAATTTTTCGCTCCCCCCTTTTTTGCCCTGGGATTCCGAAAATTCAGGGTTATGTAACATCATCCTGCACAGCCAATCGGGCGCCTACCTTTCGATTTTCAAACGTTTCACGGCCGTTACCTAGGGCATTACGTCACCCCCCCCGCCCCGTCCATTGTCTCCGTGCCCGCATTCTTCACCCCTGACTCAGCCGGTAAACCCTGAGCGGCCGCATGGTCAGTGCGGACCACGAAATCCCTGCCATAAAGGTAGGGCCTGTAATACTGCACAAAGCAGACCATTGCCACCAGCTCCTGCCAAGTAACACAATACCGCTGCTCAGCCGGCGACAGGATGCAACTAGCATAGGCAATGACCATCTCGACTCCATTCTTCACCTGAGACAGGACAGCCCCTATACCCAGGTCACTAGCGTCTATGTTTGGGATGAAGGGCAGGGAGAAGTGAGGATAAGCCAAAGGGGGCACGTTGGAGAGGCGGTCACCTACTGTGACGAAAGCGACCTCCTCTTCCTCTCCCCTTTTGAACTTCTGGTTCTTAGCGGTCAATCCATGTGTAATATGAGGATATATCCGGCTCATTTACGTATCACAACTCGTCATGGTGATTGGCTCTGCCGGTCCTGGTTTACAGCCAATGGGGGGAAGCCTGGGGGCATGGCCCTGCCGTGATGGAAAGGTGACAGCTATAAGGATTGGTTCTGCTGGCTTTGGCCACAGCCAATGGGGAGATGAGTCAGGGGCGTGGTCCCGGGAGATGACGAGGGAGCCTGGAAGATTCCATGCAGGCTAACAAGGATTGGCGGAAACGTACCACGTGACCCGGGTATTAAAAAGGGGTGGAGACGAACGACACGTGGTCAGAACGGGAACAAACAGAGGGGGGAGCCACGCGGGAGCGGGGCTCCGAGTTGCCACGTGGCAGTGCGTCTCTCTCTCTATATCTGTCCCTTCACACTGCCTATCAGTAGCGTGGAGTAACTGTAAGATAAGTGGAATAAAAGACGAATTCCAGAAGTCGCCTCAACGAGCTTTATTACATTGGTGTCAGAAGTATCTTCTGAGACCGTTTGGACGATCCTTCAAGATGTCCAAGCACCTCAGGAAGAAGAACCCACCGGACCCTCCGTCGGAGGAAGAAGTTGAGGCGGACGAGGACGAACTGCTGGGAGCTGGAGAAGCGACAGCCTCGACGGCGGACGAGGGATGGCGGCTAATGGTGGAGCAGATCGAGTCGCTCCGCGCGATTTTGCTGAATCTGGTGACGGTGGTCGCATCTTCAGCGGCCCTTGGTCGGCCACGTGGGTTTCAGCCGAGTGCCAATGACCAGGAATTTTAGCGGGAATCGACATCCACCATTGCTCCTGCCGTGCGGGGAGAGGCCTCCATCTTGGGCAGGGTGGCTGCGATGGAGCCGCCGGACGCCATCTTGGGAGGGGCTGCTGCAAGGCGGCCACCGGATGCCATCCTGGGCGGGGCTGTCGCCACGCGGCCACCGGACGCCATTTTGATGGAGCCACGAAGAACGCGGGAAGCGGGAATGGAGACGCTCGGGGCGTCGGACATTCACCGCGGACATCGCCTTCCTCGAATCATGGAATTTATCGCCGGGGGCGATTGGAGTGCCTTCACGTGGCGCTTCGAGTCGGCCTTTAGATCCGTTCGATGGACGGAGGCGGAGGCACTGGAGGCGCTGCCCACGCTGCTGGATGACGTCTCCCTGGCGGTCTTCCGATCCATCCTGGCGACCAAGAAGAAGACGCTCCGTGATGCTTTCGCAGAAATGGCGGAGTTTTACGACCCGCCGATGGCGTCTACGAAAAAATGTATGTCACGTCGTCGAGGACCAGAGGAATCGCCCTTGGCCTACCGGGGGGCGTTGTTAGCTTTAGCCATGGCCGCCTACCCCGACTCATCGGCTGATCTCCTGGATCCTTTCATCCTTTCCCGAATGCTGGAGCTATCCCATGTCATTGCCGGTATGTGGCCACGAACCGCTCACGTCGCGTTGGGTGGCGCGCTGCTTGGACGCTAAGTTCAATTTGAAGAGATGGGATCAGATGGCGGCGTGGACGGGGAATCCCCAAATAGACGGTCCACAATTGGGGTGGTCTCCACGGCGAGTCGTCCACTGCTCCGATGACTCCGGCGACGACGACGAGGTGATGGCTGCTGTTCCTCGCTGGGTCCCGAGACGCCGGCGGCGCGACCAGCGTGATGATACGGGTCGACCACGTGCAGGGCCCGGAACGAGCGACCGCCGGGCGATGACGGCCACGTGCTTCAAGTGTGGCCGACGGGGCCATTTCGCCCGGGATTGCCGCTGCCGACCTCTGCCTTCTCAGCTCCCGTTGGGTCGGCATCCATCTCCTCCACCGGACGCGGATCCACGACACCCTCGGGCGAGTCGGCACAAATCGGACACCCGGCAGGTCTTGTCACATCACCCATCTACTCGTACACGTTTTTGCGCTCCAGACGGAAATTATTGTACACCTGTGTCGATGCCACACTCTACGACGCAATGGAAAAAATTGGCCCGTAGGGTGGTAGCTGCCGCGTCGGGCTCATCGACGGTACGGGGTACCATCGATGGGATCGATGTCCGTATTTTGGTGGACACAGGCACGTCTGCCACCATCATTTCTGATGTCATTTTTCATCTTCTGTCTATTCTCACGTCACGGGTCCGACCGGTTAATGGCGCGTGTGTTGCTGCTAATGGGGGTAGCATGGGTATTTTCGGACAAGTTGATGTGCACATTGCTATCGGGAATATTACCGCGGAGGGACCAGTGTTGATTTCTCACTCACTGGCCGTCCCATGCCTATTAGGCACCGATTTCTTGCGCCGCATGCCTATTAAGATACTTGTCGATCAAGGTTGCTTAGAAATGCCAGGGGGTCGTAGGATGTCGTTCCTGCCTTCCCTGCTGGGCCGTCCGCCCACTGGTAATGCAATTAACGCGATTGTTGCAGCCACGGTAGAGGTGCCGTCGGGCTCGCAAATGCTTATTTCGCTGCGTTACCGAAAGCCTTTGAATGCTGCGGATGGTGCGACGGGTGTGCTATTATCCCCATCGAATTCGGTGGCTAAATATTTTTCCCTGGTAGTGGCTCAAACTATCATTCGGCCGAGTCAGGCCCCGTTCATACAAGTGTAATAATCCTTCTTGAGACGGCTTCGGAATCAGTCCTCTTTATTTCCACTCCACAATACACTTTACTCACTCACTCTCCGTTGCTGGCAGACAACGGAGGACAGACTTCGCACTAAGTCCCCACCGCGCACGTGGCACCCAGAGCCCCCGTCCACGCGTGACCCTGCTCTTGTCAGTTTCCAGTCTGCTCTCGATCGTTCTCTCTCACTCTCTCTTAATCCCTTCGTCACGTGGTCCCCCCAGCCAATCGTTCATGGACAGCTTTGACCATTCTCGATGGTTCCCTGTCAATCCCGGGACCACGCCTCTCATCCTGCTCCCCATTAGCTGGGGCCCCGAATGGCTAGGCCAATCACTCCTGATGACATGCCGTGATCACGCCTGGGCCATGGTCCCTATCTCAACCCTTATTGGCTACAAGCAGGGCCGGCAAGCCAATCCCCACGTGAACCCTCTATGGCTGTTATTACATCACCCCCCCCCCCCCCCCCCCCGGTGAAAAAATTTAGCCGTCTCGGCTGGGAAAAGGGTGAAGAACCAATTCCGCAACATCTTATTAGGGCACCAAGGTGCGTTTAACAATTCGAGGGTGAACCGGCGTTCCCGCGCCTAACAACATTTAAAACAGTCACCCATAATTAAAAAAATCACGACATACATTAGGGCGCCCCTGCAGCGCAGTAACGACAGGGAAATCAGCGAAACGATCAAACGTTAACGAAACGGAAGAGATTTCGACCGCGTACGCAACGCGGGACCCTCTCCGCTCCCAGCGCAAGGTCGCTTTGCTTCCGGATGGACAGGAGGTGGCAGGCTCGAAGAAGAAGTAGGTTGTTGGTGCTTGGTCACGTCCAGGGCGGGCCCCGTTGGAGGGGGGGCAGCGGGGGCTTCCTCAGCCCTCAAAACCTGTTCATCTGCAGGAGGCACAACACAGTCCCCCCTGGGATCAACGGGCGTGTCAAGCGGCGTAGTCGGCCCGGCAGAACCCGGCAGGTCAGCTAGTGGGGATGAAGGACCGACACGCGCGTCAACATAGGGTTTAAATCGCGAGGAATGAACATACCACCGACGTTTTCCATATTGGACGCGGATACTTTGCGAGTTCCGAACATCTACTAGCGTCACAGGCCCCCGCCACGGCCTGTGCAGTTTAGGGGATGTGCCCGCCGGTACCTGGGGGCAGTGGAGCCACGCCAGGTCTCCCACTGACCAAGGCATGCGAGTATGCGATTGACACGCATACCGTTCGTTCCTTGCCTGAGCACGGGCCGTCGCACACCGGGCAGCCTCTCGCGCCTCCGTTACTCGTTCAAGCGAGTCACGCACGTGGTCAGGCAGGGAGCGGGACGGTTGTTTACTCGGCGTCCCCAGTTGCACATCGATGGGTGGAACATTTTCACGGCCATACATAAAAAAAAAATGGTGAGTAGCCCGTGGACATGTGCGGAACCATGTGGTATGCCGCTAAGACGCCTGGTATGTGCAGGTCCCAATCGGTTTGCTTGTCACTGACCGTGTGACAAAGCATAGCCGAAAGGGTACGGTTGAATCGTTCCACCATACCATCTGCTTGTGGATGGTATGGGGAGGTGCGAATTTTCTTTGTACCTAGCGCGTCACAAACTTCCCTAAGCAATTTAGAGGAGAAATTCCGCCCTTGATCTGTGAGCAGCCTCTCAGGTGCCCCCTTGTCCATGACATACCCGTTCAAGAAAGCGTCGGTGATGGACGCTGCCGTTTGGTCGGGCAGAGGCCAGGCCATCGGCCATCGAGAAAAATATTCCACCCCGACCAGAAGGTATTTATTGCCCCTAGCCGACGGGGGAAACGGCCCCAGAATGTCGAGAGCCACTAATTCGTTGATACGGGACACTTCAATGGAACGCAACGGTGGTACATAGTGGTTCCGAGGCGGCTTCCTCTTCGCACAATCATGGCACGAGCGGACAAAATCATTGATGTCTGCCATCATACCGGCCCAGAAAAAATCCTTTTGCATCGCGGCCACAGTCTTTTGGACGCCGAGGTGCATCAACTTATCAGCGTGCAGAGCACGGAGCAGGTCGTAGCGAAGCGAAGTAGGCACTACCAAGCGTGGTCGGTCAGACAACCCGTCGGTACACATTAACAATCCCGACTTACCCCGGAACATCTGCCACTTCCAGCCCGCCAATTGCGATTTCTGTTTCCCAACCAATTTACGTAGCGGAGACAGCGAGGCATCGGCCTCCTGCTCGCGCAACCAGACCGCGTGCGGCAGCCGTAAGGTATCATCGGTGTCCACCGACACCTGCTGCTCCTCCTCCTTCGCTTTCGCCCCTGCGTCGTCTTCATTCGCTATCGCCCCCATAACCGGGCAGGGCGACGTGGGCGGTGCCGCGCAGCGGTGCGTGCCCATCAGGCAAGTGCACGGAGGAACGGGCGGCAGCCTTGAGAGCGCATCAGCGTTCGCGTGACGGGCCCCCTTTCGGTATGTTATATCGAAGGAAAATTCCTGTAACGATTCCAACCACCGGGCCAATTGGCCTGACAGCTGATCCAATTTGAGGGTATATTGCAAAGCCGCATGATCAGTGCGGACCAGGAATTTCCGTCCATACAGGTACGGCCGGTACAATCGAACAAAATGGACAATTGCCAAAAGTTCCCGCCTTGTCACGCAATATCGCGTTTCCGCAGGGGATAGAACCCTGCTGCCGTACGCCACCACCCTCTCAACCCCGTCCTTGCGTTGCGACAAAACGGCCCCAATGCCGATATCACTAGCATCCGTATCAAGGATGAACGGCTGCGAAAAATCTGGGTAATCTAACGTAGGCGCCGTGGCGAGGTGGTCCCGAAGTGCCATATAGGAACTTTCTTCTTCCGCACCCCATTTAAACCTTTGATTTTTGCCAGTTAGAACGTGTAATGGTTTTGCCAACGTCGCAAAGTTCTTAACGAAGCGGCGATAATAGGAAGCGAATCCAATATACCGCCGAACATCACCCACCGAGGTTGGTGTGGGCCACTCACGTACACACTTCGTTTTCAGAGGGTCAGTGGATACACCGTCCGAACTGACAATATGACCCAGGTAACGGACGGAGTGTTGCAGAAGGTGGCATTTCCTCGGTTTAAACTTAAGGTCAGCCGCACGCATTCTTTGAAAAACTGTCTCAAGGCGTTGGAGATGTTCCTCGAACGTGCGGCTAAAGACAATTATATCGTCCAGATATATGAGGCACGTTTCCCACTGCAGTCCCGCCAACACCAATTCCATGAGCCGCTGAAACGTGGCCGGAGCCGCGTTCAGGCCCATCGGCAACCGATTAAATTCAAAGAGACCTTGCGGCGTGCGGAATGCCGTTTTGGCTTTTGACTCGTCATCGAGGGAAAGCTGCCAGAAGCCCGAGGACAGGTCAAGGGTGGAAAAGAATTTAGCACCCGATAAAGCATCCAATGAGTCATCCATCCTCGGTAAGGGGTACGCGTCCGCTACCGAAATTTTGTTCAACCGGCGGAAATCAACGCAAAACCTCGTACCACCATCTTTCTTCTTAACCAGAACGACGGGCGCGCCCCAAGGGCTGTTGGATGGCGAAATAATATCCGCCGCCAGCAATTCATCTACTGCCCCACGCACGTGTTCCCTTTCCGCCGGGCTCATGCAGTGAGGGTGCATACAGACGGGAGGCGCCGCACCGGTTTCAATATGGTGCGACAAAAGCGACGTGCGGCCGAGGTCCAAATCATTTCTGCTGAAAACATCAGCGTACCGCAGCAATAGCGAACGCAAGGCGTTCCTATGTTCATTTGACAAGGAAGAATTCTCTCCGCATAAATCTGCGATCCAGCGTTCTTGTGAACGATCATGCGGAGGCCCATCCGCGGGCATCCGAGCGCGCGGCGGTTTGTCACAAGAGGCGAAATCGGTAGTGGCGTGAGCCAGCACTGATCCCTCCGGAACAACAATGCGGTCAGGTCCCCCATTCAAGACCTGTATGAAAGGTGCCTGACCTGGGCGCACGATCGTTTGTGCCGCCGCCAAAGAAAAAGATTTCGATACCGAATTCGATGGGGATAATAGCACGCCCTTCGCATCCCTTCCCATTTGAAGTGGTTTTTGGTAACGCAGCGGGATAAGCATTTGCGCTCCCGATGGAACCTCCACCGTAGCCGCAACGACAGCAGTAACTGCGTTACCTGTAGGCGCATTGGCCAGCAGGGAAGGCAGGAACGCCATCCTACGACCCCCCGGCATTTCCAAACAGTCCTGGTCGACCCGTATTCTCAGCGGCATCCGGCGCAGGAAATCCGTACCCAACAAGCATGGAACAGCTAGCGAGCGAGAAATTAACACAGGTCCTGCGGCGATAATATTTCCGATAGCGATGCTCACATCCACCTGTCCGCAGATACCCATGCTCCCCCCATTGGCGGCAACACACGCATCATTAACCTTGCGTATCCGCGACGCAGGAATGGACAACAAATGAAAAATAACATCAGAAATGATGGTAGCCGATGCGTCAGTGTCCACCAAGATATGGACGTCAACGCCGTCGATGGTACCTCGTACCGTCGACGAGCCTGACGCCTCAGCCACAATCCTGCGAGCCAATTTCTTCCACTGTGTAGCAGAGCGTGTCAATGGAGCAGGAGAAGTAAAATTATCCTTAGGAGTGTAAGAATGAGTGCGAGTGGATGAGTGATGTGACACGACCTGCCGGGTGTCCGATTTGTGCCGACTCGCCCGAGGTTGTTGCAGCTCCGCAGCAGGTAGAGGAGATGGAGGTCCCCTTGGCGGAAGAGGCGACAGCAGAGGTCGGCAGCGGCAGTCACGGACGAAGTGGCCCCGTCTGCCGCACTTGAAACACGCGGCCGACGTCGGCCGGTGGTCGGACGACCCGGCCCTCGCATGCGGCCGGCCCGTGTAGTCGCCCTGCTGGTCGCGCAGCCGCCGTCCCGGAATCCTATGCGGGACAGCAGCAGCCAGCATGTCGTCGTCGTCCGAGTCGTCGGAGCAGTAGACAACCAGTCGCGGAGACCACCCCAGAGGTGGCCCGTCGATCTCGGGTTTCCCCGTCCACGTCGCCATCTGGTCCCAACGCTTGATATTAAACTTAGCGTCCAGGCAACGCGCCACCCACCGCGATGAAAGCGGTTCATGGCCGCACACTGGTAGAGAGATGTTGAGCTCCTGAGACAACTCCAGCATGCGGGAAAGGATGAGCGGATCCAAATGCTCGGCCGTTGCGTTGGGGTAGGCGGCCATGGCCATCGCCATCAACGCCCCCCGATAGGCCAACGGCGATTCCTCCGGTGCTCGGCGACGCGACATAAATTTTCTGGTGGCCGATGTCGGCGGGTCATAAAATTCCGCCATCTCTGTGAACGCATCCCGCAGTGTCTTCTTCTTGGATGCCAGGATGGAGCGGAAGACTCCCAGAGACACATCATCGAGCAGCGTAGGTAGCGCTCCCAGCGCTTCTTCCTCCGTCCAGTTCACAGATCTAAAAGCTGACTCGAAGCGCCACGTAAAAGCACTCCAATCGCCCCCGACGATAATTTTTTTTATTTGTGGAAGGCGATGTCCGCGGTGGCAGACGCGTGCCGCGGGCGTCTCCGACTGCCGTTCCCGCTCTCCACTCGGTGCAGGCAAAATGGCGTCCGGCGGCCGCATGGTGGTAGGCGCGCCCAAAATGGCGGCCGACGACTCCGGCGCAGCCGCCCCACCCAAGACGACGGCGTCCTCCCGCGTGGCAGGAGCAATGGCGGGTCCCGATTCCATAGCAGGACCCCTTCCCGCGGCGTCCAGCTGATCAGCGATCTGGCGACCCACGGCTGGTGAGGACGCCACCGCGGTCACCAGGCTTAGCAGAATGGCGTGCAACGACTCAATCTGCTCCGCCATCAGCCGCCATTCGTCTCTTGGTCCTGCGGTGGTCGCATCCTCCCCCGGTCGACGCTGAGAGGCGTCGAGGCGAGTGTCATCAGCAGGCGGCACAAGGGCTGTAGCTCCCAACAGCTCATCTTCATCCGTCTCGACCTCTTCCTCCGATAGAGGCACGGGCAGGTTCTTTTTTCTGGGGTGCTTAGACATCTTGACGATCGTCCAAACAGTCGCAGAATTACTTCTGACACCAGTGTAATAATCCTTCTTGAGACGGCTTCGGAATCAGTCCTCTTTATTTCCACTCCACAATACACTTTACTCACTCACTCTCCGTTGCTGGCAGACAACGGAGAGAGGACAGACTTCGCACTAAGTCCCCACCACGCACGTGGCACCCAGAGCCCCCGTCCGCGCATGACCCTGCTCTTGTCAGTTTCCAGTCTGCTCTCGATCGTTCTCTCTCACTCTCTCTTAATCCCTTCGTCACGTGGTCCCCCCAGCCAATAGTTCATGGACAGCTTCGACCATTCTCGATGGTTTCCTGTCAATCCCGGGACCACGCCCCTCATCCGGCTCCCCATTAGCTGGGGCCCCGAATGGCTAGGCCAATCACTCCTGATGACATGCCGTGATCACGCCTGGGCCATGGTCCCTATCTCAACCCTTATTGGCTACAAGCAGGGCCGGCAAGCCAATCCCCACGTGAACCCTCTATGGCTGTTATTACACAAGTGTTGAATGGGGGCCCGGACCGGGTCGTTGTTCCGGCTGGATCGGTATTGGCTCACGCCACTACCGATTTCACCAGCTTTGAGGGTAAACTACCCACAAAAATAACCACTGAGAAACTTCGATGCGATCGTTCACAGGATCAATGGATCGCGGATTTGTGCGGGGAAAATACGTCTTTGTCGACCACGCAAAGGAGCGCTTTGCATTCATTGTTGTTAGAATACGCTGACGTTTTCGGTAAAAATGATTTGGATCTCGGCCATACCTCGCTCTTGTCGCACCATATTGACACCGGTGCGGAGGGACCGATATGTATGCACCCGCATCGCATGAGCCCTGCTGAAAGGGAACACGTGCGCGGCGCGGTAGACGATATGTTGGCGGATGATATTATTTCGCCGTCCAACAGTCCTTGGGGCGCGTCGGTGGTGCTCGTTAAGAAAAAGATGGTGGGACGAGGTTTTGTGTGGATTTCCGCCGATTGAATAAGATATCCGTGGCAGACGCATACCCCTTGCCACGGATGGACGACTCATTGGATGCTTTGTCAGGGACTAATTTTTTCTCCACCCTCGACCTGTCGTCTGGGTTTTGGCAGCTTCCCCTCGATGACGCGTCAAAACCAAAAACGGCGTTCCGCACGCCACAAGGCCTCTTTGAGTTTAACCGTTTACCTATGGGCTTGAATGCGGCACCGGCGACGTTCCAACGCCTGATGGAACTGGTGCTGGCGGGGCTGCAGTGAGAAACATGCCTCATATATTTCGACAATATCATCGTATTCAGCCGCACGTTCGAGGAACACCTCCAACGCCTAGAGACTGTCTTTCAGCGGATGCGCTCGGCTGACCTAAAATTTTAACCAAAGAAATGCCACCTTTTGCAACAGTCCGTCCGATACTTGGGTCACATCGTCAGTTCGGACGGCGTGTCCACGGACCCTCAGAAAACAGAGTGTGTCCGAGAGTGGCCCATACCCACTTCAGTGGGCGACGTACGGCGATTTATTGGGTTTGCATCCTATTATCGCCGTTTTGTTAAGAACTTCGCGACACTGGCTAAGCCACTGCATGTTCTGACGGTGAAAAATCAAAGATTTAAATGTGGCCCGGAAGAAGAACGCTTTTTTCAATCTCTTCGGGATCACCTCGCCACGGCGCCTATGCTCGACTACCCAGACTTTTCCCAGCCGTTCATCCTTGACACGGATGCTAGTGATATCGGCATAGGAGCCGTTTTGTCGCAACGGAAAGACGGAGTCGAGCGAGTGGTGGCATACGGCAGCAGGGTTCTGTCCCCTGCCGAAACGCGATATTGCGTGACGCGACGGGAACTGTTAGCGATCGTACATTTTGTTCGCCAGTACCGGCCGTACCTGTATGGAAGGAAATCCCTCGTGCACACTGACCACGTAGCCTTGCAATATTCGTTGAAATTGGACCAACCATCGGGCCAATTGGCTCGGTGGTTGGAATCGTTACAGGAATTTTCCTTCGATATCACGTACCGCAAGGGTACTCGCCATGCCAACGCGGACGCTCTCTCCAGGTTGCCACCCACTCCTCCCTGCGCCTGTCTGATGGGTACGCTCCGCTGTGCAGCGCTGCCTACCTCGCCCTGTCCAGTTATGGGGGCAATGTCGAACGATGAACGCCAGGAGGTACCCGTTGGCGCCGACGATACACTGCGTTTGCCGCACTCGGTGTGGCTACACGAGCAGGAGGCCGATGCCTCTCTGGCTCCGCTGCGGAACTGATCGGGAAACCGAGAGCTCATTTGGCGGGATGGAAATGGCAGATGTTCCGGGGCCAGGCGGGACTATTGATGTGTACTGATGGATTGTCTGACCGTTCAAGCCTGGTCGTGCCGACATCCCTTCACCACGACCTGCTCCACACTCTGCATGCTGACAAATTGATGCACCTCGGTGTGCAGAAAACATTGGCCGCAATGCAGCAGGATTTCTTTTGGCCCGGCATGACGTCAGATGTCACTGACTTTGTCCGGTCATGCCATGATTGTGCGAAGAGGAAACCGCCTCGGCAACATTATGTTCCGCCACTACGTTCGATTGAGGTATCTCGTATCAATGAACTGGTTGCTCTGGACATCCGGGACCCGTTCACTCCATCGGCTAGGGGAAACAAATACCTTTTGGTCGGGGTTGAATATTTTTCTCGATGGCCTATGGCCTGGCCTCTGCCTGACCAAACTGCCGCGTCCATCATCCGAGGCTTTCTTAAATGGTTACGTCATGGATAAAGGAGCACCCGAAGGGCTGCTCACGGATCAGGAACGTAACTTCTCCTCCAAATTGCTCAAGGATGTAAGCACTGCGCTGGGCACAAAGAAAATCCGCACTTCCCCTTACCATCCGCAAACAGATAGCATGGTGGAACGGTTTAACCGCACCCTTTCGGCCATGCTTTGTCACACGGTAAGTGAAAAACAAACCGATTGGGACTTGCACATACCGGGCGTCCTGGCGGCATACCGCATGGTTCCGCACGCGTCCACAGGATATTCCCCATTTTTCCTGATGTATGGCCGTGAGAATGTACCGCCTATTGATGTGCAACTGGGTACGGCGGGTAAACAACCATCCCCTTCCTTGCCTGATCACGTACGGGACTCGCTTAAATGGGTTACAGAGGCGCGAAAGGCCGCCAGATGTGCGACGGCCCGTACGCAGGCAAGGAACGAGAGGTATGCGCGTCGATCGCGAACTGAAATGCCTTGGTCGGTTAGCGATCTGGCATGGCTCCATTGCCCTCAGGTGCCAGTGGGAACGTCCCCTAAACTGCACAGGCCTTGGCGGGAGCCTGTGAGGCTGGTGGACATTCGGAACCCCCAGAGTGTTCGCATCCAGTACGGCCAACGTCGTTGGTATGTCCATTCGTCGCGACTCAAACCCTACGTTGACCCGCGTGCTGGCCCCTCATCTCCACTTGTTGACCTGCCGGGGTCTGGCGTGCCGAATGTGCCACTTGCCTCACCTGTTGATCCTCAGCGGGGCTGTGTTGTACCCCCCGCAGATGAACAGGTTTTGAGGAACAACGAGACCCCGGACGTCCCTCCTCCAACGGGACCTACCCCAGATACGACCGGAACCGAACATTTTTCTTCTTCTTCTCCACGGCAACCACCTCCTGCAGATCGGGCGGCGAGGCCATCATGCGCGAAAAGCAAAGAGGGTCCTGCGTCGCGTACGCGGTCGAAATCTCTTCCATTTCGTTAGTAATGGTTGCCTTGCGGTCTGTTACCCTGTTGTTACTGCGCTACAGGGGCGCCCTAATGTATGTCTGTTGTTAATGTTTTTAATTCCTCGGCGCGTAGACGCCTGCTCTCTCCCCTTACCTTGTTAATGCGTCTCAGACGCCCTAATATTTATCCAAATTGGATTTGGCTTGTCACCCTTTTCTCAGCCGAGACGGCTGACTTTTTACACCGGGGGGGGGGGGGGGGGGGGGGGGTGATGTAATATGAGGATATATCCGGCTCACTGACGTATCACAACTCGTCATGGTGATTGGCTCTGCCGGGCCTGGTTTACAGCCAATGGGGGGAAGCCTGGGAGCATGGCCCTGACGTGATGGAATGGTGACAGCTATAAGGATTGGTTCTGCTGGCTTTGGCCACAGCCAATGGGGAGATGAGTCAGGGGCGTGGTCCCGGGAGATGACGAGGGAGCCTGGAAGATTCCATGCAGGCTAACGAGGATTGGCGGAAACGTACCACGTGACCCGGGTATTAAATAGGGGTGGAGACGAACGACACGTGGTCAGAACGGGAACGAACAGAGGGCGGAGGCCACGCGGGAGCGGGGCTCCGAGTTGCCACGTGGCAGTGCGTCTCTCTCTCTATATCTGTCCCTTCACGCTGCCTATCAGTAGCGTGGAGTAACTGTAAGATAAGTGGAATAAAAGACGAATTCCAGAAGTCGCCTCAACGAGCTTTATTACACATGCAAGGGCTTTGCAATGGTCGCAAAACGTGGAATGAACCGTCAGTAATAGGACGCGAACCAGACAAAACTGTGTTCTTCACCCACAGACTTTGGGGTTGGCCAATCCCGCACACACACCATTTTGTCAGGGTCCATAGCTGTTACGGAACCGCTCACAATGTGCCCCAAGTACCGTACTGAGGTTTTCAATAGATTACATTTAGCGGGTTTCAATTTCAAATTACCACAACGTACCCTGGATGACACCGTACGCAACCGTTGCAAATGCTCCTCGAACGTACGACCGAACACGATACCATCATCCAAATAAATGAGGCACGAGTCCCATTGCAATCCTGCTAGAACCAACTCCATGAGCCTCTGTAACGTGGCAGGCACCGAATGTAACCCCATCGGGAGACAATTGAACTGATACAGTCCGCGAGGCGTAAGAAATTCAGTTTTTGGTTTAGACCACTCATCCAAGGGTCATTTCCAAAATCCCGACAGCAAGACTAACGTTAAAAAAAACTAGCACCCGACAGCACGTCCAACGAATAATCCATGCATGTGTAATGTGAGGGTATATCCGAGTGGTTGATTGATCACACCTCGTTACGATGATTGGCTTTACCGGTCCTGGCCCATAGCCAATGGGGAGAGGTCTAGGGGCGTGGCCCTGACGTAATGGGAAGGTGACATCTGGGAGGAGATGATTGGATCTGCTGGCTTTAGTCACAGCCAATGGGGGGACGAGTCAGGGGCGTGGTCCTGGGATCGTACGATGGAATCTGGAAGATTCCATCGAGGTTAACTAGGACTGGTGGAAAGGTACCACGTGACCAGGGTATTAAAAGGGGTGGAGACGGGCAACACGTGGTCAGATCTGGAACGAACGAAGGGTGAGGCCAGGCAGGAGCGGGGGTCCAGGTCTGCCACGTGGCAGCAAGAGTCTCTCTCTCTCTAACAGCGTGAAGGAGTAAGACAGGAGTGGAATTTATATGAAGAGAGTTGTGAACTGAAGACAAATAAAGACCCTGATTCCAGAAGTCGCTTCCACGATCTTTATTACACATGTGTAGTGACATTGAATGAGTCACTGTAGCGTGTGCCGGGAGATTGGTAGACAATTAAATTAGGGGTAGCAGCCTATTCTACCAGGAAGAGCCGGTGGAGGGGGCTGCCAATCGGGGGAAGCGAACGGGCGACTCCGCCATCACTGCCAACCAAGGGCGGGTATCGAGTCCCACCAAAATTAACCTGCCGCTGACGGCTCGTCCAGGGGCGCCTTCCCTCGCACAGTGGCGATTCGCCGCCACTTGCAAGCTCGCGGGGTGGTCCGATGTGGAGGCGCTACGTATTCTTCCCACCGCGCTGGACAACGCAGCCTTGGCGGAATTTTTTTTCCATTCCCAAGGTGAACAGAACGATACTGCGTCAAGCATACGCCGAGTTGGTGGCAATTTTTAACCTGCCATCCAACGCGCGGAGGAAATTCGTGATGCGGAGTTGGGGGGAGACAGAAATACCCCTCGCCTTCCGCAGCACACTACTGTCGCTGGCCCAGGATGCGTACCCAAGGATGGAGCGTGCAGGACTGGATTATCTGGTGCTAGAGAATCTGTTGGTGCTGGCTCAGGAAATGAACGTTTTTTTGCCGGCCACAGAGGAAGACGGCCTGTCCTCAATTCAGGTAGCCCGATGCATCCAGGCCCACTGTAACCTGCGGCAACGTGCCGGGGTGGCGGTCGGGGCTGGATTTCCCGGAGAAGAGGGCAACCAGGAGCATCAAGAGTCTCCTTGGCTCTGTGCATCGGGTGGTTATATCCAGTGGGGGAGTGTCGGAGCAGGACGATGACGGGACGAGCGGGGGGGGGGGACCTTGCCTCCGCCATGGCGGGGCCCCATTACCTGCTTTAGGTGTGGCCTACCGGGCCACATCTCCAGGGGCTGCCGTGCTGATTTGGGGCAGTTTTTCCCGGCTTCGCCGTCTTCCGCCCTGCCGGCCTCCGCTCCTCTGGGTCGAAAGGCAGGTCGCGATACATCACACACTCCGCCGACACAGCCACATCATGCATCCCCATTGCAGTTGGTGTCGGGTGCACACGCCATCGCCTCTAATAGTTTCCGTTTCAGTTTCATTTATTTGGTATAACCCTGTGAGCCATGCGGCTCTTGACTCGGGTGCAACCGCAACAAAACAAAAACATGAACAAGAAACATCTTAAAGTGACTACATGCAACAGAAAAATCCATGAAAAAACAGCAAAGTCTTTCAGAAAAAACACCATATTTCAACGCTGTGTGCAAAAATCCCAGTGGGATGCAAGTCAAACAATAACAACCATAAGACAATGTAGATTAAAGTTATCAGGCTAACTCTGTACTACAAAAACAAACATGGCTAAACCAAAACTTTTCAAAATCATCAAAATCTTATATATAAAAGTCTCCGCACACGTGCGCTTGCGGGGGATTTGGCTCTCAGACGGTGGGTTTTTAAATCCAAAAAAATTAGCCAGCCGGCACGCCCTAAGCCCCGCGGTGGGAATAGGCTATTCCGTTTTCACGTCCGTAAACTTTAAAGTCGTTTAATTAACGATTTTGTGCCAATCTTATTTTAATTATTTACTTATTGTGCAACATCGACCGTACCAAATCACGACAATTGCCTGGGGGGGCAGACCCTGCCAAGTGATGCGCGTTCGGTCGAGCTCACGGGAGACATTTTATTTTACGCGTTTAACATGAAATAAATATACACATCACGCTGCGGATTTTTCTTCACAGTCTCATGTCCTCTTCGCCCCCCCCCCCCCCCAACACGATGCGTGCAGTTACTGCTATTAAGTCCTTAGATATTAATATTATTAAAGCGCTTACATAGTATTATTATGGCTCGGGCAGGGGGATGGTGGGGCGTGGGGTAGCGGCCCAGCCCGCAGCCTGGCAATGTCTCACCTCCTCCGGCTTGCCAATCTAGGCAAAGACGCGGGCTCTGCACGGGACGAGGCGTCACCACGCCAATATAAAGTACAATTTTATTGAATATTTCGCTAATAACTCAGGTTTATTGTTTAGTATTATTAAATAAATACGTTTACAAATATTACAAACATTATATTTGTGTGCAGAGAACAACTCTGCTTCATTGTTTACTATAATCAAACTAATACGTTACCTAATATTACAATCATAATGTTTGTGTGCAGAAAACTACATCTTCATTCTTAGGTTGCTAAATATTTCCCTTTTTGTGTGCCTTTTTACGACGCTGCGACGGTGTACTGCCATTCTGTGCTGACGACTGCTGATTCTTTAACGTCAGTGCACTGCCACTCTATTATCTACACTGTTAATTTAGCTTTTACCCATTATGAGTGAATGCCAGTCTATAATCTGTTGCCTGCTTCTTTACCTCACTAAGTGTACTGCCAGCGTTTCATGTCGACTGTATCCTACTTTTTCAGCTGCTGCCTGTATTGTTAGCTTTTTATCGCCACTGTAGCAATGCATATGTCATTGAGTCGGCGTACTGCCAGTCTATAATCTATACTATAGCCTGCTTCTCAACGTACCTGTGCGTACTGCTGCTATTTAATATACACTTATTTCAGATTATTTCTACTATGCATTTCTATTGTTTCGATTGCTCACGTCCTGCAATTTACTGATACGTAGTACTGCGATGCTGATAGCTGTGCCATCATCGGGGATTGCTGTGCACGTCGATGTGTGTGTGAGTCGATGTGTGTGTTTCAGTCCATATGTGTGTGTGTTAGTCTACATGTGTGTATAAGTCCATACATGTGTGCGTGTCATTCGATGTTTGTGTGTAAGTCAATGCATGTGTGTGCCTTGATATGGGTGTGTTACTCTATGCGTCTTTATCTAAAGTATGTGTCTTTGTATGAGAGTCCATATGTGTATGTGTGTGTACGCCAATGTGTGTCAGTCTATGTATGTGTGTGTGAGTCTATGTGTGTGTGAGAGAGTTGTTGTATGTGTGTACATCGATATGTGTGTCTGACACCATGTGTGTGTATATCTCAAGTCGTCAAGTGTATGTGTGTGTCAGTCCATGTGCATGTGTGTTAGTCGCTGTGTGTGCGTGGCTCCATGTTAGTGTAAGTCTATTTCTTTGCGTGTCTGTTGGTCCTTGTGTGCGTCTTAGTCCATGTGTGTGCTTTATTGACCTGGTCAAGGCCTATGATACCATCAGTAGGCCTGGCCTCTCGGTTGTTCTTCGTGCTGTAATACCGTTGAGGACTCTTGGACACCCGGGGTTGAGGCACACGTATTTATTCCGCAACAGTTGTCACAACCGCGGACATACAATACTGGAGGGGGTATCGGCCCCCTCACCCGGCTAGCTGGGAATACACTGCTAGCTATCTCTGACCTACCTCCTAGTCCTCCACTAACGGGCTAGGGGAGGCTGTCTGGCCCGACACTGGTAAGTCGGGCTACGGTACCCGGAGTCCCAGAGCACTAGCTCTGGTTCTCGGGACCACGCCGCTGGCTCGGTCCTGCGCGGCCCTGACAAGGGCGGCGTCCCAGGGGAGTCCAGGGCTCTAGCTAGACGATCTTCGGTCTTCACTGGTTTAGCTTAAACATTCTGCCCCGAGCCCTCTGACACATCCCCCTTGATACTCAACCCCCGCTGAGGGGTGGGGCCCCGGGCTGCCTGGTGCGGACGTCGTTGAGAGCACCCCCCCCCGTGCACTCACGTAGCCCCGCCCACTGTGTTTGTTTCCCATAAGCTGCCATGCATAACGGCTCTCTCTCTAACACCCCTACATCACCCCCCCCCCCCCCCCGCATAGCTTGCAGCCGTCCCGGCTGCCAACATACAAAAAAAAACGACAATAAAAGCGCATTTACCCCCTGACCGCGCGTGCGCCTCACTATTTTTCAACAATAACAAGAACAACACAACAAGAACGCAACAGCAAGAAGAGAAAACAACCCGACGCACCCCCCCGATTAAATACGAATTCCGTAAAAACAGTCTATACACAATTTGCAGGGAACCCACCACACACACAACACGCAATGAACACAACCTATGTACACATCTTCCGGCCTCACAACAGTCTGCGCATTTTAGCGCGTGTCCGTGCAGCGGGCCCCTCACACGGGGTAACCCCGGGTGGTGGACCGTCAGGTGGCAACTTTCCATCTCGGAGTGAGTCCTCATCCGACGCCGCGTGACCCTTGGCATCCCCAGGAGGGGTGATCGGGCGTGAGCCCGTCATTCCTGATGCACCTGGAGGTGGCACAGCCGGCAAGGCATTAGGTGAGCGCGACGGAGACGGACCCAGTGAGTCGGTCGACCCCCCACATGTTTGGCCACGCGTGTGTGAAGTGGGGATGTGTACCGCAACAAAGGGTTTTAATCTAGAGGGGTGGACGAACCACCGCCGCTTCCCCCATTTGATGCGCACGCACTGCGGTCGCAAAACCTCGACCACCTCCACAGGGCCCCGCCACGGCCGCACCAGCTTAGAGGAGGTTGCGAGTGGCACCTGGGGACAGTGCAGCCATGCCTTGTCCCCCGGCTTCCACTGCAGCATGTGCGCCCGACCCAGTCTGAGCCGCTCATTCGCTTTCTGACGGAGGTCAGAGTTTTGCATGGCAGCATCCCGTGCCTCTGTCAATTTGGCCAAATTAAATTTTACATGGTCAGCCAATTTAGTTTTTCCCTGAGGCGCGGGGATCTGCAGCTGGGCACGAACAGGCGGGTCAGGTTCGCGGCCGTACATGAGGTAGAAGGGTGAAAATCCCGTAGCTGCGTGGGGGGCCACCCGGTATGCCGCCAATACCCCTTGAATTTGCAAGTCCCAATCGGTCTGTGAGTCCGACACCTGCTGTGACAACATTGACGCGATGGTCCGATGCAGACGCTTGACCATCCCGTCAGTCTGCGGGTGATACGGGGAGGTACGAATTTTCTTCGTGCCCAGGAGCTCACAGACTTTTTTGAGCAATTTACCGGAAAAATGTTTGCCCTGGTCGGTCAGCAGCCGCTCCGGAGCACCTTTGTCCAGGACATAACCCTGAACAAAGGCCTCCACGATGGCTGCTGCCGACTGGTTGGCAAGGGGCCAGGCCATAGGCCAGCGTGTAAAATACTCCACACCAGTTAACAAATATCTATTGCCCCTGGGTGTGGCGGGGAATGGGCCCAAAATATCCAGCGCGACGAGTTCGTTAACTCTGGACACTTTGATTGACTGCAAGGGTGGGTTAGACACACGTGCTGGCGGTTTTCGTTGCGCGCACCGAGGGCATGACCCCAGTAAATCCCCGACATCCTTCGTCATGCCTGGCCAAAAATAATCGAGTTGGAGTAAGGCGAGGGTCTTTTGGATCCCCAGGTGTAGGAGGCGCTCATGTGCGGCCCACACCGCCTTACCCCGCAACCCCGAAGGGACCACCAGCCGATGTCGATGGGATTTTCCGTCCCAGTGCATCAGCAGACCATGCACCAATTCCCATGCGTCGGCATCACCCCTGCCCTGCCCAGCACAGCTGACGCGACGACGCAACCCGAGGAGAAAGGTATCCTCCATCTGGAGGCGCCCCCATTCATTGACGGGCATCCCCAACAGGAAATCTTTTCCCTGTTGTGCGATTGAATTTGGAACCAATGTTTCGTCGTGGCCGGCGGCCGCCAGGACCGGAACCGGTATGTCCCCTGCTGGCCTGCAACGTCCCGACCCCAGGAGGCATGCACATTCGGAGGTGGTTGGCATGCGCGACAGAGCGTCAGCATTTGTGTGGCGAACGCCCTTACGGTAGGTGGTTTCAAAATCAAAATCCTGGAGGATCTCCAACCATCGGGACAATTGTCCCGATGGCTGTTGAACTCGCAGGGCGTACTGCAGTGCCGCATGATCTGTGCGGACGGTGAAATGCCGACCGTACAGATATGGGCGATACTGTTGGATGAAATAAACAATTGCCAACAGTTCCCGACGGGTGACACAATATCTTTGCTCCGCCGGAGACAACACCCGACTGCCGTACGCAACCACCCGTTCCACGCCGTCAACCACCTGGGAAAGCACGCCCCCAATACCTGTGTTGCTCGCATCGGTGTCGAGCAAAAAAGGCTTAGAAAAATCGGGTAACTCAAGGGAGGAGCTTTTACCAGGGCGTCCCGAAGGGAGCAGAAAGCAGCCTCCTCCTCCTGACCCCAGTGGAACCGAACTCCTTTTGATGTTAAAGCGTGTAGGGGTTTCGCAATCGTCGCAAAATCTGCGACGAAACGTCGGTAATACGACGCGAAGCCAATAAAACTCCTGACCTCTCCCACCGAGGTGGGAGTCGGCCAGGAGCTGACGCACTGCGTTTTGGCGGGATCGGTAGCAATACCTGAGCGCCCCACGATGTGTCCCAAATAACGCACCGAATCGCGTAACAGATGACATTTTTGCAGCAGCTCCATCAGCTTGGCGTGCGCCTGCCTCAGCCCCTCTGCCAACACCTCTCCACCCTCCTGTTGCTGCGGCGTAGCCGTATCTGGCCCCGACTGCTCCGTGCTCTCTTCACCCGTCCCGGGCTCTCCGACTGCAGTGGTGTCCTCCGTCCCCGGTATCCTGACCCGAGCTGACCGGCGCGTGTCCATGTTCATAGATTTTTACTTCTGACACCATATGTAATACCGTTGAGGACTCTTGGACACCCTGGGTTGAGGCACACGTATTTATTCCGCAACAGTTGTCACAACCGCGGACATACAATACTGGAGGGGGTATCGGCCCCCTCACCCGGCTAGCTGGGAATACACTGCTAGCTATCTCTGACCTACCTCCTAGTCCTCCACTAACGGGCTAGGGGAGGCTGTCTGGCCCGACACTGGTAAGTCGGGCTACGGTACCCGGAGTCCCAGAGCACTAGCTCTGGTTCTCGGGACCACGCCGCTGGCTCGGTCCTGCGCGGCCCTGACAAGGGCGGCGTCCCAGGGGAGTCCAGGGCTCTAGCTAGACGATCTTCGGTCTTCACTGGTTTAGCTTTAACATTCTGCCCCGAGCCCTCTGACACATCACCCTTTATACTCAACCCCCGCTGAGGGGTGGGGCCCCGGGCTGCCTGGTGCGGACGTCGTTGAGAGCACCCCCCCGTGCACTCACGTAGCCCCGCCCACTGTGTTTGTTTCCCATAAGCTGCCATGCATAACGGCTCTCTCTCTAACACCCCTACAGTGCTTTCGGAGTCCCTGACCCTCTGCTCACGATCCTTAAGGACCTTCATGATGGTGAGCGGCCCCGTGTCAAACTACGTGGCCGTGAGTCAGAGACATTCCCTTTACACCTTCGGGTGCAACAGGGATGTCTGGCTCCCACATTATTTTACATATATTTTTACCACGTACTTCGGAGGAATTACCATCTGCTACAGATACAATGAGAGGCTGATCGATGCCCGGGTGCGGTCAAGGGATAGCTCCCTATTGCTCAACCACGTTATGTATGCCAATGATCTGCTAACTGCTGCTCACTCGGAGGAGGAGTTCAAGGTGCTGCTGCTGAACCTGGAGCTTGCCACCAAGAGGTGGGGCCTTACCATCAGCCTCTCCAAAACTAAGCACCTGCTTGGGTATTTTGTACCATCGGACACTCCACCCCCACAACTCCCAATTGGTGATGGGGCAGTTGTGGAGAGAGTGTAGAGTTCCCCATACCTGGGCAGTGTGCTTATGACCGGCTCCAGTTTAACAGTAGAGGTCTCACTCCGAATCAGTCGAGCGACATTATCTTTTCATTGGTTGCGTAACACTGTGTGAAGCCTGGTCTATCACTCCGCACGAAGCTTCAGGTCTTCTCGGCCACAGTCATTCCATCCTTTCTCTACGCTTGCTAAACTTGGACCCCCCTAATGGAACATTTTCGCCGGTTAGAAACATTTAGGATGGCCTGCCGACGATCCATCCTGGGTTTAACCAGGCTGCATTGTGTGAGGAGCTCACAAATCCTTGAAAGATGTGGACAAAGTCCCATCGGTGAGCTCCTCCAGCAGGCAAGGCTGCGTTGCCTGAGTCGTGTAGCCCGCATGGCCAGCCACCGTATGCCTAAACAGCTTTTGTTCGGCCGGATCGAGGGGGCTAAATGGGCGCGGCACGGGCTAGAGAAGACATGGAGTGATGTGGTACATGAGGACATGGAGCTGAGTCGACTTGCCGATGACTAGTACCAGCCGTGTCAAGATCGGCCTCTGTGGAGGAGGCTCCTGAAGGACGCTACAGGGCAGTTGGAGGCAGTCGCCCTCCAACAACAACGGAGGGCGGAGGAGCGACGCTCACAACAACGAGCGGAGCGCCGGGTGCACAGCAATTTGCACAGTAGGGGGCACAGGTGGTGCATCATCCAGTCGTCTCAGTCAGTCGACCTGTGCCATCTGGGTCTGCCCCGTGACCTGCCAGTGGGCGTTCGACTCTTCACGTGGCCTCAAAGTGCACATAGCCTGGCACAAGTGGTTGTTGTTGTTTCGTCAATGTATTTATATGTGAGTGCATTTGTGTGTGTAACTTTGTGTGTGTGTGAGTCCATTTGTGTGTGTCACTACATGTGTGTCTGCCTTCTTCGCCCAGGCAACGCCAGGTACTTACCGCTACTAAAGCTATAAAAGCAATGTAACGGCGACCATAGGAACTGTGATTCAAATTTAACAATAAACGAGATATTCTCGGTTCTTTCGGTAAAGTCACGTAGAAGGGAAATAATAAATAATACAAATAAAACAATTAAATTCTCACGACGTTTCAATTGCAACACAAGCAATCATCATCAGGTGTGAAAACCACAGCAGGAAAATTGAAAAAAGTGGCATTTTTTTTCTTAACGTTAGCACCACGGACAGCCGTGACAGACCACTGTTATAATGCAGTGGGCTCACATGACATTGACTTCTCCAAGACAGAGGTTATTTGCAAGCCATCTGGCTACCATGAGAGATTCGTTAATGAGGCTATCCACATATACAAACACAGAGACAATTTAAACCGAGAAGATGGATTCTGCCTTTGCAATCATTGAAAGGATTTGATAAACCATTTCGGGTCTTAATTGATTGTGTTCACGCTTACGGTGACTTTCAGACAGCATTCCATTCTCTTTCTCTCCTCCCCCCTCCTCCGTTCTGAGCATAGATGGACTCGTCCGTCAGTTGCTGTCCGTGGTGCTAACGTTAAGAAAAAGAAAACGCGACTTTATTTCAAATTTTCTTGCTGTGGGTTTCACACCTGATGATGATTGCTTGTGTTGCAATCGAAACGTCGTGAGAATTAAATTGTTTTATTTTTATATTTTTATTATTTCCCTTCTACGTGACTTTACCGAAAGAACCAAGAATATGAATCCCTGCAGTCACGAAAGCTTTAAATCGAAAAATAAACGATATACATAACATGTACGACCAATCTTTGCGGCCATAGCTGGCTGCATGAGTCACTCCATAACAGCAGGAGTATCAGTAGCAGAATAAAAACAATTCAATACACCTTTAAAGATCAGCACACTATAATCAAAACTCAAGATCATACTTTATGGCGGTCATACGGAACGATACATTTGATTTCAGGCCATTCTGAATAGCAGTGGCAGCTAGGGGTGTACAACTCCTCTAAAACAGTTTTGAGTGAGATCTCACAGGTAGTGATCCAAGTTGCAGTTTATTGACGATAGCATTCCAGACCCTGGGGGCATCGATAGAAAAGGCCCTTCCTCCAGTATTTGTACGGCA
The DNA here is from genome assembly GCF_965212315.1 of Lampetra planeri. Taxonomy (NCBI): domain Eukaryota; kingdom Metazoa; phylum Chordata; class Hyperoartia; order Petromyzontiformes; family Petromyzontidae; genus Lampetra; species Lampetra planeri. The sequence continues at coordinate 1,853,915 of NC_136154.1, read as the reverse complement.
ATAAGGAATGTGAAGCTGGTAAATGAGCGAAGACCTTAGGTCACATTTGTTCTTCGAAACAGTGAGGAGATCCAGTAGGTAGCCTGCTAATTTTTTTGTAAGTACATCGTGAATAAATAAGATTTGATGCACAAGCCGTCGATCATTGAGAGAAGTTAGGTTTGACCCAATGTAGAGATTGCAGTGGTGGGTCCTATATCGGCATTTAAATGCACATTTTAAGGCCGAGTGATAAATTGAGTCAAGCTTCATAGTGATACGGGGTACGAAGATAGTGCTTCGGTGAGTGATGGTTGACCGCGGGGGTTCAGACAATGGACCACATTGGCACACCGTGTCATGGCAGTGGGAGCAGGATCACCCACGGTATGTGGATTTGTGCAGGGTGTTGAAGTGCGGGTGCGCATAGATACGGGGCATCCGTCACCATCGTTTCCGAGTTTGTTTTTAGGAATCTGCCGTCGATGGTGGGTTGCCTCAGTCCTGCCCGCTGCGCTTAACCGAAATGGGAACTATTTTTCAAAGCCCCAAAAAATAGTCGACAATTTTAACCTTAATTTTTCAGTCACCCCTGCTCATGCAATTTCTTACACCCCTGTCCAAACATTAAAATAATTTAGTTTCCAGCCTATCCACGAAAGTAATGTTCTGAAACAACTGTCCTACCTCAAAGGGTCCTCCTCTACTGGAGCGGATAGTATTCCCGTCTTTGCTCTGCTAACTGTTGGTCACCTAATATACAAACCTATAGCCCATATTTTCAAACTGTCCATCAAAAAAGCATCAGCACCTCTAGAATGGAAACATTCCTATGTTCGTTCACTTAACAAATGGGGCCCTAAAGATGATCCAAATAACTACCGATCTATCTCAATTTTGTCCCCGTTGATGAGAATTTTTGAAAAATTATTGAATACCAAATTAGCAGTTTCCTCTTTGGTTCTTTCGGTAAAGTCACGTATAAAGAGAAATAATAAATTAAATACTAGCATACGACGTTTCGATTGCAACACAAGCAATCATCATCACGTATTAAATGAAATAGAAACACAAATCTAGTATACTTAGAAATGTAATGTAATACAACAGAGAGTTGGATACCATAACAGTCAACACCCTACCTGGTTGATTACGTTCTTCCTGAGAATGCTAAATTTGAGAGAGAGATAAAACACAGAACCAGAGACATATAGACAGACATATAAGCAGACATATATCACAGAGATACATAGAGAGAGACAAACATAGGCACACAGAGAAACCACGCCTCTGTGTCGAAGCCTTAAATAGAGAGAGGGGGCTGGGGCGGAGAGAGAGTGAGGGGTTAGAGAAATTAGCATGTCAATGAATGGCACGGTGAGTTGCACGGTGCAAAAGCTTGAGAAAATTAGGAGACCTGGAGAGACACACTGAATTAAATAACCTAGCAAAATTTCGAAATGTAATGTAATGCAACACAGAGAATCGGTCAACACACAATTAACGCATAGCCTGGTTGTTGCGTTTTTCAAAGATTGCTAAGTTAGAAGTTAAGTGTGAAATTTTTAAAGAGAGACCAGACACAAACACGAAGAGCAGACAGCAAATCAGAGAGGGAGAGGGACAGCAGCCAAGACACACAGAGAGAGCAGAACATAAGAACGACAAAACGAGTGGAGACAGAGAAAGTACACTAAATCAAATAAACCTAGCAAAATTTCGAAATATAATGCAATACAACACAGAGAGTCGGCTAACATGTGTTGTATTGCATTATATTTCTAAGTTTACTAGGTTTGATTTCTCTTTCATTTGTTCCTGATGATGATTGCTTGTGTTGCAATCGAAAGTCGTATGCTATTATTTAATTTATTATTTTCTCTTTCTACGTGACTTTACCGAAAGAACCAATGAGTAATTCCTGCAGTCACGAAAGCTACGAATCAAGTTTAAAAACAGTTTTACGTATTAATTTTGATCATTGGTGTCAATGATGCTATTTATTATGCTGCTGTCTGTGATCTTGCAAACTTATGCTGCTGCTTGCTTCATATGTGGATGCACATACGGGGATCACTCCTCTCCAGAGTAAAACCAAAAAAGTTATCCCACGACTTTTTTATATTTGGCGGTATGATTGTTTTTGTTGTTGTTGCCCGCAATGAAACGGCTATACGCCGTATGGACCTGAACATTCAATTTCCCTGCACACGAATACGGAGTGAACCGTGATGGGTTGACAGCTACGGGATGGCTGAGACATCGTCTTGGTATTTGCTTTGTGGCGTTGTATGATGTCACGTTCCGCGCTCGTCTTGCTTCAAATTACAAATGACGTCACGGGATACATGACATCATCGGTGAACGAGTGACGTCACGCGACGCGGGAGTTCGTGGGGGGGAAAAGGGCGGGAAATTCGCAACCACGAAGGAGAGAGGGAGGAGGAGAAGGCGATGAGGGGGAGCCCTGAGGAGACGGCGGTGAGAACGACTCCCTCGCCTCTGTCAGCACGATCAATCCACAGCCTCACGACTCCTCTCTGTCTGCCTCTCTCTCTGCGTGTGAGTCTGTGTCAGGGTTCAGGATCTGTATCCATACTGGAGGAATCCGATGAGCCGTGAAGCTCTTCGTCACACCTCTAGTGATTCGTTCATCCACTGCGGTGATGTCCGCCTGCCCAGGACCCTGCTCCAACCCGTAGTGGCCGAGTCTCTACTCGCCGCAGGCAGGGATATCAACATCGCTAGCAGCTTGGTTTGGCATCGTCCCCCTCCTCCAGAGGGGAAATAAGTTAACGACTTTGGCTGTTGTGGGAACGCGGCGCTCCAAACCTCCTCCCCAGAGACGCGGACGGCTGCTGAGGAGGAGACGAACTCTGCGCTCCGTGGCCCCGCGGTCACAGTCAACTTTCGCCTTTAACGCAATCGGTGGGAGTGTCTGGGCATAGCTGTCAACCCCGTAGCAGTACCCGACCTTAACACAGGCCAATTGGGACCTACAAAATCCCATCAAATGGGAGAAACACAAACAAATAGGCACATTTCTGTTGCCCGTATTGAAACGGCTGTACACACCGCGTGGACTTGAAAACGAAATTTCCCTGTACAAGAATACGGGGAAACCGTATGGGTTGACAGCGATAGTGGTGGTTGCCTGTCTGTATTTACTACTGTTGCTACCACACCGTAGTGTTATAACTAGTATTGTGGTGCCACAGCGACGGGGCCGCTCGGCCGAGCCAGGGAGCCGCCCGGCTTCCACCGCCGCACTGCCCCCCATCACCCCCCCCACATAAACACGCACCCACGTAGGGCCTCGTGGTCGGGTCACCTACCCTGAGTTTTCACCCGAGGGCCCCCTAGGGGGGTTACCCCACGGTTTCTCAGGGCCAGGGAATTGGACAGGACCCTTCCCAGGCCAAGTAACACTGCGGCGCCGTGGGCGGATTTGAGATCGCACGACCACGGCGAGCTCAGAGAGCCCCGCAGTTAGAAACGCATACAAACACGGGTCAGCAAGGCAGATAGCTGGGATCAGGACCCGGGACGACTGATTGGTCGAAAGTTCAAAGGCCGGCGGGATCGCAAAAGTGCGGGAAATCCTAGGCTCAGGATTGGTCGAGAGACCAAGGCGGTCGGGACGGGGGCGCCTAGCCTTTGATGTGAATAGTTTAAAAGAAAACGCAGGGGCAGTAGGGAAGTCTCTTCTTCTGGAGTTTGGACACGGGGTCAGCGACGAAGGAGTCATCGGGCGAGCCGCTAGATTGTCTGCAGGACGATCTGAGCGCCGCAAGGTCACCAAGGACTACAGACGGTATCGTGTGGCGCGCCTTACAACACCTCAGAGCGGAGAGTAGGATCCGTGGGAGAGGGTTAGTTCGGGGTAAGGACGATTAGGAAAGCGGTTTGGCAGAGAGCGCAGCATAGAATAGGGCTACACGGCACCAGAGTGTGGGTTAGAAGCGCCTTGCTGGCTCGCACACACACACGGGTGGCTCGGTTGGTTAGCAAGGGCTAATAAAATCTCGAGCGTAGTAACAAAACCGTGTTGTTGGGTGTTTTTGGAACGTGGTATTAGCGTGCACTGCATTCGCGAGTGTGTGGTCGTTCTATGCATAAAGGCCGTGGTCTCTGTACGATTGTGCGGGTACGGAGGTGTGTGCGTTAACGCCCGGGGGGAGCACTTTTGTGTGTTGGCGTGACTACGCAGCCGTGTGAGAGGAGAATCGTCCTTGTACGATATTTGTGTTGACGTGCACGCGCGAGTGGGGGAGGGGACGAGTCGTCGTGTCGGCGTGTGCCCCGCTTGCGTGTGCTCGTTACTTGCGTAAAGTGCGGCGCGGTGGTGGACCCCTGACCCCCGACCCCACGGCTCGAGCGCGTAATCGGCTGCGCATTGTTGTACGGTTTGTCTCGCGCGCACGGCGGCGGCGGCTTGAGTCATTGTGTCGGCGTGTGCCCCGCTTGCGTGTGCTCGTTACTTGCGTAAGCTCTCGGCGTGCGTAATCGGCGTACACCAGGTGCGCAATCGTAACGTGAGCGGCCAGCGCGGCGCAGAGCGGCGCAAGAGTGGGTATCGCGTGTGGAGCTGTATGTGTGTGCGCGCACGTTCACGACGTGTGTAACACAGGTGCGCGATCCTAACGTGAGTGGTCAGTGTTGGGTGAGTGCCATGCAGAGCTGTGTGTGGGTGTGCGCGTACGTGGTTAACCATGCCTGCTACGCGGACCCGCGGTGGAGGGGAATCCTCGGGTGACGGCTCCCACACCATGGGTGAGGAGCCTAGCGGCGGTTCGCTTAGCAGCGGGGGGGCGATTGATGATGTTAGTCCGGCCATTAGTATTATCGAGGGAGGGATCTCGGGGGCTAGCGACCCCCACAGTATAACTACTACTGTTACTACCACACCGTAGTGTTATAACTAGTATAACTGCTACTGTTACTACCACACTGTAGTAGTAGTATACCTACTATTGTTACTACCACACCGTAGTGTTATTATAACTAGTATAACTACTGTTACTACCACACCGTAGTAGTATTATAACTAGTATAACTCTTACTGTTACTACCACACCGTAGTAGTATAACTAGTATAACTACTATTGTACTACCACACCGTAGTGTTATTATAACTTGTATAACTCTTACTGTTACTACCACACCATAGTAGTATAACTAGTATAACTACTACTGTTACTACCACACCGTAGTGTTATTATAACTAGTATAACTCTTACTGTTACTACCACATCGTAGTAGTATAACTACTACTGTTACTACCACACTGTAGTGTTATTAAAACTAGTATAACTACTACTGTTACTACCACACCGTAGTAGTATAACTAGTATAACTACTACTGTTACTACCACACCGTAGTGTTATTATAACTAGTATAACTCTTACTGTTACTACCACATCGTAGTAGTATAACTACTACTGTTACTACCACACTGTAGTGTTATTATAACTAGTATAACTGTTACTGTTACTACCACACTGTAGTGTTATTATAACTAGTATAACTCTTACTGTTACTACCACACCGTAGTGTTATTATAACTAGTATAACTACTACTGTTACTACCACACCGTAGTGTTATTATAACTAGTATAACTCTTACTGTTACTACCACATCGTAGTAGTATAACTACTACTGTTACTACCACACTGTAGTGTTATTAAAACTAGTATAACTACTACTGTTACTACCACACCGTAGTAGTATAACTAGTATAACTACTACTGTTACTACCACACCGTAGTGTTATTATAACTAGTATAACTCTTACTGTTACTACCACACTGTAGTAGTAGTATACCTACTATTGTTACTACCACACCGTAGTGTTATTATAACTAGTATAACTACTGTTACTACCACACCGTAGTAGTATTATAACTAGTATAACTCTTACTGTTACTACCACACCGTAGTAGTATAACTAGTATAACTACTATTGTACTACCACACCGTAGTGTTATTATAACTTGTATAACTCTTACTGTTACTACCACACCATAGTAGTATAACTAGTATAACTACTACTGTTACTACCACACCGTAGTGTTATTATAACTAGTATAACTCTTACTGTTACTACCACATCGTAGTAGTATAACTACTACTGTTACTACCACACTGTAGTGTTATTAAAACTAGTATAACTACTACTGTTACTACCACACCGTAGTAGTATAACTAGTATAACTACTACTGTTACTACCACACCGTAGTGTTATTATAACTAGTATAACTCTTACTGTTACTACCACATCGTAGTAGTATAACTACTACTGTTACTACCACACTGTAGTGTTATTATAACTAGTATAACTGTTACTGTTACTACCACACTGTAGTGTTATTATAACTAGTATAACTCTTACTGTTACTACCACACCGTAGTGTTATTATAACTAGTATAACTACTACTGTTACTACCACACCGTAGTGTTATTATAACTAGTATAACTCTTACTGTTACTACCACATCGTAGTAGTATAACTACTACTGTTACTACCACACTGTAGTGTTATTAAAACTAGTATAACTACTACTGTTACTACCACACCGTAGTAGTATAACTAGTATAACTACTACTGTTACTACCACACCGTAGTGTTATTATAACTAGTATAACTCTTACTGTTACTACCACATCGTAGTAGTATAACTACTACTGTTACTACCACACTGTAGTGTTATTATAACTAGTATAACTGTTACTGTTACTACCACACTGTAGTGTTATTATAACTAGTATAACTCTTACTGTTACTACCACACCGTAGTGTTATTATAACTAGTATAACTACTACTGTTACTACCACACTGTAGTAGTATAACTAGTATAACTACTGTTACTACCACACCGTAGTGTTATTATAACTAGATAACTCTTACTGTTACTACCACACCGTAGTAGTATAACTAGTATAACTACTACTGTTACTACCACACCGTAGTAGTATAACTAGTATAACTACTATTACTACAACACCGTAGTGTTATTATAACTAGTATAACTCTTACTGTTACTACCACACCGTAGTAGTATTATAACTAGTATAACTACTACTGTTACTACCACACCGTAGTGTTATAACTAGTGTAACTACTACTGTTACTAATACTGCTACTGTTACTATCACACGGTAGTGTTATTACTATTATTACTACTGTTACTAATATTACTTCTGTTACTACTGTAATATCTTTGAGGACTCTTGGACGCCAGGGTTGAGGCACACGTATTTATTCCGCAACAGTTGTCACAACCGCGGACATACAACACTGGAGGGGGTATCGGCCCCCTCACCCGGCTAGCTGGGAATACACTGCTAGCTATCTCTGACCTACCTCCTAGTCCTCCACTAACGGGCTAGGGGAGGCTGTCTGGCCCGACACTGGTAAGTCGGGCTACGGTACCCGGAGTCCCAGAGCACTAGCTCTGGTTCTCGGGACCACGCCGCTGGCTCGGTCCTGCGCGGCCCTGACAAGGGCGGCGACCCAGGGGAGTCCAGGGCTCTAGCTAGACGATCTTCGGTCTTCACTGGTTTAGCTTTAACATTGTACCCCGAGCTCTCCGGCTCATCCTCTTTTATACCAAAACCCCCCCGCTGAGAGGTGGGGCCAGCCCCCCCAGGCTGCCCTGTGCGGACGTCGTTGAGAGCACCTCCCCGTGCACTCACAAAGCCCCGCCCACTGTGTTTGTTTCCCGTGTGATCCTATGTATACAGCCCCTCCGTAACACCCCTACATCACCCCCCCTGTACAGCTCGCAGCCGTCCCGGCTGCAACAAACGACAATAAAAGTTTATTTACCCCTCGACCCCGCGTGTGCCTCACAATTTTTTCAACAATAACGCGAACGAGAACAACAACAAGAACCAGAAAAGCAAGAAGGGAAAATAACCCGACGCACCCCACCCCCGAATAAATACGAAATCCGTAAAACCAACGTATATACAATTTGCAGGGAACCCCAGCACACACACAACACACAGTGAACACAACATACGTACAATCCAATGTGCCAGGAACACACCACCGACGCCGCACACAGTGAACATAACATGTGAAAAATATTTTTTTTTTATTTTTGTGCATCACAAGAGTCTGCGCATTCTTGCGCGCGTCCTTGCAGCAGGCCCGTCACACGGGGCAACCCCGGATGGCGGGCTGTCGGGTGGCAACTGTCCATTTCCAAGTGAGTCTCCCCTCGATGTCGCGAGACCCTCGGCATCCCCCGTAGGGGTTGTCGGGCGTGAGCCCGTCATTCCTGGTGCACCTGGGGGCGTGACAGCCGGCAACACGTCAGGCGAGAGCAGCGGAGACGGACCCTTGAGTCGGTCGACCCCCCACATGTTTGGCCACGCGTGTGTGGAGTGGGACTTCGCACCGCAATGAAGGGTTTCAATCTGGAGGGGTGCACAAACCACCGGCGCTTCCCCCATTTGATGCGTACGCACTGAGGCCGCAAAACCTCAACCACCTCGACAGGGCCCCGCCACGGCCGCACCAGTTTAGAGGAGGTCGCGAGTGGTACCTGGGGACAGTGCAGCCATGCCTTGTCCCCCGGCTTCCACTGTAGCACGTGCGCGCGACCCAGTCTGAGCCGCTCATTAGCTTTCTGACGTAGGTCGGAATTTTGCATGGCAGCATCCCGTGCCTCTGTTAATTTCGCAAGATTAAATTTAACATGGTCGGCCAATTTAGTTTTACCCTGCGGCGCGGGGATCTGCAGCTGGGCCCGAACAGGTGGGTCAGGTTCGCGGCCATACATGAGGAAGAAGGGGGAAAATCCCGTTGCCGCATGGGGGGCCAATCTGTATGCTGCCAGGACCCCTTGAATTTGCAGGTCCCAATCGGTCTGTGAGTCCGAAACCTGCTGTGACAACATGGACATGATGGTTCGGTGCAGACGCTCGACCATCCCGTCAGTTTGCGGGTGATAGGGAGAGGTACGAATTTTTTTCGTGCCCAGGAGCTCACAGACTTGTTGGAGCAGTTTGCCGGAAAAAATTTTGCCCTGGTCGGTCAGCAGCCGCTCGGGAGCATCTTTGTCCAGGACGTATCCCTGGACAAAGGCCTCCACGATGGCTGCTGCCGACTGGTTGGCCAGGGGCCAGGCCATAGGCCAGCGCGTAAAGTACTCCACCCCGGTCAACAAATATCTATTGCCCCTGGGGGTGGCGGGGAATGGGCCCAGAATATCCAGCGCGACAAGTTCGTTGACTCTGGAGACTCTGATAGACTGCAAAGGCGGGTTAGACTCCCGTGCTGGTGGTTTCCGTTGCGCACACCGAGGGCATGACCCCAACAGATCTGCGACATCCCTTGTCATGCCCGGCCAAAAAAAATCAAGCTGGAGCAAGGCGAGGGTCTTTTGGGTCCCCAGGTGGAGGAGGCGCTCATGAGCGGCCCACACCACCTTACCCCGTAACCCAGAAGGTACCACCAGTCGGTGTCGATGGGATTTCCCGTCCCAATGCATCAGCAGACCCGTGACCATTTCCCATGCGTCGGCATCACCCCTCCCCCGCCCAGCATCCCCGACGCGACGACGCAACGCGAGGAGGGAGGTATCCTCCATCTGTAGGCGCCCCCATTCAGGGACAGGCAACCCCAACAGGGAATCTGATCCCTGTTGTGCGATCGAATTCGTCATTGACGCTGCGTCGTCTGCGGCCGCCAAGACCGGAACAGATATTTCACCCGGATGCCTGCAACGACCCGACCCCAGGAGGCATGCGCATTCGGGGGTGGTTGGCATGCGCGACAGAGCGTCCGCATTGGTGTGGCGGATGCCCTTACGGTACGTGGTTTCAAAATCAAAGTCCTGGAGAACCTCCAACCATCGAGACAATTGTCCCGATGGTTGTTGAACTCGCAGGGCGTACTGTAGTGCCGCATGATCTGTACGGACGGTGAAACGCTGACCGTACAGATATGGGCGGTACTGTTGGATGAAATAGACAATTGCCAACAGTTCCCGACGGGTGACACAATATCTTTGCTCCGCTGGAGACAACACCCGACTACCGTACGCAACTACCCGTTCCACGCCGTCAACCACCTGGGAAAGCACGCCCCCAATACCTGTGTTGCTCGCATCGGTGTCGAGCACAAAGGGTTTAGAAAAATCGGGGTAAACCAAGGGAGGAGCTTTAACCAGAGCGTCCCGAAGGGAGCGGAAAGCAGCCTCCTCCTCCTGTCCCCAATGAAAGCGGACCCCCTTTGACGTCAAAGCAATTAGGGGCTTTGCAATTGTCGCAAAATCCGCAACAAAGCGTCGGTAATACGACGCGAATCCAATGAAACTCCTGACCTCCCCCACAGAGGTGGGAGTCGGCCAGGAGCTGACGCACTGCGTTTTGGCGGGATCGGTAGCAATACCCGAGCGTCCAACGATGTGTCCCAAATAACGCACAGATTCGCGTAACAGATGACATTTTTGGGGTTTAAATTTCAAATTAGCAGCCCGCATTTTGAGGAAAACCGCCCGCAACCTCTGGAGATGCTCATCAAATGTTCTGCTAAAGACGATAACGTCATCCAAATAAATTAAGCACGAGTCCCATTGCAATCCAGCCAAAACCCATTCCATCAATCGCTGGAAAGTCGCCGGCGCCGAGTGGAGTCCCATCGGCAACCGGTTGAATTGGAAGAGACCGTGCGATGTACGGAATGCAGTTTTAGGCTTAGAATCATCGTCCAGAGGAAGCTGCCAGAATCCCGAAAGCAAATCCAATGTGGAGAAGAATCGCGCTCCCGCCAAAGCGTCCAGCGATTCGTCAATCCGTGGGAGCGGGTATGCGTCGGCAACAGAAATTTTGTTGAGGCGGCGAAAATCGACGCAAATCCGCAACGAACCATCCTGTTTCTTAACCAGGACGATCGGCGCTCCCCACGGGCTGGTAGAGGGAGAAATGATGTCGGCGGCTAACATGTCATCAGCAGCCGATTTGACATGGTCCTTTTCGGCGGGACTTAACTGAAAAGGATTTTGGCGTATTGGCGCGCTGTCACCTGTATCAATATGGTGACGCAGCAGATGGGTACATCCCAAATCGAATTTGTTCTGACTGAAAACGTCGGAAAATTCACGCAGCAGTGTCCTAAGCTTTTGACGCTCTAAATCCGACAGGTCCGTCGATCCCGCACAAAGCGCCTCGAGCCACCCTTCATCAGTGTCCAAATGTGGATGCGGCAGAGGGACAGTGCCTACGTGATTCGCGACAGGTTCCTCACAGGGCACCGGCGTTGCGTGAGCAAGCACGGTCCCTTGAGGAACCACCACTGTCTGCGACCCCACATTGAGGACCGCGATGAAAGGGTCCCCGTCCCCTTTTACGATGGTCTGGGCCGGAATTAAATGAGGTCCGCTAACCCCTGCCCTAGATGGCCCCAGCAGAATTCCCTGGTCCCCAATGCCTTTAGCGAAGGGCCGACGAAGTTTGAGAGGCACCAACATTTGTGCCCCCGGCGGTACGCGAACCGTTTTAACGACGAACGCCGGTACCGTCGCGAACGCCGTCCGAGCCGCAGTAGGGGACGGCAGAAACGCCATGCGTCGTCCCGACGGGAGCTCAATGCAGCCCTGGTCTATTAAAATACGAATCGGCATTTTGCCCAAGAAGTCCGTCCCCAGCAGGCACGGAACCGCCAGCGAGGAGGAAACAAAAATCGGGCCGGACAATTTTATATTACCGATACAAATTTGTGCTCGAATCTGTCCAATGATGCCAAGTGAGCCCCCGTTAGCAGCATTGAATGGGACGTTAACCGGCAGTAAAGGACGGCTCTGGACAGGGAGAATATTGTAAATTAGTTCCGAAATGATGGTCGCCGATGCTCATGTATCGACCAGGATGCGCACCTCAACCCCGTCAATGTGCCCCACCACGGCTGACGACCCCGACGATGCAGCCACAACGCGATGGGCCAACACGGACCACTGCCTGGGTTCGATCTGAGTCCCCATAGTGGTGCGTGTTGGCGCGATGGTGCGCAATGTCGGCCCCCCGTTCGTTGCGGTGTGCGAGTGTGTGACGGGTGTGTGCTTGGGCCAAACATGAGGGGTGCCGCGACGCCGGGTTATGTTGATGGAGCTTGGGAGGAGGGCCGGCGTCCTGTCGAGGCGTCGTCCCGCGCTGCCGAGGAGAGCGGCACCCCGAGGCGACATGGCCCCGGATGCCGCAGTTGTAACAGCGCGGGAGCGCAGGCGGCGATGACGGATGGTCGGAGCGGCTCGATCCATCCCGGCCCGCCCGTACCCCCACCCTCTGCTGCAGTCGATGGTCGATGGCGCAAACTTCCTCCGCCGGGAGGGTGGCTGCAGCCACCATATGCCCGGCCGCTGCCCTGCTGGCCTTCCGTCGCTGCGACAGCAGGTTGGCGTGGAGGAGCCGCGCAGCCTGGAGGGAACCCATTTCTGTGTCCTCCTGTGCAACGACGGCGATGTCCAGGTCGTCCGCCAGCAGGAGGATCTTTTCCGTTACCATCGCGTCCACGCCTTCGTCGTCCATTCGTGGGAAGGCCGTCTTCGCCAGCGCCAGGAGACTCGTACGGTACGCCAGGGGCGACTCCTTTGCACCCCGCTGGCGATCATAAAAGAGCTGCCTGCATTCCGACGATGGTCCGTAGACCGCAGCCAGCAACTGCAGCGCCATCTGTAGCATGGAGCGTTTGTCCTTCGGCGCCGATGTAAGAGCGGCGAGGGCGTCGCTGTCGAGGAGCGCCGGCAGCGCGCAGAGGGCCTCGGCATCCGACCACTGCGCCATTTCCTGGTGCGCGAGGAAGCGCCGCTGGAAGCCACCCCAGTCGCCCTCCTCGCCCACAAACTCTTTGAGTGGAGGTAGCCGTTGGTGCAGCGCAGCGGCCGCCGTGGAAGCTCGCACTCCGCTGTCCCCGTTACTCGGCTGGGCTTCGGCGCGAACGACGGATGGCATCGCCGGTCGCACCAGTGGTGACGCTCTGTCCGCTGGTGATGACGCGGCAGCCCCTGTGAGGCCGATCCGAGGTTCAGGCTGGCCACGCCCTCAGCAGCTGCTGCGGCGATGGCGGGAGATTCAAAGTTGTGCTCCGTTGAAATGGCGGGAAGGCGCACCGGTCGTCGGCTGTCCTCGCCCCGTGGCGGTCCACCAGCCCCCAGCCGTGTGATGTGTTCGAGCGTGGCGGCAGCAGCGTACAGCAGCTCCGCCAGTCTGGCGTGAGCCAGCCTCAGTCCGTCTGTTGACGGCTCCCCTTCATCCCGATGCTGCGGTAAGAATGCGTCCGGGCCCGGCTGCTCGATTCATTCTTCAGCCGTCTCGGGCTCCACAATTTCAGCGGTGTCCTCCGCCTCCGGTACCCCGGCTCGAGCTGTCCGGCGCGTGTCCATGTTCGTGGTCGTTCACTTCTGTCACCAGATGTAATATCTTTGAGGACTCTTGGACGCCGGGGTTGAGGCACACGTATTTATTCCGCAACAGTTGTCACAACCGCGGACATACAACACTGGAGGGGGTATCGGCCCCCTCACCCGGCTAGCTGGGAATACACTGCTAGCTATCTCTGACCTACCTCCTAGTCGTCCACTAACGGGCTAGGGGAGGCTGTCTGGCCCGACACTGGTAAGTCGGGCTACGGTACCCGGAGTCCCAGAGCACTAGCTCTGGTTCTCGGGACCACGCCGCTGGCTCGGTCCTGCGCGGCCCTGACAAGGGCGGCGACCCAGGGGAGTCCAGGGCTCTAGCTAGACGATCTTCGGTCTTCACTGGTTTGGCTTTAACATTGTACCCCGAGCTCTCCGGCTCATCCCCTTTTATACCAAAACCCCTCCGCTGAGGGGTGGGGCCAGCCCCCCCAGGCTGCCCTGTGCGGACGTCGTTGAGAGCACCTCCCCGTGCACTCACGAAGCCCCGCCCACTGTGTTTGTTTCCCGTGTGATCCTATGTATACAGCCCCTCCGTAACACCCCTACACTACCACAACGTAGTATTATTACTGCGGTTACTAACACACCGCGGTGCTATTATTACTACGGTTAAAACAGCACTACCGCTTAGCCGCATCACACGTGTGCACACACGTGTACGCTCAACAACAACAGCCGCCATTCCCCACTAAGTGACGGTGATGTCACCAAGGTGCCAGGCTAGGTACGCTTGAGGCCACATGAAGTGTCGAACGTTTGCTGACACGAGGTCACGGGACACCCAGATGCCATGGATTGACTTGAGATGCCTGGTAGATGCACCAGCTGTGTCCTTTACTGCGCCAACTTCCTGCATTTTAGCCACCCAGCACTCCATTCATTGTTGTGAGCACTGCTCCTCTTCCCTGAGTTGTTGTTGAAGGGCGACTGCCTCCAAATGCCCAGTAGCGTCTTTGACGAGCCTCCTCCATAGAGGTTGATCTTGACACCGCTGGGACCGGTCTTCAGCAAGTCCACTCAGCTCCACATCCTCCCGTAGTACTGCATCAGTCCATCTCTTCTCCAGCCCGTTTCTTGCCCTTTTAACCTCTCTAACTGGACAAACAGAAACAGCTTGGGCATGAGGTGGTGGGGCATGAGGGCTACATGACCTAGTGAATGCAGCATTGCCTGCCGGAGGAGCTCATTGATGGGACTGTCGCGGTTCTTTCACGGATTTGTGAGCTCCTCGCACAATCCAGCCTGGTTAAACCAAGGATGGATCGTAGGCAGGTCAGCCTAAATGTTTCTAACCATCGCAGATGTTCCATGAGGGGTCAACATTTCACAAGTATAGAGAAGGAAAGGCATGACAGTGGTTGAGTCGATCCAAAGCTTCGTGTGAAGTGACAGATCAGGTAGCTTCCACACAGCATTACACAGCCGATGAATATATAATGCCGCCTCAGCTGTCAAACCAGAGCTGGTCATGAGCGCACTGCCCAGATATGGAAAAACTTTCCACTTTCCACTCTACAAATGCTCCATTGTAGATAACAACAACAACCGTCATTCACCACGAAGTGGCGGTGATGTCACCACGACGCTTGTGTCAATCTATGTGCACCTTGAGGCCACACACACACACATGCACACTTGTACATTTACACACTTGCACACACGTGCACACTCGCACACATGTACACACGTAAAGACAAGGTCTTATAGCCTACGCAGAATATTAGGTCAAGTGCGCAGCTATCTAAGTAAGTTGGTAAATTTGTAAATGCGCAACTATTATAATCCAGGTGATCACAAGGAGCGCACAGGGAGATGGGAAATCGGTTCTGATGTTTGCTGTCGCCATTCTTAACCACGAGTTTGACTCGAACTCAACTCGCCAGGTCAGTAGTACGGTGCGCTATCCGCTACGTGAGCGCCGATGCTGCGTCAGTTGTTTCTGTCACAGTTGTTGCCGCTACTGCTCGCACCCGTCGCCCTCATCATCGTCCTCCCCGTTGCCATTGTTGCCGCGCAGCGACCCGGCGTCCCGTCTGGCGGCCGCCCGCAGCGGACGTCCCCGTACTTCCAGACCCTCGCCGTGGCCTACTCGCAGTGCCAGCGCCCCGAGCCGGCCTCCCTGAACTCGCGGGAGGGTCTCGACCACTGGTAAAACGGTCGCGGCCGGCCCAAGTTCGAGTGCGCGTCCTCCCTTCTTACAGTTGGCCCAACTCGGAATTGGAGCTGGGGCAAACGTCTCCAAGTCAACAGCCTCTCACCACCGGTGTGACGGTTCAGAACTGGTTTCTACTGTATTGCACGCAATACCCACTTGACCACTTGATGTCCGATCACGGCCACGATGCACCACCCCGCTACTCCTTGCGCAATCATCTGGCTCGACCACCTCTATCCAATCAGAGCGGTCTACATCAGCCACTTGTACTGCCACCCATGCTCCCACCACTCACTCTGCCTGCCTGTCAATTGCCTTCAACCCAATGGCATTGAATACACCACACAATTTTATTGGCTCTGGGAAAGTAAGCAGGCCTGGGCTTAGTGCTTAGATGGGAGACTCCCTGGGAATACCGGGTGTTGTGGGCTTAGGCCACAAGGCGACGAGTCGAAGGCGTTCATCGATGGATTCTTGATTCCATCTATCGTTATCATTGAGGTGCATCCTCGTCGTATTCATGACATTCTACTTGGTACCGTTTCCTCCCACACGCACCACTCAATGCAATTGGCCAAACATTCCAATGTAGCGGGAGCCACCTGATAATGTATTGAGACTCAGTAAGGCTCTCCTGGGTAAACAGAAGGCAGCTTTAACATTTTGTTATTATCAGTCACCCTTTAACCCTTGTCTCGACACACCAACCTGTAGCATGTTCAGAACTCATCCAGCTGAACGTTCATCAACCCACCCTGGTCACCTGCTCCCCGTCAGCTGTTCTCTCACTTGGCCATTCGTCCAAATCGGCTGGCAGTGATCCAGCACTTTGGAGGCAAGGGTTGGCCACTCCGGGCTGACCACATCACCCCCTCGTGTGCCGCCCCAGCCTTAACAGATGTTTGCTCGCAGCATTTGCCCCGGCGGTTTCTTGAGGCGATAGGGATTTCTGTCCTCTTGAGTTGTTGACTGAGCGATATTTTGAGTGACGCAGCTCCCTTCCCACACGTCGCCACCACAGAGCGTGGGTCGCATGGCCCAGTACTCGGGCAAGCTCAGCTTCGCGGTCGCGCATGGGGAGCCAGAAGGAAACCCCAATGAGGATGTGGAACATATCGGCGACGTCCTCTTTGGTAACAAATGCCCTCCCCCTCCACTCCACTCCCATCACTTCTAACTTTCCTCATTCCGAGTGTGGCAATGTCTGACAACCCCAGTGTTTTCCCTGTCCACAATTAAACTGTCAAGAAACGCTCGGCATCCTCTTGAGCGAGTGGAAGCAGCCCATGAGGTGCGGTCTTGGTCGTGAAGCCTGTTGCGCTGACGCTACCGACGACAGTATCGTGCTTTTTTTCTGCCCTCGGCTTCTTATGGTGCTCACAAGGGGCCGGCATTCCAACCCATTCCCTCCCCAGCAACTCAACCACTCTCATTGCGAGGCCATTATTCGATTCCGGATCAGATCATTTGTATGGTCTTGTTATTATTCGTATTGTTTCTCAATTATTCTCCACTAACGGTTAAATGTAATAACTTGTTCAGTTTTGTGTGCTCTGTTAGCCGCGGTCTCGTGTGGTAGGGGTGGCTCGTAAACCAACCTGCCGCACCGGTGTCACATTGACCATCACCACCATGGGCCTAAATGTCAAATATATTGAATAATTGGAAATAATAACTTCTCACACACGCAACTCGGCGCTTTTATCAGGTGCGTATCGCGTGGCGTTATTAACAATTGTGCAGTTAGGGTCGAAGCTAGTTTTGTCTTGTTTATTAAAATCGGGGCCATGGTCCGGTCGGTCCAATTGCGTGTAGAGTCCGGGCTCCGCTCGGTTCGGGGTACTGCCGGTGCCACCACGCTTGTGACGCTGGCACTGGTGTCTCTCCGCAGCTCGAGCGAGCGCTACGAGGAGGAGATGGTGGTGTGAGCCAAGGCTCTGGTCAACTCCGGCAGGCAGCTGGTACAGAGGTACGAGCAGGAGAAGAGCCGTCTCGCCAACGGGCTGCTCCACCCACGCTTGCACGGATGGCCGGATGACGTCGCGGCCGCCGAACAGCCAAACCACCAACCCGACGGAGGACCCCCGCCCGACCGACAGCTCACGGGTACCCCCACCGAGTAAATGACTCAACACGCATCATCCTGATCCACCGACCAAATAACTTACAGACCGATAACTCGCCACCCCATCCTTTGACCCAATAAAATATTTTTGCAACAATATATATGAACCCGACACCCGACTTGCCCACCCTCTGACTCTATAAGACACCGAGGCCAATACAATACACCGAGTTGGTGAAACTCTGACCCGTCAATCGACCCATTTGACTTCGAGCCAATCCACCGGAGCACCAGCTGATCCAATAAACACTCCAACCTGGTAACTCACTGCCAACATACTGATCCACCAAATGACCCTATGACCTTGCCAGCTAGGCTCAGACTCACGACTAGCTGACCTAATAATCCAAAAACCCACTTCCACCAGGCTTACCCCCGCTGTGAGGGAGGGGCCGGTATTGTAAATTAATGTTGTGTTTTTATTCCGCATTTAGGAACCACTAACATTACTTTGCCATCAACGTGAACCACTTACTCAACCACTCACTCAACCACTGACTCACTCAACCATTCACTCACTCAAGCACTCACTTAACGATTCAATCACTCACTCAACGACTCAATCACTCACTCAACCCCTCACTTGCACACTTAACCTCTCACTCAATCTCTTACTCACTCAACCACTCACTCGATCAACCATTCGCTCACTTACCCACTCACTCATCCATTCAAACACTCAACCACTCACTCACTCAACCACCCACTCGCTCATGTACCCACTCGCTCACCTACCCACTCGCTGACCTACCCACTAACCCACCCACTTACTGACCTACCCAATCACCTACCCACTCACCTACCCACTTACCTATCCACTCACTCACCTACCCATTCGACTTTTTTTTATTTTACCAGGTAAGGCCCACTGAGATCTGTAGCTCTTTTTCAGAAATGACCTGGCCACAAATGATAGCCCAATGATGTGGCTTATCATATGGAAATGTAAAGCAGCCAAATATTCTCAATGCATATTTCTAAATGTGGAGGGAAAAGCCGGAAGATCCGAAGAAAAATACATGCGACTAAGGGGAGAGGGATACATGCAAACTCCTAATATACAGACATCATGGTCCGAATCGAACCTACAATCTCCTGTAGAGAGGTAGTTATCATCTCGCCACCCTGGTCGCCCTAAACCATCCCCATGTCTCTTCTGCGTGTATGCCACAGATGCGTGTCTGCGATTTCCAGCGCCACATGACGGAGATCCAGGGGGTGCTGCGTGCCTGCCAGAAGGGGCTGGGTGAGACGGCGCAGTCACTGGACCAGTTGCCCTTCTGCTCTGACCCTGACATAGCGGGACGCACCCCAGTGGGGTGGCACCAGTGGGACGCGCTGGACAACACAGCTAAGGTGCCAGCCACTCACTCACTGACTCAGCCGCTTACTCACTCAGCCACTGTCTCACTCAGCCACCCCCTCACTCAGCCACTGACTCACTCAACCATTCACTCATTCAGCCATTCCCTCACTCAGCCACTCACTCACTCATCTACTTACTCACTCAACCACTCACTTAGCAACTCAATCACTCACTGAGCCACTTACTCAACCAATAACTCACTCAACCACTCAATCAACCACTCATTCAGTCAGCCACTCATTCACTCAACCATTCACTCATTCAGCCACTACCTCACAAAGCCACTCAGCCACCCACTCACTCACTCAACCACTCGCTCAATCACTCAACCATTCACTCACTCAAATACTCGCTGACCTACTAACTCGCTCACCTACCCACCTGCTAACCTACCCACCTGCTCACCTACCCACTCACTAACCTACCAATTAGCTCACCTACCCACTTGCTCACTTACCCACTCGCTCACCTACCCACTCGTTAACCTACCAATTAGCTCACCTACCCACCTGCTCACGTACCCACTCACGCAACTACCGACTCGCTCACCAACCCACCTGCTCACCTATCCACATGGATAAAAATCCACGTGACCAAGGAGAGAGAGACATGCAAACTCCAAATAAACAGGAATCAGGGTCGGGATCGAACCCACAACCTCTTTAAACCGGGCGCCCAAATGCATCCCCGTGTCTCTTCTTCTGCGTGTGTGCCACTGGCTCATGTCTTAGAGTGCCAGCTCCATGTGGTAGAGCTCCAGGGGGTGCTGCGTGCCCGCCAGGAGGCGCTGGATGAGGCGGCGCGGGCGCTGGAGCAGCTGCGGGCCCCAGTGCCGCCGCACTCACCCTGACGGAGCGTGGGCACACAGTTGGGCGGCAGCAGCGGCGGGACACCCTGGACAATGCAGGCAAGGTGCGTGCCACTCACTCACTCACTCTCTCAGCCACTCACTCAGCCACTCTCTCACTCCCTCAACCACTCACTCAATAGCAGGCCTTATCTGGTTAAATAAAGTAGTCGTTCAATTGTTCTTGGTTCTTTCGGTAAAGTCACGTAGAATGGAAATAATAAAATAATACAAATAAAACGTAATAAAATAATTCTCACGACGTTTCAGCCACAACGCAAGCAGCCGTCCTCAGGTGGAGAACAGGTCTGTCGAGAAGACAGAGTCTGAATGACACGCCCCAGACTTGGAGCGACTATTTAAGCTGGGATGGAGGGGCGAAGAGCGCCTTGACAAAATAATTTGCATATCAAGAGGAATTTAGCATATTTATGGGAAATGCAGATATGTGATTAGTACTACTTGTGAAATGCGTAGGAGGTTTGGCGAGGGGTTTAAAGTCATTATGCCCGTGCATTATGCAGAATTAGCAGCATCAAAGGGAGGGGATAGGGGTAACATTAATAAAGGGAAGGAATGTTAATAGTATGTAGCTGCAGTAACTAAACCACCACGTAAACAACTAAAGTATTAACTACATAGTATCATCAGTATACTAAATATACTCTCCAATAAGCTGAGCTACTAACAGTAAGTAATACATTACAATTCTATGTCGCAAAAAATATAATATGCTTCCAGCTAAACTTTATTCTCTTACATCACACGAGTCTACACCGTACTATATACTACCATATACTGTATTGCTATACACCACCCTATACCTTATACATTGTAATATTACACTGTATTATTCTACCCACCCTAATGTACAGTGATACCTCGGTTCACGAACTTAATTCGTGAACTGACTCTGGTCGCGAACCGAATTGGTCGTGAACCGAGGCACATTTTCCCATAGGGTTCAATGTAAATCCGGTTAATCCGTTCTGACCTTTTTTTTGGTTTTTGAAGCACAAAAATATGAAACAAATTACAATACACATTAGTCCTGTACAGTATAGTAATGTATAAAGAGAGAACACTAACCTTGCTTGAGATGACTTCAGTAAGCACTCAAACGGGTTAACTGTACAATACAGTAAGTACAGTATTGTACAGTACAGTAGTACAGTACAGTACTGTATGTGCTAAAAAGCACACCAAAAAGCAAAAAGTCACTGAAAGTGTCTTCACAGTACTCACAGTACTTATTTCTGTGTCTCTTCTTCTCTCCACGATCTTCCTACAGGAAGTCACGACCATGTGTAGGGTTGTTACGGGAGGGCTGTAGGTGCATAGGATCCTAGGGGGAATAAACACAGTGGGTGGAGCTCCGGGAGTACACGGGGGGGGTGCCCGCAGCGACGTCCGCATCAGGCAGCCTGGGGGGTTGTGATCCTGACGAGGGGTATAAAGGGGGAGGACAGAGAGAGCTCGGGGCTCAGTCTGGGAACGAAGGAGGAAGAAGGAAGATCTTCTAGTTAGAAGCCCTGGACTCCCCTCGACGCCGCCCTTGTAAGGGCTGCGGAGGATCGAGCCAGAGGCGTGGTTCCGTGAACCAGGGTCAGTACCCTGGGACTCCGGAGACCGTAGCCCGACTCACCAGTGTCGGGCCAGTTAGCCTCCCCTAGCCCGTTAGTGGAGGACTTGGGAGTAGGTCAGGATTAGCTAGAGTGTATCCCCAGTTATCCGGGTGAGGGGGCCGCTACCCCCTCTAGTGCTGTCCTGTACCGACAACTTGTAATAAAGATACGTGTGCCTCAACCTGGGTGTCCAGCGTAATTACCGGTACTTCATCTGGTGTCAGAAGAATTACGGACATGGAAACACGTCAGACAGCTCGAGCCAGAGTACCGGACGAGGACACTGCTGAAATCGTTGAGCCCGAGACGGCTCACCAAGACATGGTGCAGCCGGGGCCTGACGCGTTCCTGCCGGGGCATCGGCATGAAGAGGGGCCGCAGCCAGACGCGCTACGGCTGGCTCACGAGAGGCTGGCGGAGCTGCTGTATGCCGCTGCCGCCACGCTGGAAAACATCACGCGGCTGGGGGCTGGTGGTCCACCACGGGGCGAGGGGAGTCGACGACCGGAGCGCCTTCCCGCCATTTCGGAAGACTCCAACTTTGAATTTCCCGCCATCGCCACGGCAGCTGCAGAGGGCGTGGCCGGGCTAAACCTTGGGTCCGACACCGCTCTCGCTGGGACAGCCGCATCATCGCCAGCGGCGGGAGCGTCATCACGGCTGCGACAGGCGATTCCATCTGCCATTCGCGCCGACGCACAGCCGAGTCCTGGGGATAGCAGCCTGCAGACTTCCAAGGCGAACGCTGCGCTGCAACAACGGCTGCCTCCGCTGAAGGAATTTGTTGGCGCGGAGGGCGACTGGGGCGGCTTCCAACGACGCTTCATCGCCCACCAAGAAATGGCAAGGTGGTCTGACGACGAAGCCCTCTGCGCGCTGCCGGCGCTCCTCGACGCCGACGCGCTCGCCGCCCTCACATCGGCGCCAAGAGAGAAGCGTTCTACTCTGCCGAGGGCGCTACAACTGCTGGCTGGGGTCTATGGACCATCTGCAGAATGCAGACAGCAGTTCTACGACCGCAAGCGGGGTGAAAAAGAGTCGCCCCTGGCATACAGGACGAGCCTCCTGGCGCTGGCCAAGATGGCTTTTCCCCGTATGGACGACGACGGCGTGGACGCGATGGTCACGGAGAAAATCCACCTCCTGGCAGACGACCTGGACATCGCTGTCGTCGCACAGGAGGACGCCGAGATGACCTCTCTTCAGGCGGCGCGCCTCCTTCACGCCAACCTTCTGTCCCTGCGGCGGAAAGCCAGCAGGGCATCGGCCGGGCGTGCGGTGGCTGCAGCCACCCTTCCGACGGAGGAGCTCTACGCCGTCGACCATCGACAGCAACAGGCGCAAGGAGCACGGTCGGGCCGGGACGGCTCAAGCCGTTTCGACCGTCCATCGTCTCCACCGGGGCTCCCGCGGTGTTTCAACTGCGGCGTTCGGGGCCACGTCGCCTCGGGGTGCCGCTCGCCTCGACAACGCGGGACGACGCCTCGACGGGACGCCGGGCCTCCTCCTCCCAAGCTCCAGCAACATGATCCGGCGAGTCGCGGCACCACACATGTTTGGCCAAAGCACCCACCCGTTGCACACTCTCGCACCACAACGAACGGGGGGCCGATGTTGCGTTGCGACGGGCCAACGCGGATCACTGCGGGGACTCAAATCGAGCCCAAACAGTGGTCCGTGTTGGCCCATCGCGTGGTAGCCGCGTCGTCAGGGTCGTCGGCCGTGGTCGGACACATTGACGGGGTAGAGGTACGCATCCTGGTCGATACGGGGGCATCGGCGACAATCATTTCGGAGTTAATTTACAATATTCTGCCTGTACAAAGCCGGCCTTTACTGCCGGTTAACGTCCCATTCTATGCCGCTAACGGGGGCTCTCTGGGCATCATGGGACAGATTCGAGCGCAAATTTGTATTGGGGACATCAAATTGTCGGGGCCGATTTTCGTTTCCTCCTCACTGGCGGTTCCGTGCCTGCTGGGGACGGATTTCTTAGGCAAAATGCCAATTCGTATTTTGATCGACCAAGGATGCATTGAGCTTCCGTCGGGGCGACGCATGGCGTTCCTGCCTTCCCCTGCGGCGGCTCGGACGGCGTTCGCGACGGTACCGGCGTTCGTCGTCAGAACAGTTAGTGTGCCGCCGGGAGCTCAAATGCTAGTGCCTCTGAAACTTCGTAAGCCCTTCGCTAAGGGCGTAGGGGATCAGGGTGTTTTGCTGGGACCGTCTAGGGCCGGGGTTAACGCACCTCATTTGATTCCGGCCCAGACCGTCGTAAGAGGGGACGGGGACCCTTTCATCGCGGTCCTCAATGTGGGGTCGCAGCCGGTGGTGGTTCCTCAAGGGACGGTGCTCGCTCACGCGACGCCGGTGCCCTGCGAGGAACCTGTCGCGAACCATGTTGGCACTGCTTCCCGGATGCTCCCACATTCGGACAGCGATGAAGGGTGGCTCGACGCGCTTTGTGCGGGATCGACGGACCTGACAAATTCAGAGCGCCAACAGCTTAGAACGCTACTGAGGGAATTTTCCGACGTTTTCAGTCGGAATAAATATGATTTGGGTTGCACTCACCTGCTGCGTCACCATATTGACACGGGTGACAGCGCGCCAATTCGCCAAAATCCGTTTCGGTTAAGTCCCGCCGAAAAGGACCATGTCAAATCGGCTGTTGATGACATGTTAGCCGCCGACATCATTTCTCCCTCCACCAGCCCTTGGGGAGCGCCGATCGTCCTGGTTAAAAAGCAGGACGGCTCGTTGCGGTTTTGCGTGGATTTTCGGCGCCTTAATAAAATTTCGGTTGCCGACGCATACCCGCTCCCACGGATGGACGAATCGCTGGACGCCTTGGCGGGAGCGCGATTCTTCTCCACACTAGACTTACTTTCGGGATTCTGGCAGCTTCCTCTGGACGATGATTCTAAGCCTAAAACTGCTTTCCGTACACCGCACGGCCTGTTCCAATTCAACCGGTTGCCGATGGGCTTACACTCAGCGCCGGCAACTTTCCAGCGATTGATGGAATTGGTTTTGGCTGGATTGCAATGGGAGTCGTGCCTGATTTATTTGGATGACGTTATTGTCTTTGGTAAAACTTTTGATGAACATCTCCAGAGGTTGAGGGCGGTTTTCCTAAAGATGCGGGCTGCTAATTTGAAATTTAAGCCCCAGAAATGCCATTTGTTACGCCAGTCGGTGCGTTATTTGGGGCACATCGTAGGGCGCTCGGGTATTGCTACCGATCCCGCCAAAACGCAGTGTGTCAGCTCCTGGCCGACTCCCACCTCGGTGGGAGAGGTCAGGAGTTTTATTGGCTTCGCATCATATTACCGACGCTTCGTCGCAAATTTCGCAACGATTGCCAAACCCCTACACGCGTTAACATCTAAAGGGGTTCGGTTCCACTGGGGTCAGGATGAGGAAGCTGCTTTCTGCTCCCTTCGGGACGCCCTGGTAAAGGCTCCTCCCCTGATTTACCCAGATTTTTCGAGGCCGTTTTTGCTCGACACCGACGCGAGCAACACGGGTATTGGAGGCGTGCTTTCCCAGGTGGTTGACGGCGTGGAATGGGTGGTTGCGTACGGCAGTCGGGTGTTGTCTCCAGCGGAGCAAAGATATTGTGTCACCCGTAGGGAACTGTTGGCAATTGTCTATTTCATCCAACAGTATCGCCCATATCTGTACGGTCGGCATTTCACCGTCCGCACAGATCATGCGGCACTGCAGTACGCCCTGAAGGTTCAACAGCCATCGGGACAATTGTCCCGATGGTTGGAGGTCCTCCAGGATTTCGATTTCGAAACCACCTACCGTAAGGGCGTTCGCCACACCAACGCTGACGCTCTGTCACGGATGCCAACTGCCTCCGAATGCGCATGCCTCCTGGGGTCTGGGCGTTGCAAGCCAGCAGGGGACATGATGGTTCCGTTCCTGGCGGCCGCCGCCAATGACGAAACATTGGTCACCAATGATATCGCGGAACAAGGGAAAGATTCTCTGCTTGGGTTGCCCGTTAATGAATGGGGGCGCCTCCAAATGGAGGATACCTCCCTCCTCGCGCTGCGTCGTCGCGCCGGGGAGAGGGGGCGGGGGACGGGTGAGGCCGACGCTTGGGGGATGCACGCAGGGTTGCTCATGCATTGGGACAGCAAATCCCACCGTCACCGGCTGGTGGTCCCTTCGGGATTACGGGGTAAGGTGGTGTGGGCTGCTCATGAGCGCCTCCTCCACCTGGGTACCCAGAAAACTCTTGCCTTGCTCCAGCTGAATTTTTTTTGGCCGGGCATGACAAGGGATGTCGCTGATCTGTTGGCAGCATGCCCTCGGTGTGCGCAGCGCAAACCACCGGCACGGGAGTCGAACCCGCCCTTGCAGTCCATCCAGGTCTCCAGAGTAAATGAACTGGTCACACTGGACATTCTGGGGCCATTCCCCGCCACCCCCAGGGGAAATAGATATTTGCTTACGGGGGTCGAATATTTTACGCGCTGGCCTATGGCCTGACCCCTGCCAAATCAGTCGGCAGCAGCCATCGTTGACGCCTTTGTCCAGGGTTATGTCATGGACAAAGGTGCTCCGGAGCGGTTGCTGACCGACCAGGGTAGAAATTTTTTCGGGAAACTCCTAAAACAAGTCTGTGATCTCCTAGGAACGAAAAAAATTCGAACCTCTCCTTATCACCCGCAAACGGACGGGATGGTCGAGCGTCTGCATCGCACCATCTCGTCTATGTTGTCGCAGCAAGTTTCGGACTCGCAGACTGATTGGGACTTACAAATTCAAGGGGTTCTAGCGGCATACAGATTGGCTCCCCATGCTGCGACGGGGTTTTCACCCTTCTTTCTTATGTATGGCCGCGAACCCGACCCACCTGTTCCGGCACAGCTGCAGATCCCCGCGCCGCTGGGTAAAACTAAATTGGACGAACACGTTAAATTTAACCTTGACAAACTGACTGAGGCGCGGGATGCTGCGAGGCTAAATTCTGACAGGCGTCAAAAGGCGAACGAGCGCCTCAGGCTGGCTCGCGCGCACGTGCTGCAGTGGAAGCCGGGGGACAGGGCATGGCTGCACTGTCCCCAGGTACCACTCGCGACCTCCTCTAAACTCGTACGTCCGTGGCGGGGCCCCGTCGAGGTTGTCGACGTTTTGAGGCCTCAGTGCGTTCGAATCAAATGGGGGAGGCGCCGGTGGTTTGTACACCCCTCTAGGCTAAAACCGTTCGTTGCGGTGCGAGGGCCCACTCCACACGCGCGGGGCCAAGCATGTGGGGGGTCGACCGACTCGGAGGGTCCGTCGCTGCTCTCGCCTGATGTGTTGCCGGCTGTCCCACCCACAGGTGCACCGGGAATGACGGGCTCGTGCCCTACAACCCACACGGGTGATGCCGACGGTCGCGCCACTTCAATCGTGACCTCATCTCGAAAGGGACAGCCGCCACCGGATGGTCCGCCGTCCGGGGTTGCCCCGTGTGACGGGCCTGCGGCAAGGACGCGCGCTAAAATGCGCAGACTCTTATAAAATACGAAAGGAAGAATTTTTTTTTTTTTTTATCT
Organism: Lampetra planeri; assembly: GCF_965212315.1. Taxonomy (NCBI): domain Eukaryota; kingdom Metazoa; phylum Chordata; class Hyperoartia; order Petromyzontiformes; family Petromyzontidae; genus Lampetra; species Lampetra planeri. The sequence goes on along the minus strand of NC_136154.1, from coordinate 1,826,831 downwards.
CACGTCTCATGGTTACTGTATGCTGCGTCGGTGGTGCGCTCCTGGCACATTGTGTGTGTGGGCGGGGTGTGTGTGTTGTGGGTGCGTTGTGTGTCGTGGGTGTGCTGTGTGTGCTGGGGGAGTTCCTGGCTGGTTGTATATACGCGCTTTTACGGATTTCGTATTTATACGGGGGGGGGGGAGGGGGGTGCGTCGGACATTCTCTTCGGGGGTGTGGTTGTTCTTCTTGTTGTTCTTGTTGTTGTTGTTCAATTTGCATTTTGTTGAAAAAAATGAGGCACACACGGGGTTGAGGGGTAAATGTTCCTTTATTGGAATTGTTGCAGCCGGGACGGCTGCGAGCTGTAATGGGGGGAGTGATGTAGGGTTGTTACGGGAGGGCTGTAGGTGCATAGGATCCTACGGGGAATAAACACAGTGGGCGGAGCTCCGGGAGTACACGGGGGGGGTGCCCGCAGCGACGTCCGCATCAGGCAGCCTGGGGGGTTGTGATCCTGACGAGGGGTATAAAAGGGGAGGACAGAGAGAGCTCGGGGCTCAGTCTGGGAACGAAGGAGGAAGAAGGAAGATCTTCTAGTTAGAAGCCCTGGACTCCCCTCGACGCCGCCCTTGTAAGGGCTGCGGAGGATCGAGCCAGAGGCGTGGTTCCGTGAACCAGGGTCAGTACCCTGGGACTCCGGAGACCGTAGCCCGACTCACCAGTGTCGGGCCAGTTAGCCTCCCCTAGCCCGTTAGTGGAGGACTTGGGAGTAGGTCAGGATTAGCTAGGGTGTATCCCCAGTTATCCGGGTGAGGGGGCCGCTACCCCCTCTAGTGCTGTCCTGTACCGACAACTTGTAATAAAGATACGTGTGCCTCAACCTGGGTGTCCAGCGTAATTACCGGTACTTCACATGTGACAGCCTGGAAATAGCATTAAAATGGCCGCGGCACCTGTTCATGAACCGAAGCGGAGTTCGTGAACCAGAGCATATTTTTATGAACTTTTCTGTTCGTGAACCGAGTTGTTCGTGAACCGAGGTATCACTGTATATCACACTGCTGTATATTCACTATACAATTACCTCTTCTTGGTTCTTTCGGTAAAGTCACGTAGAAGGGAAGTAATAAAATAATAAAAATAAAACATAATAAAATAATTCTCACGACGTTTCAGCCACAACGCAAGCAGCCGTCCTCAGGTGAAGAATGAAACACCACCAAGCTTGGAGCGTATATTTAAGCTGGTTTGGAGGGGGGGGAGGTGGGAAGATGAGCGCCTTGACAAAATAATTTGCATATCAAGAGGAATTTAGCATATGGAAAATGCGTAGGAGGTGGGCGGGGGGGGGTTTCAAATTAATATTATGCCCGTGCATTATGCAGGATTAGCAGCATCAAAGGGAGGGGGAAGGGGGGTAGCATTAACAAAGGAAAGGAATGTTAATAGTATGTAGCTGCAGTTACTAAACAACCACGTAGAAAACTAAAGTATAAACTACATAAACAACTAAAGTATAAACTACATAGCATCATCAGTATACTTACTATACTCTACAATAAGCTGAGTTACTAACAGTAAGTAATACATTGCAATTCTACGTCGTAAAAATTATATAATATGCTTCCATCTAAACTTTATTCTCTTACATCACACGAGTCTACACCGTACTATATACTGCCATAGACAAACCCAACATTAAATTATATACTGTATTGCTATAAACCACCCTATACCTTATACATTTTAATATAACACTATGTATTATTCTACCCACCCTAATGTGTATCACACTGCTATATGTTAACTATACAATTACGATACTATATATTACTAAGTACATTGTATTAAGCATATACATGTTATACTATTTGTTATTATACACTGTACCATTGACCGTCGTGTCAATGGGTGAGTCGTGGGTGGAAACTTGCAGCGGAGCAAAGAATCCATTCCCTGCGGAGAATACAATGCCAGTGAGTGGAACGCGGTCTGAAAGTCACCGTAAACGTGAACACAATCAGTTAAGATCCGAAATGGTTTATTACGTCCTTCTAATGATTGCTCAGCCAGAATCCATCTTCTCGGTTGAAATTGTCTCTGTGTTTGTATATGTGGATCGCCTCATGAACGAATCTCTCATGATAGCCAGATGGCTTGCAGAGAACCTCTGTCTTGGAGAAGTCAATGTCATGTGAGCCCACTGAGTTGTAACAGTGATCTGCCACGGCTGAGGTGTTTGTCCTTTCTGCAATATCATGATTCACATATGCAAACAGGGTGGTATATTTTCAAGTGAGTTCATTTACAAATATTTTAAAGTAACGAAGTCTGTACTCCCAGGTGAGAAAAGTTCTATAAAATTATGAAAAATTTGGAATAGGTTTGACCCTTTCTGGCAACTAAACAGGTGTTAAGATGTTCAAACACCAAATAGATACCGTTTGCAAGGAATCAAGTCTGCGCTAACCACACGTACTTGTGGTGAACATGCAAATTATTTTATTGCTCGAAAAGGTTATATCTATTCTTATTTTTTCATACTTTGATACTGGCAAAAAAGTCCCGGTTCTATTAAATGCTGTACCGTAATTTCTCTGGAATAATGCTCTAAAGCAATGTGCACATTAAACTAAATACTTGTGTATATATATATAACATGTTATACAAAAACTATGTCATTTTAATTATTTAGCACTATTACTTTGGAGGCTAAGTCAGTCTTGTTCATCTGTTATGACAAAACAATGCTGTTCTGTTTGTCAAGCGTGGTGCAGGCCCTGCAAAGCCGTGAGGAATCTGTTCCAGAAGACAAACAATTGGCTGGGAAAAAACCTTTCTGCACTTCGCAGCATTATGTGCTTGTGTGTGTCTTTCAAATTAAGCTGTATGAGAAAACCTCTTTTGGAAGTCATTTGGAAAATATCTTATACATAATTATGTTGTCATAATGTGGATACAGCTGAAACATCATGTTTTGTTCATTTAAAATGCTTCACTCAATTAATAAAAAGACCAGTTTGTGGACATCATACAGTACTATTGGTCTGACAGCACAGCATAATTTCTATCATGCTATTTACGATTTAAGTGGCATTGTCCGATTTACAGGGAGAAGCGGATAGTGTAGAGGCAGTAAAAAAATTACCAGGGACACTGTGAGCCAACATTCCTCTTTCATGCAGTAAGTTATTTAATGTAGTGAGTTGTCTAATTATACTTATTTAATACTCTTGAACAATTAACCATGATTTAAAAGTATAACAGTGTCTTCCAAAGCACAGTTGAACTTGGATGCTTCCATTATTAGCTTGGGGGTAAATACAATGACTGGAAATTTAAACACGATATTATAGCCATTTACACATTAATTTCATATTAATTGCTAAAACTTAAATTGTCAATTCAAGAGTATCATATGAGGAAGGCAGTGCATACCTTCCCTTAGCAGCACTGCCCATCAGTGGTCTACATCGTGGCGCCAATGGTTCTGTCTAACAGCGAACGATCTTGGCACAGCTGAAGGCCGAGAAGAGAGTTCTCGAGGAAGGAGGTGGTGAGCATCATCTGAGACGTGTCCCATGTAGGATTGTAGGTTTGTTCCCATATGGACAATGTTCCCACTTGATGATTTGGCTGCTATGGGTTCATACTGTTGTATATTTTGGAATTATGAAATTTTGATAAAAATAATAAAAATTAATAATTTTCCGAAAAATGCGCAAATCGCATAAATTATGTTAATGTGTGTAATTATATGCATAAATTATGATAATCACGGAGATACTCGTAGTAATTTATGCGAATGCTTGCGATTATGTCAATGTGAGCAGTTATGATAATTAGGCTTAGTTTCGTTTATCCAGAGTTGTATCAATCAGGATAACACGATTATCATTGATTAAACATTTACTGATTATCTTAGTGTGTGTTATGTTATTTTAGGTCTCCAGTTTCATATCTCATCGCAGGATACAGTTCTTAGGAATAAGACAGTTTTGCATGGATTTGGAAGGAACACTCGATATGCTTCTGTGTTAACAATTTTAATTCTAAACAAACATATGACCTCTAAGATGCAAAGGCGAAAGCATACGTCAATAAATTCATGAGCAAGATTATGCAATTAACGAAAATGAATGACTAAAACACTTATTCATGTAACTCGACGGCAGCAACTGCTTTGCACGATCAGTTGATATTGAACGCACCACCTTGAAATGGCAACCCTTTTTGAAACGCAAAGATCACTTTTTGAAAGTCTTATTCGTGTGCGTGTTGTGTGTGTGTTGTCCCTTTGTAAAATTAATTAAATTTTCCTTAGAGCCGGGAGTTGTGTCATTAGCTTGTGGGGTGTGGGAGGGAATATGCAAACAGCGGCCAGGTTCTCTCTGGCTTGGGCGTGGCCGCAGCGAGCCGTGCTGCTCCCTCGCTCGGGCGTGTCTCTGCTCGTGCGCTCTCTCTCTCTCCACTGCTGGACGACGAGTTGGCACGACGCTCGGTGACGCCCGAGTCGTGCTGCTGCTGTCGCTCTCTCCTTGATCGCTGCCAACTTCACACGGACACTCGCCCTTGCTTCAGGCTGTGTTGGCTTGTGGCTCTGGACGACGCGGCTGTGCGTGCTCATCGGCTTGGAGCGCTCTGGCGATGAACGATGGCTCTTGTTGCTCACCCGCTGCTGCTCGTCTTTTTCGATGCTCGCTTGGTCGACGCTTGGCGATTTCCGCCCTTTTACAGGTTGATCGCTTGTTGTCACTCGTCACTCTCTCTTCTCCGTACTTTCCTTTGTTCGTGCAGCTGCCAGCTTCACTCGCACTTAACTTCGTTCTGCGAGAAGTGACACCTGCTATCGGCATCGGTGTTTGCTCCCTCACGACGCTCCGCCAGCCGGAGCACGGCTGAAACCCAGCCTCGACCCAGGTTGAACTCAGACTTCTGCGACTCGAACGACCCCTCCTCGTTCCATCACTTCTCGAGGCACGACGCGCCCCAGCTCCCTTGCGAGCCCCGTCGCAATGCTGCGTCGCAAGCCGAGTCGCGAGACTGAGCGCGACTTGAACAGACTGCACTCAGACTGTCACTTTAACGACCCCTCGTCGTCCCATCTCTCCTCGAGGCACGATCTGCCCCAGCTCTCTTGCGAGCCCCGTCGCAACGCCGCGTCGCAAGCCGAGTTGCGAGACTGAGCACGACTCGAACCAGACTGCACTCAGGCGGTCACTCTAACGACCCCTCGTCGTCCCATCTCTCCTCGAGGCACGATCCGCCCTAGCTCCCTTGCGAGCCCCGTCGCAACGCTGCGTCGCAAGCCGAGTTGCGAGACTGAGCGCGACTCGAACAGACTGCCCATTCGTGATGTGCGCTTGTGCTTAAAACTCAAAACGTGACTCCCCTCTCTGCGCATCTCTTGCGAGAGGAACAACAAACCAAAAAAATAGATGCCCTCGGAATGTCAGCACAGACCCCCCCCCTCGCGACCCTTTGACCCTTCCTCCCTCTGAGTGGGTCATTCCGGGGCCAGACCCCCAATACGTATTCAGGCTGTATGTGTTTGTGCCAAATCGTTGGAAGACATAGGTGGCCGAGGAGATTTTTGGTTCTATGGAATGCATATTCTTTAAGTTGTGCGTGGTTGACCTATTTTGACTTCCTATTCTTCTGGATGACCGTTGTTCTAACTCTTAATAATTATTATTCGGTTTGTGATTTACCATGGTTATTAACACGTATTTCATAGAGTGTATTGATGTTTGTTGTCTATCTGTATACAGGGATCGCACTGTTTTACTCGAGTTATTTTTTTATGTCTTGAGGTTAAGTGTAAGTAAGTTGCCACTTACGCTTCCTTAACTGTTGGAATTCGTAATTATTATTTTTTTTGGTCAGGTAGATAGAAACATACAATACAAAATAATATATATACGGTGAATACGAGTAATATAAGGGAAAATCTAATAACAAGCCCCTATTGTTTGCTGGTTAATTATTTTTGTTAAGTTTATACTTTTTGGTAAGGAAAACGTTAAAGCAAACACGAGTTGCAACAGTTGTTTTTCTCTGCTCTGCACCTTATCTGTGCATCTCCAGATGTCTTGGGAGGTTAGGCCATCGACCTTTGTCCATCTGGATGTCGCTGACCTCTCTGTGCTCTGAAATCTTGCCACTTAATGGCCCTCCCTGTTTTACAGATTCCTGGTGTGCTTGTGAGGAGTAGTGGGTTGTTTTCATTATTTAATTAAAAAAATATATATATAGATATACATTTTTTTTTTAATTGTTCTTAATAAAAAAAGGGGTATTGACACAACAATACACACTTTCAATAACGTCCGTTAGTAAAGTATGCTTCCATAAATCACGTAACAATAAAACATCGATATGCAGACATTTTTGCATTAATTATGTAAGCACAAATAGTGCAGCACAGTGAGGTTTGTGGATGAATACCGTGGAGCGAGACGTAAGGCGGGGGGCAACCTTACGCCTCGCTCGAGCTCCACTAGGGTTAAGGCATTTATTGTCGTGTTATGTAATTCTTTCATTTCGTAGCATTATGTCATTGCTTGTTTTCTATGCTGAGAGTTTTTACTGTATGTACTTTATTTAACACAATTCTATTTTAATTGCTTATGTACTCAGCCCAGTATCAAGGAGGATATCTGTATTGTGCCCAGCCCAATGGCAAGGGGGGTATCTGTGTTGTATCCAGCCCCATGGCAAGGGGGGTATCTGTGTTGTGTCCAGCCCCGTGGCTAGGGGGGGTATCTGTGTTGTATCCAGCCCCATGGCAAGGGGGTATCTGTGTTGTGTCCAGCCCCGTGGCTAGGGGGGATATTGGTGTTGTGCGACGATGCCGACTCTGTTGTGTCCAGCCCCCTGGCAAGGGGGGGATATCTGTGTTGTGTCCAGCCCCCTGGCAAGGGGGGGTATCTGTGTTGTGTCCAGCCCCCTGGCAAGGGGGGGGTATCTGTGTTGTGTCCAGCCCCCTGGCAAGGGGGCGGTATCTGTGTTGTGTCCAGCCCCCTGGCAATGGGGGGTATCTGTGTTGTGTCCAGCCCCCTGGCAAGGGGGGGGGGGTATCTGTGTTGTGTCCAGCCCCCTGGCAAGGGGGGGGGGGTATCTGTGTTGTGTCCAGCCCCCTGGCAAGGGGGGGGGTATCTGTGTTGTGTCCAGCCCCCTGGCAAGGGGGGGGGGGTATCTGTGTTGTGTCCAGCCCCCTGGCAAGGGGGGGGTATCTGTGTTGTGTCCAGCCCCCTGGCAAGGGGGGTATCTGTGTTGTGTCTAGCCCCGTGGCAAGGGGGGGTATCTGTGTTGTGTCCAGCCCTGTGGCAAGGGGGGGGGGTATCTGTGTTGTGTTCAGCCCTGTGGCAAGGGGGGGTATTGGTGTTGTGTCCAGCCCTGTGGCAAGGGGGGGGTATTGGTGTTGTGTCCAGCCCTGTGGCAAGGGGGGGTATTGGTGTTGTGTCCAGCCCCGTGGCTAGGGGGGATATTGGTGTTGTGCGACGATGCCGACTCACACCTTCGTCTCCTTCGTCAGGTCCCCGGCCTCCTACCTGCAGCCCGACGAAGCGCTTGGAAATTTTCTACCCACGTGAGCATCACCGCTCTCCCCCTCGCCTCTGCAGCCGCTCGGCTCATCTCCATGTGTGCGATAATGCGTGGTGACATGTTTATTGCATTTCTCCTTTTCCACTGAACTATATAGCTATTTTTCAGAAGTGACCTTGCTACAAATAACAGCTCAACGAGAAGGGGCTTATCATGTGGAAATTTTAATTAGCCAAATACTATTAAGGCATCTTGAATCTAAATGTGGAGGGAAACACCAGAGGACCCAGAGAAAAATCCACACGACCACGGAAGGAACATGCAAACTCCAAATATACAGCAGGCGTCAGGGTCGGGATGGAACCCACGCCCTCCTGTATACCACGCCACCATGGCACTATACTGCCGGCCACCGTCCAACATTCACAAGGTTCAGAAATTCCCTTCACGGCCTGCGGAACACGCTGCAGATAAAGTTTTATAGGGCGGGCACAGAGTACCCACAGTTCCCAGTGTCCACCCCCTACCCACAAGCCTCGTCCCTCACCACTCCCTTATCACAATCCTCACCCTTCCCTACCCACTACCCACAAGCCCCACCCATCCCCTACCCACAAGCATACAGGCACCACTTGCGTGGGCGCAACGTGCACAGGTGCCATGCAGGCAGGCCCAATACATAGTGGCAGTGCTCAGGTTTGCTTTATCAGATCCTCAGTAAGTCTGTGCTCCGGCTAACATTGTAGATCGCGGCGCAGACAGCCAAGTTACACGGAAGCGCTAGAGTTTGCTCTACATGGAGCGTTAACGGCCCGCCGCCATTCCGAGCACGCTTGGAAGCGTGCTCGGTAGCGAGCCGCCGTGAGTTGGGCGAAAACATTGACAGTCCTGACCATGTGGGACATGGCTCGTTGGGATCGCGCGGCGACTCTCGGTCGCGAGCTTTCACTCTAGCGGCGTTGTGACTCGTTGGGGCCGCTCCGTGTCAATGACCCTCCAAAACGTTGACCTGCAGCATGTTGCGTGGCCGAAAGGGAATTGCTGAATGTTACGAGGAATGTTGGACCGGTGGCCCGTGGTATGGTCTAGACCAGGGGTCGGCAACCAAAATAACAAGAAGAGCCATTTCTTTCCAATTCGGTACAAAATTCAGTATTTCAAGAGCCGCAATGCATCTGAGTACATACTGTACATACGTACATATCGTCAAGAAGCAGCCCGCAAAGAGCCGCATGCGGCTCCGGAGCCGTAGGTTGCCGACCCCTGGTCTAGACAAACAAGTTTTCCATTCATGAAAAATGTAACGTGATCTATTTGGTGTTTGAACATCTTAACACATGTTTTATTGTCAGAAATGGTAAAACTTATTGTTATTCTTTATACTTCGATGCTGGCAACAAGGTCCCATGACAAGTAAAAATGTTTTTCCACAAATGACTAAACTCCTCCCCAAGTCTTCGTAACAGCCGTGCTTCATTGCTTTGTGTAGTAGCTCCACCGTGTTGATGGAGCCTCATAGCACTTGGAGTGTGGCATTATTATTTTTATTGTGTGCGGATATCGCGTTGCGGCCTGTGTGTGTGTGGGCGTGCAGGCTGAAGGAAATGCTGGAGGAGCGATTTGGTGGGAAGCCACGGACGCTCTGCCCTGAGCGGCCGCTCGCCCAGGGTGGCCACGGCGCTGGCGTCTGGCACCTATCTTGTCGAGGGCTCGCTATGCGCACTGTACAGCACAAACCACTGCACCTGGGCCATGGCCCGGATCCAAAGCCTCCGTTCTGACGGTCAGTCGAGTTGACGTTTAAATTCACGCTGGGCAATGAGTTGATTGAAACCTAGAGATGTAAAATAGCAGACAGGTCACTTCTGTCACCAGGCCTTTTAGCTGCGTTCCAACCAAGGCTTTTTCTATTTCCACACCTCCGATTAGCACAGTTGGCTATGTACGGTGCGAAAGAAGTTCAACATACATATTCATAAGTTTGTTTACCCCAGGAAGGCCTCAGGCTTTCACGACCATTATCCATAATCGAGGTTTTTGGCACGCTGCAGAAGCTTGGAAAAAAGAGGAGACAGGGAAAGAGACACACTGAATTAAATAACCTAGCAAAATTTCGAAATGTAATGTAATGCAACACAGAGAGTCGGTCAACACACAATTAACGCATAGACTGGTTGATTACGTTTTTCCTCTTTTTTCCAAGCTTCTGCAGCGTGCCACTCATTGACATGCTAATTTCTCTAACCCCTCCCTCTCTCTCCGCCCCTGCCCCCTCTCTCTATTTAAGGCCTCGACACAGAGGCGTGGTTTCTCTGTGTGCCTATGTATGTCTCTCTCTCTATGTATCTCTGTTATATTTGTCTCTACTTATATGTCTGTCTATATGTCTCTGGTTCTGTGTTTTATCTCTCTCTCAAATGTAGCATTCTCAGGAAGAACGTAATCAACCAGGTAGAGTGTTGACTGTTATGTTATCCGACTCTCTGTTGTATTACATTACATTTCTAAGTATACTAGATTTGTGTTTGTATTTCATTTATACCTGATGACGATTGCTTGTGTTGCAATCGAAACTTCGTATGCTAGTATTTAATTTATTATTTTCTCTTGATACGTGACTTTACCGAAATAACCAAAGAGTAATTCCTGCAGTCACGAAAGCTCCAAATTAAGTATAAGACATACATTCACATTATGCATGCACACCATGCATATCGATCCTGCCGTTTTTGGGTGCAACGAAGACTTTTTTTTATTATTCCAGCGTTCAGTTAGTTGCCCAGTACTGGTTACGTTGCCATGGCGTGTTGTAGGCTGAAGCATTGACGCTAGAAGCCGACCGAAACTGAATTTCTGGTTTCGGCCGAAACCAAAACCAGACCGAAAGTTAAACATTGACTTTTGGCCGAAACCGAAGCCGAAACCGGAAGTTGAACTACACTTTCGGCCGAGACCGAAACAGAAAGGTGTATAACCAAAGTTACCGAGCACAAGATTTTTGAAATACCAGCTTTACTACCCGGCTTCGCCCGGGACTTGGATTCACCACGGCCGGCTGCCTTTGTCTCCCCAGTGGCGATGTTCACACACCACACCAGTTACTCGTTTGAGGCCGAGTCGACCTAGGGGAGGCCCAGGACCGGTTCAAATAATCGTCACCGGTGTTGGCCGTGAGCGGGAATCGAACTCGGGTCGCCGGGTTTGTAGCGCAGCGCGCTAAGCGCGACACATGCGCGGGTGACATGACAGATGTGACGTCACAGCTCGCATAGGATTGCTGAGTGCCGACTGACCGGCCGATAGGCAGAGAGATAGACGTAGCACTAGCGTTATATTCTAAAAATAGATCTTCGGTTGACGACCGAAAGTCAATATCAGTTTTGGCAGTAACCTAAAGTAAACCGAAAGTTAAAAATGTACTTTCGTCGGAAACCGAACAGATGCCGAAAGTGGCCATTTGCCAACTTTCGGTGTCGAAATTGAATTTCGGTCGGCCTCTACTTCATGCATCACCTCTGTGCGACCGACTGTCCGTTTGCCCTTCTTCTCACTCTGTTGGGATCGCAGCAACTTTAAAAGGCGATCAAATGTACAAGAGGGGTTGGTATGAAATCCTATTGATATTTGGGACTTACCTTGGAAAAACAAAACCAGGCGTGTTTTTATCAAATGATTATTCAATATAGGGCCAAAAAAAGATTGCGAATTACAGTACACTTTAAATTTTCTACACGAATGACAGGGGAGGATGGCCGCGGATAATTAAAAATCGTGTATAATCCCAAATATTCATCTTCCGTGGATCTCTATACCAAAAATCACTAAAGTATAGGGGTATAAGTTATGTTTAAGTTAAGAAAATTGAGTTGGTTAAAGAATAAAACTAAAATTGTAGAACTCACAATAGATCGATGCGCGTGCTCAATGATAACAATTTCCTGCTCCCGCGCAGACGACTCGGCCCACAAAGGGGACAGCAACAGAACTACGTCAATCAACATTAATCAGTGCAATGGAAAATGTTACTTGATTGCATTTGTAGTGGTGGTGTTGACGTGCGCCGACAGTGATGGATCACGGGGCGGCACGGGGTGCGGGGTTGGGCACGCGTTGTGGGCGTGGTGTGGACGCGCGCGCCGGGAGTGAGAGATCACGGGGCGGCGCGGTGTGAGTGGTGAGGCGCGCTGACACTGTGGGAAAACAGGATCGTAGCCAGCACCCAGTGATTGGTCAAATGGGATGGGTGCTCTCAGCGACGTCCGCAGGAGGTGTATAAAGGGTGACGCGCGAGAGCACTCGGGGTTGTTGTTAACCAGTTGAAGATCGAAGACGGAGTGGAAGAGGTAGTGCCCTGAGACCCCTAGTCCCGCTGTCCTTGTTGGGACCGGGGCCCTGTGTGGCTCGGAGGCGAGACTGTGGGGCCCGTGGTCCGACGCCCATGTGGGTCGGGACTGTGGGACCCAGAGTCGAGAGGGACACCCCGGCTGGGTGTGTTCCGAGAGGCTACGGGGCATAAGAGCCCGTGTTGGTGTAGCCAGGAGAACCCTGTGGGGTAGGCTGGTGTTAGCCACCCGTGTAGCTAAGTGGGTGTTAGTCACCCGAGTAGCTAAGTGGGTGTTAGTCACCCGAGTAGCTAAGTGGGTGTTAGTCACCCGAGTAACTAAGTGGGTGTTGGTCACCCGAGTAACTAAGTGGGTGTTAGTCGCCCGAGTAACCAAGTGGGTGTTAGTCACCCGAGTAACCAAGTGGGTGTTAGTCACCCGAGTAACTACAGTGGGTGTTAGTCACCTGTGTAACGAAGTTGGTGAATAAAAGAGTGTGCTACCCGTGAAGTCGTCTCCCGCCGAGTTACTACATTACAACTGGCGTCAGAAGTAAACCTGTCTTCAAGAAGAATGGATACTAGGAAGACTACCCGTACCCACGAGCGAGATCGGGAAGACGACGGCGTACCGGAGACACCAACCTCGGGAGGAGAGGACGAGGAGTTGCCGCCGATGCAGCACTTCGCGGCGATGGCCGACGCTCCGCTCGCCTCCGACACCAGCCTACAGGACGCACACTCCCGCCTGGCGGAGTTGCTGCTCGCCGCCGCTGCAGTTTGGGCGGAGATCTCCGTTCCAGCGGGCGGAGGGATGGCTGCGGGGTTGGAGGAGGCGGCGCGGCTGGAGGGATCCCGCCAGAAGGCGCTTCGCGCCAAAAGTTTTGAAGTTGGCGCCGTTTTTGAGGGTCCGCCATCAATTGGCGGGAAGCGCGGACACCACGTGGGCGGAGAGCTCCACTCAGAGCGGCCCGCGTCATCGGCGCGCGCCGGAGCTCTCCATTATGCGCCTGCAGACGGAGCCGACATTTTCTACAACCACAGCGGCGCGCGGGAAAATCGTTACGACGACGACCGGGTCCTCCAGCAACGATTGCCCGCGCTGTCGGCGTTCAAGGCAGACGGGGGTGACTGGGGAGCCTTCCAACGAAGGTTCCTCGCACATCAAGAAATGTCGGGGTGGTCCGACACCACTGCCCTGCGCGCGCTGCCAGCGATGCTCGACGACGACGCGCTTGCAGCCTTCACATCGGCCCCTAGGTCGTCCCGCTCAATGCTCCAGGCCACGCTACACCTAATGGCTAAAGTGTTCGGGCCGCCCTCGACCTGTCGCCACCAGTTCTACGATCGGCGAAAGGTGGTTGGAGAAACAACGCTCGCCTAACGCACGGCGCTGCTCGCCCTGGCGGACGCAGCTTTTCCCCGCATGGACAAGGAGGGGAAGGATGCCATGGTGACGGAGCAGCTGTTGGCGTTGGCTCACGGCTTGGGAGTCCCCATCAATATGGCGGACGAAATGGACATCTGCTCCCTGGGGATTGCCACGAGTATTCACGCATACGAGGTCCTCAAGCGCAAGCTGACGGTCATCTGCGCATCGGCGGGGAACGCGGCAGTGGCTGCCAAGGTCGCCGAGCCTCAGCCTGCTGCGGCTCGGGAGGAGGCCTTCACTGTATGGAGACCGGGGGAGTGGAGAACGGGAGGTCGTTCACCCACACGTTCATCCCGCAAGCTGGAGCAACCGAAACCTACGACGTCCCTCGTCGTCTGCTACAACTGCGGCCTTCGGGGTAACGTCGCAGCCGGGTGCCGGGCTCCGCGTCAGCGCGCCACGGGACCACGTCCGGACGACGACCGGGGCCACAAGTCATCGCAACTAAACCCGGCGAGTCGCGGCACCTCACACGCTCGGTCCCCATACACGGCACGTTCGGGTCGCCGCTTGGCGGTGCGGGGACCGCATATGGGTACCGGGGGTTCGGTTCGGCGAGGGGGGTTCGTACACGGCCCGAAAGCAGTCGAATGGTCCGAATTGGCCCACAGGATAGTGGCTGCGTCGGCCGGGTCGTCCGTGGTAACGGGGTTTATTGACGGGGTTGAGGTCCGGGTGCTTGTGGACACGGGTGCGTCGGCCACATCATTTCGGACCTTATTTATAACATTCTTCCCATCCAATGTCGACCCCTTCTGCCGGTGGACGTACCATTTTACGCGGCGAACGGGGGATCCCTGGGAATCATCGGCCAGATTCGGGCGACTATTTGTATTGGCGATATCAAATTGGCGGGTCCTATTTTTGTATCATCATCGCTGGCCGTTCCTTGTTTACTAGGTACGGACTTTCTGTCTAAAATGCCCATCAAAATTCTCATAGATCAAGCCTGCATTGAGCTTCCATCGGAACGGCGGGTTGCGTTTTTGACGAGCCCTACTAAAATACGCACGGTTTGTGCGACGGTGCAGGCGCTGGCAACTCAGACTGTACGGGTGCCCCCGGGATCGCAAATGTTGGTACCCCTTCGGTTGAGAAAACCCCTCGGGGTGGATGCGGGGGCACAGGGAGTTCTGTTGGGGCCGTCTAACAGAGCCAAAGGGGGCCTCGACTTAGCGGTAGCTCAGACCATGGTGAGGGGGGACAGTGAGCCGTTCGTTATGGTCCTGAATACGGGGTCGCGGCCGGCCGTGATTACACAGGGAACGGTGCTGGCTCACGCCGCGCCGCTACCCGTCGAGGAACAGCTCGTTGCTCACACGGATTTGAGTGCCGATACGCATCCTCACAGTCAGGAGGGGACAGAGTGGGTGGACTTGTTGTGTGCCGGGTCTAGTAACCTGTCCAGTGTGCAGTTGGGAGCATTGAGGGGCTTGCTACTCGAGTTTGCTGACGTGTTTAGCAGTCACAAGTACGATATTGGCTGCACAGACCTGTTGCGCCACCACATAGCTACGGGGGACGCGGCTCCTATTCGACAGAATCCCTTCCGGCTCAGCCCAGCCGAGAAGGAGCATGTGCAGTCGGCGGTTAATGACATGTTGGCGGCCGACATCATTTCGCCCTCTTCCAGTCCGTGGGGTGCTCCTATCGTCCTAGTTAAAAAACAGGACGGGTCCTTGCGGTTCTGTGTCGATTTCCGCCGCCTAAACAAAATCTCTATGGCCGATGCGTATCCGCTCCCCAGGATGGATGAGTCGCTGGACGCCTTGGCGGGAGCACAGTTTTTTTCGACGCTCGATCTGCTGTCGGGATTTTGGCAATTGCCCCTCGATAACGAATCAAAACCTAAAACCGCTTTCCGGACGCCGGGAGGCCTATTTGAATTCAACCGATTGCCCATGGGCTTACATTCCGCTCCCGCCACGTTCCAGAGGCTCATGGAATTGGTTTTGTCGGGCCTCCAATGGGACACCTGTTTGATTTACCTCGATGATATCATCGTTTTCAGCCGGACTTTTGAGGAGCACCTCCAGCGTCTGAGAGCGGTGTTCCTCAGGTTGCGTTCCGCTAAGCTTAAATTTAAACCGGCTAAATGTTTTCTGCTTCGGGAATCGGTCAGGTACTTGGGCCATATCGTTAGTCGGTCAGGGATCTCGACAGACCCTGCTAAGACGCACTGCGTCAGCTCATGGCCAACGCCAACCTCGGTCACTGAAGTCCGCAGCTTCATAGGATTCGCCTCCTATTACCGTCGTTTTGTCAAGCAGTTTGCCACCATAGCCAGGCCCCTGCACGCTTTGACGGCTAAAGGTGTGCGGTTTCACTGGGGGCCGGAAGAGGAGGCTGCGTTCTGCTCCCTTCGTGACGCCATGGTGCAGGCTCACCCCTTGTGTTACCCCGATTTCACGCAACCGTTTTTGCTCGACACGGATGCCAGTAACACGGGTATCGGGGGAGTGCTCTCACAGGTGGTCGGGGGGGTCGAACGGGTGGTCACCTACGGTAGCAGGGTTCTGTCCCCTGCGGAACAATGCTACTGTGTGACACGTCGTGAATTGCTGGCGATTGTGTTTTTTATACAGCAATTCAGGCCGTATCTTTACGGCCGTCATTTTACGGTTCGTACGGACCATGCGGCTCTCCAGTACGCTATGCGGGTGGCGCAGCCATCCGGTCAATTGTCTCGATGGTTGGAGGTCCTTCAGGACTACCAATTCACGACGATTTACCGCAAGGGATTACGCCACTCGAACGCGGATGCCTTGTCGCGGTTGCCGCCGCGCACGGAATGCGCATGTCTGCTGGGATCGGCGCGGTGTAAACCCCCTGTCGCCATCCCCGCGGAAGTTGTGCTCACCGCCACTGATACTACGGGGGTCGACGCTCCCACGGCGAGGGACTCGCTGTTAGCGTTGCCTCTCATCGAGTGGGGCCGTCTCCAAATGGCCGACAGCTCCCTACTCACGCTACGTCGGAAGGTTGACGCTCCCGAGGGGGGGGAAGCGCGGGTCGGTTCCTGGGTGTGCAGACAGGGCCTCTTGATGAAGTGGGACAACATGTCTCGGCGTCACGCGCTCGTTGTGCCATTTGCTATGCGGGGTAGGGTCGTTCTGGCTGCTCATGAACGACTCATGCATCTGGGTTTTCACAAAACGCTCGCCCTAATCCAGCGAGACTATTATTGGCCGGGGATGGGCAACGACGTGGCGAACATTCTTAAGGGATGTGTAAGGTGCGCCCAAAGGAAGCCGCCACCAGTAGCGGCTAATCCACCGCTGCAATCCATTCAGGTTTCGCGCACAAACGAATTGGTTGCGTTAGACATCTTGGGGCCCTTTCCCGCTACACCTAGGGGAAATAAGTTCCTACTGGTTGGCGTAGAGTACTTCACCCGCTGGCCCATGGCATGGCCACTCGCCAACCAGTCGGCTGCGGCAGTGGCGGACGCCTTTGTCCAAGGTTATGTTTTGGACAAGGGCGCCCCTGAACGCTTGCTGACGGACCAAGGGAAGAATTTTTCGAGCATTTTGTTGCGCGAGGTGTGCGACCTGTTGGGTACAAAGAAAGTGCGTACCTCCCCGTACCACCCGCAGACTGACGGAATGGTTGAACGTCTGAACAGGACGATTACGTCTATGCTGTGCCAACAGGTCTGCGACGATCAGGTTGATTGGGACTTACAGGTACCGGGGGTGCTCGCGGCCTATCGAATGGCCCCTCATGCGGCGACGGGGTTTTCCCCATTTTTTCTTATGTATGGGCGGGAGGCCGATCCGGCCATGGACGTCCAACTGGGGATTTCCCAGCCACATGCAAAATCTAAATTGGCAGACCACATCAAGTTTAATATCGCCAAATTGGCTGAAGCGCGAAAGGCTGCGAGATTGAATTCGCAGTCTCGGCAGATCGCGAACGAGAGATTGCATGGACGGAGGGTATATATGCATGATTGGAAACCAGGCGATAAGGCCTGGCTGCATTGTCCACATGCACCATTGGCTACGTCCCCCAAATTGTTGAGACCATGGAGGGGACCGGTGGAAATTGTGCGGGTTGCACGACCCCAGAGTATACAGATTAAATGGGAAAAACGCCGTTGGTACGTGCACCCCTCCCGACTGAAACCCTACGCGGCACCGCGTGACCCCGTTTTGTGCCGTAACGACCGAGCGTGTGATGTGACCGTCGACTCGGGGAGGGATGTGTCGCAGGCTGATCCTCACGTGTCTCCACCTGACCCACCCCCAGGTGTCTCGGGCCTGACGGCGGTTGACCGTCAGGAACCGGAACCCCGCGGCACGCGCGGATCCCCGATGCCTGGCCCGTGCCTTCCTGAACTGCCGGCACCACCGGACGGTCAACCGCGTCTGGTGCCGTACGACGGACCGGCAAGGCGGACTCGGGCTAGGACACAACACTTTTCATGAGAAGAAAAAAAATAATAAAAATTTTTAAACCCGGGCTCACCGCCGTGTTCCTCCTCTGCCGGGGTAATGTCCCGTTCAAGGGACGCTCGGGAAGAAGGGGACGCTGCACGAGTCAGAAGAAAGAAAAACAAAAGAAAAAATGTTGGCATACACATTTATTGTTGTCACTCGCCGGATTGTACATATTGTTCTGTTGTTGTGGTGGCATTGCTGATTTTTGCGGATGGCGGTGTTCGTGTTGTGTTATGTTGTTATGTTGTTGTTGTGTTACGGGGCACACATGGGGGGGTAGGGGGTGTTGTATATTTTTTTAGCAGCCGGGTCGGCTGCGAGCTATGTGGTAGGGGGTGATGTAGTGGTGGTGTTGACGTGCGCCGACAGTGATGGATCACGGGCCGGCACGGGGTGCGGGGTTGGGCACGCGTTGTGGGCGTGGTGTGGACGCGCGCGCCGGGAGTGAGAGATCACGGGGCGGCGCGGCGTGAGTGGTGAGGCGCGCTGAAACTGTGGGAAAACAGGATCGTAGCCAGCGCCCAGTGATTGGTCAAATGGGATGGGTGCTCTCAGCGACGTCCGCAGGAGGTGTATAAAGGGTGACGCGCGAGAGCACTCGGGGTTGTTGTTAACCAGTTGAAGATCGAAGACGGAGTGGAAGAGGTAGTGCCCTGAGACCCCTAGTCCCGCTGTCCTTGTTGGGACCGGGGCCCTGTGTGGCTCGGAGGCGAGACTGTGGGGCCCGTGGTCCGACGCCCATGTGGGTCGGGACTGTGGGACCCAGAGTCGAGAGGGACACCCCGGCTGGGTGTGTTCCGAGAGGCTACGGGGCGTAAGAGCCCGTGTTGGTGTAGCAAGGAGAACCCTGTGGGGTAGGCTGGTGTTAGCCACCCGTGTAGCTAAGTGGGTGTTAGTCACCCGAGTAGCTAAGTGGGTGTTAGTCACCCGAGTAGCTAAGTGGGTGTTAGTCACCCGAGTAACTAAGTGGGTGTTAGTCACCCGAGTAACCAAGTGGGTGTTAGTCACCCGAGTAACTACAGTGGGTGTTAGTCACCTGTGTAACGAAGTTGGTGAATAAAAGAGTGTGCTACCCGTGAAGTCGTCTCCCGCCGAGTTACTACATTACACATTTACTGATCTGACCGAGGTGGTGACACGTGACTGTAAACTCATGGGGCTGAGAGGTGGCAGTATAGAAAGTTGGGGCACGTGACTTGTCTGTGCGGCCCTGTGAATGTTGTCCCCTTGTGCTCGTGGGCTTTCGCTCATTACTCAGTGCTGCAAAGCAGTAGCAATGGGAGCCAAGTACAGTAGACTCGATTATTCGCACTAATTATGGGAGGATGGCTGCGGATTACGGTAATTGCACTAAGACCCATATAATCATACACAGACACACAGCCTCACACAGACACCCATTGACTCACACATAAACCCATAGGCTCACGCAGGGACAATATACTTGCACAATGACCCATAGAATCTCACACAGACACACAGCCTCATACAGACACCCATTGACTCACACAGATACCCATAGACTCAGACAGATACCCATAGACTCACACAGAAACAATATACTTGCACAAAGACCCATGGACACACAGAGACCCAAAGACACACACAGATACAATAGACTCACAAAGGGACAATATACTTGCACAAAGACCCATAGACTCACACATAAACCCATAGACTCACACAGAGACCCATAGACTAACACAGCGACCCATAGACTCACACAGAGACCCATAGACTCACACAGAGACACATAGACACACACAGACCCATAGACTCACACAGGGACAATATACTTGCTCAATGACCCATAGAATCACACAGAGACCCATACACTCACACAGAAACAATATACTTGCACAAAGACCCATGGACACACAGAGACCCAAAGACACACACAGATACAATAGACTCACAAAGGGACAATATACTTGCACAAAGACCCATAGACTCACACATAAACCCATAGACTCACACAGAGACCCATAGACTAACACAGCGACCCATAGACTCACACAGAGACCCATAGACTCACACAGAGACACATAGACACACACAGACCCATAGACTCACACAGGGACAATATACTTGCTCAATGACCCATAGAATCACACAGAGACCCATACACTCACACAGAAACAATATACTTGCACAAAGACCCATGGACACACAGAGACCCAAAGACACACACAGATACAATAGACTCACAAAGGGACAATATACTTGCACAAAGACCCATAGACTCACACATAAACCCATAGACTCACACAGAGACCCATAGACTAACACAGCGACCCATAGACTCACACAGAGACCCATAGACTCACACAGAGACACATAGACACACACAAACCCATAGACTCACACAGGGACAATATACTTGCTCAATGACCCATAGAATCACACAGAGACCCATACACTCACACAGAGACCCATACACCCACACAGAGACCCATACACCCACACAGGGACAATATACTTGCACAAAGACCCATAGACACCGAGACCCAATGACACACTCACTGCGGCGGCGGCCCAGTGGGTTCCTCGGGGGGGTGTGGTGTCGCGCTCGGGGCCCTCGTCGATGGATCGCCGGGACGCCAGGGGAGCCGGGCGACGGGCCGACATGGCGTGTTACCGCTGCGGACGTCTCGGACATTTCGCGTGTGACTGCCGGAGTCGCCCTCGTCCACCTCTTCGCCCGGAGTCCCCGACCAGGGACGCGCCATCGACGTCGGACGGTGACCCGTGTCAGGCAAGTCGGTATGCATCAGACACCCGGCAAGGCCTGTCATCTCATTCATCGTCGTCGGAGTGCGTTCCGGGGGCCTGTTCTAACGGGGGGACTCTAAGTGATCCGCGTCGGACGATGACACAGTAGCGGAAACTGGCTCGCAGAGTCGTTGCAGCCACTACTGGGTCTTCGACCGTGCTGGGCTCTATACAGGGGATTGACGTGCAGATTTTAGTCGATTCAGGCGCGTCCGCCACTATCATCTCGGACGTTATATTCCATCTCCTATCCATTCCGCCGTCGCGGATACGTCCGGTTTTCGATTCGTGTGTTGCTGCTAACGGGGGGAGTATGGGCATCGTGGGTCAGGTGGAAGCACACATTTCCATTGGGGATGTGTCTGCTTCGGGGACGGTGTTGATCTCCAGGTCCCTCGCTGTGCCTTGCTTATTGGGGACCGATTTCCTGGCGAAGATGCCGATTCAGATAAGGGTCGATCAGGGTTGCATTGAGTTACCGGCGGGCCATAAGATTTTCTTTTTTCATCGCCGTGGGGTCGGTCCACCCCGGACGTCCAGGTGCAGGCGCTGTCCGACATATCGGTCGACATTCCGCCGGGCTCGCAGATGCTCATTCCGCTGCGCTATCGGAAGCCCGTGCCTGGGGTTGAGGGGGCGGCGGATGTGTTGTTGTCGCCGTCCAAATCTGTTACGGGCGGCCTGGCACTGCTCACAGCCCGGACGATTGTTCGGCCGGGTCAGCCTCCGTTTTTGCAAGTGTTAAACGGAGGCGCAGACAATGTTGTGGTTCTGGCCGGTACGGTCCTGGCCCATGCCAGGACCGCTTTCACGGCCCATGATGATCCGGATCGCCAGGGTCTTGTGGCGGGGGTTTCGGCCTCTACGTCGCAGGACGATCGATGGATCGCCGGGTTGTCAGGAAAACGCGTCCCTGACTACGTACCAGCGGTTCGCGCTTCGCGCGCTGCTGTCCAAATATTCCGACGTCTTTAGCAAAGATGATTTCAATCTGGGACGCACCTCGCTGCTCTCCCATCACATTGATACCGGGGATGCTAGTCCCATTCGGATGAATCCGCATCGGTTGAGCCCAGCAGAGAGGGATCATGTCCGCGGCGCAGTAGATGATATGCTGGCCGCCGACATTATCTCTCCGTCCAACAGCCCATGGGGCGCTCCGGTGGTTCTGGTAAAGAAAAAGGATGATAGCCTGCGATTTTGTATTGATTTTCGGAGGTTAAACAAAGTGTCGGTTGCAGACGCTTACCCCCTGCCGCGTATGGATGATTCCCTCGATGCCTTGTCTGGGGCGACATTTTTTTCGACTCTTGACCTCTCTTCGGGGTTCTGGCAGCTCCCCCTGAACGAATCATCGAGGGAAAAGACGGCTTTCCGTACGCCGCAGGGCCTGTTTCAGTAGCCCCTGCTATGTTCCAAAGGTTGATGGAACTCGTGTTGACCGGCCTGCAGTGGGACACGTGCCTGATATATTTGGACGACGTTATTGTTTTCAGCCGCACGTTTGAGGAGCATCTTCAGAGATTGGATGCTGTTTTTGCTAGGGTACGTTCCGCCAATTTGAAATTTAAGCCCAAGAAGTGTCACCTTTTGCAACACTCCGTGCGCTATTTGGGTCACATTGTTAGCCCTGATGGTGTGGCCAAGGACCCGGACAAAACGGCTTGCGTTCGGGACTGGCCGACTCCGGCCACGGTGGGAGACGTACGTCGATTTGTCAGGTTCGCTTCCTATTATCGCAGATTCGTTCCGAATTTTGCTACGATCGCTAGGCCGCTGCACCTCCTTACGGCTAAGAACCTAAGGTTCAGATGGGGGCCGGCGGAGGAGGTGGCGTTTCACGGCCTACGCGATCACTTGGCATCAGCGCCAACGCTGGATTACCCTGATTTCACTCTGCCTTTTATTTTGGATACCGACGCTAGTGACACGGGTATTGGCGCCATCCTATCGCAGTGTAAAGGTGGCGTCGAGCGCGTTGTGGCTTACGGGAGCCGCGTTCTCTCTCTGGCGGAGACCCGCTATTGCG
Organism: Lampetra planeri; assembly: GCF_965212315.1. Lineage (NCBI taxonomy): Eukaryota > Metazoa > Chordata > Hyperoartia > Petromyzontiformes > Petromyzontidae > Lampetra > Lampetra planeri. Next base: position 1,804,307 of record NC_136154.1, on the reverse strand, counting down.
TCACCCGGCGGGAATTGTTAGCTATTGTGCATTTTGTCCGACAATACCGCCCGTATTTGTATGGCCGGAAATTCATTGTGCGCACGGACCATGCGGCTTTGCAATACTCCCTGAAAGTTGACCAGCCATCTGGCCAGCTGGCACGATGGCTGAAAACTTTGCAGGAGTTCTCGTTTGATGTTCAATACCGTAAGGGCTCGCGTCATGCTAATGCGGACGCACTCTCCCGACTGCCGCAGGGGTCCACCTGCGCGTGTGCCTCTGGCACGAATAGGTGCACGCAGATTCCACAGCCCCCGCAGCCTGTCGTGTCCGCTGTGGAGATGCCCGCGGCTTCCACGTGTCCGGAACCGGCCGACGGGGTTTTGAATTTGCCGCGTTCCGTGTGGGTTCGTGAACAATTGCTCGATGACTCGCTTGGGGCCTTGCGGAGTCAGGCTGCGAAGTCGAAGGGGTATCCGTCATCTGATGGGATGCCGGGAGCAGCTCTCCGTGACGGGTTGTTGATGTGGAGGGAGGGCTTGCAGGGTCGCTGGCGCCTTGTTGTGCAGTCGTCGTTGCGATACGAGTTGATTCGGATTCTGCATGCTGAGAAGTTGTTACATCTCGGGGTGCAGAAAACCTTGTTGACGTTGCAACGTGATTATTTTTGGCACGGCATGACGACTGACGTCGTCGGGCATATTCGGGCGTGCTCCGACTGTGCCCGGCGGAAGCCGCCCAAACAACCGTATGTTCCCCCAGTGCAGTCGATTAAAGTGACGCGGGTTAACGAGTTGGTGGCGTTGGACATTCTGGGGCCCTTTCCCCCGTCCGCTCGGGGGAACAAATTTTTGTTGGTCGGGGTCGAATATCTTTCGCGATGGCCAATGGCTTGGCCTTTGCCCGACCAGTCGGCGTCGTCTATCACGGAGGCATTCCTGTTCGGGTACGTGATGGACAATGGGGCGCCGGAAAGGCTGCTTACAGACCAAGGGCGAAATTTTTCTTCAAACCTATTGCGGGATGTGTGCGACGCACTGGGAACTAAGAAAGTTCGGACCTCTCCCTACCATCCACAAACTGATGGGATGGTTGAACGGTTGAACCGGACCCTGTCGGCCATGATCTGCCATACGGTTAGCGAGAAGCAGGGCGATTGGGATTTGCATATCCCGGGAGTGCTCTCCACTTACCGGATGGCACCACATGCGTCGACGGGGTATTCACCTTTCTTTTTGATGTACGGTCGCGAGAATGTGCCGCCTGTGGAGGTGCAACTTGGCACGCGGGCAAAGGGTCCTGTTAAACCCTTCCTGGAGTATATTCAAGAATCCGTTTGGCACGTGGCAGAGGCGCGGGACGCGGCCCGATTGGCTACGGCCAAGACCCAGGCCCGGAACGAACGGTGCGCCCGGCGATCTCATTGTGGGTCCCCTTGGCGAGTGGGGGACATGGCCTGGCTCCACTGCCCACAGGTGCCGGTGGGGACCTCCCCTAAGTTGCACAAACCCTGGCAAGGGCCGGTGGTGCTGATTGAGGTCCCTAGCCCACAGTCCGCACGCGTTCGGGTCGGGTCGCGACGTTGGTACGTTCACACGTCCCGATTGAAACCCTACGTTGCCCCGCGTGTCGATGCGTCATCTCCTAACATTGCCTTGCCGGTGTCTGTCGTGTCCGACGCACCACTGCCCTTTCCTGTTCAACCTGCAAGCGCACCTGTCGTGCCTCCTGTAGACGGGCCGGCGGTGATCCTGCCGAAAAAAAGGATTTCTGCACTGGGTGGGCGTACCACGGCGACGGGGGCACCTGCTCCCGCTGCCCCTCCAATCCCGCCGAGTTTGCAGTTGCAGGGGGCCCCGATTACGGACCTCTCTGGTGAACGGGGTGCTGGGAAGGACAGGCCTCCACCAGCGGCGGATGATTCCGTTTCCGCCGCTCCTCAAACCCTGTCGGGACTGCGATCTCCGAGGGCGCCGCTTCTCGTGAAGGACGGGCCGGCGACCCGCACTTGTTCCAGATCCCTTCCCTTTCGTTGATTGTGTTCGTCGTTATTGTGCTCTCCGTTGTGTCGGTTGTTATTCCTGAATGTATTGCCGTCGCTCGCATTATTTTATCCTGGTTGAGCCGGGACGGCTGGTCTTTTACATCAGGGGGGGGGGGGTCATGTAATGCGAGCATAAACGGGGTTCGCTGCTGGGCTCTGGCCCAATCATATGGCCCGGGGTATTGGGGGGCGGAGCCCAGTATGGGGGGCGTAGGGGAGGGCCCGCCGTTCACCTCGGGTCCAATCGGAAGCGAGGTGAATGGGGGTGGAGCCAGCAGGGCGCTATGGGAAGGCCGGATCTGACAATCCGGAAGGGGAGGAGTCAGGATCACATGGTAAAGGGGATATAGGTGGGAGCCCGGAAGGGCTCCGGGTCAGTTGCTGGAGTGAAGAAGCTGAGCCACGTTGGGTGGCCAGAGGGGATCCGCACCATCAGCCACGTGGCTGGAGGAGCTTCGGCACACCGTCGGCCAGCGGTGTGCGAAGTGGGGGAGCGGAAGAGCTGACGAGGAAGCGCGTGCGGGGCGCGCGCGAGGAGACGCTGGTCTGCTGTCAGGACCAGCGGGGTGCGAGAAGGAAGCTTAATTAAAGAGAAACGGAGACCAGTGTGTGACGAAGTCTTTTATTACACAAAGACTATACTTGCCCAAGGACCCATAGAATCACAGGAAGACACATTGGCAAACACAGAGACACAGACTCACACAGAGACCTATAGACTCACACAAATACCTATCGAAACACACAGAGACAATATACTTGCATTAAGACCCATAGAATCACACACAGCCTCACACAGACACCCATTGACTCACACAGAAACCCAAAGACTCACTCAGGGACAATATACTTGCAAATAGACCCATAGAATCACACACAGCCTCACACAGACACCCATTGACTCACACAGAGACCCATAGACTCACAGAAACAATATACTTTCACAAAGACCCATTGAATCACGCAGAGATACATAGACATACATAGACTCATAGATTCACACAGGGACAATATACTTGCACAATGCGCCATATAATCATACAGAGACCCAAAGACACACAGAGACACGTACTCGCACAAATACCCATAGACATACACAGAGACCCATAAACTCACACAAAGACCCATAGCCTCACACAGAAACAATATACTTTCACAAAAACCCATTGAATAACACAGAGACACAAATACACACACAGACCCATGGACCCACACGGACAATATACTTGCACAAAGACCCATTGAATCACAGAGACACATAGACATACATAGACTAATAGATTCACACAGGGACAATATACTTGCACAAAGACCCATATAATCACATAGAGACCCATAGACTCACACAGAGACCAATAAACTCACACAAAGACAATATACTTGCACTAAGACCCATAGACTCACACACAGACACACAGCCTCACACAGACACCAATTGACTCACACAGAAACCCAAAGAGTCACTCACTGGGACAATATACTTGCAAATAGACCCATAAAATCTCACACAGACACACAGCCTCACACAGACACCTATTGACTCACACAGAGACCCATAGACTCACAGAAACAATATACTTTCACAAAAAACCCATTGACTCGCACAGAAACCCATAGCCTCACACAGAAACAATATACTTTCACAAAAAACCCATTGAATCACACAGACACATAGACATACACACAGACCCATAGACTCACACAGGGACAATTTACTTGCACAATGTCCCATAGCATCACACAGACACATAGACACACACAGAGACCCATAGACTCGCACAGGGACAAATTACTTGCACTTTTCAAATGTACTGCCACCACCTCCTCTTGGTTGCCCGTCTCATCAACATATATTCCATCCTTACATTTCTATTAGGCTGCGGAATTATACGTGAGGTAAGCCATGTTTCAGACAGACAGAAGATGTCTGGATAAAGATGATTGAATTAAATCCTGAATTGCTCAAATTTTGCTTTCTGGCCTCTAATATTGATGTGGGCAATGCCAAGACCCTGTCGGTATTTTAAATCTATTGAGTTACATGGTGAGTGATGGGGAAGGTGTGGCACTAATGCGACCAGGATTGATTTGAACACCCAACATTATCAACAATATAAACATTGATTGTTTTAGAATGTATTTTCTACTAGAGTGCCGTCCTAAATGGCGTTTTCTGGCATATAGAGAGGCATGTTTGTAATTCATATTTAAGCTTCATGTAACAGGAGGTTACGTATGAAACGAATATCATGAATTGTAGAATATTGAAGACTACAAGAACAAAATGAACATAATATAGGAGATGCATTGTTTGAGAAAGTATGTGGGTTTATTGTGTCTGATGAATGAGGTCACATTGTCAGATAGTTTGATGGGTTGGCTGACAATGGGGTAAAAAGACAGCTGATTTACTGGGTGGGAGACCAGCAGCAGTCTGCTCTACCGGTCTTAAACAGCCCAGTAGCAGCACATACAGCAGCCAGGGGAGGACCTCTTTCGAGTGGGAGCTCATCCCAGCGTCTTGACCGCGATCTGACAGCTGAGCTCGGGTGGGTTGAAGATGCGCATGAGGTCCACAAGCTGGTGGAGCGGCACGCCGCCCATGCAGCTGCTGCTGGAGAAGTGGATGCGCATCTTGGCCGTCAGCTGCTCGGCCTCACTGCGCGTGCGACCCAACAGCGCCTCCACGCTGAAGCCATTGGTGAGCAGCAGTGACACGAGCAGCCGGGCCGTGAGCCCCATGTTGAACACCCCCCACAGCTCCTCATCCTGGTCCCAAGCTTGAGTCTCTCCCAGGGGTCCCAGGTGATGGTGATGACTGGTGGTGCTGGTTACTCTGATTGGTGGTGACTGGTGGGGGTGATTGGTATTGAAGATGACTGGTGGTGATAGTGACTTCGTGGTGACTGATGGTTACTATTGATGGTGGTGGCTGATGGTTGTGCTAGCTGTAGTGTAGAGGTTAACACGCTGTGCTACAAATGTATCGATCCGAATTCGATTTCTGCTCATGGCCAACGACAGTGACGATTATCTGAACTGTTCCTGGGCCCCCCCGACGTCGACTTAGCCTCCAATGAGTACGTGGTGTGGTGTGTAAAGATTTCCACTGGGGAGAAAAATGCGACCAGGCGTGTTGCTGGCCACCCAACGTCGTGTACTGTGCCGGCAGTAATAGGTGATCACTAACAGCACTTGCCTCAACAGTCTGTTAGTTAAGTATATACGGGGGATCTTTTTTTTTATATGATGATGAGCATGATGGTGGTGATGTCTAATAGTGCTCCAGTGTGATGATGGTGATGACTGTAACATACAGTGATTGAGATGATGACGCAATGGTGGTGGTAATGGTTGCTGGTGACTGATGATTGTTGCTGTTGTGATGGGCCTGTCTCCTTGTCACACTCACCTCTCTACTCAAACTTACTCACCTGGGTCTGTCTCCTTATCACACTCAACTTTACTTACACTCCTGTCTCTACCCATACTCATCTGGATCTGTCTCTGTCACACTCACCTCTCTACCAAGCTCACTCACCTGGGTCTGTCTCACTGTCACACTCACCTCTCTACCTACACTAACTCACCTGGGTCTGTCTCACTGTCACACTCACCTCTCTACCACACTCACTCACCTGGGTCTGTCTCACTGTCACACTCACCTCTCTACCCACACTCACTCACCTGGGTCTGTCTCACTGTCACACCTCTCTACCACACTCACTCACCTGGGTCTGTCTCACTGTCACACTCACCTCTCTACCACACTCATTCACCTGGGTTTGTCTCACTGTCACACTCACCTTTCTACCCACACTCACTCACCTGGGTCTGTCTCACTGTCACACTCACCTCTCTACCCACACTCACTCACCTGGGTCTGTCTCACTGTCACACCTCTCTACCACACTCACTCACCTGGGTCTGTCTCACTGTCATACTCACCTCTCTACCTACACTCACTCACCTGGGTCTGTCTCACTGTCACACTCACCTCTCTACCCACACTCACTCACCTGGGTCTGTCTCACTGTCACATTCACCTCTCTACCCACACTCACTCACCTGGGTCTGTCTCACTGTTACACTCACCTCTCTACCACACTCACTCACCTGGGTCTGTCTCACTGTCACACTCACCTCTCTACCACACTCACTCACCTGGGTTTGTCTCACTGTCACACTCACCTCTCTACTCACACTCACTCACCTGGGTCTGTCTCACTGTCATACTCACCTCTCTACCATATGCACTCAACTTGGGTATGTGTCCTTGTCACACTCACCTCTACTTACACTCCTGTCTCTACCCACACTCATCTGGATCTGTCTTACTGTCACACTCACCTCTCTACCCACACTCATCCGGGTCTGTCTCACAGTTGCTGCTCATCCTCCCGTCATCAACACTGAAGTATTTTCGAACAATACGCGGTTCAACCCGAAAGCACTTCAGAGAGCTACACGACTCAAACCTCAGGCCCTACAGTCCTGTGATGCGTCTTATTTTCATCTTTCTTTCTTTTTTCTTTCTTTTTTTCTTTTATATAAAGGTCACCGCGCGCTCGCGCTTGCGGGGGATTTGGCTCTATTGTTTCCATCGCTCACGTCACGCTATTTCCTCATACGTAGTACTGCCATACTGATAGCTGTGCCATCATCGGGAATTGCTGTGCCCGTCAATGTGTGTGTCTTTGAGTCCATATGTGTGTGCGTGTACAGCCATGCGTGTCTTTAACTCCATGTGTGTGTCTGTCATTTTCTAATGGACAACGCCCCGTGTGTGTGTATGTCAAAGTGTTTATGTGTGTTTGTCAGTCCAAGTGTGCATGTCAGTCCATTTGTGTGCGTGTAAGTCCATGTGTGTGTGTAAGTACATGTGTGTTTACGTCAATGTGTGTGTGACTCCATGTGTGTGTATCTCAAGTGCATGTCGATGTGTGTGTGAGTCCATATGTGTGTGTGTGCCTGTAAGTCGATGTGTTTGTGTGTGTGAGTCGAAATGTGTGTGTGTGTCTCAGTCCATGTGCGTGCATGCCTCCATGTTAGTGTAACTCCATTTATTTGCGTGTCTGTAGGTCCATGTGTGCATCTTAGTCTATGTGTGTGCTTTATTGACCTGCTCAAGGCCTATAATACCATCGGTAGGCCTGGCCTCTGGGTTGCTCTTCGTGCTTTCCGAGTTCCTGACCCACTGATTACCATCCTTAAGGACCTTCATGATGGTGAGCGGCCCCGCGTCTAACTACGTGGCCGTGAGTCAGAGCCATTTCCTTTACACCTTGGGGTGCAACAGGGATGTCCTCTGGCTCCCACATTATTTTACATATATTTGGACCACGTAGTTCGTCAAGCCTTCAATGCCTGTACCGGAAGAATTCCCATCTGCTACAGATACAATGGGAGGCTGATCGATGCCCGGGTGCGGTCAAGGGATGGCACCCTATTGCTCAACCACGTTATGTATGCCGATGATCTGCTAATTGCTACTAACTCGGAGGAAGAGTTCGAGGTGCTGCTGCTGAACCTGGAGCTTGCCACCAAGAGGTGGGGGCCTTACCATCAGCCCCACCAAAACTAAGCACCTGCCTGGCTATTTTGTACCATCGGACACTCCACCCCCACAACTCCCAATTGGTGATGGGGCAGTTGTGGAGACAGTGGAGAGTTTCCTATACCTTGCCAGTGTGCTAATGACCTGCTCCGGTTTAACAGCAAAGGTCTCACTCCGAATCAGTCGAGCTGCATTATCTTTTCATTGGCTGCGTAACGCTGTGTGGAAGCTACCTGGTCTATCACTCCATACGAAGCTTAAAGTCTTCTTGGCCACGGTCATTCCCTCCCTTCTCCACGCTTGCGAAACTTGGACCCCCCCTAATGGAACATCTTCGCCAGTTAGAAACATTTAGGATGGCCTGCCTACGATCCATTCTGGATTTAACCAGGCTGCATTGTGTGAGGAGCTCACAAATCCTTGAAAGATGTGGACAAAGTCCCATCGGTGACCTCTGGCAGGCAAGGCTGCGTTTCCTGAGTCATGTAGCCTGCATGGCCAGCCACCGCATGCCTAAACAGCTTTTGTTCGGCCGGATCAAGGGGGCTAAACGGGCGCGGCTGGAGAAGACATGGAGTGATGTGCTACAGGAGGACTTGGAGCTGAGTCCACTTGCGGATAACTGGTACCAACCGTGTCAAGATCGGCCTCTGTGGAGGAGGCTCCTGAAGGACGCTACTGGCCAGTTGGAGGCAGTCTCCCTCCAACAACAACGGAGGGCGGAAGAGTGACGCTCACAACAACGAGCGAAGCGCCGGGTGCCTAAAGCACAGAAAGTTGCTACAGTAGGGGCCACAGGTGGTGCATCAGCCAGTCGTCTCAGTCAGTCGACCTGTGCCATCTAGGTTTGCCCCGTGACCTCCTGCCAGCGGGCGTTCGACACTTCACGTGGCCTCAAGGTGCACATAGCCTGGCACAAGCGTTGTTGTGACGTCACCGCCACTTAGTGGCGAATGACGGTTGTTGTTCAGTCTATGTATATGTAGGACTTGGAATATGCCGCGCCACGCGTTCTGTGGGTCTGTTGCTATGCAAGCGAGCAGTGTACAGTAGGGGGTATTTGAGGACGAGGTTGTTGTTGTCGGGCATTAGGAGGACGTCGTTAAGATGGGTGACAGGTGTTAGGGGTAACCGAGGACACAGGCCGGTGATTGGCTAAGAGGGTGAGTGCTTAATGACTGGCGTCGCTCAGGCGGGAATAACAAGGCCACGTGAGGCTGGGGGCGAGGGGTAAAGCGTGGGGTGAGATAATTAATAGGGACTAATTGATACGGGGATAAAAGGCACAGCGCAAGAGAGACGGGAGTCTTGGTTAGAGCTGGAGTCTGGATAGGAGTTGGAGTGATGGTGCCCCGGGATAGCGAGGAGCAGGAGTAAGTGGAGAAGATACGATAACGGTAGCAGTGGAGAGAGATAGGACAGAGTACGGTAGTAAGAGAACGTAGAGTGAGTGGTAGCAGTGGTAGCAGTGCATCGGAGAGATACAGAGTAGGGTAGCAGCGGAGTGACGGACTCTGGGAAAGCAGGAGAAAGAATGGAGAGACATAGAGCGCCGTTGATGGCGGATGGCGTGACGGAGCGAACGGGGAGACACGGAGCGGTGATGAGGAGAAGGTGTGGACTCTAAAGAGCAAATAAACGGAACGAGAAAGACAACCCAAGTACGAGTGTAACTCTGTGTGTGTGTATCAATGGATTTGCGTGTGTAACTACATGTGTGTCTGCCTTTTTCGCCCGGGCAACGCCGGGTACTAACCGCTAGTTATCCATATTATGTGTGGCAAAGGCATGTGGCAGACTGAAAAATGAAACACAAGGCCGTCCATACAGGGTGTTAGGCCTGGGGCAAATCACAGTGCGGGCCCCCCGACGCCTTCAAACTCAACCGGAAGTATTACATCTGACTCCTCCATGACATTAAAGTGCAGGGCCCCCCCAATGCTCGCGTACACATTGCAGACCTAGTAAATCCATGGTTTGATGTGGACCTCCCCACGCCGTGCAGGTCGAAGAGGTTAGTTGACTGAATGTCGCCATGTCGCTCCGTGCGGGATGGGGAGGGAAGCTGCTGCCTCGGGACCAGTTTAGACATTGCTCATCTCTGATGTTGACCTTGGCCAAGAATCCAACGTCGATTTGCTGGGTTCACAAGGTGGCGTGCTAACCGCTCGCTGTACAGGAGCTCAATAGTCCTGTGTTGCATCACAGGACCAATGAGAGATGGTGATGACTCGGAGGCCTTTATTCAGCAGATGATGGTTGATGAAGATGATGATGGCAAAGTTAACTTATTTCACCAGCTACTGAACATTAACCCCCTGTGTGTTTGTGTAATGTAGTAACTCGGCGGGAGACGACTTCACGGGTAGCACACTCTTTTATTTCACCAACTATAGTTACACGGGTGACTAACACCAGCTATAGTTACTCGGGTGACCAACACCCACTTAGTTACACGGGTGGCTAACACCAGCCTAACCCACACGGTTCTCCTGGCTACACCAACACGGGCTCTTACGCCCCGTAGCCTCTCGGAACACACCCAGCCGGGGTGTCCGTCTCGACTCTGGGTCCCACAGTCCCGACCCACATGGGCGTCGGACCACGGGTCCCACAGTCTCGCCTTCGAGCCACACAGGGCCCCGGTCCTGACAAGGACAGCGGGACTAGGGGTCTCAGGGCACTACTTCTTCAACTCCGTCTTCAATCTTCAACTGGTTAACAACCCCGAGTGCTCCCGCGCGTCCTCCTTTATGTCCATCCTGCGGACGTCGCTTAGAGCACCCATCCCATTTGACCAATCACTGCGCGCTGCCCACGATCCTCTTTCTCACCTCCTGTCAGCGCGCACAATCCCACACGCCACGCCGCCCCGTACTCACTCACTCCCGGCGCGCGCGTCCACACCACGCCCACATGCGTGCCCAACCCCGCACCCCGCGCCGCCCCGTGATCCATCACTGTCGGCGCATGTCAACACCACCACTACATCACCCCCTACCACATAGCTCGCAGCCGACCCGGCTGCTATAAAAATGTATTACTCCCCCCCCCCCCCTATGTGTGCCCCGTAACACAACAACAATCACAACAACACAACAAGAACACCCCCATTCGCAAAAATCAGCACATGCCACTGCAACAACAAGAACAATATGTACAATCCGGCGAGTGACAACAATAAATGTGTATGCAAGAAAAAAAAATTTCTGACTCGTGCAGCGTCCCATTCTTTCAAAGCGCCCCTTGAACGGGACATTACCCCGGCGGAGGGGGAACGCGGCGGCGAGCTCGGGTTTGATTTTTTTTTGTCATGAAAAGTGTTGTGTCCTAGCACGAGTCCGCCTTGCCAGTCCGTCGTACGGCACCCGACGCGGTTGACCGTCCGGTGGTGCCGGCAGTCCAGGAAGGCACGGGCCAGGCATCGGAGATCCGCGCGTGCCGCGGGGTTCTGGTTCCCGACGGTCAACAGCCGTCAGGTCCGAGACACCTGGGGGTGGGTCAGGTGGAGACACGTGAGGATCAGCCTGCGACACATCCCTCCCCGAGTCGATGGCCACATCACACGCTCGGTCGCCACGGCACAAAGTGGGGTCACGCGGTGCCGCGAAGGGTTTCAGTCGGGAGGGGTGTACATACCAACGGCGTTTTTCCCATTTAATCTGTATACTCTGGGTTCGTGCAACACGCACAATTTCCACCGGTCCCCTCCATGGTCTCAACAATTTAGGGGACGTAGCCAACGGTGTATGTGGACAATGCAGCCAGGCCTTATCGCCTGGTTTCCAATCGTGCGTATGCACCCTTCGTCCATGCAATCTTTCGTTCGCGATCTGCCGAGACCGCAAATTCAATCTCGCAGCCTCTCGCGCTTCAGCCAGTTTGGCGATATTAAATTTGATGTGGTCTGCCAATTTAGATTTTTCGCGTGGCTGGGAAATCCCCAGTTGGACGTCCATGGCCGGATCGGCCTCCCGCCCATACATGAGAAAAAATGGGGAAAACCCCGTCGCCGCATGAGGGGCCATTCGATAGGCCGCGAGTACCCCAGGTCCCTGTAAGTCCCAATCAACCTGATCGTTGCAGACCTGTTGGCACAGCATAGAAGTAATCGTCCTGTTCAGACGTTCAACCATACCGTCAGTCTGCGGGTGGTACGGGGAGGTACGCACTTTCTTTGTACCCAACAGGTCGCACACCTCGCGCAACAAAACGCTCGAAAAAATTTTCCCTTGGTCCGTCAGCAAGCGTTCGGGGGCGCCCTTGTCCAAAACATAGCCCTGGACAAAGGCGTCCGCCACTGCCGCAGCCGACTGGTTGGCGAGTGGCCATGCCATAGGCCAACGGGTGAAGTACTCTACGCCAACCAGCAGGTACTTATTACCCCTAGGTGTAGCGGGAAAAGGCCCCAAGATGTCGAGCGCAACCAGTTCGTTTGTGCGTGAAACCTGAATGGATTGCAGCGGTGGATTAGCCACTATTGGTGGCGGTTTTCTTTGGGCGCACCCTACACATCCCTTAAGGATGTTCGCCACGTCGTTGCCCATCCCCGGCCAATAATAGTCTCGCTGGATTAGGGCAAGCGTTTTGTGAAAACCCAGATGCATGAGTCGTTCATGAGCAGCCAGAACGACCCTACCCCGCATAGCAAATGGCACAACGAGCGCGTGACGCCGAGACATGTTGTCCCACTTCATCAAGAGGCCCTGTCTGCACACCCAGGAACCGACCCGCGTTTCCCCCCCTCCGGGAGCGTCAACCTTCCGACGTAGCGTGAGTAGGGAGCTGTCGGCCATTTGGAGACGGCCCCACTCGATGAGAGGCAACGCTAGTAACGAGTCCGTCCCCGTGGGAGCGTCGACCCCCGTAGTGTCAGTGGCGGCGAGCAAAACTTCCGCGGGGGCGGCGACAGGGGGTTTACACCGCGCCGATCCCAGCAGACATGCGCATTCCGTGCGCGGCGGCAATCGCGACAAGGCATCCGCATTCGAGTGGCGCAATCCCTTACGGTAAATCGTCGTGAATTGGTAGTCCTGAAGGACCTCCAACCATCGGGACAATTGGCCGGAGGGTTGCGCCACCCGCATAGCGTATTGGAGAGCCGCATGGTCCGTACGAACCATAAAAGGACGGCCGTAAAGATACGGCCTGAATTGCTGTATAAAAAAAACAATCGCCAGCAATTCACGACGTGTTACGCAGTAGCGTTGTTCCGCAGGTGACAGAACTCTGCTACCGTAGGCGACCACCCGTTCGACCCCCCCGACCACCTGTGAGAGCACTCCCCCGATACCCGTGTTACTGGCATCCGTGTCGAGCAAAAACAGTTGCGTGAAATCGGGGTAACACAAGGGGGGAGCCCGCACCAAGGCGTCACGAAGGGAGCAGAACGCAGCCTCCTCTTCCGGCCCCCAGTGAAACCTCACACCTTTAGCCGTCAGAGCGTGCAGGGGCCTGGCTATGGTGGCAAATTGTTTGACAAAATGACGGTAGTAGGAGGCGAATCCTATGAAGCTGCGGACTTCAGTGACCGAGGTTGGCGTTGGCCATGAGCTGACGCAGTGCGTCTTAGCAGGGTCTGTCGAGATCCCTGAACGGCTAACGATATGGCCCAAGTACCTGACCGATTCCCGAAGCAGGTAACATTTTGCCGGTTTAAATTTAAGTTTAGCGGAACGCATCCTGAGGAACACCGCTCTCAGTCGCTGGAGGTGCTCCTCAAAAGTCCGGCTGAAAACGATGATATCATTGAGGTAAATCAAACAGGTGTCCCATTGGAGTCCTGACAAAACCAATTCCATGAGCCTCTGGAACGTGGCGGGAGCGGAATGTAAGCCCATGGGCAATCGGTTGAATTCAAATAGGCCTCCCGGTGTCCGGAAAGCGGTTTTTGGTTTCAATTCGTCATCGAGGGGCAATTGCCAAAATCCCGAAAGCAGATCAAGCGTCGAAAAAAACTGTGCTCCCGCCAAGGCATGCAGCGACTCATCCATCCTGGGGAGCGGATACGCGTCGGCCATTGAGATTTTGTTTAGGCAGTGGAAATCGACACAGAACCGCAAGGACCCGTCCTGTTTTTTAACAAGGACGATGGGAGCACCCCACGGACTGGAAGAGGGCGAAATGATGTCGGCCGCCAACATGTCATTAACCGCCGACTGCACATGCTCCTTCTCGGCTGGGCTGAGCTGGAAGGGATTCTGTCGAATAGGGGCCGCGTCCCCCGTCGCAATGTGGTGGCGCAACAGGTCTGTGCAGCCAATATTGTACTTGTGTCTGCTAAACACGTCAGCGAATTCGAGTAGCAAGCCCCTCAACGCTCCCAACTGCACACTAGACAAGTTACTAGACCCAGCACACAACGAGTCCAACCACTCTGTCCCCTCCTCAATTTGAGGATGCGTATCGACTCTCGAATCCGCGTGAGCAACGAGCTGTTCCTCGACGGGTAGCGGCGCCGCGTGAGCCAGCACTGTTCCCTGTGTAATTACGGCTGGCCGCGACCCCGTATTCAGGACCATAACAAACGGCTCACTGTCCGCCCGCACCATGGTCTGAGCCACCGCTAAGCCGAGGCCCCCAACAGCTCTGTTTGACGGCCCCAACAGAACTCCCTGTCCCCCCGCATCCACCCCGAGGGGTTTCCTCAATCGAAGGGGTACCAACATTTGCGATCCCGGGGGTATCCGTACAGTCTGAGTTGCCAGCGCCTGCACCGTCGCACAAACCGTGCGTATTTTAGTAGGACTCGTCAAAAATGCAACCTGCCGTCCCGATGGAAGCTCAATGCAGGCCTGATCTATGAGAATTTTGATGGGCATTTTAGCCAGAAAGTCCGTACCTAGTAAACAAGGAACTGCCAGCGATGATGATACAAAAATAGGACCCGCCAATTTGATATCGCCAATACAAATAGTCGCCCGAATCTGGCCGATGATTCCCAAGGATCCCCCGTTCGCCGCGTAAAATGGTACGTCCACCGGCAAAAGGGGTTGTCATTGGACGGGAAGGATGTTATAAATAAGGTCCGAAATGATAGTGGCTGACGCACCCGTGTCCACAAGCACCCGGACCTCAACCCCGTCAATAAACCCCGTTACCACGGACGACCCGGCCGACGCAGCCACCATCCTGTGGGCCAATTCGGACCATTCGACTGCTTTCGGGCCGTGTACGAACCCCCCTCGCCGAACCGAATCCCCGGTACCCATACGCGGTCCCCCCACCGCGAAGCGGCGACCCGAGTGTGCCGTGTATGTGGACCGAGCGTGTGAGGTGCCGCGACTTGCCGGGTTTAGCTGGGACGACTTGTGGCCCTGGTCGTCGTCCGGACGTGGTCCCGTGGCGCGCTGACGCGGAGCCCGGCACCCGGACGCGACGTGACCCCGAAGGCCGCAGTTGTAGCAGACGACGAGGGACGTCGTAGGTTTCGGTTGCTCCAGCTTGCGGGATGAACGTGTGGGCGAACGACCTCCCGTTCTCCACTCCCCCGGTCTTGATACGGTGAAGGCCTCCTCCCGAGCCGCAGCAGGCTGAGGCTCGGCGACCGTGGCGGCAGGTGCCGCGATCCCCGCCGATGCGCAGATGACCGTCCGCTTGCGCTTGAGGACTTCGTATGCATGAATACTCGTGGCAATCCCCAGGGAGCAGATGTCCATTTCGTCCGCCGTATTGATGGGGACTCCCAGGTCGTGAGCCAACGCCAGCAGCTGCTCCGTCACCATGGCGTCCTTCCCCTCCTTGTCCATGCGGGGAAAAGCCAGGGCGAGCAGCGCCGTGTGATAGGCGAGCGTTGTTTCTCCAACCACCTTGCGCCGCTCGTAGAAATGGTGGCGACAGGTCGAGGGCGGGCCGAACACCTTAGCCATTAGATGTAGCGCGGCCTGGAGCGTTGAGCGGGACGACCTTGGGACAGATGTGAAGGCTGCAAGCGCATCGTCGTCGAGCGTCGCTGGCAGCGCGCGTAGGGCAGTGGTGTCGGACCACCCCGACATTTCTTGATGTGCGAGGAACCTTCGTTGGAAGGCTCCCTAGTCGCCCCCGTCTGCCTTGAACGCCGTCAGCGCGGGCAATCGTTGCTGGAAGACCCGGTCGTCGTCCTCCGAGGAATGATTTTCCCGCGCGCCGCTGTGGTTATAGAAAATGTCGGCTCCGTCTGCAGGCGCATGATGGAGAGCTCTGGCGCGCGCCGATGACGCGGGCTGCGCTGAGTGGCGATCTCCGCCCACGTGGTGTCCGCGCTTCCCGCCAACCGATGGCGGACCCTCAAAAACGGCGCCAACTTCAAAACTTTTGGCGCGAAGCGCCTTCTGGCGGGATCGCTCCAGCCGTGCTCCCTCCTCCAACCCCGCAGCCGTCCCTCCGCCCGCTGAAACGGTGATTTCCGCCAAAATTGCAGCGGCGGCGAGCAGCAACTCCGCCAGGCGGAAGTGTGCGTCCTGTAGGCTGGTGTCGGAGGTGAGCGGAGCGTCGGCCATCGCCGCAAAGTGCTGCATCGGCGGCAACTCCTCGTCCTCTCCTTCCGAGGTTTGTGTCTCCGGTACGCCGTCGTCTTCCCGATCTCGCTCGTGGGTACGGGTAGTCTTCCTAGTATCCATTTTTTTTTTAAGACAGGTTTACTTCTGACGCCAGTTGTAATGTAGTAACTCGGCGGGAGACGACTTCACGGGTAGCACACTCTTTTATTTCACCAACTATAGTTACACAGGTGACTAACACCAGCTATAGTTACTCGGGTGACCAACACCCACTTAGTTACACGGGTGGCTAACACCAGCCTAACCCACACGGTTCTCCTGGCTACACCAACACGGGCTCTTACGCCCCGTAGCCTCTCGGAACACACCCAGCCGGGGTGTCCGTCTCGACTCTGGGTCCCACAGTCCCGACCCACATGGGCGTCGGACCACGGGTCCCACAGTCTCGCCTCCGAGCCACACAGGGCCCCGGTCCTGACAAGGACAGCGGGACTAGGGGTCTCAGGGCACTACTTCTTCAACTCCGTCTTCAATCTTCAACTGGTTAACAACCCCGAGTGCTCCCGCGCGTCCTCCTTTATGTCCATCCTGCGGACGTCGCTGAGAGCACCCATCTCATTTGACCAATCACTGCGCGCTGCCCACGATCCTCTTTCTCACCTCGTGTCAGCGCGCACAATCCCACACGCCGCGCCGCCCCGTACTCACTCACTCCCGGCGCGCGCGTCCACACCACGCCCACATGCGTGCCCAACCCCGCACCCCGCGCCGCCCCGTGATCCATCACTGTCGGCGCACGTCAACACCACCACTACATTTGTAACAAAGCCCTAGGTCCTCTGCCACTCCATCGCAAATCGCACATTGGCAAAGCTGTTGGTGGTGGTGGTGGCGGAGCATCGCGTGACGCCGGCGCTGTGAGTCTCAGCCCCACAGGGCGCTGGCTGGGCCGGGCAGAGGAGCCGCGTGAGGAAGCGTGTCACCCCCTGTACCCAGGCATGGTGAGCATACAAGCAGCAGTCCTGTGTTGGCAAGTGCTGTTAGCGAGCACCATGAAGGCCGGCACCGTGCATCAGAGCTGTGGCCAGCACCACGCCAGATTTTCTATGTCTTTAAGGTACGTGTGTTTACGCACCGCATCAGGTACTTTTTTTACTCCTAGTCAGGTTGGACCCACCAACCCGGTTGTCTGCGTGAAGAGCGGTAGTGCAGTGGTTAGGGCGCTGAGCTACAAACCTGGGAGCCCAAGTTTGATTGCTGTCCACGGCTAACGTTTTATTTCGGTGGTGATTGATATGAACTGGGCTTAGGCCTCTCCTCAGTGTGGTGTGTCACAATCAGCACTCCGGTGACAACGGCGTTGGGGCGTGGTGCTGTCCACCCACCCCTTCGTGTGCCGTCTCAGCCTTCATAGGTGTTGCTCACTAAAGGCACTTGCCTCAACAGTTTGTTAAAGCTATAAAGGGGATCTTTGTTTTTGTAGGTGTCTGTATGTGGGGAGTGGTGGCATAGCGGTTACTGCTCTGGGCTACGAACCCGTTGATCCGATTTTGGATCCCACCTATGGCTAATCGCAGTGACGATTATTTGATTTGGTCTTGGGCCTCCCCTAGGTCGACTCAACTTTAAAGGAGTACATGGCGTGCTGTGTAAACATCGCCACTAGGGATTGAAAGGTGGTCGAACGTTGTGCTGGCCACCCGCTTCGTAGCGTGCTTGCTAACAACACTTTCCCTAAAAGTCTCGTGAGGGCTATATACGGTTTTTTTTGTACGTGTACAAACATGCTTCTGGGATGAGTCTATGTCAGAGACAATGATCTATAATAATGTTGTTACGTCGTACAGCTGGAATTGATCAATTACATGGAGAACCACATTACAGCCAGGTGATGGTTTATTTTGTGCAGTCCATGACGACCAGGCTGAGACCATTAACTCGCTAGACTTGAGAATCCGCTTTGATCACAGGCGGCTGCCTGGATTCAAACCCAGGTACTCCGTGGTGCCAGTTTAGTGCTATGACCACGAGGTCACTGGGCCACGTCTAAACATGCCCCCCCCCCACGTTATATACATTAGCAGCAACCTGTTTAGTGAGCAGCAGCATTCTTTGAATATTTTGCCAAAGGAAATGGGATTGTGGAGCGGTGGCACAGTCCTGCAATTGCTTTATCTTTAAACCACCACACATCTTGCCGCACAATTGTGGCGCACCCGTTTTCTCACTGCTTGGTGGACAGAGGCAGGGGGATTTAAGATACTCAATAATTCATTTCAACTGCTGTGCCAGATGGTGGAGCAGTGGGGCAGTGGAGCACAGGGGCCGTGGGGCAATGGGGCAGTGGAGCAATGGGGCAGTGGAGCAGTGGCACAGTGGAACAGTGGATTCATGGGGGAGAGGAGGGGCGGATTTGTCGTTAAGAAGGCAAATCGCCTGAATGTTTTCCCACCACCGCTTGTATGTGCTCTGAAGAAGGACCATTTCCCAAAACGTCTCATTGTGTCCTTGTACCGCCGCACACACAGCCGGGACACCGCACGCACAAGCCAAGGCACATTTAACCAACCCAGGAAGCACAAGCAATGCAACGTTATGCTGTGTCCTCAAAGGTTGATTTCACAAAGTTTATGGTAACAACAATAGTATTTATATTAATTATTAACAGGGTGGCCTTGAAACTTGGCACGTGCAGGTTTTGTTCATTGTCTGCACCTGACCCCTCCAGCTCTCTCACCCTGGGTCAGCTGCCCCTTCCATGTCCTGGAAACCATGGCAAGGTCATCCCATGAGGACTGCCTGGATGAAAACCAGCATGGAAGGGGCCCAGTGTGGGGTTGGCTATGCTATTGGGATAGTCCCGTGTGTGTGTGTGTGAGGTGTCCTGGTAGCAGTCATTCTCCCCTGTAGTCCTGGCATCTGCTGCTTAGCTTCATTCCCCAGCTGTGGTCCCAGTGGCACCGTCTATCTGGGGAACCGTGTGGTGTGTGTGTGGTGTGTGTGTGGCGTGTATCATGGGGTGGGTGGGTAGTGTGGTGATAGCGGTCATGGTTGGCACCAATCCACGACCACCTCTACTGGGCGGTGAACCTGCCGCCACAAAGCAGCACGCGGCGGAGGAGTGAGGTGATTGCTCTCGCCATGTGAACGAAGCCTCCTCGCTTCCTCTTCTTTTCGTGCATCACCACCTCCTGCACCTCCTCCATCTTCTCCTCCTCTGTCTCATCCTCCATCTCCTTCTCTTCATCCTCCACCACCATCTTCTCCTCTACCTTCTCTTCCTGCTCCACATTTGTCTTCGTTTCCATCTTCTCCCCCTTCCCGACCACCATCTCTTCCTTCATAATCTCCTCACCTTCCTGCAGCACCATCTCCACCACCATCTTCTCTTCCTCCTCCACCACCATTGTTTCCCCTTTGTCCATCTCCTCCATCTCCCCCACCACGACCATCTGTTCATCTTTTGTTTTGTCCTGGTCCTCCACCTCCATATTGTCTTTATCCTCTCCCTCCGTGTTCTCCATTGTCTCCATCACAATCTCGTCCTCCTTTGTCTTCTCTTCCTCCGATTTCTCTGCCTCTACCTCATCCTCCATCATCTCTTCCTTCACCACCTCCTTCACCTCCTCCTTTGTCTCCACCATAACCTCTGTCTTTGCTTCAAAGGCCTGGATGAGTGAGGAGGAGGGCTGCGCTGGTTCAAATCTGTGAAGAGACAAAACACGGCACCGTTCGAACTTCCTGCTATGGCAGACATCGCCATCTCACCATCGTCCGTGTGTGGAATGTGTGGCAGATTAATCTGAGCTTAATATAAACAGCAATAACGACATGGCCAGTGAGTGCTTGGTATTGGCGCTGTCATTCTCATAGCTCAAGGCTATCCTTGAGGTAGGTGCAGCTGTCTCACACAGACTGCTGTAGTTTCAAAGTACTGGGTGGCGTTGCTGTGTAAATTTAGCTGAATAATTTGTCGTGAAATTATTGTTTATATGAATATTCTAATTATTCCCTTGAACATAATGGCCTACACATTTTAAATGATAACGGTGGAGTTTTTGAAAGTCCGCTGTGATGGAATGGATGTGTATCTTTGTGGTTAATGCGGTGGCAGTAATAGCAAGGGCGAGATGCAAGATCTGAACTGTAAGTGGTGAACGTTGAGTGCGCTACCTTTTGGCCGCGTCAACCCATCCACGATTTCAGAAAGATATCTGACAGTGATTTGTGGTCGAAAGAGCCGCCTCCCTTAACATCGAAGGCATCTCAGAGTGCATTGCACGCGATGAGCCACTCACATCTTGCATCTCTCGTCTCAATGCATTTGAAATTGGACATCCCTCCCAGTGGTAGCTGTCTTTGTGCATTACAAGGCAACTTGGAAGCTGGCCTGGAGACAGGCCTTAGTCTGCCAAAATATCACGATGGATGGAGGGTTACATGGTGAAGATATGGCCGCATCATTATGTGGTCTAACCCAGACACTAATTATGGAAAATATATCTGTCCATAGTATAGCCGAATGTACGCGTTTGGCTTGCTGTGTCTGTGTATTTGTAAATGTGGCAGGGCTGGGGCATCTGTACCTCACAGCAAGAGAGACCTGGGTTTGATTTCCATGTTTGGCCATATTCTCTCTCTGGAGTGTGTTGCCCCCCCTATTCTGGAAGGGTGCTGCAGCTTTCTCCCTGTAACTGATCCACACAAGCAATGCAAATTGCCTAATTTGGATCAAAAACAGTAGCAACTTCATTCCCTACTGCGAGCCAACTTGGCAGGACCCTCCTGAAAAAAAGTCTTGAGACTTCGTGAGGCTCGTCCTGAGTAAAACAAGCATAATAATAAATACAGAAATAAACACACATAGGACACATGCAGAGTGGTTTACCGTGGCTCAGCGGCCCCAGAGTTTGCATTCTCTTCTTGGAAGTCCTCTTCTCCAAAGCTCGGAGCAATCGGGCCCTGCACAAGAGTGGCAGAGGCGGCGGTGGTGGTGGGGCTGCTGGCGGTGCTGCTGTTGGTGGTAGCTGTCCGGATCCACTGTTGCGTCATCTTGGCGAGGCACTGCTCCTCCACAAGATGCTTTTCCTCTACAATGTGCTTTTCCTCCATGAAGCGCTCCTCCTCTTGAAGTTTCACCTCAACAAGGCGCGTCTTCTCCATGAGGCGCTTCTCCTCCTTGACCCACTTCATGATGGCAAAGCGCTTCACCTCGGTGAGGTAATTTACCCTGGTGAAACGCTTCTCCTCCAGACGCTTCTCCTTGAGACGCTTCACCTCACGAAGGCGTTTCTCCTCCATGAAGCTGGTCTCCTCAATGAGGCGCTTTTCCATGAGGCGTTTCACATTATTGAGGAGATTGTCTCTGAGGCACTTCTGCTGTGTGAGGTGTTTCACCCTGGCGAGGTGCTTCACTTCAACGAGGCGCTTCTCTTCAATGATGCATTCCACCTCCTTGAGACACTTCTCCTCCTGGAGACGCTTCACCTCTCCAAGGTACTTCACCCTGGCAAGACGCTTCTCCTCCTGATGCTTCTCCTCGAGACACTTCGCCTTGCAAAGACGCTTCTCATCCCTGAAGCACTTCACTTCAATGAGGTGCTTTTCAATGAGGTAGTTCTTGAGTAGATTGTCTCTGAGGCACTTCTCCTTTGTGTGGTACTTCACCTTGGCAAGGCGCTGCACATCAATGAGGCGCTCCTTTTCCATGGTGCATTTCTCCTTCACAAGGTGTTTCTCCTGGAGACGCTTCACCCCGCTTAAGTGCTTCAACTCCCCAATGCTCTTCTGTTCGAGCAAAGATAAGCAAATAAACATTCAGACATGCACATGCAAGCAAAAATGCATACCCACAGGCATGTAAACATGGACGTGCTCATAAACCCAAACACAAATGTATACTCACAAATCTATGTACGGATGCAAACATCTACATTTACTCTTCTTGGTTCTTTCGGTAAAGTCACGTAGAAGGGAAATAAAAAAATAATAAAAATAAAACATAATAAAATCATTCTCACGACGTTTCGGCCACAACGCAAGCAGCCGTCCTCAGGTGAAGAACAGCCGTCAGGTGAAGAACAGGTCTGTCAGAAAGAAGCTGTCTTTCTGACAGACCTGTTCTTCACCTGAGGACGGCTGCTTGCGTTGTGGCCGAAACGTCGTGAGAATTATTTTGTTTTATTTTTATTATTTCCCTTCTACGTGACTTTACCGAAAAGAACCCTGCAGTCACGAAAGTCACGAAAGCTTTAAATCGAAATCTACATTTACTCATGCAAACTTGCTTAGCACATACATGAATATACACAATCACCTGATGTTAACACAACTTCTTATCCATCAATACTTTTATCACATTGTTAGTGCCCTAACCCCTAAATAACCCAAACCCTACGGAATAAAAATACATGTTACATGCTCATATACCCTCACAAACCCCATTCATGTACTTAAGGCTGTGATTGGCTGTGACGATTTCATGGGAATTGTTTGGCAACAATCATCACGGGCAATAGTTTCCACAGAATATTCCATTGTAAAGATCTGGATGCCCATAATCTGGACAAATTTCACTGCTGCACCCACAGTGGGCAACTGGAATGGCAACTTGCAATCATCTCACAGACAAAATTCATGTTATTGCCTGATGTCATTGTGTCTTCATTGGTAATAAATGGCCACTTCAAGTGCCTTCCCATGTTTGATATGGCATGACGTGATGGTGGAGAGATGGGGTGATGGTGTTGGGGGGGTCGTGTTGTGATATGGAGAGGGGAAGTGGTGGTCGGTAAAGTCACGTATAAAGATAAGATAAGATAATAAATTAAATAATAGCATACGACGTTTCGATTGTCTATAGTTTTCTGGTTAGATTTTATGTCGCTATTTCATTATACCTGATGATGATTGCTTGTGTTGCAATCGAAATGTCGTATGCTATTATTTAATTTCTTATTTTATCTTTATACGTGACTTTACCGAAAGAACCAAAGAATAATTCCTGCAGTCACGAAAGCTCCAAAATTAAGATTGAACCACTTCTACGGGGAAGTTCCAAGTTTACCTTTTTTCTCTCTCTCTGGGTTTTTTGTTCTCTCTCTCTGCCTGTATATTTAGTGTATTTTTTTCTGTCTACACTCGTTTTTTGTCGTTCTTAGGTTCTGCTCTGTCTGTGTGTCTCCGTTCCTCTTGTTTTTATCTTTTGTCTTTCTTTGGAATTTTCACACTTAAATTCTAACTTAGCAATCTTTGAAATACGTAATCGACCAGGCTATGCGTTAATTGTGTGTTGACCGACTCTCTGTGTCGTTTTACATAACATTTCGATACTTTGCTAGGTTATTTAATTTTAGTGTGTTTCTTTCGCCCTCTAAGCCTGCGTACTTTACTACGCGTCTCTTCGTACTCATTGACATGTAAATTTTTTTGGCGGTTGTGAGTGGCGATTGTGAGTGGTGATTAGTGAGTGGTGAGGGTGAGTGGTGAGTTGTGAGGGTGAGCGGTGAGCGTGAGTGGTTGTTGTGAGTGGTGAGGGTGAGTGGTGAGGGGTGAGAGATTGGTTAGTGGTGAGGGTGAGTGGTGAGGGTGAGTGGTAAGGTTGAGTGGTGATGTTGAGTGGTGAGAGTGAGGGGTGAGGGAGAGTGGGGAGTGGTGAGGGTGAGTCGTGAGGGTGAGTTGTGAGTGGTGAGCGGTGAGGGTGAGTGGTTGTTGTGAGGGTGAGTGGCAGTTGTGAGTGGTGATGGGTGAGCGTGAGTGGTGGGGTGAGTGGTGAGGGTGAGGGTGAGTGGTGAGAGAGTCGTTAGTTTTGAGGGTGAGTGGTGAGGTTGAGTGGTGAGGGTTAGTGGAGAGTGGTGAGTGGTCAGTGGTGATTGGTCAGGATGAATGGTGAGTAGTGAGGTTGAGTGGTGAGGGTGAGTGGTGAGGGTGAGTGGTGGTTGTGACGGTGAGTGGTGAGGGTGAGTGGTCAGGGTGAGTGGTGAGGGTAAGTGGTGAGAGAGTCGTTAGTTTTGAGGGTGAGTGGTGAGGGTTAGTGGAGAGTGGTGAGTGGTGATTGGTCAGTGGTGATTGGTCAGAATGAATGGTGAGTAGTGAGGTTGAGTGGTGAGGTTGAGTGGTGAGGGTGAGTGGTGAGGGTGAGTGGTGGTTGTGACGGTGAGTGGTCAGGGTGAGTGGTGAGGGTGAGTGGTGAGAGAGTCGTTAGTTTTGAGGGTGAGTGGTGAGGGTTAGTGGAGAGTGGTGATTGGTCAGCGGTGATTGGTCAGGATGAAAGGTGAGTAGTGAGGGTGAGGTTGAGTGGTGAGGGTGAGTGGTGAGGGTGAGTGGTGGTTGTGACGGTGAGTGGTGAGTGGTGAGGGTGAGTGGTGAGGCTGAATGGTGAGGGTGAATGGTGAGAGTGAGTGGTGAGTGGTGAGGGAGAGTGGTGAGGGTGAGTGGTGATGGTGAGGGGTGAGTGGTGAGGGTGAGTGGTGAGGGTGAGTGGTGACGAAGAGTGGTGAGGTTGAGTGGTGAGTAGTAAGGGTGAGTGGTGATGGTGAGGGTTAGTGGTGAGGGTAAGTGGTGAGGGTGAGTGGTGAGGGTTAGTGGTGAGGGTGAGTGGTCAAGGTGAGTGGTGAGGGTGAGTGGTGAGGGTGAGTGGTGAGGGTGAGTGGTGAGCGGTGAGGGTGAGTGGTTGTTGTGAGGGTGAGTGGCAGTTGTGTGTGGTGATGGGTCAGTGGTGAGTGGTGAGCGTGAGTGGTGAGGGTGAGTGGTGAGGGTGAGTGGTGAGAGAGTCGTTAGTTTTGAGGGTCAGTGGTGAGGTTGAGTGGTGAGGGTTAGTGGAGAGTGGTGAGTGGTGATTGGTCAGTGGTGATTGGTCAGGATGAAAGGTGAGTAGTGAGGGTGAGGTTGAGTGGTGAGGGTGAGTGGTGAGGGTGAGTAGTGGTTGTGACGGTGAGTGGTGAGGGTGAGTGGTGAGGCTGAATGGTGAGGGTGAATGGTGAGAGTGAGTGGTGAGTGGTGAGGGAGAGTGGTGAGGGTGAGTGGTGATGGTGAGGGGTGAGTGGTGAGGGTGAGTGGTGAGGGTGAGTGGTGACGAAGAGTGGTGAGGTTGAGTGGTGAGTAGTAAGGGTGAGTGGTGATGGTGAGGGTTAGTGGTGAGGGTAAGTGGTGAGGGTGAGTGGTGAGGGTTAGTGGTGAGGGTGAGTGGTCAAGGTGAGTGGTGAGGGTGAGTGGTGAGGGTGAGTGGTGAGGGTGAGTGGTGAGCGGTGAGAGTGAGTGGTTGTTGTGAGGGTGAGTGGCAGTTGTGTGTGGTGATGGGTCAGTGGTGAGTGGTGAGCGTGAGTGGTGAGGGTGAGTGGTGAGGGTGAGTGGTGAGAGAGTCGTTAGTTTTGAGGGTCAGTGGTGAGGTTGAGTGGTGAGGGTTAGTGGAGAGTGGTGAGTGGTGATTGGTCAGTGGTGATTGGTCAGGATGAAAGGTGAGTAGTGAGGGTGAGGTTGAGTGGTGAGGGTGAGTGGTGAGGGTGAGTAGTGGTTGTGACGGTGAGTGGTGAGGGTGAGTGTTGAGGCTGAATGGTGAGGGTGAATGGTGAGAGTGAGTGGTGAGTGGTGAGGGAGAGTGGTGAGGGTGAGTGGTGATGGTGAGGGGTGAGTGGTGAGGGTGAGTGGTGAGGGTGAGTGGTGACGAAGAGTGGTGAGGTTGAGTGGTGAGTAGTAAGGGTGAGTGGTGATGGTGAGGGTTAGTGGTGAGGGTAAGTGGTGAGGGTGAGTGGTGAGGGTGAGTGGTCAAGGTGAGTGGTGAGGGTGAGTGGTGAGGGTGAGTGGTGAGCGGTGAGGGTGAGTGGTTGTTGTGAGGGTGAGTGGCAGTTGTGAGTGGTGATGGGTCAGTGGTGAGTGGTGAGCGTGAGTGGTGAGGGTGAGTGGTGAGAGAGTCGTTAGTTTTGAGGGTCAGTGGTGAGGTTGAGTGGTGAGGGTTAGTGGAGAGTGGTGAGTGGTGATTGGTCAGTGGTAATTGGTCAGGATGAATAGTGAGTAGTGAGGGTGAGGTTGAGTGGTGAGGGTGAGTGGTGAGGGTGAATGGTGAGAGTGAGTGGTGAGGGAGAGTGGTGAGGGTGATGGTGAGGGGTGAGTGGTGAGGGTGAGTGGTGAGGGTGATTGGTCAGTGGTGAGGGGTCAGGGTTAGTGGTGAGGGTGAGTGGTGACGGTGAGTGGTGAGGGAGAGTGGTGAGGGTGAATGGTGAGGTTGAGTGTTGAGTAGTAAGGGTGAGTGGTGATGGTGAGGGTTAGTGGTGAGGGTGAGTGGTGAGGGTTAGTGGTGAGGGTGACTGGTCAGGGTGAATGGTGAGGGTGAGTGGTGAGGGTGAGTGGTGAGCGGTGAGGGTGAGTGGTTGTGGTGAGGGTGAGTGGCAGTTGTGAGTGGTGATGGGTGAGTGGTGAGCGTGAGTGGTGAGGGTGAGGGTGAGTGGTGAGAGAGTCGTTAGTTTTGAGGGTGAGTAGTGAGGGTGAGTGGTGAGGGTTAGTGGAGAGTGGTGAGTGGTGATTGGTCAGTGGTGATTGGTCAGGATGAATGGTGAGTAGTGAGGGTGAGGTTGAGTGGTGAGGTTGAGTGGTAAGGGTGAGTGGTGAGGGTGAGTAGTGGTTGTGACGGTGAGTGTTGAGGGTCAGTGGTGAGGGTGAGTGGTGAGGCTGAATGGTGAGGCTGAATGGTGAGGGTGAATGGTGAGAGTGAGTGGTGAGGGTGAGTGGTGAGGGTGAGTGCTGAGTGGTGAGGGTGAGTGGTGAGAGAGTTGTTAGTTTTGAGGGTGAGTGGTGATGGTTAGTGGAGAGTGGTGAGTGGTGATTGGTCAGTGGTGATTGGTCAGGATGAATGGTGAGTAGTGAGGGGAGGTTGAGTGGTGAGGTTGAGTGGTGAGGGTGAGTGGTGGTTGTGACGGTGAGTGGTGAGTGGTGAGGGTGAGTGGTGAGGGTTAGTGGTGAGGGTGACTGGTCAGGGTGAGTGGTGAGGGTGAGTGGTGAGGGTGAGTGGTGAGCGGTGAGGGTGAGTGGTTGTGGTGAGGGGGAGTGGCAGTTGTGAGTGGTGATGGGTGAGTGGTGAGCATGAGTGGTGAGGGTGAGTGGTGAGGGTGAGTGGTGAGGGTGAGTGGTGAGAGAGTCGTTAGTTTTGAGGGTGAGTAGTGAGGGTGAGTGGTGAGGGTTAGTGGAGAGTGGTGAGTGGTGATTGGTCAGTGGTGATTGGTCAGGATGAATGGTGAGTAGTGAGGGTGAGGTTGAGTGGTGAGGTTGAGTGGTGAGGGTGAGTGGTGAGGGTGAGTTGTGGTTGTGACGGTGAGTGGTGAGGGTTAGTGGTGAGGGTGAGTGGTGAGGCTGAATGGTGAGGGTGAATGGTGAGAGTAAGTGGTGAGGGTGAGTGGTGAGGGTGAGTTCTGAGTGGTGAGGGTGAGTGGTGAGAGAGTTGTTAGTTTTGAGGTTGAGTGGTGAGGGTTAGTGGAGAGTGGTGAGGGGTGATTGGTCAGTGATGATTGGTCAGGATGAATGGTGAGTAGTGAGGGGAGGTTGAGTGGTGAGGTTGAGTGGTGAGGGTGAGTGGTGGTTGTGACGGTGAGTGGTGAGTGGTGAGTGGTGAGGGTGAGTGGTGAGGGTGAGTGGTGAGGCTGAATGGTGAGAGTGAATGGTGAGAGTGAGTGGTGAGGGAGAGTGGTGATGGTGAGGGGTGAGTGGTGAGGGTGAGTGGTGATGGTGAGGGTTAGTGGTGAGGGTGAGTGGTAAGGGTGAGTGGTGAGTTTGAGTGGTCAGGGTGAGTGGTGAGGGTGAGTGGTGAGGGTGAGTGGTGAGCGGTGAGGGTGTTTGTTGTGAGGGTGAGTGGCAGTTGTGAGTGCTGATGGGTGAGTGGTGAGCGTGAGTGGTGAGGGTGAGTGGTGAGGGTTAGTGGTGAGGGGGAGTGGTGAGGATGAGTGGTGAGGGTGAGTGGTGGTTGTGACGGTGAGTGGTGAGGGTGAGTGGTGAGGCTGAATGGTGAGGGTGAATGGTGAGAGTGAGTGGTGAGGGAGAGTGGTGAGGGTGAGTGGTGATGGTGAGTGGTGAGTAGTAAGGGTGAGTGGTGATGGTGAGGGTTAGTGGTGAGGGTGAGTGGTAAGGGTGAGTGGTGAGGGTGAGTGGTGAGGATGAGTATTTAGGGTGAGGGGTGAGTGGTGAGGGTGAGTGGTGATGGTGAGGGTTGAGGGTGAGTGGTAAGGGTGAGTGGTGAGGGTTAGTGGTGAGGGTGAGTGGTCAGGGTGAGTGGTGAGGGTGAGTGGTGAGGGTGAGTGGTGAGTGGTGAGGGTGAGTGTTTGTTGTGAGGGTGAGTGGCAGTTGTGAGTGCTGATGGGTGAGTGGTGAGCGTGAGTGGTGAGGGTGAGTGCTGAGTGGTGAGGGTGAGTGGTGAGAGAGTCGTTAGTTTTGAGGGTGAGTGGTGAGGTTGAGTGGTGAGGGTTAGTGGAGAGTGGTGAGTGGTGATTGGTCAGTGGTGATTGGTCAGGATGAATGGTGAGTAGTGAGGGTGAGGTTGAGTGGTGAGGTTGAGTGGTGAGGGTGAGTGGTGAGGGTGAGTGGTGGTTGTGACGGTGAGTGGTGAGTGGTGAGGGTGAGTGTGAGGGTGAATGGTGAGAGTGAGCGGTGAGTGGTGAGGGAGAGTGGTGAGAGTGAGTGGTGAGGGGTGAGTGGTGAGGGTGAGTGGTGACGAAGAGTGGTGAGGTTGAGTGGTGAGTAGTAAGGGTGAGTGGTGATGGTGAGGGTGAGTGGTGAGGGTGAGTGGTAAGGGTGAGTGGTGAGGTTTAGTGGTGAGGGTGAGTGGTCAGGGTGAGTGGTGAGGGTGAGAGAGTTGTTAGTTTTGAGGGTGAGTGGTGAGGTTGAGTGGTGAGGGTTAGTGGAGAATGGTGAGTGGTGATTGGTCAGTGGTGATTGGTCAGGAT
Organism: Lampetra planeri; assembly: GCF_965212315.1. Classification (NCBI taxonomy): domain Eukaryota; kingdom Metazoa; phylum Chordata; class Hyperoartia; order Petromyzontiformes; family Petromyzontidae; genus Lampetra; species Lampetra planeri. Next base: position 1,775,324 of record NC_136154.1, on the reverse strand, counting down.
GAATGGTGAGTAGTGAGGGTGATGTTGAGTGGTGAGGGTGAGTGGTGAGGGGGAGTGGTGGTTGTGACGGTGAGTGCTGAGTGGTGAGGGTGAGTGGTGAAGCTGAATGGTGAGGGTGAATGGTGAGAGTGAGTGGTGAATGGTGAGGGAGAGTGCTGAGGGTGAGTGGTGATGGTGAGGGGTGTGTGGTGAGGGTGAGTGGTGAGGGTGAGTGGTGACGAAGAGTGGTGAGGTTGAGTGGTAAGTAGTAAGGGTGAGTGTGATGGTGAGGGTTAGTAGTGAGGGTGAGTGGTAAGGGTGAGTGGTGAGTTTGAGTGGTCAGGGTGAGTGGTGAGGGTGAGTGGTGAGTGGTGAGCGGTGAGGGTGTTTGTTGTGAGGGTGAGTGGCAGTTGTGAGTGCTGATGGGTGAGTGGTGAGCGTGAGTGGTGAGGGTGAGTGGTGAGGGTTAGTGGTGAGGGAGAGTGGTGAGGATGAGTGGTGAGGGTGAGTGGTGGTTGTGACGGTGAGTGGTGAGGGTGAGTGGTGAGGCTGAATGGTGAGGGTGAATGGTGAGAGTGATTGGTGAGGGAGAGTGGTGAGGGTGAGTGGTGATGGTGAGTGGTGAGTAGTAAGGGTGAGTGGTGATGGTGAGGGTTAGTGGTGAGGGTGAGTGGTAAGGGTGAGTGGTGAGGTTGAGTGGTGAGGATGAGTATTTAGGGTGAGGGGTGAGTGGTGAGGGTGAGTGGTGATGGTGAGGGTTGAGGGTGAGTGGTAAGGGTGAGTGGTGAGGGTTAGTGGTGAGGGTGAGTGGTCAGGGTGAGTGTTGAGGGTGAGTGGTGAGGGTGAGTGGTGAGTGGTGAGGGTGAGTGTTTGTTGTGAGGGTGAGTGGCAGTTGTGAGTGCTGATGGGTGAGTGGTGAGCGTGAGTGGTGAGGGTGAGTGGTGAGAGAGTCGTTAGTTTTGAGGGTGAGTGGTGAGGTTGAGTGGTGAGGGTTAGTGGAGAGTGGTGAGTGGTGATTGGTCAGTGGTGATTGGTCAGGATGAATGGTGGGTAGTGAGGGTGAGGTTGAGTGGTGAGGTTGAGTGGTGAGGTTGAGTGGTGAGGGTGAGTGGTGGTTGTGACGGTGAGTGGTGAGTGGTGAGGGTGAGTGTGAGGGTGAATGGTGAGAGTGAGCGGTGAGTGGTGAGGGAGAGTGGTGAGGTTGAGTGGTGAGTAGTAAGGGTGAGTGGTGATGGTGAGGGTGAGTGGTGAGGGTGAGTGGTAAGGGTGAGTGGTGAGGGTTAGTGGTGAGGGTGAGTGGTCAGGGTGAGTGGTGAGGGTGAGAGAGTTGTTAGTTTTGAGGGTGAGTGGTGAGGTTGAGTGGTGAGGGTTAGTGGAGAATGGTGAGTGGTGATTGGTCAGTGGTGATTGGTCAGGATGAATGGTGAGTAGTGAGGGTGAGGTTGAGTGGTGAGGGTGAGTGGTGAGGGTGAGTGGTGGTTGTGACGGTGAGTGCTGAGTGGTGAGGGTGAGTGGTGAAGCTGAATGGTGAGGGTGAATGGTGAGAGTGAGTGGTGAGTGGTGAGGGAGAGTGGTGAGGGTGAGTGGTGATGGTGAGGGGTGTGTGGTGAGGGTGAGTGGTGAGGGTGAGTGGTGACGAAGAGTGGTGAGGTTGAGTGGTAAGTAGTAAGGGTGAGTGTGATGGTGAGGGTTAGTGGTGAGGGTGAGTGGTAAGGGTGAGTGGTGAGGGTTATTGGTGAGGGTGAGTGGTCAAGGTGAGTGGTGAGGGTGAGTGGTGAGGGTGAGTGGTGAGCGGTGAGGGTGAGTGGTTGTTGTGAGGGTGAGTGGCAGTTGTGAGTGGTGATGGGTGAGTGGTGAGCGTGAGTGGTGAGGGTGAGTGGTGAGGGTGAGTGGTGAGGGTGAGTGGTGAGAGAGTCGTTAGTTTTGAGGGTCAGTGGTGAGGTTGAGTGGTGAGGGTTAGTGGAGAGTGGTGAGTGGTGATTGGTCAGTGGTGATTGGTCAGGATGAATGGTGAGTAGTGAGGGTGAGGTTGAGTGGTGAGGTTGAGTGGTGAGGGTGAGTGGTGAGGGTGAATGGTGAGAGTGAGTGGTGAGGGAGAGTGGTGAGGGTGAGTGGTGATGGTGAGGGGTGAGGGTGAGTGGTGGTTGTGACGGTGAGTGGTGAGGGTGAGTGGTCAGGGTGAGTGGTGAGGGTGAGTGGTGAGAGAGTCGTTAGTTTTGAGGGTGAGTGGTGAGGGTTAGTGGAGAGTGGTGAGTGGTGATTGGTCACGATGAATGGTGAGTAGTGAGGGTGAGGTTGAGTGGTGAGGGTGAGTGGTGGTTGTGACGGTGAGTGGTGAGTGGTGAGGGTGAGTCGTGAGGGTGAGTGGTGAGGCTGAATGGTGAGGGTGAATGGTGAGAGTGAGTGGTGTGGGTGAGTGGTGACGAAGAGTGGTGAGGTTGAGTGGTGAGTAGTAAGGGTGAGTGGTGATGGTGAGGGTTAGTGGTGAGGGTGAGTGGTGAGTGGTCAGTGGTGAGGGGTCAGGGTTAGTGGTGATGGTGAATGGTGAGGGTGAGTGGTGAGGGTGTGTGGTGAATAGTAAGGGTGAGTGGTGAGAGTGAGTGGTGAGGGTAAGGGTGAGTGGTCAGTGGTGAGGTTGAGTGGTGAGTAGGAAGGGTGAGTGGTGAGTGGGGAGGGTGAGTGGTCAGGGGTGAGGGTTAGTGGTGAGGGTGAGTGGTAAGGGTGAGTGGTGAGGGTTAGTGGTGAGGGTGAGTGGTCAGGGTGAGTGGTGAGGGTGAGTGGTGAGGGTGAGTGGTGAGCGGTGAGGGTGAGTGGTTGTTGTGAGGGTGAGTGGCAGTTGTGAGTGGTGATGGGTGAGTGGTGAGTGTGAGTGGTGAGGGTGAGTGGTGAGGGTGAGTGCTGAGTGGTGAGGGTGAGTGGTGAGAGAGTTGTTAGTTTTGAGGGTGAGTGGTGAGGTTGAGTGGTGAGGGTTAGTGGAGAGTGGTGATTGGTCAGTGGTGATTGGTCAGGATGAAAGGTGAGTAGTGAGGGTCAGGTTAAGTGGTGAGGGTTAGTGGAGAGTGGTGATTGGTCAGTGGTGATTGGTCAGGATGAAAGGTGAGTAGTGAGGGTGAGGTTGAGTGGTGAGGGTGAGTGGTGAGGGTGAGTGGTGGTTGTGACGGTGAGTGGTGAGTGGTGAGGGTGAGTGGTGAGGCTGAATGGTGAGGGTGAATGGTGAGAGTGAGTGGTGAGTGGTGAGGGAGAGTGGTGAGGGTGAGTGGTGATGGTGAGGGGTGAGTGGTGAGGGTGAGTGGTGAGGGTGAGTGGTGACGAAGAGTGGTGAGGTTGAGTGGTGAGTAGTAAGGGTGAGTGGTGATGGTGAAGGTTAGTGGTGAGGGTAAGTGGTGAGGGTAAGTGGTGAGGGTGAGTGGTGAGGGTTAGTGGTGAGGGTGAGTGGTCAAGGTGAGTGGTGAGGGTGAGTGGTGAGGGTGAGTGGTGAGGGTGAGTGGTGAGCGGTGAGGGTGAGTGGTTGTTGTGAGGGTGAGTGGCAGTTGTGAGTGGTGATGGGTCAGTGGTGAGTGGTGAGCGTGAGTGGTGAGGGTGAGTGGTGAGAGAGTCGTTAGTTTTGAGGGTCCGTGGTGAGGTTGAGTGGTGAGGGTTAGTGGAGAGTGGTGAGTGGTGATTGGTCAGTGGTGATTGGTCAGGATGAATGGTGAGTAGTGAGGGTGAGGCTGAGTGGTGAGGTTGAGTGGTGAGGGTGAGTGGTGAGGGTGAATGGTGAGAGTGAGTGGTGAGGGAGAGTGGTGAGGGTGATGGTGAGGGGTGAGTGGTGAGGGTGAGTGGTCAGTGGTGAGGGGTCAGGGTTAGTGGTGAGGGTGAGTGGTGATGGTGAGGGGTGAGTGGTGAGGGTGAGTAGTGACGGTGAGTGGTGAGGGAGAGTGGAGAGGGGTTAGGGTGAGTGTTGAGGGTGATTGGTGAGGGTGAGTGATGAGGGTGAATGGTGAGGTTGAGTGTTGAGTAGTAAGGGTGAGTGGTGATGGTGAGGGTTAGTGGTGAGGGTGAGTGTGAGGGTTAGTGGTGAGGGTGACTGGTCAGGGTGAGTGGTGAGGGTGAGTGGTGAGGGTGCGTGGTGAGCGGTGAGGGTGAGTGGTTGTGGTGAGGGTGAGTGGCAGTTGTGAGTGGTGATGGGTGAGTGGTGAGTGGTGAGCGTGAGTGGTGAGGGTGAGGGTGAGTGGTGAGAGAGTCGTTAGTTTTGAGGGTGAGTAGTGAGGGTGAGTGGTGAGGGTTAGTGGAGAGTGGTGAGTGGTGATTGGTCAGTGGTGATTGGTCAGGATGAATGGTGAGTAGTGAGGGTGAGGTTGAGTGGTGAGGTTGAGTGGTGAGGGTGAGTGGTGAGGGTGAGTGGTGGTTGTTACGGTGAGTGGTGAGGGTGAGTGGTGAGGGTGAGTGGTGAGGCTGAATGGTGAGGGTGAATGGTGAGAGTGAGTGGTGAGGGTGAGTGGTGAGGGTGAGTGCTGAGTGGTGAGGGTGAGTGGTGAGAGAGTTGTTAGTTTTGAGGGTGAGTGGTGAGGGTTAGTGGAGAGTGGTGAGTGGTGATTGGTCAGTGGTGATTGGTCAGGATGAATGGTGAGTAGTGATGGGAGGTTAAGTGGTGAGGTTGAGTGGTGAGGGTGAGTGGTGGTTGTGACGGTGAGTGGTGAGTGGTGAGGGTGAGTGGTGAGGGTTAGTGGTGAGGGTGACTGGTCAGGGTGAGTGGTGAGGGTGAGTGGTGAGGGTGAGTGGTGAGCGGTGAGGGTGAGTGGTTGTGGTGAGGGTGAGTGGCAGTTGTGAGTGGTGATGGGTGAGTGGTGAGCGTGAGTGGTGAGGGTGAGTGGTGAGGGTGAGTGGTGAGGGTGAGTGGTGAGAGAGTCGTTAGTTTTGAGGGTGAGTAATGAGGGTGAGTGGTGAGGGTTAGTGGAGAGTGGTGAGTGGTGATTGGTCAGTGGTGATTGGTCAGGATGAATGGTGAGTAGTGAGGGTGAGGTTGAGTGGTGAGGTTGAGTGGTGAGGGTGAGTGGTGAGGTTGAGTGGTGGTTGTGACGGTGAGGGTTAGTGGTGAGGGTGAGTGGTGAGGCTGAATGGTGAGGGTGAATGGTGAGAGTGAGTGGTGAGGGTGAGAGGTGAGGGTGAGTGCTGAGTGGTGAGGGTGAGTGGTGAGAGAGTTGTTAGTTTTGAGGTTGAGTGGTGAGGGTTAGTGGAGAGTGGTGAGTGGTGATTGGTCAGTGGTGATTGGTCAGGATGAATGGTGAGTAGTGAGGGGAGGTTGAGTGGTGAGGTTGAGTGGTGAGGGTGAGTGGTGGTTGTGACGGTGAGTGGTGAGGGTGAGTGGTGAGGGTGAGTGGTGAGGCTGAATGGTGAGGGTGAATGGTGAGAGTGAGTGGTGAGGGAGAGTGGTGATGGTGAGGGGTGAGTGGTGAGGGTGAGTGGTGATGGTGAGGGTTAGTGGTGAGGGTGAGTGGTAAGGGTGAGTGGTGAGGGTGAGTGGTCAGGGTGAGTGGTGAGGGTGAGTGGTGAGGGTGAGCGTGAGTGGTGAGGGTGAGTGGTGAGGGTGAGTGGTGAGGGTGAGTGGTGAGAGAGTCGTTAGTTTTGAGGGTGAGTGGTGATGGTTAGTGGAGTGTGGTGAGTGGTGATTGGTCAGTGGTGATTGGTCAGGATGAATGGTGAGTAGTGAGGGTGAGGTTGAGTGGTGAGGTTGAGTGGTGAGGATGAGTGGTGAGGGTGAGTGGTGGTTGTGACGGTGAGTGGTGAGGGTGAGTGGTGAGGCTGAATGGTGAGGGTGAATGGTGAGAGTGAGTGGTGAGGGAGAGTGGTGAGGGTGAGTGGTGATGGTGAGGGGTGAGTGGTGAGGGTGAGTGGTGAGGGTAAGTGGTGACGAAGAGTGGAAAGGTTGAGTGGTGAGTAGTAAGGGTGAGTGGTGATGGTGAGGGTTAGTGGTGAGGGTTAGTGGTAAGGGTGAGTGGTGAGGGTGAGTGGTGAGGGGTGAGTGGTGAGGGTGAGTGGTGAGGGTGAGTGGTGACGAAGAGTGGTGAGGTTGAGTGGTGAGTAGTAAGGGTGAGTGGTGATGGTGAGGGTTAGTGCTGAGGGTGAGTGGTAAGGGTGAGTGGTGAGGGTTATTGGTGAGGGTGAGTAGTCAGGGTGAGTGGTGAGGGTGAGAGAGTTGTTAGTTTTGAGGGTGAGTGGTGAGGTTGAGTGGTGAGGGTTAGTGGAGAATGGTGAGTGGTGATTGGTCAGTGGTGATTGGTCAGGATGAATGGTGAGTAGTGAGGGTGAGGTTGAGTGGTGAGGGTGAGTGGTGAGGGTGAGTGGTGGTTGTGACGGTGAGTGCTGAGTGGTGAGGGTGAGTGGTGAGGCTGAATGGTGATGGTGAATGGTGAGAGTGAGTGGTGAGTGGTGAGGGTGAGTGGTGAGGCTGAATGGTGAGGGTGAATGGTGAGAGTGAGTGGTGAGGGAGAGTGGTGAGGGTGAGTGGTGATGGTGAGGGGTGAGTGGTGAGGGTGAGTGGTGAGGGTAAGTGGTGACGAAGAGTGGAAAGGTTGAGTGGTGAGTAGTAAGGGTGAGTGGTGATGGTGAGGGTTAGTGGTGAGGGTTAGTGGTAAGGGTGAGTGGTGAGGGTGAGTGGTGAGGGGTGAGTGGTGAGGGTGAGTGGTGAGGGTGAGTGGTGACGAAGAGTGGTGAGGTTGAGTGGTGAGTAGTAAGGGTGAGTGGTGATGGTGAGGGTTAGTGCTGAGGGTGAGTGGTAAGGGTGAGTGGTGAGGGTTATTGGTGAGGGTGAGTGGTCAGGGTGAGTGGTGAGGGTGAGAGAGTTGTTAGTTTTGAGGGTGAGTGGTGAGGTTGAGTGGTGAGGGTTAGTGGAGAATGGTGAGTGGTGATTGGTCAGTGGTGATTGGTCAGGATGAATGGTGAGTAGTGAGGGTGAGGTTGAGTGGTGAGGGTGAGTGGTGAGGGTGAGTGGTGGTTGTGACGGTGAGTGCTGAGTGGTGAGGGTGAGTGGTGAGGCTGAATGGTGATGGTGAATGGTGAGAGTGAGTGGTGAGTGGTGAGGGAGAGTGGTGAGGGTGAGTGGTGATGGTGAGGGGTGAGTGGTGAGGGTGAGTGGTGACGAAGAGTGGTGAGTAGTAAGGGTGAGTGGTGATGGTGAGGGTTAGTGGTGAGGTTGAGTGGTAAGGGTTAGTGGTGAGGGTTAGTGGTGAGGGTGAGTGGTCAAGGTGAGTGGTGAGGGTGAGTGGTGAGGGTGAGTGGTGAGGGTGAGTGGTGACAAAGAGTGGTGAGGTTGAGTGGTAAGTAGTAAGGGTGAGTGTGATGGTGAGGGTTAGTGGTGAGGGTGAGTGGTAAGGGTGAGTGGTGAGGGTTAGTGGTGAGGGTGAGTGGTCAAGGTGAGGGTGAGTAGTGAGGGTGAGTGGTGAGCGGTGAGGGTGAGTGGTTGTTGTGAGGGTGAGTGGCAGTTGTGAGTAGTGATGGGTGAGTGGTGAGCGTGAGTGGTGAGGGTTAGTGGTGAGGGTGAGTGGTGAGGCTGAATGGTGAGGGTGAATGGTGAGAGTGAGTGGTGAGGGTGAGTGGTGAGGGTGAGTGCTGAGTGGTGAGGGTGAGTGGTGAGAGAGTTGTTAGTTTTGAGGTTGAGTGGTGAGGGTTAGTGGAGAGTGGTGAGTGGTGATTGGTCAGTGGTGATTGGTCAGGATGAATGGTGAGTAGTGAGGGGAGGTTGAGTGGTGAGGTTGAGTGGTGAGGGTGAGTGGTGGTTGTGACGGTGAGTGGTGAGTGGTGAGGGTGAGTGGTGAGGGTGAGTGGTGAGGCTGAATGGTGAGGGTGAATGGTGAGAGTGAGTGGTGAGGGAGAGTGGTGATGGTGAGGGGTGAGTAGTGAGGGTGAGTGGTGATGGTGAGGGTTAGTGGTGAGGGTGAGTGGTAAGGGTGAGTGGTGAGGGTGAGTGGTCAGGGTGAGTGGTGAGGGTGAGTGGTGAGGGTGAGTGGTGAGCGGTGAGGGTGTTTGTTGTGAGGGTGAGTGGCAGTTGTGAGTGCTGATGGGTGAGTGGTGAGCGTGAGTGGTGAGGGTGAGTGGTGAGGGTGAGTGGTGAGGGTGAGTGGTGAGAGAGTCGTTAGTTTTGAGGGTGAGTGGTGAGGTTGAGTGGTGATGGTTAGTGGAGAGTGGTGAGTGGTGATTGGTCAGTGGTGATTGGTCAGGATGAATGGTGAGTAGTGAGGGTGAGGTTGAGTGGTGAGGTTGAGTGGTGAGGATGAGTGGTGAGGGTGAGTGGTGGTTGTGACGGTGAGTGGTGAGGGTGAGTGGTGAGGCTGAATGGTGAGGGTGAATGGTGAGAGTGAGTGTTGAGGGAGAGTGGTGAGGGTGAGTGGTTATGGTGAGGGGTGAGTGGTGAGGGTGAGTGGTGAGGGTAAGTGGTGACGAAGAGTGGAAAGGTTGAGTGGTGAGTAGTAAGGGTGAGTGGTGATGGTGAGGGTTAGTGGTGAGGGTGAGTGGTAAGGGTGAGTGGTGAGGGTGAGTGGTGAGGGTGAGTGGTGAGGGTGAGGGGTGGGTGGTGAGGGTGAGTGGTGATGGTGAGGGTTGAGGGTGAGTGGTAAGGGTGAGTGGTGAGGGTTCGTGGTGAGGGTGAGTGGTCAGGGTGAGTGGTGAGGGTGAGTGGTGAGGGTGAGTGGTGAGCGGTGAGGGTGAGTGTTTGTTGTGAGGGTGAGTGGCAGTTGTGAGTGCCGATGGGTGAGTGGTGAGCGTGAGTGGTGAGGGTGAGTGCTGAGTGGTGAGGGTGAGTGGTGAGAGAGTCGTTAGTTTTGATGGTGAGTGGTGAGGTTGAGTGGTGAGGGTTAGTGGAGAGTGGTGAGTGGTGATTGGTCAGTGGTGATTGGTCAGGATGAATGGTGAGTAGTGAGGGTGCGGTTGAGTGGTGAGGTTGAGTGGTGAGGGTGAGTGGTGAGGGTGAGTGGTGGTTGTGACGGTGAGTGGTGAGTGGTGAGGGTGAGTGTGAGGGTGAATGGTGAGAGTGAGCGGTGAGTGGTGAGGGAGAGTGGTGAGGGTGAGTGGTGAGGGGTGAGTGGTGAGGGTGAGTGGTGAGGGTGAGTAGTGACGAAGAGTGGTGAGGTTGAGTGGTGAGTAGTAAGGGTGAGTGGTGATGGTGAGGGTTAGTGCTGAGGGTGAGTGGTAAGGGTGAGTTGTGAGGGTTAATGGTGAGGGTGAGTGGTCAGGGTGAGTGGTGAGGGTGAGAGAGTTGTTAGTTTTGAGGGTGAGTGGTGAGGTTGAGTGGTGAGGGTTAGTGGAGAATGGTGAGTGGTGATTGGTCAGTGGTGATTGGTCAGGATGAATGGTGAGTAGTGAGGGTGAGGTTGAGTGATGAGGGTGAGTGGTGAGGGTGAGTGGTGGTTGTGACGGTGAGTGCTGAGTGGTGAGGGTGAGTGGTGAAGCTGAATGGTGATGGTGAATGGTGAGAGTGAGTGGTGAGTGGTGAGGGAGAGTGGTGAGGGTGAGTGGTGATGGTGAGGGGTGAGGGTGAGTGGTGACGAAGAGTGGTGAGTAGTAAGGGTGAGTGGTGATGATGAGGGTTAGTGGTGAGGGTGAGTGGTAAGGGTGAGTGGTGAGGGTTAGTGGTGAGGGTGAGTGGTCAAGGTGAGTGGTGAGGGTGAGTGGTGAGGGTGAGTGGTGAGCGGTGAGGGTGAGTGGTTGTTGTGAGGGTGAGTGGTAGTTGTGAGTGGTGATGGGTGAGTGGTGAGTGGTGACCGTGAGTGGTGAGGGTGAGTGGTGAGGGTGAGTGGTGAGGGTGAGTGGTGAGAGAGTCGTTCGTTTTGAGGGTCATAGGTGAGGTTGAGTGGTGAGGGTTAGTGGAGAGTGGTGAGTGGTGATTGGTCAGTGGTGATTGGTCAGGATGAATGGTGAGTGGTGAGGGTGAGGTTGAGTGGTGAGGTTGAGTGGTGAAGGTGAGGGTGAATGGTGAGAGTGAGTGGTGAGGGAGAGTGGTGAGGGTGAGTGGTGATGGTGAGGGGTGAGTGGTGAGGGTGAGTGGTGAGGGTGAGTGGTCAGTGGTGAGGAGTCAGGGTTAGTGGTGAGGGTGAGTAGTGAGGTGTGAGTGGTGAGGGTGAGTGGTGACGGTGAGTGGTGAGGGAGAGTGGTGAGGGAGAGGGGTTAGGGTGAGTGTTGAGGGTGAATGGTGAGGGTGAGTGGTGAGGGTGAATGGTGAGGTTGAGTGTTGAGTAGTAAGGGTGAGTGGTGAGTGGTGAGCGTGAGTGGTGAGGGTGAGTGGTGAGGGTGAGTGGTGAGAGAGTCGTTAGTTTTGAGGGTGAGTAGTGAGGGTGAGTGGTGAGGGTTAGTGGAGAGTGGTGATTGGTCAGTGGTGATTGGTCAGGATGAATGGTGAGTAATGAGGGTGAGGTTGAGTGGTGAGGTTGAGTGGTGAGGGTGAGTGGTGAGGGTGTGTGGTGGTTGTGACGGTGAGTGGTGAGGGTGAGTGGTGAGGGTGAGTGGTGAGGCTGAATGGTGAGGGTGAATGGTGAGAGTGAGTGGTGAGTGGTGAGGGTGAGTGGTGAGGGTGAGTGCTGAGTGGTGAGTGGTGATTGGTCAGTGGTGATTGGTCAGGATGAATGGTGAGTAGTGAGGGGAGGTTGAGTGGTGAGGTTGAGTGGTGAGGGTGAGTGGTGAGGGTGAGTGGTGGTTGTGATGGTGAGTGGTGAGTGGTGAGGGTGAGTGGTGAGGGTGAGTGGTGAGGCTGAATGGTGAGGGTGAATGGTGAGAGTGAGTGGTGAGGGAGAGTGGTGATGGTGAGGGGTGAGTGGTGAGGGTGAGTGGTGATGGTGAGGGTTAGTGGTGAGGGTGAGTGGTAAGGGTGAGTGGTGAGGGTTAGTGGTGAGGGTGAGTGGTCAGGGTGAGTGGTGAGGGTGAGTGGTGAGGGTGAGTGGTGAGCGGTGAGGGTGAGTATTTGTTGTGAGGGTGAGTGGCAGTTGTGAGTGCTGATGGGTGAGTGGTGAGCGTGAGTGGTGAGGGTGAGTGGTGAGGGTGAGTGCTGAGTGGTGAGGGTGAGTGGTGAGAGAGTCGTTAGTTTTGAGGGTGAGTGGTGAGGTTGAGTGGTGAGGGTTAGTGGTGAGTGTGATTGGTCAGGATGAATGGTGAGTAGTGAGGGTGAGGATGAGTGGTGAGGGTGAGTGGTGGTTGTGACGGTGAGTGGTGAGGGTGAGTGGTGAGGCTGAATGGTGAGGGTGAGTGGTGAGGTTGAGTGGTGAGGATGAGTGGTGAGGGTGAGTGGTGGTTGTGACGGTGAGTGGTGAGGGTGAGTGGTGAGACTGAATGGTGAGGGTGAATGGTGAGAGTGAGTGGTGAGTGGTTAGGGTGAGTAGTAAGGGTGAGTGGTGATGGTGAGGGTTAGTGGTGAGGGTGAGTGGTAAGGGTGAGTGGTGAGGGTGAGTGGTGAGGGTGAGTGGTGAGCGGTGAGGGTGAGTGGTTGTTGTGAGGGTGAGTGGCAGTTGTGAGTGGTGATGGGTGAGTGGTGAGTGGTGAGCATGAGTGGTGAGGGTGAGTGGTGAGGGTGAGTGCTAAGTGGTGAGGGTGAGTGGTGACGAAGAGTGGTGAGGTTGAGTGGTGAGTAGTAAGGGTGAGTGGTGATGGTGAGGGTTAGTGGTGAGGGTGAGTGGTAAGGGTGAGTGGTGAGGGTTAGTGGTGAGGGTGAGTGGTCAGGGTGAGTGGTGAGGGTGAAAGAGTTGTTAGTTTTGAGGGTGAGTGGTGAGGTTGAGTGGTGAGGGTTAGTGGAGAGTGGTGAGTGGTGATTGGTCAGTGGTGATTGGTCAGGATGAATGGTGAGTAGTGAGGGTGAGGTTGAGTGGTGAGGGTGAGTGGTGAGGGTGAGTGGTGGTTGTGACGGTGCGTGGTGAGTGGTGAGGGTGAGTGGTGAGGCTGAATGGTGAGGGTGAATGGTGAGAGTGAGTGGTGAGGGAGAGTGGTGAGTGGTGATGGTGAGGGGTGAGTGGTGAGGGTGAGTGGTGAGGGTGAGTGGTGACGAAGAGTGGTGAGGTTGAGTGGTGAGTAGTAAGGGTGAGTGGTGATGGTGAGGGTTAGTGGTGAGGGTGAGTGGTAAGGGTGAGTGGTGAGGGTTAGTGGTGAGGGTGAGTGGTGAGGTTGAGTGGTGAGGGTGAGTGGTGAGCGGTGAGGGTGAGTGGTTGTTGTGAGGGTGAGTGGCAGTTGTGAGTGGTGATGGGTGAGTGGTGAGTGGTGAGCGTGAGTGGTGATGGGTGAGTGGTGAGTGGTGTGTGAGTGGTGAGAGAGTCGTTAGTTTTGAGGGTCAGTGTTGAGGTTGAGTGGTGAGGGTTAGTGGAGAGTGGTGAGTGGTGATTGGTCAGTGGTGATTGGTCAGGATGAATGGTGAGTAGTGAGGGTGAGGTTGAGTGGTGAGGTTGAGTGGTGAGGGTGAGTGGTGAGGGTGAATGGTGAGAGTGAGTTTTGAGGGAGAGTGGTGAGGGTGAGTGGTGATGGTGAGGGGTGAGTGGTGAGGGTGAGTGGTGAGGGTGAGTGGTCAGTGGAGAGGGGTCAGGGTTAGTGGTGAGGGTGAGTGGTTATGGTGAGGGGTGAGTGGTGAGGGTGAGTGGTGACGGTGAGTGGTGAGGGAGAGTGGTGAGGGAGAAGGGTTAGGGTGAGTGTTGAGAGTGAATGGTGAAGGTGAGTGGTGAGGGTGAATGGTGATGTTGTGTGTTGAGTTGTAAGGGTGAGTGTTGATGGTGAGGGTTAGTGGTGAGGGTGAGTGGTGAGGGTTAGTGGTGAGGGTGACTGGTCAGGGTCAGTGGTGAGGGTGAGTGGTGAGGGTGAGTGGTGAGCGGTGAGGGTGAGTGGTTGTGGTGAGGGTGAGTGGCAGTTGTGAGTGGTGATGGGTGAGTGGTGAGTGGTGAGTGTAAGTGGTGAGGGTGAGTGGTGAGGGTGAGTGGTGAGAGAGTCTTTAGTTTTGAGGGTGAGTAGTGAGGGTGAGTGGTGAGGGTTAGTGGAGAGTGATGAGTGGTGATTGGTCAGTGGTGATTGGTCAGGATGAATGGTGAGTAGTGAGGGTGAGGTTGAGTGGTGAGGTTGAGTGGTGAAGGTGAGTGGTGAGGGTGAGTGGTGGTTGTGACGGTGAGTGGTGAGGGTGAGTGGTGAGGCTGAATGGTGAGGGTGAATGGTGAGAGTGATTGGTGAGTGGTGAGGGTGAGTGGTGAGGGTGAGTGCTGAGTGGTGAGGGTGAGTGGTGAGAGAGTTGTTAGTTTTGAGGGTGAGTGGTGAGGGTTAGTGGAGAGTGGTGAGTGGTGATTGGTCAGTGGTGATTGGTCAGGATGAATGGTGAGTAATGAGGGGAGGTTGAGTGGTGAGGTTGAGTGGTGAGGGTGAGTGGTGAGGGTAAGTGGTGGTTGTGACGGTGAGTAGTGAGTGGTGAGGGTGAGTGGTGAGGGTGAGTGGTGAGGCTGAATGGTGAGGGTGAATGGTGAGAGTGAGTGGTGAGGGAGAGTGGTGATGGTGAGGGGTGAGTGGTGAGGGTGAGTGGTGATGGTGAGGGTTAGTGGTGAGGGTGAGTGGTAAGGGTGAGTGGTGAGGGTTAGTGGTGAGGGTGAGTGGTCAGGGTGAGTGGTGAGGGTGAGTGGTGAGGGTGAGTGGTGAGCGGTGAGGGTGAGTGTTTGTTGTGAGGGTGAGTGGCAGTTGTGAGTGCTGATGGGTGAGTGGTGAGCGTGCGTGGTGAGGGTGAGTGGTGAGGGTGAGTGCTGAGTGGTGAGGGTGAGTGGTGAGAGAGTCGTTAGTTTTGAGGGTGAGTGGTGAGGTTGAGTGGTGAGGGTTAGTGGTGAGTGTGATTGGTAAAGGATGAATGGTGAGTAGTGAGGGTGAGGTTGAGTGGTGAGGTTGAGTGGTGAGGATGAGTGGTGAGGGTGAGTGGTGGTTGTGACGGTGAGTGGTGAGGGTGAGTGGTGAGGCTGAATGGTGAGGATGAGTGGTGAGGTTGAGTGGTGAGGATGAGTGGTGAGGGTGAGTGGTGGTTGTGACGGTGAGTGGTGAGGGTGAGTGGTGAGGCTGAATGGTGAGGGTGAATGGTGAGAGTGAGTGGTGAGTGGTGAGGGAGAGTGGTGAGGGTGAGTGGTGATGGTGAGGGGTGAATGGTGAGGGTGAGTGGTGAGGGGTGAGTGGTGAGGGTGAGTGGTGACGAAGAGTGGAGAGGTTGAGTGGTGAGTAGTAAGGGTGAGTGGTGATGGTGAGGGTTAGTGGTGAGGGTGAGTGGTAAGGGTGAGTGGTGAGGGTGAGTGGTGAGGGTGAGTGGTGAGCAGTGAGGGTGAGTGGTTGTTGTGAGGGTGAGTGGCAGTTGTGAGTGGTGATGGGTGAGTGGTGAGTGGTGAGCGTGAGTGGTGAGGGTGAGTGGTGAGGGTGAGTGCTGAGTGGTTAGGGTGAGTGGTGACGAAGAGTGGTGAGGTTGAGTGGTGAGTAGTAAGGGTGAGTGGTGAGGGTTAGTGGAGAGTGGTGAGTGGTGATTGGTCAGTGGTGATTGGTCAGGATGAATGGTGAGTAGTGAGGGTGAGGTTGAGTGGTGAGGGTTAGTGGTGAGGGTGAGTGGTGAGGTTGAGTGGTGGTTGTGACGGTGAGTGGTGAGGGTTAGTGGTGAGGGTGAGTGGTGAGGCTGAATGGTGAGGGTGAATGGTGAGAGTGAGTGGTGAGGGTGAGTGGTGAGGGTGAGTGCTGAGTGGTGAGGGTGAGTGGTGAGAGAGTTGTTAGTTTTGAGGTTGAGTGGTGAGGGTTAGTGGAGAGTGGTGAGTGGTGATTGGTCAGTGGTGATTGGTCAGGATGAATGGTGAGTAGTTAGGGGAGGTTGAGTGGTGGGGTTGAGTGGTGAAGGTGAGTGGTGGTTGTGACGGTGAGTGGTGAGTGGTGAGGGTGAGTGGTGAGGGTGAGTGGTGAGGCTGAATGGTGAGGGTGAATGGTGAGAGTGAGTGGTGAGGGAGAGTGGTGATGGTGAGGGGTGAGTGGTGAAGGTGAGTGGTGATGGTGAGGGTTAGTGGTGAGGGTGAGTGGTAAGGGTGAGTGGTGAGGGTGAGTGGTCAGGGTGAGTGGTGAGGGTGAGTGGTGAGGGTGAGTGGTGAGCGGTGAGGGTGAGTGTTTGTTGTGAGGGTGAGTGGCAGTTGTGAGTGCTGATGGGTGAGTGGTGAGGGTGAGTGGTGAGGGTGAGTGGTGAGAGAGTCGTTAGTTTTGAGGGTGAGTTGTGAGGTTGAGTGGTGAGGGTTAGTGGAGAGTGGTGAGTGGTGATTGGTCAGTGGTGATTGGTCAGGATGAATGGTGAGTAGTGAGGGTGAGGTTGAGTGGTGAGGTTGAGTGGTGAGGATGAGTGGTGAGGGTGAGTGGTGGTTGTGACGGTGAGTGGTGAGGGTGAGTGGTGAGGCTGAATGGTGAGGGTGAGTGGTGAGGTTGAGTGGTGAGGATGAGTGGTGAGGGTGAGTGGTGGTTGTGACGGTGAGTGGTGAGGGTGAGTTGTGAGGCTGAATGGTGAGGGTGAATGGTGAGAGTGAGTGGTGAGGGAGAGTGGTGAGGGTGAGTGGTGATGGTGAAGGGTGAGTGGTGAGGGTGAGTGGTGAGGGTAAGTGGTGACGAAGAGTGGAGAGGTTGAGTGGTGAGTAGTAAGGGTGAGTGGTGATGGTGAGGGTTAGTGGTGAGGGTGAGTGGTAAGGGTGAGTGGTGAGGGTGAGTGGTGAGGGTGAGTGGTGAGGGTGAGGGGTGAGGGTGAGTGGTGATGGTGAGGGTTGAGGGTGAGTGGTAAGGGTGAGTGGTGAGGGTTAGTGGTGAGGGTGAGTGGTCAGGGTGAGTGGTGAGGGTGAGTGGTGAGGGTGAGTGGTGAGCGGTGAGGGTGAGTGTTTGTTGTGAGGGTGAGTGGCAGTTGTGAGTGCTGATGGGTGAGTGGTGAGCGTGAGTGGTGAGGGTGAGTGCTGAGTTGTGAGGTTGAGTGGTGAGGGTTTGTTTAGAGTGGTGAGTAGTGATTGGTCAGTGGTGATTGGTCAGGATGAATGGTGAGTAGTGAGGGTGAGGTTGAGTGGTGAGGTTGAGTGGTGAGGGTGAGTGGTGAGGGTGAGTGGTGGTTGTGACGGTGAGTGGTGAGTGGTGAGGGTGAGTGTGAGGGTGAATGGTGAGAGTGAGCGGTGATTGGTGAGGGAGAGTGGTGAGGGTGAGTGGTGAGTGGTGAGGGTGAGTGGTGAGGGTGAGTGGTGACGAAGAGTGGTGAGGTTGAGTGGTGAGTAGTGAGGGTGAGTGGTGATGGTGAGGGTTAGTGGTGAGGGAGAGTGGTAAGGGTGAGTGGTGAGGGTTAGTGGTGAGGGTGAGTGGTCAGGGTGAGTGGTGAGGGTGAGAGAGTTGTTAGTTTTGAGGGTGAGTGGTGAGGTTGAGTGGTGAGGGTTAGTGGAGAATGGTGAGTGGTGATTGGTCAGTGGTGATTGGTCAGGATGAATGGTGAGTAGTGAGGGTGAGGTTGAGTGGTGAGGGTGAGTGGTGAGGGTGAGTGGTGGTTGTGACGGTGAGTGCTGAGTGGTGAGGGTGAGTGGTGAGGCTGAATGGTGAGAGTGAATGGTGAGAGTGAGTGGTGAGTGGTGAGGGAGAGTGGTGAGGGTGAGTGGTGATGGTGAGGGGTGAGTGGTGAGGGTGAGTGGTGAGGGTGAGTGGTGACGAAGAGTGGTGAGGTTGAGTGGTGAGTAGTAAGGGTGAGTGGTGATGGTGAGGGTTAGTGGTGAGGGTGAGTGGTAAGGGTGAGTGGTGAGGGTTAGTGGTGAGGGTGAGTGGTCAAGGTGAGTGGTGAGGGTGAGTGGTGAGGGTGAGTGGTGAGCGGTGAGGGTGAGTGGTTGTTGTGAGGGTGAGTGGCAGTTGTGAGTGGTGATGGGTGAGTGGTGAGTGGTGAGCGTGAGTGGTGAGGGTGAGTGGTGAGGGTGAGTGGTGAGGGTGAGTGGTGAGAGAGTCGTTAGTTTTGAGGGTCAGTGGTGAGGTTGAGTGGTGAGGGTTAGTGGAGAGTGGTGAGTGGTGATTGGTCAGTGGTGATTGGTCAGGATGAATGGTGAGTAGTGAGGGTGAGGTTGAGTGGTGAGGTTGAGTGGTGAGGGTGAGTGGTGAGGGTGAATGGTGAGAGTAAGTGGTGAGGGAGAGTGGTGAGGGTGAGTGGTGATGGTGAGGTGTGAGTGGTGAGGGTGAGTGGTGACGGTGAGTGGTGAAGGAGAGTGGTGAGGGAGAGGGGTTAGGGTGAGTGTTGAGGGTGAATGGTGAGGGTGAGAGGTGAGGGTGAATGGTGAGGTTAAGTGTTGAGTAGTAAGGGTGAGTGGTGATGGTGAGGGTTAGTGGTGAGGGTGAGTGGTGAGGGTTAGTGGTGAGGGTGACTGGTCAGGGTGAGTGGTGAGGGTGAGTGGTGAGGGTGAGTGGTGAGCGGTGAGGGTGAGTGGTTGTGGTGAGGGTGAGTGGCAGTTGTGAGTGGTGATGGGTGAGTGGTGAGTGGTGAGCGTGAGTGGTGAGGGTGAGTCGTGAGGGTGAGTGGTGAGAGAGTCATTAGTGAGGGTTAGTGGTGAGGGTGACTGGTCAGGGTGAGTGGTGAGGGTGAGTGGTGAGGGTGAGTGGTGAGCGGTGAGGGTGAGTGGTTGTGGTGAGGGTGAGTGGCAGTTGTGAGTGGTGATTGGTGAGTGGTGAGTGGTGAGCGTGAGTGGTGAGGGTGAGTAGTGAGGGTGAGTGGTGAGGGTTAGTGGAGAGTGGTGAGTGGAGATTGGTCAGTGGTGATTGGTCAGGATGAATGGTGAGTAGTGAGGGTGAGGTTGAGTGGTTAGGTTGAGTGGTGAGGGTGAGTGGTGAGGGTGTGTGGTGGTTGTGACGGTGAGTGGTGAGGGTGAGTGGTGAGGGTGAGTGGTGAGGCTGAATGCTGAGGGTGAATGGTGAGAGTGAGTGGTGAGTGGTGAGGGTGAGTAGTGAGGGTGAGTGCTGAGTGGTGAGGGTGAGTGGTGAGAGAGTTGTTAGTTTTGAGGGTGAGTGGTGAGGATTAATGGAGAGTGGTGAGTGGTGATTGGTCAGTGGTGATTGGTCAGGATGAATGGTGAGTAGTGAGGGGAGGTTGAGTGGTGAGGTTGAGTGGTGAGGGTGAGTGGTGAGGGTGAGTGGTGGTTGTGACGGTGAGTGGTGAGTGGTGAGGGTGAGTGGTGAGGGTGAGTGGTGAGGCTGAATGGTGAGGGTGAATGGTGAGAGTGAGTGGTGAGGGAGAGTGGTGATGGTGAGGGGTGAGTGGTGAGGGTGAGTGGTGATGGTGAGGGTGAGTGGCAGTTGTGAGTGCTGATGGGTGAGTGGTGAGCGTGAGTGGTGAGGGTGAGTGGTGAGGGTGAGTGCTGAGTGGTGAGGGTGAGTGGTGAGAGAGTCGTTAGTTTTGAGGGTGAGTGGTGAGGTTGAGTGGTGAGGATTAGTGGTGAGTGTGATTGGTCAGGATGAATGGTGAGTAGTGCGGGTGAGGATGAGTGGTGAGGGTGAGTGGTGGTTGTGACGGTGAGTGGTGAGGGTGAGTGGTGAGGCTGAATGGTGAGGGTGAGTGGTGAGGTTGAGTGGTGAGGATGAGTGGTGAGGGTGAGTGGTGGTTGTGACGGTGAGTGGTGAGGGTGAGTGGTGAGGCTGAATGGTGAGGGTGAATGGTGAGAGTGAGTGGTGAGTGGTGAGGGAGAGTGGTGAGGGTGAGTGGTGATGGTGAGGGGTGAGTGGTGAGGGTGAGTGGTGAGGGGTGAGTGGTGAGGGTGTGTGGTGACGAAGAGTGGAGAGGTTGAGTGGTGAGTAGTAAGGGTGAGTGGTGATGGTGAGGGTGAGTGGTGAGGGTGAGTTGTGAGGGTGAGTGGTGAGAGAGTCGTTAGTTTTGAGGGTCAGTGGTGAGGTTGAGTGGTGAGGGTTAGTGGAGAGTGGTGAGTGGTGATTGGTCAGTGGTGATTGGTCAGGATGAATGGTGAGTAGTGAGGGTGAGGTTGAGTGGTGAGGTTGAGTGGTGAGGGTGAGTGGTGAGGGTGAATGGTGAGAGTGAGTGGTGAGGGAGAGTGGTGAGGGTGAATGGTGATGGTGAGGGGTGAGTGGTGAGGGTGAGTGGTGAGGGTGAGTGGTCAGTGGTGAGGAGTCAGGGTTAGTGGTGAGGGTGAGTGGTGAGGTGTGAGTGGTGAGGGTGAGTGGTGATGGTGAGGGTTAGTGGTGAGGGTGAGTGGTAAGGGTGAGTGGTGAGGGTGAGTGGTGAGGGTGAGTGGTGAGGGTGAGGGGTGAGGGTGAGTGGTGATGGTGAGGGTTGAGGGTGAGTGGTAAGGGTGAGTGGTGAGGGTTAGTGGTGAGGGTGAGTGGTCAGGGTGAGTGGTGAGGGTGAGTGGTGAGGGTGAGTGGTGATGGTGAGGGTTGAGGGTGAGTGGTAAGGGTGAGTTGTGAGGGTGAGTGGCAGTTGTGAGTGCTGATGGGTGAGTGGTGAGCGTGAGTGGTGAGGGTGAGTGCTGAGTGGTGAGGGTGAGTGGTGAGAGAGTCGTTAGTTTTGAGGGTGAGTGGTGAGGTTGAGTGGTGAGGGTTAGTGGAGAGTGGTGAGTGGTGATTGGTCAGTGGTGATTGGTCAGGATGAATGGTGAGTAGTGAGGGTGAGGTTGAGTGGTGAGGTTGAGTGGTGAAGGTGAGTGGTGAGGGTGAGTGGTGGTTGTGACGGTGAGTGGTGAGTGGTGAGGGTGAGTGTGAGGGTGAATGGTGAGAGTGAGCGGTGAGTGGTGAGGGAGAGTGGTGAGGGTGAGTGGTGAGTGGTGAGGGTGAGTGGTGAGGGTGAGTGGTGACGAAGAGTGGTGAGGTTGATTGGTGAGTAGTGAGGGTGAGTGGTGATGGTGAGGGTTAGTGGTGAGGGAGAGTGGTAAGGGTGAGTGGTGAGGGTTAGTGGTGAGGGTGAGTGGTCAGGGTGAGTGGTGAGGGTGAGAGAGTTGTTAGTTTTGAGGGTGAGTGGTGAGGTTGAGTGGTGAGGGTTAGTGGAGAATGGTGAGTGGTGATTGGTCAGTGGTGATTGGTCAGGATGAATGGTGAGTAGTGAGGGTGAGGTTGAGTGGTGAGGGTGAGTGGTGAGGGTGAGTGGTGGTTGTGACGGTGAGTGCTGAGTGGTGAGGGTGAGTGGTGAGGCTGAATGGTGAGGGTGAATGGTGAGAGTGAGTGGTGAGTGGTGAGGGAGAGTGGTGAGGGTGAGTGGTGATGGTGAGGGGTGAGTGGTGAGGGTGAGTGGTGAGGGTGAGTGGTGACGAAGAGTGGTGAGGTTGAGTGGTGAGTAGTAAGGGTGAGTGGTGATGGTGAGGGTTAGTGGTGAGGGTGAGTGGTAAGGGTGAGTGGTGAGGGTTAGTGGTGAGGGTGAGTGGTCAAGGTGAGTGGTGAGGGTGAGTGGTGAGGGTGAGTGGTGAGCGGTGAGGGTGAGTGGTTGTTGTGAGGGTGAGTGGCAGTTGTGAGTGGTGATGGGTGAGTGGTGAGTGGTGAGCGTGAGTGGTGAGGGTGAGTGGTGAGGGTGAGTGGTGAGGGTGAGTGGTGAGAGAGTCGTTAGTTTTGAGGGTCAGTGGTGAGGTTGAGTGGTGAGGGTTAGTGGAGAGTGGTGAGTGGTGATTGGTCAGTGGTGATTGGTCAGGATGAATGGTGAGTAGTGAGGGTGAGGTTGAGTGGTGAGGTTGAGTGGTGAGGGTGAGTGGTGAGGGTGAATGGTGAGAGTGAGTGGTGAGGGAGAGTGGTGAGGGTGAGTGGTGATGGTGAGGTGTGAGTGGTGAGGGTGAGTGGTGATGGTGAGTGGTGAGGGAGAGTGGTGAGGGAGAAGGGTTAGGGTGAGTGTTGAGGGTGAATGGTGAGGGTGAGAGGTGAGGGTGAATGGTGAGGTTGAGTGTTGAGTAGTAAGGGTGAGTGGTGATGGTGAGGGTTAGTGGTGAGGGTGAGTGGTGAGGGTTAGTGGTGAGGGTGACTGGTCAGGGTGAGTGGTGAGGGTGAGTGGTGAGGGTGAGTGGTGAGCAGTGAGGGTGAGTGGTTGTGGTGAGGGTGAGTGGCAGTTGTGAGTGGTGATGGGTGAGTGGTGAGTGGTGAGCGTGAGTGGTGAGGGTGAGTCGTGAGGGTGAGTGGTGAGAGAGTCATTAGTGAGGGTTAGTGGTGAGGGTGACTGGTCAGGGTGAGTGGTGAGGGTGAGTGGTGAGGGTGAGTGGTGAGCGGTGAGGGTGAGTGGTTGTGGTGAGGGTGAGTGGCAGTTGTGAGTGGTGATGGGTGAGTGGTGAGTGGTGAGCGTGAGTGGTGAGGGTGAGTAGTGAGGGTGAGTGGTGAGGGTTAGTGGAGAGTGGTGAGTGGTGATTGGTCAGTGGTGATTGGTCAGGATGAATGGTGAGTAGTGAGGGTGAGGTTGAGTGGTTAGGTTGAGTGGTGAGGGTGAGTGGTGAGGGTGTGTGGTGGTTGTGACGGTGAGTGGTGAGGGTGAGTGGTGAGGGTGAGTGGTGAGGCTGAATGCTGAGGGTGAATGGTGAGAGTGAGTGGTGAGTGGTGAGGGTGAGTAGTGAGGGTGAGTGCTGAGTGGTGAGGGTGAGTGGTGAGAGAGTTGTTAGTTTTGAGGGTGAGTGGTGAGGATTAGTGGAGAGTGGTGAGTGGTGATTGGTCAGTGGTGATTGGTCAGGATGAATGGTGAGTAGTGAGGGGAGGTTGAGTGGTGAGGTTGAGTGGTGAGGGTGAGTGGTGAGGGTGAGTGGTGGTTGTGACGGTGAGTGGTGAGTGGTGAGGGTGAGTGGTGAGGGTGAGTGGTGAGGCTGAATGGTGAGGGTGAATGGTGAGAGTGAGTGGTGAGGGAGAGTGGTGATGGTGAGGGGTGAGTGGTGAGGTTGAATGGTGATGGTGAGGGTTAGTGGTGAGGGTGAGTGGTAAGGGTGAGTGGTGAGGGTTAGTGGTGAGGGTGAGTGGTCAGGGTGAGTGGTGAGGGTGAGTGGTGAGGGTGAGTGGTGAGCGGTGAGGGTGAGTGTTTGTTGTGAGGGTGAGTGGCAGTTGTGAGTGCTGATGGGTGAGTGGTGAGCGTGAGTGGTGAGGGTGAGTGGTGAGGGTGAGTGCTGAGTGGTGAGGGTGAGTGGTGAGAGAGTCGTTAGTTTTGAGGGTGAGTGGTGAGGTTGAGTGGTGAGGGTTAGTGGTGAGTGTGATTGGTCAGGATGAATGGTGAGTAGTGAGGGTGAGGATGAGTGGTGAGGGTGAGTGGTGGTTGTGACGGTGAGTGGTGAGGGTGAGTGGTGAGGCTGAATGGTGAGGGTGAGTGGTGAGGTTGAGTGGTGAGGATGAGTGGTGAGGGTGAGTGGTGGTTGTGACGGTGAGTGGTGAGGGTGAGTGGTGAGGCTGAATGGTGAGGGTGAATGGTGAGAGTGAGTGGTGAGTGGTGAGGGAGAGTGGTGAGGGTGAGTGGTGATGGTGAGGGGTGAGTGGTGAGGGTGAGTGGTGAGGGGTGAGTGGTGAGGGTGAGTGGTGAGGGTGAGTGGTTGTTGTGAGGGTGAGTGGCAGTTGTGAGTGGTGATGGGTGATTGGTGAGTGGTGAGCGTGAGTGGTGAGGGTGAGTGGTGAGGTTGAGTGCTAAGTGGTGAGGGTGAGTGGTGACGAAGAGTGGTGAGGTTGAGTGGTGAGTAGTAAGGGTGAGTGGTGATGGTGAGGGTTAGTGGTGAGGGTGAGTGGTAAGGGTGAGTGGTGAGGGTTAGTGGTGAGGGTGAGTGGTCAGGGTGAGTGGTGAGGGTGAGAGAGTTGTTAGTTTTGAGGGTGAGTGGTGAGGTTGAGTGGTGAGGGTTAGTGGAGAGTGGTGAGTGGTGATTGGTCAGTGGTGATTGGTCAGGATGTATGGTGAGTAGTGAGGGTGAGGTTGAGTGGTGAGGGTGAGTGGTGAGGGTGAGTGGTGGTTGTGACGGTGCGTGGTGAGTGGTGAGGGTGAGTGGTGAGGCTGAATGGTGAGGGTGAATGGTGAGAGTGAGTGGTGAGGGAGAGTGGTGAGTGGTGATGGTAAGGGGTGAGTGGTGAGGGTGAGGGTGAGTGGTGACGAAGAGTGGTGAGGTTGAGTGGTGAGTAGTAAGGGGGAGTGGTGATGGTGAGGGTTAGTGGTGAGGGTGAGTGGTAAGGGTGAGTGGTGAGGGTTAGTGGTGAGGGTGAGTGGTCAAGGTGAGTGGTGAGGGTGAGTGGTGAGGGTGAGTGGTGAGGGTGAGTGGTGAGCGGTGAGGGTGAGTGGTTGTTGTGAGGGTGAGTGGCAGTTGTGAGTGGTGATGGGTGAGTGGTGAGTGGTGAGCGTGAGTGGTGAGGGTGAGTGGTGAGGGTGAGTGGTGAGGGTGAGTGGTGAGAGAGTCGTTAGTTTTGAGGGTCAGTGGTGAGGTTGAGTGGGGAGGGTTAGTGGAGAGTGGTGAGTGGTGATTGGTCAGTGGTGATTGGTCAGGATGAATGGTGAGTAGTGAGGGTGAGGTTGAGTGGTGAGGTTGAGTGGTGAGGGTGAGTGGTGAGGGTGAATGGTGAGAGTGAGTGGTGAGGGAGAGTGGTGAGGGTGATGGTGAGGGGTGAGTGGTGAGGGTGAGTGGTCAGTGGTGAGGGGTCAGGGTTAGTGGTGAGGGTGAGTGGTGATGGTGAGGGGTGAGTGGTGAGGGTGAGTAGTGACGGTGAGTGGTGAGGGAGAGTGGTGAGGGAGAGGGGTTAGGGTGAGTGTTGAGGGTGATTGGTGAGAGAATCGTTAGTTTTGAGGGTGAGTAGTGAGGGTGAGTGGTGAGGGTTAGTGGAGAGTGGTGAGTGGTGATTGGTCAGTGGTGATTGGTCAGGATGAATGGTGAGTAGTGAGGGTGAGGTTGAGTGGTGAGGTTGAGTGGTGAGGGTGAGTGGTGAGGGTGAATGGTGAGAGTGAGTCGTGAGGGAGAGTGGTGAGGGTGAGTGGTGATGGTGAGGGGTGAGTGGTGATGGTGAGTGGTGAGGGAGAGTGGTGAGGGAGAAGGGTTAGGGTGAGTGTTAAGGGTGAATGGTGAGGGTGAGTGGTGAGGGTGAATGGTGATGTTGAGTGTTGAGCAGTAAGGGTGAGTGGTGATGGTGAGGGTTAGTGGTGAGGGTGAGTGGAGAGGGTTAGTGGTGAGGGTGACTGGTCAGGGTGAGTGGTGAGGGTGAGTGTTGAGGGTTAGTGGTGAGGGTGACTGGTCAGGGTGAGTGGTGAGGGTGAGTGGTGAGGGTGAGTGGTGAGCGGTGAAGGTGAGTGGTTGTGGTGAGGGTGAGTGGCAGTTGTGAGTGGTGATGGTTGAGTGATGAGTGGTGAGTGTGAGTGGTGAGGGTGAGTGGTGAGGGTGAGTGGTGAGAGAGTCTTTAGTTTTGAGGGTGAGTAGTGAGGGTGAGTGGTGAGGGTTAGTGGAGAGTGGTGAGTGGTGATTGGTCAGTGGTGATTGGTCAGGATGAATGGTGAGTAGTGAGGGTGAGGTTGAGTGGTGAGGTTGAGTGGTGAGGGTGAGTGGTGAGGGTGAGTGGTGAGGGTGAGTGGTGAGGGTGAGTGGTGGTTGTGATGGTGAGTGGTGAGGGTGAGTGGTGAGGCTGAATGGTGAGGGTGAATGGTGAGAGTGAGTGGTGAGTGGTGAGGGTGAGTGGTGAGGGTGAGTGCTGAGTGGTGAGGGTTAGTGGTGAGAGAGTCGTTAGTTTTGAGGGTGAGTGGTGAGGTTGAGTGGTGAGGGTTAGTGGAGAGTGGTGAGTGGTGATTGGTCAGTGGTGATTGGTCAGGATGAATGGTGAGTAGTGAGGGTGAGGTTGAGTGGTGAGGTTGAGTGGTGAGGGTGAGTGGTGAGGGTGAGTGGTGGTTGTGACGGTGAGTGGTGAGTGGTGAGGGTGAGTGTGAGGGTGAATGGTGAGAGTGAGCGGTGAGTGGTGAGGGAGAGTGG
Organism: Lampetra planeri; assembly: GCF_965212315.1. Taxonomy (NCBI): domain Eukaryota; kingdom Metazoa; phylum Chordata; class Hyperoartia; order Petromyzontiformes; family Petromyzontidae; genus Lampetra; species Lampetra planeri. Next base: position 1,750,488 of record NC_136154.1, on the reverse strand, counting down.
TGAGGGTGAGTGGTGAGGGGTGAGTGGTGAGGGTGAGTGGTGAGGTTGAGTGGTGAGGTTGAGTGGTGAGTAGTAAGGGTGAGTGGTGATGGTGAGGGTGAGTTGTGAGGGTGAGTGGTAAGGGTGAGTGGTGAGGTTTAGTGGTGAGGGTGAGTGGTCAGGGTGAGTGGTGAGGGTGAGAGAGTTGTTAGTTTTGAGGGTGAGTGGTGAGGTTGAGTGGTGAGGGTTAGTGGAGAATGGTGAGTGGTGATTGGTCAGTGGTGATTGGTCAGGATGAATGGTGAGTAGTGAGGGTGAGGTTGAGTGGTGAGGGTGAGTGGTGAGGGGGAGTGGTGGTTGTGACGGTGAGTGCTGAGTGGTGAGGGTGAGTGGTGAAGCTGAATGGTGAGGGTGAATGGTGAGAGTGAGTGGTGAATGGTGAGGGAGAGTGGTGAGGGTGAGTGGTGATGGTGAGGGGTGTGTGGTGAGGGTGAGTGGTGAGGGTGAGTGGTGACGAAGAGTGGTGAGGTTGAGTGTTGAGCAGTAAGGGTGAGTGGTGATGGTGAGGGTTAGTGGTGAGGGTGAGTGGAGAGGGTTAGTGGTGAGGGTGACTGGTCAGGGTGAGTGGTGAGGGTGAGTGGTGAGGGTTAGTGGTGAGGGTGACTGGTCAGGGTGAGTGGTGAGGGTGAGTGGTGAGGGTGAGTGGTGAGCGGTGAGGGTGAGTGGTTGTGGTGAGGGTGAGTGGCAGTTGTGAGTGGTGATGGTTTAGTGATGAGTGGTGAGTGTGAGTGGTGAGGGTGAGTGGTGAGGGTGAGTGGTGAGAGAGTCTTTAGTTTTGAGGGTGAGTAGTGAGGGTGAGTGGTGAGGGTTAGTGGAGAGTGGTGAGTGGTGATTGGTCAGTGGTGATTGGTCAGGATGAATGGTGAGTAGTGAGGGTGAGGTTGAGTGGTGAGGTTGAGTGGTGAGGGTGAGTGGTGAGGGTGAGTGGTGAGGGTGAGTGGTGAGGGTGAGTGGTGGTTGTGATGGTGAGTGGTGAGGGTGAGTGGTGAGGCTGAATGGTGAGGGTGAATGGTGAGAGTGAGTGGTGAGTGGTGAGGGTGAGTGGTGAGGGTGAGTGCTGAGTGGTGAGGGTTAGTGGTGAGAGAGTCGTTAGTTTTGAGGGTGAGTGGTGAGGTTGAGTGGTGAGGGTTAGTGGAGAGTGGTGAGTGGTGATTGGTCAGTGGTGATTGGTCAGGATGAATGGTGAGTAGTGAGGGTGAGGTTGAGTGGTGAGGTTGAGTGGTGAGGGTGAGTGGTGAGGGTGAGTGGTGGTTGTGACGGTGAGTGGTGAGTGGTGAGGGTGAGTGTGAGGGTGAATGGTGAGAGTGAGCGGTGAGTGGTGAGGGAGAGTGGTGAGGGTGAGTGGTGAGGGGTGAGTGGTGAGGGTGAGTGGTGACGAAGAGTGGTGAGGTTGAGTGGTGAGTAGTAAGGGTGAGTGGTGATGGTGAGGGTGAGTGGTGAGGGTGAGTGGTAAGGGTGAGTGGTGAGGTTTAGTGGTGAGGGTGAGTGGTCAGGGTGAGTGGTGAGGGTGAGAGAGTTGTTAGTTTTGAGGGTGAGTGGTGAGGTTGAGTGGTGAGGGTTAGTGGAGAATGGTGAGTGGTGATTGGTCAGTGGTGATTGGTCAGGATGAATGGTGAGTAGTGAGGGTGAGGTTGAGTGGTGAGGGTGAGTGGTGAGGGGGAGTGGTGTTTGTGACGGTGAGTGCTGAGTGGTGAGGGTGAGTGGTGAAGCTGAATGGTGAGGGTGAATGGTGAGAGTGAGTGGTGAGTGGTGAGGGAGAGTGGTGAGGGTGAGTGGTGATGGTGAGGGGTGTGTGGTGAGGGTGAGTGGTGAGGGTGAGTGGTGACGAAGAGTGGTGAGGTTGAGTGGTAAGTAGTAAGGGTGAGTGTGATGGTGAGGGTTAGTGGTGAGGGTGAGTGGTAAGGGTGAGTGGTGAGTTTGAGTGGTCAGGGTGAGTGGTGAGGGTGAGTGGTGAGGGTGAGTGGTGAGCGGTGAGGATGTTTGTTGTGAGGGTGAGTGGCAGTTGTGAGTTGCTGATGGGTGAGTGGTGAGCGTGAGTGGTGAGGGTGAGTGGTGAGGGTTAGTGGTGAGGGAGAGTGGTGAGGATGAGTGGTGAGGGTGAGTGGTGGTTGTGAGGGTGAGTGGTGAGGGTGAGTGGTGAGGCTGAATGGTGAGGGTGAATGGTGAGAGTGAGTGGTGAGGGAGAGTGGTGAGGGTGAGTGGTGATGGTGAGTGGTGAGTAGTAAGGGTGAGTGGTGATGGTGAGGGTTAGTGGTGAGGGTGAGTGGTAAGGGTGAGTGGTGAGGGTGAGTGGTGAGGATGAGTATTTAGGGTGAGGGGTGAGTGGTGAGGGTGAGTGGTGATGGTGAGGGTTGAGGGTGAGTGGTAAGGGTGAGTGGTGAGGGTTAGTGGTGAGGGTGAGTGGTCAGGGTGAGTGGTGAGGGTGAGTGGTGAGGGTGAGTGGTGAGGGTGAGTGTTTGTTGTGAGGGTGAGTGGCAGTTGTGAGTGCTGATGGGTGAGTGGTGAGCGTGAGTGGTGAGGGTGAGTGGTGAGAGAGTCGTTAGTTTTGAGGGTGAGTGGTGAGGTTGAGTGGTGAGGGTTAGTGGAGAGTGGTGAGTGGTGATTGGTCAGTGGTGATTGGTCAGGATGAATGGTGAGTAGTGAGGGTGAGGTTGAGTGGTGAGGTTGAGTGGTGAGGGTGAGTGGTGAGGGTGAGTGGTGGTTGTGACGGTGAGTGGTGAGTGGTGAGGGTGAGTGTGAGGGTGAATGGTGAGAGTGAGCGGTGAGTGGTGAGGGAGAGTGGTGAGGTTGAGTGGTGAGTAGTAAGGGTGAGTGGTTATGGTGAGGGTGAGTGGTGAGGGTGAGTGGTAAGGGTGAGTGGTGAGGGTTAGTGGTGAGGGTGAGTGTTCAGGGTGAGTGGTGAGGGTGAGAGAGTTGTTAGTTTTGAGGGTGAGTGGTGAGGTTGAGTGGTGAGGGTTAGTGGAGAATGGTGAGTGGTGATTGGTCAGTGGTGATTGGTCAGGATGAATGGTGAGTAGTGAGGGTGAGGTTGAGTGGTGAGGGTGAGTGGTGAGGGTGAGTGGTGGTTGTGACGGTGAGTGCTGAGTGGTGAGGGTGAGTGGTGAAGCTGAATGGTGAGGGTGAATGGTGAGAGTGAGTGGTGAGTGGTGAGGGAGAGTGGTGAGGGTGAGTGGTGATGGTGAGGGGTGTGTGGTGAGGGTGAGTGGTGAGGGTGAGTGGTGACGAAGAGTGGTGAGGTTGAGTGGTAAGTAGTAAGGGTGAGTGTGATGGTGAGGGTTAGTGGTGAGGGTGAGTGGTAAGGGTGAGTGGTGAGGGTTAGTGGTGAGGGTGAGTGGTCAAGGTGAGTGGTGAGGGTGAGTGGTGAGGGTGAGTGGTGAGCGGTGAGGGTGAGTGGTTGTTGTGAGGGTGAGTGGCAGTTGTGAGTGGTGATGGGTGAGTGGTGAGTGGTGAGCGTGAGTGGTGAGGGTGAGTGGTGAGGGTTAGTGGTGAGGGTGAGTGGTGAGAGAGTCGTTAGTTTTGAGGGTCAGTGGTGAGGTTGAGTGGTGAGGGTTAGTGGAGAGTGGTGAGTGGTGATTGGTCAGTGGTGATTGGTCAGGATGAATGGTGAGTAGTGAGGGTGAGGTTGAGTGGTGAGGTTGAGTGGTGAGGGTGAGTGGTGAGGGTGAATGATGAGAGTGAGTGGTGAGGGAGAGTGGTGAGGGTGAGTGGTGATGGTGAGGGGTGAGGGTGAGTGGTGGTTGTGACGGTGAGTGGTGAGGGTGAGTGGTCAGGGTGAGTGGTGAGGGTGAGTGGTGAGAGAGTCGTTAGTTTTGAGGGTGAGTGGTGAGGGTTAGTGGAGAGGGTGAGTGGTGATGGTGAGGGGTGAGGGTGAGTGGTGGTTGTGACGGTGAGTGGTGAGGGTGATTGGTCACGATGAATGGTGAGTAGTGAGGGTGAGGTTGAGTGGTGAGGGTGAGTGGTGGTTGTGACGGTGAGTGGTGAGTGGTGAGGGTGAGTCGTGAGGGTGAGTGGTGAGGCTGAATGGTGAGGGTGAATGGTGAGAGTGAGTGGTGTGGGTGACTGGTGACGAAGAGTGGTGAGGTTGAGTGGTGAGTAGTAAGGGTGAGTGGTGATGGTGAGGGTTAGTGGTGAGGGTGAGTGGTGAGTGGTCAGTGGTGAGGGGTCAGGGTTAGTGGTGATGGTGAGGGGTGAGTGGTGAGTGGTGAGGGTGAGTGGTGAGTGGTGACGGTGTGTGGTGAGGGAGAGTGGTGAGGGAGAGGGGTTAGGGTGAGTGTTGAGGGTGAATGGTGAGGGTGAGTGGTGAGGGTGTGTGGTGAAGAGTTAGGGTGAGTGGTGAGAGTGAGTGGTGAGGGTAAGGGTGAGTGGTGAGTGGTCAGTGGTGAGGTTGAGTGGTGAGTAGGAAGGGTGAGTGGTGAGTGGGGAGGGTGAGTGGTCAGGGGTGAGGGTTAGTGGTGAGGGTGAGTGGTAAGGGTGAGTGGTGAGGGTTAGTGGTGAGGGTGAGTGGTCAGGGTGAGTGGTGAGGGTGAGTGGTGAGGGTGAGTGGTGAGCGGTGAGGGTGAGTGGTTGTTGTGAGGGTGAGTGGCAGTTGTGAGTGGTGATGGGTGAGTGGTGAGTGTGAGTGGTGAGGGTGAGTGGTGAGGGTGAGTGCTGAGTGGTGAGGGTGAGTGGTGAGAGAGTTGTTAGTTTTGAGGGTGAGTGGTGAGGTTGAGTGGTGAGGGTTAGTGGAGAGTGGTGATTGGTCAGTGGTGATTGGTCAGGATGAAAGGTGAGTAGTGAGGGTGAGGTTGAGTGGTGAGGGTTAGTGGAGAGTGGTGATTGGTCAGTGGTGATTGGTCAGGATGAAAGGTGAGTAGTGAGGGTGAGGTTGAGTGGTGAGGGTGAGTGGTGAGGGTGAGTGGTGGTTGTGACGGTGAGTGGTGAGTGGTGAGGGTGAGTGGTGAGGCTGAATGGTGAGGGTGAATGGTGAGAGTGAGTGGTGAGTGGTGAGGGAGAGTGGTGAGGGTGAGTGGTGATGGTGAGGGGTGAGTGGTGAGGGTGAGTGGTGAGGGTGAGTGGTGACGAAGAGTGGTGAGGTTGAGTGGTGAGTAGTAAGGTTGAGTGGTGATGGTGAGGGTTAGTGGTGAGGGTAAGTGGTGAGGGTAAGTGGTGAGGGTGAGTGGTGAGGGTTAGTGGTGAGGGTGAGTGGTCAAGGTGAGTGGTGAGGGTGAGTGGTGAGGGTGAGTGGTGAGGGTGAGTGGTGAGCGGTGAGGGTGAGTGGTTGTTGTGGGGGTGAGTGGCAGTTGTGAGTGGTGATGGGTCAGTGGTGAGTGGTGAGCGTGAGTGGTGAGGGTGAGTGGTGAGAGAGTCGTTAGTTTTGAGGGTCAGTGGTGAGGTTGAGTGGTGAGGGTTAGTGGAGAGTGGTGAGTGGTGATTGGTCAGGGGTGATTGGTCAGGATGAATGGTGAGTAGTGAGGGTGAGGCTGAGTGGTGAGGTTGAGTGGTGAGGGTGAGTGGTGAGGGTGAATGGTGAGAGTGAGTGGTGAGGGAGAGTGGTGAGGGTGATGGTGAGGGGTGAGTGGTGAGGGTGAGTGGTCAGTGGTGAGGGGTCAGGGTTAGTGGTGAGGGTGAGTGGTGATGGTGAGGGGTGAGTGGTGAGGGTGAGTAGTGACGGTGAGTGGTGAGGGAGAGTGGTGAGGGAGAGGGGTTAGGGTGAGTGTTGAGGGTGATTGGTGAGGGTGAGTGATGATGGTGAATGGTGAGGTTGAGTGTTGAGTAGTAAGGGTGAGTGGTGATGGTGAGGGTTAGTGGTGAGGGTGAGTGTGAGGGTTAGTGGTGAGGGTGACTGGTCAGGGTGAGTGGTGAGGGTGAGTGGTGAGGGTGCGTGGTGAGCGGTGAGGGTGAGTGGTTGTGGTGAGGGTGAGTGGCAGTTGTGAGTGGTGATGGGTGAGTGGTGAGTGGTGAGCGTGAGTGGTGAGGGTGAGGGTGAGTGGTGAGAGAGTCGTTAGTTTTGAGGGTGAGTAGTGAGGGTGAGTGGTGAGGGTTAGTGGAGAGTGGTGAGTGGTGATTGGTCAGTGGTGATTGGTCAGGATGAATGGTGAGTAGTGAGGGTGAGGTTGAGTGGTGAGGTTGAGTGGTGAGGGTGAGTGGTGAGGGTGAGTGGTGGTTGTTACGGTGAGTGTTGAGGGTGAGTGGTGAGGGTGAGTGGTGAGGCTAAATGGTCAGGGTGAATGGTGAGAGTGAGTGGTGAGGGTGAGTGGTGAGGGTGAGTGATGAGTGGTGAGGGTGAGTGGTGAGAGAGTTGTTAGTTTTGAGGGTGAGTGGTGAGGGTTAGTGGAGAGTGGTGAGTGGTGATTGGTCAGTGGTGATTGGTCAGGATGAATGGTGAGTAGTGAAGGGAGGTTGAGTGGTGAGGTTGAGTGGTGAGGGTGAGTGGTGGTTGTGACGGTGAGTGGTGAGTGGTGAGGGTGAGTGGTGAGGGTTAGTGGTGAGGGTGACTGGTCAGGGTGAGTGGTGAGGGTGAGTGGTGAGGGTGAGTGGTGAGCGGTGAGGGTGAGTGGTTGTGGTGAGGGTGAGTGGCAGTTGTGAGTGGTGATGGGTGAGTGGTGAGCGTGAGTGGTGAGGGTGAGTGGTGAGGGTGAGTGGTGAGGGTGAGTGGTGAGAGAGTCGTTAGTTTTGAGGGTGAGTAGTGAGGGTGAGTGGTGAGGTTAGTGGAGAGTGGTGAGTGGTGATTGGTCAGTGGTGATTGGTCAGGATGAATGGTGAGTAGTGAGGGTGAGGTTGAGTGGTGAGGTTGAGTGGTGAGGGTGAGTGGTGAGGTTGAGTGGTGGTTGTGACGGTGAGGGTTAGTGGTGAGGGTGAGTGGTGAGGCTGAATGGTGAGGGTGAATGGTGAGAGTGAGTGGTGAGGGTGAGAGGTGAGGGTGAGTGCTGAGTGGTGAGGGTGAGTGGTGAGAGAGTTGTTAGTTTTGAGGTTGAGTGGTGAGGGATAGTGGAGAGTGGTGAGTGGTGATTGGTCAGTGGTGATTGGTCAGGATGAATGGTGAGTAGTGAGGGGAGGTTGAGTGGTGAGGTTGAGTGGTGAGGGTGAGTGGTGGTTGTGACGGTGAGTGGTGAGTGGTGAGGGTGAGTGGTGAGGGTGAGTGGTGAGGCTGAATGGTGAGGGTGAATGGTGAGAGTGAGTGGTGAGGGAGAGTGGTGATGGTGAGGGGTGAGTGGTGAGGGTGAGTGGTGATGGTGAGGGTTAGTGGTGAGGGTGAGTGGTAAGGGTGAGTGGTGAGGGTGAGTGGGCAGGGTGAGTGGTGAGGGTGAGTGGTGAGGGTGAGCATGAGTGGTGAGGGTGAGTGGTGAGGGTGAGTGGTGAGGGTGAGTGGTGAGAGAGTCGCTAGTTTTGAGGGTGAGTGGTGATGGTTAGTGGAGAGTGGTGAGTGGTGATTGGTCAGTGGTGATTGGTCAGGATGAATGGTGAGTAGTGAGGGTGAGGTTGTGTGGTGAGGTTGAGTGGTGAGGATGAGTGGTGAGGGTGAGTGGTGGTTGTGACGGTGAGTGGTGAGGGTGAGTGGTGAGGCTGAATGGTGAGGGTGAATGGTGAGAGTGAGTGGTGAGGGAGAGTGGTGAGGGTGAGTGGTGATGGTGAGGGGTGAGTGGTGAGGGTGAGTGGTGAGGGTAAGTGGTGACGAAGAGTGGAAAGGTTGAGTGGTGAGTAGTAAGGGTGAGTGGTGATGGTGAGGGTTGGTGGTGAGGGTGAGTGGTAAGGGTGAGTGGTGAGGGTGAGTGGTGAGGGGTGAGTGGTGAGGGTGAGGGTGAGTGGTGACGAAGAGTGGTGAGGTTGAGTGGTGAGTAGTAAGGGTGAGTGGTGATGGTGAGGGTTAGTGCTGAGGGTGAGTGGTAAGGGTGAGTGGTGAGGGTTAGTGGTGAGGGTGAGTGGTCAGGGTGAGTGGTGAGGGTGAGAGAGTTGTTAGTTTTGAGGGTGAGTGGTGAGGTTGAGTGGTGAGGGTTAGTGGAGAATGGTGAGTGGTGATTGGTCAGTGGTGATTGGTCAGGATGAATGGTGAGTAGTGAGGGTGAGTGGTGATGGTGAGGCTGAGTGGTGAGGGTGAGTGGTGAGGGTGAGTGGTGGTTGTGACGTGAGTGCTGAGTGGTGAGGGTGAGTGGTGAGGCTGAATGGTGATGGTGAATGGTGAGAGTGAGTGGTGAGTGGTGAGGGAGAGTGGTGAGGGTGAGTGGTGATGGTGAGGGGTGAGTGGTGAGGGTGAGTGGTGACGAAGAGTGGTGAGTAGTAAGGGTGAGTGGTGATGGTGAGGGTTAGTGGTGAGGGTGAGTGGTAAGGGTGAGTGGTGAGGGTTAGTGGTGAGGGTGAGTGGTCAAGGTGAGTGGTGAGGGTGAGTGGTGAGGGTGAGTGGTGAGGGTGAGTGGTGACGAAGAGTGGTGAGGTTGAGTGGTAAGTAGTAAGGGTGAGTGTGATGGTGAGGGTTAGTGGTGAGGGTGAGTGGTAAGGGTGAGTGGTGAGGGTTAGTGGTGAGGGTGAGTGGTCAAGGTGAGGGTGAGTGGTGAGGGTGAGTGGTGAGCGGTGAGGGTGAGTGGTTGTTGTGAGGGTGAGTGGCAGTTGTGAGTGGTGATGGGTGAGTGGTGAGTGGTGAGCGTGAGTGGTGAGGGTGAGTGGTGAGGGTGAGTGGTGAGGGTGAGTGGTGAGAGAGTCGTTAGTTTTGAGGGTCAGTGGTGAGGTTGAGTGGTGAGGGTTAGTGGAGAGTGGTGAGTGGTGATTGGTCAGTGGTGATTGGTCAGGATGAATGGTGAGTAGTGAGGGTGAGGCTGAGTGGTGAGGTTGAGTGGTGAGGGTGAGTGGTGAGGGTGAATGGTGAGAGTGAGTGGTGAGGGAGAGTGGTGAGGGTGAGTGGTGATGGTGAGGGGTGAGGGTGAGTGGTGGTTGTGACGGTGAGTGGTGAGGGTGAGTGGTCAGGGTGAGTGGTGAGAGAGTCGTTAGTTTTGAGGGTGAGTGGTGAGGGTTAGTGGAGAGTGGTGAGTGGTGATTGGTCACGATGAATGGTGAGTAGTGAGGGTGAGGTTGAGTGGTGAGGGTGAGTGGTGGTTGTGACGGTGAGTGGTGAGTGGTGAGGGTGAGTCGTGAGGGTGAGTGGTGAGGCTGAATAGTGAGGGTGAATGGTGAGAGTGAGTGGTGTGGGTGAGTGGTGACGAAGAGTGGTGAGGTTGAGTGGTGAGTAGTAAGGGTGAGTGGTGATGGTGAGGGTTAGTGGTGAGGGTGAGTGGTGAGTGGTCAGTGGTGAGGGGTCAGGGTTAGTGGTGATGGTGAGGGGTGAGTGGTGAGTGGTGAGGGTGAGTGGTGAGTGGTGACGGTGAGTGGTGAGGGAGAGTGGTGAGGGAGAGGGGTTAGGGTGAGTGTTGAGGGTGAATGGTGAGGGTGAGTGGTGAGGGTGTGTGGTGAATAGTAAGGGTGAGTGGTGAGAGTGAGTGGTGAGGGTAAGGGTGAGTGGTGAGTGGTCAGTGGTGAGGTTGAGTGGTGAGTAGGAAGGGTGAGTGGTGAGTGGGGATGGTGAGTGGTCAGGGGTGAGAGTTAGTGGTGAGGGTGAGTGGTAAGGGTGAGTGGTGAGGGTTAGTGGTGAGGGTGAGTGGTCAGGGTGAGTGGTGAGGGTGAGTGGTGAGGGTGAGTGGTGAGCGGTGAGGGTGAGTGGTTGTTGTGAGGGTGAGTTGCAGTTGTGAGTGGTGATGGGTGAGTGGTGAGTGTGAGTGGTGAGGGTGAGTGGTGAGGGTGAGGGCTGAGTGGTGAGGGTGAGTGGTGAGAGAGTTGTTAGTTTTGAGGGTGAGTGGTGAGGTTGAGTGGTGAGGGTTAGTGGAGAGTGGTGATTGGTCAGTGGTGATTGGTCAGGATGAAAGGTGAGTAGTGAGGGTGAGGTTGAGTGGTGAGGGTTAGTGGAGAGTGGTGATTGGTCAGTGGTGATTGGTCAGGATGAAAGGTGAGTAGTGAGGGTGAGGTTGAGTGGTGAGGGTGAGTGGTGAGGGTGAGTGGTGGTTGTGACGGTGAGTGGTGAGTGGTGAGGGTGAGTGGTGAGGCTGAATGGTGAGGGTGAATGGTGAGAGTGAGTGGTGAGGGAGAGTGGTGATGGTGAGGGGTGAGTGGTGAGGGTGAGTGGTGATGGTGAGGGTTAGTGGTGAGGGTGAGTGGTAAGGGTGAGTGGTGAGGGTGAGTGGTCAGGGTGAGTGGTGAGGGTGAGTGGTGAGGGTGAGCATGAGTGGTGAGGGTGAGTGGTGAGGGTGAGTGGTGAGGGTGAGTGGTGAGAGAGTCGTTAGTTTTGAGGGTGAGTGGTGATGGTTAGTGGAGAGTGGTGAGTGGTGATTGGTCAGTGGTGATTGGTCAGGATGAATGGTGAGTAGTGAGGGTGAGGTTGTGTGGTGAGGTTGAGTGGTGAGGATGAGTGGTGAGGGTGAGTGGTGGTTGTGACGGTGAGTGGTGAGGGTGAGTGGTGAGGCTGAATGGTGAGGGTGAATGGTGAGAGTGAGTGGTGAGGGAGAGTGGTGAGGGTGAGTGGTGATGGTGAGGGGTGAGTGGTGAGGGTGAGTGGTGAGGGTAAGTGGTGACGAAGAGTGGAAAGGTTGAGTGGTGAGTAGTAAGGGTGAGTGGTGATGGTGAGGGTTGGTGGTGAGGGTGAGTGGTAAGGGTGAGTGGTGAGGGTGAGTGGTGAGGGGTGAGTGGTGAGGGTGAGTGGTGAGGGTGAGTGGTGACGAAGAGTGGTGAGGTTGAGTGGTGAGTAGTAAGGGTGAGTGGTGATGGTGAGGGTTAGTGCTGAGGGTGAGTGGTAAGGGTGAGTGGTGAGGGTTAGTGGTGAGGGTGAGTGGTCAGGGTGAGTGGTGAGGGTGAGAGAGTTGTTAGTTTTGAGGGTGAGTGGTGAGGTTGAGTGGTGAGGGTTAGTGGAGAATGGTGAGTGGTGATTGGTCAGTGGTGATTGGTCAGGATGAATGGTGAGTAGTGAGGGTGAGTGGTGATGGTGAGGCTGAGTGGTGAGGGTGAGTGGTGAGGGTGAGTGGTGGTTGTGACGTGAGTGCTGAGTGGTGAGGGTGAGTGGTGAGGCTGAATGGTGATGGTGAATGGTGAGAGTGAGTGGTGAGTGGTGAGGGAGAGTGGTGAGGGTGAGTGGTGATGGTGAGGGGTGAGTGGTGAGGGTGAGTGGTGACGAAGAGTGGTGAGTAGTAAGGGTGAGTGGTGATGGTGAGGGTTAGTGGTGAGGGTGAGTGGTAAGGGTGAGTGGTGAGGGTTAGTGGTGAGGGTGAGTGGTCAAGGTGAGTGGTGAGGGTGAGTGGTGACGAAGAGTGGTGAGGTTGAGTGGTAAGTAGTAAGGGTGAGTGTGATGGTGAGGGTTAGTGGTGAGGGTGAGTGGTAAGGGTGAGTGGTGAGGGTTAGTGGTGAGGGTGAGTGGTCAAGGTGAGGGTGAGTGGTGAGGGTGAGTGGTGAGCGGTGAGGGTGAGTGGTTGTTGTGAGGGTGAGTGGCAGTTGTGAGTGGTGATGGGTGAGTGGTGAGTGGTGAGCGTGAGTGGTGAGGGTGAGTGGTGAGGGTGAGTGGTGAGGGTGAGTGGTGAGAGAGTCGTTAGTTTTGAGGGTCAGTGGTGAGGTTGAGTGGTGAGGGTTAGTGGAGAGTGGTGAGTGGTGATTGGTCAGTGGTGATTGGTCAGGATGAATGATGAGTAGTGAGGGTGAGGCTGAGTGGTGAGGTTGAGTGGTGAGGGTGAGTGGTGAGGGTGAATGGTGAGAGTGAGTGGTGAGGGAGAGTGGTGAGGGTGAGTGGTGATGGTGAGGGGTGAGGGTGAGTGGTGGTTGTGACGGTGAGTGGTGAGGGTGAGTGGTCAGGGTGAGTGGTGAGAGAGTCGTTAGTTTTGAGGGTGAGTGGTGAGGGTTAGTGGAGAGTGGTGAGTGGTGATTGGTCACGATGAATGGTGAGTAGTGAGGGTGAGGTTGAGTGGTGAGGGTGAGTGGTGGTTGTGACGGTGAGTGGTGAGTGGTGAGGGTGAGTCGTGAGGGTGAGTGGTGAGGCTGAATAGTGAGGGTGAATGGTGAGAGTGAGTGGTGTGGGTGAGTGGTGACGAAGAGTGGTGAGGTTGAGTGGTGAGTAGTAAGGGTGAGTGGTGATGGTGAGGGTTAGTGGTGAGGGTGAGTGGTGAGTGGTCAGTGGTGAGGGGTCAGGGTTAGTGGTGATGGTGAGGGGTGAGTGGTGAGTGGTGAGGGTGAGTGGTGAGTGGTGACGGTGAGTGGTGAGGGAGAGTGGTGAGGGAGAGGGGTTAGGGTGAGTGTTGAGGGTGAATGGTGAGGGTGAGTGGTGAGGGTGTGTTGTGAATAGTAAGGGTGAGTGGTGAGAGTGAGTGGTGAGGGTAAGGGTGAGTGGTGAGTGGTCAGTGGTGAGGTTGAGTGGTGAGTAGGAAGGGTGAGTGGTGAGTGGGGATGGTGAGTGGTCAGGGGTGAGAGTTAGTGGTGAGGGTGAGTGGTAAGGGTGAGTGGTGAGGGTTAGTGGTGAGGGTGAGTGGTCAGGGTGAGTGGTGAGGGTGAGTGGTGAGGGTGAGTGGTGAGCGGTGAGGGTGAGTGGTTGTTGTGAGGGTGAGTTGCAGTTGTGAGTGGTGATGGGTGAGTGGTGAGTGTGAGTGGTGAGGGTGAGTGGTGAGGGTGAGGGCTGAGTGGTGAGGGTGAGTGGTGAGAGAGTTGTTAGTTTTGAGGGTGAGTGGTGAGGTTGAGTGGTGAGGGTTAGTGGAGAGTGGTGATTGGTCAGTGGTGATTGGTCAGGATGAAAGGTGAGTAGTGAGGGTGAGGTTGAGTGGTGAGGGTTAGTGGAGAGTGGTGATTGGTCAGTGGTGATTGGTCAGGATGAAAGGTGAGTAGTGAGGGTGAGGTTGAGTGGTGAGGGTGAGTGGTGAGGGTGAGTGGTGGTTGTGACGGTGAGTGGTGAGTGGTGAGGGTGAGTGGTGAGGCTGAATGGTGAGGGTGAATGGTGAGAGTGAGTGGTGAGTGGTGAGGGAGAGTGGTGAGGGTGAGTGGTGATGGTGAGGGGTGAGTGGTGAGGGTGAGTGGTGAGGGTGAGTGGTGACGAAGAGTGGTGAGGTTGAGTGGTGAGCAGTAAGGGTGAGTGGTGATGGTGAGGGTTAGTGGTGAGGGTAAGTGGTGAGGGTGAGTGGTGAGGGTTAGTGGTGAGGGTGAGTGGTCAAGGTGAGTGGTGAGGGTGAGTGGTGAAGGTGAGTGGTGAGGGTGAGTGGTGAGCGGTGAGGGTGAGTGGTTGTTGTGAGGGTGAGTGGCAGTTGTGAGTGGTGATGGGTCAGTGGTGAGTGGTGAGCGTGAGTGGTGAGGGTGAGTGGTGAGGGTGAGTGGTGAGGGTGAGTGGTGAGAGAGTCGTTAGTTTTGAGGGTCAGTGGTGAGGTTGAGTGGTGAGGGTTAGTGGAGAGTGGTGAGTGGTGATTGGTCAGTGGTGATTGGTCAGGATGAATGGTGAGTAGTGAGGGTGAGGCTGAGTGGTGAGGTTGAGTGGTGAGGGTGAGTGGTGAGGGTGAATGGTGAGAGTGAGTGGTGAGGGAGAGTGGTGAGGGTGATGGTGAGGGGTGAGTGGTGAGGGTGAGTGGTCAGTGGTGAGGGGTCAGGGTTAGTGGTGAGGGTGAGTGGTGATGGTGAGGGGTGAGTGGTGAGGGTGAGTAGTGACGGTGAGTGGTGAGGGAGAGTGGTGAGGGAGAGGGGTTAGGGTGAGTGTTGAGGGTGATTGGTGAGGGTGAGTGATGAGGGTGAATGGTGAGGTTGAGTGTTGAGTAGTAAGGGTGAGTGGTGATGGTGAGGGTTAGTAGTGAGGGTGAGTGTGAGGGTTAGTGGTGAGGGTGACTGGTCAGGGTGAGTGGTGAGGGTGAGTGGTGAGGGTGCGTGGTGAGCGGTGAGGGAGAGTGGTTGTGGTGAGGGTGAGTGGCAGTTGTGAGTGGTGATGGGTGAGTGGTGAGTGGTGAGCGTGAGTGGTGAGGGTGAGGGTGAGTGGTGAGAGAGTCGTTAGTTTTGAGGGTGAGTAGTGAGGGTGAGTGGTGAGGGTTAGTGGAGAGTGGTGAGTGGTGATTGGTCAGTGGTGATTGGTCAGGATGAATGGTGAGTGTTGAGTAGTAAGGGTGAGTGGTGATGGTGAGGGTTAGTGGTGAGGGTGAGTGTGAGGGTTAGTGGTGAGGGTGACTGGTCAGGGTGAGTGGTGAGGGTGAGTGGTGAGGGTGCGTGGTGAGCGGTGAGGGTGAGTGGTTGTGGTGAGGGTGAGTGGCAGTTGTGAGTGGTGATGGGTGAGTGGTGAGTGGTGAGCGTGAGTGGTGAGGGTGAGGGTGAGTGGTGAGAGAGTCGTTAGTTTTGAGGGTGAGTAGTGAGGGTGAGTGGTGAGGGTTAGTGGAGAGTGGTGAGTGGTGATTGGTCAGTGGTGATTGGTCAGGATGAATGGTGAGTAGTGAGGGTGAGGTTGAGTGGTGAGGTTGAGTGGTGAGGGTGAGTGGTGAGGGTGAGTGGTGAGGGTGAGTGGTGAGGGTGAGTGGTGAGGCTGAATGGTGAGGGTGAATGGTGAGAGTGAGTGGTGAGGGTGAGTGGTGAGGGTGAGTGCTGAGTGGTGAGGGTGAGTGGTGAGAGAGTTGTTAGTTTTGAGGGTGAGTGGTGAGGGTTAGTGGAGAGTGGTGAGTGGTGATTGGTCAGTGGTGATTGGTCAGGATGAATGGTGAGTAGTGAGGGTGAGGTTGAGTGGTGAGGGTGAGTGGTGAGGGTGAGTGGTGGTTGTGACGGTGAGTGCTGAGTGGTGAGGGTGAGTGGTGAGGCTGAATGGTGAGGGTGAATGGTGAGAGTGAGTGGTGAGTAGTAAGGGTGAGTGGTGATGGTGAGGGTTAGTGGTGAGGGTAAGTGGTGAGGGTGAGTGGTGAGGGTTAGTGGTGAGGGTGAGTGGTCAAGGTGAGTGGTGAGGGTGAGTGGTGAGGGTGAGTGGTGAGGATGAGTGGTGAGCGGTGAGGGTGAGTGGTTGTTGTGAGGGTGAGTGGCAGTTGTGAGTGGTGATGGGTCAGTGGTGAGTGGTGAGCGTGAGTGGTGAGGGTGAGTGGTGAGGGTGAATGGTGAGAGTGAGTGGTGAGGGAGAGTGATGAGGGTGATGGTGAGGGGTGAGTGGTGAGGGTGAGTGGTCAGTGGTGAGGGGTCAGGGTTAGTGGTGAGGGTGAGTGGTGATGGTGAGGGGTGAGTGGTGAGGGTGAGTAGTGACGGTGAGTGGTGAGGGAGAGTGGTGAGGGAGAGGGGTTAGGGTGAGTGTTGAGGGTGATTGGTGAGGGTGAGTGATGAGGGTGAATGGTGAGGTTGAGTGTTGAGTAGTAAGGGTGAGTGGTGATGGTGAGGGTTAGTGGTGAGGGTGAGTGTGAGGGTTAGTGGTGAGGGTGACTGGTCAGGGTGAGTGGTGAGGGTGAGTGGTGAGGGTGCGTGGTGAGCGGTGAGGGTGAGTGGTTGTGGTGAGGGTGAGTGGCAGTTGTGAGTGGTGATGGGTGAGTGGTGAGTGGTGAGCGTGAGTGGTGAGGGTGAGGGTGAGTGGTGAGAGAGTCGTTAGTTTTGAGGGTGAGTAGTGAGGGTGAGTGGTGAGGGTTAGTGGAGAGTGGTGAGTGGTGATTGGTCAGTGGTGATTGGTCAGGATGAATGGTGAGTGTTGAGTAGTAAGGGTGAGTGGTGATGGTGAGGGTTAGTGGTGAGGGTGAGTGTGAGGGTTAGTGGTGAGGGTGACTGGTCAGGGTGAGTGGTGAGGGTGAGTGGTGAGGGTGCGTGGTGAGCGGTGAGGGTGAGTGGTTGTGGTGAGGGTGAGTGGCAGTTGTCAGTGGTGATGGGTGAGTGGTGAGTGGTGAGCGTGAGTGGTGAGGGTGAGGGTGAGTGGTGAGAGAGTCGTTAGTTTTGAGGGTGAGTAGTGAGGGTGAGTGGTGAGGGTTAGTGGAGAGTGGTGAGTGGTGATTGGTCAGTGGTGATTGGTCAGGATGAATGGTGAGTAGTGAGGGTGAGGTTGAGTGGTGAGGTTGAGTGGTGAGTGGTGAGGGTGAGTGGTGGTTGTGACGGTGAGTGGTGAGGGTGAGTGGTGAGGGTGAGTGGTGAGGCTGAATGGTGAGGGTGAATGGTGAGAGTGAGTGGTGATGGTGAGTGCTGAGTGGTGAGGGTGAGTGGTGAGAGAGTTGTTAGTTTTGAGGGTGAGTGGTGAGGGTTAGTGGAGAGTGGTGAGTGGTGATTGGTCAGTGGTGATTGGTCAGGATGAATGGTGAGTAGTGAAGGGAGGTTGAGTGGTGAGGTTGAGTGGTGAGGGTGAGTGGTGGTTGTGACGGTGAGTGGTGAGTGGTGAGGGTGAGTGGTGAGGGTGAGTGGTGAGCGGTGAGGGTGAGTGGTTGTGGTGAGGGTGAGTGGCAGTTGTGAGTGGTGATGGGTGAGTGGTGAGCGTGAGTGGTGAGGGTGAGTGGTGAGGGTGAGTGGTGAGGGTGAGTGGTGAGAGAGTCGTTAGTTTTGAGGGTGAGTAGTGATTGTGAGTGGTGAGGGTTAGTGGAGAGTGGTGAGTGGTGATTGGTCAGTGGTGATTGGTCAGGATGAATGGTGAGTAGTGAGGGTGAGGTTGAGTGGTGAGGGTGAGTGGTGAGGTTGAGTGGTGGTTGTGACGGTGAGGGTTAGTGGTGAGGGTGAGTGGTGAGGCTGAATGGTGAGGGTGAATGGTGAGAGTGAGTGGTGAGGGTGAGTGGTGAGGGTGAGTGCTGTGTGGTGAGGGTGAGTGGTGAGAGAGTTGTTAGTTTTGAGGTTGAGTGGTGAGGGTTAGTGGAGAGTGGTGAGTGGTGATTGGTCAGTGGTGATTGGTCAGGATGAATGGTGAGTAGTGAGGGGAGGTTGAGTGGTGAGGTTGAGTGGTGAGGGTGAGTGGTGGTTGTGACGGTGAGTGGTGAGTGGTGAGGGTGATTGGTGAGGGTGAGTGGTGAGGCTGAATGGTGAGGGTGAATGGTGAGAGTGAGTGGTGAGGGAGAGTGGTGATGGTGAGGGGTGAGTGGTGAGGGTGAGTGGTGATGGTGAGGGTTAGTGGTGAGGGTGAGTGGTAAGGGTAAGTGGTGAGGGTGAGTGGTCAGGGTGAATGGTGAGGGTGAGTGGTGAGGGTGAGTGGTGGGCGGTGAGGGTGTTTGTTGTGAGGGTGAGTGGCAGTTGTGAGTGCTGATGGGTGAGTGGTGAGCGTGAGTGGTGAGGGTGAGTGGTGAGGGTGAGTGGTGAGGGTGAGTGGTGAGAAAGTCGTTAGTTTTGAGGGTGAGTGGTGAGGTTGAGTGGTGATGGTTAGTGGAGAGTGGTGAGAGGTGATTGGTCAGTGGTGATTGGTCAGGATGAATGGTGAGTAGTGAGGGTGAGGTTGAGTGGTGAGGGTGAGTGGTGGTTGTGACGGTGAGTGGTGAGTGGTGAGGGTGAGTGGTGAGGGTGAGTGGTGAGGGTGAGTGGTGAGCGGTGAGGGTGAGTGGTTGTTGTGAGGGTGAGTGGCAGTTGTGAGTGGTGATGGGTGAGTGGTGAGCGGGAGTGGTGAGGGTGAGTGGTGAGGGTGAGTGGTGAGAGAGTCGTTAGTTTTGAGGGTGAGTAGTGAGGTTGAGTGGTGAGGGTTAGTGGAGAGTGGTGAGTGGTAATTGGTCAGTGGTGATTGGTCAGGATGAATGGTGAGTAGTGAGGGTGAGGTTGAGTGGTGAGGTTGAGTGGTGAGGGTGAGTGGTGAGGTTGAGTGGTGGTTGTGACGGTGAGGGTTAGTGGTGAGGGTGAGTGGTGAGGCTGAATGGTGAGGGTGAATGGTGAGAGTGAGTGGTGAGGGTGAGTGGTGAGGGTGAGTGCTGTGTGGTGAGGGTGAGTGGTGAGAGAGTTGTTAGTTTTGAGGTTGAGTGGTGAGGGTTAGTGGAGAGTGGTGAGTGGTGATTGGTCAGGGGTGATTGGTCAGGATGAATGGTGAGTAGTGAGGGGAGGTTGAGTGGTGAGGTTGAGTGGTGAGGGTGAGTGGTGGTTGTGACGGTGAGTGGTGAGTGGTGAGGGTGATTGGTGAGGGTGAGTGGTGAGCGGTGAGGGTGTTTGTTGTGAGGGTGAGTGGCAGTTGTGAGTGCTGATGGGTGAGTGGTGAGGGTGAGTGGTGAGAGAGTCGTTAGTTTTGAGGGTGAGTGGTGAGGTTGAGTGGTGATGGTTAGTGGAGAGTGGTGAGTGGTGATTGGTCAGTGGTGATTGGTCAGGATGAATGGTGAGTAGTGAGGGTGAGGTTGAGTGGTGAGGTTGAGTGGTGAGGATGAGTGGTGAGGGTGAGTGGTGGTTGTGACGGTGAGTGGTGAGGGTGAGTGGTGAGGCTGAATGGTGAGGGTGAATGGTGAGAGTGAGTGGTGAGGGAGAGTGGTGAGGGTGAGTGGTGATGGTGAGGGGTGAGTGGTGAGGGTGAGTGGTGAGGGTAAGTGGTGACGAAGAGTGGAAAGGTTGAGTGGTGAGTAGTAAGGGTGAGTGGTGATGGTGAGGGTTAGTGGTGAGGGTGAGTGGTAAGGGTGAGTGGTGAGGGTGATTGGTGAGGGTGAGTGGTGAGGCTGAATGGTGAGGGTGAATGGTGAGAGTGAGTGGTGAGGGAGAGTGGTGATGGTGAGGGGTGAGTGGTGAGGGTGAGTGGTGATGGTGAGGGTTAGTGGTGAGGGTGAGTGGTAAGGGTGAGTGGTGAGGGTGAGTGGTCAGGGTGAGTGGTGAGGGTGAGTGGTGAGGGTGAGTGGTGAGCGGTGAGGGTGTTTGTTGTGAGGGTGAGTGGCAGTTGTGAGTGCTGATGGGTGAGTGGTGAGCGTGAGTGGTGAGGGTGAGTGGTGAGGGTGAGTGGTGAGGGTGAGTGGTGAGAGAGTCGTTAGTTTTGAGGGTGAGTGGTGAGGTTGAGTGGTGATGGTTAGTGCAGAGTGGTGAGTGGTGATTGGTCAGTGGTGATTGGTCAGGATGAATGGTGAGTAGTGAGGGTGAGGTTGAGTGGTGAGGTTGAGTGGTGAGGATGAGTGGTGAGGGTGAGTGGTGGTTGTGACGGTGAGTGGTGAGGGTGAGTAGTGAGGCTGAATGGTGAGGGTGAATGGTGAGAGTGAGTGGTGAGGGAGAGTGGTGAGGGTGAGTGGTGATGGTGAGGGGTGAGTGGTGAGGGTGAGTGGTGAGGGTAAGTGGTGACGAAGAGTGGAAAGGTTGAGTGGTGAGTAGTAAGGGTGAGTGGTGATGGTGAGAGTTAGTGGTGAGGGTGAGTGGTAAGGGTGAGTGGTGAGGGTGAGTGGTGAGGGTGAGTGGTGAGGGTGAGGGGTGAGTGGTGAGGGTGAGTGGTGATGGTGAGGGTTGAGGGTGAGTGGTAAGGGTGAGTGGTGAGGGTTCGTGGTGAGGGTGAGTGGTCAGGGTGAGTGGTGAGGGTGAGTGGTGAGGGTGAGTGGTGAGCGGTGAGGGTGAGTGTTTGTTGTGAGGGTGAGTGGCAGTTGTGAGTGCCGATGGGTGAGTGGTGAGCGTGAGTGGTGAGGGTGAATGCTGAGTGGTGAGGGTGAGTGGTGAGAGAGTCGTTAGTTTTGATGGTGAGTGGTGAGGTTGAGTGGTGAGGGTTAGTGGAGAGTGGTGAGTGGTGAGGGAGAGTGGTGAGGGTGAGTGGTGAGGGGTGAGTGGTGAGGGTGAGTGGTGAGGGTGAGTGGTGACGAAGAGTGGTGAGGTTGAGTGGTGAGTAGTAAGGGTGAGTGGTGAGGGTTAGTGCTGAGGGTGAGTGGTAAGGGTGAGTGGTGAGGGTTAATGGTGAAGGTGAGTGGTCAGGGTGAGTGGTGAGGGTGAGAGAGTTGTTAGTTTTGAGGGTGAGTGGTGAGGTTGAGTGGTGAGGGTTAGTGGAGAATGGTGAGTGGTGATTGGTCAGTGGTGATTGGTCAGGATGAATGGTGAGTAGTGACGGTGAGGTTTAGTGATGAGGGTGAGTGGTGAGGGTGAGTGGTGGTTGTGACGGTGATTGCTGAGTGGTGAGGGTGAGTGGTGAAGCTAAATGGTGATGGTGAATGGTGAGAGTTAGTGGTGAGTGGTGAGGGAGAGTGGTGATGGTGAGGGGTGAGTGGTGAGGGTGAGTGGTGACGAAGAGTGGTGAGTAGTAAGGGTGAGTGGTGATGGTGAGGGTTAGTGGTGAGGGTGAGTGGTAAGGGTGAGTGGTGAGGGTTAGTGGTGAGGGTGAGTGGTCAAGGTGAGTGGTGAGGGTGAGTGGTGAGGGTGAGTGGTGAGCGGTGAGGGTGAGTGGTTGTTGTGAGGGTGAGTGGCAGTTGTGAGTGGTGATGGGTGAGTGGTGAGTGGTGACCGTGAGTGGTGAGGGTGAGTGGTGAGGGTGAGTGGTGAGGGTGAGTGGTGAGGGTGAGTGGTGAGAGAGTCGTTAGTTTTGAGGATCAGTGGTGAGGTTGAGTGGTGAGGCTTAGTGGAGAGTGGTGAGTGGTGATTGGTCAGTGGTGATTGGTCAGGATGAATGGTGAGTGGTGAGGGTGAGGTTGAGTGGTGAGGTTGAGTGGTGAGGGTGAGTGGTGAGGGTGAATGGTGAGAGTGAGTGGTGAGGGAGAGTGGTGATGGTGAGTGGTGATGGTGAGGGGTGAGTGGTGAGGGTGAGTGGTGAGGGTGAGTGGTCAGTGGTGAGGAGTCAGGGTTAGTGGTGAGGGTGAGTGGTGAGGTGTGAGTGGTGAGGGTGAGTCGTGACGGTGAGTGGTGAGGGAGAGTGGTGAGGGAGAGGGGTTAGGGTGAGTGTTGAGGGTGAATGGTGAGGGTGAGTGGTGAGGGTGAATGGTGAGGTTGAGTGTTGAGTAGTAAGGGTGAGTGGTGATGGTGAGGGTTAGTGGTGAGGGTGAGTGGTGAGGGTGAGTGGTGAGGGTGAGTGGTGAGCGGTGAGGGTGAGTGGTTGTGGTGAGGGTGAGTGGCAGTTGTGAGTGGTGATGGGTGAGTGGTGAGTGGTGAGCGTGAGTGGTGA
This sequence comes from Lampetra planeri, assembly GCF_965212315.1. Taxonomy (NCBI): domain Eukaryota; kingdom Metazoa; phylum Chordata; class Hyperoartia; order Petromyzontiformes; family Petromyzontidae; genus Lampetra; species Lampetra planeri. Next base: position 1,729,505 of record NC_136154.1, on the reverse strand, counting down.
GGGTGAGTGGTGAGGGTGAGTGGTGAGAGAGTCGTTAGTTTTGAGGGTGAGTAGTGAGGGTGAGTGGTGAGGGTTAGTGGAGAGTGGTGATTGGTCAGTGGTGATTGGTCAGGATGAATGGTAAGTAATGAGGGTGAGGTTGAGTGGTGAGGTTGAGTGGTGAGGGTGAGTGGTGAGGGTGTGTGGTGGTTGTGACGGTGAGTGGTGAGGGTGAGTGGTGAGGCTGAATGGTGAGGGTGAATGGTGAGAGTGAGTGGTGAGTGGTGAGGGTGAGTGGTGAGGGTGAGTGCTGAGTGGTGAGTGGTGATTGGTCAGGATGAATGGTGAGTAGTGAGGGGAGGTTGAGTGGTGAGGTTGAGTGGTGAGGGTGAGTGGTGAGGGTGAGTGGTGGTTGTGATGGTGAGTGGTGAGTGGTGAGGGTGAGTGGTGAGGGTGAGTGGTGAGGCTGAATGGTGAGGGTGAATGGTGAGAGTGAGTGGTGAGGGAGAGTGGTGATGGTGAGGGGTGAGTGGTGAGGGTGAGTGGTGATGGTGAGGGTTAGTGGTGAGGGTGAGTGGTAAGGGTGAGTGGTGAGGGTTAGTGGTGAGGGTGAGTGGTCAGGGTGAGTGGTGAGGGTGAGTGGTGAGGGTGAGTGGTGAGCGGTGAGGGTGAGTGTTTGTTGTGAGGGTGAGTGGCAGTTGTGAGTGCTGATGGGTGAGTGGTGAGCGTGAGTGGTGAGGGTGAGTGGTGAGGGTGAGTGCTGAGTGGTGAGGGTGAGTGGTGAGAGAGTCGTTAGTTTTGAGGGTGAGTGGTGAGGTTGAGTGGTGAGGGTTAGTGGTGAGTGTGATTGGTCAGGATGAATGGTGAGTAGTGAGGGTGAGGATGAGTGGTGAGGGTGAGTTGTGGTTGTGACGGTGAGTGGTGAGGGTGAGTAGTAAGGCTGAATGGTGAGGGTGAGTGGTGAGGTTGAGTGGTGAGGATGAGTGGTGAGGGTGAGTGGTGGTTGTGACGGTGAGTGGTGAGGGTGAGTGGTGAGGCTGAATGGTGAGGGTTCGTGGTGAGGGTGAGTGGTCAGGGTGAGTGGTGAGGGTGAGTGGTGAGGGTGAGTGGTGAGCGGTGAGGGTGAGTGTTTGTTGTGAGGGTGAGTGGCAGTTGTGAGTGCCGATGGGTGAGTGGTGAGCGTGAGTGGTGAGGGTGAGTGCTGAGTGGTGAGGGTGAGTGGTGAGAGAGTCGTTAGTTTTGATGGTGAGTGGTGAGGTTGAGTGGTGAGGGTTAGTGGAGAGTGGTGAGTGGTGAGGGAGAGTGGTGAGGGTGAGTGGTGAGGGGTGAGTGGTGAGGGTGAGTGGTGAGGGTGAGTGGTGACGAAGAGTGGTGAGGTTGAGTGGTGAGTAGTAAGGGTGAGTGGTGATGGTGAGGGTTAGTGCTGAGGGTGAGTGGTAAGGGTGAGTGGTGAGGGTTAATGGTGAAGGTGAGTGGTCAGGGTGAGTGGTGAGGGTGAGAGAGTTGTTAGTTTTGAGGGTGAGTGGTGAGGTTGAGTGGTGAGGGTTAGTGGAGAATGGTGAGTGGTGATTGGTCAGTGGTGATTGGTCAGGATGAATGGTGAGTAGTGACGGTGAGGTTTAGTGATGAGGGTGAGTGGTGAGGGTGAGTGGTGGTTGTGACGGTGATTGCTGAGTGGTGAGGGTGAGTGGTGAAGCTAAATGGTGATGGTGAATGGTGAGAGTTAGTGGTGAGTGGTGAGGGAGAGTGGTGATGGTGAGGGGTGAGTGGTGAGGGTGAGTGGTGACGAAGAGTGGTGAGTAGTAAGGGTGAGTGGTGATGGTGAGGGTTAGTGGTGAGGGTGAGTGGTAAGGGTGAGTGGTGAGGGTTAGTGGTGAGGGTGAGTGGTCAAGGTGAGTGGTGAGGGTGAGTGGTGAGGGTGAGTGGTGAGCGGTGAGGGTGAGTGGTTGTTGTGAGGGTGAGTGGCAGTTGTGAGTGGTGATGGGTGAGTGGTGAGTGGTGACCGTGAGTGGTGAGGGTGAGTGGTGAGGGTGAGTGGTGAGGGTGAGTGGTGAGGGTGAGTGGTGAGAGAGTCGTTAGTTTTGAGGATCAGTGGTGAGGTTGAGTGGTGAGGGTTAGTGGAGAGTGGTGAGTGGTGATTGGTCAGTGGTGATTGGTCAGGATGAATGGTGAGTGGTGAGGGTGAGGTTGAGTGGTGAGGTTGAGTGGTGAGGGTGAGTGGTGAGGGTGAATGGTGAGAGTGAGTGGTGAGGGAGAGTGGTGAGGGTGAGTGGTGATGGTGAGGGGTGAGTGGTGAGGGTGAGTGGTGAGGGTGAGTGGTCAGTGGTGAGGAGTCAGGGTTAGTGGTGAGGGTGAGTGGTGAGGTGTGAGTGGTGAGGGTGAGTCGTGACGGTGAGTGGTGAGGGAGAGTGGTGAGGGAGAGGGGTTAGGGTGAGTGTTGAGGGTGAATGGTGAGGGTGAGTGGTGAGGGTGAATGGTGAGGTTGAGTGTTGAGTAGTAAGGGTGAGTGGTGATGGTGAGGGTTAGTGGTGAGGGTGAGTGGTGAGGGTGAGTGGTGAGGGTCAGTGGTGAGCGGTGAGGGTGAGTGGTTGTGGTGAGGGTGAGTGGCAGTTGTGAGTGGTGATGGGTGAGTGGTGAGTGGTGAGCGTGAGTGGTGAGGGTGAGTGGTGAGGGTGAGTGGTGAGAGAGTCGTTAGTTTTGAGGGTGAGTAGTGAGGGTGAGTGGTGAGGGTTAGTGGAGAGTGGTGATTGGTCAGTGGTGATTGGTCAGGATGAATGGTAAGTAATGAGGGTGAGGTTGAGTGGTGAGGTTGAGTGGTGAGGGTGAGTGGTGAGGGTGTGTGGTGGTTGTGACGGTGAGTGGTGAGGGTGAGTGGTGAGGCTGAATGGTGAGGGTGAATGGTGAGAGTGAGTGGTGAGTGGTGAGGGTGAGTGGTGAGGGTGAGTGCTGAGTGGTGAGTGGTGATTGGTCAGGATGAATGGTGAGTAGTGAGGGGAGGTTGAGTGGTGAGGTTGAGTGGTGAGGGTGAGTGGTGAGGGTGAGTGGTGGTTGTGATGGTGAGTGGTGAGTGGTGAGGGTGAGTGGTGAGGGTGAGTGGTGAGGCTGAATGGTGAGGGTGAATGGTGAGAGTGAGTGGTGAGGGAGAGTGGTGATGGTGAGGGGTGAGTGGTGAGGGTGAGTGGTGATGGTGAGGGTTAGTGGTGAGGGTGAGTGGTAAGGGTGAGTGGTGAGGGTTAGTGGTGAGGGTGAGTGGTCAGGGTGAGTGGTGAGGGTGAGTGGTGAGGGTGAGTGGTGAGCGGTGAGGGTGAGTGTTTGTTGTGAGGGTGAGTGGCAGTTGTGAGTGCTGATGGGTGAGTGGTGAGCATGAGTGGTGAGGGTGAGTGGTGAGGGTGAGTGCTGAGTGGTGAGGGTGAGTGGTGAGAGAGTCGTTAGTTTTGAGGGTGAGTGGTGAGGTTGAGTGGTGAGGGTTAGTGGTGAGTGTGATTGGTCAGGATGAATGGTGAGTAGTGAGGGTGAGGATGAGTGGTGAGGGTGAGTTGTGGTTGTGACGGTGAGTGGTGAGGGTGAGTAGTAAGGCTGAATGGTGAGGGTGAGTGGTGAGGTTGAGTGGTGAGGATGAGTGGTGAGGGTGAGTGGTGGTTGTGACGGTGAGTGGTGAGGGTGAGTGGTGAGGCTGAATGGTGAGGGTGAATGGTGAGAGTGAGTGGTGAGTGGTGAGGGTGAGTTGTAAGGGTGAGTGGTGATGGTGAGGGTTAGTGGTGAGGGTGAGTGGTAAGGGTGAGTGGTGAGGGTGAGTGGTGAGGGTGAGTGGTGAGCGGTGAGGGTGAGTGGTTGTTGTGAGGGTGAGTGGCAGTTGTGAGTGGTGATGGGTGAGTGGTGAGTGGTGAGCGTGAGTGGTGAGGGTGAGTGGTGAGGGTGAGTGCTAAGTGGTGAGGGTGAGTGGTGACGAAGAGTGGTGAGGTTGAGTGGTGAGTAGTAAGGGTGAGTGGTGATGGTGAGGGTTAGTGGTGAGGGTGAGTGGTAAGGGTGAGTGGTGAGGGTTAGTGGTGAGGGTGAGTGGTCAGGGTGAGTGGTGAGGGTGAAAGAGTTGTTAGTTTTGAGGGTGAGTGGTGAGGTTGAGTGGTGAGGGTTAGTGGAGAGTGGTGAGTGGTGATTGGTCAGTGGTGATTGGTCAGGATGAATGGTGAGTAGTGAGGGTGAGGTTGAGTGGTGAGGGTGAGTGGTGAGGGTGAGTGGTGGTTGTGACGGTGCGTGGTGAGTGGTGAGGGTGAGTGGTGAGGCTGAATGGTGAGGGTGAATGGTGAGAGTGAGTGGTGAGGGAGAGTGGTGAGTGGTGATGGTGAGGGGTGAGTGGTGAGGGTGAGTGGTGAGGGTGAGTGGTGACGAAGAGTGGTGAGGTTGAGTGGTGAGTAGTAAGGGTGAGTGGTGATGGTGAGGGTTAGTGGTGAGGGTGAGTGGTAAGGGTGAGTGGTGAGGGTTAGTGGTGAGGGTGAGTGGTCAAGGTGAGTGGTGAGGGTGAGTGGTGAGGGTGAGTGGTGAGGGTGAGTGGTGAGCGGTGAGGGTGAGTGGTTGTTGTGAGGGTGAGTGGCAGTTGTGAGTGGTGATGGGTGAGTGGTGAGTGGTGAGCGTGAGTGGTGATGGGTGAGTGGTGAGTGGTGAGTGTGAGTGGTGAGAGAGTCGTTAGTTTTGAGGGTCTGTGTTGAGGTTGAGTGGTGAGGGTTAGTGGAGAGTGGTGAGTGGTGATTGGTCAGTGGTGATTGGTCAGGATGAATGGTGAGTAGTGAGGGTGAGGTTGAGTGGTGAGGTTGAGTGGTGAGGGTGAGTGGTGAGGGTGAATGGTGAGAGTGAGTGGTGAGGGAGAGTGGTGAGGGTGAGTGGTGATGGTGAGGGGTGAGTGGTGAGGGTGAGTGGTGAGGGTGAGTGGTCAGTGGTGAGGGGTCAGGGTTAGTGGTGAGGGTGAGTGGTTATGGTGAAGGGTGAGAGTGAGTGGTGACGGTGAGTGGTGAGGGAGAGTGGTGAGGGAGAAGGGTTAGGGTGAGTGTTGAGAGTGAATAGTGAGGGTGAGTGGTGAGGGTGAATGGTGATGTTGTGTGTTGAGTTGTAAGGGTAAGTGGTGATGGAGAGGGTTAGTGGTGAGGGTGAGTGGTGAGGGTTAGTGGTGAGGGTGACTGGTCAGGGTGAGTGGTGAGGGTGAGTGGTGAGGGTGAGTGGTGAGCGGTGAGGGTGAGTGGTTGTGGTGAGGGTGAGTGGCAGTTGTGAGTGGTGATGGGTGAGTGGTGTGTGGTGCGCGTGAGTGGTGAGGGTGAGTGGTGAGGGTGAGTGGTGAGAGAGTCGTTAGTTTTGAGGTTGAGTAGTGAGGGTGAGTGGTGAGGGTTAGTGGAGAGTGGTGATTGGTCAGTGGTGATTGGTCAGGATGAATGGTGAGTAATGAGGGTGAGGTTGAGTGATGAGGTTGAGTGGTGAGGGTGAGTGGTGAGGGTGTGTGGTGGTTGTGACGGTGAGTGGTGAGGGTGAGTGGTGAGGGTGAGTGGTGAGGCTGAATGGTGAGGGTGAATGGTGAGTGGTGAGGGTGAGTGGTGAGGGTGAGTGCTGAGTGGTGAGGGTGAGTGGTGAGAGAGTTGTTAGTTTTGAGGGTGAGTGGTGAGGGTGAGTGGTGAAGCTGAATGGTGAGGGTGAATGGTAAGAGTGAGTGGTGAGGGAGAGTGGTGATGGTGAGGGGTGAGTGGTGAGGGTGAGTGGTGATGGTGAGGGTTAGTGGTGAGGGTGAGTGGTAAGGGTGAGTGGTGAGGGTTAGTGGTGAGGGTGAGTGGTCAGGGTGAGTGGTGAGGGTGAGTGGTGAGGGTGAGTGGTGATTGTGACGGTGAGTGGTGAGCGTGAGTGGTGAGGGTGAGTGGTGAGGGTGAGTGCTGAGTGGTGAGGGTGAGTGGTGAGAGAGTCGTTAGTTTTGAGGTTGAGTGGTGAGGTTGAGTGGTGAGGGTTAGTGGTGAGTGTGATTGGTCAGGATGAATGGTGAGTAGTGAGGGTGAGGTTGAGTGGTGAGGTTGAGTGGTGAGGATGAGTGGTGAGGGTGAGTGGTGGTTGTGACGGTGAGTCGTGAGGGTGAGTGGTGAGGCTGAATGGTGAGGATGAGTTGTGAGGTTGAGTGGTGAGGATGAGTGGTGAGGGTGAGTGGTGGTTGTGACGGTGAGTGGTGAGGGTGAGTGGTGAGGCTGAATGGTGAGGGTGAATGGTGAGAGTGAGTGGTGAGTGGTGAGGGAGAGTGGTGAGGGTGAGTGGTGATGGTGAGGGGTGAGTGGTGAGGGTGAGTGGTGAGGGGTGAGTGGTGAGGGTGAGTGGTGACGAAGAGTGGAGAGGTTGAGTGGTGAGTAGTAAGGGTGAGTGGTGATGGTGAGGGTTAGAGGTGAGGGTGAGTGGTAAGGGTGAGTGGTGAGGGTGAGTGGTGAGGGTGAGTGGTGAGCGGTGAGGGTGAGTGGTTGTTGTGAGGGTGAGTGGCAGTTGTGAGTGGTGATGGGTGAGTGGTGAGTGGTGAGCGTGAGTGGTGAGGGTGAGTGGTGAGGGTGAGTGCTGAGTGGTTAGGGTGAGTGGTGACGAAGAGTGGTGAGGTTGAGTGGTGAGTAGTAAGGGTGAGTGGTGATGGTGAGGGTTAGTGGTGACGGTGAGTGGTGAGGGTGAGTGGTGAGAGTGAGTGGTGAGTGGTGAGGGAGAGTGGTGAGGGTGAGTGGTGATGGTGAGGGGTGAGTGGTGAGGGTGAGGGGTGAGTGGTGAGGGGTGAGTGGTGAGGGTGAGTGATGACGAAGAGTGGTGAGGTTGAGTGGTGAGTAGTAAGGGTGAGTGGTGATTGTGAGGGTTAGTGGTGAGGGTGAGTGGTGAGTGGTCAGTGGTGAGGGGTCAGGGTTAGTGGTGATGGTGAGGGGTGAGTGGTGAGTGGTGAGGGTGAGTGGTGAGTGGTGACGGTGAGTGGTGAGGGAGAGTGGTGAAGGAGAGGGGTTAGGGTGAGTGTTCAGGGTGAATGGTGAGGGTGAGTGGTGAGGTTGAGTGGTGAGGTTAAGTGGTGAGGGTGTGTGGTGAGGGTGAGTGGGGAGGGTGAGTGCTGAGGGTGTGGTGAGAGTGAGTGGTGAGGGTGAGTGGTGAGGGTGAGTGGTTAGGATTTGTGATGATGGTGAGTGGTGAGGGTGAGTGTTGATGTTGAGGGTGAGGGTGTGTGGTGAATAGTAAGGGTGAGTGGTGAGAGTGAGTGGTGAGGGTAAGGGTGAGTGGTGAGTGGTCAGTGGTGAGGTTGAGTGGTGAGTAGGAAGGGTGAGTGGTGAGTGGGGAGGGTGAGTGGTCAGGGGTGAGGGTTAGTGGTGAGGTTGAGTGGTGAGTAGGAAGGGTGAGTGGGGAGGGTGAGTGGTCTGTGGTGAGGGGTCAGGGTTAGTGGTGAGGGTGAGTGGTGAGGGTTAGTGGTGACGGGTGATTGGTGGTGGTGAGGGTGAGTGGTGAGGGTGAGTGGTGAGGGTGAGTGGTGAGCGTGAGTGGTGAGGGTGAGTGGTGATGGTGAGGGTGAGTGGTGATGGTGAGGGGTGAGTGGTGAGGGGTGAGGGTGAGTGGTGACGACGAGTGGTGACGTTGAGTGGTGAGTAGTAAGGGTGAGTGGTGAGGGTGAGGGTAAGTGGTGAGGGTGAGTGGTGAGGGTTAGTGGTGAGGGTGAGTGGTTAGGGTTTATGGTGATGGTGAGTGGTGAGGGTGAGTGGTGATGGTGAGTAGTGACGGTGAGTGGTGATGGTGAGGGTGAGTGGTGATGGTGAGGGGTGAGTGGTGAGGGGTGAGGGTGAGTGGTGACGACGAGTGGTGACGTTGAGTGGTGAGTAGTAAGGGTGAGTGGTGAGGGTGAGGGTAAGTGGTGAGGGTGAGTGGTGAGGGTTAGTGGTGAGGGTGAGTGGTTAGGGTTTATGGTGATGGTGAGTGGTGAGGGTGAGTGGTGAGGGTTAGTGGTGAAGGTGAGTGGTTAAGGTTTATGGTGATGGTGAGTGGTGAGGATGAGTGGTGAGGGTGAGTGGTGAGGGTGAGTGGTGAGGGTGAGTGGTTAGGGGTGAGTGGTGGGGATGAGTGGTGAGGGTTAGTGGTGAGGGTGAGTGGTCAGGGTAAGTAGTTAGGGTTTATGGTGATGGTGAGTGGTGAGGGAGAGTGGTGAGGGTGAGTGGTGATGGTGAGGGGTGAGTGGTGAGGGTGAGTGGTGAGGGGTGAGTGGTGAGGGTGAGTGATGACGAAGAGTGGTGAGGTTGAGTGGTGAGTAGTAAGGGTGAGTGGTGATGGTGAGGGTTAGTGGTGAGGGTGAGTGGTGAGTGGTCAGTGGTGAGGGGTCAGGGTTAGTGGTGAGTGGTGATGGTGAGGGGTGAGTGGTGAGTGGTGAGGGTGAGTGGTGACGGTGAGTGGTGAGGGAGAGTGGTGAGGGAGAGGGGTTAGGGTGAGTGTTGAGGGTGAGTGGTGAGTGGTGAGGTTGAGTGGTGAGGTTAAGTGGTGAGGGTGTGTGATGAGGGTGAGTAGGGAGGGTGAGTGCTGAGGGTGTGGTGAGAGTGAGTGGTGAGGGTGAGTGGTGAGGGTGAGTGGTTAGGATTTGTGATGATGGTGAGTGGTGAGGGTGAGTGTTGATGTTGAGGGTGAGTGGTGAGGGTGTGTGGTGAATAGTAAGGGTGAGTGGTGAGAGTGAGTGGTGAGGGTAAGGGTGAGTGGTGAGTGGTCAGTGGTGAGGTTGAGTGGTGAGTAGGAAGGGTGAGTGGTGAGTGGGGAGGGTGAGTGGTCAGGGGTGAGGGTTAGTGGTGAGGTTGAGTGGTGAGTAGGAAGGGTGAGTGGGGAGGGTGAGTGGTCAGTGGTGAGGGGTCAGGGTTAGTGGTGAGGGTGAGTGGTGAGGGTTAGTGGTGAGGGGTGATTGGTGGTGGTGAGGGTGAGTGGTGAGGGTGAGTGGTGAGTGGTGAGTGTGAGTGGTGAGGGTGAGTGGTGAGGGTGAGTGGTGATGGTGAGTAGTGACGGTGAGTGGTGATGGTGAGTGGTGAGGGTGAGTGGTGATGGTGAGGGGTGAGTGGTGAGGGGTGAGGGTGAGTGGTGACGACGAGTGGTGACGTTGAGTGGTGAGTAGTAAGGGTGAGTGGTGAGGGTAAGTGGTGAGGGTGAGTGGTGAGGGTTAGTGGTGAGGGTGAGTGGTTAGGGTTTATGGTGATGGTGAGTGGTGAGGATAAGTGGTGAGGGTGAGTGGTGAGGGTGAGTGGTTAGGGGTGAGTGGTGGGGATGAGTGGTGGGGATGAGTGGTGAGGGTTAGTGGTGAGGGTGAGTGGTCAGGGTAAGTAGTTAGGGTTTATGGTGATGGTGAGTGGTGAGGGAGAGTGGTGAGGGTGAGTGGTGATGGTGAGGGGTGAGGGTGAGGGGTGAGTGGTGAGGGTGAGTGATGACGAAGAGTGGTGAGGTTGAGTGGTGAGTAGTCAGGGTGAGTGGTGAGGGTTAGGGGTCAGGGTGAGTGGTGAGTGGTCAGTGGTGAGGGGTCAGGGTTAGTGGTGAGTGGTGATGGTGAGGGGTGAGTGGTGAGTGGTGAGGGTGAGTGGTGACGGTGAGTGGTGAGGGAGAGTGGTGAGGGAGAGGGGTTAGGGTGAGTGTTGAGGGTGAATGGTGAGGGTGAGTGGTGAGGGTGAGTGGTGAGGTTGAGTGGTGAGGTTAAGTGGTGAGGGTGTGTGGTGATGGTGAGTGGGGAGGATGAGTGCTGAGGGTGTGGTGAGAGTGAGTGGTGAGGGTGAGTGGTGAGGGTGAGTGGTTAGGATTTGTGATGATGGTGAGTGGTGAGGGTGAGTGTTGATGTTGAGGGTGAGTGGTGAGGGTGTGTGGTGAATAGTAAGGGTGAGTGGTGAGAGTGAGTGGTGAGGGTAAGGGTGAGTGGTGAGTGGTCAGTGGTGAGGTTGAGTGGTGAGTAGGAAGGGTGAGTGGTGAGTGGGGAGGGTGAGTGGTCAGGGGTGAGGGTTAGTGATGAGGTTGAGTGGTGAGTAGGAAGGGTGAGTGGGGAGGGTGACTGGTCAGTGGTGAGGGGTCAGGGTTAGTGGTGAGGGTGAGTGGTGAGGGTTAGTGGTGGTGGTGAGGGTGAGTGGTGAGGGTGAGTGGTGAGGGTGAGTGGTGAGCGTGAGTGGTGAGGGTGAGTGGTGAGGGTGAGTGGTGATGGTGAGTAGTGACGGTGAGTGGTGATGGTGAGTGGTGAGGGTGAGTGGTGATGGTGAGGGGTGAGTGGTGAGGGGTGAGGGTGAGTGGTGACGAAGAGTGGTGACGTTGAGTGGTGAGTAGTAAGGGTGAGTAGTGAGGGTGAGGGTAAGTGGTGAGGGTGAGTGGTGAGGGTTAGTGGTGAAGGTGAGTGGTTAGGGTTTAAGGTGATGGTGAGTGGTGAGGATGAGTGGTGAGGGTGAGTGGTGAGGGTGAGTGGTGAGGGTGAGTGGTTAGGGGTGAGTGGTGGGGATGAGTGGTGAGGGTTAGTGGTGAGGGTGAGTGGTGAGGGTAAGTAGTTAGGGTTTATGGTGATGGTGAGTGGTGAGGGTGAGTGGTGAGGGTGAGTGGTGATGGTGAGGGGTGAGTGGTGAGGGGTGAGGGTTAGTGGTGACGTTGAGTGGTGAGTAGTAAGGGTGAGTGGTGAGGGTGAGGGTAAGTGGTGAGGGTGAGCGGTGAGGGTTAGTGGTGAGGGTGAGTGGTTAAGGTGTATGGTGATGGTGAGTGGTGAGGATGAGTGGTGAGGGTGAGTGGTGAGGGTGAGTGGTGAGGGTGAGTGGTTAGGGGTGAGTGGTGGGGATGAGTGGTGAGGGTTAGTGGTGAGGGTGAGTGGTGAGGGTGAGTAGTTAGGGTTTATGGTGATGGTGAGTGGTCAGGGTGAGTGCTGAGTGGTGAGGGTGAATGGTGAGAGATTCGTTAGTTTTGAGGGTGAGTGGTGAGGGTTAGTGGAGAGTGGTGATTGGTCAGTGGTGATTGGTCAGGATGAATGGTGAGCAGTGAGGGTGAGGTTGAGTGGTGAGGTTGAGTGGTGAGGGTGAGTGGTGAGGGTGAGTGGTGAGGGTGAATGGTGAGAGTGAGTGGTGAGTGGTGAGGGAGAGTGGTGAGGGTGAGTGGTGATGGTGAGGGGTGAGTGGTGAGGGTGAGGGTGAGGGGTGAGTGGTGAGGGGTGAGGGTGAGTGATGATAGATAGATAGATCGTTTATTGTCATTGTCACCAGTACAACGAAATTGAAAATGCTCACCAGTCAGGGCATCATTCATAAATTTAAATTAAATAAGACAAGAAAATAAAAATAAAATTAAATGAAAGATAATCAATGTATACTATATATAAAAACAGCCCAAGTATACCCACATACCCACATAAGGTTACATTTTGTCATTGCACATCTCTATTTCACAGTCAATTGAAAAATACTATTACTTAATAATTAATTAGCATTATTGAGTGTAGTGATCGCTGTAGGATAAAAGCTCTGTTTGAATCTGTTTGTCCTTGTTTTGACTGATCTGAATCGTCTGCCTGATGGCAACAGCTCAAACAGTGAGTGTCCAGGGTGAGAAGAGTCCTTTATAATGTTCTGTGCTTTTTTGATGCAACGTGAACTGTGTAGTTCTTCCAGTGTGGGGAGATGGCAGCCGGCGATCTTTTGGGCTGTGTTGATGACCCTCTGGAGCGCTTTCCTCTGAGCCACTGTGCAGCTGGTGTACCATACACAGATGCAGTATGTGAGAATGCTCTCGATGGAGGCTCGGTAGAAGGACACCAGCAGTTTCTGTGTGATGTTATTATTCCTGAGGATTCTCAGGAAGTAAAGTCTCTGCTGGGCCTTTTTCAGAAGCTCAGTGCTGTTGGCGCTCCAGGTCAGGCCCTCCCCAATGTGGACTCCCAGGAAGCAGAAGTCTGCCACCCTCTCCACACAGTCCCCGCTGATGATTAGTGGTGGAGTGTCCGTTTTCTTTCTCCTGTAGTCTATTATGAGCTCCTTGGTCTTTGCGGTGTTAAGGAGCAGGTTGTTGCCCCTGCAGTATGCTGTCAGCCGCTCCACCTCGTCCCTGTAGGCACTCATCCCCCCCAGAGATGAGCCCCACCACTGTGGTGTCATCAGCAAACTTCACAATGGTGTTGTTGAGGGTGACGAAGAGTGGTGAGGTTGAGTGGTGAGTAGTAAGGGTGAGTGGTGATGGTGAGGGTTAGTGGTGAGGGTGAGTGGTGAGTGGTCAGTGGTGAGGGGTCAGGGTTAGTGGTGAGTGGTGATGGTGAGGGGTGAGTGGTGAGTGGTGAGGGTGAGTGGTGACGGTGAGTGGTGAGGGAGAGTGGTGAGGGAGAGGGGTTAGGGTGAGTGTTGAGCGTGAATGGTGAGAGTGAGTGGTGAGGGTGAGTGGTGAGGTTGAGTGGTGAGGTTAAGTGGTGAGGGTGTGTGGTGATGGTGAGTGGGGAGGATGAGTGGTGAGGGTGTGGTGAGAGTGAGTGGTGAGGGTGAGTGGTGAGGGTGAGTGGTTAGGATTGGTGATGATGGTGAGTGGTGAGGGTTAGTGTTGATGTTGAGGGTGAGTGGTGAGGGTGTGTGGTGAATAGTAAGGGTGAGTGGTGAGAGTGAGTGGTGAGGGTAAGGGTGAGTGGTGAGTGGTCAGTGGTGAGGTTGAGTGGTGAGTAGGAAGGGTGAGTGGTGAGTGGGGAGGGTGAGTGGTCAGGGGTGAGGGGTCAGGGTTAGTGGTGAGGGTGAGTGGTGATGGTGAGGGTGAGTGGTGATGGTGAGGGGTGAGTGGTGACTGGTGAGGGTGAGTGGTGAGTGGTGACGGTGAGTGGTGACGGAGAGTGGTGAGGGAGCGGGGTTAGGGTGAGTGTTGAGGGTGAGTGGTGAGGGTGAGTGGTGAGGTTGAGTGGTGAGGTTAAGTGGTGAGGGTGTGTGGTGAGGGTGAGTGGGGAGGGTGAGTGCTGAGGGTGTGGTGAGAGTGAGTGGTGAGGGTGAGTGGTGAGGGTGAGTGGTTAGGATTTGTGATGATGGTGAGTGGTGAGGGTGAGTGTTGATGTTGAGGGTGAGTGGTGAGGGTGTGTGGTGAATAGTAAGGGTGAGTGGTGAGAGTGAGTGGTGAGGGTAAGGGTGAGTGGTCAGTGGTGAGGTTGAGTGGTGAGTAGGAAGGCTGAGTGGTGAGTGGGGAGGGTGAATGGTCAGGGGTGAGGGTTAGTGGTGAGGTTGAGTGGTGAGTAGGAAGGGTGAGTGGGGAGGGTGAGTAGTCAGTGGTGAGGGGTCAGGGTTAGTGGTGAGGGTGAGTGGTGAGGGTGAGGGTTAGTGGTGAGGGGTGATTGGTGGTGGTGAGGGTGAGTGGTGAGGGTGAGTGGTGATGGTGAGTGGTGAGCGTGAGTGGTGAGGGTGAGTGGTGAGGGTGAGTGGTGATGGTGAGTAGTGACGGTGAGTGGTGAAGGTGAGTGGTGATGGTGAGGGGTGAGTGGTGAGGGGTGAGTGGTGAGGGTGAGTGGTGACGAAGAGTGGTGACGTTCAGTGGTGAGTAGTAAGGGTGAGTGGTGAGGGTGAGGGTAAGTGGTGAGGGTGAGTGGTGAGGGTTAGTGGTGAGGGTGAGTGGTTAGGGTTTATGGTGATGGTGAGTGGTGAGGATGAGTGGTGAGGGTGAGTGGTGAGGGTGAGTGGTGAGGGTGAGTGGTTAGGGTGAGTGGTGGGGATGAGTGGTGAGGGTTAGTGGTGAGGGTGAGTGGTGAGGGTGAGTAGTTAGGGTTTATGGTGATGGTGAGTGGTGAGGACGAGTGGTGAGGGTGAGTGGTGAGGGTAAGTGGTGGTGGTGAGTAGTGAGGTGAGTGGTGAGGGTGAGTGGTGAGGGTGAGTGGTGAATGGTGAGGGTCAGTGGTGATGGTGAGTAGTGAGGGTGAGTGGTTAGGGGTGAGTGGTGGGGATGAGTGGTGAGGGTGAGTGGTGATGGTGAGGGGTGAGTGGTGACTGGTGAGGGTGAGTGGTGAGTGGTGACGGTGAGTGGTGACGGAGAGTGGTGAGGGAGCGGGGTTAGGGTGAGTGTTGAGGGTGAGTGGTGAGGGTGAGTGGTGAGGTTGAGTGGTGAGGTTAAGTGGTGAGGGTGTGTGGTGAGGGTGAGTGGGGAGGGTGAGTGCTGAGGGTGTGGTGAGAGTGAGTGGTGAGGGTGAGTGGTGAGGGTGAGTGGTTAGGATTTGTGATGATGGTGAGTGGTGAGGGTGAGTGTTGATGTTGAGGGTGAGTGGTGAGGGTGTGTGGTGAATAGTAAGGGTGAGTGGTGAGAGTGAGTGGTGAGGGTAAGGGTGAGTGGTCAGTGGTGAGGTTGAGTGGTGAGTAGGAAGGCTGAGTGGTGAGTGGGGAGGGTGAATGGTCAGGGGTGAGGGTTAGTGGTGAGGTTGAGTGGTGAGTAGGAAGGGTGAGTGGGGAGGGTGAGTAGTCAGTGGTGAGGGGTCAGGGTTAGTGGTGAGGGTGAGTGGTGAGGGTGAGGGTTAGTGGTGAGGGGTGATTGGTGGTGGTGAGGGTGAGTGGTGAGGGTGAGTGGTGAGGGTGAGTGGTGAGCGTGAGTGGTGAGGGTGAGTGGTGAGGGTGAGTGGTGATGGTGAGTAGTGACGGTGAGTGGTGAAGGTGAGTGGTGATGGTGAGGGGTGAGTGGTGAGGGGTGAGTGGTGAGGGTGAGTGGTGACGAAGAGTGGTGACGTTCAGTGGTGAGTAGTAAGGGTGAGTGGTGAGGGTGAGGGTAAGTGGTGAGGGTGAGTTGTGAGGGTTAGTGGTGAGGGTGAGTGGTTAGGGTTTATGGTGATGGTGAGTGGTGAGGATGAGTGGTGAGGGTGAGTGGTGAGGGTGAGTGGTGAGGGTGAGTGGTTAGGGTGAGTGGTGGGGATGAGTGGTGAGGGTTAGTGGTGAGGGTGAGTGGTGAGGGTGAGTAGTTAGGGTTTATGGTGATGGTGAGTGGTGAGGACGAGTGGTGAGGGTGAGTGGTGAGGGTAAGTGGTGGTGGTGAGTAGTGAGGTGAGTGGTGAGGGTGAGTGGTGAGGGTGAGTGGTGAATGGTGAGGGTCAGTGGTGATGGTGAGTAGTGAGGGTGAGTGGTTAGGGGTGAGTGGTGGGGATGAGTGGTGAGGGTGAGTGGTGAGGGTCAGTGGTGAAGGTGAGTGGTGAAGGTGATTAGTAAGTAGTGAGGATGAGTGGTGAGTTGTGAGGGCGATTAGTGAGGGTGAGTGGTGAGGGTGAGTGGAGATGGAGAGAGTGAGTGGTGAGCGTGAGTGGTGAGGGTGAGTGGTGGTGGTGAGGGTGAGTGGTAAGCGTGAGTGATGAGGGAGAGGGTGAGTGGTGAGGGTGAGTGGTGAGTGGTGAGGCTGAATGGTCAGGGTGAATGGTGAGAGTGAGTGGTGAGTGGTGAGGCTGAATGGTCATGGTGAATGGTGAGAGTGAGTGGTGAGGGTTAGTGGTGATTGGTGAGTGGTGAGGGTAAGTGGTGAGGGTGAGTGGTGAGGGTGAGAGAGATTGGTGAGGGAGATTGGTGAGTGGTGAGTTGTGATGGTGAATGGTGAGGGTGAGTAGTGAGTGGGAGTGGTGAGGATGAGTGGTGAGGGTGAGTTGTGAGTGGTGAGTGGTGAAAGGTATTGTCAAAGCCCGGTGGGCTTTGACAATACCTTAGTAGCTGTGTATATATGTAAGGTTATTAATAAATATATTTTTCACCCGGGCAACGCCGGGTACTTCTGCTAGTTATATATAAAAGTCTCCGCGCGCTCGCACTTGCGGAGGATTTGGCTCTCGGACGGTGGGGTTTAAGACCGAAATCATTTCCCAGGCGGCACGCCCTAAGCCCCGTGGTGGGAATAGGCTATTCCGTTTTCCCGTCCGTAAACTTTAAAGTAGTTTAATTAACACATTTGTGCCGTTTCTATTATTCATTATTTACTTATTGCGCGACATCGACCGTACCAAGTGACGCCAATTGCGTGGGGGGGGGGGGGGTGCAGACCCTGCCAAGTGATGCGCGTTCGCTCCAGCTCACGGGAGACATTTTCTTTTACGCGTTTTACAGTCAACACGTACACACATAACGCTGCGGATATTTATTCACATTGTCATGTCCTCTTCACCCCCCCCCCCCACCAACACGATGCGTTCAGTTTATACTACAGACTCCGTAGATAATATTTTACTGCTTACATACCATTATTCTTGCATGGGCGCCGGATGTTGGAGAGGGGGTAGCGGCCCAGCCCCTAGCCTGGCAACGTGCCAACTCCGCGCCTCGCCAATGTAGGTCAGGACGGGGGCTACGCATCGCACAAGGCCTCAACACGCCTATGCTAAGTACAATTTTCCTTGCTTCTTACGCTAACAACTCAAGTCCATTGTTTATTATTGTTAAACACATTAGTTGACAAACATTACAATAATAATGCTTGTGTGCAGATAAAAACTCAGATTCATTGTTTACCATTATGAAACAAGTTCACAGATGTTACAACAATTATGTTTGCGTGAAGATAACAACTCAGGTTCATTGTTTACCATTATGAAACGAGTTGACATGTTACAATAATTATGTTTGTGTACAGAAAACTCTTTTTGGATTTTTGGGTTCCTCAATTTCCCATTTTTTTGCTGCGCTTTTATAACGCTGCCACTGTCTACTGCCAGTCTGTGATTTCTGCTTATTTCTTAAATGCATTTTTATTGTTTCCATCGCTCACGTCACGCTATTTACTCATACGTAGTACTGCGATACTGATAGCTGTGCCATCATCGGGGATTGCTGTGCCCGTCGATGTGTGTGTGTGAGTCCATGTGTGTGTCTGAGTCCATATGTGTGTGCGTGTAGAGCCATGCGTGTCTTTAACTCCATGTGAGTCTTTTTCGAACGGACAACGTCAAAGTGTTTATGTGTGTGTGTTAGTCCATATGTGTGTGTCAGTCGATCTGTGTGCGTGTACGTCGATGTGTATGTCAGTCCATATGTGTGTGCTAGTCCACATGTGTGTGTAAGTCTATACATGTGTGTGTCACTCGATGTGTGTGTGTAAGTCAATGCGTCTGTGTGTGAGTCCATATATGTGTGTTAATCCATGTCTGTGTATCTAAAGTAGATATCTGTGTGTCACAGTCCATATGTGTATGTGTGTATGTCAGTCTATGTATGTGTAAGTTCATGTGTGTGTGTCTTAGTCCATATGTGTGTGTGTGTACGTACATATGTGTGTTCTTGGTTCTTTCGGTAAAGTCACGTAGAAGGAAAGTAGTAAAATAATAAAAATAAAACATAATCAAATAATTCTCATGACGTTGCGGCCACAACGCAAACAGCCGTCTTCAGGTGGAGAACAGGTCTGTCGAGAAGGCAGAGATTCAGACTCTGCCTTCTCAGACTCTGCCTTCTCGACAGACCTGTTCTCCACCTGAAGACGGCTGCTTGCGTTGTGGCCGAAACGTCGTGAGAATAATTTTATGTTTTATTTTCATTATTTTATTATTTTCCTTCTACGTGACTTTACCGAAAGAACCAAGAAAATGAATCCCTGCAGTCACGAAAGCTTTAAATCGAAATTTACATATGTGTGTTTATGTCAATGTGTGTTTTAGTCCACGTATTGTTGTGTGCGAGTCGGTGTGTGTGCGAGTCTCTGTATGTGTGTACGTCCATATATGTGTGTGGAACTCCATGTGTGTATATCTCAAGTGGATGTCTGTGTGACAGTCCACATGTGTATGTGTGTGTACGGCAATGTGTGTGTCACTCTATGTATGTGTGTGTGTCGCTGTATGTGTGTACGTCGATATGTGTGTGTAACTCCATGTGTGCGTATCTCAAGTACATGTCTATGTGTGTGTCAGTCCATATGTGTGTGTGTCTGTAAGTCGATGTGTTTGTGTGTGTCAGTCCATATGTGTGTGTGTGTGTGTCTCAGTCCATGTGCGTGTGTGTTAGTTGCTGTGTGTGCATGCCTCCATGTTAGTCAGTGTAACTCCATTTTTTTGTGTGTCTGTAGGTCCATGTGTGCATCTTAGTCCATGCATGTGCTTTATTGACCTGCTCAAGGCCTATGATACCATCAGTAGGCCTGGCCTTTGGGTTGCTCTTTGTTCTTTCCGAGTCCCGAACCCACTCATCACCATCCTTAAGGACCTTCATGATGGTGAGCGGCCCCGCGTCTTAACTACATGGCCGTGAGTCAGAGCTATTCCCTTTACACCGTGGGGTGCAACAGGGATGTCCTCTGGCTCCCACATTGGACCACGTAGTTCGTCGAGCCTTCAATGCCTGTACCGGAAGAATTCCCATCTGCTACAGATACAATGGGAGGCTGATCGATGCCCGGGTGCGGTCAAGGGATGGCTCCCTATTGCTCAACCACGTTATGTATGCCGATGATCTGCTAATGGCTGCTCACTCGGAGGAGTTCGAGGTGCTGCTGCTGAACCTGGAGCTTGCCACCAACAGGTGGGGCCTTACCATCAGCCCAACCAAAGCTAAGCACCTGCCTGGCTATTTTGTACCATCGGACACTCCACCCCCACAACTCCCAATTGGTGATGGGCCAGTTGTGGAAACAGTGGAGAGTTTCCCTGGGCAGTGTGCTAATGACCGGCTCCGGTTTAACAGCAGAGGTCTCACTTCGAATCAGTCGAGCTGCAGTATCTTTTCATTGGCTGCGTAACGCTGTGTGGAAGCTACCTGGTCTATCACTCCGTACGAAGCTTCATGTGTTCTCAGCCACGGTCATTCCCTCCCTTCTCTACGCTTGCAAAACTTGAACCCCCTAATGGAACATCTTCGCACGTTAGAAACATTTAGGCTGGCCTGCCTACGACCCATCCTGGCTTTAACCAGGCTGCATTGTGTGAGGAGCTCACAAATCCTTGAAAGATGTGCACAAAGTCGCATCGGTGACCTCCGGCAGGCAAGGCTGCATTGCCTGAGTCATGTAGCCCGCATGGCCAGCCACCACATGCCTAAACAGCTTTTGTTCCGCCGGATCGAGGGGACTAAATGGGTGCGGCACGGGCTGGAGAAGACATGGAGTTATGTGCTACAGGAAGACTTGGAGCTGAGTTCACTTGCGGATGACTGGTACCAGCCGTGTCAAGATCGGCCACTGTGGAGGCTCCTGAAAGACGCTACTGGCCAGTTGGAGGCAGTCACCCTCCAACAACAACGGAGGGCAGAGGAGCGACGCTCACAACAACGAGCGGAGCGCTGGGTGGCTAAAGCACAGAAAGTTGCCACAGTAGGGGCCACAGGTGCTGCATCAGCCAGTTGTCTCAGTCAGTCGACCTGTGCCATCTGGGTTTGCCCCATCACCTCTTTCCAGCGGGCGTTCGACACTTCACGTGGCCTCAAGGTGCACATAGCCTGGCACAAGCGTTGTTGTGAAGTCACCGCCACTTAGTGGCGAATGGCGGTTGTTGTTGTTCAGTCTATGTATGTATATGCGAGTCCATTTGTGCGTGTAACTCTATTTTTGTGTATCAATGGATTTGCGTGTGTAACTACATGTGTCTGCCTTTTTCGCCCGGGCAACGCCGGGTACTAACCGCTAGTTGACTATATATATCTTGTATTCTCCGCAAAGAATGGATTCTTTGCTCTGCTGCAAGCTTCCTATCACCACTCTCCCATTGACATATTTCGTTGCTTACTCTTAGTACCTTTCACGCGACGGTCAATGGTATAGTATATAGCATATTGTATAATAAAAAAATAGTGTTAAAGTGTAATGTTTAATACAATGTATAAGGTAATATATAGTATCGTAATTTTATAGTGAATATATAGCAGTGTGGTATACAGTTGGGTGGGTAGAATAAAACATAGTGTAATATTACAATGTATAGTCGATAAGCATATTAGTTGCTGCGGCGCCATATTATTAATATTCCTTCCCTTTATAAATTCTAACCTTATTCCCTCCCTTTGATACTGCTAATCCTGCATAATGCATGGGCATAATTACTTTAAACCCCTCGCCAAACCTCCTACGCATTTCACAAGTAGTACTAATCGCATATCTGCATTTCCCATAAATATGCTAAATTCCTCTTGATATGCAAATTATTTTGTCAAGACGCTCTTCGCCCCTCCATCCCAGCATAAATAGTCGCTCCAAGCCTGGGGCGTGCCATTCAGACTCTGTTTACTTGACAGACCTGTTCTCCACCTGAGGATGGCTGCTTGCGTTGTGGCCGAAACGTCGTGAGAATTATTTTATTGTTTTATTTTTATAATTGTATTATTTTCCTTCTACGTGACTTTACCGAAAGAACCAAGAAGATGAATCCCTGCAGTCACGAAAGCTTTAAATCGAAATCCATTAACTTACTCTCACTGTAGAACAAGGGGAGATCATACAAACTACACTCACTGTAGAACAGGGGTAGAATATCTTCTTGGTTCTTTCGGTAAAGTCACGTAGAAGGGAAATAATAAAATAATAAAAATAAAACATAATAAAATACAATTCTCACGACGTTTCGGCCACAACGCAAGCAGCCGTCCTCAGGTGAAGAACAGGTCTGTCGGAAAGACAGCGTCTGCATGAGCACCACCAAGCTTGGCAGCGTATATTTAAGCTGGGTTAGAGGGGGAAGGGCGCCTTGACAAAGGAATTTGCATATGAAGATGAATTTAGCATATTCATGGTAAATGCAGATATGGGATTAGTCACTACTTGTGAAATGCGTGGGAGGTGGGGGGGGGGGGTCTCAAAGCCATAGTATGCCCGTGCATTATGTAGGATTAGCAGCAACAAAGGGAGGAAGTAGCAGTAATAAAGGGAAGGAATTTTTAATAGTGTAGTGGTGTTACGGATGGCAAACAAACACACTGGGCGTGGTTATGCCCGTACGCGAGGAGATGCTTACATCCACGTCCGCACCGTTTAGCCTGGGGGGCTAACACGGCGCTGGGATCCCCCACAGCCCCACCACTCAGGGGGGGAGTTGCTATATAAGGCGGTGAGCCGGAGGGCTCGGGGTTCAGTGTTCAGCTTAAACCAGTGAAGCAAAAAGACCAGCTAGATAGGCCCTGGGACTCCCCTGGATCGCTTTCCTTCTCAGGACCGGCCAGGGCAAGCCAGTGGCGTGGCCCCGAGAGCCCAGAGCTGATGTTCTTCTAAGAGCCGGTCTGGTGACTCAGGGTGCCGTGATCCCAGCTTAACCAGAGCTGGGTCAGCTAGCCTCCCCTAGCCCTGTAGTGGAGGACCTGGGAGTAGGCTAGCCGGGGTAGAGATAGAGGGATCTCCCTGTTAGACGGGTGAAGGGGCCGATACCCCTTCGAGTGTTGTATATCTCGGCCTGTAATACAAATGTGTTTAATAAATAAGTGTGCCTCCGACTACGTCGTCCAAGTCTCCTTGAACCATACTACAATAGTAAGGTGCTGCAGCAGCCAGACCACCACGTAAAAAAACTAAAATATAAACTACATCAATATCATCAGTATACTAAATATACTCTCCAATATTCTGAGCTAAGTAAGTCATACATTACAATTGTCGCAAATAATATAATATGCCTCCAGCTAAACTTTTTCCTTACATCACACGGATCTACCCCGTACGGGTAGAATATACAAACTCCACTCACTTCCTCTTACTATGTAGAACAGGGGTAGATCATACAAACTCAACTCACACACTCTTACTACAGAACAGGGGGAAATCATACAAGCTCCATTCACTCAATCATATTCTGCAAAATGGGGAGAGAAAATAAACTCCACTCACTCTGTAGAACTGGGGAAGATCATACAATCTCCACTGTGAATCTTTATAAGACAGAGAAGTTACAAACTCTACTCATTCAATCTCACTCTGCAGAACAGGGGGAGATCATACAAACTGCACTCACTCACCTTCTGCAGAACTGGTTTACTTGGGCGATATTGGGATTGGGAGATGGGCAGCACTTGTCGGGAGCGCATCAGCAGTCGGCCATTGCTATTGTGGTTCGTGAATGAAAGATGAGGCGAGTAGTGTTTCTAGCTGATGAAACTGAATGTGCCGGACTGCTTTGCATTGTACACCATGTTTAGGTCGTGCATGGAGAACCAATCTGACAGTTGTCCTTGTGCAGTGTTGTTGTTAGAATACCCCCACATGTAGTGTTGGCTGTTGAAGTCGTCAATGTTGACGGTTGGGTGCACTGAAGGCTGCATTGCATATCGGGCCAGAGGTCATTTGGTGGCTTGTAAAAATGTGTGATGATCAGCTTCCCTCGCATTAGCTTTCCCATTGAGAAACTTCATTTAACAGGAAGACCAGTTGAAGGTTGCTGTCTCCCTCCCAGAGACCGTGACAAAGACGCAGATACAGAGTTAGACAAACACCGAGATAGATTCAGACACACAGAAAAAGTGATACAGGGAGACACTGAGACAGCGAGACGGAGAGGCACATCAACGTTGTGATACAGATACACAAAGACAGAGAGACAGCAAACAGGGAGACAGAGCCACGCAGGAAGACATGGAGAGACCCAGGTAGATACGCAGAGCACAGGAAGACATGGAGAAACAGACACACACAGGGAAGCACCAGGATACACAGAGAGACAAACAGGGATATGGGGAGAGACAGAGTGATAGTGATCCCAGTAACAGGATATATAGGAGCAACAGAGGACAGTGATCAGCAAGGTCCAGGATATCAAATCGAACTCGAACTTGTGACAGTGAGTCCCAGTGTGAAAACGAACCGTAGTAACTGTGTACAATGTTTATTAGGTTTATTAGGCTAACTCTGTTAACCTCGGAACCATGATCCTGTGGGACATGGAGCGGGGAATCCCAGGAATATAGATACAAAGCAGCTTATCACGTTGCTGCATTGTCAGCATAACGATAGACACTTGGCTGAATATATCAGGTTTTCAGGCGTTCGTCGCCACTGCGTGCTTCCAGTCGTATGCGTTGAGACATCGTGACTCCCCTTGGCAGATTCCATACACCCCCTGCTCACACGCATCCATGACTTTCCACCCTGGGCCTGTTCTGCTCACGCTGTGCCCTGGCTACTCGTGTTCTTCAGAGCGAGAAACCACAGACTGGACCTCTGTGGGACTGGCATGGCAGGTACGTACAACCGTGCGGGCGTGTTGTGGTAAATCGTTAGTTGTGTTATTTCACTTTGTTACTCCGATGCGCCTGGCCATTCAGGATTAGGGATGCCCCAACATTCAGACTGAGTGGTGGTGGTGTTGGAGTTAATAAAAAGGGGTTATTGCATCTAGGGTGAGTGCCGGATGGACCATGTTAGTAGAATAAAAGGGGGAGACATACACCTCCACTACATCTGTGTATCTGTGTCTCTGTGCATCTGTCTGTATTTCTGTCTTTGTGATTCTGTCTGTCTGTTTTTGTGTCTCTGTTTAAGCGTTTGTATATTTGTTTCTTCGTATTTTTTGCGGTGTTTCTTTGACTGTATGTTTCTGTACCTTTGTTTCTGTCTTTGTCTGTGTCACCGTGTTATTGTTTGTGTCTTCGTGTTTCTGTGTCTCTCTCTTGCACTGAGTGTTCTGCAATCTTTTCACGTGAGGGAAGCTACCCCCTCTCCATCTGAAAACGTCATCATCCAATTAACTCAGCATTTCATAAATAATAGCGTAGCATGTGAGGCTTAGACTGGATTCAAATATACAATAGGCACAATAGGCGACGTTTTTGGAAAGGGACTTCCCTTCTTTTCATAGCACATGCACAGAGAAGCCAGGAGAGAGGCAGATTGGATGCTAAGAGCTGGAGGCTGCATTGGTTTACACCATGGGCCTGGGGCCCGATGAGAATCACATTTCACACGAGTTTGAACGTTCAGGTTCTCATCAGCGGCAGAGTCAGGCTCGATTGAGCCTGATGAAGGTGAATCTGCTGCTGATGAGACAATGAAAGTCAAAACCGGTCCCGAGTATTGCTGGAACTGAAAAAAATGGTTCAAGCAAGCCTGACTCTTGGTGAGACACTGAATGTTAAAACCGGTCCAGAGTTTTACTTGTGAAGTATCGGAAAATGACGGCAGGAAACTCCTTGACGGGAACACACTTCTTTTATTAAATCTTGACTTGTAACAATACAACACGTGGCCTCTCTTCTTCACAATGCGCTTCTCTTGACTCTGGATTCTGTGCTGCCGGCTCTCTGTGCCTCGTGTAGACTCCGCGCCTCGGCTACACTCCTCTCTCGCCTCGTGTAGACTCTGCGCCTCTGCTACACTCTCCACTCGCCTCGTGTAGACTTTGCATCTCTCTCTCTGGCTACACCGTATGCATACTCGGCTCGTGTAGACCTTCCTCTCTCGCTGGCTACACCGTATGCATACTCGGCTCGTGTAGACCGTTCTCTCTCGCTGGCTACACACTATACATTACTCAGCTCGTGTAGACCGTTCTCTCTCGCTGGCTACACACTATACATTACTCAGCTCGTGTAGACCGTTCTCTCTCGCTGGCTACACACTATACATTACTCAGCTCGTGTAGACCGTTCTCTCTCGCTGGCTACACACTATACATTACTCAGCTCGTGTAGACCGTTCTCTCTCGCTGGCTACACACTATACATTACTCAGCTCGTGTAGACCGTTCTCTCTCGCTGGCTACACACTTATACCTTACTCTCCTCTACTCTCCATTACTCTCCTCTCCGGGCTCTATCTCTGCACCTTCGTCTTCATTCTTAGATGGTTCCACTTCTCCCCTGCTCCTCTGTGCATCACCTTATATACCCCTTCTTCCCGGGAGACGGAGCGGATGCGGACCTCAACGTCGGCACCGCTCCTCAGTTACCCAATCCCCACGCGCTATCCCTACGATCCGGTTCCGCTCAGCGCGTGTTTCCACTCCCCGACCAATCACACCGCGCTGCTACCCGATCACTCCCTCTGGGCGCGTCACCGGCACACAGCCAATCAGCAGCACTACCCCCACCCGCGCACTGACGCCTGCTCCTCCCCGTCAGCGCGCGTCACCACACACACACCCGTACATACGCGCTGGCACACGACATATACACCCAGCGCGTATCACCACTACATCACCCCCTCCCACATAGCTCGCAGCCGGCCCGGCTGCTAACAACAACCAACCGCGACGATAAAACGACAACCAACAAAAAAAAACCCCGTAACCCCCCGAGTGTGCCCCGTAACATAACACAACAACAACAACAACAAGAATAACTATGTACAGATTGACAATGAACCCGAAAAGTCAACAATAACACGATACGAGCAAATTCGAAACGAACGCGCCCCACGTCCCTGCGACTACACGCAGTGACGAGGCGCTCCAACTGCCCCGACTCCTCACGAGGCAGGTCATGCAAAGTAGCACGACCTGGCGCGAGTCCGTCTGGCTGGTCCATCGTATGGGGCGGGACACTGACGACCGTCCGGCGGTTCCGGCTGCTCCAGACGGCGCGGAACGGGCCTGAAAGGGCCGGCCCCGCCGCGGAGATCCGGCCGCCGGTGATCGGCAGCTGTCAGTTCCGAGACACCTGGGAGCAGATCAGGCGAAAATACGTGTGGATCAGGCAGAGACATTTCCCCCTCTGGGTCGCCGGTCACGTCACACGCCCGGCCATCACGACACAAGGGGAGGCCATATGGAGGCGAGAACGGTTTCAGTCGGGAGGGGTGAACGTACCACCGGCGCTTTCCCCACTTTATCTGAACGCACTGGGGCCGTGCAACGCGCACGACCTCCACGGGTCCCCTCCACGGTCTCAACAATTTAGGCGACGTAGCCAAGGGTGCCTGAGGGCAATGCAGCCAGGCCCTGTCACCTGGTTTCCATTCGTGCATGGACACCTTCCGTGCCCGCAACCGTTCATTAGCAATTTGGCGAGCCCGCGAATTAAGCCGCGCGGCCTCCCTCGCCTCTGTCAGCTTGTGAATATTAAACTTAATATGTTCTGCCAAATTAGAATTAGTTCGTGGAGCGGACAGGCCAAGTTGCGTTTCTATTGGCGGGTCAGCTTCCCGACCGTACATCAAATAGAATGGGGAAAACCCCGTAGCTGCATGGGGGGCCATTCTATACGCGGCAAGGACTCCCGGGACCTGCAGGTCCCAATCTACATGTGCCTCGCACACCTGCTGGCACAGCATGGAAGTCAAGGTTTTGTGGAGTCTCTCCACCATCCCGTCAGTCTGCGGGTGGTACGGGGAGGTACGCACCTTCTTGGTACCCAACAGATCGCACACCTCTTGCAACAATTTACTCGAAAAATTTTTACCTTGGTCGGTCAGCAGGCGTTCGGGAGCCCCCTTGTCCAGGACATAGCCCTGGACGAAGGCATCCGTCACAGCCGCTGCCGACTGGTTAGCGAGAGGCCACGCCATAGGCCATCGGGTAAAGTATTCGACCCCCACTAACAAATATTTATTCCCTCTCGGCGTGACTGGGAAGGGCCCCAAAATATCGAGTGCAACGAGCTCGTTGGTACGCGAGACCTGAATAGATTGCAGCGGTGGATTAGCTGCCACGGCCGGTGGTTTACGCCTGGCGCACTCAACGCACCCCTTCAGAATATGCACCACATCACTTCCCATTCCCGGCCAGTAATAGTCACGCTGAAGCAGGGCAAGCGTCTTGTTAACTCCCAAGTGCAAGAGGCGTTCGTGTGCCGCCAAGACAACCCTCCCCCTCACAGCGGAAGGCACCACGAGTGCGTTCCGCCGGGACAAACTGTCCCATTTCAATAACACGCCCCGCTCAAGTACATAGGAGCCGGTACGCTCCTGGTCCCCCTCGGGACCCCCAACCTTGCGGCGCAATGCTAGCAGCGAGCTGTCCGCCATCTGGAGGCGGCCCCATTCGCTGAGCGACAGCGAGAGCAGCGAGTCCCGACCCTGAGAGGCAGTGGAATCATCCCCGATCGGTGCGCCCGCTGTCGCAGCCAGTGCCCCCATCTCCCCCGCAAGCGTCGGTTTACAGCGCGCCGATCCCGACAAACACGCGCATTCATCACAAGGCAACAACCGCGACAAGCAATCGGCATTCGTGTGTCGCAACCCCTTACGGTACGTAGTCGTAAACTGATAGTCCTGGAGGACTTCCAACCAACGCGACAACTGGCCCGAGGGCTGGGCGACCCTCAATGAATACTGTAGCGCCGCGTGGTCCGTTCTGACTGTAAAGTGACGACCATAAAGATATGGCCTAAACTGCTGCACAAAAAAAACAATGGCAAGCAGCTCGCGACGGGTGACACAGTAGCGCTGCTCCGCCGGAGACAACACCCTACTACCGTAGGCGACAACTCTTTCGACACCCCCAACGACTTGGGATAGCACCCCCCCAATGCCCGTGTTGCTAGCATCCGTGTCCAGCAAAAAGGGACTGGCAAAATCGGGATAACACAAGGGTGGGGCACCCACCAAGGCGTCCCGGAGGGAGCGAAACGCGGCCTCCTCCTCCGGTCCCCATTTGAACTTCACTCCCTTCGCCGTTAGAGCGTGCAAGGGTTTTGCAATAGTGGCGAAGTGCTCAACGAACCGCCGATAATAAGAAGCAAACCCGATGAAACTACGCACGTCGGAAACGGACGTAGGTGTCGGCCACGAACCGACACAATCCGTCTTCGCGGGATCGGTGGAGATCCCCGAAGAATCGACAATGTGACCCAAGTATCTAACGGACCTACGAAGGAGGTGACATTTGGCCGGTTTAAATTTCAACTTAGCCGATCGCATTCGCAAGAACACCCCTCTCAATCGCCGGAGGTGTTCCTCAAACGTTTTACTGAAAACAATGACATCGTCCATATAAATCAAGCATGTATCCCACTGCAAGCCCGACAAAACCAGCTCCATAAGTCGCTGAAACGTCGCTGGAGAGGAGTGAAGTCCCATGGGTAACCGGTTAAACTGGAACAGCCCCCCTGGAGTCCGAAATGCTGTCTTAGGTTTCGACTCTTCGTCGAGCGGCAACTGCCAAAACCCCGATAACAAATCAAGAGTCGAAAAATATCGCGCACCAGACAATGCATCGAGGGACTCATCCATCCTGGGGAGCGGATACGCGTCAGCCACAGAGATCTTATTCAGGCGACGGAAATCAACGCAGAATCGCAGGGACCCGTCCTGCTTCTTAACCAGCACAATAGGCGCTCCCCACGGGCTAGAGGAGGGCGAAATAATATCGGCTTCTAGCATATCGTTAACAGCCGACTGAACATGTTCCTTCTCCACGGGACTCAGTCGGAAGGGATTTAGCCTGACCGGCGCCGCATCGCCCGTTTCAATGTGATGGTGCAACAAATCCGTGCACCCAATGTCATACTTATGTTTACTGAATACATCAGAGAATTCAATGAGCAACTCGCGCAGCGCACCCAACTGCGCCGCCGACAAATCGTCCGAGGCGGCACATAACGAATGGACCCACTCAAGGTCTTCCCTTGGCTCAACGTTCCGCGCGGGGCTCGAGCCCACCTGCGCAACCAACCCATCATCCCCAGGGACCTGCGCCGCGTGAGCCAGCACGGTGCCCTGCGGAATGACAGCTGGTCGCGACCCCGCGTTCAAAACCATCACAAACGGATCCCTGTCAGCCCGCACCAAAGTGTGAGCCACCGATAAATCAAGACCCCCGACAGCCTTGTTAGAAGGACCCAAAAGCATACTCTGTCCCGAAGCCTCCCTCACCCATGGTTTCCGCAACCGGAGGGGAATCAACATCTGTGAACCCGGGGGCACTTGCACTGTCTGCGTCGCCACCGCTTGTATCGTAGCGCACGCCGTCCGAATGTCAGTAGGGCCCGTCAAAAATGAAATCCGGCGACCCGATGGCAGTTCAATGCATCGTTGATCGATAAGAATTTTAATGGGCATTTTAGCCAAAAAGTCAGTGCCCAAAAGACACGGAACTGCCAAAGAAGACGAAACGAAAACGGGTCCCGACAATTTGATATCTCCAATGCAAATGGACGCCCTAACCTGACCGATAATGCCCAACGATCCCCCATTAGCGGCGTAAAATGGCACATCCACTGGAAGCAGCGGACGACATTGGACCGGAAGAATATTATAAATGAGGTCCGATATAATAGTTGCCGATGCCCCCGTGTCCACTAACACCCTAATCTCAACCCCATCAATAGATCCCGTAACAACGGACGAACCCGCCGAAGCAGCCACAATTCTATGCCCCAATTCCGCCCATTCAATGTCCCCCTGGTCCCGGCCGAACCCCCCTCGCCGAACCGAATCCCCGAACCTTAACCGGCCCTCCTCCGCCGCAACGCGGCGTCCCATGTGTGCCGAATAAACAGGCCGAGCGTGTGAGGTGCCGCGACTTGCCGGGGATTGTAGAGATGACTTGGGCTCTCGGTCGTCGTCCAGCCGAGCTCCCATGGCGCGCTGCCGCGGAGCGCGGCACCCGGACGCCACGTGGCCCCGGAGGCCGCAGTTATAGCACGTGACGAGGGTCGGAGTAGATCTTGGTTGCTCCGACTTTCGGCCCGATCGCAGAGGCGACCGGGCCCCCGGCCTCCAGTCCCCTGGTCGTCCCGTGGCGAACGCCTCCTCTCGTGGGCTGACGACTTGGGGTTCGGCGACCACCAAACCCGGGGCTGCGACGACAGCAGCGTTGCAACCAACGCCTTGCTTCCGTTGCAGGGC
Source organism: Lampetra planeri (assembly GCF_965212315.1). Taxonomy (NCBI): domain Eukaryota; kingdom Metazoa; phylum Chordata; class Hyperoartia; order Petromyzontiformes; family Petromyzontidae; genus Lampetra; species Lampetra planeri. The sequence continues at coordinate 1,699,925 of NC_136154.1, read as the reverse complement.
CTCGTGCGCTTGAATACTCGTGGCGACTCTCAAAGAAGAAATATCAATCTCGTCAGCTGTGTTGATAGGGACCCCCAGGTCCTGCGCCAACTTGAGCAGCTGCTCCAAAACCATCGCGTCTTGGCCCTCCTCGTCCATCCGAGGGAACGCAGCATCAGCAAGAGCCAGCAACGCCGTGCGATAGGCCAGCGCGGTCTCCGTGGCCGCTTTCCGTCTTGCGTAGAACTGATGGCGGCACGTAGAGGGAGGCCCGTAGACCCTGGCCAACAAACCCAGCGCATCCTTCAGCGTGGAGCGGTCCGACTTCCGTGCAGCCCTGAAGGCCGCGAGCGCATCGTCGTCCAGCATGGCGGGCAATGCCCGCAGCGCCGTAGCATCGGACCACGCTGACATCTCTTGATGCGCCAAAAACCTTCGCTGAAATTGGCCCCAGTCTCCGCCTTCCGCCTTGAAGGCTGACAACGTGGGCAGGCGCTGCTGAAAAATGAAGTCATCCGCCTCGTGGTTCCTCTCCGCCTGTCCGTCGGTGTCTAAGATGGCGGCTCCAGCAGCAGACGTAAGATGGCGGACCCCCTCGCGCGCTGATGACGTCGATGTGCGCGCTTGGGAACCCACCACCACGTGGCGCTCGCCGTTCCCGCCAAAAGTAGGCCCAGGCGCAATGGCGGGAATCCCCCATTCGTTTTGGCGGGAAACTGCGGGGCGACCTTGTAAAATGTCCCCCACCGTCCCCGCTCCTCCCGACGAGCTGATCTCCGCCAAGATGGACGCGGCGGCGAGCAGCAGCTCCGCCAGTCGGGAGTGCGCCTCACGAAGCCCGGCGTCTGTCCCCGGTCGCTCGGCCGGCGCCGTCGACGGACCCTGCAGCGTGGGCAAGTCCTCTTCCTCACCCCCCGCCACCAGCGGCCCCGAGTCGTCCAGGTCTTCCTCGCGGTCAATCCCGTGGGTCCTACGGGTCTTCCTCGTCTCCATACTTGGAAGCCCGTTTCACTTCTGACGCCAGATGAAGTATCGGAAAATGACGGCAGGAAACTCCTTGACGGGAACACACTTCTTTTATTAAATCTTGACTTGTAACAATACAACGCGTGGCCTCTCTTCTTCACAATGCGCTTCTCTTGACTCTGGATTCTGTGCTGCCGGCTCTCTGTGCCTCGTGTAGACTCCGCGCCTCGGCTACACTCCTCTCTCGCCTCGTGTAGACTCTGCGCCTCTGCTACACTCTCCACTCGCCTCGTGTAGACTTTGCATCTCTCTCTCTGGCTACACCGTATGCATACTCGGCTCGTGTAGACCTTCCTCTCTCGCTGGCTACACCGTATGCATACTCGGCTCGTGTAGACCGTTCTCTCTCGCTGGCTACACACTATACATTACTCAGCTCGTGTAGACCGTTCTCTCTCGCTGGCTACACACTATACATTACTCAGCTCGTGTAGACCGTTCTCTCTCGCTGGCTACACACTATACATTACTCAGCTCGTGTAGACCGTTCTCTCTCGCTGGCTACACACTATACATTACTCAGCTCGTGTAGACCGTTCTCTCTCGCTGGCTACACACTATACATTACTCAGCTCGTGTAGACCGTTCTCTCTCGCTGGCTACACACTTATACCTTACTCTCCTCTACTCTCCATTACTCTCCTCTCCGGGCTCTATCTCTGCACCTTCGTCTTCATTCTTAGATGGTTCCACTTCTCCCCTGCTCCTCTGTGCATCACCTTATATACCCCTTCTTCCCGGGAGACGGAGCGGATGCGGACCTCAACGTCGGCACCGCTCCTCAGTTACCCAATCCCCACGCGCTATCCCTACGATCCGGTTCCGCTCAGCGCGTGTTTCCACTCCCCGACCAATCACACCGCGCTGCTACCCGATCACTCCCTCTGGGCACGTCACCAGCACACAGCCAATCAGCAGCACTACCCCCACCCGCGCACTGACGCCTGCTCCTCCCCGTCAGCGCGCGTCACCACACACACACCCGTACATACGCGCTGGCACACGACATATACACCCAGCGCGTATCACCACTACACTTGTGTAGAGTAGTAAATAATGACGTTACGTCACGCTCGCCCTCCGGTGCAGTGACCTCAGAAAGTGACGTCATGCACGGCGGGTGGGACGGTGACGTCATGTCCCCCGGGGATATTTAGGGTCGGACCCGTGACGTGTTACGGGGAGCCAGGAACGTGGGAAGTTGAAGTTGGGACCGAGGGTATGGGGAAATTAGCACCAGGCTAGGGTAGCCTGTGTGAGGGCTAGCCCCTGTACCCTTCCCCTGGGGTGTGGACTGTAGGCAGAGAGCGTGCAGTACACGGAGTCGTGTGTGAAGAAAAGTCCTTAATAAAACAACTGGCGCAAGCCCTTACCAGAAGCTCTGTCTCTGTGTGGTTCTACAAGATTCTCTGGGTGTCAAGATTAACCACACAACACTTGTAAGAACAAATGGTTAAAGTGAGCCAGAGGCCCTCTGATGCTTTGTCTTTATCGGCCTTGATAGCAAGCTGAGTGTTACAGAGTATCAGAGGAGGTGGGAGTGTGCGTATTTGCCTTTTCGGAGTGGGTGGAATGCTAAGTTTACCAAACTAAAGTGAGTATCCATCGCCCTGCATGAACATAAAGGGCTGTTTGATTCTGCCCACGTATGTATGTTGAACTTCTTTTGAAGCATACGTAGCCAACCGTACTAATTGGAGGTCCACGTGTGGACATAAAAGCCATCACCATCTTAACCACACGTTCATGGCGTTGTGTGAGGCTTCTAGGCTTCATGATTGCATTGGGTAGCTGATAGAGGTTCTTGAGAGGCACCTGGGGCCTAAAGGTGCGGTAGAGGGAATGGACACTTGGACCAGAGGAGAAAACTGCACCACGTGGTGTGTGTAAACACGTCATAGTGGTAGTCAAGTTGGGAGGCTGAGTTGATTAATTGCAAGGGCCCTTAATCAGACCATGCCGATAGTGACTCATCGGGGCCACTGCGCATCAGCGTCCACATCGAGTGGAACTGTTCTATGCATGACGAGGAGGCACAAGTCCCACCGTGGGTCTCAACGGGGAGTCGGTGAAGCCCAGACCCAAACCCCCCTCCCCCCGCTCATGTGAACTCCGAGTTGCATGACATACAGACGAGTTTGAGTCGACGTTACCAATATTAGATTTTTTATTACGTCTTTTAAACCAACAATGATAATTATACAACTATGAATAAGATTAATCTTAACTGTTAACAGGTGGCCTTGGTACTTGCCCTTTTTGGCTTCATCTGTTATATCACCAGGCCACCTCAGCTCTCAAATGCTGGTTCAGCTATGCCCTTCCATGTCCTGGAAACTGTGGCGAGGTCATCCTCTGAGGACTGCCCGGATGAAAACCAGGATGGCAGGGCCCAGCGTAGGGCTAACTACACTAATGAGCTAGTCCCATGTGTATGGCGTGTGTAGTGTATAGTGTGTACAGTCAGTTCTGCTATAACGTGTTTTGATCACGCTAATAATGTATTAAGGAACACATTCTTTTTATAACGCGATTGAGTGAACAGAACTACGCCGTGCGAGTAGAAATAAGCGGTTGTATGGCTGCCTCGGCATAACATCACGATGCAAGGCGCTCCTAGATGCTACCCATGCACCTCAGTCTTTGTTCAGCCTACATACGCATCTCGCGTGTCATCGCAGACTGTGTTTTACTCTATACAGTATTGCTGTATTTGTCTCGCTTTATCATGCAACTTTGTTGATTTTTTTATTACAATGCAATATTAATTAATTAATTACCCAAGTTTCTTTCAAATATTCTGTGTTCATCATGTTGTTAGTAACTTTATTTGCTAATATAAAAATTTTAAACATTATAAAGTACTTTTTTGGGTGAAAAAGGTGTAACTTTTGATGCTATGGAAACAAATTAAGCCTTTAACATGTCTTTCCTATGCTTGCTTAATAACTAAATTACAGTCAACCCTTCTGCATCACGGCATTCCCCATCGCGGTTTCAATATATCGCGGGGTCGGCATAAGAAATTAAATGGGAATTTTTGGGGAGTTTTTGGGAGTTTTGCGAAAGCCACAGATGACATGCGAAGCTCAGCAGACGACACAAAAAGTTTAGTAACTCATAAATGCATAAAATATATGTACAGTACTGTATAACATTAATCTATTGTATCTTTTAATACCATAAATATACACAATACATTTTACGTTACATTTTGTAAAAAGTGAACGTTTTCTAAAAGAACGCAAAAGCCATCAGACGACACGCAAAGGCTGAACATGTAGAGATAACTTAAAAAGTTTAGTAACTGGAGGTGCTCGCTTCGCTCGCCAAGGGGACCAAACATTTTATGCGGGTTTTCCAGATCGCGGAGGGCCTGCTCCCCTAATCCCCGTGATGTGTAAGGGTCGACTGTACTTGCTTTATTACCAAATTACTTAATGACCGTATTCATGGAACCAATTACCCTCGTTAAGAGCGGTTTTATTGTATTTATGTGGGGTTAAAAAACTCAGTAGATGGGATCTGATATTGACGCTAGCACCGGAAGTTGCTCATGTATTCGTTTAGACGAGCGTGTGTGTATACGATGTGTGGAATGTGTACATGCCCAGGATGAGCATTACGGTCGCATGCGGTGCATTTCTTAAAGCCACGGAAGAATGAGCATACGGCCCTGTACGCACGAACCAGATGTGACTGCTTCTTCTCTTTCTGCAGGGGCTCACCCCACTGCCTCGTCTCCTCCTTGGCGGATGCCTCTGAGTGGATTGATGTGTCCACAAGAGGCACACACGGACTCGGCATTTCCTCATCCCTCAGCCAGCTGTGCGCCAGTGCGTCTGCTGGTGTCATCCGCAGAGCTGGATCCCATCTGTTGAGACACAGAAATATGTGGCACACGTGGTAAGGGTGATAATGATGTAAGGATTTATGTGCATTTCTTTCTCTCACTGTATCCATTAACTTAAGTGTGTATGTTAAACTTCTTCCGCACCGTACATAGCCAATTGCAGGTGCGGGTGAAGGACAACAAACTACATTCAATACTGAGTTATAAAAAGATGTAATTTTCAATCTAGAGTTAAAAGTTAATTTCCCAGTGATATTGTGACTCATTTGTGGTAAGCACTTTGTGTGTAATGAGTGCGACCTTAAAATGTATTCGTTCAGCAAATGTAATCTAATGCAGCTCCATGAACACTGGACGGACATGGTTGAATCTTGCAAAAAAAGTTGTACATGCTGCAGCTTCCTAATGCTTTTTCCAGATGTCCCGTAGACTAGTGAGTTGCAATAATCGAATACACCACGATGTTGGCTATGTCATGACTCAATAGTGGCTGATTGTGTCATAGAGCCCTGATTTTAAAAAATTGCAGGACCTGACTATATATATAAAAAAAATAGAAGCAGAAATCCTCCACTATTGGTGATGACTGTCAGATGAACCTTCTGTTCTCCCCACTGTGCCACCTTGATGTATTTGTCCCCCTGGTGCTCCACTCATTGTGAACATCGCTCCACCACCCTCAATTGTTATTGGAGGGCCAATGCTTCCAACTGCCCAGTAGCCTGGCATTGCCCAGTGGCATCCTTCACGAGCCCCCTCCACATAGATGATATACATATATCGATATATGTTCCTTTTAAGGGCTTTTCTGTAAGGGTATGTGAGTCTATGGGTCTCTATAAGTGTAGAGACCATATGAGTGTATGAGTCTGGGTCTTTATATGTGTAAGGACCATGTCAGTACACGTGAGTCTATTGGTCTATTTATAAATGTATGGCTGATGTAAGTGTATGCAAGTTCGTGGGTCTCTATGTAAGTGTGTGGACATTAAGGGCCTTCATGATGGTGGCCAACCTCAGGTAAAGCTACGTGGCCAGAAGTCAGAGCCATTCCCTGTTTACCTTGGGGTGCGCGAAAGGGATGTCCTCTGCATCCCACATTATTTAACATCTTTTCGTCCATGTAGTTTGTAGAGCCTTTGATGGCTGTACCAGAGAAATTTCCATCTGGTACAGAGATAATGGGAGACTGGGTGGGGTCGAGTAATGGCTCGCTATTGGTCAACCATGTAATGTATGCTGATCTGGTGATTGCTGCTCACTCAGAGGAGGAGTTGGAAGCACTACTGCTGAACCTGGAGATTGCCACTCAGAGGTGGGGCCTCACCATCAGCCCCACCAACACTAAGCACCTGCATGGGTATTTTGTACCATCAAACACTCCACCCCCCCATACCTGGCCAGTGTGCTTATGACCAGCTCCGGTTCGACAGCAGAGGTCTTACTGAATCAGCAGTTGGGCGTCGTTTTTTTATCGGCTGAGCAATGCTGTGTGGAAGCTATCTGGTTTGTCGCTCCACACGAAGCTTCAGATCTTCTCGGGCACAGTCATGCCCTCTCTTCTCTATGCTTGTGAAACGTGGACCCCTCTAAAGGAATATCTGTGCCTGTTATAAACGTTTAGGCTGGCCTTCCTTCGATCCATCCTAGGTTTATCCAGGCTGGATTGTGTGAGGAGCTCACAAATTCTTGAAAGATTTGGACACATTCCCATCAGTGAGCTCCTCCGACAGGTAAGGCTGCATTGGCTGGGTCATGTAGCCCGCATGCCCAGCCACCGCATACCCAAGCAGCTTCTGTTTGGTTGCATCGAGGGGGATAAATTGGCACGACACGGGCTGGAGAAGAGATGGACTGATGCGGTACGGGAGGATGTGGAGCTGAGTTGACTTGCCGAAGACTGCTACCTGCAGTGTCAAGATCGGCCTCTGGAGGAGGCTCATGAAGGACGCTACTGGGCAGGTGGAGACAGCCGCCCTCGGAGGGCAGAGGAGTGATGCGCACAACACTTAGTGGAGCGCCAGGCGGCTAAAATTCAGTAAGTTGGCACAGTAGGAGGTACAGTGGTGCATGTGTCAGTCATTTCAATCAGCCAAACCATGGCACCCGCTGGCTATGTCCCATGACCTACAGTCAGCGAGCCTTCGGCACTCCACGTCTCAAAGTGCACCTAGCCTGGCACAAGCGCCATGGTCACATCACCATCACTTAGGGGCAAATGGCGGTATTGGTATGGACCATGTGAGTGTATGAGAGTCTATAGGTCTCTCTATACACGTGTAGTGTAATAACGCAGGCTGCTGACAAGAAAGCGGTACTGGCAGCAGGGGGCAGTGCACACGTCAGCAGCGGGAGATCTAAAAAGAAGCCCAGGAAGAAATCGATCTGGAAGCCTGAGAACCCACAGCTGGTCGTGTTTGTTGATGGCCGGAAAGAGGATGCGCCCGGTAGCCAACTCGGCCACTGTACACCCCAGCCCCCACATGTCAATCGGGAAAGATGACATGCGGCCCAGGTATGCCTCTGAGGCAAGGTACGCGGGGGAACCAAAAATCTGTGAACCTGTGAATTACAAAATACAAACATAACCAATATAGCCTTTAACAGCAACACACAGGCACGAAAAAACATGTATACAAACACATGTACTCACCCATAAGTCTAGACACATGCACACACAGGTGAAGAGACGCAAACACATGTGCACACACACAAAACGTCCCCATATAGCCTTTAACAAATGTATCTGGCATTTGCTTTTAGCGAGCACCTAATGAAGGCCTGAACAACACACACGAAGATGGGTGGCCAGCACCACGCCCAGCCACCTTTGTCTTCTAAACTGGTGGTGCCTAGACACCGCACATGGTACTCATTTATGGCTGAGTCGACCTAGGGGAGGCCCAGGACTGGTTCAGATATTCATGAACGCAAATTTTACTAGTCACCAGGATTGTAGTGCTGTCGACTAACCCCAACACTACGGTTCCTCACTGCATAAACCAAGAAAAGTTCCCCCGTGTAGCCTTAGACATTGTTGGGGCAGGTGCAATTAGCGATTGTCGCTGTGACTGACGCTTGGCAAGAGCGCGCCACCTCTTCTGATTCCCCTGTTTAATCTGTATTGTGGTACATGATCGATCCACTGCTGGTTGAATTCTATCAACATAACCTCTGTGTGTGAATCCCTTCTGCCTCTCTTCTAGAACAACATCATGGTCAAAGACACCGTGGCTGGCACCATTAGGGGCATGGATTTTAAGACCAGCTTTACTGTGGGAAGTCAACGTGAGTGACCTCATCTGCGTGTGCCCAGCCACCGCATCCCCAAGCAGCTTTTGATCAGCCAGATAGATAGGGCTAAACGGGCATTGCACGGGCTAGAGAACATATTGACTGATGTGGTACAGAAGGATGTGGAGCTGATTGAACTTGCCAATGACTGGTACCAGCAGTGTCAAGATCAGCCTCTATGGAGGAGGCTTGTGAGGGACCCTGCTGGGTAGTTGGAGGCAGTTTCCCTCACAGCATTGAGCGGAGCACCGGGCGGCTTAAATGTAATGAGGTGGCACAGTGGAGAACACAGTTGGTGCATCTGCCAGTTATCTCAGTCAACCCATGGGACCTGGGTCTGTTCGGTGACCACCTACCAGTGGGCCTTCGACACTTCACGTCTTACAAGTACACCTAGCATGGCACAAGCACCATGTTGACGTCACCACCACTTCGTGGTGAATGGCGGTTGTTGTAAATGTGCATACCTGTCTGTCTGTGTATGTGTTTGAGTGTCTGCGTGTGTCCGTTGTGTATGGGGTCTATGTCTGTCTTTGTGTGAGTGTCTGTGTGTGGGCATCTGTGTATGAGCATCTGTGTGTGCGTATATATGTGACTGCATGTGTGATGACGATGCTGTTAAAGGCTAAGCGAGCACAGTGCATGCATTTTTTGTTGTTGTGATTGTGCAGCCAGACACGGTGATGCCCTGCCATACATAGCTCCGGAGATGTTGCTGGGCTATGATTTATCCTGCACTGCCGACATTTGGTCACTGGGCTGCATGGTAGCAGAGATGGCCACTGGAAAGCAATTATTCCAGCCCAACAACGAAGACGATTTTCTTCTGTCCTGCATGGAGGTATTTCGCACAATGTCCGCTCGTGGGTTAGGGGGGGCCGTATGGTGATTTGGCGAATTATAGCTGTTTGTGCTGTGTGCGTGTTTACACGTGCGTGTGTGTGTACATGTGTATCTTGTACATGTGTGTACACGGTAGTGTAGCGGTTAACACGGTGCGCTACGAACCTGGAGACCCAAGTTCTATTCTGGCTGTCAGCCAACATGTGACGATTATCTGAACCGGTCGTGGGCCTCCCCTAGGTCGACTCGGATTCCAATGAGTACCTGGTGCAGTGTAAACATCACCACTAGGGAGAAAAAGGCGGCCAGGAGTGGTGTTGGCCACCCACCCCCCTCGGGTGGCGTGTCAGCCTTCAGAGGTGCTCCTCGCTAACATCACTTGCCCCAAGTCTGTTTAGGTTATACCGGGGATCTTTGTCTTGTACATGTGTGTACACGTGTTTGTCTTGTCTATGTGTGTGACCAAAAGTATGTTAAAGCTATATGGGGGATATTTGTCTTTGCCTTTGTGTATAGAATGTGTGGTGTAGTAGTTAGTGCACCGCGCTGTGCTACAAACCCCAGCAGAGAACCCGAGTTTGATTCCCACTCATGGCCACTGCCACCACCAGCACCGGTGGCAGCAATTGATCCTCATGGTGGTACACCAGGGTATCAAATAATACAAAATGGCCGAGGCAATTAAATATTTTATTTCTGGGACACTTTTTTTTCCAGGGGTGTACTTAACTCCGCGACTGGGGTACCAATCAATGTGAAATCAGTGTTACTCCGCGATGTCGAAACACCAAATATTAGCATTAAAAAATCCGTTTTCGAAAAAGTAAACTTTTAAGAGTGCATTGTGTACAGCTCGTTGAGATGAGTCGATTACTGCATCGCCTACCATCACCAGACTAAAAATTACTGCATCACGGACATTATGCGAGAGCCGAGGAACTATGGTACCCTGGGGTACCGCCCTGAGGTTAAATTATCAGAACTGGTCCCGAGGCCTCTCCTAGATCAACTCCGCTTCAAATAAGTACCTAGTTTGGTGTGTGACGTACCTGGGGTGATGTGATCAACCATGCCCTCGTGTGCCACAGTTCCAGCCTCAATACATGCTGCTACTTGCTTACAGCACTTGCCCCAACAGTCTACTGAGGGTTTATGATTGACCTCTGTCTTTGTCTGAACCGTGTGCAGAGGCTGGGTGTGCCCCCAAGAAACTTCATACATGCCGCTCCTTACGGATTGATATACTTTGGTAAGTTAAAAGGGGTGGCTTGGGGCTGTTATTGCGTAATTCCAACGGAGTGATGTGTTTTTTTTCCGAGTAGAAGGGTTGGTAGGTGGATGGGTAGATGGATGGGTAGGCGTGTGCGTGGGTGTGAGGGGGTGGCGGGGATAAGTTACAAAACAACACCCTACCTCAAAGGTGGTGCCGGTCGGTAACGCTGTGGTAAGCAATGCCAAGGGAGAGAAGGTCAATTTCAACATGCAATTCCCCTCATGGGGCTTGTAGCCACCGCTGAGGCCAATGGGTGCGAGAGGCTGGTAACCCCTCCACCTTAAATTTAATTACCACAGCCAGTCATCTCAATCAGTCAACCCATGGTACCGGAGTCTGTCCCATGACCTCCTGCCAGTGAGCTTTTGACACTTCAGGTGGCCTTAAAGTGCACATAGCCTGGTACAAGCGCCATGGTGATGTCACTGCCACTTAGTGGCAAATGGCGGTTATTGTTGTTGAGTAGGCCGTGGGGGGATGGTTAGGTGAGTGGGTTGGCGAGTGGGTGGGTGGATAGGTGGGTGAGTGATGTGGTTTGTAACTATGTGTATCTCTCTCTTCCGCTGTGCATGGCCCCTACAGGTGGTTGGAAGAAACCATGTGGTACGTCTGGGTCACGTCGTCACCGCTGAGCCATATCACAAGAGGTGGAGCTGATGTGGTACAGGAGGATGTGGAACTGAGTGAACCTGCCGATGACCTGTACCAGCAGTGTCAAGATCGGTGTCTGTGGAGGCCCATGAAAGATGGGCAGTGGCAGGCTAAGTGCATTTTTAGGCTACTGGGCAGTGGAGTACTCCCCGCTGCTGGTGAAAATTCCTGGACCTCGTGGAAGAAGGGAAGAAACGTAAATCCTTGAAACGTGCCTCTCACCACGTGTGCCCCCGCGTGCCTCTCAACAGATGGGATCCAAATCTTCGGATGACTCCCACTCAGGCGCTCGCACACAGTTGGCTTCAGGGCATGGCCGAGGTCCATGATCAAGGGGCAGCCACGGCCACAACCAGCACCACCATTACCACCGCTACCACCACCGCTGCTAGCAGTGTGCAGGGCCTGATAGCGCTGAGATCCAGAGAAGAGGGCTCCGGAGAATACGATGCAAAGTCTGGAGCCGCTGAGCCACGGTAAGCAACTCTGCATGTGTCCTGTGTATGTGTTTATTATTTTTTATCGTTATTACTATGCTTGTTTATCCAGAATGAACATCATTGAGTCTCAAGACAAAATATTCAAGAGGGCCCTGCCAAGTTTTGTTCGCAGTAGGGAACAAAGTTACTGTGTGTGATCCCAATTGAGTGCTTTAGAGGTCGATTTTGATCCAAGACCAGTGGTATTGTATTTGTGGGTTCAGTTTCGGGGAAGAAGCTGCTGAACCCAGAGGAAACCCATGCAGAACGGGGGGAGAACCCAAGTGCATTCCAGCCTACCCCACGTGTACATTCATCTGTAGACCGATTTATTTTCCATAATTGGTTTGTGGGTGAGCCCACAGAACCATGCGGCCAAATCTTCACCATCTAACCCTTCATTCACCGTAAAATGCGTTGAGGTGCGAGATGTGATATGCAAGTGCCTCATTGCGTTGTAAAGCACTCTGAGATGCCATCGAAGTCAAGATGGGCAGCTTTATCTAACACGAATCACCATCAGATATTTTTACAACAATCGTGCATGGGTGATGTGGCCCAGCGGCAGCACTCTTGATGGTTATTACTGCCATGACAGGATGTCAATACATGATGCACCCTCTCCTTTGCAGTGGATGTTGAAGATCTCCCCTAAGTTCGTTCAAAACGAGTAGGCCATTGTGTGCCAGGGGTCATATTTGCCCCAATTAGAATATCATGAAAACAAAAAGAAATCATGACAAATTACTTAGTTGTATTTACAAAGCAACGCTGCCTGCTACTGTGACACTACAGCAGACTGTATGAGACACAGTGGCACATTCCTTCGTGATAATCTTGTCCCATCAGAATGACAGCTCTGACATGAAACGTACTCAATTTTTTTCAGTTATTAAGCTCGGTTTAATCTGCCACACCAATGGGAGATGGGGAGGTGACTGCAATCTCTGTCATAGCAAAAGGTGGAGTCGTATCGTGCGTGTGTCTTCACAGAGTGAAACCGGTGCAGCCCACCTCACTTGCCCAGACCTCTGAAGAGGAAACAGAGGTTGTGGTGGAAAATGAAGGACACCAAAAGACTGAGGTGGAGGAGGAAGAGAAAACGGAGGAACAGGATCAGGAGACAGAGGAGGACAGAGGAGGAGATGGATAAGGGGGCAAATATGGTGGAGGAAGAGAAGATGGTGGTGGAGGAGATGATGGTGCAGGAGGTTGAGAAATTAGAGAATGAGGTGACGGACGTGGAGGAGGAAGAGGAGACGGAGGAGACGGCGGAAGAGGAGCCGGAGGAGGAGGAGCCGGAGGAGGAGAAGCCGGAGGAGACGGAGGAGCCAGATAAGGGGGGAAATATGGTAGTGGAGATGATGGTGCAGGTGTTTGAGAAGTTGGAGGAGGAAAAGGAGATGAAGGAAATGAATAAGAAGCGAGGTGCATGGCTCGTGTGGGGAGAGCAATACGCTCACTCCTCCGCCGCGTGCTACTGTGCGGTGGCCGGTCCACCCCACAGTAGGGGTGGTAGTGGTGGTGGTCGTACATTTGTGTAAACCACGAATGCTATCACCACACCACCCACCCTCCCCCCGTGATACACATTTTTAGTCTATTAGTGTAAATATTTTTAGTCTATTTCTGTATATATTTTGTCTATTGCTGTACATATTTCCTTGGATACAATGCATTTAATAAACCGTCCTAATTTATTCACATTTTTGTTCAGTTACATTATTGCTTTACTTGTGGTGTGGTCAATGGATATTGTTCGGTGGATCAAACCGAAACAAGGTTTTATTCAAAAATCTGTGGCTGCTGATTCTCTGGCTGGCTGGAGACTGCAAACTCACCCAGAAGCCAGGCCACAAGGACTTGGGCTCAGGGTTAGCGGCAGTAACAACCGACTTGCTTTAAATATTGCTCCAGAAGAACACCGTCATACTTTGGTTCTTCAGATGGTGCAGGTTTTAAAAAGACAACTGAATGTGTGCTGTCTTGTCTGAAGTATGGCAACAGTTTCCGACAATGCCTGTGCATACAGTGAACGTCATGACACATCCAGAATGGGTTCCTTTGAGCTTGGTGCAACAATTATTGACGATTGAGAAATGCAACATTTGTCATCATCGCGTACATTGATTAAGTAGAATATGCTGGCAAATATCTCCTTAATGTCGTACATGTTTTCCCAACTGTGAAAAATGTATGATTGAAAGTTGCCTCCATGTGCAGATGGTAATGTTTCTGGTTCTGGTCCAACAGTGACCACTATTGGATGCTGCGTGTAAAAAACGTGTTATGGGAGCCAATAGTGGTTTGGATAACAAACATTGCATTGTTTCAATCCAGGAAATCACTGCGTGGGTTTATCAGTGTTGATAATGGTTTCAAAGGAACAGCACATCGCAACAGCGCATTCCAAATTGTGTCGAACGCACTGCCTGTAATCTGGTTAGTAAGAAACACGTTTGGTTTTAAATGGATAGAACTCGACCTTCTGCCATATTCATCATTATGGACCCCGATTTGTAAGCATTAATCACACAAACCTAGCACCTGATTTATTTGAGTCGCTAAGCTCACGAGCAACAGGGCTTTTGTGGCGAGGTTTTAATGTACCCCCAGTTAGCACGGTTGGCTATGTACGCTGCAAATGAAGTTGGAGAAGGCGAGGGCTCCTAAATGACTGCAAGGCAAAGTTTTGTGACCCACATATCACAGGGGCGACAGTGCCGGCTGGAGCCATCGCTGTTGGAACCACATGGGCAGGGGACCCAGAAGGTGTCCTCCATCCCACCATCTGCGCCAGTAGAACCACCACAACCAACAACCATAACTAAAACCACAACTAGAACCACAAATTCAACCACGAACATAACCACAACTAGAACCACAACTATAACCACAACTAGAACCACAAATTCATCCACAACTAGAACCACAGATATAACCACAACTGTAACCAAAACCAACAACTACAATTATAACCACACCCACAACTATCACCATAATATATAACCACAATTCTAAGCACTAAAACTATGGACACAACTATAACCACAACCATAATATAATCACAACTATAACCATAAAATAACCACTACAACTATAACCACACCTCCGGTTAGCACAAGTGGCTACGTACGGTGCGAAATAAGTTAAACACACCTACAAAGACAAAATAAAAAGATCTCCCGTACAGCATTTAACAGACTGTCGGGGCAAGTGCTGTTAGCGAGCACCTATGGAGGCCGGCAGTGTGGCACACAAGCGGGTCGTTGGGAAGCCCCATACCCGACCGTCTTTGTCTCCCGAGTGGCGATGTTTATTACACACAGCAACAGGTACTCATTTGAGGCAGAGTCGACGTAGGGGAGGCCCTGGACTGGTTCAGATGATCGTCACTGGTGTTGGCCGTGAGCGGGAATCGAACTTGTGTCCACGGGTTTGTAGCGCGGCGTGTTGACCGCGACTCTACCGCTCCCTACACATACATAAACGACCATGACAGCCAACATAACCACCTTCATCACAAATATAACCACAAAAACATAACATAACCATCACAACTTTGACCACAACAACCACCAACAACAATCACAATTATAACCACAACCATAACCACAAAAACCATAACATAACCACCATAGCTATAACTACAACCACCACGACCTCAACTATAACAACTATATCCATGACCACCGCAACCACCACGTACACAACTATTGCCACAAAAAATATAACCCCCACAACTATAATATCCACCACCTACACAACCACACGTAACCATAACCAAAAGCACTATAACCAACATAACCACCTAAACCACAACTAAAACCTCAACCACCACAACCATAACAAGCAACAAAACCACCACAACAACCACATTGATCCTGCTACTCCCACACCACCGACACAACCACTGTGTCAAGGCTCTATGTCCCTGTGTGTCTCCGTGTGTCACTGTGTGGGTGAGTCGATGGGTGAGAGGGGTGAGAGGGGTGAGAGTGGTGAGTTGGTGGGTGGGTGGGTGTGTGGGCGATGGAATGGAACCTGCACCTCTGCCGCACGTGGTGGGGTAAAGGGTGGGTACGCTCACCTTGCTCCAACACGTGTAGATCAGCGTGGAAGAATAGACCAAATACCCTACTTAGCGGCCTCTAGTGGAGGCCCATTCCGCCAGCAGGCGATTGGCCTCCACAATAAATCATTCCGTGCAGAGATGAAGCAAAGTCTCCTTGACTCATCCCATCAGCCGTACGGCCGTCTGGGAGTGCCTCTCATCAGCAGCAATGGCTCAACTCGAGCGCCACTCTGGGCCGGTTTCCACCTTCAGTGCCTCATCAGCAGCAGCAGAGCCGGGCTCTGCTTGAACCGATGCCGCGAGCCCAGCAGCTGTTTAGAAGCTTGCGGCTGTGGACCGCCTTTGTCTCTCCCCCACCACTGCTGAGGTGTCCACACCATGCGAGGTTCTCACCTTCAGGCTGAGTCGACCCTGAGGAGGCCCAGACAGCGAACAGTTTCACAAGTTGGCGCCACTCGCCCCGGCGGAAGCGGAAGTAGAAGCGGGGGAGGGGGTATGGGGGGGAGGGGGCTGGAGGGGGGAGGAGTTGAGAGATAGTGACGTCATGTAGGGCGTGGTTTCCTGGCCCCGCCCCCACTTGCCTCTGGCAGTTTGTGCGAAAGGCGGCGGTAGAGAGGTGCGGAGAGCAGCAGCAGCAGCCGCGAGTGGAGATCAGCTGAGGAGTGGATCCCCGCTGTGGGTTAGTGGTGGTGTGTTCGTGGTGGTGGTGTGTTCGTGGTGGTGGTGTGTTCGTGGTGGTGTGGTCGTGGGGTTGTTGTTAGTACTGGTGTTCGTGGTGTTGTTAGTGGTGGGGTTGTTAGTAGTGGTGGGGTTGTTATTGGTGGTGGGGTTGTTAGTGGTGGTGTTAGTGGTGGTGTTAGTAGTGGTCTGTTTTCGTGGAGGTATTAGTGGAGGGAGGGGGGCATCGGGGGGGGGAAGGTGCTGAGGGGGAGGAGCTCCGGACTGTTACGTCACGAAGGGCGTGGTTTCCTGGCCCCGCCCCCCATGTGCCTCTGGCAGTTTGGGCGAAAGGCGGTGGGCGAAAGGCGGCGATCGAGAGGCGCGGAGAGACGACATCGTCCAGCAGCTTAAGCCATCGGAGCGAGACTCGACGAGGTGAGGATTATGTGAGGGTGTGAGTCTGTGTCGTGGGTTCGCGGCGAGGGTGTGAGTCCGTGTCGTGGGTTCGCGGTGAGGGTGTGAGTCCGTGTTGATGTGGGTTCATGGCGAAGATGTCAGTGTTGATGATGTGGGTTCATGGTGAAGATGTGAGTCTGTGTTGGTGACGTGGATTCGTGCCGATTGTGGGTTATTGCTGATGATGTGGTTTCATGTTGAGTGTATGAGTCCGTATTGATGATACGAGTCCATGATATTTACGTAGGTTCATGGTCATGAAGTGAGTCCATGTTGTTTCTGTGGATTCGTGGTGATGTTCTGAGTCCGTGCTGATGATGTGAGTTCGTGTTGATGCGAGTCCGTATTGATGAGGCAAGCCCATGTTATTAATGTGGGTTTATGGTGATATATGTATGTATGTTGAACTTCTTTCGCACAGTACATAGCCAACCGTGCTGATCAGAGTCGGTGTTGATGATGTGAGTCCGTGCTGTGACCTGATTCGTGTTGTGACATGGGAACCAGTTACGTCACACACCCTCGACTCTGCGTGACCCTCTCCTCTCTCCCCCGCTCTCCACGCAGACCCGGACGACGCGAGGAACGACGTGAGCTCTGTACACAACGCTGCTCTGCAAGTCGCTGCCATGGAAGTAAGTGTGAGTCCCTCGACTCGCGCGGTGAAGTATGAGGTGAACGTGTGTTCTCCACTCTCCATCCATGTGCCTGTTGCCTAGCTGTCTACCTGGGTGTGCATCTGCTTCCCTACCCGTGTGTATGTGTGTTTCTATCAGAATGTATTTCTGAGATCCTGTCTGTGTACCTGCCTGTCTATGTATAAACATTTAGAGCAGTCTTATCTATCCACTGTTGGATGAAGGCCTCCCTCATCGAGCCACTGGCACCTCTCACAATCTAGCGATGGAATAATCTGGCCAGCGCATGCTCTGCATTCTATGATACTATTTCATAGCTCCATCTCGATGGCGGACGTTTTCTCAGATGCGTTCCTGCCACTCCGTTATTGGCTGTCACTTCGTTATTATTCTTAACGATCAACCAAATAACCATCACCATCCCCCTTCTGGCCGTGGCGTGTCCTGGCCCAGCCCCACTCAGTTTTCTTAACATTTTGAATGATCCCATTAACCTGTGTGTCTTCCAATCCACGTGTTTCTCTTTCTGTCTCAATGTAAATCCAGGTGTAGCATCTTGATATCAGACAAACATCCCAATGCTGAGATTTTACATCAGAATCTTTATTTAGACTGTAAGAATCCAATGACCTACGAAGCTTGTTTTCACAGATGTCCAGTATGGGAGGGTCAGCAAGTTACAACAGCAAACAATATAAAATAGGAGTGCAAAGTAGAAAAATGGAAAGCAAGTCAGTAACTTTCAATCAATAATTAATTATACAAGTCTTATTTATCAATATTGGGAAACCATATTCTTTAGGTCTTTCGGTAAAGTCACGTAGATAGGTTCAAATTAAAATTAAATTAACAAAAAATGACGACGTTTTAATCATAACACAAGCGATCGTCATCAGGAGGAAAACAGAGGGGGAAAACTGCTCAAACCAGACTGTTTTAAAGGTTTAAAATGGGTGTAGCCACGTACCGTCGGCTCTGCGATCTTACAGTAACATGCTAATCTCTCACATTAACATAGCCACCTCAGCGTGCTCGCCGTGGAGGCCACTCTCCGATCTTACATTAACATGCTAATTTCTCATTAACATCACTAGCCCCGCCCACTTCGTTTATGACCCTTGGGCTTGCACCCATTTTGAACTTTTAAAGAAGTCTGCTTTTAGCAGGTTTCCCCCTCTGTTTTCTTCCTGATGACGATCGCTTGTGTTGTGATCGAAACGTCACGTTTTTTCTTTTAATTTGAACCTATCTACGTGACTTTACGGAAAGACCCAAAGATTATGAATTCCTGCAGTCACGAAAGCTTTAAGTCAAGATTTAATATTGGGAAAGGCAGCAAAAACAACAACAAAGCAGTCCTCAGCCACACCAATATATCACATAGCCCATCAATAAACTTGCACATTAACTTTGAACTATCAGCAGGACCCTCCTGAATGTGGAGCCCAGATATCATCGGTGCTTGCTCAGTACTCACCTACTGCACTTAACTCAACACCTTGTTGAATCCTATGTGGGGAACCTTTGTCTTTGTGTAGATGAGCAACGCTGAAGGTGGAAGCAATGGCGGGTCTTGCGACACTGTGGTTACTGCCTCCATCCGGAGAAGATCACCCAAAGGTAATAATAGTCATGTGAGACGTAACAGTGGCCATGTTGCAGGGGTGATGTCATGTCGACTATGTTGCATGGATGATGTCAAGGTGGCCATGTTGCATGGGGGGGGATATGTATTTTTCTTCTGATTAGCAGCTGAATGACTGGTACAGTGAGAGTGATAATGTAGAGCCTAGCAGTCGCTCTTTTGGAAGCTAGAGTTTGGAGTTAACTAGAACTCCAATATTTACTTTGATCTCTTTTCTCACATGATGGTAACAATAATTGTTCAATCCTAGTCTGCCAGACTTTCTACAAACTGATGATTATCTGTGCACGGGCCTCAGTACTGTAACAACAAAAACACATCAATAGCCACATAAGCCAGTGTGGCATCACAACTTTACGTGGCAGGGTGTAAGCATAACGGCAACACTCGTGTCTCACAGCAGGAAGGTCCTGGGTTTGATTCCTGATTCGAGCACCTTCCTGTGTGTAGTTTCTATATTCTTCCCCAGTTCTGAAGAACGTGAGGGAGTGAGAGTGTGTGTGAGTGTGTGTGTGGGCATATGGGTATCCCAGTTTCATCCCATCGCTACAAAAATAACCACACAATGTATTGGCCAAAACATTCCAATCCTGAAATATTTACCTGACAAATTCCTCAACTTAGGATCACACATATCAGCACCAGCACTGCTCCCATTCTGCAAAAGATCTGCAGGAACCTCCTGAAAAGGAGTCTTGAGACTGAGTGAGGCTGTCCTATATAAAACGCGCTTCGATGATAAAATATTACGTACAGTTCTTCTTCTAGGTTCTTTCGGTGAAGTCACGTAGAAGGGAAATAATAAAAATACAACATAATAAAATACAATTCTCACAACGTTTCAGGCACAACGCAAGCAGCCGTCCTCAGGTGAAGAACAGGTCTGTCGGAAAGACGCTGTCTTTTTATTATTTTATTATTTCCCTTCTACGTGACTTTACCGAAAGAACCAAGAAGATGAATCCCTGCAGTCACGAAAGCTTTAAATCGAAATCACTTACAGTTATTGTTTTTCTCATGTCCGCAGAAATCCTGGGTCTTATTGGCCCTCAACTAACTCGCCGAGAGAAGGCAGAACTTGCCGCCATGAAAGACATCTGGTACTATACGTTCCACAACGATTCCCGGGGCACCAATAACTATGGCTACGACGACGAAGAGCATAATTACATTCTGGTGAGACTCACAACAAAACACCTAATTGGGGTGGTCACATAACCCAGCAGTAGCAGGGTTCGTGGTTTCTTGTTATTACACCTGAAGTAGCAACTAGGGCAGCTGCCCTGATTGCTACTTCAGGCCTCATTATCATCTTCATCATGCACAGCATCATCACACGCAGTATCTTCACACAGTATAATCACTCACTGCGTGATGACGTGCAGTGTCCTTGCACACAGCATTATCAGACAGCATGACAGAGCTCTCTCTCCTACCAACACACACACACAATGAAAATGTATCATGCTTCAGATAGTCACAACTGTGAATCAGGTTATTAAGTTGTACCCGCGACATTCCTGTCCAACCGAGCACTGAATTAACAGGGGGGGTGAATGAGTGTTGATGATGGAGTTGGTGCCCTCACCCCTGACCTCTGTTTGATTGTCGCTCAGGACCCACATGCGCACCTCAACTACCGTTATGAGGTGCTCAAGACAATTGTGGTGGGAGATCAAGGCCAGGTCATCGAGTGTCGTGACCACAAGACAAATAACATCGTGGTCGTGAAGATGTTGGTTACACCCTTAAGGTAAGACTCCACAGAGGCACCGTAATGAGGCCATGTGGAAGTGAAACTCGTGCCTCACAGCGAGAAGTGGGCCTGGGTTCGACTCCTGAATTGGGCGCCCTCCCGTGTAGAGTTAGTATGTTTGCCATCTCTTCTGCATTGGTTCCCTCCGCGTTCTCCAGTTTCTCGTGGCGAGATTTTAACTCCCTCGCCTGGTATGCAGGAGGTCGTGGGTTCAATAACACCTATATATTTGTAGTGATCTCCCCGTGGCAGCATGGATTTTCTTCGGGTCCTCCAGTTTTTTACTCTACATTTAGAAACATGCGTTTAGAGTATTTGGCTGCTATAACGTGATAAGCCACTTGGTGAAGCTATCATCTATGGCCATGTCGCCTCTAGAAAATAGCTATATATGTCAGTGGGCCTTACCTAGTAAAATTTAAAGTAGTTTTGTTTAATGGTTTCAGTTTCTTCCTCAAGCTTAAAAAACACATACAGTGTAACTGGTATTGGACCAAACATCCCAATACTGAAAAATCACCTCCACATGACTCAACTACTGTGATTATAAATAACATTGGCGCCAACTGTGCAACTACTGCAGACTCTGTCAGTGAAACATAGCGCCTTCCTGAGTTGTGCTCGCCTTGCAATATGAGACCCACATTCAGAGCCATGGCTCAGCTCTAGCTCAGCCTCGAACTCTCAGTCTTAGGCTCTGGCTTGAGTCACTTGGCTGCTATTAAATATGCTTGAGCAGCTCAGCCATAGCTCGGCACAGGCTCAGCTCCTACAAAATCCTGAGCATTCCTTGGACCACGCTCGGAGCTGGCTCAAGTTAATCACAGTCACACATCAGGGAATTACTCTATTCAGGCAGCACCCCAAACCCCCTTTTCTCCCTAGCTAATTTTATCCTCTTCCCAAACCTTTCTGGAACTTTCCATGGTTCTCTACCACCAATCCCTCTTAATTTGTTCAGTCTCTCCCAATTTAATCCCCTTATTTGCATTAAGTTTCCTCTGACGACCAATCTTTGCAGCGGCTTTTGGCTAGCCTTTGAACAAAGAGGGTCACTGCATCTCACGCTTTCAGATGCACTTCTGTGGCCGTCTGGAACGCTCTTCCTTCCGATATTAGAAAGTCACTGAAACTATGTACTTTTAAATCTAAATTGAAAACAAATTTCTTTAGAACTGCTGTTCGTCTTGAGTTTGTTGTCCTTCCCACGCATCTCCGATTACCATGGTTGGCTATGTACAGTGCAAATGAAGTTCAGCATACATATGTACAATCCTATTTGAATGGCTCTCTACCTTCAAGTCCGATTGTGTGCCATATGTCGGCCACTTTTCCCGTGATAGCTCCTCGGTAATGAAAGTGGAGCACTTCAAACTCACAAAGCCATTAGACCCAGTGAATGTATATGTATTTATTTATTTCCGAATAGGCGTTACTTCGGTGCATCCTTTACACAAGTCTAAGTGATTAACTTGTGGACTTCCTCTGTGTAGCTCCACGGATGAAATATTGGAGATGGGGCTCAAGAGGGCTATGGAACGTCAACGCAAGGACTATAACCAGGACTCCAATGTCGTCAAAGTCCTGGATGATTTCACGTTCAGAGGGCACTACTGCATCGTGCTAGAGCTGTTGAAGTAGGTACCACATGTTCCTCCATAGCGTGGTTACTTTTGACACTTGTGCCATCGACACATTGTAATACCGTGGAGCTGCCCTGTGTCTGCGAGGCTCAACCAGGACACACTCGTGGTTGCACTGGAGGCCCCTCCTCTTTTCTCTATCAACCCTTCCCCTGTTCACCTAGCCACACCCCATTCCATCAGCAGGGTGGTGACAGCGCAGTGGTGACGCTCATGCCTCTCGGCGAGAAGGGCCTTGGTTCGATTCTCAACTCGGGTGCTTTTCTGTGTTTAGTTTGTGTCTCCCCCCCTGTTCTGGAGAATATGAGTAAGGGAGCGGTAGTGTAACAATTAGCACGCTGCACTAGAAACCGAGTGACCCAGGTTCAATTTCCACTCACGGCCAACACCAGTGACAATTATCTGAACCGGTCCTGGGCCTTCCCTAGGTCTCAGCCTCAAATAAGTAGGGATGTGCAAGATGCACGCACCCTCCTCCCATTCCCCAGCTAAGACCAGGTCTACCCCAATCACTATCACTACCCCTATCACTTACCCTTTCTGCTAGGACCAGGCTGTCTCCAACCCCTATCAATATCATTATCTCTATCACTACCCCTACAGCTACAAGCAGGCGTACCACAACCCCTCCTTAACCTGTCGCATGTTGTCCTGTCACCATAACCACACCACCACTTTTTACAACCCCACTCTTTATCTAAACCACAATCATGGCATGTACAATTTTTACCAATGCTGGAATAAGGTGCAATATAAATCGATAGAATATACAAAATATAAGTGGGCAGATTTGCCATCTGATTTGGTTTATCAGCAAATAGACCTAAACCCAAACAGGATTAATGATGAATAATAATATCGGTCATGAACGTGCATGGACAATAGTATTATTGTCCTTATCAGAATGAGCATAGCATTGCAGGATGGTACTGACGCTACAAACGTCGTTGTTGTTGCTGCTGCCGCTGCCTCTCTCACAGGGAGAGTCTCCAGCAAGTGATTGAAGAAGCAGGGCTCCGGGGCTTGGACATGGCGTTAATTAAAGCATACACCAGGGAAATCCTCACATTCCTAAAGCATATGGAGTTAAAGGAGGCCGTCCACGCAGCCATCAGGCCAGTAAGTGAACATGGTGTTCAATGCGTCTTTGGAGAAGAGTCGTGTTGTACCTCACAAGGTTCATGTGTTAGGCCTGTGTCTATTTGGAAGGAGGCAGGGTCACAGTAAAACTGGTGAAGATGATCCGGTATAAATTATGACTTTGGTGAAGAGGCATGTCTCTATTGGGGACTCACCACAGAGAAAACTGGCCACATTGATCACGGCGTTGGCCAAAACTTGGGAGACATGAACCGGAGCTAAAACGACAATTTAAAAAAAATATACCTAATGCGTATTTTGACCTGTTGGTTGCCCGTCAGCTTCGATTTTGCGAATGTAAAACTATGAAAGGCAAATGCATGGTGGAAAGCATCACAGAATCCATGCACGTTGTCGATGATTTTTCGGGATTCATAAGCAGGCTCTCATACAGCTGTGCACTTCATTCAGCTCTACTGTTGGAGCAACGGTGATCAGTTGTCGATAGCACCATCCCCTTTTACTTCGACAATATCTCAGTTATTAACACACGTAAGCCACTCGCATCTCTCATCTTAACGAACTTGAAAGGAGCACCCCCAGTGATAGCTGTCAGAAAACAGCGATTGTCGCTGTGACTGACGCTTGGCAAGAGCGCGCCACCTCTTCTGATTCCCCTGTTTAATCTGTATTGTGGTACATGATCGATCCACTGCTGGTTGAATTCTATCAACATAACCTCTGTGTGAATCCCTTCTGCCTCTCTTCTAGAACAACATCATGGTCAAAGACACCGTGGCTGGCACCATTAGGGTCATGGATTTTAAGACCAGCTTTACTGTGGGAAGTCAATGTGAGTGACCTCATCTGTGTGTGCCCAGCCACCGCATCCCCAAGCAGCTTTTGATCAGCCAGATAGATAGGGCTAAACGGCATTGCACGGGCTAGAGAACAGATTTACTGATGTGGTACAGAAGGATGTGGAGCTGATTGAACTGATTGAACTTGCCAATGACTGGTACCAGCAGTGTTAAGATCAGCCTCTATGGAGGAGGCTTGTGAGGGACCCTGCTGGGTAGTTGAAGGCAGTTTCCCTCACAGCATTGAGCGGAGCACCGGGCGGCTTAAATGTAATGAGGTGGCACAGTGGAGAACACAGTTGGTGCATCTGCCAGTTATCTCAGTCAACCCATGGCACCTGGGTCTGTTCGGTGACCACCTACCAGTGGGCCTTCGACACTTCACGTCTTACAAGTACACCTAGCATGGCACAAGCACCATGTTGACGTCACCACCACTTCGTGGTGAATGGCAGTTGTTGTAAATGTGCATACCTATGTCTGTCTGTGTATGTGTTTGAGTGTCTGCGTGTGTCCGTTGTGGATGGGGTCTATATCTGTCTTTGTGTGAGTGTCTGTGTGTGGGCATCTGTGTGTGAGCATCTGTGTGTGCGTATCTATGTGACTGCATGTGTGATGACGATGCTGTTAAAGGCTAAGCGAGCACAGTGCATGTATATTTTGTTGTTGTGATTGTGCAGCCAGACACGGTGATGCCCTGCCATACATAGCTCCGGAGATGTTGCTGGGCTATGATTTAACCTGCACTGCCGACATTTGGTCACTGGGCTGCATGGTAGCAGAGATGGCCACTGGAAAGCAATTATTCCAGCCCAACAACGAAGACGATTTTCTTCTGTCCTGCATGGAGGTATTTCGCACAATGTCCGCTCGTGGGTTAGGGGGGCCGTATGGTGATTTGGCGAATTATAGCTGTGTGTGCTGTGTGCGTGTTTACACGTGCGTGTGTGTGTACATGTGTAATGCGGGCGAAAGCGACCTTCCGGATGTGACGTCACGAGGAGGCGGAGCCAGGTGACGTGGGTGAAAGGTAGGGGGTCCTTAAGCGGGTAAACCGGAAGGAGAAGGGAGTCGGGGTGTGAATGGAAAGGTGTGGGGCCACGCGGGCGTACGAGCCGAGGGGGCACCGTCAGAAGCGGGAGCCAACCCTGGGAACAGTAGGGAGCTACTGGGAGGTGTAAAGCTGCAGACAGAGTTAGGCAGTAAGGCTGTGTGTGAGGGGCAGCGAGGTGGCTGCCAAGAGTCGCAGGAGCAACGAGAAGGCGAGACAGCACGAGGCTGTCAGAGCTGCAGCAGGAACAGCCAAGGGAGCTGTGTGAGAGTACAGCAGCGGAGCTGCTGTGGGGCTGCAAGAGCGACAAGAACAGCAGCGGGGCTGCTGATGTGGACTGGAGTGACATCTGAACCAGCACAGAGAGAATAAGAGAGACAGCCGTGTGGGAACGCAGTACGGACCGAATAAAGGACACTGAGCCAGAGATCGTGGTCAAGTCTTTTATTACACTGGGGTCAGAAGTGAAACGGCATGTCTAAGCAAGTAAGGAAGAAAATTCCCCCGGCGCCAGCATCGGCTTCTTCGTCCGACGACGACGAATTCCCTCCGACCACGGATTCTGCTGGGGTGGTGGAGGAGAGCCCTGCTGAGGCGAGCACGGGGACGGGCGTGGAAGATGTCGGCGCGATGGCGGGTCCGTCAACAACATCGGACGCTGACCAAAGATGGCAACAGGTGGCAGAACAACTGGAGACACTCAAGGACGTCCTGGCGCATCTATGTCACCTCGTTACGCCAAGGACGACGATGGAACGAGAAGGTGCTCCACGGGCCGCCACGTTGCCTGCCCTGCCGCCGCCATTGGCCACGCGGCAAGAAGACGCCATCTTGCGCGCTCCGCGGCGCCAAACCGCCATCTTGGCCACGCCGCGGGCCGACGCCATTTTGAATTTGCCTCCAGAACAACCATCATTGGAAGACGGCGTAAAGAGGAGTCGGAGTCGCCACCTTACTACAGTTAAGGAATTCTCTATCGGGGGCGATTGGAGCGCTTTCGCCTGCCGATTTTTGGCGGCGGTTCGTTCAGCAAGATGGACCGATGCGGAGGCCTTGGAAGTGTTGCCGACTCTACTGGACGACGAATCTGTTCGATTTTTCCGTTCCATAACGGCCGATAAGAAGAAGACTTTATGTGGAGTTTTTGAGGAAATGGCCGACGCCTATGAACCACCTGACGACGCGCATCGGCGATTCGCTCAACGACAACGAGCACCCGAAGAATCGCCCGTGGCGTTCAGGGGTGCGGTGTTGGAGCTGGCCATGGCAGCATATCCTGACACGCCACAGGATCTGCTCGAGCCTCTCATATTGGGAAAAATGCTGGAGCTGTCTCGGGATCTGGGGATCCCCATGCCTGTGTGTGGGCATGAGAAGCTCACGTCCCGGGCGGCAGCAAAGTGTCTGGATGCGCAGTTTAATCTCCGGCGCTGGAAGCAAGTGGCGGCATGGACGGGTGGGCCCGTCAAGGAAGGAGGCGCGATGGGGTGGGACCCCACAAGGGCGATCTATGTGCTGGATGAGCGGGGTCCACAGGAGCTGACGGCTGCCTCCTCTCCATGGTCGGGACGAGGAAGGCCGGGGCCGCGCGCTACGCCATCGGGACGGGGCCGCCGGGATGCAAGACCTGCGCTTCGGCGCAACGAGGCCGATTGCTTCCGCTGCGGCCGTAGGGGCCATTACGCCAAAGATTGCTGGGCCCGCTTCCCGGGTCCGCCGCAGCAGGAGCCCACAACACCGGACAAGCCGACCAAGGAACCTCCGAAACAGGCATGTCGGCACGCACCAGACACTCGGCAAGGCTTTACACCTCACCCACCACCTGTGTTGCGCGATCCTATTGTTGTTGTTAAAGAAAGGCCATCGACGGGGCCTTGTCATTCAGTTACGCAGTGGCGCAAATTGGCACGGAGAGTTGTCGCGGCCGCTACGGGTTCGTCCACTGTACCGGGGTCCATACAAGGTGTGGACGTGCGCATTTTGGTCGACTCGGGAGCGTCTGCGACTATTATATCGGATGTCATTTTCCATCTGTTGGGCATTCCGCCGGGGGCTGTGCGTCCGGTTAATGGGTCTTGCGTCGCTGCGAACGGGGGTAGTATGGGTATCGTGGGCCAGGTGGATGCTAAGATATCTATAGGGGATGTGTCGGCTTCGGGCGTTGTGTTAATATCGAGATCTTTGGCGGTTCCTTGCTTACTAGGCACGGATTTTTTGGCTAAGATGCCCATTTTGATTAAAATCAATGAGAATTGTATTGAATTGCCGGGGGGCCGTCGAATCTCGTTTCTGCCGTCGCCCTGGGGGCGACCTGCTTCGGCCGTACAGGTGCAGGCGCTGTCCGTCGCATCTGTGGACATCCCACCTGGTTCACAGATGCTTATACCCTTGCGGTATCGGAAGCCCCTGCCCAATCGGCTAGGAGCATTGGGGGTCTTGTTGTCACCATCCGCCACGATAACAACGGGATTGGCGTTAGTTGGGGCACAGACCATCGTCCGGCCGGATCAATTACCGGTTTTACAGGTGCTTAATGCGGGGGTGGAAAACATCCGTGTTCCGGCCGGTACGGTTGTGGCACATGCCACTACGGCGTTTGCGACGCACGATTGTCCGCATCGCCGGGGAGTGGTCGCTGGTGTTTCCGAGCCAAGGGGTTCGGATAATCGTTGGATCGCTACCTTATGTGACGAAAATTCTTCCCTGTCCGTGGGGCAACGTGATGCGCTGCGTAAATTGTTGCTGACGTATTCGGATGTGTTCAGCTCCGACGATTTGGATTTGGGACGCACATCGTTGCTTTCCCATCACATTGAGACGGGCGACGCTGCCCCTATTCGGTTAAATTCGCATCGGATGAGTCCAGCGGAGCGAGAACACGTTCGGGGGGCGGTGGAAGACATGTTGGCTGCGGACATTATATCGCCATCTAACAGCCCATGGGGCGCTCCTGTGGTCTTGGTCAAGAAAAAGGATGGCAACTTGCGATTTTGTGTCGATTTCCGGAAATTGAATAAGATATCGGTGGCAGATGCGTACCCCCTGCCGCGTATGGACGACTCCCTTGACGCATTGTCGGGGGCTAAGTTCTTTTCCACACTGGACCTCTCTTCGGGATTTTGGCAGCTTCCCCTTGACGAGTCCTCACGGGAGAAAACCGCATTCCGTACGCCGCAGGGGTTATTTCAATTCAACTGCCTCCCGATGGGATTGAATGCGGCCCCTGCTACATTTCAAAGATTGATGGAGCTCGTTTTGACGGGGTTGCAGTGGGAGACGTGTCTTATATATTTGGACGATATTATTGTGTTCAGCCGCACATTTGAGGAACATTTAACGCGGCTGGAGACAGTGTTCACGAGGATGCGCTCTGCCAATTTGAAATTCAAACCAAAGAAATGCCACCTACTGCAACGGTCCGTCCGTTATTTGGGGCACATTGTGAGTGCAGAGGGGGTGTCCACGGATCCGGAAAAGACGGCGTGTGTCCGGGATTGGCCGACTCCGGCCTCTGTGGGGGATGTTCGGCGGTTTTTGGGATTTGCCTCGTATTACCGAAGATTTGTGCCGGGGTTTGCGACGATTGCGAGGCCCTTGCATCTCCTTACGGGTAAAGGACGGAAATTTGTTTGGGGAGAGCCGGAAGAGGCGGCCTTTCGGAGTCTGCGTGATCTATTGGCTACGGCCCCGACATTGGATTATCCCGATTTTGATCGCCCTTTCATTCTTGATACGGACGCGAGTGACACAGGTATTGGGGCGGTATTATCACAGTCTAAAGGGGGCGTAGAGCGCGTCGTGGCGTATGGTAGCCGAGTCTTGTCGCCTGCGGAAACACGCTACTGTGTCACTCGTAGAGAACTTTTGGCGGTTGTTTTTTTCCTACGGCAATTTCGACCGTACCTTTACGGTCGTTCTTTTATTGTGCGTACGGATCATGCGGCCTTGCAATATGCACTTAAAATGGACCAGCCATCGGGACAGTGGGCACGTTGGTTGGACACGCTGCAGGAATTTTCCTTCCAAATTCAACATCGGAAGGGAGTGCGCCATGCGAACGCTGACGCACTTTCCAGATTACCAGGGCGCGCCCCTTGTAAATGTGCGTCGGGGACGCATAGGTGTTCGCCGATTCTGAACCCCCCTCAGCCGCTTTCGTTGGCCGTCGGGAAGTCGGATACTCCGATGGAACCGGGACCGACTGATGGGGTTTTGAATCTGCCGCGGTCTGTCTGGATTCGGGAACAGATGATGGACGAGTCGTTGTTGTCCATGCGGAAGCGGTCTATGAGGGACAATGGGAGTCCGAGTTCGGCTGTGGGGCCGCGAACCGCTCTCCGAGATGGTCTGCTTATGTGGCAAGAAAGGTTCCAGGAAAGCTGGCGTGTGGTGGTACCAACGTCCTTGCGATTTGAGTTGATTAGAACTCTCCATTGTGACACACTATTGCATTTAGGGGTGCAGAAGACCTTGTTGACGTTACAACGTCATTATTTTTGGCACGGCATGGCGACAGATGTCGTAGGGCACGTGCGCGCGTGCCCTGAATGCGCCCGGCGTAAGCCGCCTAAACATCCTTACGTGCCGCCTCTCCAGTCGATTCAGGTGTCTCGAGTCAATGAATTGGTGGCACTGGACATATTGGGACCCTTCCCACCATCGGCGAGGGGAAATAAATATTTGCTGGTAGGGGTTGAGTATCTCTCCCGTTGGCCGATGGCCTGGCCGTTGCCCGATCAGTCGGCCGCGGCCATCACCGACGCCTTTTTGTTTGGGTACATTATGGACAAGGGGGCGCCGGAGAGACTCCTCACGGACCAGGGCCGAAATTTCTCTTCTAAATTATTGGCTGAAGTGTGCGCAGGCCTTGGGACTAAGAAGATACGGACATCTCCATACCATCCGCAGACGGATGGTATGGTTGAGCGGCTGAACAGGACATTGTCTGCCATGCTTTGCCATACTGTGAGTGAACAGCAATCGGATTGGGATCTGCACATCCCCGGAGTGCTTTCGGCGTACAGGATGACGCCCCATGCGGCTACAGGGTATTCGCCGTTTTACCTTATGTATGGTCGGGAAAACGTGCCTCCGGTGGATGTGCAATTGGGTACTGGGGTGAAGGGACCTCGTAAACCACTCCCTGAATACATTCAGGACACGGTTCGCCGGGTTACGGAGGCGCGGGAAAACGCCCGCGTGGCTACGGCCAAAGCCCAGGCCCGGAACGAGCGGTATGCTCGGCGGTCTGAGGGGGAGTGCCCCTGGAAGGTGGGAGACCTGGCCTGGCTCCATTGCCCGCAGGTGCGGCCGGGGACCTCTCCTAAATTGCACAAACCTTGGCATGGTCCTGTGCGCCTCATTGAGGTTCCCAATCCACAGTCGGCGCGCGTTCAGTTTGGTTCTCGCCGTTGGTTTGTTCATACGTCGCGGTTGAAACCATATGTTGCTCCCCTACGTGATGCGTCATCTCCCAATGTTGCCTTGCCGGGGTCTGTTGCTGCTGACTCTGACTCTTCCCCGCCTGCGTCCATTGATCTTGCTAGAGCGCCTGTCGTACCTGTTCCAGACAGGCCGACCGTGACACCGCGGGGGAGGAGTGGGCCTGTTCGGAGGGCGCCTGCCAGGGCTGCGGGACCTTCAAGCCCGGCGACCCTTCCGACCCCGCTGCAGGCGCATTCGCGGAATACGACCAAGACTGATTCGTCAGGGACACGAGATGTCGGTGGACTTCCAATCGCAGCAGGGGAATTACCCCCTGTCATTTCTCGTGTTCCATCGCGTCCCCGTTCTACAAGTGGGCCGCCGACCGTCCGGGACGGGCCGGCGACCCGCACTCGTTCCAAATCGCTTACGTTTCGTTGATTGTATGTTGTTATTGTTCTTGTTCTTGCCGTCGTATTTATCGCATGCTTTCGTACGTTCGTCGATGTTACTTGTGTGTTGTTCTTGTTGTTATATTGCATGCTTAGTGTCCTTTAAGGGGGAAGGTCGGTTCACCGCATTACGCTTTGGTGTTGTTCAGCCGAGGTCGGCTGGGTTTTTTCTATGGGGGAGGGTGGTGTAATGCGGGCGAAAGCGACCTTCCGGATGTGACGTCACGAGGAGGCGGAGCCAGGTGACGTGGGTGAAAGGTAGGGGGTCCTTAAGCGGGTAAACCGGAAGGAGAAGGGAGTCGGGGTGTGAATGGAAAGGTGTGGGGCCACGCGGGCGTACGAGCCGAGGGGGCACCGTCAGAAGCGGGAGCCAACCCTGGGAACAGTAGGGAGCTACTGGGAGGTGTAAAGCTGCAGACAGAGTTAGGCAGTAAGGCTGTGTGTGAGGGGCAGCGAGGTGGCTGCCAAGAGTCGCAGGAGCAACGAGAAGGCGAGACAGCACGAGGCTGTCAGAGCTGCAGCAGGAACAGCCAAGGGAGCTGTGTGAGAGTACAGCAGCGGAGCTGCTGTGGGGCTGCAAGAGCGACAAGAACAGCAGCGGGGCTGCTGATGTGGACTGGAGTGACATCTGAACCAGCACAGAGAGAATAAGAGAGACAGCCGTGTGGGAACGCAGTACGGACCGAATAAAGGACACTGAGCCAGAGATCGTGGTCAAGTCTTTTATTACACATGTGTATCTTGAACATGTGTGTACACGGTAGTGTAGCGGTTAACACGGTGCGCTACGAACCTGGAGACCCAAGTTCTATTCTGGCTCTCAGCCAACACGTGACGATTATCTGAACCGGTCGTGGGCCTCCCCTAGATCGACTCAGACTCCAATGAGTACCTGGTGCAGTGTAAACATCACCACTAGGGAGAAAAAGGCGGCCAGGAGTGGTGTTGGCTATCCACCCCCCTCGTGTGGCGTGTCAGCCTTCAGAGGTGCTCCTCGCTAACATCACTTGCCCCATGTCTGTTTAGGTTATAGCGGGGATCTTTGTCTTGTACATGTGTGTACACGTGTTTGTCTTGTCTATGTGTGTGACCAAAAGTATGTTAAAGCTATATGGGGAATATTTGTCTTTGCCTTTGTGTATAGAATGTGTGGTGCAGTAGTTAGTGCACCGCGCTGTGCTACAAACCCCAGCAGAGAACCCGAGTTTGATTCCCACTCATGGCCACTGCCACCACCAGCACTGGTAGCAGCAATTGATCCTCATGGTGGTACACCAGGGTACCAAATAATACAAAATGGCCGAGGCAATTAAATATTTTATTTCTGGGACACTTTTTTTCCAGGGGTGTACTTAACTCCGCGACTGGGGTACCAATCAATGCGAAATCAGTGCTACTCCGCGATGTCGAAACACCAAATATTAGCATTAAAAAATCCGTTTTCGAAAAATTAAACTTTTAAGAGTGCATTGTGTACAGCTCGTTGAGATGAGTCGATTACCGCATCGCCGACCATCACCAGACTAAAAATGACTGCATCACGGACATTATGCGAGAGCCGGGGAACTATGGTACCCTGGGGTACCGCCCTGAGGTTCAATTATCAGAACTGGTCCCGAGGCCTCTCCTAGATCAACTCCGCTTCAAATAAGTACCTAGTTTGGTGTGTGACGTACCTGGGGCGATATGATCAACCATGCCCTCGTGTGCCACAGTTCCAGCCTCAATACATGCTGCTACTTGCTTACAGCACTTGCCCCAACAGTCTACTGAGGCTTTATGATTGACCTCTGTCTTTGTCTGAACCGTGTGCAGAGGCTGGGTGTGCCCCCAAGAAACTTCATACATGCCGCTCCTTACGGATTGATATACTTTGGTAAGTTAAAAGGGGTTGCTTGGGGCTGTTATTGCGTAATTCCAACGGAGTGATGTTTTTTTTTCTGAGTAGAAGGGTTGGTAGGCGTGTGCGTGGGTGTGAGGGAGTGGCGGGGATAAGTTGCAAAACAACACCCTACCTCAAAGGTGGTGCCGGTCGATAACGCTGTGGTAAGCAATGCCAAGGGAGGGAAGGTCAATTTCAACATGCAATTCCCCTCATGGGGCTTGTAGCCACCACTGAGACCAATGGGTGCGAGAGGCTGGTAACCCCTCCACCTTAAATTTAATTACCACAGCCAGTCATCTCAATCAGTCAACCCATGGTACCGGAGTCTGTCCCATGACCTCCTGCCAGTGAGCTTTTGACACTTCAGGTGGCCTTAAAGTGCACATAGCCTGGTACAAGCGCCATGGTGATGTCACTGCCACTTAGTGGCAAATGGCGGTTATTGTTGTTGAGTAGGCCGTGGGGGGATGGTTAGGTGAGTGGGTTGGCGAGTGGGTGGGTGGATAGGTGGGTGAGTGGGTGGGTGATGTGGTTTGTAACTATGTATATCTCTCTCTTCCGCTGTGCATGGCCCCTGCAGGTGGTTGGAAGAAACCATACAGCCTACCGAGGAGCTTCCCACTACACTCTGTGCTCAAGAGCCAGGACACGGAGTTTGTGGACTTTATCAGCCGCTGCCTCCAGTAAGAACTGCCTCCTCTCCCTCTTCCCCCTGCTGCCCCCCACGAGGATTCCCCATCACTCAATCTCCTCCAAATTATTGGTGATCACTCTCCATCGATCACCAGCTCCACCCTCTCATTCTTACTCATCTCCTGGGCCCAGAGTTGGTGGACTGTGTCCATTGTTGCCTACAGTAGATACAGTAAGACAACCTCCCGCCTGCCCATTCCCCTCTCCCACGCCTCCCCACAAGGATTCTCAAAACAGTCACTCTCCTTCAAGTAATCGTTAGAGACACCCATAGGCCCCCATTTTTTTCTTCGTCTGATCCGAAAGTCCAAAATTTGAATCACAAAATTCTACATGTGGAGAATGTGGTACGTCTGGGTCACGTCGTCACCGCTGAGCCATATCACAAGAGGTGAAGCTGATGTGGTACAGGAGGATGTGGAACTGAGTGAACCTGCCGATGACCTGTACCAGCAGTGTCAAGATCGGTGTCTGTGGAGGCCCATGAAAGATGGGCAGTGGCAGGCTAAGTGCATTTTTAGGCTACTGGGCAGTGGAGTACTCCCCGCTGCTGGTGAAAATTCCTGGACCTCGTGGAAGAAGGGAAGAAACGTAAATCCTTGAAACGTGCCTCTCACCACGTGTGCCCCCGCGTGCCTCTCAACAGATGGGATCCAAATCTTCGGATGACTCCCACTCAGGCGCTCGCACACAGTTGGCTTCAGGGCATGGCCGAGGTCCATGATCAAGGGGCAGCCACGGCCACAACCAGCACCACCATTACCACCGCTACCACCACCGCTGCTAGCAGTGTGCAGGGCCTGATAGCGCTGAGATCCAGAGAAGAGGGCTCCGGAGAATACGATGCAAAGTCTGGAGCCGCTGAGCCACGGTAAGCAACTCTGCATGTGTCCTGTGTATGTGTTTATTATTTTTTATCATTATTACTATGCTTGTTTATCCAGAATGAACATCATTGAGTCTCAAGACAAAATATTCAAGAGGGCCCTGCCAAGTTTTGTTCACAGTAGGGAACAAAGTTGCTGTGTATGATCCCAATTGAGTGCTTTAGAGGTCGATTTTGATCCAAGACCAGTGGTATTGTATTTGTGGGTTCAGTTTCGGGGAAGAAGCTGCTGAACCCAGAGGAAACCCATGCAGAACGGGGGGAGAACACAAGTGCATTCCAGCCTACCCCACGTGTACATTCATCTGTAGACCGATTTATTTTCCATAATTGGTTTGTGGGTGAGCCCACATAACCATGCGGCCAAATCTTCACCATCTAACCCTTCATTCACCGTAAAATGCGTTGAGGTGCGAGATGTGATATGTAAGTGCCTCATTGCGTTGTAAAGCACTCTGAGATGCCATCGAAGTCAAGATGGGCAGCTTTATCTAACACAAATCACCATCAGATATTTTTACAACAATCGTGCATGGGTGATGCGGCCCAGCGGCAGCACTCTTGATGGTTATTACTGCCATGACAGGATGTCAATACATGATGCACCCTCTCCTTTGCAGTGGATGTTGAAGATCTCCCCTAAGTTCGTTCAAAACGAGTAGGCCATTGTGTGCCAGGGGTCATATTTGCCCCAATTAGAATATATCATGAAAACAAAAAGAAATCATGACAAATGACTTAGTTGTATTTACAAAGCAACGCTGCCTGCTACTGTGACACTACAGCAGACTGTATGAGACACAGTGGCACATTCCTTCATGATAATCTTGTCCCATCAGAATGACAGCTCTGACATGAAACGTACTCAATTTTTTTCATTGTTATTAAGCTCGGTTTAATCTGCCACACCAACGGGAGATGGGGAGGTGACTGCAATCTCTGTCATAGCAAAAGGTGGAGTCGTGTCGTGCGTGTGTCTTCACAGAGTGAAACCGGTGCAGCCCACCTCACTTGCCCAGACCTCTGAAGAGAAAACAGAGGTTGTGGTGGAAAATGAGGGAGACCAAAAGACTGAGGTGGAGGAGGAAGAGAAAACGGAGGAACAGGATCAGGAGACAGAGGAGGAGATGGATACGGGGGTAAATATGGTGGAGGAAGAGAAGATGGTGGTGGAGGAGATGATGGTGCAGGAGGTTGAGAAGTTAGAGAATGAGGTGACAGACGTGGAGGAGGAAGAGGAGACGGAGGAGACGGCGGAGGAGGAGCCGGAGGAGGAGGAGCCGGAGGAGGAGAAGCCGGAGGAGACGGAGGAGCCGGATAAGGGGGGAAATATGGTAGTGGAGGAGATGATGGTGCAGGTGTTTGAGAAGTTGGAGGAGGAAAAGGAGATGAAGGAAATGAATAAGAAGCGAGGGTGCATGGCTCGTGTGGGGAGAGCAATACGCTCACTCCTCCGCCGCGTGGTACTGTGTGGTGGCCGGTCCACCCCACAGTAGGGGTGGTAGTGGTGGTGGTCGTACATTTGTGTAAACCACGAATGCTATCACCACACCACCCACCCTCCCCCCGTGATACACATTTTTAGTCTATTAGTGTAAATATTTTTAGTCTATTTCTGTATATATTTTGTCTATTGCTGTACATATTTCCTTGGATACAATGCATTTAATAAACCGTCTTAATTTATTCACATTTTTGTTCAGAGTTACATTATTGCTTTACTTGTGGTGTGGTCAATGGATATTGTTCGGTGGATCAAACCGGTTTTATTCGAAAATCTGTGGCTGCTGATTCTCTGGCTGGCTGGAGACTGCAAACTCACCCCGAGTGGCGATGTTTATTACACACAGCAACAGGTACTCATTTGAGGCAGAGTCGACGTAGGGGAGGCCCTGGACTGGTTCAGATGATCGTCACTGGTGTTGGCCGTGAGCGAGAATCGAACTTGTGTCCACGGGTTTGTAGCGCGGCGTGTTGACCGCGACTCTACCGCTCCCTACACATACATAAACGACCATGACAGCCAACATAACCACCTTCATCACAAATATAACCACAAAAACATAACATAGCCATCACAACTTTGACCACAACAACCACCAACAACAATCACAAGTATAACCACAACCATAACCACAAAAACCATAACATAACCACCAGAGCTATAACTACAACCACCACGACCTCAACTATAACAACTATATCCATGACCACCGCAACCACCACGTACACAACTATTGCCACAAAAAATATAACCCCCACAACTATAATATCCACCACCTACACAACCACACTTAACCATAACCAAAAGCACTATAACCAACATAACCACCTAAACCACAACTAAAACCTCAACCACCACAACCATAACAAGCAACAAAACCACCACAACAACCACATTGATCCTGCTACTCCCACACCACCGACACAACCACTGTGTCAAGGCTTTATGTCCCTGTGTGTCTCCGTGTGTCTCCGCGTGTCACTGTGTGGGTGAGTCGATGGGTGAGAGTGGTGAGTTGGTGGGTGGGTGGGTGTGTGGGCGATGGAATGGAACCTGCACCTCTGCCGCACGTGGTGGGGTAAAGGGTGGGTACGCTCACCTTGCTCCAACACGTGTAGATCAGCGTGGAAGAATAGACCAAATACCCTACTTAGCGGCCTCTAGTGGAGGCCCATTCCGCCAGCAGGCGATTGGCCTCCACAATAAATCATTCCGTGCAGAGATGAAACAAAGTCTCCTTGACTCATCCCATCAGCCGTACGGCCGTCTGGGAGTGCCTCTCATCAGCAGCAATGGCTCAACTCGAGCGCCACTCTGGGCCGGTTTCCACCTTCAGTGCCTCATCAGCAGCAGCAGAGCCGGGCTCTGCTTGAACCGATGCCGCGAGCCCAGCAGCTGTTTAGAAGCTTGCGGCTGTGGACCGCCTTTGTCTCTCCCCCACCACTGCTGAGGTGTCCACACCATGCGAGGTTCTCACCTTCAGGCTGAGTCGACCCTGAGGAGGCCCAGACAGCGAACAGTTTCACAAGTTGGCGCCACTCGCCCCGGCGGAAGCGGAAGTAGAAGCGGGGGAGGGGGTATGGGGGGAGGGGGCTGGGGGGGGGAGGAGTTGAGAGATAGTGACGTCATGTAGGGCGTGGTTTCCTGGCCCCGCCCCCACTTGCCTCTGGCAGTTTGTGCGAAAGGCGGCGGTAGAGAGGTGCGGAGAGCAGCAGCAGCCGCGAGTGGAGATCAGCTGAGGAGTGGATCCCCGCTGTGGGTTAGTGGTGGTGTGTTCGTGTGGTGGTGTGTTCGTGGTGGTGTGTTCGTGGTGGTGTGTTCGTGGTGGTGTGGTCGTGGTGTTGTTGTTAGTGGTGGGGTTGTTAGTAGTGGTGGGGTTGTTAGTGGTGGTGGGGTTGTTAGTGGTGGTGGGGTTGTTAGTGGTGGTGGGGTTGTTAGTGGTGGTGTTAGTAGTGGTCTGTTTTCGTGGAGGTGTTAGTGGAGGGAGGGGGGCATGGGGAGGGTGCTGAGGGGGAGGAGCTCCGGACTGAACGTCACGGAGGGCGTGGTTTCCTGGCCCCGCCCCCCACGTGCCTCTGGCAGTTTGGACGAAAGGCGGCGATCGAGAGGCGCGGAGAGACGACATCGTCCAGCAGCTTAAGCCATCGGAGCGAGACTCGACGAGGTGAGGATTATGTGAGGGTGTGAGTCTGTGTCGTGGGTTCGCGGTGAGGGTGTCAGTCTGTGTTGATGTGGGTTCATGGTGAAGATGTGAGTCTGTGTTGGTGACGTGGATTCGTGCCGATTGTGGGTTATTGCTGATGATGTGGTTTCATGTTGAGTGTATGAGTCCGTATTGATGATACGAGTCCATGATATTTACGTAGGTTCATGGTCATGAAGTGAGTCCATGTTGTTTCTGTGGATTCGTGGTGATGTTCTGAGTCCGTGCTGATGATGTGAGTTCGTGTTGATGCGAGTCCGTATTGATGAGGCAAGCCCATGTTATTCATGTGGGTTTATGGTGATATATGTATGTATGTTGAACTTCTTTCGCACAGTACATAGCCAACCGTGCTGATCAGAGTCGGTGTTGATGATGTGAGTCCGTGCTGTGACCTGATTCGTGTTGTGACATGGGAACCAGTTACGTCACACACCCTCGACTCTGCGTGACCCTCTCCTCTCTCCCCCGCTCTCCACGCAGACCCGGACGACGCGAGGAACGACGTGAGCTCTGTACACAACGCTGCTCTGCAAGTCGCTGCCATGGAAGTAAGTGTGGGTCCCTCGACTCGCGCGGTGAAGTATGAGGTGAACGTGTGTTCTCCACTCTCCATCCATGTGCCTGTTGCCTAGCTGTCTACCTGGGTGTGCATCTGCTTGCCTACCCGTGTGTATGTGTGTGTTTCTATCAGAATGCATTTCTGAGATCCTTTCTGTGTACCTGCCTGTCTATGTATAAACATTTAGAGCAGTCTTATCTATCCACTGTTGGATGAAGGCCTCCCTCATCGAGCCACTGGCACCTCTCACAATCTAGCGATGGAATAATCTGGCCAGCGCGTGCTCTGCATTCTATGATACTATTTCATAGCTCCATCTCGATGGCGGACGTTTTCTCAGATGCGTTCCTGCCACTCCGTTATTGGCTGTCACTTCGTTATTATTCTTAACGATCAACCAATCAACCATCACCATCCCCCTTCTGGCCGTGGCGTGTCCTGGCCCAGCCCCACTCAGTTTTGTTAACATTTTGAATGATCCCATTAACCTGTGTGTCTTCCAATCCACGTGTTCCTCTTTCTGTCTCAATGTAAATCCAGGTGTAGCATCTTGATATCAGACAAACATCCCAATGCTGAGATTTGACATCAGAATCAGAATCTTTATTTAGACTGTAAGAATCCAATGACCTACGGAGCTTGTTTTCACAGATGTCCAGTATGGGAGGGTCAGCAAGTTACAACAGCAAACAATATAAAATAGGAGTGCAAAGTAGAAAAATGGAAAGCAAGTCAGTAACTTTCAATCAATAATTAATTATACAAGTCTTATTTATCAATATTGGGAAACCATATTCTTTAGGTCTTTCGGTAAAGTCACGTAGATAGGTTCAAATTAAAAATAAATTAACAAAAAATGACGACGTTTTAATCATAACACAAGCGATCGTCATCAGGAAGAAAACAGAGGGGGAAAACTGCTCAAAGCAGACTGTTTTAAAGGTTTAAAATGGGTGTAGCCACGTACCGTCGGCTCTGCGATCTTACATTCACATGCTAATCTCTCACATTAACATAGCCACCTCAGCATGCTCGCCGTGGAGGCCACTCTCCGATCTTACATTAACATGCTAATTTCTCATATTAACATCACTAGCCCCGCCCACTTCGTTTATGACCCTTGGGCTTGCACCCATTTTGAACTTTTAAAGAAGTCTGCTTTTAGCAGCTTTCCCCCTCTGTTTTCTTCCTGATGACGATCGCTTGTGTTGTGATCGAAACGTCACGTTTTTTCTTTTAATTTGAACCTATCTACGTGACTTTACGGAAAGACCCAAAGATTATGAATTCCTGCAGTCACGAAAGCTTTAAGTCAAGATTTAATATTGGGAAAGGCAGCAAAAACAACAACAAAGCAGTCCTCAGCCACACCAATATATCACATAGCCCATCAATAAACTTGCACATTAACTTTGAACTATCAGCAGGACCCTCCTGAATGTGGAGCCCAGATATCATCGGTGCTTGCTCAGTACTCACCTACTGCACTTAACTCAACACCTTGTTGAATCCTATGTGGGGAACCTTTGTCTTTGTGTAGATGAGCAACGCTGAAGGTTGAAGCAATGGCGGGTCTTGCGACACTGTGGTTACTGCCTCCATCCGGGGAAGATCACCCAAAGGTAATAATAGTCATGTGAGACGTAACAGTGGCCATGTTGCAGGGGTGATGTCATGTCGACTATGTTGCATGGATGATGTCAAGGTGGTGTTGTATCCTAAGCCTTCTTCCATCATTGATATATAATGAATGAAAACACCCCAAAGCGCAGCAAACTGCAAAACACCAGGGGTTGTTAAGTGATGAACTGGAGGAGGGCTGGGATGACAGAATTTGCAACCTTGCCTCAAGGAAAGATAAATCCAGGGTGAGTGGTCAAACGAAGTGGGTCAGCTCAAGGTTGTGTACACAGGGGGGGCTGATTAACAACCCTGCACGGCTGAACGTGAGGGGGCCTTTGACCTGAAATTAAGAATAACACTCCCAGAGCAGAAGGTTGGATGGCCACAGTGAGACGAATAAGAGCGTTGTATATCTCAAGGATGCAGACTCAGCTGAATAGCAAG
Source organism: Lampetra planeri (assembly GCF_965212315.1). Lineage (NCBI taxonomy): Eukaryota > Metazoa > Chordata > Hyperoartia > Petromyzontiformes > Petromyzontidae > Lampetra > Lampetra planeri. The sequence continues at coordinate 1,658,987 of NC_136154.1, read as the reverse complement.
GCTGCGGAGGTCACCAGAAGTTCGCGTTCGCCTAGTTAAGACGAAAAGCTCAATTATTCTGTATTGCTATTAAAGTAACGTTAAAGTCAGAATTTAACAACAGGATAGGCTAAAGTTATCGATATTCACACCCACTCCAATTAAACCAGGCCACAAGTTACGCCTACTGAACCATCACCATCATTAAGTCAATATGAAATGTTATTTCCATACTTTAATACTTTTTATACAACTCGACCCAAAGCATATGACAATCAGAACCTTCCTAAGTCAAAATTGAATCGCACCCAGACAGGAGCGAATAGTCGATATAAGGTTGAAGAGGGAAGGAAATTAAGAGCACGGCGAACTGCAAACGTAAGCAAAAAAGCCGGGAACACACCAACCCAGCGACCCACCAGCCCAGCAACAGCGAGTCGGGCTTCGACAGGCCATAAAAGTAGAATAATAACTCCCGGGGTCAGGGGACATCAGAAGAAGCAAGCAGACAAAAACCAGAACTGACTCCAAGGTTCAACCGCCCTCACCTACAAGGAGTGACGGAAATTAATGAGGCCTTGAGTTAACGGCGTCAGCTGGACAGCAACAACAACGGCGAGCAGAGACAGAGTGAGGCAAAGACTGCGAGGCTATGAAATGCAACTTCATGTCAGTAAAGCCGACCAACAAGTTAAGTTAAAGACATCACAATACATAATATCGTACATAACATCAATGTTAACGCTATTCACCGTCAACTATATTCCGCTTATATAACCATGCAGACACCAAGGAATACGAATTCCTAGGATCAAGAAACTTACCCCTTAACCTAAGATATCGGAAATAAATTAATAATAATAAGCCTATGCATGAAAAGACAAAAGTAAAACCTATGAAAAGCCAGGATAGCGGGATAAATCACCACCAGGTCGAAATAAAATACATAATAAAAGAGCGATGTTAAACCCAGGGTCGGAGAGAAAGGGAGATCCCGGCCGTCTTTGTATCCCCGCAGCGCGGGATGGGAGTGTGTATGTGCTCGGGGAGGCACCTCCACTTGGGTCAAGCACCACGATGGGAAACGACACACCTGAGGTTACATACAGAATCATAACTGGGAAATGGTAAGGGACAAATGTTAATTTAAAACTTTTTAACCATGTCTGTGTGCGTCTGTGAGGGTCGGAGGGAGTGTGCCCCTCCCTCCAGGTCGTGCAACACGGACAGAGACGCCTGTGAGACGATTTGTAACGTCTGTGTTTTGGTTCATGAAGAAGGCCAGACAAGAGATAATATTGCACCCAGACAGAGAGACGACTTCGAGGCAATTTGTAACATCTGATTGTTTGCTCATGGATTTTATGGAGGGAGTATGACAACGGAATATACCGTGGGTGATGCACACAAGGACACGGACGTACGGACACACACATGGACACACCTACCTACGGACAGATCCTGACACAGCAAAAATCGAAAGAAACCCCGCCTTGTGGGCAGGACCCAAAGGGATTTTTCGGCATAAAAGAAAGGACCCTGAGCATTGGAAACCAGTTCGACCAGGAGTGTCAACTCATCAGCCGAGTTCGACCAGTGGGTCGGCTCAGGAGTTCGACCAGCGGGTCGACTCAGGAGCGAGCTGCGACCATCGGGTCGGCTCGACTCATCTTCAGCTCGACCGAGTGGGTCGACTCAGGAGCGAGCTGCGACCAACGGGTCGGCTCGACTCTTCAGCGTCTGGGACTCAGCCGAGTTCAGCCGGCTCTCGGGGCTCGACTCAAGCGGCTCCCCATCTCCTCTGCAGGCGGGCAAGACCCGCTTGACAGCTCAACTCGGCCTGCGTGGGCCAACCTCTGCCGAGTCGGAGGTCTCTGCAGCTGAAGGTCGCGGTTTGGCGACGAGGCGACGACCCAGCACTGCGCGCTGCGAGCGAGCTGTGGGCGCCACCTACCGACCGGGTTCCGAACTACGACAGCGTATCAACAGGCATCCAAACCAATTCAACACGGTGACAGAGGAGCGACTAATACGTATGACGCGCACCGCCCCCTCACCACACGACCACCAGGCGTCTGTTTGACATAAAGAACCGACTCCGAACATTGACTATTCAAGACCACTCTTACCACTCAAACACACTCGAACCCATAAGCCATCCATGGCTGTGAAGAAAACACTCGAGACCGAGTGATGGCCATCCGTCGTTTATAAGAGTATTCGTAATTTTATCTTTAATATTTAGTGGGCTGTACTCTTAATCGCATAAATTCCCAACAGATCCATCAATACGAATTGATTCTTGGCACCTCCTTCCGCCGAGCCACGCTCACGTGGGGAGTGGTGGCCCACCAGATCCTTATCAGGTGATCTGGTCCCCAATTAGTAAATTTGATATGAGATAACGATCTTCGGTAAAGGAGCACCGTCGCAGGCCCTTACTCCGAGCCATTCTGTTGTCAGATAACCTGCCGATGTATCTGTTGAGATTGGTGCCTTTAAGAATAATAACTGTTTTTGATTGTTTTTTTTTATCGCCGTATAATCTTTCAAGTATCTTTCAGTCATAATCGCCGCACGTACTCGCATCCTATCAATAAGGAGTACGGTACTGCGTGCATAATATTGAGTAATCATTCATTAACGTTAAGGTTTTTCTTAGCATAGTATTTGCATGTTTTAACGACTCTCTCTCTCACTAACAACCATCGCGTTATGCGGGATCTATGTGCCGTTGTCAAGTGAAATCAGACAATCATTGATGATACTGTATTGATGCCGTGTTGACGTTCCGGGATTGAGAGTTTGCATACTATATCATAGTTGAGGTTGAATTAGTAATGAATTGATTAATACAGAAGTGGTTGTGTGATTCCTTCCTGAAATCTATGCATAAGATCTGCTTCTGCGTTGAGATCTGAACTTGGTGACCTTAATAAACACACATACATACTCAGTAAATGTTAAAGCGATAACGGGGTGAACCGGGGACCTAAAGATAAGCGAGGATGAGACGAACCTAGACAACGATGCCGAGTTAATCTAAGTTAATCTTGTATACTTACACCACACCTGCATAACTGCATACGATTAATTGCCGTATTCCGATCGATAACCCACCCTCGTCACCGAGGCGGGGTCTGGTTATCATAACGACTTGCATTATCATAATTACACCCACTCGCATAATTACTACAATTACCTCTCGAATTGGCCTAATTAAATGTGCATAATTACATAAATTAATATATTTCCGGATAATTACACATTTGGCCAAATTTCATTTGATTATTATTATTTTCACTGAATATTCATAACCCACATATACAGCATAATAATTTCACCCACGCACGCAAACAACACATCAAAATTTTCATACCCAACATATACAACAGTGGCCATGTTGCATGGGGGGATATGTATTTTTCTTCTGATTAGCAGCTGAATGACTGGTACAGTGAGAGTGATAATGTAGAGCCTAGCAGTCGCTCTTTTGGAAGCTAGAGTTTGGAGTTAACTAGAACTCCAATATTTACTTTGATCTCTTTTCTCACATGATGGTAACAATAATTGTTCAATCCTAGTCTGCCAGACTTTCTACAAACTGATGATTATCTGTGCACGGGCCTCAGTACTGTAACAACAAAAACACATCAATAGCCACATAAGCCAGTGCGGCATCACAACTTTACGTGGCAGGGTGTAAGCATAACGGCAACACTCGTGTCTCACAGCAGGAAGGTCCTGGGTTTGATTCCTGATTCGAGCACCTTCCTGTGTGTAGTTTCTATATTCTTCCCCAGTTCTGAAGAACGTGAGGGAGTGAGAGTGTGTGTGAGTGTGTGTGTGGGCATATAGGTATCCCAGTTTCATCCCATCGCTACAAAAATAACCACACAATGTATTGGCCAAAACATTCCAATCCTGAAATATTTACCTGACAAATTCCTCAACTTAGGATCACACATAACAGCACCAGCACTGCTCCCATTCTGCAAAAGATCTGCAGGAACCTCCTGAAAAGGAGTCTTGAGACTGAGTGAGGCTGTCCTATATAAAACGCGCTTCGATGATAAAATATTACGTACAGTTCTTCTTGGTTCTTTCGGTAAAGTCACGTAGAAGGGAAATAAGAAAAATACAACATAATAAAATACAATTCTCACGACGTTTCGGCCACAACGCAAGCAGCCGTCCTCAGGTGAAGAACAGGTCTGTCGGAAAGACGCTGAGTGGGTGGGTGGGTGGGTGAGTGAGTGAGTGGGTGAGTGAGTGAGTGGGTGAGTGAGTGAGTGAGTGGGTGAGTGAGTGGGTGAGTGAGTGGGTGGGTGAGTGAGTGAGTGGGTGGGTGAGTGGGTAAGTGAGTGGGTGAGTGAGTGGGTGAGTGGGTGGGTGGGTGAGTGAGTGGGTGGGTGAGTGAGTGAGTGGGTGAGTGGGTGAGTGAGTGGGTGGGTGGGTGGGTGAGTGAGTGGGTGGGTGAGTGGGTGAGTGAAAGAGTGGGTGAGTGAGTGGGTGAGTGAGTGAGTGAGTGGGTGAGTGAGTGGGTGAGTGGGTGAGTGGGTGGGTGGGCGTGTGAGTGAGTGGGTGAGTGGGTGAGTGAGTGGGTGAGTGGGTGAGTGAGTGGGTGAGTGATTGATTGATTGAGTGGGTGATTGAGTGGGTGAGTGAGTGAGTGAGTGGGTGAGTGATTGATTGAGTGGGTGAGTGGGTGAGTGAGTGAGTGAGTGAGTGAGTGGGTGAGTGAGTGGATGGGTGAGTGGATGGGTGAGTGGGTGAGTGGGTGGGTGGGTGAGTGGGTGAGTGGGTGGGTGGGTGGTTGAGTGAGTGAGTGGGTGGGTGGGTGGGTGGGTGGGTGGGTGGGTGAGTGAGTGAGTGAGTGGGTGGGTGGGTGAGTCGGTGGGTGTGTGAGTGAGTGGGTGAGTGAGTGGGTGAGTGATTGATTGATTGAGTGGGTGATTGAGTGGGTGATTGAGTGGGTGAGTGAGGGAGTGAGTGGGTGAGTGATTAATTGAGTGGGTGAGTGGGTGAGTGAGTGGGTGAGTGAGTGGATGGGTGAGTGGGTGAGTGAGTGGGTGGGTGGGTGAGTGGGTGAGTGGGTGGGTGGGTGAGTGAGCGGATGGGTGGGTGGGTGAGTGGGTGGGTGGGTGAGTGGGTGGTTGAGTGGGTGGGTCGGTGTGTGAGTGAGTGGGTGAGTGGGTGAGTGAGTGGGTGAGTGATTGCTTGAGTGGGTGATTGAGTGGGTGATTGAGTGGGTAAGTGAGTGAGTGGGTGAGTGATTGATTGAGTGGGTGAGTGGGTGAGTGAGTGAGTGAGTGGTTGAGTGGGTGAGTGGGTGAGTGAGTGGGTGGGTGGGTGAATGGGTGGGTGGGTGAGTGAGTGAGTGAGTGAGTGATTGGGTGGGTGGGTGGGTGAGTGAGTGAGTGGGTGGGTGAGTGGGTGAGTGAGTGGGTGAGTGAGTGGGTGAGTTAGTGGGTGGGTGAGTGGGTGGGTGAGTGAGTGGGTGAGTGAGTGGGTGAGTGGGTGGGTGGGTTCAGTGAGTGAGTGGGTAAGTGGGTGGGTGGGTGAGTGGGTGGGTGAGTGGGTGGGTGGGTGAATGGGTGGGTGAGTGGGTGGTTGAGTGAGTGAGTGGGTGAGTGAGTGAGTGAGTGAATGAGTGGGTGGGTGAGTGGGTGAGTGAGTGAGTGGGTGAGTGAGTGAGTGAGGTGAGTGAGTGGGTGGGTGAGTGAGTGGGTGGGTGGGTGAGTGGGTGGGTGGGTGAGTGAGTGGGTGGGTGATAGTGAGTGAGTGGGTGAGTGAGTGGGTGAGTGAGTGGGTGAGTGGGTGAGTGAGTGAGTGAGTGAGTGGGTGGGTGAGTGGGTGGGTGAGTGGGTGGGTGAGTGGGTGGGTGAGTGGGTGGGTGAGTGGGTGGGTGAGTGGGTGAGTGAGTGGGTGAGTGATTGATTGAGTGAGTGAGTGGGTGAGTGAGTGGGTGGGTGAGTGGGTGAGTGAGTGGGTGAGTGAGTGAGTGAGGATGGGTGAGTTGAGGAGTGAATGAGTGGGTGTGGTGAGTGGGTGAGTGTGAGTGACTGTGGTGGTGTGAGTGAGTGGGTGGGTGAGTGGGTGTGTGAGTGGGTGAGTGAGTGGGTGAGTGAGTGGTGTGAGTGGGGTGGGTGAGTGGGTGGGTGAGTGGGTGGGTGAGTGGGTGGGGTGAGTGGGTGGAGTGAGTGGGTGAGTGGTGGTGGGTGGGGTGAGTGAGTGGGTGAGTGAGTGGGGAGTGAGTGGGTGAGTGGGTGAGGTGAGTGGGTGAGTGAGTGAAGTGAGTGAGTGAGTGGGTGGAGTGAGTGGGTGAGTGGTGAGTGGTGGGTGAGTGTGGTTGGTGGGGGTGAGCTGGGTGAGTGAGTGGGTGAGTGAGTGGGTGATTGGGTAGTGTGAGTGTGGTGGGTGGAGTGGGTTGAGTGAGAGGAGTGAGTGAGTGAGTGAGTAGGTGAGTGATTGGGTGGGTGAGTGGGTGTGTGGGTAGTGGGTGGGGTGAGTGGGTGGGTGAGTGGGTGGTGTGAGTGGGTGAGTGGAGTGGGTGGTGTGTGTGTGAGTGAGTGGTGAGTGGGTGAGTGGAGTGTGGAGTGAGGGGGTGGGGAGGGTGTGAGTGTCTGAGTGAGTGAGTGGAGTGAGTGATTGAGTGAGGGGTGAGTGAGGTGGGTGAGTGGGGGGAGGGTGTGGGTGGGTTGTGTGGTGGGTGAGTGGGTGGGGTGGGAGTGAGTGGGTGGGGTGAGTGGGTGAGTGGGTGCGTGAGTGGGTGAGTGGGAGTGTGGGGGGGTGAGTGAGTGAGTGAGTGGGTGAGTGAGTGGGTGAGTGTGGGTGAGTGAGTGGTGTTGTGTGTGGGGTGGGTGGGTGAGTGTGGGAGTGTGTGAGTGTGAGTGAGTTGGTGGGTGGACTGGGGTGTGTGTGGGGTGAGTGAGTGGGTGTTTGGTGGTGGGAGAGTGGTGGGTGAGTGGGTGTGGGAGTGGGTGGTGAGGACTGTGTGGTGAGTGGGTGTGTGGTGGGTGGGGTGAGTGGGTGTGTGGGTGGTAGTGGGTGGGTGTGGGTGGGGGGGTGGGGGTGTGGGTGAGTGAGTGGGTGTGGGTGTGTGAAGTGGGGGGTGGGGGTGTGGGTGGGGGGTAGTGTGTGGGTGTGGGTGGGGGTGGTGTGAGGGTGGGTGTGTGGGGGTGGGTAGGTGGTGGGGGTGTGTGGGGGGGTGGTGGAGTGGTAGGGGATGTGTGGGTGTGGGGGGGGGGTGTGGGGTGGGGGGTGGTGGGGAGTGGGGTGTGTAGTGGGGGGTGGGTGGTGGGGGGGGGTGGTGGGGGAGGGGGTGGGGGGTGGTGGTGGGTGGGTGGGAGGGTGTGGGGGGGGGTGGGGAGGGGGGTGTGGGTGGTGGGAGGTGAGGGTAGGGTGGGGGGGGGGGGGGGGGTGGGGGTGGGTGGGGGGGGGTGGGGGGGGGGGTGCTGGGGGGTGGGTGGGGGGGGTGGGTGGGTGGGGGGG